>NC_069500.1:939652931-941023953 GCF_027579735.1 Bombina bombina
TGTCATTCCTACCTGTCTGTTCTTTACACAGCATATTTAAAGCAATATAGCCCCACCTTGAAGATTGTCTTACCCAATCAAATGCTTAATTTATGTCCAGTTGATAAATCCCAGAAGAAGTAGCCAGCTACCTGTAGGTGTCACCCTTGCCCAAGAAATAACATTTGACAGGACTCCAGGGCATAAGCTGTTAGCCTCCTTTGATGTTGGACAATGCTGTTTATGACCCTTTTATAAGAACATGGGCTATATAGTCCTTTGAAGTTCCAGGAATGATATGAAGATGTTATGGTACTGACCCTCCCAAGGACTTCATAAGCTTATCTGTGATAAGGACATCCTTTGAAGTTCTGTTCAGAGATACAATCTGTTGTATTCCAGTCTAGTAGATATTTGCAAGAAGATACCATTCTTAAGAAACTGGTTTAGATATTAAGGGGCATATTTATCAAGCTCCGTATGGAGCTTGATGCCCCTTGTTTCGCCAGAAATAGACGTTATGATGCTGCTGCTCCATAACCTGTCTGCCTGCTCTGAGGCCGCGGACAGAAATCAACCCGATCGAATACAATCAAGTTGATTAACACCCCCTGTTAGCGGCCAATTGGCTGTGAATCTGCAGGGGGGGTGGCATTGCACCAGCATTTCAAAAAAACTGCTGGTGCAATGATAAATGCTGACAGCGTATGCTGTCTGCATTTATCGATGTGCGGCGGACATGATACGCTACTTCGTATCATGCTTGCTCGCACATTGATAAATATGCCCCTAAGTCTGAATTCAACAAGAAATGTAATTCAAAATTATACTTATTCCAGACCTGCTACTTTACTCCTGAGCTAGTCCTGCTCTACTACTCCTGTGTTAGACCTGCTACTTTACTCCTGAGCTAGCCCTGCTCTACTACTCCTGTGTTAGACCTGCTACTTTACTCCTGAACTGTTCCTGTTCTATTACTCCTGCGGTAGCACTGACCTTTACTCCTAAGCTAACCCTTTCCTACTACTCTAGAGCTAGCCCTGCTACTTTAGTCCTAAGCTAGCCCTGTTCTACTACTCCTGAGCTGTTCCTGCTACTTTACTCCTGAACTAGCCCTGTTCTACTACTACTGAGCTAGCTCTGCTTTGTTTACTCTTGTGCTAGCTCTGCACTTGTACTTCTGAGCTGGCCCTGCTTTCTTATTCCTATGTTGGCCCTGCTCTATTAATCATGTGATAGCCCTGCTCTGTTACTCTTGTGCTAGTCCTGCTCCTCTACTCCAGAGCTGTCCCTGCTCCTTTACTCCTGTGCTAGTCCTATTATGTTACTCCTGTGCTAGCCCGTTTATGCTACTCCTGTGCTAGCCCTGCTATGTTACTCCTGTGCTAGCCCTGCTATGTTACTTATGTGCTAGCACTGCTATGTTACTACTCCTGTGCTAGCCCTGCTATGTTACTCCTGAGCTAGCCCTGCTATGTTACTTCTGAACTAGCCCTGCTATGTTACTCCTGTGCTAGCCCTGCTATGTTACTCCTGAGCTAGCCCTGCTATGTTACTCTTGAGCTAGCCCTGCTATATGTTCTACTTCTGAGCTGGCCCTAATCTGTTACTCCTACACTAAATTGCTAGCCCTGCTCTGTTAATCCTGTGCTAGCCCTGCTCCTCTGTTCTAGAGCTGGCCCTGCTGTGTTACTCCTATGTTAGCCCTGCTCCTCTGCTCTAGAGCTGGCCCTGCTCTGTTACTCTAGTGTTAGCCCTGCTCCTCTGCTCTAGAGCTGGCCCTGCTCTGTTACTCCTGTGTTAGCCCTGCTCCTCTGCTCTAGAGCTGGCCCTGCTCTATTAATGCTGTGCTGGCCCTGCTCTGTTACTCCTGTGTTAGCCCTGCTCCTCTGTTCTAGAGCTGGCCCTGCTGTGTTACTCCTGTGTTAGCCCTGCTCCTCTGCTCTAGAGCTGGCCCTGCTCTGTTACTCCCGTGTTAGCCCTGCTCCTCTGCTCTAGAGCTGGCCCTGCTCTATTAATGATGTGCTAGCCCTGCTCTGTTACTCCTGTGTTAGCCCTGCTCCTCTGTTCTAGAGCTGGCCCTGCTGTTTTACTCCTGTGTTAGCCCTGCTCCTCTGCTCTAGAGCTGGCCCTGCTCTATTAATGCTGTGCTGGCCCTGCTCTGTTACTCCTGTGTTAGCCCTGCTCCTCTACTCTATAGCTGACCCTGCTCCTCTACTCCCTGCTCTGATACTTCTAAGCTAGCCCTGCTTTGTGGCTTATCTTTGTCCTTTCACTCATTGATGCCTGTGTATCCTTATTCTATTTCTGCAATTCTCTTCTGATCTTCTTTGAAGTATTACAGAGAAGTATCTAAACAAGCTATCATGGCCAAACTTATATTAAGTGTAATGGAATCTAACTGTGAACAAATGATAATTTAAAACCAGTTGTAGCAGCTTTAGTTCCTAATTTATGCTGCAAATGTATTAATGCAAATATATGCTAATGAACATGACCAGTATTTTTTTGCAGTAAAGGTGGCAACCCTTGCTATGCATACTAAAAGGAACAGTAAACTCTAAAATGGCTATCATACATAGGACAGAGTACAATGTATGCATTGTAAAATAGTAACATATTTTTTGCAGAAAAAAAAAATAATTATTACAATATTTTGATTTTGGAGCCTGCAGAACTCATACTACCCTACTGGTGATGAACAGAAACACACCTGACAAGCATGAAACAAATTTTCTCAGTTCAGGAACACTGTAATATTCTCTCTTTTGATATGCAACAAAGAAAAAAATACTCACTTTTGATATGCAACAAAGAAAAAAATACTCACTTTTGATATGCAACAAAGAAAAAATACTCACTTTTGATATGCAACAAAGAAAAAAATACTCACTTTTGATATGCAACAAAGAAAAAAATACTCAAACAACATTCATTTTAAATAAAGTTATTCAGCATTTTTGTCATGTTTCAGACATTTTTCAATGACCTCCAACATCAGATGATAACAAGGATCTTGTGAAACTTGAGAAACCACTTAAAGGACTGTCAATGTCACGCTGACATAATGTTATAGAGCACACGCATGCACACGCACAAACAAGGGACTCAGGTGCAGAAATTTAGTGTGGGCTAAATATAAACATCATTATCACCACCCATGTCACAAATAACCTCTTCCTTCTAAATTTGTCTTTACCATTACCTTTTAATATCTCCTTTTTGTTTCTATTCATTTATTTTCCTCCTTTTCCAATCATTTTGTTTTTGTTATTTTTCTTCATTCTTTTATATCTTTTTTTATCTCTTGTTTGCTTTTGGCCAGTGATTATCTCTATTATCCCTTGTTTGCTTTTGGTCAGTGATGGATAACTTCCAAACACATGGGGGTCACAGATCAATAATTTAGGGCACATATAAATGTATGGGTATTATAGATTTATTTAAAAAATTATACTAAAAAGCATAAAAGGTAGAGTGCGCCAAATAGTGAATATTCTAGTGAACAGTAAATGTTTGGATAAGCAAAAATGCAAATGTGCAAAAACAAACAATTGATAAGAAATGTATGGAACTAGGACAATACAAATCTTACAGAAAAAAAGTGAAAATAAAAATATTTCAATTCGGACAAAAAGTGAAAAAACAGTGAATACAATCAATGTCAAATAACAGAAAAAATTACAGGTAGCCCTCAGTTTACGCTGGGGTTAGGTTCCAGAAGGAATGGTTGTAAATTGAAAGCGTTGTAAATTGAAACCCAGTTTATAATGTAAGTCAATGGAAAGCGAGGGAGTTAGGTTCCAGGCCCCTCAAAATTGGCATAAGTAACACCTAATACATTATTTTTAAAGCTTTAAAATGAAGACTTTAAATGCTAAACAGCATTATAAACCTAATAAAATAATCACACAACACAGAATATATAATTAGACTAAGTTAAATGAACAAAAACATTTGCTAAACAGCATTATAAACCTAAAAAATAATCACACAACACAGACTTCATTTGCATTTTTCTGCAAACAGTTCTTTCTATGCATTCCAATCTGGACTGATTTATAGACAGGAAGATCTTGTTCCTTTGAAATCTGCTCGATAGCTCAGGTCTGGTTAAACTGATTCATTTCAGCTTGCTTGGCTTTGCTGCAACACAAGTGGACAGCTCCACCTACTGGCTATTTTAATAAATGCACTGCTTCTCAATAGCAGTCACATGACTGGAAAAAAAGGTTGTTATTCTGAAACGGTGTAAATTGAACCGTTGTAAATTGAGGGCCACCTGTACTATAAAAAAGTTCATAAGTGAAAGAGTTCATATATGTAAAAGTTCATGTGGAGGCAGCTGTTTCTTGAAGCCGATGGTAAATCAGTGAATCTATAAAGTGAAAACAGAAAGAAAGTGCCTCATGGTGTAATATTTTCAACTAGATGTGAAGCATATAAGGACACAGTGAAACCTCCGTATGTCGTCTCAAGTGCAGAGGCGTTACTTCAGAAGTGTTATGGAGTCAAATAGTACAGCAGATTGCATGGATGTGAGTGGATTGTACATACAGAGGTTTCACTGTGTCCTTCTGTCTTAAGGTCCCTGTAGCAGACACGATATCCGGAGGTTCTACCTTGCTTGCTCCTTTTGGAGGATATGCAGCTTATCTTACACGGATAAGGGGGTATTGCTTTTATCGTGGACATTCAATCTGTCTCACTCTGCTACCATCAAGATATCGCCCTTCCAGCGTACTGACTGCTGTTAAAGGTCATCCTGCCCGTTTGCACCTTTTTCACAAAGAGTGCCATCACACTTGTGAGTACCTTTTCACCATACGATGTATATGCTTTACATCTAGTTGAAAATATTACATCATGAGGCGCTTTCTTTCTGTTTTCACATTATAGATTTATTATGTTACTGGTGAACTGTGGCGTACATCATCGCCCCTATCCGCATGGCATCGCCTCTAGCAGGTGCCAATCCTGCATTTATCATTGCACACGTGCTCTCATGTGCGACCCCGCCCCTAACCCGCATGCAGCCAATCACACGTGGAGAGGGGCTTTCAAACACCCTGGTTGGAAAAGTCAGGCTATGGTTGAGAAACAGCAGTCTGATGACCACTCACTCGTGCAAACCTGCAGCATAAGGGGCTGAGACCCCTTGATAAATATTGGCCAATATATTTACTAAAAATGTCCAGAGGCACAGATTTAAATGTATCTAATGTTGCAGGATATTTTCCCCTCCAACAAGCATTTTTAGCTTCACTTTTCCCCAGAGGTCACAAAAACTAATGCAGATGGGTGCATGTGACCGATGGGCTGTCAGTTGGCCATCCCTGCTTTAGGCTATAAAACTTGTCCATAATTCTCCCTCTGATGTCCTTATGTCAACAAATAATTTAATGGGTTTACTGTCTACAGCTTCAAACCAAGCAACGAAAATATGTGCTGTCAATCAGTAGGGACATGATAATGTTTAAACAGATAGGAAAGTCAAAATTAACCTAGCATGATTCATATAGAGCATGTCATTTTAAGATACTTTTAAATTTACAACTGTTATTAAATTTAATTTATTCTCTTGGTATCCTTTATGGAAAAGTGTATGCACATATTCTCAGCAGCAGCAATGCACTAGTGGGAGCAAGCTATGATTGGCAATAATACACATTGGCTCACCATATGTGCTCAGTTATCTAGCAGTAGTGCATTTATGCTCTGGAGCTGACTTTAACTATGTGTTTACTCACTTTGCAGTCTTAGAATAAGGTAAATTTCTAGAGAACCTGACTCCCAGGGCAACATTCTAAAATGTGCCCCCCATACACACACACCAACAAATATGCATGCATATGCATACACACACAGATATACACATATATACACACATACCCACACAGGCATATGCACGCAAATGCACACCCACACACATACATATATACAAACACATACATATGCACACATATACACCCACATGAATAAACACACATAGACATAAATACATACAAATATACACACACACATACATACACATGAATACACATAGACGCACATACCCATACACATATACACATACAAATAAAGACACACACATACATGCAAATTCATACACATAGACACATGTGCATATGCATAGAAACACATGCACAGACAAATACGCATGCATATGCATACACACATATACACATAAACAAACATCCTCTAGTTTGGAGACAGATTATAGTGCTG
Source organism: Bombina bombina (assembly GCF_027579735.1). Taxonomy (NCBI): domain Eukaryota; kingdom Metazoa; phylum Chordata; class Amphibia; order Anura; family Bombinatoridae; genus Bombina; species Bombina bombina. The sequence goes on from NC_069500.1 coordinate 939,659,139, forward strand.
ACTTTACAGAGGCAGAACTAACTGAATTTTCTAAGAAAAGGGGAGGAACCTGGAAATCCCAGAGAGATGCCTTCCATAGAAAGTAATGAAGCTCTCTGGGATATAAAATTTCACATTGGAGAGAGACGATAACTGGAGAACCCCTGGGGCTGATATAAAGGCTCCAAATTACAAATTAAACTGAAATGTTTTCACTATAATTTAACTTTTGTCTATATTTTAGTATATATTACGTTTCTGTTAGTTAAAATACGTGTATTGGGAATTTTGACCAAACTTCACCTGCATACAGCTGGCAAGACAAATCAGTGAGCCCAGCTTGTTTAAAATGCCTACAAAATTTCACAAGACTTGTGAGAGAGCTTCAAGCATACCCTGGGAACTCCCCTGTTCAGCCCAGGGAACTGCCCTGTCCTCCCCAATTTCTGAAAGTGTCAGTTTTAGTTTGCAATGCAGCACATTCAATGTGCAATGTAATTTGTAAAAGCTACACAGAAATATATAAAATATGATCCTAATTTGTTAAAGTAAGACAAAAACTTTCAAAACATAATGAAACCCAATTTTGTTTTCTTTCTTGATTTAGATAGAGCAAGTGATTTAATACAACTTCCCATTTTACTTCTATTATCTAATTTGTTTTGCACACTTGATATTCTTTGTTGAAAAGAATTCCTAGGTAGACTCAGGAGTTGCTGATTGGTTGCTGCACATATATGCCTCTTGTAATTGGCTGACCAATGTGTGCAGACATCTCCAAGTAGTGCATTGCTGCTCCTTCAACAAGGGATACAAAGAGAATGAAGCAAATTATAAAATATAAATACATTCAAAAGTTGTTTAAAACTGTATGCTTTATCTGAATCTTGAAAGAAATGTGGTTACCATGTCCCTTTAAATGCTATAATACTGAAAAGACCCAATCTAAAGTGTAAAGTAATCTAAAATACAAAGCATAATGTGTAAGTGTAACAAAACTCTCATATAATGCAGTGCTGTATTGCACTGGGCTTGTATCTCCTTCATATACAGAAATGAGAGAGATCTCGCAGAGCTGGAGAGTTATGCCCTTTTTCTTTTGAATATTCAGTGACTTCAGCCCTGTGAAGTCTGAACTGCAATTTATCTCTAAGCTGGAGAACCTTTGAATGTCAAGGCTTTAATTAACCAGTAAATACAGTAGATTTGCATAATCAACAAATGCATGATAAAAAGACAATGCAAAAGTACATAGTATGACCTTAAAATGAGCAAAGTTTTCTATATTTCCACTCCTCCTGTATCATGTGACAGCCATCAGCCAATCACAGATGCATATATGTATATTCTGTGAAGTGTTGCACATGCTCAGTAGAAGCTGATGACTCAAAAAGTGTAAATATAAAAAAGACAAAGCATTTTTTGTTAATGGGAGTAAATTGGAAAGTTGTTTAAAATTGAATGCTCTATCTGAATAATGAAAGTTGAATTTTGACTTGAGTATCCCTTTAATATTCAATTGGTAAGATTTGTTCTACAGAAATAGTCTAACAGAAGAACACATTTCAAAAGCAGCCTTTGTTTTAGCATTCATATATTAAAAAAAGCATAATTCTCCCATCTCTAGGAAACCATACAAAAGTGCAAGGCTGTGGCTAGAGCGCAGGAAATTCTAGAAATATAAGAAACATTTGGGGACTGAGATAAGAACTATACATAGGTTTTTCTAAAGGATTGTGATTAACCCCTGGTTATATGTGGGCATTAAACGCCTCTTGCGTTTGTGTAAAAATTGTGCTTTATAATATTCTAGAGAGGCCAAAACATAATGGTTCTGATAGAGAAAGCTATTGATGTTATCTGTGAAGTGTTTTTAAATAATTATTAAATATATATATATACATTCCTTGAAAATGTAACCCCTTGCGCCATATGGACGTAGGTACATTACACAGTACTTTGCCCAGCATACCCTGTTGATTTAGTGCCTATAACCAACACTGTTGACTCATCATGAATCATCCAGGGTCTTGAGAAAGTCCGTACTAATCGGATGAAACGCATAGATGGAGGACAAAGGACAGCATTACAGACTCTTATCTGTACACGCACAAGTCGCTGTTAAAATAGACTGCCACCGGGAGTGATTTGCATCAGCGCCACTATCTTCCATATACACGCTGGGATACAATAGGAGTTGAAGTGACGTCAGAAGTGGTGAAATAGACTATGGTGCAGCCGGAGAAATTGTATATCAAAGGCAATATTTTTACAGACATCTTGTAAGTGCAATTAGTTTGATAGCGCCATACTCAACATTAAAACCTTTACCTTGAGTCGCGGTTGCGCTCTGTGTGTTTTTTCTGTTTGCAATATATATATATATATATATATATATATATATATATATATATAGTTTAATAGGTAAATAAAAAAGGCTCTATTTCTGTTTAAATGGAGTGATAGCAAAAATGCTAAACATTCTCTGGTACCTTGGGCAAGTTTTTTATTTGAAATTCCTGGTCCTGAAGGGATTAAAGATCAAAAAAGTGTCTCAATTTTATAAAAGTGGCCTCAAATAATGAGCTCTAGTAATACTATCTAGTGCTAGCTATCACTTTTAGTGAAAGGCATTTTTAGTTGTGAAAGGCATTTTTAGTTATGACTCAGATAATAACAGTGGTGTCGCGAGTGGGACACTAGAAGTGGAAGTTCTACAACTTAATATTTGTGGGGGACTAAGTGAGGAGCTAACAAAGGTGGTAAAATACACAAAAAACATAATATACGGAAACATTTGCAGCTCAATGAGGGTGCTACACATGCGTTTGGAGGTACATAGTACACCACAGCACCGCCACTGGGCACAAGCACCCATACCAGCATAATGGCTGCCCAAACTGATCATACATCTTTTTCCCTCTGCCATATTGCCCAAGTCCCTCCAGATCCATGCACCCCCACCCATAGCATGCCCCAATTCCCCCATGGTAAGTTTCCACCCCAGCCAGGGGAGGAACTACCATTGGTGCATCAGGTGCAGTTGCAACTGGGCCCATAGCAGCCAGTCTATACAATAGGCATGTGCAGAATGTGTATGATCCTTATTCAGGGAAACTTTTTATTAGTGTAGGTTACAGACCGATCTATCTATCTAGCTATCTATCTATCATAAAAATCATTATACAGAGCACCAGGGCCCTCTGTTGAGTAGGTCCGCAACTGACCCCAGCCACAGCATGCCAGGCTTTGTCTCTGTCTCTCCTGCTACGAACCCACCTACAAAACTCTCTAAGGCACTAAATTGAATTTCTGAAGATGCCACTGAATAATCACCAGCAGTGGCATATTAATGTCTGTGCTGCCATAGGCACTGGTGAATTTGTTGCCCTGAACGCCACCCCCAACAAATTTAGCACATATTGGCCTCCTGTATTTCACATAACTGGAGGGTATGGTCAAATAGTGGATCCATGCACCCCACTAGAAAACCTGATATCATTGTCATGTAATACAAATAATAAATGAAACATCTGGAAATCAAAGAAGATGGAAGATTTCATGCCATAGAATTACCCTCTCAAACTTTTCTGCCCCCTCCAAACCCTGCTCCCTAGACACAGGCCATTTGGCCTAGGCCAAAATACACCACTGATCACCAGTACTGTACAAGACATTTCTCCTCTCACACTTAAACTACCAACAGTTCTCTCTATAACTATTAAAAAGCCCTAGATAAATGTATATGCATGCACCATACAATTAGTGCCTATGTCTAAGGTCTTAAAGCAGCATATAAGCATTAAGTAATATAGCATAGCATAGTAGATGATGTTAAATTACAAAAGCCCAGTAAGTTCACCCTTCATAAACACTCTGTGATCCCTGGTGTTAAAAAGATGTTGAATGAAAATGTTGTCGTAGAATATTACACCCTTTTAAAGCTGTCCACCAACAAAGTTACTTCATTGGGGGGGACAGTATACACCAGTATACACCAAGTACCACTACTATAAAGAAGAATATGCACAGATACTGATACCCCCCCCACCACACACACACACTATAAACTCTTTTAAAATGTACTTAGAAGTGGGGGTGGCTTGACCGGGCTCAGTAATGGCTGCTTAGCTTTGGAGCTATGCTCAGCACAGTAACTAAAAACAAATAATAAGGTCCTCAAATGCCATAAATTATAACCAGCTTTAAAGGAGAATACTTTGACGCCTAGTGCAGCTCCTTTACAGCCGCGGATAAGAACTGCTGAAGTCAGATGCAGCTCCACTACCGGAAGGCAGTAACAAGGTGACTTTACTCACCGGAATGATACAGATCTAGTTGGGAGCTCCAGGGACACACAACCGACCGGGGCTGGTAAAATATCCGACCTACATAAGGTAACCTTTTAGCCGATTGTTCAGGGGCTAAGATTCACGTCACATCTGAGATCAGAATAGGCCGCACCAGCCGCAAAAATAAATCCAAGATGGCGCCGGAACAAGTACAGACGGCTGCTATGCCTGCCATGCTAGAACACTGCAAGCTACTGACCTTGGCCCTAAGTGGAGGATGTCCGATTGAACTATAATATATGATATCTCAGGTGGTTTTAGATCATTGAGAGGATCCAGATATTAAAAATTGGTGAAGCACAATATATGGGGTCTTTTCAAAGCAACGCATTGTACAAGTAAAACAATAAAGGCTGGTCTTTATGGTGAATAGAAGAGTGGGGGCAGGCTCCCATATAAATAGAGTAAACAGGTAACAATAACTTGAGAAGATGATCCCTTAAACACCAAGGACATTTTTGTTAACATTGAAAAAAGGGGATATTACAACTCCAGTAGCCTTAAGGTTATAATATCAAATTTTGAGCTGGGTCCTCTAAGCTTAATTTAAAGCAATTTGACAGACATACACCAACAATGTCGAATAGAAGACTTATAAAGGGAGATAAATCCTCTAAATTACCAGCCATGAACACCTTTTTCAGAACTACACAAAGCTCCAAAATAATCTCCACGACAGAGGCTGAATCAGAGGACCAGGAGGAACTAGACATGGAACCCACAGCGATGGGAGAAGACCTTACACCAGTTACTAAAGCTGACTTGAAAGATTTGGTCTCTAAACAGGACATTGCAACACATTTTGAAAAGCTATGGAATAAGATAGATAGTATGCACACAGCAGTGACAAATAGTCTTTCTGAAATTAAGACTGAAATTGCCGATCTGGGGGATCGTATTGATTCCTTAGAGGAACATACAGATACCATAGTAGAAAACTTAATAATATATCTCAATCAGTTGCCTCCCAACATCAAGAGCTCAGTGAGATGCAAGAGAAAATTGAAGATCTAGAAAATAGTAGGAGGAACAACATTAGACTGAAAGGAGTGCCAGAATCCATCCTCAATAAAGATCTCCTCTCATATATAGCTCAGCTTTTTCATCAAGTGACGGCAGAGACTGAAGATTTCAACATGGGGATTGAGAGTGCACACAGGGCCCTCAAACCAAAACCTAGAGAGGGAATGCCTCCCAGAGATGTAATAATCAAAATGGTGTTGTTCCAAGATTAGGATAAGATCCTTCAAGCTGCCAGAAGGAATCCCACATTTAAATTTCAGGGAAATGTAGTACAATTTTTCCAGGACCTCAGCCTTTGGACTCTGCAATGCAGGGGATCTTTGAGGTCACTAACGCTATTATTAATGAAACATCAAATACCGTATAAATGGGGTTTCCCCTTTGCTCTCTACATTAACAAGGACTCCAAGATAATCCCCATTAAAGAACCCGACGACATACCAGGAGTCTGCAAAATACTGGGACTGGATCCTCCGGCACTTTCGTCTTCTACTTCTTCATTTCAGCCATCAAAAAAGGCGGTTCGAGCATCAACGACAAAATGGTCTAAAACTAACCAAAAGAAACAAAAGACCTGAAGGTTCTACTATCTACCAGATCCATGATTATTAGGCACTTTTCTCTGGAAGACTGATGATCAACATATGGGACTCACTGGAACCATAACAGGCTACCAGAGTATCCTTTTGGCTGCTGCTATATACCATGGTGCATAGAGAATCCCCTATACATGAAAAGATTAGACATTGAGATTACCTGTTTATTTCTACTTCATTAAATTAATATATTGGATCTTGGTTCGGACAGGTTATTAAGCTGGACCTTGTTCTAATGTATACCACTTAAAATCTGCATAGTCAAGTATTTCTGTAGCGACACCCTCAAAAAGTTTTATATTTTTGTTGAATGTTTATACTGAGACCCAGTATTTGGGTTTATTGTTTTGTTAGTTTGTTTAATTTTCATGCCAAAGTGTTTCATTTACTTTAACTTATGTTCAAAAATGCCAAGATTGGGGAAAGCTCACAAATAAATTTTGCCAATGCCAAGGCTGAAATAGGCTCCCAGTCTTTTGATAGATATATGCCTCTTCTACAACACGATATGTTAGATAATTTGAGACAACATAGGAATGACAAGTAGGTTAAACGTTATTTCCCATAATGTTAGGGGATTAAACACAGATATTAAGCAACAAACTGCCTTTAATCAGTATACTACACTTAAAGCTAATATACTGTTCCTGCATGAAACCTATTTCATTACACCTCAAATCCCTTACTATTGGGCTAAAAAAATTCCTTAACACTATCACGCAACAGCGGAGACAAAAAAAAGGGGAGTGTCTATACTAATTAAATCTACAGTGAATTTTGTTCACGAATCCACGATCACGGATGTGGAAGGCAGGTATCAAATATTACAAGGTCAGCTAAATAACACCGACATAATTTTATGTAACATCTACGCACCGAACGAAAATCAACATATATTTTTTAACACATCTCACAACTACTGACACCATGGTCACAGCAGGGGACTTCAATATCCCCATGTTAGCACAAAAAGGTAAGAAAGGCAGGTCTATCTCGAATAAAGAACAAAGACGCAATCGCATGATTAATTCCATTAAGGAATCACTTAGATCCCACTTTTTGATCAACACCTGGATCACATTAATTGGTAGCACAGATGACACCACATTTTATTAATCAGCTCATAACAACTATACTAGACTTGACAGAATAGAGAGGTGTATATCCCGCGCAAAAAACAGAGAGGGAAGGGGAAAGGGGATAATCCTCTAGCTCTCCTCAGCGGGTACCCTATTGGACCCAACAGATATGACAATAAAAAAGGGGGGTGGAGGGGAGCGCCAATTAAGGCTGAGGAGGGAACTACGAAATCACTCTGATGAAAAATATACCAAAAATGTATGTACGACTATAGATAAAGGTAATTAAAATTCCTGAAATTTATTACACAATGATGTTAAAATATATCACAATGAGGTCCTCACAAAACAAATAACAAAAAACGGTTCATGGATCCATGTTACAATAATCAAGAGTAAAAACATATACTTAAAAACAATTGGTGAAAGATAAAATATTGGCCTGTTGTGCCGAGCCTTTTGAAGAAGAGTGTATATGTAAATTTGTTCAAAGTGCACAGTGAGTTCTCCTGAAGTTCCTACCAGTTATTGCTAGTCCAAACAAGTGATGGAAAATGAAAAAATGTTGAAAAAGATATAGTGTCCTATTCTGTGTCCAATAGATGTGAAGATTGTGATCACTTATACAAAAATTTGGAAAAAATGAAAACATGAAAAAAAGGTAAAAAAGGTTGTGAGATGATGCAAAAAATTCCACAAAAGATGAACTATTCCAAAAGTGTGAAAAAGCAAGTAAAAAAACAGCAAAAAAACACATACTTGAAAATCCTTAAAAGCACTTAAAAATACATAGTTGATGGCTGAGTGTCTATAAATCCAGTGTTTCCAAAATATTAAAGTGGTTGCAGTGCAATGGAAAAGTGGCTAAATGTTGATATAAAAATATAAAAATGAACCAAAAAATGATTAAAACCTGTAAAAAAGAACAAACAATACTATAACATATACAAACTGTTAAGTGCATATATCAGTATTTTGCTTACTCAAATCAGTTGACGCGTTTCGGCCATATACTCCTGGCCTTTATCAAAAGGCTCGGCACAACAGGCCAATCTTTTATCTTTCACCAATGGTTTTTAAGTATATGTTTTTACTCTTGATTATTGTAACATGGATCCATGAACCATTTTTTTTTATTTGTTTTGTGAGGACCTCATTGTGATATATTTTAACATCATTGTGTAATAAATTTCAGGAATTTTAATTACCTTTATCTATAGTCAAACATACATTTTTGGTATATTTTTCATCAGAGTGATTTCGTAGTTCCCTCCTCAGCCTTAATTGTAGCTCCCCTCCACCCCCCTTTTTTATACTAGACTTGACTATATATATTTGAGCCAAATTCTACAACCAATACTCATTTCTACCGCTATCTATTCCTGTGTCTGGTCTGACCATTCCATTGTAGCACTCCAGTTAGAGGGTGTCTGTGATCCTCACAGAACAAAATCATGGACATATGACCTTACATTACATAAAGACCCAGGGGCATTCTCTAAAACCCTACAACATCTTACAGAATACTGGGACATTAATGTAGAGACTACTGATAATCTAATTTGCGCATGGGTGGCCCACAAATCAGTCATCAGAGGAACACTCGTTCAGGAAAAAACCCTTTACATTAGAAAACAAGAAATCACATGACACAACTTCATAAAGATATAGAACTCTTAAAAAGACAACATAGACTCACTAAATGAGACTCCACTTTACGCACACTACAAACAAAAAAGAATCCTTAGCTAAAATCTTGAACTCCCAAGCAAGTAGAGCTATCACTAGATTGAAATCCCAATACTTTATTTATGCTAATAAGCTGGATACGTTTCTGGCTCACAAGCTTAGAGAATGTTATAAGACCTCCAACATCCCATTTATTGAAAAAACTGACAACTCTCTCACTTCTCACCCCCAAGAGATAGTGGACACGTTCAGGGACTTCTAAGCAGAGCTATACAATGGACAGAAAGTTAACCACAAGCCAGAGGTGGAGAAATCCACAAGGGACTTTTTTAGAAATGATTCCTTTGGAAAGGCTGTCAGAGGAGGATAAAAAAACACTGAATGACCCTATAACGAAGCTAGAAGTGGTTCTCGATATTAGGGCCCTAAAGCTGGGGAAGGCCGCTGGTCCAGATGGCTTCCCTGGAGAATATTATAAGTTATTTAGAAATAACCTTATCCCTCATTTGACCAAATTTTTTAATTATATTATGGAGGGATCCCCGATCCCCTCTGAACTACTGCAGGCCAAGATAGTTGTAATACCCAAACCCGACAAAGACCCCAAAAAATGTTCCAATTACCGCCCAATTCCCCTAATTAATCAAGAGCTAAAAATCTTTACTAAAATTCTAGCCAATAGACTCACACATATACTACCTAATCTGGTCCACAAGGATCAGGTGGGCTTAATTAAAGATAGGGAGGCCCCAGATAACATCAGATGCATGATAAATATTATTCACTATTTGAATGTCAAAAACGCCTTCTCTGCTCCTCTCTTTGGACGCAGAGAAGGCGTTTGATAGAGTAGATTGGCGTTACATGATGATGACACTGACACATATGAATTTTGGAGGCCCTTTTGTTAAAGCCTTGAGAGCTATATACAGGGAGTGCAGAATTATTAGGCAAGTTGTATTTTTGAGGATTCATTTTATTATTGAACAACAACCATGTTCTTAATGAACCCAAAAAACTCATTAATATCAAAGCTGAATAGTTTTGGAAGTAGTTTTTAGTTTGTTTTTAGTTATAGCTATTTTAGGGAGATATGTGTGTGTGCAGGTGACTATTACTGTGCATAATTATTAGGCAACTTAACAAAAAACAAATATATACCCATTTCAATTATTTATTTTTACCAGTGAAACCAATATAACATCTCAACATTCACAAATATACATTTCTGACATTCAAAAACAAAACAAAAACAAATCAGTGACCAATATAGCCACCTTTCTTTGCAAGGACACTCAAAAGCCTGCCATCCATGGATTCTGTCAGTGTTTTGATCTGTTCACCATCAACATTGCGTGCAGCAGCAACCACAGCCTCCCAGACACTGTTCAGAGAGGTGTACTGTTTTCCCTCCTTGTAAATCTCACATTTGATGATGGACCACAGGTTCTCAATGGGGTTCAGATCAGGTGAACAAGGAGGCCATGTCATTAGATTTTCTTCTTTTATACCCTTTCTTGCCAGCCACACTGTGGAGTACTTGGACGCGTGTGATGGAGCATTGTCCTGCATGAAAATCATGTTTTTCTTGAAGGATGCAGACTTCTTCCTGTACCACTGCTTGAAGAAGGTGTCTTCCAGAAACTGGCAGTAGGACTGGGAGTTGAGCTTGACTCCATCCTCAACCCGAAAAGGCCCCACAAGCTCATCTTTGATGATACCAGCCCAAACCAGTACTCCACCTCCACCTTGCTGGCGTCTGAGTCGGACTGGAGCTCTCTGCCCTTTACCAATCCAGCCACAGGCCCATCCATCTGGCCCATCAAGACTCACTCTCATTTCATCAGTCCATAAAACCTTAGAAAAATCAGTCTTGAGATATTTCTTGGCCCAGTCTTGACGTTTCAGCTTGTGTGTCTTGTTCAGTGGTGGTCGTCTTTCAGCCTTTCTTACCTTGGCCATGTCTCTGAGTATTGCACACCTTGTGCTTTTGGGCACTCCAGTGATGTTGCAGCTCTGAAATATGGCCAAACTGGTGGCAAGTGGCATCTTGGCAGCTGTACGCTTGACTTTTCACAGTTCATGGGCAGTTATTTTGCGCCTTGGTTTTTCCACACGCTTCTTGTGACCCTGTTGACTATTTTGAATGAAACGCTTGATTGTTTGACGATCACGCTTCAGAAGCTTTGCAATTTTAAGAGTGCTGCATCCCTCTGCAAGATATCTCACTATTTTTGACTTTTCTGAGCCTGTCAAGTCCTTCTTTTGACCCATTTTGCCAAAGGAAAGGAAGTTGCCTAATAATTATGCACACCTGATATAGGGTGTTGATGTCATTAGACCACACCCCTTCTCATTACAGAGATGCACATCACCTAATATGCTTAATTGGTAGTAGGCTTTCGAGCCTATACAGCTTGGAGTAAGACAACATGCATAAAGAGGATGATATGGTCAAAATACTCATTTGCCTAATAATTCTGCACTCCCTGTATGCTTCTCTGACTGCACAGGCATCCTCTAATGGATACAAATCCAAAACATTTCCAATTCTAAATGGCACAAGGCAGAGTTGCCCACTGTCGCCATTGCTGTTTGTGTTATGTATTGAACCCCTGGTGGCTAGAATTAGATCCAATCCAGATATTTCAGGAGTCAAGATAAAGAAATCTAAAGTATAAGTTGACTCTCTTTGCAGATGATATATTACTCACTATAACCAAACCGCTCTGGTCCCTACCTAATGGGGTGGATATCCGCAGTAAAGATGAACATTCTACCCTGCTTGTTGTACCTTTTTAGGGTTCTTCCTATTAAGAATATAAACTCTGATTTAACAACCATACAGTCGGAAATATTAGCATTTAAAAGGGGTAAAAAAACAGCTAGAATATCTGGCATGATAATGACGAAATACAGAAAATTGGGAGGTCTAGGAGTCCCAAATTTGGTTGATTATTACAGATATGCTATACTAGCTCAGGATGCTTTAATATGTAGGTCCAATCAGGAAGCTATCTTGATAAAATTGGAGGCAGATATAGGAGGCTGGGATAACACTGACGCTATTCTTTGAGAACACAAAACCACATTACGAAAGTCAGGGAATTACAAATCCCAGACAGGGGAAACCACTAATTACATTTGGTCTGAAATAGCATTGAAAAAGGGATTATGGCCGGTGAGATCTGTTTTAATGCCAATTAGATATTTGTTGACCGGGGAGCCCCAGAAGGAAGTAAACAAATGGGAAAATAAAGGCTTGTATCGGGTTGTGGATCTCCTAATACAAAATAAAGTAATGACTTATTCTCAAGTTCAAGAGAAGGTATCCCCTATTAGGGTACATTAGTATCTATATTTACAGTTATCCTCATCTTTGAATACATTCCCTAAGACAGTAACTACCAGAAGTAAAACCATACTAGATAATGTTTGTATCTTACAAACCAGGCGAAACATACCATCTCCAGACTATGGGGCCCATTTAACAAGCTCTGTATGGAGCTTGTGGGCCCGTGTTTCTGGCGAGTCTGAAGACTTGCCAGAAACACAAGTTATGAAGCAGCGGTCTAAAGACCGCTGCTCCATAACCCTGTCCGCCTGCTCTGAGCAGGCAGACAGACATCGCAGCAAATCAACCCGATCGAGTACAATCAGGTTGATTGACAGCTCCCTGCTGGCGGCCTATTGGCCGCGGGTCTGCAGGGGGCGGCGTTGCACCAGCAGCTCTTGTGAGTTGCTGGTGCAATGTTAAATGCAGAGAGTGTATTGCTCTCCGCATTTAGGGAGGTCTTGCGGACCTGATCCGCAGTGTCGGATCAGGTCCACAAGACCTTTGGTAAATAGGTGCCTATATATAGCTATACAGAGTTTAAGAGACAAAACCAAAAACCCATTAATGCTCAAATGGGAAACAGATATAGAATTGTCCTTAGACACAGAAACATGGTACACACTTTTCAATGCAGCTACTAAGGGTTTGATGAGTGCAGATTTAAGAGAAAACTCTCTAAAAACAATTAATAGATGGTACCTGACTAAGAACCTCACATATGATGCAAAATAAGTCTAGACTATGTTATAGAGGATATGGGGAGTTAGGAACTTACAAGCATATGTGATGGGAATGTACGGAGGTTCAAACAATCTGGAAATCACTCTCTTCCATGCTCAGCTACTTACTAGATGAACGAATACACCTCACTATTAAACAAGCATTACTCCACGAACATGTTAGGGAGTTCAATAAACCCATCAACACTTTTATCAAAATCTTGTGTACTGTAACAAGAACATGCATAGCAAAATATTGGAAGGTAGGTACACCTACGTGGGTTGAAATAAAAAATAAAATTCAACACACACATAACATGTATGAATGTACGGCATGGTCATTAGGTTCAAAAGAGACCAATGACCAGGAATGGCTCAAACTACTCTAGTTAGAATAGTAGATAATGGTCAATAGGTGCTCAACAAGAGCTAAGCTAGACATTAATTGAGAACTTTATTGGTAAACCAGTCTATGGCATCCAAGTTTCGTTTAATTTTGTTTAATGATATTTGTTAATTAGTTATATACAGTTTTACCTCATCCCTTATTGTATAACTCAGATAATCATTCTCCCACATGTGGACAATGTTGATCTTGATACATCAGTTATGTTGGGTACTGGGAGACGAGCATCGAAATCAGCCTGTAGAGGGCAAGTACAGTTGACTCTGAATGGGACTTAAAGAGAGAAACTGTAGCCTTTGGGGCGTGACATTTTTTGTAAGGAGTCACTGGTATTATGACTTGATAGATTTCATATGTTCTATTATTCCTGCTCTTATGTAAAGAATGATTTGCTATATTGTTATACAAACAAAATGTTTTCAATAAAAACTATTTAAACATAAAATGTACTTAGAAGCTCCCAGTTTAGCTCTGTTAATGAGGTTAGGCTAGGACACCCACTGAAATGGTCTGGAAAGCAAAAAGAGCTGGCACCCCCTCCCCTGCATATGAAAAGACCCTTTACACAAACAGGAGCAAGCTGGAGTCTGTAGACATCAGTAAACGTCTAAAACTTTGTGGCTTGGTTAGGAATCTGAAAATCAGCACTATGTTATTTAAAAATAAGCAAAACTATACATTGTTACAAAAACACGCTCAGATGGGCTATATAAATGGATTATCTACAAAACATTTATGTAAAGAAAAATCTAGTGTACAATGTCCCTTTAAGGCCTAAGGCAACCGACCTGGGGACATTAAAGAAGCATTCCACTTTCCAAATGATATCAACTTTGTATCTGAACCATGAGCCATTTGCAGTATTTTACAGGGACTGCATGTCACCCTTGTGTACACCACTTTAAAGAATCCCACTCTGATCCATTTTCCCTGCAAACAAAGAGCTTAGCTATGTAACTCACTCACACACAAGAAGCTGGGAATAAGCTTTCTCCTTCTCTCCAGAAGTACCGCTTTCGTTTTTATGCACAAGTATATATGCAGAGCTGTATTTTATGACTAGCAAAGACTCATCGACAAATGTCTGCAAATATCCAGTTCTATCTCCAGGCTGCAAAGTAATGACATTTTCATTATAGGTGGGAATACAACAGTCAAAACAGCTATGTCAAATGTCAAAACCAAGGTAAAGGCCCTATATGTAAACAATTAATAGAGTCCAGCAAGTAAAACGGAACACATTCATTAGGAGGGAATCACAGTACGCTGCATGGCCGGACTGGATATAAAAAGTAGCCCTGGAAAAATATGAAGACCAGCCCTATTTTCCATTGAGTCGGTAGAATGCATATGCCCCATTTTTCTTAAAGGGGATTACTGTGATACTCCTTCCACAATGTTTGTTTTCAGAATTAAATTATATTACTTTGCATTAAATAAAAATGCCAGATTGATGTTATTTAGTCACCCTACAACCCAATTGCATCCATTAATCACTGCTTTAAATTGTAGCTTTCCAGCCCCAGCTGCTGCAGCCCACCGGGAAAACTCCTGGTATCCTGGTAGGCCAATCCGGCCCTGGTACGCTGTCCCTTTAAAATGAACACATTAACATCCTGCAGTCAGAGAGTTAATCTTCACAACCCTAAGTAAAACTTGAGTTATTCATTCAATATGTAAATAACTACAGTCAATTGATATTCAGTGTGAAAATGTGGCAGCAGGCAGCATTTTATGGGTTTGCAAAGACACTGTGCACAGGAATGCTGATAATTTTATTGTGCAGAAGGTTTACAGAGGTCAAACTCCAGATTAGATTAATAAAAGAAAACACAATCAATGTTGTTTTTTTAAACACTTGGATATCACAGAAGGATGCAGTGTATAGTTTTTGAATTTGCTATAGTCCTTTATATATATATATATATATATATATATATATATATATATATATATATATATATATATATACACACTACACAGTATATACACACACACAGTATATATATATATATATATATATATATATATATATATATATATATAGTATATACATATATATATATATATATATATATATATATATATATATATATATATATATATATATATATATAGTATATACACACACAATATATATATATATATATATACACACTGGTTTTATTTTCTCTTTTATAAATATACATGTTAAAAAGATATTAAATAAATGCTAAACATAATGATGTATTCAAAGTAATGATTATCCTAAGAATAATATGTATATGTATTTTTTACAGTTATACTAGTTGTTTAAATATCGAAGTTATAAGTGTAAAGGTTTAGTTATATTAAAGTAATAGGTAACATCATGTTTGAACCTAGGTTTTCCACTTATCTATATCTTCTGCTGAGGCTAATAAGAGACAGGTATCAAGAGTATGTGCAAACAAGGCTGTGTGGACATGGTTTCCACACAGCATTATTTGCACACTCTTTTATTGTCTGTTTTATATCTGTTTATAATTGTTCTCAGTAGGAAAGAGAGATAAGTAGAAAACCTATGGATCAAACATAGCGACATTCATTTCTTTATAGAAACCTAGTGGAAATTAGAAAAAAAAAAATTCAGAGTAAGATTACAGGAAAGCAGGGGAAAAATAAATAAGATTTTACTTCCTTCACATAAATGTTTATATTTCAATCACACTGTTCCCTTTAAGGTGTGCAAAACTTGTTATGAATCATATATAAAAAATATGCTGTACTTTGTACTTTTGAATATGTAAGTGGAATTTACCCAAGATGCATTTCTACTGCTACAGCAATTTAAGTTGTCTACTGACACTTTTATATCTTAATGAAGTACCATCCATTTGAATCTATTCTCTGTAAGGCAGCAGAATTTAAGATGGATTTTTTATGCAGCCAAGACTATGAAGCCCATACCTATAAACCACTAGGGATTACCTTATTTACTCTCTCCCAAAATTAAATTGCATATATTATTTCTGGGGCTTTTTTTGTCCTTGGTAAAGTATTTTAGCTGATAACAAAAAACACTGTAAAAAGTCTACCTTAGCTTTAATGCAGTTTCTCATTTTTATAACTTATCATGATTGTCTCACAAACTACTGTCAAGCTACTCTAACCCAAAAATATTTCATTTTAGCCTTTAAAAAGAGTTTTAAAGAAGTATTATGCATATTAATGTGTAGTAATTAAAGGGGCATTTTAATGCAAAATGTGGTTGGAGCATGTATTTTTTTGTATTACTAATCCTTGCTAAATAATGTGGTCAATCAAAAAGTTTATCTATTGATTTGTCTACATAATTCCCAATTAAAGCCAGGTTTTCCAAAATAAATAATGTGGTATGCGTTTCTAAGATTTTTCTAGGATTAAGGTTCAACCCCTATGTGTTTAACCCCAACATAAGAGTTAAATACATAGGTAAATCCTGCTTTGGAACTGCAACCAGTTATTTATAGCAACATGAGGCTGCTGCTCCCCAGCTGTGAGCTGCAATGCTCTTTGCTACAGAATAGTTGATCTATGTATTTAACCCTCTTTGCAGGAGATAAACACATGGATCAGAAATGCAAAAATTAGATGCACTAACAATTTGGAACATTATTTTTTAATTCGAATTTCCCTTTAAAAATGTCATGCAAAACAAAATAATATAATTAAAGTATCAATGGAACTGAGAGGAAATGCATATTTATGCATGGCTTACTGGTTATAAAGACAACACTAACCGGTATTGGTGAACAGAGACACACCCTCAGCAGCATAAAAGCAAACACATTTAATTAGGGCAGAAACTTGTTTTTATTGTTATACATTTTTTAAAAGACGTCCTTGGATGCAACAAATAAAAAATGTCTTTAATTTCCACTATCAGCAAGTGACCCACTGCCGAAACAGCAAAAGCAAATGAGTAATACGCCTGAAACGATTGAGTTAACTTATTAAAAGGGACAGTAAACACTTTGAGATTGAGAATGTACTATGAAATACTTAAAGGGACATTATACACTCATTTTCATATAACTGCATGTAATAGACACTACTATAAAGAATACGATGCACAGATACTGATATAAAAATCCAGTATACAATGGTTTAAAAACTTACTTAGCTTTCAGTTTAGCTCTGTTGAAAAGGTAGTTGGAAAGCCCACTGCAAGTGGGAAATAAGACCCTCCCCCTTCTTTTGCATATGAAAAGACCCTTTACACAAACAGGAGCAAGCTGGAGAAGGCAGCTGACGGTATTCAAATAAAACTTTGGGGCTTGGTTAGGAGTCTGAAAATCAGAGCAATGTTATTTAAAAATAAGCAAAATTATACATTTAAAAAAAAAAAAACTTTATGGGCTTTATAAATAGATCATCTACAAAACATTTATGCAAAGAAAAATGAGTGTATAATGTCCCTTTAATTACAAATAGTAAAATAACTTTGCAATATACTTTCATTATTTATTTTGCCCTCTTTCTTTATAATTTAAAGGGATATCAAACCCAAAATGTTTGTGAATCAGACAGAGCTTTATTGGAATAGTTTCCAATTTATTCTATTATCAAATTTGCTTTGTTCCCATGGTATTCTGTGTTGAAGAGATACCTAGGTAGATGTCAGGAGAACTACCTGTCAGGAAATAGTGTTGCCATCAAGTTCTCTTGCAAATGGATAACATTATTGCAAAACTGCTGCCATAGTGTGCTGCAGAAACGTGCAGGCTCCTAAGCTTATGTCCCTGATTTTCAACAAAAGATACCAAAAAGAACAAAGAAAATGTGATTATAGAAGTAAATTAGAAAGTTGTTTAAAATGTCATGCTCTTTCATGTCATGAAAGAACAAATTTGAGTTTCATGTCCCTTTAATTCTTTAAAAAAAATGTGTATTTTCTATTCGTGAAAACTCAAAAAAAAAAACATGTCAGGCTTTACAATCCTAATCTTGCTTCTCTGCTGAGGCCACACAATGGAGAGTTTGTTAACAAAATGACAGTGGCAAATCTTAATATCCCATTTCCAAATTCTCTCGACAAAATAAGAAAAGCGTTAAGTTCAACCATTTAGAATCAATTGCAGCAAACAAGGTGTTAATCTATTGTAATAATGTTCCGACTCTGCTAATATGTTAAATCTACTAGAAGACTGCAATTACATGGTGTTTACTGCTATGTTAAATATATTTCAAGTGAATTAAAAAATGTAAAAGTTATAAATTATACTTTGTGCATGTCATCTGATAACATTCCTTTAAAGATGTACGGGATTCCTAATGTCACAGTACAAAAAAATATCCACACGTTAAACAATGTACAGTATTAGCTGATATGGTTGAAACGTCAACAATCCTAACACCTGTTATTTTGCTGTCTGTGCTTAGTCTACATAATAATACCCTGGGCAATAAATGCCACCAATTGAGCATATATAATGTACCAAAAATGCAACAATGTTCACATTCATTAGAATTCCAGCTTACACAGCTTCCCTTTACAAGTAAAGCCTCCTGTCACGGGAAGCCACTGGGTTTGAGCTGGGATGTCTCTGGAATACATCTTAGGAGTGAAGTACCTGTGTGTCAAATGTAACAACCAAAAAAGGCAATCGTCTGCAGAGTAATGGTCTTTTTTTTTTTTTACTGCTCAAGATAAATTCCTTTAGTGTAACCTTAATTGGGTGAAAGATTGTTGTAAAATATATCTGTGATTTGGAGGCTTTGGTGTGTATTTGTAGCAATAGATGGATGCTTTGCTTTGGCGTATATGTTGCAGCAATATATGGATTTGTGTGTGCGTGCGTGCGTGAGTGTGTCTATGAACATTTTATTTTGGAAATGCCATAAAAAATTCACATTACTCTCTGGCCAAAAAAGGCCTAAATCTGGAGCGGGGGGTGTTAGCAAAATTTTGAGTGCCTAGGGCAGCACACAGCCTAAATACGCCACTGAGATATGTATAAAATACTGAATTGCCAAAGGCCTACATACAAAATAAATGTTTTAAAAACATTTAAAGCTGTCACTTGATTAATGATTTGCAAAATTACGTGAAAACTCTATGAGCATGTTTGGGTTATCTCCGTTAAATTGACATTAAACACCTTTAATGTGTAACCAAGGTTTTTTAAAATGCTGCAAATTGCCTAAACCAGCTATTTGGTTTGCAGCATTTGCATGTTAAAGAATTAGCTTTTTGGCCTTTCTAGGGATGCACAATTTATAACAAAACAGTGTTCTTTTGCAGGCAGATACTATCCAGCTGATGTGCATAGCAGTCAAGTACTAAAATATAGTATAGTATCCACCAGTATGTTTCTTATTTTTATTATTAGTGCTTATTATCAACCCACAGGTTAATTTACACTTGTTCTCTGACCATGCACAGGAGGCCAAATGAATATACTCAAGATGTTTTTTTAAATGGGCGTATGCGTATCCCTGGAGTGCTCTTAATTTGCCAAAACCTTTATATTTTGCATTGATATATACATACAGTATATATTGATAATGCAAGGTTTGTTGGCTGATGTATTGGATTGGATTGTATTATTTATATATATATATCTATCTTACATAAAACTTTTATACTAAGGATCTGAAAATGAGAATTAAAATGCAGTACATCACTTCCAGAAAACTCTATCATGTATATGGAAAAAAACACTGTTTAAACACTTTGTTAAGGACCAATTAATGCAGTAGAATTGAATAATTAACAAGTGCATAATAAAAAGACAATGCTTTAACAGCTCATCTGAATTTAAAATAAGCAAAAAATTTTCTGACAAATTCATTTTTTTCTCCCATTTTCCAGCCCCCTGTACCATGTGACAGACATCAGCCAATCACAGACTAGTAAACGTATACCCTGTGAGCTTGTGCACATGCTCACTAGGATCTTGATCCCCAGACAGTATGTATATTAAAAGACTGTGCAAAATTTGATAATGGAAGTACATTGGAAAGTGTCTTAAAACTGCATGCTCTTACTGAATCATATACGTTTATTTTGACTTGAGTGTCCCTTTAAATCTATTTATTTTGCCTTTGAATCTAACAGATACAACACAATTGCTCACTGGCTGGAAAGCAGATCTCCCACTGCTTTATTGTTGAACAGTGACACACCACACAAACTTAAAAATATCCTTTTGTACAGGATCATTTGTTTTACAAAAAGAATTTTTTTTTATTTGAAGTCCTGATTTAGATGCACTTAAAGGGACACTGAACCCAACATTTTTCTTTTGTAATTCAGAAAGAGCATGCAATTTTAAGCAACTTTCAAATTTACTCCTATTATAAATATTTCTTCGTTCTCTTGCTATCATTATTTGAAAAAGAAGGTATCTAAGCTTTTTTTTGGTTTCAGTACTCTAGACAGCACTTTTTTATTGGTGGATGAATTTATCCACCAATCGGCAAGGACAACCCAGGTTGTTCACCAAAAATGGGCCGGCATCTAAACTTAAATTCTTGCATTTCAAATAAAGATACCAAGAGAATGAAAAAAAATTGATAATAGGAGTAAATCAAAAAGTTGCTTAAAATGTCATGCTCAATCTGAATCACAAAAGAAAATTTTTGGGTACAGTGTCCCTTTAATAGACTAAATGTCTAGTGTAATAAATTTCTATAAATTAAACATATGAATGTTATGGTTTTGAATAATAAAATCCTAAACGTTATTGCTGTACCCAGCTGTGATAAAACAGATGATGTAGCCAATCAAAAGCCTTATCTTCTAAATTATTATTCACAATGGGAGTGCACTCCGAGCTGCCTCTTGTCATGAGAGAGATGGCAAGGAAAGATAGAAGCTCATCTTGTGTATATTATACACAGTAAGATACAAATGATACAGAGTAGACTATGAATAATACAGATATATGGCCCACGTCTACATCATTTGTAGCCTACTTTATAATTGTGCCAGGAGAGGGGCTCGGTAGAGGCATCAACATTAAAGGGATAGTTTACAATAGAATTGTTATTGTTTTAAAAGAAAGATAATCCCTTTATTACCCAGTCCCCAGTTTTGCACAATCAACACAGTTATATTAATATACTTTTACCTCTGTGATTACCTTGTATCTAAGCATCTTCTGACAGCCCCCTGATCACATGACATTTTATTTATTATCTATTGACTTGCATTTTAGCGGTGTTGTGCTAAATCTTAAATAACTCCCTTGGTCTGAGCACATTGTTATCTGTATGACCCACACAAACTAGTAGTCTCCTGTTGTGAAAAGCAAATAAAAAAAAAAAGTGTGTGATTAAGAGGCTCTTAATTGAGCCTTTGAAACAGGCAGATATTTAGAGGTTTAAATATTATAAAGTATATCAATATAACAATGTTGGGTGTGCAAAGCTGGGGAATGGGTAGAAAATGCTTTATCTATCTTTTAAACAATAACAATTTTAATGTAGACTGTCCCTTTAAGTGTGATTTTATTTTTATTATGCAAAACAGAATATGTATTTTGTAACTATTATAGTGACTATATATTTTAAATGATCTGCAATTGATGAATTAAATTTGATTTCACATTTACAATGTTGGCTACAAAAGAAAGAACCACTAATTTAAAGAGGCAAAAAGAACCAAAAAAATGACTATGCCTGTTTAAAAAAAAATGGTAAATCAGTTTCCTTTATAAATCTATTACTACACAAATAACAAAAAGGAATAAATGTATCTTATGACAGATAACATATTACAGTAGGCTATTCAGTGA
Organism: Bombina bombina; assembly: GCF_027579735.1. Classification (NCBI taxonomy): domain Eukaryota; kingdom Metazoa; phylum Chordata; class Amphibia; order Anura; family Bombinatoridae; genus Bombina; species Bombina bombina. The sequence goes on from NC_069500.1 coordinate 939,681,060, forward strand.
GGTTTTAGCAAAAGCTATCTGCTCGATAAATCAGACCATAAAAGAACTCAGGATTAAAGGATTTTTCTTACATGGGATAAAAATACACAGTTTTGCAGTTCTTGTTTAAAGGGACAATATACTGTTTATTTCCCCTCCATTAATTTGTTCACAATGATCCATTTTATCTTCTGGAGTGTATAAAATTGATTACAGATGATGCCTTTACTTTTATATTGTCATTTGAATATTGTATCCCCACCTATACTGGAAATGTAAGTACTTCAATAATGGTTATAGAAAAGTTATGCAAAAAAGATTGTGTAGAAGAAATTGTAAAAAAGAGAAAGAGAGAAAGAGAGAGAGAGATATTTTGTGAAAATATATATAGAGATAAGCAAATGAGGGCTGCTCTTCCTGCAAGCTCAACCCATTTTCTTGGGTTGTGGTTTCAATTAGCAGGTATTTCATATACAAAAATATACCTAAAGGAGCTATTTAAAATACATTTTAAAATCTATAGCTGGTATAACAAGTCATTGTAAACACATTAAGGAGAACCCAATTTTACAGTACACTGTCCTTTTTAAAGAGTGCCTGGCCAAGATTCACCAACATTGAGAGAACCCTATAGTAAAAACCGTCTCAATTTCCTATGTAAAATGATGGTGCATTTTTACCAATATACTCATTTAAACAGTATACATTGGAGAAATGATCTTACTATAGAAAAGTGAGCCAGACAAAACATTAAAGGGACATTAAATGCTAAATAAATGCTAGATAGAATTATGCATTCAAAGAAAAGATTAGTCTGAGAATAACATGTAGATGTATTTTTTAAAGTTCCATCAGTTGTTTAAATAGTGACAAAATAAATGTACATTGTCTATAAAGCAATGGGAGCTGCCATGTTGTAACTTATATTACCTACTCTGCTGTGGCCAATTAGAGACAGTTATAAATAGGTCCCTAGAGTGTGCAGCCAATGGCTGTGTGGAATATAACAGTGTTCTGCACTTCCATTTCTATTTTTTATATATGTGATTTATCATCTCAAAGTGTTTCATGTCACTTTAAAAATCAAGGTGTCTATATTTTTTCCAAGAAGTCGGGAATGAAATTTGTATACAGACAAATGTAAAATACTCCAGAGTGTTAGGAGTTAGAAGAAAATTTTAACAGCTGTGATTCAATGGCTCCTGGGATTTGTCAAGCTCAATTCTAGGATACTAACCAACAGCAAAAATACATTGAACATCTCTTGCTTTTGTGTAAAATTGTTCTTGTCCCACAATTCCTAGAGGGGCCAAAATGCAAATTTTATAACCTGCAAATCACAACAATCGTTTGTTTAGGTAATTTGCAGCATTTTGAGAACCTACATTACAGATTTTGCTTTTTGACCTCTCTTGGGAGTGTGGGACAACATTTTGATTAATAATTAAAAATAACAATTCTTTATATTAAAAATAAGAGCAGAGCTGTCTAATATTAATCCTCATGGACTAGAGATGTAAGAAATGTTAATGTTCCATTGGGAAGAAAACGTGAGTCAATTAGTGGCGCAAGTGCTTTGATTTTCTCATATATGGGTCTAAATCTGCTCTGCCTCTATTATATACACAGGACAGCCATGTTCTGAAAGTTGGATTGGTTTGACACATTATTTAGATATTTTAATTCTTCTGTGCATCTACTTCTTAAAAGAACATGGAACACAACATTTTTTCTTGGTGATTCAGAGAAAACATATAACCTTAAACAACGCTTTTTTATTTGCTTTTCACAACAGGATTCTGCTAGTTTATGTGAGCCATATACAGGGAGTGCAGAATTATTAGGCAAATGAGTATTTTGACCACATCATCCTCTTTATGCATGTTGTCTTACTCCAAGCTGTATAGGCTCGAAAGCCTACTACCAATTAAGCATATTAGGTGATGTGCATCTCTGTAATGAGAAGGGGTGTGGTCTAATGACATCAACACCCTATATCAGGTGTGCATAATTATTAGGCAACTTCCTTTCCTTTGGCAAAATGGGTCAAAAGAAGGACTTGACAGGCTCAGAAAAGTCAAAAATAGTGAGATATCTTGCAGAGGGATGCAGCACTCTTAAAATTGCAAAGCTTCTGAAGCGTGATCATCGAACAATCAAGCGTTTCATTCAAAATAGTCAACAGGGTCGCAAGAAGCGTGTGGAAAAACCAAGGCGCAAAATAACTGCCCATGAACTGAGAAAAGTCAAGCGTGCAGCTGCCAAGATGCCACTTGCCACCAGTTTGGCCATATTTCAGAGCTGCAACATCACTGGAGTGCCCAAAAGCACAAGGTGTGCAATACTCAGAGACATGGCCAAGGTAAGAAAGGCTGAAAGACGACCACCACTGAACAAGACACACAAGCTGAAACGTCAAGACTGGGCCAAGAAATATCTCAAGACTGATTTTTCTAAGGTTTTATGGACTGATGAAATGAGAGTGAGTCTTGCTGGGCCAGATGGATGGGCCTGTGGCTGGATTGGTAAAGGGCAGAGAGCTCCAGTCCGACTCAGACGCCAGCAAGGTGGAGGTGGAGTATTGGTTTGGGCTGGTATCATCAAAGATGAGCTTGTGGGGCCTTTTCGGGTTGAGGATGGAGTCAAGCTCAACTCCCAGTCCTACTGCCAGTTTCTGAAAGACACCTTCTTCAAGCAGTGGTACAGGAAGAAGTCTGCATCCTTCAAGAAAAACATGATTTTCATGCAGGACAATGCTCCATCACACGCGTCCAAGTACTCCACAGCGTGGCTGGCAAGAAAGGGTATAAAAGAAGAAAATCTAATGACATGGCCTCCTTGTTCACCTGATCTGAACCCCATTGAGAACCTGTGGTCCATCATCAAATGTGAGATTTACAAGGAGGGAAAACAGTACACCTCTCTGAACAGTGTCTGGGAGGCTGTGGTTGCTGCTGCACGCAATGTTGATGGTGAACAGATCAAAACACTGACAGAATCCATGGATGGCAGGCTTTTGAGTGTCCTTGCAAAGAAAGGTGGCTATATTGGTCACTGATTTGTTTTTGTTTTGTTTTTGAATGTCAGAAATGTATATTTGTGAATGTTGAGATGTTATATTGGTTTCACTGGTAAAAATAAATAATTGAAATGGGTATATATTTGTTTTTTGTTAAGTTGCCTAATAATTATGCACAGTAATAGTCACCTGCACACACAGATATCCCCCTAAAATAGCTATAACTAAAAACAAACTAAAAACTACTTCCAAAAATATTCAGCTTTGATATTAATGATTTTTTTGGGTTCATTGAGAACATGGTTGTTGTTCAATAATAAAATTAATCCTCAAAAATACAACTTGCCTAATAATTCTGCACTCCCTGTAAATAACATTGTTCTCACGCCCATGGGTTGTGGCAGACACTGCACTAATTGGCTAAAATGCAAGTCAATAGATAATAAATAAAAAGTCATGTGATCCGGGGGCTGTAAGAAAATGCTTATATACAAGGTAAAATGTGTATTAATATAACTGTGTTGGTTATGCAAAACTGTGGAATGGGTAATAAGAGGATTATCTGTCTTTTAAAACAATAACAATTCTATTGTAAACTGTCCCTTTAAATGTATTTCCAGTTATCTATTTTACCTGCTGGAGTGCATTAAATTGTTTACAAATGGTTCCTTTACTTGTATTTTGTCATTTGAATTAGCTGCTTTTGCTTGTTGAAACTGGTACCTATACTGAATTTTAAACAACTTTCCAATGTACTTCTCTTATCTAATTTGCTTCCTTCTCTTTGTATTCTTTGTTGAAAACCATACCTATGTAGGCTCAAGAGCAGGAGTGCACTACTAGAAGCTTGCTGCTGATTGGTGGCTGCACATATATGAATGTTGCTATTGGCTCACCTGATGTCATAAGCAAGCTCCCAGTAGTGCATTGCTGCTCCTTCAACAAATGATAAAAAGAGATTAAAGCAAATTTGACAAACAGAAGTAAATTGGAAATTTGTTTAAAATTGGACGTTCTGTCTAAATGATGAGAGAATTTTTTGGGGTTTCAAGTCTCTAACTCTAAACAATGCCTTTTTAGTGAACCAACACCATACAAGACAAATTAACAGGAGATTAATGTATATTTTTATATTTGAATACTATACCTCAGCAATAAAGACAGCATTCCATCAAATCTGCATAGAAAAAGAGACATTATAAAAGCGCTCCTTCCCTCATAAAGCAATTACTATGTAGCATGTCGCAGGTCCAGGTTTATATACTTTATACATCATTCCCAGCTTTTCCTGCTATTTCAACTAATCCCAGGAAGGGCAAAGTACATTCTAGAGACTTCATAAATATATTGTGTTTTTTTTTTAACTAAGCACAATTAAATATTTAAAACATTTGATTATGAATAATTAAGATTTGCAATGCACTGTCATTATTTATTTTGCCTGCTTTCCAGAAAAATAACTTTGATAATTGAAGTGTTTCCATTCCCTCTCAGAGTAACTAGAGTAAATTCCATGGAATACTGACCCAGACAACCCTACATACTGCACAGTGATTGGTTGATATGTGTAGGACCTCATTTATATATAAGCATTTCAAGGGGTGTATCCTGAGCCTGGAAAACAATATATATTTTTCTAACAAAATGACAGTTTTTAAGGTTTTTTTAAAACATTAATTTTACATGCAGGTATTTTCTAATTCAGAGAATAATTTGATAGGCCACCTACTATAAATTTACTTAACGTCTTTTTAATGGGAATTGAAATTTGAATTTAATATCCCTTCTAATAATTTAACTAAACAATACAGTTAAAAGTACAGGAAACCCCAAACATTCCATTCATGATTTGGGTAGAATATACAATTTTAAACAACTTTCAAATTTACTTGTATTATGAAATGTGCTTCATTATCTTTTTATTATTTGCTGAAGGAACAGCATTGCACTACTGGCAGCTAGCTGAACACATCTAGTTAGCCAATCACAAGAGACACATTGTATGCAGGCACCAATCACCAGCTAGCTCACACTAGTGTAGGATATGCGCATATTCATTTTCAACAATGGATACCAAACTAAGGACATTTGAAAATATAAGTGATTTTAAAAGTGTCTTAAAATGACATGATCTGATTCTTGCAAATTTAATTTTGACTTTCCTATCCCTTTAAGTATATTATGTGTGAGGTATCTGTGAGGACTAAAAGGGACATTAACCACCTCTTGCATTTGGTTAAAAAGGCCAAAAGCAAATTTTTGTAACCTAAGTTTTAAAAAATATGCAAATTGCCTAAATCAGATATTTGATTTGGAGTATTCTGAAAAATCTTGGTTACAGAAATAGCTTTTAGGCCTTTCTATGGAGTGTGGGACAAGCACAAAACTTTACACAAAGTGAACAGTATAGAAGCTCAGACATCATATTAACTGGATGTCTGATATGTTTGCAACATATTAAATATATAATACACTAAAACATAAAAATCGAAAATGCAATTATAATTGTACTGTCCCATTAAACAAACAATGAAATAGTAAAAAAAATCTGACACTACTACTTCTTGATAATTATTTTACTTATACATTTTTATTATATATAAAAAATATTTTAATAACATTTTACAACTGAGATCATTAAAAAGTGCATATTTTGGCTCTTTACCATTACTACCATACTGGTGCAAGACTTTATGAAATAAACACTATATTTTGTCTTTATGCTAAATAGACAGCAAGTTTTGAGATACTGGCCTTTTACTATATTTTGGGGCTTTTAAAATTCTGAATTTATACAAAAATTTCAATTGTTGTCAGTTGATACATTAATGGGACAATCTACACCAAAATTGTTAATGTTTGAAAATATAGATAACCCCTTTACTACACATTCCCTAGCTTTGCACAACCAACATTGTTATATTAATATACTTTATAACATTTAGACCTCTAAATTTCTGCCTGTTTCTAAGCCACTACTGACAGCTTCTTATCACATGCTTTTTTATTTGCTTTTCACAAAAAGAGACTGCTAATTCATGTGAGCTATATAGATAACATTGTGGTCTCTAACCGTGGAGTTGTGCATGACACTGCACTAATTGGCTAAAATGCAAGTCAATAGATAACAAATAAAAAGACATGTGATAAGGGGCTGTCAGAAGAGGCTTAGATGCAAGGTAATCACAGAAGTAAAAAAGTATATTAATATAAGCATGTTGGCTGTGCAAAACTGGGGTATGGGTAATAAAGGGGTTATTTATTAAGCAATGCATTTTATTGGAGTTGACTGTCTCTTTAAACATAGGGAAGGGATTATACATACATAACATATTGTAGAATGATCAACCTAAAATTGTGCCCATTAAGTGTGTTTTCACACTGAAAATTAAGAACATAATATTGTTCAAGTAATACGTCAGAGAGCTTGCCTACTGAAATAAATATAAAAACAGTGCATAAATTAGCAAGTCATTCACGGTCAATATCAACCTGGGACCATTTTTACCTACTGATAAACATGGAAGCCTAGGATGACATCACAAAAAGTTTATTTTTATTTTTTTTAGTCACTGTAAATCTCTCTTTCCCTTAGAGAAGGGAGGTTATTTGCTTTCCATTTTTGGTGTTGTGGCTTAAGAAAAGCAGCCAAGGAAGCTTTTCTGTTAAGCTGGCTTGATGTGCTTAGAGTTGTATTTAAGGCACGAGATGAAAATATAGTTTTGCCCCTTGGCGCACCCAACAGTTGCCACACATCCCCAGAAGTTGTGTGGCCCAAGTACTGCCATGCTCGCTTGCCACTGTTGTCCCTCAGTTTCACATTGGCTTTCAGTTTTTCCACCAAGATGATGGCAATCTTATGATGCCCATGGATAGCAGCTATGTGTAATGGAGTGTATCCACAAGTAGACTTGATATTCATATTCAGTTCTATCCCAGCTTTCTTGGCACCAGCAACAACCTTTTGAAACATTTCAGCACACCCATGCTTGGCAAACCAATGCAGAACAGTGTAGCCAGAGATAAAATCCTTCCGTAATGCCAATTGAGGATCTATTGTAAACATTCCATATACCTGAAGCCAGGATCCTGATGCAGATTTAACAATCCAGTCATGTTCCATTGGATCTAAAGGTACTAAGGAAGACTTATAATTTACATATTTTTTAACATCTGGTTCAGGTTTTCCCTTAGATATATATTGCGATTGCACATGTTTAGATTCCGGAAGACAGTTATTTACAATAAAGTTGTTTGTGCTAACAGGTCTGCTTATTAACAGTCGATCCACATCAGGTTTTGGAGCTACCAAAGGAATAGATGTTTTTTTGGAGCGTGAAGGGCGTCTTCTCTTTTGGAAATCCCTATTATTACGTTCATCATCTGAGGAAGATATATATTCATATGCACGTGAAGGAATTCTGCTCTTTGGGAGATTGCCAGCAAGTTCAAATAATATTGGTGCTTGATCAGTGAGAAAAGATTTGGCAATGTAAGGGGATTTACTGTAATAATTTTCAGGAACAGCCACTTTTTCAGCCTCAACCACAGTGTTTGTGGTAAGCAAACCTCCCTCATGTGTTTGCCTTCTAAAAGTAGCAGTTTTATTGAGGAATGATTGGTTAGAAGTACACAATTTTAATTCTTGCTTTTCCTTATTTGAATCACTAGATAATGATTCTTCTTCCTCCTCCAAAGGCTCTGTATCACAATCCCCTCCTTCACCACTATCACTTCCATCACTGCCACAGCTTTCCTGTTCGACAAATTCATCCAGATCCTGCAAGGAAAGCTGGCACCTGATACTTTTGAAGATCGGAAACTGGCACATCCATAAGTCTCTCATATCAGTTTCAGGCAGGGGAGGGGAGGGGCTAAGAGTCTCTGACTGATATTCTGCAAGCAGCACATCTGGCAGACTGTTACCTGAATCTTGCCTGAGCAGAAGGGAGGGAGCAGTGTGTGCTAAATTTGTGTACCTGGACAAGGGAGGGGAAGCTGGCAGTTGACTGCTTTCATCCTTTAGTTTCCATTTAGTATGTTGATTGTGCTCTACTTTTGACGAATATAAACAATCTGAATTTATACCAGCTAGTTGGTTACTTGGAGGTTTGGGTTCACTGCAAACTGTGCAACTCAGCCTTTGTTCTTGCAAATCCCAGTAGGTTGTATTCACAAAAACAGGATTCAACAGTTCTTTTCTAGTCTCTCCACAAGGTACCTGTCTCCAGTGACCATTTGTTTCTGGGGACTGGGACTGATTGTAGTTGTTTGATACCAAAGCAGGGTTATCAGCAGGGAGACAGGAAGAGGGATGGTTGATGGAGGGTGAGGATGTAACATTTGATGATTTGGAGGTCTGGCTGGACGGTGAGGAGGTGAGTTTGGAAGACTGGGAGGTTTGGCTGGAGGGTGAGGAGGTAAGTTTTGATGAATGGGACGTCTGGCTGGATGGTGAGAATGTGAGTTTGGATGATTTGGGGGTTGGGCTGGGTTTAATTTTGAAGATTGGGGCTGAAGATGGATAAGACTCTGATACAGTCTCACATGTAATGGGTTTTATGTCAAAATGAGAGGGAGGGTTCCCATTTATTACATCATGCACTCCCCAAGTCCTGCAATGGTCCTCTACAGGACACACAATACTGTGCTGTAAACAGTCAACAGTCCTGCTCTGTATTTCATCACTACCAGTTCCATACCCCATGCCCTGCCATTGCACTGCATCATTCTGGCTGCTCCATCCTCCTCCTACCTGAGTTTCTGTACAGTCCTGTGAAGGGGCAGCAGCGGGGACAACTTGATCAAGCTCACGACAGCTGTGCACATGCTCCGTTTGTTGACTAAGGTCCGGAGTTGGTGGCCTAAGGTCCTCTCCTAGCAGATCTCGGTATCTGCTCCTCAGCACCACGTACTTGACAGCTCCCTCCTGCTTCACCACGGCTACTGAATTCACATAACGTTTAAACTTCTCCCTGTTCCTCTGCTGCTGTTCTGCAGACGCCAGGGGATTTCTAAGAAACAATTTAAAGTGCCCCAGCAGTGAAGCATTGGTCACCTTCCCACCCCCTTGGCAGAGGAGGTCCAGTACCTCTTCCTGGCTCAGCGCCTTGGCCATCCTCATAGAGCAGAGGGATCTATCACACTCCGCTGGCACAGCTCACACATCCAGCATGATGTCCAACAAAATCCTGCTCTGCACTGCTGCAACTTTCAGCTTTCCACCCAAGTTCCACTTAGTCACAGTTTCACCTGCTCTTCCAGCTCCACCTCTTTTCGCTGTGATCTGAAGGACAGTAGGTGGCCTTTGCTTTCAAAGCAGCCATCCCCACCCTCTTTATTTTTTTTGCACCCAGCCCCCGCAATGTATAACAATCTCTTTCCTCTGCATTCCCACCCTGCTGTGGCAGCAGCAAACAATCCCCGTTGGAGAGGGGCGGGACCAGGTACTGGGAGGTATGGGGGTGGGCGGGACTACGAGGTCTAAAGGAAGGTTGAACGCAGTGCAAGGTACACACTGGTATCCTGCAAGGTGCTGCACATTGTGTTAAAGCTTACCCTGCCTGCAAATTACAGCTTGCTTAGAGTGACATCTATCTGCCTCCTTTGTAGTCATCATTATAAAATTGCTGTGCAAATGTGTTTGTCACTTTATTGAGCAAGATAATTGGAGTCACAGATTAAAGTGGTTTAAATAGGTGGTACACAAACACCTTATGACTGAAACAAGCTAGAGCATGACACACAAAGGCAAAGATTTTTTTTATTTTTTTTTCTACTGAAAATGTCCTACACAAACACTATAAAAGGAAAGTACATATACATCAAATTGCATAGTGTACTGATGCAATGCACTAAATTCAACAAGAGGATAAAAATATTACCTAGACAAATATCTTACATTCCAATTTGTTATGTTGAGATGATTCACTATGATTTGGAAATCTTTTTTTCACACTTAAAGGGACAGTATACACCTATTTTCATGTAACTGCATGTACTATAAAGAATAAGATGCACAGATACTGATATAAAAATCCAGTATAAAACTGTTTAAAAACTTACTGTCAGTTTAGCTCTGTTGAAAAGGTAGCTGGAAAGCCCACTGCAAGTGGTAAATAAGACACTCCCCCCTCCCCCTTCTTTTGCATATGAAAAGACCTTTTACACAAACAGCAGCAAGCTGGAGAAGGTAGCTGACGGTATTCACATAAAACTTTGGGGCTTGGTTAGGAGTCTGAAAATCAGAGCAATGTTATTTAAAAATAAGCAAAACTGTACATTTTTAAAAAATAAAAACTTGATGGGCTTTATAAATAGATCATCTACAAAACATTTATTCAAAGAAAAAAATGTGTATAATGTCCCTTTAAGGGAATCAGTTATATATGATACAATTATTTGAAAGGTTTTGTCTCACCTGACTTTATTTATTTATAACATGGACGACTTATACTAGTAATTCTGTGTCAAGTCTTTAAGAATATAATATTTTTTCTTTTTTCAAAATTACTGATAAATATAAAATTATGTGAGTTGATTAACACATTGAAAGTTATATTACTGAGTTAAATAACATATGAATATTCAGTATTATTGCCAATATTTAATACAAACTGGAGCAAATAAGTAACCTCTTATAGCAGCAGATTGCTCTTTTACCAACCAGCAGAAAACAGAACAAAGGAATGTGAGATGTCTGTACCTCTCTCTGAAATCCCTGCCCCCACATTGCTTATGTGTTGGTATTATCCTATGTCCACAAGCTGTATTATCATAACTGCTGTGCTTTTTATGACAATAAAATAAATGACTCAGTTGGACAGAACAATAATATCACACAGTGAATTGATCCCCTGATACAATTATTCTAGCTCTTCCGTTTATAAAGCCATACAAATACTCTAAAAGAAACAGTGAATGTATTAGGCATTAGCAATCAAATATATTATTCTGAAACAGAAAACTTCCTTCTGCATAAGACTATATATATGTGTGTGTTTAATAGTCCGGTATATTAACCCTTTCCTGCCGGGGTTAAAGTGTCTACACCGGAACAAAAAAGGGCTGGTAAAAGAACTGATTACTTTGTAATTTAGGATAGGGTAGGGCATTTTATTATTTTGGGGGGCTTTTTTATTTTATTAGGGGGCTTAGATTAGGTGTAATTAGTTTAAACTTCTTGTAATTTTTTTTATTTTCTGTAATTTAGTGTTTGTTTGTTTTTGTATTATAGTTTAGTTTATTTAATTGTATTTTAGTTTAGATAATTGTAGGTAATTTATTTAATTAATTTATTGATAGTGTAGTATTAGGTGTATTTGTAACTTAGGTTAGGATTTATTTTACAGGTAATTTTGTAATTATTTTAACTAGGTAGCTATTAAATAGTTATTAACTATTTAATAGCTATTGTACCTAGTTAAAATAAATAAAAAGTTGCCTGTAAAATAAATATCAATCCTAAAATAGCTACAATGTAACTATTAGTTATATTGTAGCTATATTAGGGTTTATTTTATAGGTAAGTATTTAGTTTTAAATATGAATAATTTATTTAATGATAGTAAATTTAGTTAGTTTAATTTAAATTATATTTAAGTAAGGGGGTGTTAGGGTTAGACTTAGGTTTAGGGGTTAATAACTTTATTATAGTAGCGGCGACGTTGGGGGCGGGAAATTAGGGGTTAATAATTGTAGGTAGGTGGCGGCGATGTTAGGGAGGGCAGATTAGGAGTTAATAAAATGTATTATAGTGTTTGCGAGGTGGGAGTGTGGCGGTTTAGGGGTTAATACATTTATTACAGTGGCGGCGATGTCCGGTCGGCAGATTAGGGGTTAATAAGTGTAGGTAGATGGCGGCGATGTTGGGGAGGCTGATTAGGGGTTAATAAATGTAATCTAGGTGTCGGCGATGTTAGGGACAGCAGAGTATGGGTACATAGCTATAATGTAGGTTGCGGCGGTGTCCGGAGCAGCAGATTAGGGGTTAATAATATAATGTAGGTGTCAGCGATAGCGGGGGCGGCAGATTAGGGCTTAATAAGTGTAAGGTTAGGGGTGTTTAGACTCGGGGTTCATGTTAGGGTGTTAGGTGTAGACTTAGAGAGTGTTTCCCCATAGGAAACAATGGGGCTGCGTTAGGAGCTGAACACTGCTTTTTTGCAGGTGTTAGGTTTTTTTTCAGCCAGCTCAGCCCCATTGTATCCTATGGGGAAATCGTGCACAAGCACGATTTTTCCAGCTTACCGTTACCGTAAGCAACACTGATATTGAGGGTTGAAGTGGAGCTAAATTTGGCTCAACGCTCACTCTTCTGAGGCTAACGCAGCCATTTAGACAACTCATAAAACCAGCGTTGACTTAAAGGTGCGCTGGAAAAAAAAGGCTTGTTAGCACCGCAGGTCTTTACCGACAAAACTCTAAATATAGCGGTTAATTTGTGTCATGCAAGCCATTTCTGTCTTTCTGAGAAGGTGTGGTGTTTGAATGCTGGTGCACGGGCATTCACAGGATATGTGTATATGCCACTGAAAAGCAGTAAAAACATTTACTAGAAGCATTTTTGCAAAGGGAAGTATTGCAGAAATACTTATATTTACACACCCATGCATATTTAAATTGTGAATTTTTTTTATCACTTTAATTACAATAAAATGATCTGAGTGGTCTTCTTGAGTGTTTGTGTGTCTGTGTGTATGTTTGTAATAATACACGTGTAATACGTATATATGTGTATGTGTGTGTAAATATATATATGTGTGTGTGTATGTATATATATATTTGTTTGTGTATATATACATACTGTATGTGTGTAATAATACATGTGTAGATTGTAAGTTCCCACGGGAATAGGGCCCTCAATTCCCCCTGTATTTCTCTGTAAAATTTTGTGTCTTATCGTATTGTTTCTCCACTGTACTGTTATCCTTGTACCCATGGGCAGCGCTGTGGAATCTGTCGGCGCTTTATAAAGAATAATAATAATAATAATATGTGTGTGTGTATAAATATATATATATATATATATGTATATATATATATATATATATATATATATATATATATATATATATATTTATTTATTTATTTATATATAAAATGTCTCCAGAAGTAAGGGCACTCACAGGGCTTGACAGTAGTAGAAAAAAATATTTATTTAATTTTATTCATCATAAAAGTGTCAGTTGACGTTTTGGCTATATATCTATCCTTTTACAAGACAATCTAAAAACATAATATACATACATCAATTAATGCATATTGAAATAGTTACAAGCAAACAAATTAATTAAACATCTTAATAAACAATGTGACCAATGATCCTGCGTATAAAAACAAAATGACATCACCTTCAAATAATCCCCAAAATAAACCCTTGTATTTAAAATTAAAAATTAAAAACTTGAACCAAGAATCAGTTATACACCAAGTATTTAACCTGACTCTGCTAGAACATTTTTTTATCTTTTAAAATAGTACTGTACCTGTATAGCATCCAATATATGTATCTGTCAGGCCAATATCCTTGTTAACTTTGTTGCAAACAGTCATATACAACTTTCAGTGTGTCCCAACTTAACCCCTTATTGACCAAGGTCGTAGCCCTGGGCTTCTCTCTGCCGCCATCTTGCTCAAAATAGCGAGATTGGGCTATTTCTGCATGCCCCACGAGTGGGGCACTGGAGAAATAGAATTGCAGAGTTGTCGATGCAGAGAGGGCCACTCTGTGCCGATCATTGGTGCGTGGGAGCCAATGCTGTGAGGCAGGTGGGCGGCCCATCGCTGGTGCGTGCTCCGGATCCTGTGATGAAAGTGTCTGTGAGCTCACAAGGAGGCGAGGGCGGGGCTCGGGAGCGCGCATGCGTGTGTGCGTGCGCGTGCACAACCCCTATACTGAAGGAAAGGAGGGAGAGGGGAAAGGGAGAGGGAGGTGGGGGTGGGGGAAAACTGTTTGGAATGGGATCTGGAAGGGGGAAGCTACACTACAGAAAAATAGGCTTTTTTATTTTATTTAAAAAATCAACAACAAATTATATGGACAACTGGGTACTGGCAAACAGCTGCCAGTGCCCAAGATGGCGGACAATAAGATAAAGGGATGAGGGTTAGAGAGCTGTTTGGGGGGGGGGATCAGGGAGGTTGGGGACTAAGGGGGGGATCCTAAAAGGCAGAATAAAATATATATATATTTTTAAATTATTTTAAAAAAAAGCCTTTTATTTTAGTGCTGGCAGACTTTCTGCCAGCACTCAAGATGGCGGGGACAATTGTGGGGTGGGGGAGGGAAGAGAACTGTTTGGAAAGGATCAGGGGGTGGGATGTGTCAGGTGGGAGGCTGATCTCTACTCTAAAGCTCCCTACAAGCTACCTAATTTACACCTTCAATGCTGGGCATAATACACGTGTGGTGCGCAGCGGAATTTAGCGGCCTTCTAATTACTCAAAAGCAATGTCAAAGCCATATATGTCTGCTATTTCTGAACAAAGGGGATCCCAGAGAAGCGTTTACAACCATTTGTGCCATGATTGCACTAACTGTTTGTAAATAATCTCAGTGAGAAACCTAAAATTGTGAAAAATTTAACGATTTTATTTTATTTGATCGCATTTGGCGGTGAAATGGTGGTATGAAATATACCAAAATGGGCCTAGATCAATACTTTGGGTTATCTACTACACTACACTAAAGTTAAAATTAACCTTACAAGCTCCCTAAAAGCCCTCTAATTAACTCCTTCACTGCTGGGCATAATACACGGGTGGTGCGTAGCGGCATTTAGCGGCCTTCTAATTACCAAAAAGCAATGTCAAAGCCATATATGTCTGCTATTTCTGAACAAAGGGGATCCCAGAGAAGCATTTACAACCATTTGTGCCATGATTGCACTAACTGTTTGTAAATAATCTCAGTGAGAAACCTAAAATTGTGAAAAATTTTACGATTTTGTTTTATTTGATCGCATTTGGCGGTGAAATGGTGGCATGAAATATACCAAAATGGGCCTAGATCAATACTTTGGGTTATCTACTACACTGCACTAAAGTTAAAATTAACCTTACAAGCTCCCTAAAAACCCTCTAATTAACTCCTTCACTGCTGGGCATAATACACGGGTGGTGCGTAGCGGCATTTAGCGGCCTTCTAATTACCAAAAAGCAAAGCCAAAGCCATATATATGTCTGCTATTTCTGAACAAAGGGGATCCCAGAGAAGTATTTACAACCATTTGTGCCATAATTGCACAAGCTGTTTGTAAATAATTTCAGTGAGAAACCTAAAGTTTGTGAAAAAGTTTGTGAAAAAGTGAACAATTTTTTTTATTTGATCGCATTTGGCGGTGAAATTGTGGCATAAAATATACCAAAATTGATACTGCCAATACCCATAAGACCCCCCTGATTTTACTTGGGAATAGATATCTCATCCAAACTTACAGAACTATTCAACCTTAACTATATTCATCTTCAGGAACAGGTTAGAGCCACTCTTGAAACTTGGCAGAAACAGGGACACCTCTCCTGGCTAGGACGTATCAACGCAATTAAAATGACACTTCTCCCTAAATACCTCTACTTATTCCAGACTCTCCCACTAGAGCTCCCCATTTTATACTTAGCTAAACAGCAAAAACTCTTTGAATCCTTTATCTGGGCGCAGAAAAGGACGAGAGTCTCCAAGCATACTTTGTACCTAAGCAAGGAGGATGGTGGCCTGGGCGCCCCTGACCTAACTACTTACTACCATGCAACTCATGCTGCACGTATTACAGCATGGAAACACGCAAAACCAAACAAACCCTGGGTACAGATTGAAAACTATCTTACTGGAAATCACAATCTGGGCGACATGTGCTGGACAACACCCAAACACAGACCAGCCTCCATTTATACTAACCACTTTGTGACAGATACGTTGCGAACTTGGATTAAATACTGACAATAGACAAAAAGATATCGAGCTTACCATCGCCCCTTACTCCTCTCTTGAACAACCCCCTAGTTATGCAGTCTGGCAGCATACCCACGCCAACAATAGAGGGATCTCCCACTAACATCCCGATACACCTACTTCTTAATAAAGGACTGATTCGCCCGCAAGCAGAACTCTCTCAATTACTAGGCCCCCCATTTCACCTATGGTTTCCCTATTTACAAACTAGACATGCTATCACTTCCAACCCCCACAAAGCTGCCCTCACTAGAACCCTCACCCCCTTTGAGAATCTCTGTGCTTCGCCCGCTATAAGTAAAGCCCACATTTCTATCATTTACAAGATATTACGGGGCTCTTTCCCTTCTAAAAAAGCTTCATATATATCTAAATGGGAAAAAGAATTAGATATCAATATAACAAAAACCAACTGGAACCACATTTTTACAGAAATTAAAAAGTCATCGTTGTCATTGACAATTGTTGAGATGAATTACAAGTTGGTATCTGACTCCTCATCGCTTACACAGCATATTCCCCTAACTCTTCCCCCTTATGTTGGAGACACTGTGGGGAGCGTGGCACTCTATCTCACATTTGGTGGTCCTGTCCACTAATACAAAACTACTGGCAGGCTATAAATGAATGTATTAACACTACCTTAGGAACTTCGATAACACTATCTCCCACCATAGTCCTTTTGAATGACACACCTAAAATCCTGTGTAGATATAGGAAGAAATTACTGCAATCCATGTTAAATTGTGCCAAGCGCCTAATTCCAAGGTATTGGAAGAAACACCAAGTTCCTGATTTCTTAATGTGGGTCAGAGAAATGAATCATGTACTGTCTTTAGAAAAAGTGTACTACACTTACATGGGCAAGCAAGACTTCATTGCAGATATACTATACATATGGGAGCAGAGAGAATAGTTACACTATAATCATAGCTGCAGTGTATATATTATATCTAGTACTACCCCCATTGTTGGGGTGTTGGGGACACGATCTGCCGAGGCTTAGATTTTTAGATTTATAGATTTTTTTTATTTATTTTTTATTTCAAATTTTTATTGAAAGGAAACAAGTACATTTGCCATAACAAAGGCAGAATCCAAAAGACAGATAAATTCTCGTATACTTTGTACAAGATTTATAGATTTATAGATTTACAGATTTATATTTTTTCTAGGTATTGCATTACCAATGTTTTTTTGTATGATTCGCTATCACAGCTACTGTATTTTTCGGTCTGTACCTGATGTTTGTAAACAATATATGTTGGATTGGCAATGTTTCATTCCATGTTATGTTATTCTAATTTATAAAAAAAATATATATATATATATATACCAACATTGGCCTAGATCTATAATATATATACATGTCAAGGGATATTCAGAGATTCCTGACGGATATTAGTGTTACAATGTAACTATCGCTAATTTTGAAAAAAAAAAAAATGGTTTGCAAATAGCATAGTGCTACTTGTACTTATTGCCCTATAACTTGCAAAAAAAAAAGCAAAGAACATGTAAACATTGGGTATTTATAAACTCTGGACAAAATTTCAAAACTATTTAGCATGGGTGTTTTTTTGGTGGTTGTAGATTTGTAACATATTTTGGGGGTCAAAGTTAGAAAAAGTGTGTTTTTTTCCATTTTTTTCATAATATTTTATAATTTTTTATAGTAAATTATAAGATATGATGAAAATAATGGTATCTTTAAAAAGTAAATTTAATGGCGAGAAAAATGGTACATTATATTTGTGGGTACAGTAAATGAGTAAGAGGAAAATTACAGCTAAACACAAACACCTCAGAAATGTAAAAATAGCCCTGGTTCTTAAGGGTAAGAAATTGAAAAATGGCCTTGTCCTTAAGGGATAAAACACAATCATAATATTTTTGGGCTGGAAAGAATTGTTAATTACTACTTCATGTCATACAAAGATCCCATATATGCTTGTCAAGCATAATACCAGTTCTCCCCAACACACTTGGCTTCCTAGAGCTAAACTAGGATGTTTTAAATGTGGCAACTGCGTTACATGTAATACGTTACAAACTGGCAGCACTTTTTACCATCCTCATACACAACAAAGATTTTCTATTAGACATAGGCTCACTTGTACCTCTGATTTTGTCATTTATATGATTATTTGCCCAATGTGGTAAGGTTTATGTCGGTAAGACGTGTACCTCTTTCCGTGAAAGGTTGGCCAATCGAAAAAGTTCTATACGCAAAGCAATTAATGAGGGACATAGTGAACAGCCTGTAGCCAGGCATTTTTTTGGAACATGGCCATACTGTTGCCATGTTGAAAACCATGTTTATAGATAGAATTCCTCATCTTAAAAGGGGGGGGGGGGGGAATAGAGATGAGGAAACTTTTGAAAAGGGAAGCACAGTGGATAAATAGGCTGGGTACCATGGGCTAGATTTATCAAAGGCATTCTCCTGTAATTACGAGCCAAATAGCGCTTATGCACAGATCCCTGTATTCAGTAAAGTACGCTGCATCTGTAATTGCGCAAATTTTGTGCAAACATTTGTTCGCCTTCGGCTAGGCGCACAGGCGCGCTCCCGACAGTGCAAATACACATTGTTCATAGACATAATTGTATTGTTCATAGACGTAAAGACATACCAATACGACTCGTTTGGAATTCATCATTGCTTTTCGCAAATAGTGAACTGACGTTTCTACTCCAATTATGTCTTCTCAGTTTTGCCATATACACATTGGCGAAAGTGAGCAGGCACGCAGTAGAAACAACAGAATCTAAAGATGGAATACGTTTTGATTTTAGCAAATTTATCCGCTGCGCCCAGAGGAGAATGATAATATGGATGCATATTTGCGCATAGAAAGGCGCACAAGAGTTCCGAGACTTTTTCTTCCTCGTTGTGGTTTGCATGCTTTGAATGATTTCAAAATTAAGAAACGTTTCAGGATAAACCGATCAACAATATTAGATCTATATGGACTCATTAGCAAAGAAATAGAACCAAGAACAAGGAGGACAAGATCAATACCCGGGAATAGTTAAATTATTGGCTTGTGTTACATTTCTTAGCTACTGGTTAATTTCAATCAGTGTCTAGTACAATAGTTGGAATGAGTCAACCATCATTTTTAAGGCATCTCAGTGTTGTGTTACAGTCAATTTTAAAACATCTGAATTTTTTTTTTATGTGTTCCAAAGACTGCTGAAAAGCGGGCACCGGATCAAAATAGGATTTTTATAATGTTGCTGGGATTCCCAATGTGCTAGGTGCTATAGACTGCACCCACATTGCGCTGGTACCTCCTTCTTCAGTTGAGGAACAGTACAGAAACAGGAAAAGTTTTTCACTCTTTCAATGTACAAGCGGTGTGCAATGCAAAGTTTCAGATTTGGGAAGTCAGGTCTGGTTTTTCCGGTTCATGCCATGATTTCCACATATTAAATCCAATCACAATTATATACTTTTTTTTTAACGCAGTGAAATGACACATGGATGGCTATTAGGTAAGTGGGATGTGTTTCTATATTCTGATTTGTAAATATATATATATATTTTGAACCATTGAATTTGTAAATTAAGGATTGTGTTATCATTGATAGAATACTATCATTTATTAGCACATATTGATTGATATCTAAAAACATTTTCGTAGCTGATAGCGGATAATGGCTTTTAACACCAGTACCAAATCCAACCAACAATTCCGAAAATCGTTTCATCGAGGCACATCGTAGCACAAGGAGTGCCATAGAGAGGACATTTGGAGTTTTTAAAATGCGTTTTAGGGCATTGGACCGCGCAGGTGGTGTCTTGATGTATTGCCCTGAAAAAGTTAATAACATCATACGTGTATGTTGTTTGCTACACAACATGGCAGTCCGGTGTGGAGATGTTGATAATGTAGAAATGATGGATTTGGAAACGGATGAATATTCCCCGCCTGATCTATTACTACGACAAAATACCAGCCAAACAGGAATTTTGAATCGTTAAAGAGCTAATAGAGAGATTCTTCACTTGTAAGTATTTGTTTTACTCACTATATTATAATCTGTGCACATTTCTTATTACTATTAGAATGTAAAAAAGTTGCTCCCTCCAAAGTTAGGAAGTTAATTTTTCCAACAATGTCTGCCTCTAAATTTTTGATTGTTAATTTTTATTAGTGTATCTTTGGTTGTATCATATAAACATTTTAAACTTGTTTTATTTTAACTGTATTTACCTGCTTATATTACACAATATATTTCTCTCCATTCTACAGGAAAGAAAAATAATTTCCCGGGGGCGTGTCTAGGGCGGCGGCCATGGAAGGTCGCAATTTCAGGAGCTCCTGGCTTGATGAAGACAATCCGCCGATTATCTTTGCAACACCAAGTCATCTGGATACTAAACTATTACCTATACATACTATGAGACTGGGAGACTCAAATAATATCTACATTGGTGTTTATATGATTTCAGGCTCTTGAACTGGACCGCTGAGGCCCTTGGCGGTGGACAGAACGTGGTTCTCAGCACCCCCCCAGCTTAACCGCTGGGTATTACAGCCGCGAGCAGGCTGCTTGGCTCTACAGAAGGGAACTGTCTAACTCGATAAATAAACTTTATTTCTAAAGCTTTTTGATGTGGCTACATCTGTAAATGATAGTTAAGATGGAGGCTATAGACAAATGGGAAACTCAGATTGTTCGGGTACTAGAGGACTCCTACCGAGGTTTAATGGCAGACCTGCACAAAATATTTTCCACTCCACAGCCCGCAGCAAAGCCCTCAGGCGAAACCAAGATGCTTAACATTCCTTTAATGGCAGAAGCGATCAGCAGTACAGTCCGTTACTCAACTGAGTATACAGAGACCTCTAGCTCTAATATATGAGAACTCTCGGCAGGTTTCTGAGCACTGGGGGTGTTCAGTTTGCAGAGTCCTGGGACGAGACAAGTGAGCCGGATCTCAGAAATACCCAGGTTCTAAAGAGGGCCCGGGAGGAGTTCAGCGACTAGGGGTATACTCGGTGTGAGGAGAGCCCCCTGGAAGACACCGGAACCACAGCTACAGACAGGTCAGACACCTGGCTAAAAACTGGGACAGGCCGAGCTGATTGCCCGGGTGATTGCATGCACGTAGTGGGCTCGAGTCGATCAACATCTGTAGTGCCTCAAGAAGATGGAAAACCTGAGCATATGAAGGCTTTGGTTGGGGACTGCAGTCATTGGCACGGAGATCTAATGGGGCAAATAGTGAGTGCCTCTTTACAAATACTGCCCGTTTCCAACTTTCACTACACGTCCCACAACTGGCAAATTGGGACCCCGGTGGGTTCCTCTCAAACTTTTAAGCATGCAGTAGCAACGAGGGACACAGGTATCGGATAAGAGGTCTTGTAATGACCCATGCTACGTTCACTAACTGATTGATGTACTTTTAGATATGTCGAACATATTTGTACTTTTGATCTTTGCTTATGAGGGGCCGGGGGCAATATGATTATTGTCGCAGTCACTTGGCAAATCGAACCAGTTTAATCTAGCGGGGCCTCATGAACTAGCTCATATTTTATTTACATACAATGTTATGCACACGGGACTTACTGTTTAGGTTACATAGACAATTTAGTTCCTGGCCTATATTATGTCTGGGGCTATCTATAGGGATAAAATGTTGATGTCACTAGATGTGTGGTTTTTAGGGGTATATGTAATGCTTTCCCTATAAATATGTTTTAAATGGATCCCAGGGGAGTGTGGGGCATCTAGAGTGCTTATGCAGTTCCATGTGACTCATTTATGGTGTTTTATTTCACTTTAGATCAGAAGTGCGGTGTTTTAGTTATGTGAATGTGATATAGAGTTGATCCATGACAAAGTTAATATAGGGACTATAGAACATAGTTGCACTAATAGAGGGTATTGTATGTTACATACAATTTGCATCGGGTACTGTTCAATTCACACTGAATATATGCTCTTACTGTCACTGGAGTGCACCACAAGACCCACTATATTTTGGTAAATCAGACCACAATGGCTTATCTTAATAACTATGGCTAGGGGGGCAATAAGCTACCTGCGGCCGAGGTGGCAGGCCCTCAGTCCTTAAATTAAGTCACCATAGGAAGTGGTCTGTAGAATCATACCTATAGAATAATAAGTATGCAGATTTTGTACTAGCATATACTTCCATGATATAGTGATCCAGAGACGTGACAGGCACATGTCTCTTAATTTGCATATATATCCCTACTCCCTGGGTAGACTTTTTTCTCCTGCCCTATTTTAGCACAACACTAATGATCCTAGTATTACATCTATACTGTGTAACACATCACAACTAGACTTTCATTAAGGTTCATAAGATGGTTCCCTATAATATACTATAAAATGATGTAGCATCAATAATTACTATGGTCATTGTTCACAGTCCTTTGCTACGTTTTCTACTATGATTTTATTATCTCAAATCAGTTGTGTATATTTCGGGTCCAAAAGTGACCCATTTTGTTATTTTCTTTTTCTCGTTTCCCCTAAAATTCCCTGTTATGTCTCAAATTCTTTTCATGAGGTCCAAGAGAGGCCTCCGTTGTCCACAGAGGGAAGCCATTGTGTGTGACTTTATATCATATTTCAAGGGGACTTCCCCTTAAATAGAAAACCTGAGGTTGTTGTATATTTGTATAATTGGATGCTTAAATATGGGTATATTGTTATATTTATGATGTATACCGAATGGTGATTACCCTATGCTTCTGAAACCAAGTTTTATTATATTACTTCCAATATCTGATGTACATGATTACATAATTTGTACTTGTTAATAACCTCAATAAAAATATTTAAAAAAAAAATAAATAAATAATTTCCCTTCGATACAAGGAACTTCAATCTCTTTTTTATTTTTTTGTTTGATTTTGATAAACATAAATATTAATAAATGTTTTTGATTAATCCCTTCAAATAGTGTTGATTTTTTTTATTTAATATATCATTGTTATTGAAACATGGACTCTCAGCGCAATCAAAAGCATACATGGGATGTAAAATAAATTTAGCAGTGTTGCAACCAAATATTTTATTTTATTACTGTTGACAATAGAACAGGCATTGCTTTATTTCCCAATACCCGGGTTCACAAAGTAAAATAATAAATTGGTCATGCTGATATGCACAATAGTTAGATTAGGCATAGCCCAATTTTGGAAAAAAGAGCCTCCTAGCTTTGAATTAATAAAACATAAGATCACCCATCACTACAACATGGCGAGTGCAGCCGCAGAATTCTGAAATCAAAGAGATAGTGGGTGTCCCAATTTGGGTGGCATCATCATCCACATCTTCCTCTGTTATTGTGTTTTAAACCAGTGTTTCCAGGTGAATCTCACAATTGTCTTCTGTATTCTCTGTAATGAACAAATTACATTAGGTTTATGAAAATATTAACACCCCCCCCCCCCCTAAAAAATGTTTTTTTCTCATTTTCAATAACATGAAATTGAAGCTTGTGACAAATTCTAATGCAATATTAATAGATCCACCATCACTGGTATTCATATTTCACTTACCATCAAACAATGTTAATGAAGTTTCATGCATACTTGAGAGCAAAGCACAGACATCTAAAACAACAAGGTAACATATGTGTGAATTTTTCTTTATATCAAAGACAATGAGATAATTGCACATCTTCACATTGTAAAAGACTCAATAAATGTTCTACCATAAAAAAATATGTTCTTACCAATATTATCTTTTTGTGTCCTCAATGTGCATCCTGTTGGATCTTCAACACATTCAGAGTTTGGAGATTCATCATTTTCTATCTCTTCCTCATGAGTGATTTTTTTTTAGTTTCTTCATCCATTGTATTTTTAAGTAACATAAATTAAAAAAACAGGTTATCATTTCATTAAGTTACTAATTGATTTTGAGTATCAGCAGTAATAACAATTTATTTTACCTGTGAAAAGCATTGTATCTGAAGGGACATCTATGCCAACTATGGTGTTTCAGGAAATGCTTTATTAGAGTACCATTGCAGTAGACATGCTTGCTAATACATGTAGTACATATCGAAATAAGGAGATTGATATTAAAATATATTACTCATGTACACATCAACCAAATAAATTCATACACATATGTGCAGATTAGAATTAGAGGCATGATAAATATGGGGAAGTCAAATTGCGATCAATGGGATTTATCATAATACGCCGCAGCTCGCCACTTTCAAAGAGCGTGTAATTATGAGCAGTTTACTGATAAATATGGGCGCATATGTGCGCTATCACAGAGGCGAGCTGAGGCGCAGTTACAGGAGCACGTATTAGACACTACGAATAGCCCTTGATAAATCTAGCCTTATGACCCCCAGGGGTCTCAATACACACTTAGATTATGCCCTGTTTCATTGAGCCTCATATGTAATCTTTTAACACATTAGTAGCACCGTTATTCATGTAGTTGGTGTATTTTTTATGGATGCCATTTGACTTGAATGTTTATATTATTGGCTGTAATTTCATCAAATTATATCTTTGATTGTGTAATTAGGTGTTTTTTATTCATCTTTTTACATAGATTTTTACACATTTGTTACATTTGTTTATCTGGTATCAAATGGATTTTGATTTGGGGGTATTGTTATTCTTAACCCCTGGCCCCTTAACACATGGTACTGTTCTCTCAGTAGGTTCCTTAAAAGGACAGTCAAGTATAAATTAAACTTTCATTATTCAGATAGGACTTTTAATTTTAATTGACTTTCCAATTTACTTTTATCATCAAATTTGCTTTTTTCTCTTGGTATTCTTAGTTTAAACTAAACATAGGTAGGCTCATATGCTAATTTCTAAGCCTTTGAGGGCTGCCTCTTATCACATGCTTTGTAAATCTCTTTTCAACACAAAGAGACAGAAAGTACACGTGGCTATATAGATAACACTGTGTTCAGGCACAGAAAGTTATTTAAGATCTAGTACAATACAATGCTAAATTTAAGACAATAGATAATAAACAGTCACAGTCATGTGATCAGGGGGCTGGAAGAAGGTTCCTAGATACAAGGTAATCACAAAGGTAAAAAGTATATTAATATAACTGTGTTGGTTATGCAAAACTGGGGAATGAGTAATAAAGGGATTATCTATCTTTTAAAACAATAACAATTCTATGGTTGACTGTCCCTTTAATGCATGTTAGAGATTTATAACAATCTGCTATATTAACATTTTTGAATACCACGCAGTTGTTAATATGAGTCACTTACTTAGTTAATACGCAACTTAAGATACAAAGTGTGTGTAAACTGATATGAAGCTAGACCAGATATGCCACTCTCCTAATTGCACTTCTCACAACTTGTGCAATTAAATCTAGGGAAATCCAAACTTGAACAGGGGTTGGAGGTGGCGCCCAAGGCTGTCTGGTTAAATTAATTCTATTGTATATAGTATAAATAATTAAACATATAAATAAAAAATGATATATATAAAATTAAGAGTTGGTCAATAATTGTAATAAGGCAATTAGCTGCAGGCTAGTATTATATATAAAAAATTATCTTTATTACAACATGAAATCACTCTTACAATCAATTTACCATTTATCTATATAGATAAAAACTCGCTAAGACACCGGTGTCAGAACCACTCTGGGTTTAAAACCAATTCTAGGCTATGTTCCACCTAAATAATCTTTGCTAAAAATACAACAATAATGAGACAGATGACTTGGCACGTTAACAAGTTATACAATGTAACGCTACTCTCAGAACCGGGTTGAATAAAACCTGTATTGAACTGCCTTAACGGCTCTCAATAGACAATAGTCCTTTTCTTTAGAATTATGCACAGTCTTTTTGGTAACAGTGTTCATGCAGATAAGTATTCATTTGAAAGAACTTGTAATTTATCGACAGAGTCCTTTGTGTATAGTAACAAATCTTAAAACTTATTGGCTTCTTACTCACTAGTGAGGATCTTTCCAATTTCACAGGCGGTTAGTCATTGACAGGTTCCACTTACCCGGTGTTCCGGTGATAGGGGCGGTCTTTTTTCAATCCGCTCACCTGGATTCCACAGTATACTCCTATTCCGTTGATAGTGGACTTTAGGAAACTTCAAATTTTTTCAAAGTGTGCACACTTCAAATCCTCCTTTGATTAGTGCTCCTACCGTTCGCTCAGTACTTCAATCAATCAACTGGGTTCTGGCGTAGCGGTCCTGGGAGCAATTTGTTCCTGTGTCTCTCCAAACAAGCCGGATACTGGTATGATCTACGCGTTTCAGCTCACCAAGGAAAGTTGTATATGACTGTTTGCAACAAAGTTAACAAGGATATTGGCCTGACAGATACATATATTGGATGCTATACTAAATGAAAGATAAAAATGTTCTAGCAGAGTCAGGTACAATACTTGGTGTATAACTGATTCTTGGTTCAAGTTTTTAATTTTTAATTTTAAAGTAAAGGTAAATTTTATAGTATGCAAATTAATATTTATAATCATTTTATAGTCTCCAATCCAGTCGATAGTTTTTTTTTTTTAATAAAACATTTTTGATTTATATACTTTTAATAGTAAATGTTAGTTACCATTGCCTTTATAATCTCCTCCCATCTAGCTTTTCCGGATTTCAGAGACAGTGACGTATAGAGCGGTCCCACCCGCTCTATACGTGTCATCCAAGCTCGTGCACATCGAGCATCTACTCACCGCGCATGCGCATCATTACCACAGTCTCAACTATACAATTGTTTCCCTTTTGTTGCCTTTCGTGTTGCGATGGGCTTTCACTGTGCTTGGCAAATAAATTTCTTAGTGCGCATGCGCGAAACGTGGATGCGCTCGCTTGGCCGCAAAGAACTACAAAAGGCTACGCATGTGCCTACTTACCAAAACCATGCTGACGTCAGTTGATGGCCGCCTAATGGCCAAAGAATCGATTGGCTCTTTAAACAAAGTGATCGTTGTTTAGAAAAAATATATATATAACGGGTTGATTTACTGGGAGCCGGATCGATGCTAATAATCTAAGATATCTAAGGTAATATTGAGATATAAAAATAATGATGAATGAAAGTACTATTATTTTGCCTTGAGATATTTATTTTTTTAATACAGTACGTTTTACTTTACCTTCACTTTAAATACCAGGGTTTATTTTAGGGATTATTTGAAGGTGATGTCATTTTGTTGTTATACACAGGATCATTGGTCACATTGTTTAATTAAGATGTTTAATTAATTTGCTTGCTTGTAACTATTTCAATAGGCACTAATTGATGTATGTATATTATGTTTTTAGATTGTCTTGAAAAAGGCTAGATATATAGCCGAAACGTCAACTGACACTTTAATGATGAATTAAATGAAATAAAGATTTTTTTTTCTACTACTGTCAAGTCCTGTGAGTGCCCTTACTTCTGGAGACATTTTGCATATTGATTGAGGAACCACCCAGGCAACGAATGAGCTAAGGCTTAGGGAGTGCATGAAAAATTGATGATTAGATTTATATACATATATACAGGGAGTGCAGAATTATTAGGCAAGTTGTATTTTTGAGGATTAATTTTATTATTGAACAACAACCATGTTCTCAATGAACCCAAAAAACTCATTAATATCAAAGCTGAATATTTTTGGAAGTAGTTTTTAGTTTGTTTTTAGTTTTAGCTATTTTAGGGGGATATCTGTGTGTGCAGGTGACTATTACTGTGCATAATTATTAGGCAACTTAACAAAAAACAAATATATACCCATTTCAATTATTTATTTTTACCAGTGAAACCAATATAACATCTCAACATTCACAAATATACATTTCTGACATTCAAAAACAAAACAAAAACAAATCAGTGACCAATATAGCCACCTTTCTTTGCAAGGACACTCAAAAGCCTGCCATCCACGGATTCTGTCAGTGTTTTGATCTGTTCACCATCAACATTGCGTGCAGCAGCAACCACAGCCTCCCAGACACTGTTCAGAGAGATGTACTGTTTTCCCTCCTTGTAAATCTCACATTTGATGATGGACCACAGGTTCTCAATGGGGTTCAGATCAGGTGAACAAGGAGGCCATGTCATTAGATTTTCTTCTTTTATACCCTTTCTTGCCAGCCACGCTGTGGAGTACTTGGACGCGTGTGATGGAGCATTGTCCTGCATGAAAATCATGTTTTTCTTGAAGGATGCAGACTTCTTCCTGTACCACTGCTTGAAGAAGGTGTCTTCCAGAAACTGGCAGTAGGACTGGGAGTTGAGCTTGACTCCATCCTCAACCCGAAAAGGCCCCACAAGCTCTTCTTTGATGATACCAGCCCAAACCAGTACTCCACCTCCACCTTGCTGGCGTCTGAGTCGGACTGGAGCTCTCTGCCCTTTACCAATCCAGCCACGGGCCCATCCATCTGGCCCATCAAGACTCACTCTCATTTCATCAGTCCATAAAACCTTAGAAAAATCAGTCCTGAGATATTTCTTGGCCCAGTCTTGACGTTTCAGCTTGTGTGTCTTGTTCAGTGGTGGTCGTCTTTCAGCCTTTCTTACCTTGGCCATGTCTCTGAGTATTGCACACCTTGTGCTTTTGGGCACTCCAGTGATGTTGCATGTTTTCTCAGTTCATGGGCAGTTATTTTGCGCCTTGGTTTTTCCACACGCTTCTTGCGACCCTGTTGACTATTTTGAATGAAACGCTTGATTGTTCGATGATCACGCTTCAGAAGCTTTGCAATTTTAAGAGTGCTGCATCCCTCTGCAAGATATCTCACTATTTTTTACTTTTCTGAGCCTGTCAAGTCCTTCTTTTGACCCATTTTGCCAAAGGAAAGGAAGTTGCCTAATAATTATGCACACCTGATATAAGGTGTTGATGTCATTAGACCACACCCCTTCTCATTACAGAGATGCACATCACCTAATATGCTTAATTGGTAGTAGTCTTTCGAGCCTATACAGCTTGGAGTAAGACAACATGCATAAAGAGGATGATATGGTCAAAATACTCATTTGCCTAATAATTCTGCACTCCCTGTATATATATAAATATATATATATATATATATATATATATATATATATATATATATATATATATATATATATATACATACACACACACACAGGTTATACATATGTTAATATTAAGACATGCATGCACTATGAGACAAATAATGCAACAGTTTATATTACTTATTACTACTGTGTCGTGTTCATATTATTCTCAAACACACAGCCTCTCAAGCTTTTCTAGTTCTTATGTTTAAAGCTTGTTTAAATTTGTTTTTCACTTGCACACAAATACCACGCAAAGAAAACTTTTAACGCAAGCGTTTTACCGTGTGTATTACAAAGGGAAAGTAAATTGTTTGCACACAAGTGAAACCCGATGTGAGCTAACTCCAGGACTTCGGATATCACAATCGCATTAACTTCTTCTCCCCATAGATTTCAATGGAGCGCGCAGAACAAAACAACCTAACACATCGGTCACACGCTAACCCGACACCTTGTTAGACCTACATCGCTAAACCCAAAGGTAGTTATGAATATTTTACATTCCAATGTTCTTCACATATAAGAAATAATATTTTTATTTTTTAATATATATTTATATGTTAAATATTTACAGTAAAAACACATTAAAACACATTATTAAATATTAAAACTGATTTTTCAAGTTTTAAGGTATTTGGAAAGGGCTCCAAAGTGTGTATATATAAGTGTATATACATGTATATATGTGTTTATATGTGTGTATATATATATGTATGTATAAACACATATATAAAACAGAAATACTCAATTGTAATACCCAATGAAGCGCGATCATGATATTGCTTATAGCAAGCCACGATCATTTTAGTGCCACTTTTAATCTAGCCCTGAATGTTTTATTTTATGAAAAAGGAGATTGTAGTACAAAAATGACATGCAATTCTGCAATATTATGTGTTTAACCCACACAAAGGGTTAAAAAACACATTGTTGTTTAAATAGTGCTTGGGAGTAGCAGAGAACTGCTGGTCCCACCACATGTTGCAGTTGATCTAGTCAAAAGTGTTAGTACAGGGTTGTGCAACTGCTAAATGGCTCACTAGATGTCTCTGCTCAGGGTCAGCATCTCTTGAGCGGTACTTTAACTATGTACTTTAATCCCTTTGTGGTGGTTAAACACTTATCATTGCAGGGTCACCAGTGCTACAAGTGCATTCTCTGATGAGTTAGGGCATGTATTTTTCCACTATAATGTCCCTTTAAATTAAACATGATTTAATGTACATTATTTATAACTGGAAGAGCATAGGGAATTAATCTGTATTCAATGAAAAATGCATGATAAACAAAGCATATGTACATATTGAAATATTCTTGTAATTTATTTATTAATTTACTTTGACTTGGCAATAAATATCATTTTATTTTATAGAATTTAAAGGGACAGTAAAGTCAAAATTAAACGTTCATGATTGAGACAGAGTGTGTCATTTTAAACAACTTTCTAATGTATTTATATTATGTGTTTTGCCCTCCTGGTAACCTTTGGTGAAGAGCATACCTTGGTAGGTTCAGAAGCAGAAATCCACTACTGGGAGTTATCTGCTGATCGCTCATTATCATTGGCTCACCAGATGTGTTCAACTAGCAGCCAGTAGTGCATTGCTGCTCCTTCAACAAAGAATACCAAGAGAGGAAAGCATATGAACTAGACACATGGGTATAGGTAGCATGACTGCTGAAGATTTCATTATTTACTGTCCTGCCATTTATATGTTAATGTCTGTAAGAGGATAAATCATTGCTTTGTTTTGTGGGAATAGGGGTTTAAATCACTGCTTTGTTTAGTGTATTTGCTATATTGGATTTAAAACACCCGGGGTACTAGTAATGCATGAGTTAAATCTCATCACATATCTTAAAGGGACATGAAGCCCAAAATGTTCCTTTCATGATTACGACAGAGCATACAATTTTAAACAATTTTCCAATTTACTTCTATTGTCCCATTTGTTTTATTTTCTTGTTTTATTTTATTAAAAGAGCAACAGTGCACTACTGGGAGCTAGCTGAACACATTAGACGAGCTAGTGATAAGGGGCATAAATGTACAGCCACCAGTAAGCAGCTAGTGCCCTGAGGATATGCACTTGAGCAACCTTTCTGTACAAATACAGGAGCAAGATGTTCTGTACAGTGACACTGCAATCTTGGTATCCTTGCCACTAAGGCAAATCCATATACATTACTTAAAGGGATACTAAACCCAACTTTTTTTCTTTCATTATTCAGATAGAGCATGCAATTTTAAGCAACATTTCTAATTTACTCCTATTATTATCAATTTTTCTTCATTCTCTTGCTATCTTTATTTGAAAAAGCAGGAATCTAAGCTAAGGAGCCAGACCATTTTTGGTTCAGCACCCTGGATAGCGCTTGCTGATTGGTGGATACATTTAGCCACCAATCAGCAAGCACAACTCAGATGCTGAACCAAAAACGGGCCGGCTCCTTAGCTTATATTCTTGCTCTAAAATTAAGATGGCAAGATAACGAATAAAAAAATATAATAGAAGTATATTAGAACGTTGCTTAAAATTGCATGCTCTATCTGAATAATGAAAGAAAAAAAATTGGGTTTAGTATCCCTTTAACCCCTTAATGACCACAGCACTTTTCCATTTTCTGTCCGTTTGGGACCAAGGCTATTTTTACATTTTTGCGGTGTTTGTGTTTAGCTGTAATTTTCCTCTTACTCATTTACTGTACCCACACATTAGGGTTGCCACCTCAGCCATGTTTTCCTGGGCACTTATGAGTTACACATGCTGCAGGGTGTGCAGGGAGGAACATGTATTGTGTTTCTGGACAGCACTATGCATATTCCTCCCTGCACACCCTGCAGCATGTGTAACTTATAAGTGTTCTGTATTTTAAGGGACAGGTGGCAACCCTACCACACATATTATATACCGTTTTTCTCGCCACTAAATGGACTTTCTAAAGATACCATTATTTTCATCATATCTTATAATTTACTATAAAAAAAATTATAAAATATGAGGAAAAAATTGAAAAAAAACACACTTTTTCTAACTTTGACCCCCAAAATCTGTTACACATCTACAACCACCATAAAACACCCATGCTAAATAGTTTCTAAATTTTGTCCTGACTTTAGAAATACACAATGTTTAAATGTTCTCTGCTTTTTTTGCAAGTTATAGGGCAATAAATACAAGTAGCACTTTGCTATTTACAAACCACTTTTTTTCAAAATTAGCACTAGTTACATTGGGACACTGATATCTTTCAGGAATCTCTGAATATCCATTGACATGTATATATTTTTTTTTAGTAGACATCCCAAAGTATTCATCTAGGCCCATTTTGGTATATTTCATGCCACCATTTCACCGCCAAATGCGATTAAATACAAAAAATCGTTCACTTTTTTACAAATTTTTTCACAAACTTTTGGTTTCTCACTGAAATTATTTACAAACAGCTTGTGCAATTATGGCTTAAATGGTTGTAAATTCTTCTCTGGGATCCCCTTTGTTCAGAAATAGCAGACATATATGGCTTTGGCATTGCTTTTTAGTAATTAGAAGGCTGCTAAATGCCACTGCGCACTACACGTGTATTATGCCCAGCAGTGAAGGGGTTAATTATGGAGCATGTAGGGAGCTTCTAGGGTTAATTTTAGCTTTAGTGTAGTGTAGTAGACAACCCCAAGTATTGATCTAGGCCCATTTTGGTATATTTCATGCCACCATTTCACCGCCAAATGCGATCAAATTAAAAAAAACGTTAAATTTTTCACAATTTTAGGTTTCTCACTGAAATCATTTACAAACAGATTGTGCAATTATGGCACAAATGGTTGTAAATGCTTCTCTGGGATCCCCTTTGTTCAGAAATAGCAGACATATATGGCTTTGGCGTTGCTTTTTGGTAATTAGAAGGCCGCCAAATGCCGCTGCATTTCACACGTGTATTATGGCTAGCAGTGAAGGGGTTAATTATGTAGCTTGTAGGGAGCTTGCAGGGTTAATTTTAGCTTTAGTGTAGAGCTCAGCCTCCCACCTGAAACATGAGACCCCCTGATCCCTCCCAAACAGCTCTCTTCCCTCCCCCACCCCCCAATTGTCCCCGCCATCTTAAGTACTGGCAGAAACTCTGCCAGTACTAAAATAAAAGCTATATTTGGGCTTTTTGTGTGTTTTTTTTTAGCATATTTACATATGCTGATGTGTAGGATCCCCCCTTAGCCCCCAGCCTTACTGATCCCCCACCAAAGAGCTCTCTAACCCTCCCCCTCTGCCTTAATGGGCGCCATCTTGGGTACTGGCAGCTGTCTGCCAGTACCCAGTTTAGTGAAAAAATGTGCCTTTTTTTTATTTAAAAAAAACCCTTTTCTGTAGTGTAGCTCCCCCCCCCCCCCCCAAGATCAACCCCCCACCCCTTCCACATCTCTTAGCTGTTTATTTACAGCTTTCAAAAACTTATTTTTTTTGTACTTTTGAAAGTTTATTTTTCTGTAGTGTAGCGGTTCCCTCCCGCTCCCGCCCCGTGCACGCGCCCGCCCGCCGCCCCCCGTGCACGCGCGCGCTCCCGTGCGCGCTCCCGCCCCTCCCGCCCCCGATCCCGCCCCCCTCCACTCCACTGGGCACATCGATGGCCGCCCACCCGCCTCCCAGACTTGCTCCCACCCACCAACGATACCGGCCACCGATGTCCGGTGCAGAGAGGGCCACAGAGTGGCTCTCTCTGCATCGGATGGCCAAGGGGGGTTATTGCAGGATGCCTCCATATCGAGGCATCACTGCAATAACCGGAAAGCAGCTGGAAGCGAGCAGGATCGCTTCCAGCTGCTTTTCAGACCAAGGACGTACGCCACACGTCCTCGGTCATTAACTGTATTTTTTTTGAGGACGTGTGGCGTACGTCCTTGGTCCTTAAGGGGTTAATGCCTTTTCCACAGGGTGGCACACAGACAGGCCATACATAATGCAGGTGGAACTCGGGCTCCACCAGGCCCATCTGTTACAATGCTACTACTGATTGCAGGGCCAGATGGGCCCCTTAGGTGTGGGCCCAGTCTTATATGAGGCCTTAGAGACCCCTGTAGTTACGCTCTTGCTACCTAGGTATGCTTTTCAACAAAATTTAATTTTGACTTTACTGTTCCTTTAATAGAAGTGTTTGAAACCCTTTCCAAAATCTTTAAAAAGTGTATATAAATCCGGTTTTGTTTAAAATATATAAAATGAATCTAATCAGAAACTGAAAATATAACAGAAAATCTAAATTTGTGCTAGGGCCATAGTTCAAAAAAATTGCATGCTCAAATTCAGCTCATAGAAACCAGTCAATCTAATCAGCAGCGATTTCTGTTCGGGACCAGCAGTGCTCTACGGTCCCAAACAGCACTTCTACTGTGTATTTAACAGCGAATAAGAGCATGTCATTTTTAGGCTTTTATGGCCCTTTAAAGGGCCAGTCAACCCAGCAAACAATTATTATTATTCTTTATTTACAAAGCGCCAACAGATTTTGCAGCGCTGTCCATGGGTGCAAAAATAAAACTACAGTACAATACAATATAAGAGACACCAGACAAAGTTTAACAAACAGAGGGGGAATTGAGGGCCCTGTTCCCGCAGGAACTTACAATCTAGATAGATAGGAGGGTGAGAAACAGAAGGTGGGGACTGCAAAGGTGGGAATTATGTTAGTGTGGAGCTACTGTAGATGAGGGCAGCTATTAGGCAAGAGGAATAGTGATGTCACGAACCTAAAATTTTGCGTTCGCGAACGGCGAACACGAACTTCCGCAACTGTTCGCGAACCGGACTTCAATAGGCAGGCGAATTTTAAAACCCACAGGGACTCTTTCTGGCCACAATAGTGATGGAAAAGTTGTTTCAAGGGTACTAACACCTGGACTGTGGCATGCTGTAGGGGGATCCATGGCGAAACACCCATGGAAAATGACATAGTTGATGCAGAGTCTGGTTTTAATCCATAAAGGGCATAAATCACCTAACATTCCTAAATTGTTTGGAATAACGTGCTTTAAAACATCAGGTATGATGTTGTATCGATCAGGTAGTGTAAGGGATACGCCCGCTTCACAGTGACAGACCAAACTCCCCGTTTAAAGGGACAGTCTACACCAGAATTTTTATTGTTTTAAAAGATATATAATCCCTTTATTACCCATTTCCCAGTTTTGCATAACTAACACATTTATAATAATATACTTTTAACCTCTGTGATTATCTTGTATCTAAGCCTCTGCAAACTGCCCCTTTTTTCAGTTCTTTTGACAGACTTGCAGTCTAGCCAATCAGTGCCTGCTCCCAGATAACTTCTCGTGCACGAGCACAGTGTTATCTATATGAAATACGTGAACTAACACCCTCTAGTGATGAAAAACTGTTAAAATGCAATCTGAAAGAGGTGGGCTTCAAGGTCTAAGAAATTAGCATATGAACCTCCTAGGTTAAGCTTTCAACTAAGAATACCAAGAGAACAAAGCAAAATTGGTGATAAAAGTAAATTGGAATTTTTTTTAAAATTACATGCTCTATCTGAATCATGAAAGTTTATCTTGGCCTAGACTGTCCCTTTAACGCACCGCAAACAACGGCAAAAAGTCCATTTGCACAACTGCAAGCTCCCCATTTTTTTAAATCTACACTACTGTTACACCACATATGAGTTGCACTGGGGTGACACTGTGCCCTGGCAGGCAGGCACTGAAACGCACACGTGTGAAGGAAACTGACTGCTATTATTTAACACAGTCAAAAAAGTGTTGTTTTTTTTAAATCTACACTACTGTTACACCAGATATGAGTTGCACTGGGGTGACACTGTGCCCTGGCACGCAGGCACTGAAACGCACACGTGTGAAGGAAACTGACTGCTATTATTTAACACAGTCAAAAAAGTGTTGTTTTTTTTAAATCTACACTACTGTTACACCAGATATGAGTTGCACTGGGGTGACACTGTGCCCTGGCAGGCAGGCACTGAAACGCACACGTGTGAAGGAAACTGACTGCTATTATTTAACACAGTCAAAAAAGTGTTGTTGTTTTTTTAAATCTACACTACTGTTACACCAGATATGAGTTGCACTGGGGTGACACTGTGCCCTGGCAGGCAGGCACTGAAACGCACATGTGTGAAGGAAACTGACTGCTATTATTTAACACAGTCAAAAAAGTGTTGTTTTTTTTTAAATCTACACTACTGTTACACCAGATATGAGTTGCACTGGGGTGACACTGTGCCCTGGCACGCAGGCACTGAAACGCACACGTGTGAAGGAAACTGACTGCTAATATTTAACACAGTCAAAAAAGTGTTTTGTTTTTTTTAAATCTACACTACTGTTACACCAGATATGAGTTGCACTGGGGTGACACTGTGCCCTGGCACGCAGGCACTGAAACGCACATGTGTGAAGGAAACTGACTGCTATTATTTAACACAGTCAAAAAAGTGTTTTTTTTTTTTTAAATCTACACTACTGTTACACCAGATATGAGTTGCACTGGGGTGACACTGTGCCCTGGCAGGCAGGCACTGAAACGCACACGTGTGAAGGAAACTGACTGCTATTATTTAACACAGTCAAAAAAGTGTTGTTTTTTTTTTAAATCTACACTACTGTTACACCAGATATGAGTTGCACTGGGGTGACACTGTGCCCTGGCAGGCAGGCACTGAAACGCACATGTGTGAAGGAAACTGACTGCTATTATTTAACACAGTCAAAAAAGTGTTGTTTTTTTTTAAATCTACACTACTGTTACACCAGATATGAGTTGCACTGGGGTGACACTGTGCCCTGGCAGGCAGGCACTGAAACGCACACGTGTGAAGGAAACTGACTGCTAATATTTAACACAGTCAAAAAAGTGTTTGTTTTTTTAAATCTACACTACTGTTACACCAGATATGAGTTGCACTGGGGTGACACTGTGCCCTGGCAGGCAGGCACTTAAACGTATACGTGTGAAGGAAACTAACTACTATTATTTAACACAGTCAAAAAAGTGTTGTTTTTTTTAAATCTACACTACTGTTACACCACATATGAGTTGCACTGGGGTGACACTGTGCCCTGGCAGACAGGCACTTAAACGCACATGTGTGAAGGAAACTGACTGCTATTATTTAACACAGTCAAAAAAGTGTTGTTTTTTTTAAATCTACACTACTGTTACACCACATATGAGTTGCACTGGGGTGACACTGTGCCCTGGCACGCAGGCACTGAAACGCACACGTGTGAAGGAAACTGACTGCTATTATTTAACACAGTCAAAAAAGTGTTGTTTTTTTAAAATCTACACTACTGTTACACCAGATATGAGTTGCACTGGGGTGACACTGTGCCCTGGCAGGCAGGCACTGAAACGCACACGTGTGAAGGAAACTGACTGCTATTATTTAACACAGTCAAAAAAGTGTTTTTTTTTTTAAATCTACACTACTGTTACACCAGATATGAGTTGCACTGGGGTGACACTGTGCCCTGGCACGCAGGCACTGAAACGCACATGTGTGAAGGAAACTGACTGCTATTATTTAACACAGTCAAAAATGTGTTTTTTTTTTTTTTTTAAATCTACACTACTGTTACACCAGATATGAGTTGCACTGGGGTGACACTGTGCCCTGGCAGGCAGGCAGGCAGGCACTTAAACGCACACATGTGAAGGAAACTGACTGCTATTATTTAAAACAGTCAAAAAAGTGTTTGTTTTTTTTAAGTCTACACTACTGTTATACCACATATGAGTTGCACTGGGGT
This sequence comes from Bombina bombina, assembly GCF_027579735.1. Lineage (NCBI taxonomy): Eukaryota > Metazoa > Chordata > Amphibia > Anura > Bombinatoridae > Bombina > Bombina bombina. Next base: position 939,718,842 of record NC_069500.1, read on the forward strand.
GACACTGTGCCCTGGCAGACAGGCACTTAAACGTACACGTGTGAAGGAAACTAACTGCTGTTATTTAACACAGTCAAAAAAGTTTTTTTTTTTTTTTAAATCTACACTTCTGTTACACCACATATGAGTTGCACTGGGGTGACACTGTGCCCTGGCAGGCAGGCACTTAAACGCACACGTGTGAAGGAAACTGACTGCTATTATTTAACACAGTCAAAAAAGTGTTTTTTTTTTTTAAAATCTACACTACTGTTACACCACATATGAGTTGCACTGGGGTGACACTGTGCCCTGGCAGGCAGGCAGGCACTTAAACGCACATGTGTGAAGGAAACTGACTGCTATTATTTAACAGAGTCAAAAAAGTGTTTTTTTTTTTTTAAATCTACACTACTGTTACACCACATATGAGTTGCACTGGGGTGACACTGTGCCCTGGCAGGCAGGCACTGAAACGCACACGTGTGAAGGAAACTGACTGCTATTATTTAACACAGTCAAAAAAGTGTTTTGTTTTTTTAAATCTACACTACTGTTACACCAGATATGAGTGGTGGCACTGGGCAAGTGGGCACAGTATGTGAGCCTGACACACACGCTGGCAGACAGGCAACTGCAATTAGATTACACAGGAAAAAAAAAAAAAGCAGATGTTCTAGCCCTAAAAAGGGCTTTTTGGGGTGCTGTCCTTACAGCAGAGATCAGATGAGTCCTTCAGGACTGTAGTGGACACTGAATACACTGGCCTAGCTATAGATTTCCCTATTCAATCAGCAGCAGCTACACTGTCCCTCCTCTCACTAACAATGCAGCTTCCGAATGAATCTAAAATGGATGCTGTCCAGGAGGTAGGAGGGTCTGGGAGGGAGGGTCTGCTGCTGATTGGCTGGAATGTGCCTGTTGACTGTGAGGTACAGGGTCAAAGTATTACTCAATGATGACGAATAGGGGGTGGATCGAACATCGCATATGTTCGCCCGCCGCGGTGAACGCGAACATGCTATGTTTGCCGGGAACTATTCGCCGGCGAACTATTCGCGACATCACTAAAGAGGAATTCATTTGTTACTGATTTGGAGATAAGCTTCCCTGAACAAAAAGGTCTTTAGGGAGCGTTTAAAGAAGGAAAGGTTAGGGGAAAGTCTGACAGCTCTAGGAAGTTCATTCCAGATGGTTGGTACCGCACGAGAGAAGTCCTGTAGTCTAGCATGGGAGGAGGTGATGGTAGAAGATGCAAGGAGAAGGTCATTGTTGAATCTTAGGGACGGGCTAGAGTATATTTGTTAATGAGTGAGGACAGGTGGAGGGCGCTGCGTTGGTAAGGGCTTTGTAGGTCAGGATGAGAATTTTGAATTTAATTCTGCTGGGAATGGGGAGCCAGTGAACGGACTCGCAGAGAGGTGCAGCAGATACAGAGCGTCGGAAGAGGTGGATTAGCCTAGCAGAGGCATTTAGGATGGATCGAAGAGGGGAGAGGCGGGAGAGAGGGAGGACAGTTAGTAGGTTATTATAGTAGTCAAGTCGGGAACCAGGGAGTGGATTAGCTGTTTAGTTGTAGCACTCAGAAACTGACGAATTTTGGAGATATTGTATAGGTGGTTGCGACAGGATGAAGAGGGCAATTGGATGTGGGGTATGAAGGACAGATTGGAGTCAAGTGTAACTCCTAGGCAGCAGACTTGGTGTAATGGGGAGATAGTGGTGTCACCAACAGTGATTGAAAAGTTAGAAACAGGGGTAGAATTAGAGGGGGGTTTTGAAGGAGCTCAGTTTTGGACATGTTTATTTTTAGATGGTGAGATGCCATCTAAGAAGAAATGCCAGATAAACAGACACTTATGTGAGAAAGGACAGAAGGAGAGAGTGAAGGGGTGGATAGGTAGATCTGAGTATCATCAGCATAGAGGTGATAGTTGAAGCCATAGCTACTAATAAGTTCACCCAGTGAGGAAGTATAAATAGGTAAGAGTAGGGGACCCAGAACAGAGCCTTGAGGTACTCCAACAGACAGAGGCAATGGAGAGGAGGAGTCACCAGCAAAGGAGAGAGAAAAGCACCTATTAGAGATATAAGAGTGGATCCAGGAGAGGGCAGTGTCAAAGAGCCCAAGGGAGCACAGGTCAAGTAAGATAAGTATAGAGTAGTGGCCATTGTTTTTAGCAGAAGGAAGATCATTAGTAACCTTAGTGAGGGCAGTCTCAGTTGAGTGATGGGGACGGAATCCAGATTGCAAGAGGTCAAGCAATGAGTTGGAGGACAAGAAGTGGGTTAGGCGATCGAAAACTAGTTTTTCCAGGACTTTTGAAGCTAGCAGAAGCAGTGATATGGGCAGGGCCGGATTTACATCTCAGGTGGCTGTAGGCACAAAAACCTGAAGCGCCCCCCCACCCCCCCCCCACCCCCCCAGAAAAAAAGTGGAAAACATTAGGACTTTTTATTATTATTATTATTTAGGACAACTAAAAATAAATATTAGATGTAAAATTACATTTTCTATTATGTATAACAAAAACAAATCATGTTAAACTTTTAATGCAAAATATTCTAAAGAAAACCCTATTTAAAGGGACATAAAATGTGACAGTTTGCTGGGCATTTTATTATTGCACTAGTGCTTGCACAGAAGTGTGTTAGCCTCTTGCAAAAGAGTTAAACACATAGTCAATGTCAGTTCTGAGACAGCAATACACATCTGTGCAGACCCAGATGGGCTCATAGGACATGTTTATTGACAAGCCATTAGTGTATTGCTTTTCTGGAGATGACTTTGACTATGTGCTTAACATTTTGTTGGAGTTAAACACAGTTTTGTGTAAACAATAGCAATATTAAAACTAGCAGCATGCAAGCTCATCACCATCAACAACCTGTGCAACCAGTGGAAGAAAATATAAATTGTAGGTATTTTTACCACTACATGAAAAAAATCTTGTAAACTCTGATATTTTTGGTACAAATACACACAGATGTTACATTTATTTTGTTCTGAAATATAAATATCATATGATGTTGCTCTCAAAGGAAAACATGGAATGTTGTAGATTATATGAAATCCAGGGGTCAACAAATGTGTTTAAAATTAGAACTTAGAAATTCAATTTACCACAATACAAAAATACCACACTTACTTGATAAAAGAACAGATTAACATTTTTTAATGTGATGTGTGTATATATATATATATATATATATATATATATATATATATGTGTGTGTGTGAGTGATGTGTGTGTATGTGTGTATATATATATATATGTGTGTGTATGTGTATATATATATATGTGTGTGTATGTGTATATATATATATATATATATATATATATACACATACAAATACATACATACAAACAAATATGCCATGTGAGTGGTTTACACACATACACATTTTACAGCCTTACAGTCTACAAACTTTGTTGTCAAAGTGCCCTAAAGGCTGTATATCACAATTGACAGCTTGTAATAAAGAGCAGAGCAGCTAGTCCCACATAACCTTCACACCTCCAAGGCCTTTATAGAACAAAAACATTCATCCTGAAGCAGAATTTAAACTCCTGGCTATAAAAAAGGAATACAGCACATAACAAGTGAATACACTGCAACCCTCTCTGGTAGCCAAGGGGTTAAAGTGCTCTGCTTGTTATGTTTTCATTCTAGGCAGCATTAGAAGCCTTGTACAGTCCTAACCTGTTCTGAAGCTTTCATTCCTCAACAAAAAGTTTCTGAACCACATCAGCATGGAGCTTGGCTGTGTGAGGCAACAGAAGTACATAAAATAAAAGTGAAACTAAACATGCCTGGCGAAAATGGGAGGGGTTTAGTTTTAATCTTTGCCCCTCTCTCCTTCATGGCTCCCTCAACTGCTGTAACATATTCCCAATGAAACACTCAACTTTGTAGGCACCTGGCAGCACAATTCTTACTAAAATAAATGCCCTCAGAAAAAATTATTACTGACAGGCAGGCGCCCCTCACTGCAAGGCACTTGTAGGCACATGCCTACTGTGCCTAATGGGAAATCCGGCCCTGGATATGGGGCGGTAGTTTGCAGGAGAATTGGGGTTGAGGGAGGGTTTTTTGAGGATGGGGGTGACCTTTGCATGTTTGAAGGAAGATGGGTATGAACCGGTAGTAAGGGATAGGTTGAATATGTAAGTAAGAGCTGGAGTGAGGGTAGAAGACAGAGAAGGTATTAGATGTGAAGGGATAGGGTCAAGTGGGAAGGTAGTGAGGTATGTGGAAGACAATAGGGAATTCACTTCATTCTCAGTGGTTGTGGGGAAGGTGCTGAGAGTGGTGGAGGTGGTGGCCGGGGGCGGAGACGGAAGGTTGCAGTCTTGTGTTGGGATATTACTTTGGATGGTAAGTGTTTTTTTGAAAAAGTAGTCTGCAAGGTCTTGAGCACTAAAGGCAGATAAAGGGGGTGGTGCAGGTGGATAAAGGAGAGAGTTGAAAATGGAGAAGAGACATTAAGGGTTTGAGGAGTGAGTAGATATAAGAGAAGAGAATAAGTTTCCTTGGCTAAGTGAAGGGCAGAGCAGTAAGAATAAAAAATGAACTTATAGTGGAGGAAATCTGGTTCAGAGCGGGATTTCCTCCAGGCATATTTAGAAGCAGGGGATCATTTTTTCAGGTGCCAGGGTTGGAGCTGACAACGTGGGGTTTTGCGTATTTAGGGAGGAGAAAAAGTGTCAAGTGTAGAGGAGAGAGTATTGTTTTAGGGGGTTGTAGCAAGGTCAGGGCAGGATAATGTGGAAGTGTGGGGGAGGTGTTTTTGAATAAGGTTGGAGAGTTGGAGAGGATTCACAGTGTGCAGATTTCTACAGGTGCGGGCGCGAGGGGGAGAAGTAGGTTTAGCCTGTATGTTAAGCTTAAAGGTGAGCAGATGGTGGTCTGAGATGGGAAATGGGTGACAGGTGATGTCAGAGAGAGTAGAGGTAGGAGAATACTATCAATAGAGTGTCCGTCACGGTGAGTAGGGAATAGGGTGGATTGTGAGAGACCAAAGGAGTTAGTGAGTGAAGAAGCTTAGAGGCAGCAGGGGCAGATGGGTTATCAATGGGGATGTTGCACTCCCGCAGGATTAGAGCAGGTGTATTTGTAGAGGGAAAGTGAGAAAGCCAGGCAACAAAGTTATCAAGGAATTGGCAGGTTGGTTCAGGGGGCGATAGATAACTGCCACCCTGAGGGAGAGGGGGGAGAACAGGCTTATGCAGTGAACTTCAAAGGAGGAAAAGGAGAGAGATGGATGAGGATGCAGGTGCTGATAGGAGCAGGAGAGGGAGAGTAAGATACCAACACTGCCACCATGTCTCTCACCTGGCCTAGGTGTGTGGCTAAAGTGGAGACCACCGTGCGTGAGAGCAGCAATGGAAGCAGTGTCAGAGGAAGGTAGCCAGGTTTCAGTAATTGCTAGAAGATTGACGGCGCTAGAAACAAACAGGTTGTGAACAGTTGTAAGTTTATTACAGACAGAGCGTGCATTCCAAAGAGCACAAAAAAAGAGAGGGGGATAAGCGCTGTGGTTAATAAAGATGAGATTGTTAGGATTTTGTGACCTAGAGTTTTTGCAGTGGGGGACTGAGTGAGAGTGTAAAAGTGTGGTGATTGCTGCAGGGCCAGGGTTAGGAGAAATCTCACCAGCAGCAAGCAGTAGTAGGAGTGTGAGTGACAGAAGGTAAGAGTGAGACTTGTAGGAATGGGTATCATTAGACACAGGAGAGTTAGATGGGGAAGTATTTCTAAGTAGACAGAGTAGTTCATGAGAGGACAGCATAGGGGATTAGAGAAGGGAGGGTGACATATGGATAGTGTGGGGTTATTGTTGCTACAATGTTATATCATGCCATTAAACTAAATATAGATCGCTCCTGCTACCAGAGCGAGAGCGAGCTACATTTAGTTTAATGGCCGGCTGTGAGTAGACAGCGTGCCTAGATGGGCTTAGGAAAGAAACAGACCCGCTCAGTAGAGCAAGGAGCGGCAGTCTGTAAAATTAATTTTCGTAGATAAATATTTCTGAAATACTTTGTTTAGAAAATTGGCGCTAGGCCAGTATACTGGCCCTTTAACTCATTTTGAGAATATTTTGTATAACAATTCCAAACAAAGGCCTAGATTATGAGTGGAGCTCTATTTTTCGCTCCTGCTCTCACGCTATAACTCCGCTAGAAGTAAGCCTTTTGTGTACGTTGGGTAGCGCTTGTGTTACAAGTTGAAAGTAAAAGTTTTCGCTTATTTGCTAACCTGACTTGCACAAAAATCTGAACATCGAATATCGTGATCACATTAACGTATTAACCCATAGAGGTCAATGGAGTACGAGAAGTGAAAAAAAACCTAGCACCCTAATAGCGCACAAACCCAATCACATTTTCTAAAGTGCGCTAATCCAACATGAAAATATTAATATTTCACATTCCAGTGTTCTTCACATAGAAGAATATTTTCTATTTATTCATAAATACATATTTCTACATATATCTGATGTTTTTTGGTACAATATATATCTATATATAGGTATAGATATATCCATATATATCATATATATATATATATATATATATATATAGGAATATCTATTTAAAAATACATACAACATATTCTGATATGTGCAGAACATTGGAATGTGAAATATTTACACTAAATAAACACACCTATATTACGAGTTTTGCGTTAGAAGCTGTGCGGTGCTAACGAGCAGTTTATGCTCACCGCTCACTTACAGACAGCGCTGGTATTACGGGTTTTTACAAACCCGTCGTTAACCGCAAAAAAAGTGAGCGAAGAGCAAAATTTTGCTCCACATCTCACCTCAATACCAGCGCCGCTTACGTTAGCGGTGAGCTGGCTAAACGTGCTCGTGCACGATTTCCCTATAGGAATCAATGGGGGAAAGCCGGCTGAAAAAAAAACCTAACACCTGCAAAAAAGCAGCGTTTAGCTCCTAACGCAGCCCCATTGATTCCTATGGGGAAATAAAACTTATGTTTAAACCTAACACCCTAACATGAACCCGAGTCTAAACACCCCTACTCTTACACTTATTAACCCCTAATCTGCCTCCCCCGACATCGTCGCCACCTGCATTATATTATTAACCCCTAATCTGCCGCTCCGGACACCGCTGCCACCTACATTATACTTATGAACCCCTAATCTGCTGCCCCCAGCATCGCCGAACCCTACATTATATTTATTAACCCCTAATCTGCCCCCCCCCAATGTCGCTGCAACCTAACTACATTTATTAACCCCTAATCTGCCGCCCACAACGTCGCCACCACTATAATAAAGTTATTAACCCCTAAACCTAAGTCTAACCCTAACCCTAACCCCCCTAACAAATATAATTTAAATAAATCTAAATAAAATTACTACAATTAACTAAATAATTCCTATTTACCTATAAAATAAACCCTAAGCTAGCTACAATATAACTAATAGTTACATTGTATCTAGCTTAGGGTTTATTTTTATTTTACAGGCAAGTTTGTATTTATTTTAACTAGGTACAATAGTTATTAAATAGTTATTAACTATTTAATAACTACCTAGCTAAAATAAATACAAAAGTACCTGTAAAATAATACCTAACCTAAGTTACAATTACACCTAACAGTACACTATAATTAAATTAATTACCTAAATTAAATACAATTAATTACAATTAAATAAAATTATTAAAGTACAAAAACAAACAAACACTAAATTACAGAAAATAATAAACAAATTACAAGATTTTTAAACTAATTACACCTAAAATAAAAAAGCCCCCCAAAATAAAAAAAGCCCTACCCTACACTAAATTACAAATAGCTCTTAAAAGGGCCTTTTGCGGGGCATTGCCCCAAAGTAATCAGCTCTTTTACCTAAAAAAAATTACAATTCCCCCCCAACATTAAAACCCACCACCCACACAACCAACCCTACTCTAAAACCCACCCAATCCCCCCTTAAAAAAAACCTAACACTAACCCCTTGAGGATCACCTTACCAGGAGACGTCTTCACCCAACCGGGCAGAAGTGGTCCTCCAGATGGGCAGAAGTCTTCATCCAGACGGCATCTTCTATATTCATCCATTCGGCGCGGAGTGGGTCCATCTTCAAGACATCCGATGCGGAGCATCCTCTTCTTTCCACGGCCAACAACTGAATAAAGGTTCCTTTAAATGACGTCATCCAAGATGGCGTCCCTTCAATTCCGATTGGCTGATAGAATTCTATCAGCCAATCGGAATGAAGGTAGAAAAAATTAGTTAGTGTTAGTTTTTTTTTAAGGGGTGGTGGGTTTTAATGTTGGGGGGGTATTTTTTTTCAGGTAAAAGAGCTGATTATTTTGGGGCAATGCCCCGCAAAAAGGCCATTTTAAAGGCTATTTGCAATTTAGTGTAGGGTATTGTTTTTTTTATTTTGTGGGGCTTTTTTTATTTTGTTAGGATTAGAGTAGGTGTAATTAGTTTAAACATCTTGTAATTTCTTTATTATTTTCTGTAATTTAGTGGGGTTTTTCGTACTTTAGATAATTTTATTTAATTGTAATTAATTGTATTTAATTTAATTTATTTAATTATAGTGTAGGGTTAGGTGTTAGTGTAACTTAGGTTAGGTTTTATTTTACAGGTAAATGTGTCTTTATTTTAACTAGGTAGTTATTAAATAGTTAATAACTATTTAATAACTATTCTACCTAGTTAAAATAAATACAAAGTTGCCTGTAAAAAATAAATAAACCCTAAGCTGGATTCAATGTAACTATTAGTTATATTGTAGCTAGTTTAGGGTTTATTTTATAGGTAAGTATTTAGTTTTAAATAGGAATTATTTAGTTAATTGTAGTCATTTTATTTAGATTTATTTAAATTATATTTAAGTTAGGGGGGTTAGGGTTAGACTTAGGTTTAGGGGTTAATACATTTAATATAGTGGCGGTAACGTTGGGGGCGGCAGATTTGGGGTTAATAAATGTAGGTAGGTTGCGGCGATGTTAGGGATGGCAGATTTGGGGTTAATAATATTTAACTAGTGTTTGCAATGTGGGAGTGCGGCGGTTTATGGGGTTAATATATTTATTATAGTGGCGGCGATGTCCGATTTGGCAGATTAGGGGTTAAAATATTTATTTTAGTGTTTGCGATGTGGGGGGGGGGCTCGGTTTAGGGGTTAATAGGTAGTTTATGGGTGTTAGTGTACTTTTTAGCACTTTAGTTAAGAGTTTTATGCTACGGCGTTGTAGTGTAAAACTCTTAATTACTGACTTTTAAATGCAGTACCAGGCTTGACAGGAGAGGGTCTACCGCTCACTTTTTGTCAGACTCATAATACCAGCGCTATGCAAGTCCCATTGAAAATATAGGATACGCAATTGACGTAAGTGGATTTGCGGTATTTCCTAGTCTGGCCAAAAAAGTGAGCAGTACACCTGTACCTGTAAGACTCGTAATACCAGCAGGCGTATTACCGGCCAACGCTGCTTTTTAAGCCTAACACAAGACTCGTAATCTAGCCGACAGTATGATACTTTATTAAATTCTAGTCCTAAAGCCTGTTCACATGGTCCATTTTCTGCAGTACAGCGGTCACACCCCTTGCTTTCTCCCCCTCTCTTTTGCGCTCTCTCCCCCTCTCTTCTGTGCTCTTTCTGCCCCCTCTCTTTTGCTCTCTCTCTCCCCCCTCTCTTTTGCTCTTTCTCTCCCCCTCTTTTTTGCTCTCACTCCCCTCTCTTTTTCTCCATCTCCACCACTCTCTTTTGCTTTCTCCCCCCTCTCTTTTGCTCTCTCTCTCCCCCTCTCTTTTGCACTCTCTCTCCCCCCTCTCTTTTGTGCTCTTTCTCCCCTCTCCCTTTTGCGCTCTCTCTCTCCCCCCCTCTCTTTTGCGCTTTCTCTCCCCCTCTCTTTTGCGCTCTCTCCCCCCTCTCTTTTGTGCTTTCTCTCCCCCCTCTCTTTTGCGCTCTCCCCCTCTCTTTTGCGCTCTCCCCCTCTCGTTTGTGCTCTCTCCCCCCTCTCTTTTGCGCCGCTCTCTCTCCTCTCTTATGCTCTTTCTCTCCCCCCCCTCTCTTTTGCTCTCTCTCTACCCCTCTCTTTTTGCTCTCTCCTCCCCCCTCTCTTTTGCTCTCTCTCCCCCCTCCTTCCCCTATCTGCATCAGTATAATAACACCCAGCACTATATAATGACACAGTAGTGACACTGGCACATGGGTATAGCCAGAGTAGGGCTGTTTATAGAATCAGTGGTATCTGCATCAGTATAATAACACCCAGCACTATATAATGACACAGTAGTGACACTGGCACATGGTTATAGCCAAAGGAGGGCTGGGTATAGAATCAGTGGTATCTGCATCAGTATAATAACACCCAGCACTATAAAATTATGTTTTTAATTTCAAATGTACCTTGGTGTCCTTCACTAAGGTCTTTACTTTGGAAAATGTCTGCCACAACCTTTGTCTGTGCCTATCCCTGTTGATTAGTGTATTAGCTCAGTTATATTTGTCTCTAAAAAACCACAACATAAGAGATACCTACTTAAGAGGCTTCCCAAAGAGATGTTTTTAAAGTGACATTGTGCACTAGATTTTTCTTTGCAGAAATGTTTTGTAGATGATCCATTTATATAGCCCATGTGGAAGTGTTTTTGTAAAAATGTATAGTTTTGCAATTTTTTTTAAGGAAATTGGGCTGATTTCCAGACTCCTAACCAAGTCCCACAGTACCAGATGTATACATGCGATTACAGACTCCTGCAGTTTATGTTATCTGTCATATGCAGGGAAGGGGGGGGGGGTGTCTGCTCTTCTTGTTTACCCAGCCCTTTTAAGTGGGTGTCCGAGACTACCTTGTCAACAGTGCTAAACTGGGAGTGTCTAAGTAAGTTTTTAAAAGTTTTTTTTACTGGATTTTTAAATCAGTATCTGTGCATATTTTTCTTTATAGTAGTGTCTATTACATGCAGTTATATAAAAATTGGTGTATACTGTCCCTTTAAACATATATTTGATGTCTGATGTCCCTCTAAAGAAATCAAGCATCTGTTTGCTCATGTGCTATAAAAAAATGTACTTCAAGGGCACAGTGGCAGTCAGAATTGAATTGCCTTCTTTTCAGAATGACACATGGAAATGCTGAACAAGTTAAAACAGTGTATTGATCTAGACGTTGGTGTCCTTTCCTATTGCTGAAGAATGAAAAGATTATCTTCTCTGCCTGATACTTAGTATGCAAATGCTGCACTTAGGTTTTTGTTTGCGTTGCTCAGGATCAATATCAATAGATTTACCTTACATGTATCTTAGTTAATTACTATACGTCAAATCTGTGGGCTTGACAGTTTTATGACTACTTTTTCAAATTAACACTGTAGTTTGCCGAATAGTTCATGGCATTTAACAACAAATGCTCAATATAGTTATTTATTATCAAAATATTACAATGATTTATTATTCATATAAAATTATAGTATTCCCTAACTATTAAAAAAAATCAATGGAATATATCTCTAGATAGGGATTTCATTTTATGGCAAACCTATAATGGATTCATAACTAAAATAGAAGTCAGTAAATTGTGCTTTCCTTAATGACCGTATTAAGATGTCACTTAAAGTGACCTATTTCTTTGTCCTCATATAAATATACTCTACACAACAAATGCTTTATTACATTTGTCCTACAAAACCATTATTCATTTCTCAACCTACCTGTCATTGTATTAAAGGGAAAGTACACATCTTGTAAATACAATACATTTCTTTCTTGCTTTAAAATAACATTTAAATCATTATAACATAACATAACATAAAAAAAATAGCATCTAGTTTGCTGTAACTGTTTTTCAGTTGCAAAACTCCACCCACTCTCATTTAGAGGAGCCAATATAAGCTTCAGTCTACAGCTCACAAGACAAGCCACCATTATTATGTTAGTATAAAGTGTATTGTTTTGCAGTTGCTATCTGTGAAAGCCAATTAGGGAAATATGTGCAGCACAGTTTAGCTTTTAGAGGTCTGCAATGTGCTTTTTTAGTGGTGAGAATGTAAAAAGCCACACTAAGTGTATTGCAGAGTTGTTTTACTAGGCATAGCTAAACCTTTTATATAAAAAAAATCTTATGATGTTTGTTTATGGCGCTTTTTTTTTTTTTAAGGAGCAGTAAATACAGTAGATTTGCATAACCAACAAATGCATGATAAAAAGACAATGCATTAGCATTTAGTATGAACTTCAAATGAGTAGTAGATTTTTTTATGACAAATTTCAAAGTCTATTTTCACTCCTTCTGTATCATGTGACAGTCATCAGCCAATCACAAATGCATATACATATATTCTGTGAATTCTTGCACACGCTCAGTAGGAGCTGGTGACTCAAAAAATTTAAATATAAAAAATACTGTGCACTTTTTTTAATGGAAGTAAATTAGAAAGTTGTTTAAAATTGCATGCTCTATCTGAATGATGATAGTTTAATTTTGACTTGTGTCCCTTTAAATACTTTTTTTTTCAATTCTTTGACACCCAGTAAACATGTGGTCCATGGACATTTATCTTAGGGGCTGCTAAAAAAAATAAAATTAAAGTATGTCCACTGTTGCACCTTCTCCCTGGATGCCCATAACGGTAACAATTTTTGGGAATATTCAAATCTGTGACCCAAATCTATTTATGTGCTATATAAACTGAATATATATGTTGAAAATAAGGTTATGAGAAATTAAAGGAAAGGGAGGAGATAAAGTAAACAAGGGTTATTGTTGGTGTAGATAAGTTATGAAATTTAGAAAAGAGAGAGATATGAGGAAAGGATAATACAACATTTAGAGGAGGACAGAACACAATGAAAATATTTGAGGTTTATAGAAAAAAGTGGAAAAAGAAATGGGTTGAGCGAGAGATTTGAACATGGGAGGTAATGATTACATTAGTGAGAAGCTGAGACCAAATTGGAGGTTGTTGGGAGCAATGAAACTAAGGCGTAAATGATTAAATGATGCATGTTTGGGAGATGCGAGAGTAGATGAAACATGAGAGAAAGAAGAGAAAGAAAGAAAGATAGAAAAAGAAAAGTAGCTATAAAGCAAAATGAGAAGTGACGAGAGGAGAGATGAGAGATAAAAAGAAGGGAGTAGAGTAAGATGGAATATCGGGCGGAGAGATGTGAATTTGAAGGGACATTAAACACTTTGAGATGGTTATATAAAATGATAAATTGTATATATGAAAAAATCTCTGCAATATACTATAATAATTTATTTTGCCCCCTTTTCCTGTTATTCCATTTTGAAATTGTGAGCTTTTCAGACCCAGTTAGAAATGGAAGTGCAGAACACTGTTATATATACAGTCAGTTGCATAGAGTCATTGGTTGCACACTCTAGTGACCTATTTATAACTGTCCTTAATTGGCCACAGCAGAAAAGGTAACCTAAGTTACAACTTGGAAGCACCCATTGTTTTACAGATACTAAAAATGTAGGTGCTCTGATAAAATGCCGATGGATATTTGGCTGACAGCATTCTGTCCGATGGACAGAATGCTGAAGCATGTTCCGAGTTCAGAGCCTCGGACGCCGCAACTGCCTCTGGGAACCTAACCATGGGTCTCAGCCTGCATGTCTTGTAATTCTCTGTCTGTGAAATTATCTATCTATCGAATCTATTTATATGTCTATCTATTGAATCTATCTATCGAATTTATCTATCAATTGCATCTATTCATCTATCTAATCTATCTATCTATCAAAATCTATCTATCTACCTATCTCGTGGTTATCTGACAGCCACTTGTGTGTCGGACTATTATTCGTTGGTCAAATGTTTGTCAGCCAAATGTCCGTCGGCTAACAGTCCGGCCACAAAAAATGTACACTTATTTTGTCAATATTTAAACAGCTAATGAAACTATAAAGTGAATGTAAAGTTTAATGAGAAAGTGCCCGTTTTTAAAAATACTCTTAAAAACAGGGGCACTGTCATTCAATAAACTTTACATTTAAGCATAATGACCTTATAACAGCAGATTGGCGATCTTCCTCCCACAGCACTTAGCACAGCAACAGCAATGACGAATCAGGCTTCCTCCAATCATTCTATGCACCCCAAGGCATCCAGCTCGTGAGGCCACGCAATGATTGGTGGAAGCTGGTTTCGTCATTGATATGCTAAGTACAGCAGGAGCTGCAGGCGGAGGATCGCAGGTCTGCTGTCATAAGGAAAAAGGTAAGTATTTTTAAAAAAAAATGCTTGAATGTAAAGTTTAATGAATGAAAGTGCCCCTGTTTTTATGAGTATTTTTAAAAACCGTGCCCTTTCTCATTAAACTTTACATTCACTTTAAAAAATACATCTACGTGTTATTCTCAGACTAATCGTTTCTTTGAATGCATCATTCTATCTAGCATTTATTTAGCATTTATTGTACAATTGTATTGTAGTTTGACTGCAAAAGAGAATTTTGATTAAACTCCTGAAATGAAAATGATCAATATAGGAGAATATTTCAGCTTTACTGTAATTACTTCTTTTTTTTAAACCTAAATAAACACTTTGAAGTTACAATAAACTTTGTAAAAAAAAATGTGCCGAATTACGTTACATAAGGATGGCCGTACATGTTTAAAAAGATGTGAAATTAAAGATTTATGCACCCAAAAGTTTACTTACCTTTTATGTATTGCTGTCTTCTTTTTAAAACCGTGTCACAGGCTTGCTGTCTAATCATAGCACGCCTGACCGCTCCATTCAACGAAAAGATAGCACACTCCCGCATTGGGTAAATACTCTTTGAATTGAAGGGATTTACAGCTCCATAACCATGGGAATGCTCCCTCCAACCCATGAACAAAGAGGGGGTAAACATAGCCCCTATAGCAGTCCAATACCTCTGGAGTTAAAGGGACACTTAAGTCAAAATTAAACTTTCATGATTCAGAAAGAGCAGCAATTTTAAACAACTCCAATTGACTTCCATTAACAAAATGTGCACAGTCTTTTATATTTACACTTTTTGAGTCACCAGCTCCTACTAAGCATGTGCAAGAATTCACAGACTATATGTATATGCATTTTTGATTGGCTGATGGCTGTCACATGATACAGAGGGAGTGGAAATAGACATAACTTTGAAAATTGTCATAAAAAAAATCTACTACTGATTTAAAGTTCAGACTATGGGGTAGATTTACCAATGTCTGTCCGACATAATACGCTATTGGCATTTATCATTGCACAAGCAGTTCACCAGAACTGCTTGTGCAATGCCGCTGCCTGCAGATTTGCAGCCAATCGGCCGCTAGCAGGAGGTGTCAATCAGCACGATCGCATAGGATCGTGCAGCTTGAAGACCGCAGCCTCAGAGGCAACGGACAAGTTATGGAGCTGCGGTCTTAACTGAAGGCTCGCATTTAAACAAGGGGAACAAGGGTCATTCAGCCCTTGTTAAATCTACCCCTAAATGCTATTGCATTTTCTTTGTAAAAGTTCCAACATTCATACAAGAGCCTTCATTATGCACCAACATAGGCTTTACTGGTAAAGTAAAAGACTTTCTCCTTGCTTCAAGCCTTAGTGGGTGGTGGTCCCAAAACACAGTGTAATATCGCCTGTGAAACTATGTCTCAGCAGTGCATTAGTATCATAATGTGTGTAATCAATATATATGACTGTCGTATACAACCGCACTGCTGAGTAATCATACAATGTTGCAATACACAGAGCTCTTTTAGATGTCACGGAAAAGTTCAAATATCCACAGGCAGTACATTTAAACACTTATTAAGTGAATGTCCCACACCGGTATATCTACACATACACAGATTCTATGTCATGTAGCCAGTCCTACTCACCACAGGAAGGGAAACTGTTTGGATCTGTGGCGCTCGTCTTCCGACTTCAGGATGCCGTACACACCGGCACTTCACCTCCTTGATTACAGCGCTGCTCACTGCAGCCGTCTCTTAGAGAAAAATCAAAAGAATGGCAAATTCTTCTGTACAGCGATTCCCTTACGCTGATAAATTAGCAAAGCAGATTCCAAACGAAAAGTTAGATGAAATGCAGGCTGCACTGTAGGAGTTTAAGTTAAAAATCCAAGACTTTATTTCATCCAATAAAACAGATATTTCAAAGCACACTTCATGGTGAATACACCCAAGCACACAGGTGAATAGACTGCTCTCCGACGCGTTTCCTGCTCACACAGAGCACTTCATCAGGGATAGCAGCCTGTTCCCTAAAAAGCCATTTATTCATGCATTTGTTGATTATGCAAATCTACTGTGTTTACCGGTCCTTTAAAGACCCTCTTGAATGTAAAAAAAAATATGGGTAAGGAGAAACTCTACTACTCTCAGTACAAATTGTTGAAATTCTATAGTGAAGTCTGAATATAGATTCAAAAAGTAACCAAAAGTTTCCAATCCCTTATGATGAGGAGTGTATGTATACAAAGCTGTAACATCAATTGTTAAACAAATGTGTTCTTATTTCTATGCAATATTAGATACCATGTTCAGTATGTGTTTTGTATGAGCTAAGCTATATAGGTTAAATACCAATGGCTATAAGATAACATCAAACCTCTAGGAAAGATGCTCAAACAGAGAACCAATACCACTATCTATTGGTCTCTCATAAATATTCTCCAGTGACTTATGCACTTTGGGCAAATGGTGAAAAATGGGCAACACAAGGTATTGTTCATACAAGAAGTCAAAAGTATCCTCCATCTATAAATCCCCTATCTAATGCATCGGTCAAAAATCATATAATTTCTCTTAAAATTTATGTGTAGCATCCTCTCATAAAACTAAATAGATGTCTTTTTTCCAGATAACTGTCTGTATGTAATCACATTTGATATAACCACTGACCCTTTTTTACCTGCATTTTTTATTACTATGTCCTGATTTTTACATAAAGGGACAGTTTTCTGCAAAATTGTTTTTACCTTAATGTGTCTCCAATGACTTGTTATACAAGCTATAAAATGTATGAGAAATTGCTCTTTAGGATTATTTTTGCATTTGAAAAAAAAACTGTTTTGATCTTTGAAACCACAACCCATCAAAATGTGTTGAGCTTGCAGAGAAATCAGATATCCTTAGTTTATCTCTTTCTGCACACACACATTCTTCTGTATATTATCTCTGTAAACCAAAGCACAATACATAGAACAACTGAAAATTAACATTTTATTGTGATTTCTTCTGCTGGCTATGTTTACACTGGCTTTCTTTAACCTATACTTCAGTTTAGAAAATGGTATTGGCAGAATTTGTAAGCAGCGCTAAATTAATATAAAAACAAAACAGTCTTACTGCTCTGTTGCCTCCCGGTTATCTGGAGGAAAAGGCAAATACAAATGGTGGGCACATAGAGTAAATTACGAGTGCTGTTTCATAGGCTCCCAAACAGTCCAGCTACCGCCGTTCTCTGTCCCTGTGTGTTTCTCCCCACACCAGAAGTGAAAAAGTAGCCAATCAATCTGAGTGAAAGAGAACAGCGCAAAGGGACACGATTCAAGGCAATTTTATTAACAGATATAACAGTTCAATACAAGTACTACTTACAAAAAGTAAGTGCATTCAGGCATTTCACAAATTATGTTGTGAACATATGGGGTCTCAGTCCGCCAATACAGGTCACCACAGCTAATCGATAGTTCTGACAAGGGATGTTCTCCTTCCGAATTCAGCCTCCAGCAGCAGGGCACCTTCTCTGACAGCAGACTTGACCGGTAAGCTCAACACGTTTCCCCCGGAGTATGCCCGGACTTTTTCAAGAGCCCTGCTGCTGGAGGCTGAATTCGGGAGGAGAACATCCCTTGTCAGAACAATCGGTTAGCTGTGGTGACCTGTATTGGCGGACTGAGACCCCATATGTTCACAACATAATTTGTGAAATGCCTGAATGCACTTACTTTTTGTAAGTAGTACTTGTATTGAACTGTTATATCTGTTAATAAAACTGCCTTGAATCGTGTCCCTTTGCGCTGTTCTCTTTCACTCAGATTGATTGTATACTTCAGTTTAGAAAGTTTCATTATAAGTAAGGATACCACAGAAGAATCAGCTCCACTCCAGCAGGTAAAACTGATCATTGGAAACAAATTAAAGCAGATAAAAATGTAGGGTAAACTGTCCTTTTAAGCTATCTAAAGCCCTTTGTTCACTCATAGTCAAATAGGGACAGTGTACACTAATTTTCATATAACTGCATGTAATATACACAACTGTAAAAAAGGAAGATGCACAGATACTGATATAAAAATCCAGTATAAAACCTTTTAAAAACTTACAGGTAGATTACGAGTTATGCGCGCTATAGGGAATTTAACGAACGCAACAAAAGTTGTGTTATTTTACCCCCTATAGCGCAGCCATTACAAGTTTTCAAACAACCGGCTTGTGCGTGCGATATGGTTGCGTTGAGCTCCATACCGCGCACAATACAAGCGCTGTTTTGATGTGCTTGTGCACGCTTTCCCCATAGACATCAATGGGGAGAAAAAAACTAACACCTGCGATCTCGGAATAAAAAGTTTCGTAACGCATCCCCATTGATGTCTATGGGGGAAAAAAAGATAAGTTTAAACCTAACACCCTAACATAAACCTCACGTCTAAACACCCCTAATCTGCTGCCCCCGACATCGACGGCACCAACATAAAATTAGTAACCCATAATCTGACGCTCCCGATATCGCTGCCACCTAAATAAAGCTTTTAACCCCTAATCTGCCACTCCCGATATCGCCGCCACTATACTAAAATTATTAACCCCTATTCCCCTGCACCCCAACATCGCTCACACTATAATAAATATATTAACCCCTATTCTGCCGCTCCCTGACATCGCTGCCACTAAAGTTATTAACCCCTAAACCGCCAGTTCCCCACATTGTAACAGCCTAAATTTAACTATATTAACCCCTAAACCTAACCCTAAACCTAACCCTAAACCTAACCGTAACCCTAACCCTAACGTAACCTTAACACCCGCTAACTTTAGCATAGTTAAAATAGAGCTAAATTAAAGTTACAATTATTAACTAAATAATAACTATTTAAACCTATTTGAATAACCAATATAATTTCAGTAGCTCTCATCCTATTGGCTGATTTGAACAGCCAATAGGATTTCAGTAGCTCTCCTCCTATTGTCTGATTTGAATTTCAAAATCAAATCAGCCAATAGGAATGCAAGGGACGCCATTTTGAATTAAAGGGACAGTCTACACCAGAATTTTTATTGTTTTATAAGATAGAAAATACCTTTATTACCCATTTCCCAGTTTTGCATAACCAACACAGTTATAATAATATACTTTTAACCTCTGTGATTATCTTGTATCTAAGCCTCTGCAAACTGCCCCTTTTTTCAGTTCTTTTGACAGACTTGCAGTCTAGCCAATCAGTGCCTGCTCCCAGATTACTTCATGTGCACAACAAGCACAGTGTTATCTATATGAAATATGTGAACTAACACCCTCTAGTGGTGAAAAACTGTTAAAATGCAATCTGAAAGAGGTGGGCTTCAAGGTCTAAGAAATTAGCATATGAACCTCCTAGGTTAAGCTTTCAACTAAGAATACCAAGAGAACAAAGCACAATTGGTGATAAAAGTAAATTGGAAAATTGTTTAAAATTACATGCTCTATCTGAATCATGAAAGTTTATTTTGGCCTAGACTGTCCCTTTAAGTACGTTGCATTGAAGATTCAGTATACAGCAGCGACCGTATGAAGAGGATGCTCCATGCCGGATGTCTTCGGGATGGACCCGCTCCGCGACACCGGGATGAAGATAGAAGACGCCGCCAAGATGAAGATAGAAGATGCTGTCTGGATGAAGATGGAGCCGCCTGCCGCCTGGATGAAGATGAAGCCACCCGGATCAAGATCCTTCAAGCGGGATTTCATAAACTGTGAGTGGATCTTCGGGGTTAGTGTTAGGATTTTTAAGGGTTTTTTGGGTGTTTTTTTTTTAGTTTAGGGTTTGGGCTTTTCGTAAAAGAGCTATATGCCCTTTTAAGGGCAGTGCCCATACAAATGCCCTTTTCAGGCCAATGGGTAGATTAGTTTTTTTTAGAGTTAGTTTTTTTTTATTTTGGGGGGTTGTTTGGGTGGTGGGTTTTACTGTTGGGGGGGTCTTTGTATTTTTTACAGGTAAAAGAGCTGTTTAACTTAGGGTAAATGCCCTACAAAAGGTCCTTTTAAAGGCTATTAATAATTTATTGTAGGCTAGGGTTTTTTTTTTTTAGGTGGGCTTTTTGATTTTTATAGGGCTACTAGATTAGGTGTAATTCTTTTTTATTTTTGATAATTTCGTTTGTTATTTTTCGTAATTCAGTGTTTGTTATTTTTTGTAATTTAGTATTTGATATTTTTTGTAATTAGATACTTTGTCATTTTTATTGTAGTGTTAGGATTTTTTTTAATGTGTAATATACACCTAGATTTAGAGTTTGGCGTTAGCCATCAAAAGCAGCGTTAAGGGGTCCTAACGCTGCTTTTTACCGCCCGCTGGTATTTAGAGTCAGCCAGGAAAGGGTCTAACGCTCACTTCCTTACCGCGACTCCAGGCTACCGCAGATCCCCTTACGCCAATTGCATATCCTATCTTTTCAATGGGATCTGCCTAACGCCGGTATTTGGAGTCTTGGGAGAAGTGAGTGGTAGACCCTCTACGACAAGACTCCTACCGACAAAAAAAGTCAGTAGTTAAGAGCTTTTTGGGCTAACACGTGAATATAAAGCTCTTAACTACTGTGCTACAAAGTACACTAACACCCATAAACTACCTATGTACCCCTAAACCGAGGCCCCCCCACATCGACGCCACTATAATAAAAATTTTTAACCCCTAATCTGCCGACCAGATACCGCCGCCACCTACATTATAGCTATGAAACCCTAATCTGCTGCCCCTTACATCGCCGACCCCTATATTATATTTATTACCCCCTAATCTGCCCCCCCCCCAACGTCGCCGCTACCTAACGACACTTATTAACCCCTAATCTGCCGACCGGACCTCGCCGCCACTATAATAAATGTATTAACCCCTAAACCGCCTCACTCCCGCCTCGCAAACACTATAATAAATAGAATTAACCCCTAATCTGCCCTCCCTAACATCGCCACCACCTACCTGCAATTATTAACCCCTTATCTCCCTCCCACAACGTCCCTGCTACTATAATAAATTTATTAACCCCTAAACCTAACTCTAACCCTAACCCTAACACCCCCCTAAATTAAATATAATTTAAATTAAACAAAATAATATTCCTAAATTTAAATAAATTAATCCTATTTAAAACTAAATACTTACCTATAAAATAAACCCTAATATAGCTACAATATAACTAATAGTTACATTGTAGATATTTTAGGATTTATATTTATTTTACAGGCAACTTTGTATTTATTTTAACTAGGTACAATAGCTATTAAATAGTTAATAACTATTTAATAGCTACCTAGTTAAAATAATTACAAAATTACAATTAAACCTAACACTACACTATCATTAAATTATTTAAATAAATTACCTACAATTATCTAAACTAAAATACAATTAAATAAACTAATCTATAATACAAAAAATAAACACAAAATTACAAAAAATTTTTACAAGAAGTTTAATCTAATTACACCTAATCTAAGCCCCCTAATAAAATAAAAAATCCCCAAAAATAAAAAAATTCCCTACCCTATTCTAAATTACAAAAGTAATCAGCTCTATTACCAGCCCTTAAAAGGGCTTTTTGCGGGGCATTGCCCCAAAGTAATCAGCTCTTTTACCTGTAAAAAAAAATACAATACCCCCCAACATTACAACCCACCACCCCCTGAAGATCTCCCTACCTTGAGTCGTCTTCACTCAGCCGAGCCGAAGTCTTCATCCAATCCGGGCGATGTGGTCCTCCATCCGGTAGAAGTCTTGATCCAAGTGGCAAAGAAGAGGTCCTCCATCCGGGCGAAGTCTTGATCCAAGCGGCAAAGAAGAGGTCTTCCATCCGGGCGATGTCTTCTTCCAAGCGGCATCTTCTATCTTCTTTCTTCCGGATCCATCTTCATCCCGCCGATGCGGAACATCCTCCTTCCCCGACGGACTAACGACGAATGAAGGATGCAATCAGCCAATCAGATTGAAGTTCAATCCGATTGGCTGATCCAATCAGCCAATCGTATTGAGCTCGCATTCTATTGGTTGTTCCGATCAGCCAATAGAATGCGAACTCAATACGATTGGCTGATTGGATCAGCCAATCGGATTGAACTTCAATCTGATTGGCTGATTGCATCAGCCAATCAGATTTTTTCTACCTTAATTCCGATTGACTGATAGAATCCTAGATAGAATGACGTCCCTTAAAGGAACCTTCATTTGTCGTTAGTCCGTCGGGGAAGGAGGATGTTCCGCGTCGGCGGGATGAAGATGGATCCGGAAGATAGAAGATGCCACTTGGAAGAAGACATCGCCCGGATGGAAGACCTCTTCTTTGCCGCTTGGATCAAGACTTCGCTCGGATGGAGGACCTCTTCTTTGCCACTTGGATCAAGACTTCTACCGGATGGAGGACCACATCGCCCGGATTGGATGAAGACTTCGGCTCGGCTGAGTGAAGACGACTCAAGGTAGGGAGATCTTCAGGGGGTGGTGGGTTGTAATGTTGCGGGGTATTGTATTTTTTTTTTACAGGTAAAAGAGCTGATTACTTTGGGGCAATGCCCCGCAAAAAGCCCTTTTAAGGGCTGGTAATAGAGCTGATTACTTTTGTAATTTAGAATAGGGTAGGGAATTTTTTTATTTTGGGGGGCTTTTTTATTTTATTAGGGGGCTTAGATTTGGTGTAATTAGATTAAACTTCTTGTAATTTTTTTTGTAATTTAGTGTTTATTTGAAGACATCCTTTTGGCTAAGGGCATAACCATAAAGCACAATACCATGTGTAGGAGCTCATTGGAGTAAAGCAGCTGGTGTTATGCACAGACCAACTAATTGCAAACTAACTAATTGATTATGAGATTCGTTGACAACTATTTTCATAATCGATTATTATCGATTATGCCGATTAGTTGTTGCAGCTCTACGTAAAACTCATAACTACTGCTCTTAGATTGCAAAATGGATCTTGTCGGTATAGGCTGCTACGCAAGCTTTTTAGCCTCACTGCAAAACTTTTAATGGCAGTGCTATGGAAATCCCATGAAAAAACGTCATTTTTACGTGTGCGGTACTGATGTTGCGGTACAGGCTAAAAGGCTTGCGGTACAGCTATACCGATAAGACTTGTAATGGCTGCGGTGCTGTTTTAACGCTGAAATTACCATTTTTTCAGCATTAAAATACAAACGCACAACTTGTAATCTAGGTATTACTTAGAAGCTCCCAGATTAGCATTGTTGATGAGGTTAGGCTGTGACACGCACTGAAAGGGGCTGGACAAGCAGGAAGAGCAGACACTCCCCCTCCCCCCTTCCCTGCATATGAAAAGACAGATAACATAAACAGGAGCCATCAGGAGTCTGTAAACGCGCGTATACATCTGACACTGTGGGGCTTGGTTAGGAGTCTGTAAATCATCACAATGTTATTAAAAAATTTCTCATGCAGAAGTACTACTCTAGTTTTGTTAAAGCCACTGGCAACATGTCCAATAGGCAAAAACACCAAGAAAGGAAATCCAAAGCTGCAGTTGAAATACATGCAGCAGAAACCATGGCGACAGAAACTGCGGAGGAGAGGTTGACAGACAGTCACCCTATTGTTTCTCAAATTTCAGCTTTGTTTTGCCCAAGATAGAGCAGCTGCAGACAGGGATGGACTCATTGTCATCAGATTTTAAGTCTTTTTCCTCTAGGCTCCAACATATCGAACAAAGAGTGGGGGATGGAGAAGTATTGCAAAGAGAAAGTTCTACAAAGATTGCTGCTCTTGAGACTCAGAATAAAATCTTGCTTGACAAGGTTGACGACCTTGAGAATCGCTCAAGGCGCAACAATCTGCGCATTGTTGGACTGCCAGAAACCGTGCCAAATACGGACTTAATTGAATTTGCTGAACGCACTTTGCCCACACCTTGAAACCCGAGGATATACCATGTGTTGTTGAGAAAGCCCATAGGGTAGGCAACATCAATCAAGATCAGAAAAACACGAGAGGACCCCGTCAAGTAATGATCCGATATCTCAATTTTAAAGATAAGATCCTACTTCTAAGAGCCTACCGCCAAAACTCCCCCTTGAGCTTTTAGGGGAAAAAACTACTGATCTTCCAAGACTATTCTGCAGAAATTTCCAGTAGAAGAAGAGAGTTTTCACCCTATTGCAAGTCATTGATAGAGGCTGGGCGCTCCTTTTCTTTGCTGTTCCCGGCGAGACTTAGGCTTCAGACCCAACAGGGGGTCAAGTTTTTCGAAGATCCTAGGCACCTCCAGAAGTTTCTGAGACAGGAGCAAGATCTCGCAGCTAAAGACACCTGAGCGGGTGATGATTAACCTCAGGAAATGGTAAAAGGATTCTGGACACTTTTCATATAGCTAGTGAGAGATGAAAGGAACTGGACTCACAAAAGGTTAACTGTTGAACATTAACTCTCATTATAAAGTTTTTTTTTTCTTTTCTCAAAAAGTTAATAAATTTTGTTATAGCTATGTTATTAAGTATTTACCAGAGAGTAACCTAGTTAAGCTGTTGCAATATATTTTAGGAAGTAGACCACAGAAAGGGAAGAATAAACCCCCCTATGGGTGCCAATATATTGAGGGAACTCAAAGAGATAACCCCTTCTCTTTAGCTAAAGGGGAATGTTCCTTAGCTGACACCATCTAGTAGTGCACATCCCTTAGTCTACGAGCACCCGTGAAGAGGGGGGAAGTAATATATTGTTGCTTAGCTTTTTGCTATGAAATCTAGTTTTAGGGGTGAGATGTACAGTACACGAGAGGTACTTAGAATATGACCACTGGTCAAGGGTTGAGGAGAAATAGGTTTGACCTGATTAAAATTGTGATGTATGTTCAAAATTGTTTTCTATGTTGTTTACTAAATGTTTTTTTGTCTAGCCAACAGGATGCTCGCCTCTCTCCCAGGGGTCCAGTGAGGGGGAGATTAGCCTTAGTCGACAGAATACGGTCATAAAACTGATGAAATTCCCAAGGTATTTCAATGCTGCCACAACACACTACCCAATGGTACCATACACGTCAGCACATCAAGTACACAGGAGATTACACCATGTTGAGTAGTCAATTATCTATAATGAGTTGGAATGTAGGGGGTATTACAAAAGCGTAGATCAATATTACGTTACTTACACTCCAGAGGAACTGACATTGCCATTCTGGAGGAGACACACTTATCGCAATTAGAACATCAGAAACTGAAACATAATTGGGTGGGGGAGGTTATTTATATGCCATATGAGCAGAGGAGAGTCAGGGGGGTAAGGGTCCTGTTTAGGAAAAATTTGCAATACACCATTACCAAAACGCAGATTGACCAGGAAGGGAGATTTGTCATGATTCAGCTAGAAGTTGAGCTGCTATCCTTTGCGCTGGTCGGAGTTTATGGACCACAAACTCAAAAACAACTGTTCTGGAGGACACTACACTCAGAAATAATAAAGTTCACTGCTTCACCTCTCCTTATTGGAGGGGACTTTAATATTGCCTCACAAGTCCCTGCAGATAGATTTTCTAACCCAGATAGAAATGCTCTAACGACCCAGAGAGTACTTAATTTCTAAAAAGGAGTCATTGGTGATACGCACGTTGGCGAGATCTTTGAGCTTGCAGGATGTGTGGAGAGCCAAGTACCTAGAGAATAGGGAATATACGTGCATGTCTGTAGCAAAGGACACTGTCGAGATTAGATTATTTTCCGGTCTCTTCAATCTTATGCCCCAGAGTAGTAGAGGCAGCAATAGACCCTATAACGATTTCGGATCATGCTCCTATAGCGGTGAAGATCCACACAAGTTGCTCTACCCGTAAATCCAACAAATGGGTCTTTCCGACTTATCTATACAAAGACCCAAACTTTTATAGACATATCCTGGGGGAATGGCACACATATGCAGATCTTAACAAGGCACACATTGATGACCCTCTTCTATTCTGGGAGACGGCCAAGGCTGTTCTGCGAGGAGCTATCTCGGCTTATGCCACATCCATCAAGAAACAAAACAAACTAAAAATAGGGCAGCTCTTGACATGCCTCTTCAATGCGAGAAACAAATATCTTAGGAATCCCAACAACATAAATAGACACAAATATAAAGAAGCCAAAACGCTTAGAGACACTTATATCTCCCAACAAACCAATAAAGCCCATGCTAAAACACAAGCCAAGTACTATAGGGTTGGGAGTAAAACTGGGAAGTTATTAGCCAGAGTGACCAAACTGACTAGGAAAAGGAGTTTGGTCCTAGCGATAAAACAGGGAGGAGCCATACTTAATAAAGAGACAGACATCCAAGACACCTTCACCAGTTTTTACAAGGGCCCTTACTCTAAGCAACACGTACTTGACACAGACAGAGACAGATTCTGGACTTCTATTCAGCTACCGAAAATAAAGCAGAACCAACTTAAGGAAATTAACTCCCCTATTACTCCAGACGAAATAGCAGCCACAATCAAAGATTTAAAACTAGAGAAGTCCCCGGGTCCTGATGGGCTGCCGGCGGAATTCTACAAAATTATGGGATCAGACATAGCCGGGGTTCTGGCGAAGTTTAGATTTGCAGAAGCTAACATTAGCATTATACCAAAAGAAGGACGAGACCCCCTCCTAACACAGTCTTATCGCCCGATATCCCTGCTCAAAGAGGATTATAAAATCCTAACAAAAATCCTGGCGAACAGACTGGCAAGAGTCCTGCAGTCGCTTATTCATAGTGACCAGACGGGTTTTGTTAACATCAGAAGAGTCCAAACAGTCATTCAGTATTACTGGCAGCTGTCACAAGATAGTAGAAGGAGAGAAAACCACAAAGAAGCAGCCTTATTACTAATCGATGCTGAAAAAGCCTTCGATAAGGTCTTGTGGGAACATCTTTTCCATACTCTGGGGAAGATGGGAATAGAAGGCTCATTTGTAAAGGAGGTGTCTAACTTATATAAGATTCTGCAGGCTTCTATTCTTGTAAACGGGATAGCCACACCGCCCTTCATTCTTCATAGAGGCACGAGAAAGGGTTGCCCCCTGTCTCCGCTTCTTTTTGATATTGCTATTGAGCCCCTGGCGTGGAGAATTAGGCAAAAACTAGAGGGAATGCAGATAGGTGAAACGGTTTCGCATATCTCACTTTTTGCTGATGATATGGTATTATTTGTTCAGGACCCCTGTAGAAATATACCCAAATTAATGGAGTTAGTGGAGGAGTTTAGCAAGGTTTCAGGGTATGTGATTAACACGGACAAAACAGAACTAATCTGGATATTATCAAAGGGTGATAGCCAAAAAGGTAGTGGAAGGGAATTTTGAGTATCTAGGTATAACTCTTAATATAGACCCACGGAAGTGGTACTCAATAAACTATGGCCCCTTGCTTGGGCAGCTGAAGAATCTGCTTAAAACGTGGTCCCTGCTCCCTTTATCTTTATCAGGCAGGGTAGGTCTTATAAAAATGGTCAACTTTCCAAAAATACTTTATTTTTTCCAGACATTGCCCTTTTTACTTAAAAAGTCAGATCTACAGAGACTGGTGAGCATGGTCCTCCAATTTGTATGGACCAATAAGAAACATAGGGTCAGCTACTCAAAACTCCCAGCATCACGTGAGATGGGTGGACTGGCGTTGCCCAACTTTGAATTCTATAACTGGGCGGCTCAGTGTAAGTTCGCCATTGATTGGCTGACAGGGCAAGGGAAATTCACAAATATTAAGCTAGAAAACACACTGATAAAACCTTGGACGTTAGAAATGATACTGCATATGACCCACTCACAGGCGACCAAATACCTAAATGACATTGACCTATTGAACCAGCCGGCGAGAGCTTGGAGGCTGACTTGCAAACATTTGGGAGGAGATAATAGATTACTAGCTTACTTGCCATGGGGGGAAACCCTGAATTCCCGGCGGGGTTCACATCAGAAGCCTTTATACATTGGAGGGGGCTGGGATTGCACACGGTGGGCCAAACTTTTCTGCCAGGGGGGAACCACATGCAAACATTCGAAGATCTGAGAAAGGTGTTTGGGTTGCCTAGAACACACCATTATGCTTACCTTCAGGCTAGGCATTACTACACAACACTACTTAGGGAGAAAAAAGAAGCTGAACAATTGCAAAATGTACAGTTAGCAGAGCAAGGCAACACATCCATATCACCGCTCTACAAGAACTTGAATAGAGCGACGAACACATCATGCATAAGTAGAATTGCTGAGGTCTGGAGTTCCTTGTTAGGTGAGGAAGTTTCTGGTAAGGAGATAGAGGAAAGCATACATAAAGCATATACTCTTTCGTCAGAGGTGAGGGAGTCACACTTCAAACTCATACATGACAGTTATATAACACCCAAAAAATACCAGAAATGGAGAACAAATAGGTAAAATAAATGCCCAAAGTGTGGGAAGGAAGAGGCAGACATTAGACACATGCTGTGGAGCTGCCCCAAGTTAATTAAATTTTGGAAGATGACAACTTATTGGGCGAACATCAGTGAACTCACGCTTCGAAATGTCACACTGTTAGACTTTAGGGAAATACAGAGAAATTCTAAATTATTCATGTCCAACATAGTTTTAATAGCCAGGCGCCTGATATTCCAAAACTGGCTCAAGCGTAATCCACCTACTGTGACACAGTTAAAGCAGACACTGCTAAATCAAATGTTCATTGAACAGTCAGATGGTTTGGGAGACATGACTAAGAGAGTGAAGTCTTTTGTTACGAAATGGAAACCATTCATTCATACGCTTCCAATCACATTACGTAAGAAGGTTATAGCACCATTTAGAAACACAGAATATATACTTGAGGCCAATTTAAGAGGTGAGTGGGAGTTTGATTAAATAGGGTACCAGGAGTATAGGGAGATGAGGTGGAGCAATCCGAGTTGGCAAATGTTGACTAAATTAATAGAGTTTGTATTGTCTGTAAGTTAAAATGTGCCTTATGGGAGGACTGACCCATTGCTCATAGGCCAAGTTAAGAATCTTTAGTAAAATTATATTTCTCATGTAGGTCTTTGGCCTCTCTACAGTCTAAGGAAATAGTCGGATCAGACTATTTTCATGAATCATCAGTTATGTTGTAATTTTGTAATATCCTGCTCATATTGAACACATGATGTTTTAAGTTTTCCTGTATGTGGCACACAAAAATAAAGATATTTAAGAAAAAAAAAAAAGGCAAGAAGTGAGCATTGAGCAAAATTGAGCTCCATACTGCACTCCAATACTGTTTAAGTCAGCGGTGAGCTGGTTGTACGTGCTTGTGCACGATTTCCCCATAGGGATCAACGAGGAGAGCCAGCTGAGAAAAAGTCTAATACCTGCCAAAAAGCAGCGTAAAACTCAGTAACGCAGCCCCATTGATTCCTATGGGGAAATAAAAGTTATGTTTACAGCTAACACTCTAACATGAACCCCAAGTCTAAACTCCCCTAATCTTACACTTATTAACCCCTAATCTGCTGCCCACGACATTGTCGCCACCTACATTATATTTATTAACCCCTAATCTACCGCTCTGGACATCGCCGCCACTTACATTATATTTATTAACCCCTAATCTGCTGCCCCCAACATCGCCGACACCTACATTATATTTATTAACCCCTAATCTCCCTCCCCCAATCTCGCCACAACCTACCTACATTTATTAACCCCTAATCTGCCACCCCCAACGTCGCCGCCACTATACTAAATGTATTAACCGCTAAACCCTAACACCCCCTAACTTAAATATAATTTAAATAAATATAAATAAAACCCACTATTAATAACTAAATAATTCCTATTTAAAACTAAATAGTTACCTGTAAAATAAACCCTAAGCTAGCTAATACATAACTAATAGTCACATTGTAACTATCTTAGGGTTTATTTTTATTTTACAGGCAAGTTTGTATTTATGTTAACTAGGTAGAATAGTTACTAAATAGTTATTAACTATTTAATAACTACCTAGCTAAAATAAATACAAAAGTACCTGTAAAATAAAACACCTAACACTACAATTAAATAAATGACCTAAATTAAATACAATTAAATAAATTACATACAATTAGCTAAAGTACAAAAAAAAAACTAAATTGCAGAAAATAATAAACAAATTACAAGTTATTTAAACGAATTACACCTAATCTGATAGGCCTATAAAAATAAAAATAAAAAACACCCTAGCCTAAACTAAACTATGAATAGCCCTTAAAAGTGCCATTTGTGGGGCATTGCCACAAAGTAATCAGTTCTTTTACCTGTAAAAAAAATAATACAAACAACCCCCTAACAGTAAAACCCACCACCCACACAACCAACCCCCAAATAAAATACTAACTAAAAAAAACCTAAGCTCCCCATTGCCCTGAAAAGGGCATTTGGATGGACATTGCCCTTAAAAGGGCATTTAGCTCTATTGCAGCCCAAAGCCCTAACCTAAAAAATAAACCCACCCAATACACCCTTAAAAAAACCTAACACTAACCCCCTGAAGATCGACTTACTGTTCTGAAGACCGGACATCCATCCTCAAGGAAGCGGCTTAAGTCTTCATCCAACCGGGCCGAAGTCCTCAACGAAGCCGGGAGAAGTCTTCATCCAAGCTGGGCGAAGTGGTCCTCCAGACGGGCAGAAGTCTTCATCTATATGGCATCTTCTATCTTCATCCATCCAATACGGAGCGGTTCCATCTTCAACACATCCGACGCGGAGCATCCTCTTCATCCGGAGTCTTCTTACTGAATGAGGGTCCCTTTAAATGATGGCATCCAAGATGGCATCCCTTAGATTCCGATTGGCTGATAGAATTCTATCAGCCAATCAAAATTAAGGTAGAAAAAATCCTATTGGCTGATGCAATCAGCCAATAGGATAGAAGTTCAATCCTATTGGCTGATCCAATCAGCCAATAGGATTGAGCTTGCATTCTATTGGCTGTTCATCATTTGGATTGTTTATATTAAATCAGGTGATTTGGGACTATGCTTTGCATGATATAGTGCCCAGCTTGTTATTTACACCTAGTCCTAGATTGATGGGATTTGTTATATGAATTGATGTCACTATTACCTGTTTGCACAATTTTTAGCGGATCGCTTGCTATTGCTGATTATATGTACTATATAGATAATTGTGTAAGGCTGTGTCCTGTTACCTGTGTGTCCTTTTTTAATTTTCTTCTATATTTTTAATTAATGGAATATGTACCAAATTCAACCTCTGTAAGTATATATCTGCTAGTTTAAGAGTGGACTAAATATTTTTTTCCTAACCTTTTAGGCCTCGCTTCCATTGAGTCGTAATTCAGTTTGCGTGCACTCGCAAACCGTTAAATATGCTGTCGAAAGCAATAGCGTTTAACGACTGTTTCCAATGGCGCGTTATACCTCAATATCGGCTGCCGGACTTCGGCTGCCGAAAAGATTTTCGCGTCCCATAGAAAGTAATAGAAGCCGTTAATCGATAAATTATACCAGGTTTCCATTGAAAGCGCTAACCGTTAATACATTGTCGGAGGCTGTCGATACATTGAGATATATTACCCCCAGCTCAACTAGGTGTAAAAGAGGAATATTGTGCTTTTTGAGACCTATTTTCTATTGAAATTATAAAACTTGCAAATAATGCAAGTGTTTTAATGTAGAAATACATTGTTATAAGTAATATTTATTGTTGTCTCATGTATAGAAATAGTTGAACTTATATTCTAATAGAAATATCAGTATATATTTAAATATAATAATATATGCAAGAACATATCTACAGAATGCAAACTAGACCTATGCCTAGGGCAGCAAGAAATATTACTTATATTTATGAAGTGTTAAATATAATTATATTAGAAAATAGTATTTGATTATTAAAAATATGGATGTGTTTTTTTATTTTTCTTGAGAGGCGATCACAGGTAATAAGCACGGACGTTAAACGTAAATTCTATAGCGTAAGGTCGGGTTACCTTAGCAACTAATTGATTTTCAAGAAATCTGACGTCAGATGGAAGCGTTAACACAACGTTAACTTACAGCTACACGAAAAGAGCGACTGCGCGCAACACGCTAATCTTTTCAATGGAAACCTGGTACTAAAATGCAGCCGTAAATTACTTTTAGCTGTCGGCCGCTTCGGTAGCTTACGGCTCCATTTTTAACGACTCAATGGAAGCGAGGCCATAGTTGGTTGTTTAAAATTGCATATAGATATTCAAGATATTTTTATGTCAGAATGAAGACCAGGCTTACTTTGTTAAGAGGCCCCTTGCATTGGTGGAGAGCTAACAAAGATAAATAGCCCACCTTGGTGAAATTGGCAAAATCCTACTTATGAGTCTCAGGCACCTCAACACCATCTGAGCGCCTCTTCTTTGCTGCAGGCAAAATAGCTTGCAAAAAAGAGAGCCAGCCTCAGTCAGGAGCATGTGGACATAGTAAAATGTTTGCATTTCAATGCAAAGTTTCTGAAAGAGTGAATAACAGAATATTATAAGCAGTGGTAGTCTATCTATTACTAGTTCTACCTCTTTTCAAACAGTTTGTGGTTTTGTTTTGCTTAATTATAAAAATTTCTTCTGCTGCATAAAAAAATTGGACCAATAGTTGTGTTAATCTAAAGTTGTAAAGTTTTAGTCTGAAGTTTATATTTGTAACAGTCAGTATGTGGATTTTATTTGAAATATAGGAAAAAAATATTTATTTATTTTTTATCCGATTAATCGAAAAAATAATCGACCGATTAATCAATAATGAAAATAATCGTTAGTTGCAGCCCTATTTGCATTACATTCATAAAAGAGTGACACCAAATATAGCAGATCACATGAATACTCAAAAAATAAGTCTCTTTAATAAGAATTATTATCATCACATTTATCAATCAAAATACAATTTCTGGTAGAGACATGAAAATGTTTGTGAACAGGGATAGGCACGAACCAAGGCTGTGGCAGACATTTTCTAAAGTAAAGACCTTAGTGAAGGACACCAAGGTACATTTCAAATTAGAAACATCATTATATAGTGCTGAATGTTATTATACTGATGCAGATACCACTGACCCTATAACCAGCCCTCCTCTGGTTATACCCATGAGCCAGTGTCACTACTGTGTCTTTGTATAGTGCTGAATGTTATTATACTGATGCAGATACCATTGATCCTATAACCAGCCCTCCTCAGGCTATACCCATGTGCCAGTGTCACTACTGTGTCATTATATAGTGCTGAATGTTATTATACTGATGCAGATACCATTGATCCTATAACCAGCCACCCTCTGGCTATACCCATGTGCCAGTGTCACTACTGTGTCATTATATAGCGCTGAATGTTATTATACTGATGCAGATACAACTGATTCTATAACCAGCCCTCCTCTGGCTATACCCATGTGCCAGTGTCACTACTGTGTTATTATATAGTGCTGGGTGTTATTATACTGATGCAGATACCATTGATCCTATAACCTGCCCTCCTCTGGCTATACCCATGTGCCAGTGTCACTACTGTGTCATTATATAGTGCTGAATGTTATTGTACTGATGCAGATACCACTGACCCTATAACCAGCCCTCCTCTGGTTATACCCATGTGCCAGTGTCACTACTGTGTCATTATATAGTGCTGAATGTTATTATACTGATGCAGATACCACTGATCCTATAACCAGCCTTCCTCTGGCTATACCCATTTGCCAGTGTCACTACTCTGTCATTATATAGTGCTGAATGTTATTGTACTGATGCAGATACCACTGACCCTATAACCAGCCCTCCTCTGGTTATACCCATGTGCCAGTGTCACTACTGTGTCATTATATAGCGCTGAATGTTATTATACTGATGCAGATACCACTGACCCTATAACCAGCCCTCCTCTGGCTATACCCATGAACCAGTGTTACTACTGTGTCATTATATAGTGCTGAGTGTTATTATACTGATGCAGATACCACTGACCCTATAACCAGCCCTCCTCTGGCTATACACATTTGCCAGTGTCACTACTGTGTCATTATATAGTGCTGGGTGTTATTATACTGATGCAGATACCACTGATCGTATTACCAGCCCTCCTCTGACTATACCCATGTGCCAGTGTCACTACTGTGTCTTTGTATAGTGCTGGGTGCTATTAAACAGATGCAGATACCACTGATCGTATTACCAGCCCTCCTCTGACTATACCCATGTGCCAGTGTCACTACTGTGTCATTATATAGTGCTGGGTGTTATTATACTGATGCAGATACCATTGATCCTACAACCTGCCCTCCTCTGGCTATACCCATGTGCCAGTGTCACTACTGTGTCATTATATAGTGCTGGGTGTTATTATACTGATGCAGATACCACTGATCCTATAATCAGCCCTCCTCTGGCTATACCCATGAGCCAGTGTCACTACTGTGTCTTTGTATAGTGCTGGGTGTTATTATACTGATGCAGATACCACTTATCCTATAACCAGCCCTCCTCAGGCTATATCCATTTACCAGTGTCACTACTGTGTGATTATATAGTGCTGGGTGTTATTATACTGATGCAGATACCACTGATCCTATAACCAGCCCTCCTCTGGCTATACCCATGTGCCAGTGTCACTACTGTGTGATTATATAGTGCTGGGTGTTATTATACTGATGCAGATACCACTGACCCTATAACCAGCCCTCCTCTGGCTATACGCATTTGCCAGTGTCACTACTGTGTCATTATATAGTGCTGGGTGTTATTATACTGATGCAGATACCACTGATCGTATTACCAGCCCTCCTCTGGCTATACCCATGTGCCAGTGTCATTTCTGTGCCTTTGTATAGAGCTGGGTGTTATTTTACAGATGCAGATACAACTGACCCTATAACCAGCCCTCCTCTGGCTATACCCATGTGCCAGTGCCACTATTGTGTCATTATATAGTGCTGGGTGTTATTATACTGATGCAGATACCATTGACCCTATAACCAGCTCTCTGGCTATACCCATGAGCCAGTGTCACTACTGTGTCATTATATAGTGCTGGGTGTTATTATACTGATGCAGATACCACTGACCCTATAACCAGCCCTCCTCTGGCTATACCCATGTGCCAGTGTCACTACTGTGTCATTATATAGTGCTGGGTGTTATTATACTGATGCAGATACCACTGACCCTATAACCAGCCCTCCTCAGGCTATACCCATGTGCCAGTGTCACTACTGTGTCATTATATAGCGCTGAATGTTATTATACTGATGCAGATACCACTGATCCTATAACCAGCCCTCCTCTGGCTATACCCATGTGCCAGTGTCACTACTGTGTCATTATATAGTGAGGGGTTTATTATACTGATGCAGATACCACTGATCGTATTACCAGCCCTCCTCTGGCTATACCCATGTGCCAGTGTCACTTCTGTGTCTTTGTATAGAGCTGGGTGTTATTATACAGATGCAGATACCACTAACCCTATAACCAGCCCTCCTCTGGCTATACTCATGAGGCAGTATCACTACTGTGTCATTATATAGTGCTTGGTGTTATTATACTGATGCAGATACCACTGATCCTATAACCAGCCCTCCTCTAGCTATACCCATGTGCCAGTGTCACTTCTGTGTCTTTGTATAGTGCTGGGTGTTATTATACAGATGCAGATACATATCCAGTATTTCACTCAGGCTTTATTTATTCCATAACTTATCACCAAATATCGCTAGCAGTCTCTTGACAAGCCACTAACTTTATTCACACTACATATTCTCCCTTTCTTATTATTTAATCAGAAAGAAAAGATATACTAAGGTTGTGAATCACAACCTTAGTATATATTTTCTTTCTAATTAAATAGTACTTATAATAAACCTCAGGTGCTGGTTAAAGTGCTTTACCTTTGCATATAAAGCTACAGGGACACAGTGGCAGCTTGCTTCTTGAATCTTCCCTCTCTCTCAGTCTCACTCAGAGTCATTTTCCCAATACTAAGCAGCATCACGTGAACGTGGCCCAAACCCTGCGAAACATGGCGCCGTGTGTGTCAAGGAGGAAAATGTAGGCGATTGTAAGTTGCTATACTCAGAAAGCATTGTATTGGCTGCAGGATTTAATTTGCACCCCCTTCTCACTGTTTAAAGTGTGACCCCTTCTCACTGCTAACTTCGCTCTAAGGAACGGTGTCCCTATCATCGAGCTCCATTATTTTCAATATAAGCCCCTTTTTTGCGATCATTCCACCAGGGCAGCCTTGCGAGAGTCGGCGAGAAAAACTAGGCTTGATCTGGCAAATCTTTTTATCATCTAGCCCTAAGTCATTCGTCAACGATGGAGTTTTTTCGAAACTTCAACAGAGGAGATATGATTAATGTCTCAGATGATATGTCCATAGGTTTGTTAGATAAAATGGAAGACTTAGCAACTGCCTTAAAAGGACCTTAAAAGATAGATACTCCCTTTATCTCATATTCCCCAGTTTTGCACAGAAAACATGGTTATATTAAAGTGATGGTAAAGTTTAGCTGTTTACTAGCAAACTCTAGGCAGAGAAGATATTTCAATGTATAAAATCCTGTATTAAGTATTATGTTAAATACAGAGTAATACAGTGATGCAATGCGCTCGTCCATATCGTTTACCCGACGCCGCTATAAGGGATTCCCAATTGTGAACACCACGCATGCATAACACAGGAGTGCGCATGGTGTTCAATAGCATGAAAAAGGGAATCACGCATGCGCTGTTTATTTAGTGGGCGGAAGACAGAGTGAAGGCCCCCTAACGGCCTGAATTTCAACAGGAGGATTGACACACGTGACAAAAATGTAAAAAAACAAAAAAAAACCTGGATGAATAAAAGACGCTAAGAATTTTGCTTTTAAACACTTATAACTATGTTTATATATAAAATTATAGAAAACGATGAATGAAACTTATGTTTGGTTTAATAATTTGATGTGATATTTGATAGTGATCGTAACTTTACCATCACTTTTGATATACTTTTTACCTCTGTGATAACCTTGTTTCTAAGCATCTTCTGACGGCCCCTGATCACATGACTTATTATCTATTGACTTGCATTTAAGGCAATTAGTGCTGTGTTAGAATCCACGGGCGTCAGCACAATGTTATCTATATGGCTCACATGAACTAGCTTCCCCTGTTGTGAAAACCATGTACAAAAGCATGTGATTATGGGGCTCTCTTTAGGGACTTAAAAACAGACAGAAATTTAGAGATTTAGAGGTTATAAAGTATATTACTATAACAATGTTGGTTGTGCAAAGCTGGGGAATGGGTAGTAATGGTGTTATCTATCTTTTAAACAATAAAAAATTTTGTGTTGACTGTCCTTTTAAAGGGACAGTATACACCAATTTCCAAATAACTGCATGTAACAGACACTACTATCAAGAAGAATATGCACAGATACTGATCTAAAAATCCAGCATAAAACCTATTAAAAAACATATTTGGAAGCTCACAGTTTAGTAGTGTTAATGAGTTTAGGCTGGAAAACCCAGTGAAAAGGGCTGAGAAAGCAGGAAGAGCAGACACTCCCCCCCTCCCATGCCTTTGAAAAGACCCATTAGGAACAGCAGGAGTCTGCAGACTTGGGTCTACATCTGATACTTTGGGGTGTGGTTAGAAGTCTGAAAATCAGCACAAAATGTTATTAAAAAATAAGCAAAGCTATAGTGTACAATCTCCCTTAAATTGCTGTTGATTTATTAACATAAAATATAGAGTAGATGGAGTCTCTATATGAGGTGCGCAAAGTTCCCCAAAAAAGTTTGAATAGTGAAGGTTCCCAATCTCTTCCGGAGGAGCAGGCAGCACTCTTATATAATGCAGTTAGAACAGACACCTGTATGGACAGAGAGAAGAAGAGAGGCGCCTCATGGGACAGTATCATGCCAACAGATATATCACACAGTGAGACAGCACGTAAGTAAATATACTCACAAAAGTAGCGGCATATATGAATGCACAGTGGAGCAGAACGGGACTTTTTGTCGCCCGACAGACAAACACTCCAGTGTGTTGGGACGTAGGATCACGTAACCCGTCAACCAATCAGCAGCCACAGGCAGTCGGCGTCAGTCGTGGGAGCTGTTCCGGAAGTAGCCAATAGTCCGACCTTTAAGTAGTCAGCTCCCAGGCCCCAAACCCTCTTGTCCAGCTCGTCTTCACAGCGTCAGGATCGTCTGTCAGGATTCTAGAACAGTTTGTAGCTCAGCAACACTGTCAGGTGCAGGCCAAAAAGGGTGCTGTAATCCCTTTAGTCACAATAAATCCACCATGGTCACACATATGGTCTCACATATAATTAAAAATCCACAACTTAAAGTGCCATAAAACATTTTAAATTATGTGCATATTATAAAATGGTCAGCTGAGGTAAAACAGTGTATCGAAAAAAAGTGGAAAAAAAGCTTATTAATTATTTTAATAACATTTCCAAAAATCTGCAAAATGACTTACACTTTAGTGTTGCCAAGTGTAGCTTGCTCGAGCCCCCTTATCAGTGTCCTAGTCTTAACCTTTTGCTATCATATAACAAAGTGTGCATGTGAGGATAATTACTTATGCAAACAAGGGGGGGGATTGTGGAGGGACAGCAGGTATTGCTATTGTTTGTTGCCAAGAGGCTTGCATGTTTCCATGGGGATAATGTCACATGCTTTGTGAAAGCTTCAGCATTATACTGTGTACTGCTTTAGTCAGGTGCCATGTGACTCTGCCCCTACCGTGAAGAATCTATGGCCTGGATAGCACCTTCCATATATGAAAATGCCCAGGGGGAGCTTGCTGCAAACAAAACTATGGGGGATATTTATCAAAGCGTCAATCTCGGTGCATTTGCCTGCGTCAATACGCTTGCCAAGCATCGCCAGACATCGCTGTCGCGTATCCACAAACAATGCCATTATTGATAAAATAAATTGTCAAAAACACGCGCGTCAAGTACGGCACAATGAACATCGGACTGTTGTTAACTAACAGTCATCGATCTCGTGGTTATTCAGGTTTTTCCCAACTTTATTTATACCATTTCATTACTGTCCATGACCAAGCACATTTCTCTAAAGCTAATCTTTTATTTTTCATCTGTTAATGTCCAAGAAATAGCTAGATTTATACCTCAACAAACAATATCTCATTGAAAGTTATTTTTATATTTATTTGTTATACAAAAAATCTGTTATATTATACTTTCACATAAATTAATGTGTATTTGTATTTCTAGAAGTCATGATATGCTTTTTTTTTTTTTAAATATTTTTATTGAGGTAGAACAAATTATACATTTAATCATAATACGTGGTCAAGATCATGTCACAATTAGGCAGATTTACAACATAACATGGTAAATAGAAACCTGACCATTAACTGAAACCATAACCTCATCAAATGTTTAATTTTACAGGAGAAAGACATAAAGGAAGAAAAAGAAGGAAGAGAAAGAAAGAAGAGAAGAGAAGAATTGTCATTTAGTTCATGGAACTCAAACTTAAAATTTTCCGTGCACCCTACCATCCCAAGCCATCAGTCTTCGATATCTGTTTAGTTACCATATTTGTTATGTATATAATCTTCCCAAATAAAGAGAATTTCTTGAAAGAAATCTATGCGTGATGATTTCATGTAGTGGCATTGTGTCAATCCACTGAGCAATGTTTGGGATTGTGGATTGTTTCCAAAATTGTGCTATTAGGGTCTTAGCGCTGTTGGATGCAATTTGAAGTATGGCCAAATGTGTTGCCAATAGTCGCCTGGGAGGTTTATTTAGGAGCCAGACTAATGGGTCCTGCGGGATAATGATTCCCAGCATCTTTTTCCGTTTGGCTTATAACATCTCTCCAAAAGGGAGAAATGTTTGGGCATAACCACCATATATGTCCCATATTGCCTCTCTCTCTGTCACAATGCCAGCATGTATCCGATCTTTGTGGGTATAGGGTTTTTAAACATGTAGGAGTATAATACCAACGGTGTAGTCTTTTAAAATTAATTTCTAATATCCTAGCGGATGTGGAAGCTTTCATTGTTCTTTTAAATATAATATGTTTCTCCTTTGGGGAGATACTAAGATTCAATTCCGATTCCCATTTTTGAATATAGTGATGTTCTAGGCCTAATGGCACTTGTTGTAACATGTGGTATATAATTGATAGAGTGTGTCTAATTGGCTGTGTAGACATGAATAGTTTCCCAAAATTAGTAGGAGATCTTAACAAATTATTTTTCCCTTTGTGGTTCTGAAGAAAAGAGTGTGCTTGCAGATAAAAAAAACAATTATTAAATAAATGTAAGTCATCGTCTAGGAGTTTCAACCTTGTATGCATTTGTTTCCTATCCCATATATAATCATTAATTATTCTCTGTAATGTGGGAATATAGGATGGTGGGAGGGGGATTGGGACCGTCTGGAAAACATACAAAAGTCTGGGCAGTATGTTCATAGTGATTGTGCTCATTCTCCCTAGCCAACTAAGGCGCTTAGATCTCCAAGAACTTAGGTCTGCTACAATGTTCTTTTTAAGAGTTTCATAATTAAGAGCTAATAAGTCAGTCTGTTTATGGGACAAGAAAATCCCTAGCTATTTAATAGAAGAGGATTGCCAACGAAAGGGGCAGATTTGTTTTGTAAAATGAAGTTCTTCCTTAGACAAGTTAATATTCATGATTTCAGATTTTGACTGATTAATTAGAAAGTTAGATATAATTCTGAAATCATGAAGTTCTTTCATTAGTTCAGGGATTGACAGGCTAGGTGATGGCAATGTAAACAAGATGTCATCCGCGAATAGCGAAAGTTTCTAGGTATGGTTCTGAAGGGCCAGCCCGCCGATGTTTTTATTTTCCCTGATTTTTATTGCCAATATTTCTATAGCGCATGCAAACAGTAGAGGGGATAAGGGGCATCCCTGTCTGGTGCCATTTTTAATATAGAAGGGGGCAGAGAGATCTCCATTTACCAAAATACGTACGCTTGGGTCGTTATATAGTGCAAAGATTTTCCCCAAAATACCCTTGCCAAATCCAAATCTCTCCAAAATGTGGTGCAGAAACGTCCAATCTACCCGATCAAATGCTTTCTCAGCGTCTGTGGATACGAGTACTATTTGTGAATCAGAAGAAAGCGCATGCTGAATTAAATGAAGGGAACGGATTGTGTTATCTTTTGCCTCCCTATTTATAACAAAACCAACTTGGTCCCCATGTATTAAGTGGGGCATGACAGGGCCTATTCTATTCGCCAGTATCTTGTCAAAGATCTTTGAGTCATTATTCAGCAATGAGATTGGTCTATAGTTCGTAACCATATCTGTAGGTTTCCCATTTTTGGGTAGTAGTACTATTGTGGCCTCCAGTGATTGTTGCAAAAAGGGAGTGGCTTCATTTATAACAATATACAGTTTACATAACTGGGGGGCAATTATGGGTTGAAAGCTTTTATAATATAAATTGGTGAAGCCATCTGGTCCTGGCGCTTTACCATTAGGTAAATGTTTGATGACATTAATAACTTCCTCAACTTGAATTGGTCTATCTAATTGTTCTTGCTGTTGTTTTGATAAGGTGGGGATCTATAAGTTATCTAAATATCTCTTGATATGAGAGCTAAAGGAGTCATCATGCATAGCGGCTATGGGATCAGAATCTTTCAAATTATACAGACCTTCGAAGTATTCCCTAAATGCGTTAGCTATGGAAGTGGTGTTGGAACATGTGGTACCTTTCGCATTTTAATTGACATGATAAAGGATCTATTTGTTTGTCTACGTAATTTCCTAGCTAAGAATCTCCCACTCTTATTGTCGCTATCAAAGTAAACTTGTTTAAGGCGAAGGGCCTTTTGCTTGTATCTATGTAGAAGTTGGGAGTTAATTTCTTGTCTTTTATTACAGAGTTCAATATACACAGGTTCATCACCTGGGCTCTGTTTGTGTTGGGCCTCCAAAGCAGTAATTTGCTGTAGTGTTGTTTCTAGTCTAGCTCTTTGTTGCTTGACTTGAAAGCTTTTATGACTAATACATTCACCCCTAATGACACTTTTATGTGCCTCCCACACTACTCTTTCGTCCATTTGTGGAGATGAGTTTAGTTCAAAATATTCAGCTAGATTTCCCCAGTTTTTCATTTATTAATGAGTCTTCTAATAGGGAGGAATCAAAATTCCAATTAAATGTTTTTTGGAAATGTTGGGCCAATTTAGACTGCAACTCATAAAGGAATGATCTGACCATGTGCATGTTAGGATCTTGCTTTGAATTATATATGAGAAACTAGTAACATCCATAAACAGATAGTCAATCCTAGAGTATAACTTGTGCGGAGCAGAATAAAATGTATAGTCTTTTGTTTGTGGGTTAAGAGTTCTCCACACGTCATGTACTGCTAAGTCCCTCATGTTCTGTTTTATTGCTGTGATTCGTTTGGGTGGGATAGACAAAGAGTGTGTAAAGCAATCAATATGTGGTTCAAGTGGGACATTAAGGTCACCTCCAATAATCAAAGCTCCCTTTGCATTGTCAAGCAATCTATTTGTTATTGTCTTAAAGAAGAGGTGTTGTTAAGTGTTTGGTGCGTATATACAAACTAAGGTTACAAGCTTACCATACAATTTACCCGTAACAGCTATAAATCTTCCCTCCTTATCTTTGTGGGTAGAAATCACCTGAAAAGGAATATTGTTTTTAATCAGAATCCCAACCCCATTTGTCTTTGTTGTATTGGAAGAGTAGAAGCATTGGCCAAATTAAAATTTATAAGTTTGTGGTTCCCTACCTCTTTTGAAATGCGTCTCTTGAAGCATCGCTATGTCACTTTTATGTTGTTTAAAATCAGAGAGGTTTGAATTTCTTTTGAAGGGAGAATTTAGGCCTTTGGCATTAATAGAAATTATCCGAAGCTGGTTAAGTTGTTTATCTGTCATAGAAAAGGATGGGTGGGTATAAGGTTCTTATTTTACAAAGTGTAGAACTATTATATGAAGTATTGTTCCGGTTACTATAAGTTATCATATAATGACAATCAGAGGGTGAAAAAAGAGTGAAAGGTAAAAAGAATTCGACAAAGCAAAAAAAGAGATACATAAACAGATTGTAGAAACAGGGGTTGGGTACCAGAGATTCTACTATCGATGAGGGGAGCTAAGAGGTAATGCTCCAAAAAAGTCTTCATTAAACATAAGTTATTACTAAGTTAGTTCAACGTATATTAGTCAAATACAGTAATGGGAAAATCACACAATATTAACTAAACTGTGATATTTAGATATCTATCTGTAGATACATGGAAATTTCATGCATAAAATACTCTATCACAACTCTCAAACATTCAAGGCAAAAGTCACTTTCTACCTTGATTACACTACTATTTTGTCTCAGTTAATAGGCGCTAGATATAGTGTCAAAACCTGGAGACATTTCTGCTAACCGTTGTCCATAGAATATGCAATGTGTATCTAGAGGAGAAAAACATAATAAATAGAAACAAAAAAGAAAAAAAAGGAGAACAACCAAAGAACACAATAAACACAAGAACAGTAAACAAAAACATTTTCTTTCTTTTTTCTCATTAGAGAATTACGTAAAGGATATAGACTACCCGGCTATGAGCAGGTAGTTTTTGTGAGAATCTGCTTTAAGTCTTCCGAGAAATCATGTGATGGAATCAGAATTGGGAGCTGAGTCAGAGTTCATCTGTCTGGGAGGTCTTTTCCTGTGTTGTACAACGTTCCATTCTGATCTCCTTTCTTTCGGACGAGACGTCATCCCACTTGTAGCAGGTGTGTTATCCTGTGTTGAAGGGGAAGGAATTTCAAGGTTAATGCC
Organism: Bombina bombina; assembly: GCF_027579735.1. NCBI lineage: Eukaryota > Metazoa > Chordata > Amphibia > Anura > Bombinatoridae > Bombina > Bombina bombina. Next base: position 939,762,841 of record NC_069500.1, read on the forward strand.
TTTGGAAAAAGAGTCCAGGTCATTCAAAGTTCTGTAAATCCAGGTTTTGCCCTCAAGTGATACGATGAGAGCGAAAGGGTACCCCCAACGGTATTTTATGTTGTGTTTTGTAGAATAGATGTAATAAATTTAGCGTCTTTTCTTTTTTGAAGAGTGATAGGGCTTAGGTCCAGGTATGCCTGAATCTCATGATCCTGATATTTAAGATTAGGGTTATCTCTAAAGTGTTGCCAAATATTGTCCTTATCCTTAAAACTAAGGAATTTAATAATAATGTCTCATGGCGGTGCTTGACTTGAAGGTTTTGCTCTAAAAGCTCTATGAGCTCTCTCTAATGGTATAGACGATGTGGTATCCGAGGTGTCTGAAAGATGGTGAAAGAGTGATTGTAAGTAATCCTCCAGGTCGGTGGGTCCAATAGACTCAGGTATCCCTCTAATTCTCAAATTATTTCTTCGACCTCTGTTATCCAGATCTTCGAATTTAACATTCAAATCCTGAATTAAAAGAGATTGCTGCTCTTGTGATTCTGTAATATCATTCATCTCTTGTGCCGTCATGTCCTGTGATGTCTCCAAATTATCCACTCTATTGCCGATATCAGTGATATCTTTCTTAAGATCGGAAATCTCTGTCTTAATCAGATCCTTTAGACAGTCTATATCATTTTTAGAGGGTAAATCATTCATCCTGGATAGAATTTGTGATAATTGATCTTGCTGCTGGTCCGCCATGGTGTCTCCTGATAGCGGCGGTTTGTCAGTGTGTTTCAAGCGTGTTGGTTCTTGGCTTGTGCTGTCTCTATCTTGAGATTGGAAAAAGTCTGAGACTGACTTAGGTGTGGAATTTTGTGATTTTGCAGGTTTATCTGGCTTTGTTTGCCTTCTGGAAGACATTATTAAGATTTCAAATATAAAGAATATATCTTCACTGTAATGTCTGTTTAGAGACACCAGGTGGAGCCCCCGCAAAGAGATTGCAAAAAAGAAGGGAAAGTTCCAGATATATTTATATTACACAGGGATTAAAGCAGCACCAACTATGCATTTATTAACTTGCTAATATGTAATGAAGCACTGCCTTCTAAAGTTATGAGCATGGTTATAAAACACCACAAGCCATTCCCAGTGTATCAAGCATTCAATATATGTGAGTTATAGGCATATATGCATGTCATGCTGTTTATTGTGTATTTTCATTTCCTTCCCCCCTCAGAAGAGAGCAGCTTTTTTTTTTTTTTAAAGGAAAAAGAAAAAGAGCAGTATCCAGGATTTCCCTGTATATGTAACATCAGAACCACTAATTAGCAAAATGTCCCATATATTTTGCAGGATGTTTTATAGATAAATTGTGTCCACAAAGGGGGAGAGTGTATAAGCTATTTTATCCTATATATATGAGCAGTTATGTGCCATTTAGATTATTATTTATGCCAACGTACATTATGGTAAAAGTCTCTTATATTTGTGCTAAACACAGTGCCTGAAGAGTTGAAACACTGTGGTTACCCACTTTGACTGTACCTGGACCTGTTGCAGCCGTTTACTGCCTGAGCCTCGTGGGTAGAAATCCAAAATGGCGTCCGCTATCTCCTTGCACTGTGACTCACTCCGGGTGTTTGCAGGCTAATTAGGGCATATTTGTAATCCCCAATGCGGCGGATCAGCTCCTCAAGTGTTCCGATACCACTGAGTGTCTGTATCTTGTCCCCGGCTAGCTACAATTTTGCAGGGTAAGCTCTGGTCCCACAGAGCAACCTCACTGAGCGGCCATGTCCCAGCGTGGCCAGACTCCGCCCCCGTCATGATATGCTTTTTATCTAATTTTCTTTTTTTTTTAAATGATTATTAATGCTAGAATTTGTATATATAGTATATCTTTGCACATACTTGTGTGTATATATATATATATATATATATATATATATATACCTGTATATGTGTGTGTGTTATGTCAGAAATCTTTTGCAAACATATTTACATGTTCCTAAATTCCTTTTTTTGTTCTAAACAATGTTGTCTTTCATATCTCTGTGTTTATTTATACCACAATATGTATATAGTGTACATTTATTATTATTCTGAGCAGGAATAATTGCGAATATAACATGTAATCAGGGTATCATATGTATTTATTTGCAATCAATGGATATTTTAAGAGCTGGGACAGTTTTCTCTCTGTACCCCTCCTGATTCGAATCTAGTTTTATAAACCACCCCTACACAGTTGTTATAAAATGGGCTGGCATATAAGATGATGTTTCTTACTGAAAAAAAAATTCACGAGAAGGAAGAAAAACACTGAAAATATCATGACAGTAAAGAGGTGATTTTAATTTCTGCTGTATCTGAATCATGACAATTTAATGTTAGGTGGGCTATCCCTTTGAGCTATCAGCTTAAGATTATATTGAATCAAACATCAATTCAAGTTTTAAAATCATTGTCTAAAATATTACACTGTGTGTCCTAATGTCAGCATCAATGTTTATCTTTAATACTAATTTCACATATACAAACTTTCAAAGTATAATAGACAATGTAACAAATGGCACTTACAAGTTCTGATAAGTGATCAATGACACAAGTATCGAGCAATTTGATTAGTTAGTGATAGTTTAAAATGTATATTTGAATCAGATTGGCTGATGTCATAAATCATGTGATTATGCATATTCCAATCAAGAGTGGTTGAAAAATTCACTATTGTGTGGGTTGTTTAGGAATAATTGGTGCGAAAAGTGTTGCGTCAAATTTGGGGCGAAGTGGAGAGTGGGACTTACACATGGTGCAAATAGATTTTTCCAAAAAAATAAAAAGGAAGTTAGCTATATTATGTTGTGTATTTATTTCATTTTTATCTCTATATCTATTAGTGCAAGTTTGGGGCAAAACTTTGCACCAAATTTGGAGAAGTAATATTGTCCCATTGCTTTGTAATGAGAGACAAAGTTGTAACATAATCCATAAGTAGTAATGTATTTTTCATTTTTATCCCTATATCTACTAGTGCACCAAATGTGAAGCAATAATATTGTTTGATTTAGAAAGGTTATACAATTTTAATAAAGTTTCTAGTTTACTTTTATTATGTAATATACTTCATTCTCTTGCAGCATCGAAAATAAGCTTTCTGTGTTTTCAAACTCCCATTGATTTCTCTGGCATCCGCGGCCTCAAGGGTGGCGGATTGAAAACTACGTATGCTGCGTACCTGTTAAATGTTTGATAAACTGGGAAAAGGGCCAAATAGAGTCAAATGTGAATTCGAAACATCTGTAATGATGCAAGCATCGATCTGCATTGGATTGAGATTGCGGGAGCATATATTTTGTCACACATTTCAACATTTGACAATCTTGATGCTTTGATAATTATGGTGGATCAATCTTGCGACAAATACGATGCGGGATTCAAGTGTATTTTCAGTTGATGCTTTGATAAATATCTCACTATGTTTGAATTAAAAGGGTTAATGGGGGTTAAAATAGAAACCTTTTTGCAGGTAACCTTTGGTTGTATTATATATTTAGAAACTCATGTTAGGTCCTACTGTTTTATGTCCCTTTAATATGTGAAAAAGTCCTCTTCATTAAAATGAATTATAAAATATGCAACAGATCCATGTAGAGTATCTAATGCCCATGATGGTAGGAGGAATGTGAAGACTGGCTATTATGCATGGGCATCAGCCCAATGCAAAGTAACTAGAATTACTGCTCTGTTGACACCATGGCCTCTAGTTATGAAGCTGTCTACTTAGCTGCATTCGCCGGCCCAATACGCTCGCCTAAGTTCGCCTACCATCGCCGCAGCAGACCTGAATACGTTCTCCAAAGTTATCAAAAAAGCTGTCAAGAAGCCGCACACCAATTGAATCAGCCAATCAGATTTTTCCTACCTTAATTCCGATTGGCTGATAGAATCCTATCAGCCAATTGGAATTCGAGGGACGCCATCTTGGATGACGTCCCTTAAAGGAACCGTCATTCGTAGTTAGTCCGTCAGGGAAGGTGGATGTTCCACGTCGGCAGTCTGAAGATGGAGCCGGAAGAAAGAAGATAGAAGATGCCGCTTGGAGGAAGACATCGCCTGGATGGAGGACCTCTTCTTTGCCGCTTGGATCAAGACTTTGCCCGGATGGAGGACCTCTTCTTTTCCACTTGGATCAAGACTTCGCCCGGATGGAGGACCACATCGCCCGGATTGGATGAAGAATTCGGCTCGGCTGGGTGAAGGCGACTCAAGGTAGGGAGATCTTCAGGGGGTTAGTGTTAGGTTTTTTAAGGGGGGATTGGGTGGGTTAGAGTAGGGGTATGTGGGTGGTGGGTTTTAATGTTGGGGGGGTTGTATTTTTTTTTACAGGTAAAAGAGCTCATTACTTTGGGGCAATGCTCCGCAAAAAAAAGCCCTTTTAAGGGCTGGTAAAAGAGCTGGTTACTTGGTAATTTAGAATAGGGTAGGGCATTTTTTTATTTTGGGGGGCTTTATTATTTTATTAGGGGGCTTAGATTAGGTGTAATTAGTTTAAACTTCTTGTAATTCTTTTTTATTTTCTGTAATTTATTGTTTGTTTGTTTTTTGTACTATAGTTTAGTTTATTTAATTGTATTTAATTTTATGTAATTGTAGGTAATTTATTTAATTAATTTATTCATAGTGTAGTGTTAGGTTTAATTGTAACTTAGGTTAGGATTTATTTTACAGGTAATTTTGTACTTATTTTAGCTAGGTAGTCATTAAATAGTTAATAACTATTTAATAACTATTGTACCTAGTTAAAATAAATACAAAGTTGCCTGTAAAATAAAAATAAATCCTAAAATAGCAACAATATGATTATTAGTTATATTGGAGCTATATTAGGGTTTATTTTATAGGTAAGTATTTAGTTTTAAATAGGATTTATTTAGTTAATACAAGTAATATTATTTAGATTTATTAAAATAATATTTAAGTTAGGGGGGTTAGGGTTAGTGTTAGACTTAGGTTTAGGGGTTAATAACTTTAATATAGGTGGTGCCGGGGTCCCGGAGCGGCGGTTTAGGGGTTAAACAATTTATTTAGTTGCGGCGGGGTCTGGGATCCGCAGGATAGGGGTTAATAAGTTTATGTAGTTAGCGGCGGTATAGGGGGCGGCAGATTAGGGGTTAATATGTATAATGTAGGTGGCGGCGAGGTTAGGGAGTGGCGGTTTAGAGGTTAACATGTTTAATATAGTTGCAGCGGGGTCCAGGAGCTGCGGTAATAACTTTATTTAGTTGCGGTGGTGTACGGGGGGCAGATTAGGGGTTAATATGTATAATGTAGGTGGCGGCAGGGTCCGGGAGCAGCGGTTTAGGGGGTAATAACTTTATTTAGTTGCAGCGGTGTAGGGGGGGACAGATTAGGGGTGTTTAGACTCGGGGTACATGTTAGGGTGTTAGGTGCAGACACTTCCCATAGGAATCAATGGGATATCGGGCAGCAGCGAACATGAGCTTTCGATATGGTCAGACTCCCATTGATTCCTATGGGATCCGCCGCCTCCAGGGCGGCGGATTGAAATCCAGGTACGCTGGCCCGGAATAGTGGCGAGCGTACCTGGTAGTAGTTTGATAACTACCAAAAGTAGTCAGATTGTGCCGAACTTGTGTTCGGAATGTCTGTAGTGACGTAAGAATCGATCTGTGTCGGATGAGTCCGGCGGATCGAAGCTTACGTCACTATATTCTACTTTTGCCGGGCAGTAGGGGTTGATAACTAAGGCGAATCAACCTCGCCACAAATACACTGCGGAATTCCAGCGTATTTGCGGTTGACGGCTTGATAACTAGACCCCCATATATATATTGTTAGCAACTTTAATGGGAACCTGTAAAATGAGGTAGTCAATCAAGAAAACACAATTCTCTGAGTTCATATGATAATCCAAGCAGATACCAGATATCTACATGGGGAAATTTACTTGAAATACATATCCTGCTGAAAAAGCTTTGTCGTTCTCCGCCACTACTGGTCAATCCATCACAAACTGTAGTGGAAGCCAGAACGAAGTCCAGTGACTGTTATTTTTCTCTCAGTATAAGGAGGGACACTTTTTCTCCAAGCCTTGGTTGCCCTTTAACCAAGCACAACAATCATTATTGTAGCTGGAGATCAGATGCATTAGAGAACCGTAAGAAATATGTTTAAAGTAAATGCCTACATGATTGATTAGGTGATAGAGTATACGTCTGTGTGTGTGAGGGGGGGGCGTATTTGAAGCTTTCCTACACAGCACAGAAAGTGCACTCAATAAAACCAAACATGGTTTCAGTCTAGGAACATTTCAAATAATGCTTGTGTAACGTAACTGTAACTACACCTACACTACCTGCCTCACACTGTAAAGTCTCGCCATTGTAAAGGAGGTGAGACAAACATGGCTGAGACTCTACACGTAACCTTTACTTCAGAGATTGGAATATGTCGCACTACTGGCGATGTATTGTTCTATATATCCTAGGTTACAATATTATTTAATCCTATCTAAGCAGTAACCTCCAGCATGTTATATATTTTTACGTAACAATATTTTTGATTAATGGAATTATGAATATTAATCTATCAATCATAAAATTATCGTCAGCAATATCAATTCTGATATGGTAGAATTTGTAAATACACTCCACTGAAACATTATATAATCTCTGTAGTGTATTCCAAAATGCTAGTGATATATCTAGAAATTATGACAATAAAATTATTATGAACATTAATATTTAATCTCAAATTTAAATTAATTCCTGAGTTCTGACCAGTTAATCTCTATAAACACATTGATTATATTTATGCAGAAAATAATGTATTAATTATGACCAAATATATATGTCTATTATCCCATGAATGGACGAAACACTTCTATAAATTAACCTTAACTCAAAATGAATTAAAGGTATCTCAGTATTATTGTAATGCTCGTGGGTTATCCTACTATCAGTCCAAACTTGGCCAGTAGTCTTGTTATCCCGGAGTCAAGCTGGAATGATAGGGAATATCCCAGAGCAGAGAAAGTTCGCAAAATGAGGTAAGCAGTACACACAATAGGCAGGGTAGTCTTTGACGGCAACAGGTAGGGAATCAGCGGTTAGGCAGCTCAAGGGTAAACAAATTGAAGGACTGGAGACAAACAGGATAGCCTTTGACGGCAACAGTTAAAGAAACCAGTGGTAAGGCAGTTCAAGGGTAAACCACTAGAATGGTCAGGCAGGCAGAGTTCGGCAACAGTGAGGTAGTCCAAAGGTTCAAGAGATAAACAGGCAGAGTGGTCAGACAGGCAATGTTCAGCAACTGTATGGCAATCCAGTATTTAGGGGTTAAGCAAGCATAGTAGTCAGACAGGCAGAGTTCATTAACAGTGAGGCAATCCAGTAGTTTAGGGGTTAAGCAAGCAGAGTAGTCAGACAGGCAGAGTTCATTAACAGTGAGGAAATCCAGTAGTTTAAGGGTTAAGCAAGCAGAGTAGTCAGACAGGCAGTGTTAATTAACAGTGAGGCAATCCAGTAGTTTAGGGGTTAAGCAAGCAGAGTAATCGGACAGGCAGAGTTCAATAACGATATGACAATCCAGTATACAGTAATAACAATCACACCTAGGAGTACACAAAGTAACACCTATACTTGGGCTGAGTAGCAAGCGCCGCGTCCCTAGCAACAGCTTGGCGTGACACAGCCCCCCTCTCAAGGGTTCCCTCCGGGAACCAGTGTCGGCTTCAAAGGATGAGCAGCATGGAATCTGGAGACTAAAGAAGGAGCATGCACATCACGGGCAGGAATCCCGGAATGATCCGCCACAGAGTAACCCTTCCAATGTACAAGATACTGCAGTTGTCTGTGCCTGTATCTGGAGTCCAGGATCTTAGCAACCTCATATTCAGGGTCACCATGGACCAGGAGCGGAGGAGGAGGAACTCTGAGCCGGGTATATCTATTCTTAATGTAAGGCTTGAGTAGTGAGATGTGGAAGACTGGGTGTATGTGTAGGGTTTTGGCCAAGGCCACTTTGTAGGCAACAGTCTTTTCAGGACTTTGTAAGGACCGATAAACCTAGGTCCTAATTTGTGACAGGGTTGACGTAGACGAATATGTCAAGTAGAGACCCAAACACGTTCACCTACCGAGATGGCAGAAGCTCTATGACGATCAGCAAACTTCTTGTATCTAGAGACAGCTGAACGTAGCTGAGAGTGAATACGTTACCAATGAGTGGTGAGATCAGTAATGTGTCGGTCTGCAGCAGGAACCCCTGTGGACTGAACAGAAAGCGGGAAGACACGAGGCTGATAACCTGCTGCAGCTTGAAATGGAGAACATCGTAAAGCAGAATAGCAGGATTCAGATAGAGCATGACATTTTAAGCAACTTTCTAATTTACTCCTATTATCAATTTGTTTTGTTCTCTTGATATCTTTATTTAAAAAGCAGGAATTTGAATCTTAGCAGCCAGCCCATTTTAGATTTAGCACCATGGATAGCGCTTGCTTATTGGCGAATACATTTAGCCACCATTTAGCCACCAAAAAGCAAGCATAACCCAGGTTCTCAACCAAAAATAGGCCGGCTGCTATGCATCACATTCCTGCTTTTTAAATAAATATAGCTATTTAAAAAGCAGGAATGTGATGCATAATCAGCCAATAGAATTACAGTAGCTCTTATTCTATTGGCTATTCAAATCAGCCAATAGAATTAAAGTAGCTTTCATCCGATTGGCTGATTTGAATTTGAAGGCTCAAATCAGCCAATAGGAATTCAAGGGACGCCATTTTTAATCGCGTACCTTGAATTCTGATTCAGTGTACGGCGGCGATCGTAGGAAGAGGATCCTCCACGCTCCATGGCTCCGGTCTTCAGTTCCAGCGTCGCCAATCTTCAGTTCTTGCATCGCCGGTCTTCAGTTCCAGAGAGGACGGTCTTCAGCTCCGCGGTCATTGGTCTTCAACTCCTCCGCTCTGCGCCGGCTGGTTCCTGGAAGAAGAAGAAGAGGTCGTCGCCTGGAAGAAGACTTCTCCGCCTGGAACAGGACCTTCTCCGCCGGTCTTCAGGACAGGTAAGGAGCACTTGGGGTTAGACTTAGGTTTTTTTAAGGGGGGATAGGGTGGGTTTTAAAGTAGGGGTGTGTGGGTGGTGGGATGTAATGGGGGGGTTGTTCTTTTTTTCCACAGGTAAAAGAGCTGATTACTTTGGGGCAATGCCCCACAAAAGGCCCTTTTAAGGGCTGGTAATAGAGCTGATTACTTTTTGTAATTTAGTTTAGGGTAGGGACATTTTTTATTTTGGGGGGCTTTGTTATTTTATTAGGGGGCTTAGATTAGGTGTAATTAGCTTAAAATTCTTGTAATCTTTTTTTATTTTTTGTAATTTAGTGTTTGTTTGTTTTTGTAATTTAGTTTAGTGTATTTAATTATATTTTAGTTTAGATAATTGTAGTTTATTTAATTAATTTATTGATAGTGTAGGTGTATTTGTAACTTAGGTTAGGATTTATTTTACAGGTAAATTGGTAATTATTTTAACTAGGTAGCTATTAAATAGTTATTAACTATTTAATAGCTATTGTACCTAGTTATAATAAATACCAAGTTACCTGTAAAATAAATATAAACCCTAAAATAGCTACAATGTAATTATTAATTATAATGTAGCTATCCTAAGGTTTATTTTATAGGTAAGTATTTAGTTTTAAATAGGAATATTTTAGTTAATAAGATTAATATTATTTAGATTTATTGCAATAATAATTAAGTTAGGGGTGTTAGGGTTAGATAGGGTTAATATAGTTAATATATATAATTTAATAACTATATTAATTAGTAACTATATTAATAATATATATAATATAATAACTATATTAACTATATTAACCCTAATATAATTAGGGTTAATATAGGGGGTCAGATTAGGGGTTAATATATTTAATATAGGTGGCAGCGGTGTAGGGGGATTAGATTAGGGGTTAATATATTTAATATAGGCGGCGGCGGTGTAGGGGGGTCAGATTACAGGTAAAAGAGCTGAATACTTTGGGACAATGCCCCGCAAAAGGCCCTTTTAAGGGCTGGTAATAGAGCTGGTTACTTTGGGGCAATGCCCCGCAAATGGCCCTTTTCAGGGCTATTTGTAATTTAGTTTAGGGTAGGGACATTTTAGTATTTTAGGGGGTAGTACATTTATTATAGGTGGTGGCGGTGTAGGGGGATTAGATTAGGGGTTAATCATTTTAATATAGGTGGTGGCGGGGTAGGGGGATTAGATTAGGGGGTAATGTAGTTAAAATAGGTGGCGGCGGTGTAGGGGGATCATATTAGGGGGTAATATAGTTAATGTAGGTGGCGGCGGTGTAGGGGGCTCACATTAGGGGGTAATATAGTTAATGTAGGTGGCGGCGGTGTAAGGGGCTCACATTAGGGAGTAATATAGTTAAAATAGGTGTCGGCGGTGTAGGGGGATTAGATTAGGGGGTAATGTAGTTAAAATAGGTGGCAACGGGGTAGGGGGCTCAAATTAGGGGGTAATAATTTTAATATAGATTGCGGCGGTGTAGGGGGATTACATTAGGGGTTAATAATTTTAATGTAGGTGGCGGCGGTGTAGGGGGATCACATTAGGGGGTTAGACATTTAATGTAGGTGGCGGCGGGGTCCGGGAGCGGCGGTTTAAGGTTTAACCACTTTATTAGGGATTGCGGCGGGGGATTGCGGTTGACAGGTAGATAGACATTGCGCATGCGTTAGGTGTTAGGTTTTATTTTGCAAGCAGTTTAGGGAGCTACGGGGCACCAATACTCAGCTAAGGCTTACTACGCCTGCAATTTGTGGCGAGGTGAAAATGGAGTAAGATTTCTCCATTTTCGCCACGTAAGTCCTTACGCTGTATATTGGATACCAAACTGCGCGGGTTTGGTATACCTGTCAATGGGCCAAAAAACTACGGCCGAAGGCAGAAATATATGAGCGTAACTTCTAGGCTACGCCGTATATGTGATACCAAACCAGCCCAAAATTTGGCGTCGCCGGCTTTTGCGGGCGACGCTGCATATCGGATCGGGCACCAGGTCATTAACTTCAGCACAATTTATGAAATTGACATGGTTGACAGGACCCGCATTCTTGTTACACTCTATAGATACAACATCAACCAGCACTACATTTGAGTTTGTGGGACCTGATAAAGAGAACCATCTTCAAGCTACTACACTTCTTACCAGTGTACCTGGTCTTGGATTACAGAAGTTGTACTTCATCTATTTCACATGGACTGTGATTATACTCATAGACACTGGTTGACAATTTGTAAGGATTACAATAGAGAGATGACTACAGGGGACAGTGCCAGCCCTGCTTCTCTTCAAGAATTATCATGTGAAAACAACATGGGCTTATATTTGCAATTGCATTTTGTATGTTTTTCTCTCTTTCTTTGTCTTGCAGGTCTCATGGATAAAGAGGCTTCAATCAACATTTGTATGTTTATTGTTTATTGGTTGTTTTATATAGTGGTATCTACAGATACCAGACGGGGAGTGTTCTGTCCATATTTTCATATGTACATCTTTAAGTGCTATTTTAATTATTGTGCTCCCTCTAGTGTCATGTTTTATTATTGTATTTAATGTATATTCTCTGTTCTATCTCTATCTATTTAGTGCTGATAGTTGTAACTCACCCGCTCTACCCTTCATATTTTGAATCACACACCGACATCTCCGAAAATCAAAGTTTATTTGCACTCGTTATAAATGGCCGCCAAACTCCGCCCATTCACTTCTCCTTCTACCTTTATCTCCCCTTCTCTATCAAATTCATACTCGTGCACGGTCAGTCACCTACGTCACATGTGTGTAAATACGCATGCTCCAATATACAGAAGTGACGTGAATGCAGTCCGTCTGTGCTGCTCGTTTCAAATTCCCCACATTGGGCGCAATCCGATATGCAGCGTAGTTTGCGGCGCAAGCGAGGGAACCCCCGCCGCCCGCAGTTTCAGCTCGCAACTCGAGCTATCTTATATACGGCGCCGTCAGATGCTAAAGTGCCGTAAGTCTGATAAACCAGCGATGTCCAGAAATCTGCGTAAGTACAAATATCTGGAGTCGCCAGTGACTTACGGCACTTTAGAAACTGCCGGCGCCTACAAAACCTGACTAAAGTATGAAAGCACCCGTACTGTCTAACACGCCTCCCAAACATAGCCCGACACGTCTAACCCTCTAGCCGCTATCCCCCCCTCACTATCCTAACAATAAAAAAAGTTATTAACCCCTAAACCGCCGCTCCTGGACCCCGCCACCACCTAATAAAGTTATTAACCCCTAAACCGCCGCTCCCGGACCCCGCCACCAGCTATATTAAATCTATAACCCCCTAATGTGAGCCCCTACACCACCGCCATCTACCTTACCTACCCCCTAAAGTGAGCCCCTACCCCGCCGCCATCTATTTTAAAATTATTAACCCCTAATTTAATCCCCCTAAACCGCCGCCACCTATATTAAATTATTTAACCCCTAATCTAATCCCCCTACCTCGCTGCCACCTATATTAAATTAATTAACCCCTAATCTAATCCCCCTACCCCGCCGCCAGCTATATTAAATCATTTAACCCCTAAAATACTAAACTATCCCTACCACTAAACCTAAGTCTAACCCTACAAATAGCCCTGAAAAGGGCTTTTTGCGTGGCATTACCCCAAAGTAAACTGCTCTATTGCCAGCCCTTAAAAGGGCTTTTTGCGGGGGCATTCCCCAAAGAAAACTGCTCTTTTACCAGCCCTTAAAAGGGCTTTTGGCGGGGCTTTGTCACAAAGTAAACTGCTCTTTTGCATCTAATCTAAATCCCCCTACACCGCCGCCACCTATATTAAACACATTAACCCCTTATCTAATTCCCCTACACCGCTGCCAGCTATATTAACCCTAATTATATTAGGGTTAATATAGTTAATATAGTTATTATATTATATATATTAACTATATTAACCCTAATTATATTAGGGTTAATATAGTTATTATATATATATTAAGTATAATAACCCTATCTAACTCTAACATCCCTAACTAAACTCTTATTAAAATAAATCTAATATTAATATTATTAATTAAAATATTCCTATTTGAATCTAAATACTTACCTATAAAATAAACCCTAAGATAGCTACAATGTAATTAATAATTACATTGTAGCTATTTTAGGGGTTTATATTTATTTTACGGGTAACTTGGTATTTATTTTAACTAGGTACAATAGCTATTAAATAGTTCATAACTATTTAATAGCTACCTAGTTAAAATAATTACCAATTTACCTGTAAAATAAATCCTAACCTAAGTTACAAATACATAAAGAAGTAGCAGTGATGTGAGGATCACAGTGCTTCTATAGGAGGCGCTACCAGGCGTAGGGTATATATCATATAATATAATATGGTTCCCTATATATACAACTTATACGGTTAAAATAACAATATATACAATGGTGTAATGAGAATGAAAGATGGAGCAGATGATACACAATAGGCAGATATGAAAAAACAATAAAACAATGTAACCATAAAATGATAAAAATAAAAAGTGTATAAAAACCAGCCAAACAAAGCCGGAGGAATAGTCCAGTGGATGTCTTCAACTTCCCAAAACTAGAAAGGCAGCTCTCTGTGGTCACCCAAGGTGATGATGTACTTCTGTAAAGATGAGATAAAAACAAACACAGAGGCGCCACATGTGTAGGTCAATAAAACCAAAAAGATCCAATTAGCGACAGAATAAGGGTACTCACAAGCAGGGCGGCACTCACTTGTGCCGGCAGAGGCAGGCTGGTATTTGCAGCAAACCAGCTGGCTGTGTGGCAGATCTGTACCGAATGTGGTCAGCGCTGGAGTTTGCTGGTAGTATTGCCTCTATCCGGTGTCCCAGAGTGTTGTTGCTCCTCAGCTGGAGTTGCACTGGAGCGGAAGGGGGGGAGAGGGGGAGGCTCAGCTGCCCTAAGGTTACTGATATGGAGACTACCACAACAACACCAGACTGATGTAAAAGTAAAAACAATAGTATTTTATTATACACAATAAAAATACCAAAGGTATCACAAATTTACAGCTGGGTGTGTGACATAAAATTCTCCCCACAAAGAGTGCAATAGCAACGCGTTTCTCGGGCGGGCCCCGTTTCCTCAGGCTTGTGTGCTCTAAGTGTGTGTGTATGCCCTTTAAATAGGGATCAGTAACCTCATGTATCCTTGTCCCTCCCTTCCTTCTAGTAATTGATCCAATCAAATCCTTCCTTCCAACACGCCCAGTTGTTGATATAATTATACAATAAATAAATGGATATTTGTATTAACTATGCAATTGTTAACTTTTGAATCGATGTTGTAATAGTTGAAGTGGATATGTTAATGGATGGTGATGCGATCCTTAGTAATTATTGCCGGTCGTCACTACAAAGAATAAGCTTGAGTGTAAGCTGCTTTGATATGTGTTTGCTTACAGGCCAATAATAACCTTTCGTTTAAGGGGCTTGTCTTATTGACCAATAGTATCCCTAAATCAAAAAGGGGCTCTGTCTTTAGCTCTTAGCAACCGGATAATGCGTAGTGGTGATTGTTCCTGGTTACAGAGTAATACCGGGTAGATCACATGATCACGGATAGGTCACATGATCACGTTAGCCCTTATCTATGATTTGCGCAAATTACGAGCTTCTAAGTGACGTATAATCACATGGCCAATGATGAATGGCCTATAGTAACGTGGCCAATTGAACCCGTATGTAGTTCAGAGTTTTGGATATGAGTGTATAGCGTCGATCCGACGCTGCCCCCAGATTTAAAAAAAACAATTGGAGACGAGCAATAGACCGAGACTATGTGTCAACGATACATGATAACTATGTGTCAGACCGCTTATGTATATTGCAAAGCGGTTGTAAAAAAGACAGTGACAAGTTGTAGCTATAGAAATAGCTACCTATGTGGGAAATCTAAACATAATACACTCGATACTAAAGTGAAAGATAATAACTGCCATTGCAGTAATTAGTGTAATGAGTTTAGCAACTTTATGTGGTTACTTAAATACCTATAATGGTCTAAATACTATGACTCGTTATATTCAAATGACACCATTATATAAGATGTCATCCCTAAAATTGGTGTTAAAGTGCCTAATATAATGATGAAAAAATGTGAAAAAAAGTGCCTATCAGGACAAAGAGAAAAGGGATACCTCCCGAACTAATCACTAGAGGACATGAGAGAGCCAAAGATCTCAACAGAGACCAATTATTATCATCCACATCTTCCAAAAATAGAGAGAAGGAGAATTTCACAAATAAACAACCTCTTTTTGTGACACAGTATAATTCTAATCATAAAATTATTAATCGAGTCCTAAAAAGACATTGGCCTATCCTTTTAAAAGATCCTGTTTTAAACAAAACTCTTACATCTCAACCTAAGTTGGTCTTCAAAAGAGCACCAACTTATAAACAGAAATTAGCCCCTAGTAAGGTGGTCATGTCTAAAAGAAAACTTGTTAATACAACTAGACTGCGAGATAGGGCCACTAATGGTTATAACCCCAACAGGGTAGGAGTATATAGATGTGGGAAGAAACGTTGTCACATGTGCCAATATGTAACACATGGATGTAGCACCTTAACATCTAACAATACAGGGGAAATGTTTTCAATCAAAAGTAGATTATCGTGCGATTCCAGTTACGTAATCTATGTACTGTCCTGCAAATGTGGGATTCAGTACATAGGTCGAACCTGTAGGAAGGTCAGAACCCGATGGGGTGAACACTTGAG
The DNA here is from genome assembly GCF_027579735.1 of Bombina bombina. Taxonomy (NCBI): domain Eukaryota; kingdom Metazoa; phylum Chordata; class Amphibia; order Anura; family Bombinatoridae; genus Bombina; species Bombina bombina. Next base: position 939,778,665 of record NC_069500.1, read on the forward strand.
AAACATCAAATCAAAATCAACCAAACATAGTGTCTCCAGACATTTTTGTAATAAATATGTTTCTGGTAAATGTTCTTTCAAAATCACACCATTAGAAGGGATCCCCCCCAGTAGTTTATATAATAGGTTTTCTAAACTGAGACAGAGGGAAACCTTCTGGATTTTTAAATTCAATAGTCTCTTTCCCACAGGTTTAAACAAGGTTATAGACTCTGCAGCCTTTTTATAAATTTAAAATTTTTATGTTCTCTCTTATAAGATGTATTAGATAAGAGATACTCACTGTGTTATTTTACATTCATCTAATACTTGCTATATTAACTGATGAATGCCCTCTGGATATTGATTGAATATTGTATTAATTTTATCCATCTGGACTTTCGCCGCCCACTTGCTGGTATTGTTCTCTTATATCTTATACACATTTTATTATCCTTATTCATCATTATACATTTTTTCACATTTAGTCCAAATTCACTTCACCACTTTTATGGTTATTTTATAACATTTTTATCCCACTATTGGGGTAAAAAATAAAAAATAAAATATATAAAAATAATTGTTAACTAGACACTCACACTGTATATTATTATTATACAGTTATATACCTGCTCCCTATATCCACTCACAACAACGTATGCTCCACTATATTGCATATGTTATATATCCACTATAAGTATTCATTTTCATAGTTTCCATTATCATCACTATATCATATTATATGTAAGATAGGACCACACTCTTTGTCCTGATAGGCACTTTTTTTCACATTTTTTCATCATTATATTAGGCACTTTAACACCAATTTTAGGGATGACATCTATATAATGGTGTCATTTGAATATAACGAGTCATAGTATTTAGACCATTATAGGTATTTAAGTAACCACATAAAGTTGCTAAACTCATTACACTAATTACTGCAATGGCAGTTATTATCTTTCACTTTAGTATCGAGTGTATTATGTTTAGATTTCCACATAGGTAGCTATTTCTATAGCTACAACTTATCACTGTCTTTTTTACAACCGCTTTGCAATATACATAAGCGGTCTGACACATAGTTATCATGTATCGTTGACACATAGTCTCGGTCTATTGCTCGTCTCCAATTGGTTTTTTTAAATCTGGGGGCGGCGTCGGATCGACGCTATACACTCATATCCAAAACTCTGAACTACATACGGGTTCAATTGGCCACGTTACTATAGGCCATTCATCATTGGCCATGTGATTATACGTCACTTAGAAGCTCGTAATTTGCGCAAATCATAGATAAGGGCTAACGTGATCATGTGACCTATCCGTGATCATGTGATCTACCCGGCATTACTCTGTAACCAGGAACAATCACCACTACGCATTATCCGGTTGCTAAGAGCTAAAGACAGAGCCCCTTTTTGATTTAGGGATACTATTGGTCAATAAGACAAGCCCCTTAAACGAAAGGTTATTATTGGCCTGTAAGCAAACACATATCAAAGCAGCTTACACTCAAGCTTATTCTTTGTAGTGACGACCGGCAATAATTACTAAGGATCGCATCACCATCCATTAACATATCCACTTCAACTATTACAACATCGATTCAAAAGTTAACAATTGCATAGTTAATACAAATATCCATTTATTTATTGTATAATTATATCAACAACTGGGCGTGTTGGAAAGGAAGGATTTGATTGGATCAATTACTAGAAGGAAGGGGAGGGACAAGGATACATGAGGTTACTGATCCCTATTTAAAGGGCATACACACACACTTAGAGCACACAAGCCTGAGGAAACGGGGTCCGCCCGAGAAACGCGTTGCTATTGCACTCTTTGTGGGAGAATTTTATGTCACACACCCAGCTGTAAATTTGTGATACCTTTGGTATTTTTATTGTGTATAATAAAATACTATTGTTTTTACTTTTACATCAGTCTGGTGTTGTTGTGGTAGTCTCCATATCAGTAACCTTAGGGCAGCTGAGCCTCCCCCTCTCCCCCCCTTCCGCTCCAGTGCAACTCCAGCTGAGGAGCAACAACACTCTGGGACACCGGATAGAGAATACTACCAGCAAACTCCAGCGCTGACCACATTCGGTACAGATCTGCCACACAGCCAGCTGGTTTGCTGCAAATACCAGCCTGCCTCTGCCGGCACAAGTGAGTGCCGCCCTGCTTGTGAGTACCCTTATTCTGTCGCTAATTGGATCTTTTTGGTTTTATTGACCTACACATGTGGCGCCTCTGTGTTTGTTTTTATCTCATCTTTACATAAGTTACAAATACACCTACACTATCAATAAATTAAATAAACTACAAATATCTAAACTAAAATACAATTAAATAAACTAAACTAAATTACAAAAAAAACAAACACTAAATTACAAAAAATAAAAAAAAGATTACAAGATTTTTAAGCTAATTACACCTATTCTAAGCCCCCTAATAAAATAATAAAGCCCCCCAAAATAAAAAAAAATTCCCTACCCTATTCTAAATTAAAAAAGTTAGCTCTTTTACCTTACCAGCCCTTAAAAGGGCCTTTTGCGGGGCATGCCCCAAAGTAAACTGCTCTTTTACCTGAAAAAAAAAACACAATACCACCCCCCAACATTACAACTCACCACCCACATACCCCTAATCTAACCCAAACCCCCTTAAATAAACCTAACACTACCCCCTGAAGATCTCCCTACCTTGTATTCACCCAGCCGGGCAGAACTCTTCATCCGATCTGGGCGATGTCTTCAATCAAGCGGCAGTGAAGTCTTCTTCCATCCGGCGATGTCTTCAAGCAAGCGGCAGAGAGTCTTCTTCCATCCGGGCGATGTCTTCAAGCAAAGCGGCATCTTCAATCTTCTTTCTTCGCTCCTCCGCCGCGGAGCATCCATCCGGCACGACGACTTGCGACAAATGAGGTTCCTTTAAATGACGTCATCCAAGATGGCGTCCGTCGAATTCCGATTGGCTGATAGGATTCTATCAGCCAATCGGAATTAAGGTAGAAAAATCTGATTGGCTGATTGAATCAGCCAATCAGATTCAAGTTCAATCCGATTGGCTGACGGCAGAAATATACGCGCGTAACTTCTAGGTTACGCCGTATATAGGATACCAAACCAGCACAAAATTCAAATGCTGGCGACGCTGCATATCGGATCGGGCCCCAGAGCGGTAAAAAAATAAAGCTAAACTTTGGTTCCGGATACTTGGTTCCCACTGACATTGCGCATGCGCGAAACAATGAATGCACGCTACAGGGTTTTGATCGGTGAGCAATTTTCTATTGGACTATTAAAAATAAGAGAATGGGTGACGTATTGGGTGGGCAGATCGGAGCGGCCATTTCTAACGGTCATATTATAACTTTTCATTGAGCATAACTCGGGATGTGTACAAGACTCGATACAGTTGCAGGGGTGAGCAAAATACATTGTGACATTATCTAACAGATGGATTGCGGTTGTTCTAAGTGTAGACTGTCCCTTTAACCCCAAATCTTGCATAACCTATTAACCTAACCACCCACTAACATTTTAATGCCTAAACTGCCTCAACCCCCCACCGTAAACACTCCCTAACCGATTAACCTTGAAACTGTCAATACCTACCATCACTTTTCAAATCTAAATTCAAATAAACAAATAGTAAAAGCTTTCATTCTATTGGATGATTATAATTTGGATTTAAAAATCAGCGAATAGGAATGCAAGGGTAATAGAAAGGGGGTACCCCCATTCAAACTTCAGTGTGCAGCAGTGACCGCATGAAGAGGACGTCAGACAGAAGAGCAGAAGATAAGAAGAAAAGAAGATCAGAAGATGCATTGGATGGAAGATGGATGAAGACCAGGTGGAAGAAGACAGCTCCAGCGGAGCACCCCCATGGATCAAGAAGGCTGAAGATGAATGGAGACTAGCAGCATGGATGAAGAAATGCACCGAATGGAGCCATAATCAAGTTGATTGAGTAGGGTTAGGCTTTTTTTTGTATGAAAAAGAACTATAATTGCTTTAGGGTGATGCCCTTCCAAATGCCCTTTTTAGGGTAGTTGTTAGAGTAGATTTGAGTGTTAGTACAGGGTTTTTTATTTTGGGGTGGGCTTTTTTAAGGGGACTTTAGTTTTAGGATAGGCATAACTTTTTTTTTTTTTTTTTTGGTCGTGCTTTTTTTTTGGTAAAATGTTTTTGTATTTTGTATAATTTTAGTGTTTGTTTTTTGTGTAACTTATGGGTGTTAGGTTAGGGTTCTTAGGTAGGTTAGCTGTTAGGTAGTGAAGAAGTTTAGGGCTAGTTTGTGTTGGGAGGGTTGTGGTGGTTTAGGGTTTAATAAGTTAGGCAGTGTTTGCATTGGGGGTTGTGGTGGTTTAGGGGTTATTAGGTTAGGTAGTGTTTGCATTGGGGGTTGTCACAGTTTAGGGGTTAATAGGTTAGGGGGTGTTTGTGAACGGTGGTTATAACAGTTTAGGGGTTAATAGTTTAGGGGCAGTTTATGGTGGGGGGTTATGATGGTTTACAGGTTAATTAGTTTAGGGGTTATTTTGGTGAGTTGTTATTGCAGTATAGGGGTTAATAGGTTAGGGAGTTTATCACGATGGTTGGTTGTGGTGGTATAGAGGTTAATAGGTTAGGAAGTTTATTGCTATTGGCGGTTTAGGGGTACATATGTTTATTTTTATAAGGCTTAGTGCTATAGATTAAAAGGAATCCTTTGCGTTACATCGCCAATGTCGGTGCCAATGCTGTTTGCAATATTTCACCAACATCGCCACCCATTGCAATGTATAGCAAAACGCCTCTTGATGATGCTTCCTTTAAACAGTTATGTCAGCACTTTTTAATATTTTGCCGCCTTTTTCGATATTGGATCCCTTTCGAATATATCGCCGCTTCGCAGCACTTGGATTATCAGGGCCTTATTGTTTGCACATAACTAGCAATACACTGAGTTAAATACATTTGGAAAAATATTGAAATACATACCCTTTGCTCATGATCTGCTTTCTAATATTTTGATGTTTCTAACAAAAATTTATAATGAACCAACGCTTCTAATAGTTGTTGGAGAGGCTGTGAGGAGAGGGGTTCAATCCTTCATATTTGGTTGAGCTGTCCCAAATTACAGCAATTCTGGTCTTTTCTGGAAACCTACTTAAATATACTATTGGGTACAAACTCTACACTACAATTAGATCTTACACTTTAATACCTAAATATCCTTGCAAACTTTGCCTAAAATTGGTGCAATTAACTTTTAATCCTGCAAAATCTATAATTGCCAGATTATGGAAATCCCAAATCCCCACGGTATGAGATGTGGCTCACACATATGGAAAGCACATTATTGTTGTTGCTATTTTAGAAACAATATACTAGACTTGTTTTTATTATATTAAATTTCACTTGGAGAGTAGTAAACAGGCTTTAGAAAATATAATACTACATGACTCACATGGGACTTGATTGTAGTCGCAATGACCAGAGCCTTTTGCCCCACTTATTACTTCTCAACTGCCCCGCCTCTCCTCTACCAAACTATCTACCAATTCTTTTTTCTTTTTCTCCTTCCCTCTGGGATATACTTTTCTCCTGTATTCGCAAACAAATATTTGTTTATCTGATTCCAGACATGATATTCATCATTCTTCTGTATCTAAGTACCTTAGTTTTAAATAACTTCTGAATAGTGTGACCAATATTGTTTGTATCTGTTTTGCAATTATTGTTGAAAATAATGGTACAATGTCAACTTATTTTATCATATATTTTAGATGCTTGTTTTGTACTCTTATTTTCAATAAAGTCTATTAAAAAAAAAATATTAATGGACAAAGTACAGGAACTAACAAGGAATACAGCGACATGGGAGAGATATCCCATGATATGAAAACCACAGAAGAGAAGGTCCCAAGGTAAACAATAAACACATTGTTCTGTGGATCTTGCCCTACAGAAGTCTGCTTTCATATCTTGATAATTACACAAGATGAGGTTTCCTTGTTTACAGCAGCCTACTTTGTTGTAACTCCTCTCCTTGTGTTTTGTCCAGAGGTCTCTCACCTGCTCTGCCCTATCCTGGGGCCTCTAAACTTTTAGCTGCTATAATGAAATGACAGAGAAATGGTCAAACAGAAGCATTTTAGTACTACTATGTGCAACTCTTTTTCACTCTTGATCACTCACTTCTATATTCTCACTGTCATATAGTGCAAAGGTCTCCTTATTCTCTTTTGGTTGCTAGGGATGTTTATTTTTCAATCATCGGACATTTCCTGGAATGATGTAAGGCTTGTGAGTAGTGGAGCTATCATGCTAATTGTGGGCATGCAGTTCCTAACAGATTGTCCTGGTGCAAACAACTGTTGTAAGGGATTGGGCATTATCAGGTGTGTGGAAGATGCCATAAATGACTTCTTTACAGTTTGCCAGTCAGGGCATCAATTGCTTGCTTAAAGGGATAGTAAAGTCCAAATTAAACTTTCATGATTTAGATAGGGCATGCCATTTTAAACAACTTTCTAATTTACTTTTATCATCAAATTTTTTTGTTCTCTTGTTATTCTTAGTTGAAGGCTAATACTAGGTAGGCTCATATGCTAATTTCTAAGCCCTTGAAGGCCGCCTCTAAATTAAATGCATTTAAATGCACTAATTGCCTGAAATGCAAATCTGTCAAAAGATCTGAGATAAGGAGGCAGTCAGCAGAAGCTTAGATACAAGGTAATTACAGAGGTAAAAAGTAACGCCTAGATTTAGAGTTCTGCGTTAGCCGTCAAAACCAGCGTTAAGGGGTCCTAACGCTGGTTTTGGCTGCCCGCTGGTATTTAGAGTCAGTCAGAAAAGGGTCTAACGCTCACTTTCCAGGTGCGACTTTTCCATACCGCAGATCCCCTTACGCCAATTGCGTATCCTATCTTTTCAATGGGATCTTCCTAACGCCGGTATTTAGAGTCTTGGCTGAAGTGAGCGGTAGAACTCTAACGACAAAACTCCAGCCGCAGAAAAAAGTCAGGAGTTAAGAGCTTATGGGCTAAGGCCGGTTCATAAAGCTCTTAACTACTGTGCTCTAAAGTACACTAACACCATAAACTACCTATGTACCCCTAAACCGAGGTCCCCCCACATCGCCGCCACTATAATACATTTTTTCAACCCCTAACCTGCCGACCGCACACCGCCGCCATCTACATTATCCCTATGTACCCCTAATCTGCTGCCCCTAACATCGCCGACACCTACATAATATTTATTAAACCCTAATCTGCCCCCCCCAACGTCGCTGCTACCTTAACTACACTTAACCCCTAATCTGCCGACCGGACCTCGCCGCTACTCTAATAAATGTATTAACCCCTAAAGCTAAGTCTAACCCTAACACTAACACCCCCCTAAGTTAAATATAATTTTTATCTAACAAAATAAATTAACTCTTATTAAATAAATTATTCCTATTTAAAGCTAAATACTTACCTGTAAAATAAACCCTAATATAGCTACAATATAACGAATAATTATATTGTAGCTATTTTAGGATTTATATTTATTTTACAGGCAAATTTGTATTTATTGTAACTAGGTACAATAGCTATTAAATAGTTATTAACTATTTAATAGCTACCTAGTTAAATTAATTACAAAATTACCTGTAAAATAAATCCTAACCTAAGTTACAATTAAACCTAACACTACACTATCAATAAATAAATTAACTAAACTACCTACAATTACCTACAATTAAATCAACTAAACTAAATTACAAAAAAAACCCACTAAATTACAAACAATAAAAAAATAATACAAGAATTTTAAACTAATTACACCTACTCTAAACCCCCTAAAAAAATAACAAAGCCTCCCAAAATAAAAAAAATGCCCACCCTATTCTAAAATAAAAAGTTAACGGCTCTATTACCTTACCAGCCCTTAAGCCTTTTGCGGGGTATGCCCAAAGAAAACAGCTCTTTTGCCTGTAAAAAAAAACATACAATACCCCCCCAACATTACAACCCACCACCCACATACCCCTAATCTAACCCACCCAAACCCCCCTTAAAAAACCTAACACTAAGCCCCTGAAGATCTTCCTACCTTATCTTCACCCAGCCGGGTATCACCGATCCGTCCAGAAGAGGGTCCGAAGTCTTCATCCTATCCGGGCAGAAGAGGACATCCGGACCGGCAGACATCTTCATCCAGGCGGCATCTTCAGCCAATTCCGATCAGCCAAATGTTCCGATCAGCCAATAGAATGTGAGGTCAATCTGATTGGCTGATTCAATCAGCCAATCAGATTTTTCCTACCTTAATTCCGATTGGCTGATAGAATCCTAGATAGAATCCTCAGAATTCGAGTGACGCCATCTTGGATGACGTCATTTAAAGGAACCTTCATTCGTCGTTAGTCCGTCGTGGAAGAAGGATGGCTCCGCGTCGGCTGCTTCAAGATGGTCCCGCTCCACGCCGGATGGATGAAGATAGAAGATGCCGCCTGGATGAAGATGTCTGCCGGTCCGGATGTCCTCTTCTGCCCGGATAGGATGAAGACTTCGGACCCTCTTCTGGACGGATCGGTGATACCCGGCTGGGTGAAGATAAGGTAGGAAGATCTTCAGGGGCTTAGTGTTAGTTTTTTAAGGGGGTTTTGGGTGGGTTAGATTAGGGGTATGTGGGTCGTGGGTTGTAATGTTGGGGGGGGTATTGTATGTTTTTTTTTACAGGCAAAAGAACTGTTTTCTTTGTGGCATGCCCCGCAAAAGGCCCTTTTAAGGGCTGGTAAGGTAATAGAGCTGTTAACTTTTTATTTTAGAATAGGGTAGGGCATTTTTTTATTTTGGGGGGCTTTGTTCTTTTTTTAGGAGGCTTAGAGTAGGTGTAATTAGTTTAAAGTTCTTGTATTCTTTTTTTATTTTTTGTAATTTAGTGTTTGTTTGTTTTTGTAATGTAGTTTAGTTGATTTAATTGTAGGTAATTGTAGGTAGTTTAGTTAATTTATTTATTGATAGTGTAGTGTTAGGTTTAATTGTAACTTAGGTTAGGATTTATTTTACAGGTAATTTTGTAATTATTTTAACTAGGTAGCTATTAAATAGTTAATAACTATTTAATAGCTATTGTACCTAGTTAAAATAAATACAAAGTTGCCTGTAAAATAAATATAAACCCTAAAAGAGCTACAATATAATTATTCGTTATATTGTAGCTATATTAGGGTTTATTTTACAGGTAAGTATTTAGCTTTAAATAGGAATAATTTATTTAATAAGAGTTAATTTATTTCGTTAGATAAAAATTATATTTAACTTAGGGGGGTGTTAGTGTTAGGGTTAGACTTAGCTTTAGGGGTTAATACATTTATTAGAGTAGCAGCGAGGTCCGGTCGGCAGATTAGGGGTTAATAAGTGTAGGTAAGGTAGCGGCGACGTTGGGGGGCAGATTAGGGGTTAATAAATATAATATAGGTGTCAGCGATGTTAGGGACAGCAGATTAGGGTGCATAGGTATAATGTAGGTTGCGGCGGTGTACGGAGCGGCAGATTAGGGGTTAATAATAAAATGCAGGTGTCAGCGATAGCGGGGAAGGCAGATTCGGGGTTAATAAGTGTAAGGTTAGGGGTGTTTAGACTCTGGGTTCATGTTAGGGTGTTAGGTGCAGACTTAGGAAGTGTTTCCCCATAGGAAACAATGGGGCTGTGTTAGGAGCTGAACGCTGCTTTTTTCAGCTCAAACTGCCCAATGGGGATATCCTATGGGGATATCGTGCACGAGCACGTTTTTCAAGCTGGCCGCTACCATAAGCAACGCTGGTATTTAGAGTTGAAGTGGCGGTAAATTATGCTCTACGCTCCCTTTTTGGAGCCTAACGCAGCCCTTCAGAGAACTCTAAATACCAGCGTTATTTAAAAGGTGCGGGGGAAAAAAAAAATGCGTAGCTAACGCACCGCTTTGGACGCAAAACTCTAAATCTAGCCGTATATTTCTATAACAGTGTTGGTTATGCAAAAATGGGGAATGGTATATTAAGGCATTATTTATCTTTTTAAACAATACCATTTTTGGTGTTTACTATCCCCTGGCATCTAACCACCATACCCATTTAAAAGTCTGTCAGTTCAGCTCTGTACTGCCAAGTTTCTTTCAATGCGGTCTGTAAGATGCCCCCATTATATAAAGCAGACAAAAAAACATTGTGTGCGCTTATGATTATACAAATGCATGTTTATTTACATACAGTATGTATAGAAAGAGAAGCGCACTCCCAGGAACGAACACCAGATCAATAAATTGTTAGCTAGTTCTATGGGGATTTACCATCTCGGTAAAGCTTCTTTTAGCCCAATGATGCTTTTCACAGAGAATATCTTTCCTGAAGGATATCATCTGATCTAGTATGGTCCAGGCCGAAATACCAGGCAATCCCTCTCTGATCAAGGACTCCTTACAGTGTTTTGGCTACAAATAATGTTGCAAAACACTGCTTCCATAGAGCAATAAAGACATGTTCACACTCCTGAGCACTTATGAGCCTACCTAATTTTACTCTTCAATAAAAGACACAAAGAGAACAAAAGCAAATTTGATAACAAAAGGAAATTGGAAAGTTGTTTAAAATTGCATGCTCTATCTGAATCATTAAAGTTTAATTTTGGCTTTACTGTCCCTTTAAAGCTACACACAGAAGAGTACTGACAACCTAAAGACACTTTACCAACGCAACTACAATATTGGCTCATTAGGGTTGTCAGGATGGTATGAGACAGACTCAGTGCCACTGTTCCCAATAGCTCAAATGCCTTTTAAAAGTGCACAAAGACAGAAATAGTATTTTAATTGTTTATTTCTATGGGGAGTGTTGCTCTATTTAGTGCAGGAAGTTTTGGAGATTGAGAAGCTCCGCCGCCGCCCTTGTGCTTTCAATTTAGTCTGTAGCTTTTAAGAGATTGACATGTGGACTGTAGAGGAAGGTGTTGGAGCTTCTCAGCTCCAGTAGAACCATCACCTTATAATTTCAGAAACAGTATCTGCACCCAAAGGTAAGTTATGCCCCGCACCAACTCGATAATTGTCCCCTCAGTGCTGCCAATGTGCTACCTGGCACCTATGTGTGGGAATTTGCTACTGGATTGTCAACATATATAATGTGTTGGACTTTGCCCCAGTCACTTCTATGCTCCCTGGAGATAGGAATTGCTCCTCTCCTACCTCTCGGGTATTTGTTTTCTTTTTAGGCTGTGTAGGAACCATTTGCTCAGGGGAGGGAAGTAGATTACATACAGCTCCTTTTTGGTCTCTATTGTTAGGGGCAGGGCAGCTGTTGCCCATGTATGGCAGAGCTGTGATATGAGCGCATGCGCCAGGGTAGCTATAGGGTGTGTATATGCCTCAAACTAGTTCTTGTATTTGTTGCAGGCATAACATTTATTCTAGTTCTTATGCTATTGCTATTATTTATTAGGGGAAATCATTATAAGTAGTTTATCAAAGAAATATAAAAGTGTTCTGTATTTCGAAATTAAAGAGACATGAAAACCAAAGTTTTTCTTTCATGATTTATAAAGAGTATGCCATTTTAAACAACTTTCTAATTTAGTTTTATTATCTTTTGCTTCATTATCTTGATATACTTTGCTGAAAAGCATATCTAGATAGGCTCAGTAGCTGCTGATTGGTGGCCGCACAAAGATGCCTTATGTGATTGGCTCACCCATGTGCATTGCTATTTCTTCAACAAAGGATATCTAAAGAATGAAACTAATTAAATAATAGAAGTAAATTGGAACGTTGTTTAAAATGGTATTCTCTATTTCACGGGGGCGGAGCCAACTGCAGAGCTGACTGGACGTGTTGATCCGGAGCTCCCACTGCCAACCAGTCTTTTTCCCCCTAAAATCCCTTATATAATTAGACAAACCCCCGCAAATTTTTCTCATTTGTACCCGCAGTCCTATAGCCCCATCGACTTTCCCTTTTTATCTTTTTTTAAACATCTCTCCCCTCCGTTCCCCGGCCCTACTCGCTACTTCCATATCCCCAGCACAGTCCGTGGGAGACTACAACACAGTGCCGCTGAGCCCCAATCCAGCATCCCACCTACTTCTCTTTGTTCTCCCGACCTCTTCGGCGTCTCTGGTCGCTGACCGGAGACTTCAGTGACCACAGCTCGACACCCGGGACTTTCGGAGACATACTACGCTCCTAGGAGAAAGCCCGCGAACGGCGGCCATCTTGATTCCCACCCGTACCTCACACAGCACCGCAACGCTGCAACGCTGCCCGGTGTTTCTCTACAGTGCGGAGGATTCCTTTCGCCCCTCCATCTCTGCTCGGGGGCCGCTTGCTACCCTCTGCTTGATCCTCAGCCCCTCTCGCGGGTCCTGCTGGCGACCTCAAGGTCAGGGTAAGAGAGAACTATTTATCCAAGGAGTCATAACTGAGACTGTTCATTTGTCACATAACACTCTGAGTTGAGGTTTCCAGAAGTCTGACATAAAAGCCTAGCAATATATTGGAAATAAAGGCTCCATTATTACCTCAGATAATTGCACACTTGCAAAGGGGCTAATACAGCAGATTATATATTGACCAGAATCACCTATTAGACATATTGCCTTACATAGGAGGGCTGCTGATCCAGCTTCTCTTTTCTCTCTGTACCTCACACAGCCTGTGCACCTGTACTCTCTGGGACTACTCTCATCCTCCCCAGACCCCACAGAGAAGCATACCCATTTACCTACATTTGCATCCTAAAACCCGGCATAGCATTCTACCCTATTCATGCCCGGAGGAATGGTGGGATAAAGGAAAGACTTTAATTGGAGGCCCTAAAGGTTCTCATTTACAGTACAGAGGCCTTCTATACACAAGCTGACACTGCACACTGCTCCATAGCAAGCTGTTGATTAATATCCTAGTAACTGGTGTTATAAGGACCCCTCTCCTCCCTTTCCCGCAGGCAACTTGCTGCGGGTCATACCCACTCTCCTTTCCCGGTCTCGCCCAGAGGTGGTAACGTCCCAGGAGAGGGGCCGTCATCCGGTTAATTGTCTACTGAGACACTCTTTATTGGTACACCTTACTTTTTACAAAGCCTATTCTGTACCCAATCTCAATCACACACCTAGAGAAATGATGATGGGCTAAGGCTCTATGCCCTAGAGTGTCGTCCTCCCACCCCCCTAGTTGCCTACCATAAACAGGAACACTCATTACTTGAATTCAGATATTTGATTCCTCACACCATGGCACACTCAGTTAAAAGGAAACCGAAGCACCAAGAAAACCCTAAAAGGACTCTCACTGACCATTTCCATAGCAAACAACTCTCAGACCCGGATTTGTCAGAGGAGGACTCTAGAGACTCAACAGCCCTAACTTCAGAACATACTAGACCTGAAGCTCCTCGTAAAGATAAAACAGCTCTGTCGCAATCTACATTTCTAGAAACCATTAAAATACTAACTGATAAAATGGACAATCACTACTCATCTCTCAGACAGGAGTTACGCCAGTCAGTAAGCGAATTAAAGCGAGATATCTCCTCACTTGGTGAGAGGACAGAGATTATGGAGAAAAAACACGAAGACTTAGCTACTGACCACTCCAACCTTTTATCTTACTCACAGAGCCTAGCGGAACAAATTTCAGACCTGGAGACCAAACTGGCTGATTTAGAAGACAGGTCTCGCCGCAATAATCTTCGGATTAGAGGCATACCAGAAAGTGTCTCCACCTCGGATCTTCAGAATTATCTGACTTCTCTATTTAAGTCTCTATTAAATACCACAGCTGATCAAGATCTCCTAATTGATAGAGCTCATAGGGCCACACGCCCCCGTAACTCCACTGCTGACACCTCTAGAGATGTGATTCTACGCTTACATTACTATTCCACTAAGGAGAAAATTATGCGAGCTTCCTTTACCAACAAACCCTTCAAAGAACCCTACCAGGATCTTCAAATTTTCCCGGACCTCTCTGTACACACTCTGTCCAAGAGGAGAACTTTCCACCAGTTCACCTTAGCCTTAAGACAGCACAAAATTAAGTACAGATGGGGTTTCCCAGTTAAGCTGTTTGTGCAATTCCAAGACCGCACCTACACATCTTATCTCTGGAGCAAGGTATGAAGCTGTTGAACACACTGGAACTTTCGAGAGTCCCTGACCCACTTACTAAGAACCAGGGAAACATAAGTGGCCTGAAACACATCAGCCCCAGCGTGGCACTCTCAGAATGTGTCCTCTCAACATCAGGAGTTAGAGCAGACCTAACTGACACTGGTCCCCTCTGCCTTCCTCATGGTCTACTTGTTCCTCTTCTTTGAACGTTTTTTGGCTTAGAAGCATATGTCTTTAATACACTGGAGACATACAAGGAGGAGAGTGCACTAACGGGTACATACCTTACTCTATCTTCACTCCTCTCTCCTCACTCTTCCTCAACAAGATATCTTTCCAGTCAGCCTCATTACAGGTAAACTAGGAGCTCACGTACGGGTACCTGTCTTACCCTGTTTTAGCTCCTAGTCCTACATTTATATGTTTATTGTTCTACATTTATATGTTTATTGTTCTGTTTCTCTCCCTTACATATAGAGTTTAAAGTTATAAATGCTGTTATTGTCATGTGCCTCACTCTTCTCTTATGCTGAACTTCAGAATTATGGTGTTCTTTAGATGTCAGAGAAGACAATCCTCAATATTGACACTTACCTGTTTATTGATCAGTAGATATACAAGGTTAATGAAACCTAGAGCTAGGGCCTCACTCCTAGGCTTTTCCTTAGTTAACCTTGTTACGGTTTGTTATTCATAGAAAAAACTTGTGAAAATTGTTTGATGTCTTCATACCATGTATGTACCCTTCCTATCCTATCTGACCCTATATTTGACCATCTAGTATCTCTTTTTTTCATATATTATCCCTTCTCTCTCTCATCCCTACTAACTTGAGGGTACCCCTGAACCCATACCTCCTTACTCCTGTCCAACTAACTCGTCCATTGTCTCTAGGGGGGTGTCGTATGCGACACCTCTCCCTTATCGCATTTTATATTTCATCTTCATTTCCCCTAGCTCCTACTGCTCACTCATATTACACAGAAACCCCTATTTTCTCTTTCTATACCCTATAGTCAATTCCCACGCCCATTTTATTGTGGGTGACACCTCCTTGGCTCCGCCCCCCCCTTCCCTCTCTTCATTTTCCCCTCCAAGCCTCTTACTTCCTTCAATACCATTTACTATGTCATTATTCATGTCATACTAAGTATATCTCTGACCTTTTACCGTCTTGTTTTTAACCAAAGCGGCTCTGGCCCGCTGCCTCCCCCCTCCCCCATAACATAACAACACTCAATCCTTAGCAAGTAGCTGACATTTTGATCCCTCTCCTTTTTACTCAAAGCCTTTTAGAGTAAAAGATAACAGATTCTGAACAAGTGCTCATCCTACTCCTCTTTCCCTACCCTTACCCACCCCATCCTCTCCCCCCCTTTTTTTTTTTTTTCTCTCTCCTTTTTCCCTATGGAAGGGCTCCATTTCCTCACCCTCAATGTTCAGGGACTGAATTCCCCAACAAAACGTAGCCTCCTATTTTCCTTTCTACATAAAAATCACATAGATATAGCCTTCATCCAAGAGACACATTGGACTCATACACCGGAAATTACTCGTACATCCAGACATTTCCCTACGATACTGGAAGCCACGTTCTCCTCAAAGTCCAGAGGTGTAGCCATATATATAGGGTAAAAATGTTACTTTTGACCCGATATATATATCTGACCCTCAGGCCAGATGTTTATCATTGCTGTTGGTAAACTGAATTCACAATTAGTCACCATGCTCAATGTTTATGCCCCAAATGTCAAACAATTAAAAAAAATTTAGATCACTCCTTAAGGCAGTAGCAGCAATAAAGCAAGGGTGCTTTCATACTAGGAGGGGACTTTAATCTGATTGGATGTTAAGTTGGACAGAATGGGACCCTCCACTTTCCAGTAGTGACAGAGCTATTCACTCTCTCTCTTCCGCTTTCAACTCCTAATGTCACAATACAATCTGTACGATGTTTGGCGGGCCTTACATCCACAAGATAGGGAATTTACGTTCTACTCTGCCCCACACAAGTCACACACACGTATAGATTATTCTTTACTGAGGCTACCTGTCTTAGAATCCATTCACTCCATACTCATTACATCAGTCCTCTTTGTGCTGACCATGACTCTATTCATCTTCGCTTGGGCCCATTATCTAGTCCCTCCCCCATTATTTGGCGCATGCAGGACTGGACTATCACAGACCCAACTATCAAGGCGGCTTTACAGCGCACACATAACTGGACCTTCCTTACCTTAATGACGATAATCAGACCTCCTCACAGAACTTGTGGGCCACCCTGAAGGCAGTGATAAGAGGGGCACCTCATGAGGTATGAAATCTGAAGCCGGTTAAGAAGCATAGATCCACTTTACCTGACTTGGACCATCCAACTCTGGAAATTAAAGTTAGAACCTCTCCCACTCCTACCACCTAGGTCCTTAAATGACAAAATTTCCAAAGTGCCAAACAAATCCAAACTTTAGAACTTAAAAAGGTCCACAATTTGATGGACAAATTCAAAAAAATCTATTACCATCATGGGTAATAAAGCTTCTACTCTCCTAGCCACTAAGCTTAGACACCGTACAGCTCAAGCAAGAATAACGATCCATTCAAACCCCATCTGGGAGTGAATGTATCAGCCCCTACAGACATTGGAAAACTCCTTCAAGCAGTATTACTGCTCACTCTTCAATATGTGAATCCATCATTTAGATGTCCCAGCTACCGCCCTAGGAAAAATTTCTACTTACCTTAACTCCCTCTCACTTCCTTCTCTCTCAGAAGAGGCATCTCCTCTCCTCCTCCTCCCCTCTACTAACAATTGAGGAAGGTTAAGGAATACTATGCAAAATCTAAAATTAGGTAAGGCCCCAGGCCCAGATGGCTTTACAGCCAGATTTTATAAATCCTTTCTCCCCTCTCTAACTCCCGTACTACACAGATTTCTCCAAGAGATATTTTCTGGAGCTTAGCCTTAAACATAGAATTCCTAGAGCAGTTATTATCACGATCTTGAAACCGGCTGGGTAAACCACCCGACCTCTGTAGTAGTTACCGTCCCATCTCATTGATTAACTTAGATACCAAGATCTACAGCCAAACTCTTAGCCAGTAGAGGGCTGCTAAAATTATCAGACTCCCCTCATATCCAATGACCAAGTAGGGATTCATCCCGAATAGAGAAGTTCCGATGCCACAAGAAGAAATCCTTGATGTCTTACACATGCATCACAGGGCTCCTCTCCTTCGCTGTCCTCTGTCGCTAGATGCCAAAAAGGCTTTTGGACAGGGTCAGGTGGGAGTACCTATGGAGACCATGAGAATTTTCCGCTATTCGACCACTCGCTTCATTGGTGCGGGGTTAAGGGCCCTATACAACAACTCCCTCGGCCATTATAACGGGGGGGTTGGGTTCCAGTCTCCCAAGGTTCACAATTTCAAACGGCACTAGGCAGGGGTGCCCCTTGTCCCTCTCTCCTGTTTGCTTTATTCAATAGAGCCCTTAGCCCAATCCATTCGGCAAGATCCTAAAATCAGAGGCCTCCCTGTCGGCGCCTCCACACACAAAATCTCCCTATATGCCGACGACATTACCCCCAGTTCCTGACATCCCCCCGAAGAATCTCTCCTGCGAGTATTCACTTCCCCATACAACAGTTTGGAGACTTGAGCTTTATAAACGCCAATGTCTCCAAAACAGAGGTCCTATCCATACATGTCCCCCCCGATACTCTTACTTTATTACAAACCACATTTTGCCTCCAATGGAAAACTTCTTCTCTCAAGATTCTGGGGGTTCACTTGAGCCCAGACCCTGCGGTGGTCATAGCGCAAAACTACTCTGACAAGCTTGTAGAATATAGAAAGCTCCTTGAGACTTGGGAGTTCAGAGAGATCTCATTGACAGGTCGCATTGCGGCCATCAAAATGTCTTTCCTCCTGAAGATTACATATTTATTCCGATCAATTCCATATAATATTCCTAGAACGCTCCTTAATAGACTTCAAAGCCTAATAACTGCATATGTATGGAGAGATTGAAGACCCAGAACTTCCGGACGTACTTTAGAAAAACCGATTTCACAGGGAGGCCTAGCCTTACCAAACATAATCTTCTACTATAACGCAGCCAGATTATCACATATCCTCCTTTGGAATAACCCTGAAAAACAACTTAGTTGGTCTGCCCTTGAATCCTCATTACTGCCCCCTGGTCTATGCCTATCTGACCTACTCTGGATCCCTCTACACCACAGACATGACATTGACTCCCTGCATCCTATTTTTAAGCATGCACTACGATTCTGGGACCAGATCAGACATAATCCTGCTATCTCCACTTTCCCTTCTCCTTTGCTCACAGTTCCCGCTGCCCTTTTTTGTCTCCCGGACTCTCACTCTGAATTATGGCCTAACCCACACACACTTTCAGTCTTGGACTTCTATGAGAATGATGTTTGGTTATCTCACCCTGCACTTTGCGCCAAACTTCAGCTCCCCCCCCAAGCTTGCCTTTGAAGCATTCCGTTTGAGTACGCGCCTCCGCACTTGGGGCTACCCAAAATCTTCATTACGTCCTTTGACAACGTGGGAGAAGGCTTGGGCAGGGGAATACATGACCTAAAGCACCTACTATCCTTCCATTATAACCTCCTTACTAACACACACATTCTACACAAAATTCCACAACAACCGCGCCTGGGGGAGAGAGAGATTGGGTTCACAGTGACTAATAGACGTCTGGGCACCTTAGAATTATGACAACCAAAAAACTCCTGCATTGTGCCACCCTGTGGGGAGCTTTACTATAAGGTGTTAGTCCGCTGGCATTTGGTTTCCAGTCACTCTACACAGGATATACCGCTCCCCACTTCCCCTCTATGTTGGAGAAACTGCGGAGACATTGGCACGGCACTCCATACCTGGTGGGCATGCCCGGTAATCCAACCTTTATGGAGGAAAGTCTATGCACTCCTTCTCTCACTAAATCTTATTCCCCCGTATACTCCAGAAGTAGCCCTCCTTCACATGCCCATGCCTAGACTATCTCCCTCAGAGGAGGCGCTTACAATCTATGTTCTCGTGGCTGCAAAACTGGCGCTTGCCAGAGCCTGGAAACAGGACGGACCTCCCTCTCTCTCTCAGGTGATCTCCATTGTACACTTCGTAGGACAAATGGAACAGCACTCTTACAAAATTTTAGATCAAGTTGATTCCTTCTACGGGATCTGGTCCCCTTGGATCACAAAATTCCCACAGTGGGACACCAGACCCCAAAATATCATTTAAGAAACCCCGCTCACCTCCCCTTTTTTTTTTTCTCTTCCCCTCCCTCTCCTCCCCCTTACACCTTCCCCAAATCCGATTCATTCATCTATCCTTACATAATATCTATTAATATTGTTCCAATACCAATTATTGAAAAGGCTACTTGCTATATACTTTATACTAACCCCCTAAAAAAAAAAAGAGACCCTTGGTTTTATACAGTGTGCCTATTTTTATATGCTATCTTATGGTTGTTTCTATTTGTTAACTAGTTTATCTGTCAAACTAAATTATTGATGACCTGTATCTGCCACTCTGTAACAGCACTTCTGTCTTGCTTGTACATTTGTCTCAATAAAAAGTTTTGATTAAAAAAAAAAAAAAAAAATGGTATTCTCTACCTGAATCATGAAAGAAAAATGTTGGGTTTAGTGTCCCTTTAAAGAATTTTCATTTGCATTGCTTTATAAGATATGATTATAGGTAGATTACCAAATTAAACAGAAAAAAAGTGTTTTTCTGTATTCATGAATAAATAATTTTCATTTCATTGCGTTATTATAGCATTTTAGGTAATAATATGAGTTTACATTTATGAATAAACATAAAATATGAATTACGAAGAAATGCATTATGCCTAGGCTCAAGGTTAAGAAGTTGTTTCATGTCATCAGATATAAATATGTATAAAAATGTCTCTGGACAGACAGAGGGGCTAGCTATACAGATTGCTGACAAGGTCATTATCTGGTTTGTTATGTTCAGGGTTTTTTTTAATCATTTTTAAGCATAATTAGATTTAACTCTGTGTATTCTGGATACTAATTAACTTTTTCTTTTCTGTAAACTAATTTTACTGCAAAAAAAATAAAATTATATTCTCTCATGTTATTTCTTATATAGAAAAGTCACAGCAGCACCACCATTCCAGAAGAATGTTTTTTTATTTATTAAGCCATAGACAATAAAAGACAATCGGATAGATTACGAGTTGTGCGTTAGGCTGAAAAAGCAGCGTTAACAGGTCCTAACGCTGTTTTTTCACTACCGCTGGTATTACGAATCTTGCAGGGTTTAGGGGCACCGCACACTTCTTTGGCCTTACTGCAAAACGACTTACGTAAACTTTGTAAAGTCTTTTTTCTATGGGACTTCCATAGTGCCGATATTACGAGTCTGTCCTGGGAGGCAAAAAAGTGAGTTGTACACCCTCTACCTCCAAGATCCCTAACGCATTTTAAAGTCAGTAGTTAAGAGTTTTATGGTACAATGCCGTAACATAAAACTCATAACTAAAGTGCTAAAAAGTACACTAACACCCATAAACTACCTATTAACCCCTAAACCGAGGCCCTCCCGCATCGCAAACACTATAATAAAAATATTAACCCCTAATCTGCCACTACAAACATCACCGCCACTAGAATAAACATATTAACCCCTAAACCACCGCACTCCCGCCTCGCAAACACTAGTTAAATATTATTAACGCCTAATCTGCCGTCCCTAACATCGCCGCCACCTACATTATACTTATTAACCCCTAATCTGCTACCCCCAACATCGCCGACACCTACATTATTTTTATTAACCCCTAGTCTGCCGCCCCCAATGTCGCTACAACCTACCTACACTTATTAACCCCTAATCTGCCGCCCCCAACGTCGCCGTCACTATTCTAAATTTATTAACCCCTAAACCTAAGTCTAACCCTAACCCTAACACCTCCTAACTTAAATATAATTTAAATAAATCTAAATAAAATTACTATCATTACCTAAATAATTCCTATTTAAAACTAAATACTTACCTATAAAATAAACCCTAAGCTAGCTACAATATAACTAATAGTTACATTGTGTCTAGCTTAGGATTTATTTTTATTTTACAGGCAAGTTTGTATTTATTTTAACTAGGTAGAATAGTTACTAAATAGTTATTAACTATTTAATAACTACCTAGCTAAAATTAATACAAAAGTACCTGTAAAATAAAACCTAACCTAAGTTACACTAACACCTAACACTACACTACAATTAAGTAAATTAACTAAATTAAATACAATTAAATAAATTAAATACAAATTAGATAAAGTACAAAAAAAAATCACTAAATTACAGAAAATAAAAAACAAATTACAGATCTTTAAACTAATTACACCTAATCTAATAGCCCTATCAAAATAACCCCCCCACACACACACAAATAAAAAAAAACCTAGCCTAAACTAAACTATCAATAGCCCTTAAAATACAAACACCCCCAACAGTAAAACCCACCACCCACACAACCCCCCAAATAAAACCCTAACTAAAAAAACCTAAGCTCCCCATTGCCCTGAAAAGGGCATTTGGATGGGCATTGCCCTTAAAAGGGCAGTTAACTCTTTTTGCGGCCCAATGCCTTAACCTAAAAATAAAACAGTAAGTCTATCTTCAGGGGGTTAGTGTTAGGTTTTTTTAAGGGTGTATTGGGTGGGTTTTATTTTTAGATTAGGGGTTTGGGCCGCAAAAGAGATAACTGCCCTTTTAAGGGCAATGCCCATCCAAATGCTCTTTTCAGGGCAATGGGGAGTTTAGTTTTTTTTAGTTAGCTTTTTATTTGGGGGGTTGGTTGTGTGGGTGGTGGGTTTTACTGTTGGGGGGTTGTTTGTAATTTTTTTTACAGGTAAAAGAGCTGATTTCTTTGGGGCAATGCCCTGCAAAAGGCCCTTTTGATAGGGCTATTAGATTAGGTGTAATTAGTTTAAAGATCTGTAATTTGTTTTTTATTTTCTGTAATTTAGTGTTTGTTTGTATTTTGTACTTTAGCTAATTGTATTTAATTTATTTAATTGTATTTAATTTAGTTTATTTAATTGTAGTGTAGTTTTAGGTGTTAGTGTAACTTAGGTTAGGTTTTATTTTACAGGTACTTTTGTATTTATTTTAGCTAGGTAGTTATTAAATAGTTTATAACTATTTAATAACTATTCTACCTAGTTAAAATAAATATAAACTTGCCTGTAAAATAAAAATAAACCCTAAGCTAGCTACAATGTAACTATTAGTTATATTGTAGCTAGCTTAGGGTTTATTTTACAGGTAAGTATTTATTTTTAAGTAGGAATTATTTAGGTAATAATATTAATTTTTATTTAGATTTATTGTAATTTTATTTAAGTTAGGGGGTGTTAGGGTAAGACTTAGGTTTAGGGGTTAATACATTTAGTATAGTGGCGGCGACGTTGGGGGCGGCAGATTAGGGGTTAATAGTATTTAACTAATGTTTGCCAGGCGGGAGTGCGGCGGTTTAGGGGTTAATATGTTTATTATAGTGGCGGCGATGTCCGGAGTGGTAGATTAGGGGTTAAAAATTATAATGTAGGTGGTGACGATGTCGGGGACGGCGGATTAGGGGTCAATAAGAGTAAGATTAGGGGTGTTTAGACTCGGGGTTCATGTTAGGGTGTTAGGTGTAAACATAACTTTTATTTCTCCATAGGAATCAATGGGGCTGTGTTACTGAGTTTTACACTGCTTTTTGGCAGGTGTTAGACTTTTTCTCAGCCGGCTCTCCCTGTTGATTCCTATGGGGAAATCGTGCACGTACGACCAGCTCACCGCTGACTTAAGCAGCGCTGGTATTGGAGTGCGGTAAGGAGCACAATTTTCCTCAAAGTTCACTTCTTGCCTTTTAACGCCGGGTTTGTTAAAACCTGTAATACCAGCGCTGCATGTAAGTGAGCGGTGAGAAAAAACTGCTTGTTAGCACCGCATAGCCTCTAACGCAAAACTCGTAATCTGGCTGAATGTTTTGGACCCATGTCTTTAATCATGTCTGGTAATACAAATACACAAACATCATTAAATACCCTAAACCTACCTCTAAATCCCCTGTTTACTGCAACACATCTGTTCATTACCCCCCCCGTGGTAAAAAATACATAGTGGTTTTAAATCTTGCAAATGCTGCATATTATAGAAAAAAACATACAACTTTATATTTCCAACATTCAATTAATCCAAAGACAATCTTATTTCATCTAAATTTAGTCATTTGAGGTTACAAATTAATTAAACACAGTCCAATCCATCTCTTAGATGAAATAATATTGTGTTTGGATTAATTGAATGTTAGAAATATAAAGTTGTATGCTTTTTTCTATAATATGCAGTTTTTGCAAGATTTAAAGGGACACTGAACCCAAATTTTTTCTTTCGTGATTCAGTTAGAGCATGAAAATTTAAGCAACTTTCTAATTTACTCCTATTATCAAATTTTCTTCATTCTCTTGGTATCTTTATTTGAAATGCAAGAATGTAAGTTTAGATGCTGGCCCATTTTTGGTGAACAACCTGGGTTGTTCTTGCTGATTGGTGGATAAATTCATCCACCAATAAAAAAAAGTGCTGTTCAGAGTTCTGAACAAAAAAATCTTAGATGCATTCTTTTTCAAATAAATATAGCAAGAGAATGAAGAAAAATTGATAAAAGGAGTAAGTTAGAAAGTTGCTTAAAATTGCATGCTCTATCTCAATCACAAAAGAAAAAATTTGAGTTCAGTGTCCCTTTAAAATAACTTTGTATTTTTTACCACTAGGGGGGGTAATGAACAGGTGTGCTGCAGTACACAGGGGATTTAGGGTTAAGGGTATTTAAAGGGATATGAAATGCACAGTTTTTTTTCTTGATTTAGATAGAGAATGCAATTTTAAGCAACTTTTTAATTTACTCCTAATATCAATTTTTCTTTGTTCTCTTAACAACTTTATTTGAAAAGCAAGAATTTAAGCTTAGGAACTGGCCCATTTCTGGTTCAGCACCTTGGTAGCGCTTGCTGATTGGTGGCTAAATGAAATATGAAATATTAATAACTCCAGTCGGATTAGTACGCAAGCGATAAGTGTTATTTTTTTTTCTTTTGCGCTCTCCATTAAAGTATATGGGGAGAATAAGTTAGTGCGGTCATGATATTCAAAGTTCTTTGGTGAGCGAGCGTCGGGTTTCACTCGCGCACATACTTTTTACTTTCAACTTGTAATGCGCGTGCAAAAAGATTACTTCTAGCGAAGTTTACACTTGAGCGGGAACACTAAATAGCGCTCCACTTGTAATCTAGCCCTAAACGTTCCTGGTATAGAGCAAATATTATCTATTGTTTTTTGGAATTGTCCTAAGCTCCAAAGATTTTGGAAAATAGTTAATTAATGGCCTAATAAAATTCTTAAAGAATATTTTAGTCTGAAAGTTTGTGATATATTCTTCCTCATTAAGAATGAGGACAGTGGGTATAATGCTTTATTTATTAATACTGTTAATGTGATTTTGAAACAATGGAAGTCATATAAATAATGACAATTATCTGTTCTTAAAATACTCCCTAAAATGCACTCCTCCTTAGCACACACCTTCCTAATACCTATTTAGGGCAGGTAGTCACCATGGTGATCATCAGCAAATTAAAGGGACAGTCAACACCAGAATTTTTGTTGTTTTAAAAGATAGATAATCCCTTAATTACCAATGCCCCAGTTTTGCATAACCAACACAGTTATAATTATACACGTTTTACCTCTGTAATTACCTTGTATCTAAGCCTCTGCAGACTGCCCCCTTATTTCAGTTCTTTTGACAGACTTGCATTTTAGCCAATCAGAGCTGTCTCCATGGTAAATTCACGTGCATGAACTCAATGTTATCTATATGAAACACATGAACTAATGCCCTCTAGTGGTGAAAAACTATCAAAATGCATTTAGATTAGAGGCAGCCTTCAAGGTCTACGAAATTAGCATATGAACCTCCTAGGTTTAGCTTTCAACTAAGAATACCAAGAGAACAAAGCAAAATTGGTGATAAAATTGAATTGGAAAGTTGTTTAAAATTACATGCTGTCATGGTATATGTGAGGTTAATAAATATATATATTTTAATCATATATCTCAAGATTAATAAATCTGTATTTTTGATCAGACATTTCACTGATCAGAAAAAAGTGATTCATTCCTCTCAGACAAACTGACTTCACTCATGTTCAGCTCTCCCCCCATTTAGTATGCAGACAGGATGTCTCCAAAGGCTTGAGTATAACCTTTGAAGCCCCCTCCTGCTGTGTAAAAGGCAGCACTTTGATACATAGAACAGGACACAGGCCCATATATGGATTTCCTCCAAGGGAAATGCCGATCCGTCTGAAGAAATGTGAGAAATGAAAACATTTTTCAAGGGGAACTGGTAATTAGCACAGATTTATTTGAGTGGTTCATGTGGTGATTAAGATAACACAGAGAAAACACAGACAGATGCTGAGGTGTGAATCTGGAAGCTCACGTAAGCAGACAGCAAATAAACATTCTTATTTTTTTTTTCTCTCTGTTTAAATGCATGCCCCAGAATGTATTAAATATAGAAATTTGAGAAATTGTCTAATTCTCTATTATTATTACATGGGTATTTGCTAAGCTTGGGAGGTAACTGTTTTAGTCAGTCAAAAATGTGTAATAACCTCTGTTTTGTTTATATTTTTCAGGCATATAATCTCAGATCTACATAGAAATGAATGTGCATATATATATATATATATATATATATATATATATATATATATATATATATATATATGTTTTGAAAACATAAAAGATCTTACTTAACCTCTGTGTTTTTAAGAATATAAATAAATACTTGTGGACCTGGAAAGAAATAATTAATGACACTTATTACTTTATTTCAGATGGAATGCCTGCATGAAATGAAACGTCATATCATATGAATGTGCAATAAATGTTTATAAAGTTTCAAATACATCTTTTAAAATATAGTGAGATGAAGATATGGAAGTTACTTTGATGTGATATGACTATGAGATATACATTTTCTATTAGGCTAAATGAAATATAAATTATTTTAATATAATGTTAGATATATGTGATGTTTCAAACGATCAGGAAATTAATCTGATGCCGCTTCACCTATAATTGATATTGGGAGAGATTGATGCAAGAAATTATGATAGTTATTATACATTTTAAAGAAAGATGTTTAAATGTATAACTGTATTTCTTTGTCATGCTGCATTTGTTTGTGCTGTCTAATTGTAATGCTGCCACCCGGTGTTATGTTGAGAGAATTACAGCCAGAAAGCATTTTGGCTGTTAAATATAAGATAATCCAATGAAAAGGGACAAGGCCGTGGGCGTTTCCAATATTCACCAATGACTGATAAAAATCAAAAACGGGGAGGGGTGAGATCAGATTATTTAAACCCCAGCATAGAGGCTAAGAGGTGGTTGTGTTGACTGATCCAGAAAGGAGTAACTGCTGCAGTTATTAATCAAAAGCACACACCTACTATTGGACTCCATATGCTTTACCCCAATTTTGAATTTCTGAGGTGAATTGGACCTGTTAAGAAATATTGGAAACTGGATTGCTGTTTATTTGAAGTATATTGTATTTTAAATTGGTAGTCCTAAGCCTAGGTATTGTTTAAATCTGTGTCTGATTGGCTAAGTAACTCATCTATGCAAGTTCTGATATTGTCAGTTAATTTGGTATTAGGATAAATTGCAGTTAAATAGCAGAATA
This sequence comes from Bombina bombina, assembly GCF_027579735.1. Taxonomy (NCBI): domain Eukaryota; kingdom Metazoa; phylum Chordata; class Amphibia; order Anura; family Bombinatoridae; genus Bombina; species Bombina bombina. Next base: position 939,805,597 of record NC_069500.1, read on the forward strand.
TATATATTATCCTATTGTTTTATAAACACTGTTTAGAATTGTATTGCTTGGATGTTAAAGGTTTTTAGTCCCATTGTGTTAAATAAATAAAAGGCTGAATTGTGAAGGTATATTTTTCTGGGTTTTGTAAGAAGGATAGCATATCTTAATAGTCGGTTTTCAAGCGCATATAAATTTATTTCATATTTCTTTTATTGCAAATATATTTCAAAAATGTTCATGGATATTAACTAAATAAAAGAGTTCAGGTATTTATATTAATTTTATTGTTTCTAGTAGATGCATGTTTATTAAGAGTTTCTATTTTTAAAGAAAATTATTGGTTGTATTGTGTCATAACCCTGCCATAAGCTGATATATATTATTTGGATAGCACTACTAAGATTTTCATAAATATACTGACAATGCCCTATTTGAAACATGAATGATTTTTTTGGACTTGACTGTCCCTTTAAAGAAGCATTAAAAAGGGGAGAATTCCCCCTTTCAAATAATGGATCTCAGTCCCCACTAATTAAATAATAGAGTTTATACATGCTGGTCACATTTAATCCCCACTGTAGACATATTTTGAGTGAGAAATCCACACATATTATATTTGCTTTTTTGTCAGCAGACCCAACAGATTCAAACTTTAATGTTCATTTTTGAATATACCATGATATGTGACGTGTGCAACAAAATGTGTAAAAAAAATATTTTTTTTAATTAATTTTTTTTTGCAAACAATAGTGTGCTTTATTTTCTCTACAGAGTTTAGAAAAAAACAAAGAGGTTATTCTTATATAAATAAGGGCATTTGGGTATAGTTATAGTTATTTAACTTTGTTATGCACATAGGGACTCTCATGAGCCTCTATGCAAATAAATGGACATTTATTTTATCACCGTGTTCACATGGCTAGGAACACTTATATAGGGGCTTTATTTTAAAGAGGGGATTATCAGCTTTAAAAAAAAAACTGGGGGTCTCTAGGCCTTTTTGATGACCTGTTTTAAGTGCCTAGAGACCTAAACTCTTTAGTGAAAAGAATGAGTTATTTTCATTAAAATTGGGACCTTTTGGTATATAGGTATATATATATACTGTAGTTGAAAAGTGTAGGTCTCCAGCGCTGACTCAATTTATGGAAAATATTAACTGCTTATACAAAAGAAATTCCACCTCCACCAGTGGACAAGTAAAATAGGCTTGATATTGTTGATTTTGAAAAGCGCTCCGTACAGGGAAAAAACAGAACATTAGGAACTTATATGGTGTAATAAGTTCTCTGCCATACACAACATTCATTAGTGATACTGCCTGCAGCCTTTTAGATGATAATAAGTAACAATTATTAAGTTACCACTGGGAAGTAACTATCTCACTTGAATCTTCAGGAATTCTAGTGCACCTTTAACACAGACAAAGATATATATCTCTCCCTGGGCTTAATATATATTCCACGTATCAATGAGGTATAGAAAGGTGAGCATTTAGGATTATTTCACCTATTGTTGTGTATTGCAGATAACTTATTATACTATATAAGCTCCTTTATGTTCTGTTTTTCCCTGTTTATGTGAAAATATGGAGCGCTTTTCAAAATCAACAATTTCAACACATAAATATATATACTGTACCCTCCACTAATATTGGATCCCTTGGTAAACATGAGCAAAGAAGGATGTAAAAAATTGTCTTTATTGTTTAACCTTTTGATCTTTTATTCAAAAAATACACAAAAATACTCTGCTCTCGTGGATATCAAACAATTGCAAACACAACACAGGTTTATCCAACAAAAGAAAAATCTTTGTTAAATGTGTGGCACAATTATTGGCACCCTTTTAGTCAATACTTTGTGCTACTTTCCTTAGCCAAGATAACAGCTCTGAGTCTTCTCCTATATAGCCTGATGAGGTTAGAGAATACATGGCAAGGGATCTGAGACCATTCATCCATACAGAATCTCTCCAGATCCTTCTAATTTTTTTTTTAACCCTTTAAGGACACAGCTTTCAGTTTGCTCAATTGTTTTATGACGGAAAAATTCTGTCATATGTCCTTAAGAGGTTAAATGATTTTTTATTGAGGTTTAACTTTCAGATACATAAATATCAGGAACGTCGTACAATGTTATAATCAGCAGCACAGTAGTAGAGTACAACATATTAAACTTGAGAGTACACAGTATTCATGCATATAATAACAGGTATGAATATAAATAAAATACCTCATTTTTTACAATACATTAATCCCTTTATACAAAAAAATCCAAATAATAAGCAATACTTTCCCCCTTTTGGAACAAAACAGCCACTTTTGGACTGTAGACCATTCAGTATATGTAAAATGGGGGGTACAAGGGATAAGAAATATAGAAAATGCTTTGATATAGGAACCATCATTAAAAGAAAGTGGATAGAATAAGACATACAGTATAACACAATGCCTATTATAACATTAGTATATATAAAGTTAATTATGAACTGTGAAGTTAAGAGTCACCGGCAATGGAGTTAATTATATATAAGCTAAGGGGGAACAGAATACCATACCCGATATACATCCAGCAACGAGTGGTGTTGGTAAAGGTTATGCATAGGGAGGGTGAGCCATCTCGGCCGCTGACAGCCCACCAGCTAGATAAGATGAGATATTGCCAACTAACTTTAATGTTTATATACACACTACAAGTGTACCTAAAAGGGAACTTAGCCCCAATATATATTCTCACATCCTAACAGGCATTAATTAGAAAATAGCGTAGGATTAGACTTATATATTAGTACTGTTAACCTCATGGCGAAATGTTCCCCCATTTAACCACCGCCAACAATGTAAGATATACTGGGGTTTCAAATGCTCTAGAGGCAGAGCACAAAGGGCTATAAGACAGGGATCATCTGCAATTTACGCTCAGGGTAACCTAGGTGGTATAGTTTTGGGGCTTAAAACTAAAGTGTACCTTAGCCTAAAAAGCATATGTATAGCACATCGTAGCAATAGTACTTAGTGGCACAAACAGAGAAACACATCCAAAGTAGCTCTATGTATATGAGGTTGATATATCGAGTGTGAGGGTGTAAAAACTGTGAACCTTATGGTGAGATAATAAACTATCACCAGCATTAACAAATATTATGAAGAATCTAATGATCCGTGGATAAAGCAGGGAAAACTCTACCGCACACAACATATACAATTTACACTAAGAGGAGCTTAGTTGATATGACTATCTTAGTTGGAATTTGAGACTAAAATGTACATCAGTCTTATCAAGCACGTTGCAGACATTAAGGACATCCTATTAGTAGAATTTAATTGCATGGCCAAGAAAACGGAACTGGGAAATATTGATGTGGGTGCAAGTTAATACATTGAGTCACATACAGTAAGAGCAATAATCTAATTTATCCAATTGGCCAGCAGTAAATTTATCTTGGTGAGTCATATCATACTACAACTTTAAAACATAACATACTTAGACTCTAACAGGGATGCTTCTTAGTGAAGATAAGAGTTCACCATAACGGTATTACAATTTTGTAATCCCAGTCCAGATCCTTCTAATTTTGAGGTTGATGGTGGTAGACTCTCCTCTTCAGTTTACCCCACAGGTGTTCTATGGGGTTCAAGTCAGGGGACTGGGATGACCATGGCAGGACCTTGATTTTGTGGTCAGTAAAACATTTCTGTGTTGATTTTGATGTATGTTTTGGATCATTGTCCTACTGGAAGATCAAACCAAGGCCCATTTTAAGCTTTCTGGCAGAGGCAGTCAGGTGTTCATTTAATATCTGTTGATATTTGATAGAGTCCATTTATGTAAGAACTTACCTGATAAATTCATTTATTTCATATTAGCAAGAGTCCATGAGCTAGTGACGTATGGGATATACATTCCTACCAGGAGGGGCAAAGTTTCCCAAACCTCAAAATGCCTATAAATACACCCCTCACCACACCCACAAATCAGTTTAACGCATAGCCAAGAAGTGGGGTGACAAGAAAAAAGTGTGAAAGCATAAAAAAATAAGGAATTGGAATAATTGTGCTTTATACAAAAAAATCATAACCACCACAAAAAGGGTGGGCCTCATGGACTCTTGCTAATATGAAAGAAATGAATTTATCAGGTAAGTTCTTACATAAATTATGTTTTCTTTCATGTAATTAGCAAGAGTCCATGAGCTAGTGACGTATGGGATAATGCCATGTATCCTAACAAAATGTCCAGGTCCTCTGCCAGAAAAACAGCCCCAAAACATTAAAGAACCAATACCATATTTAACCATGGACAAAAGGTACTTTTCCATATGGCTTCCTTTGTGTGTGAGCCAAACCCACCTTTGGTGTATATTGCCAAAAAGCTCTATTTTGTTTTCATATGACCATAGAACCTAATCCCATTTGAAGTTCCAGTAGTGTCTGGCAAACTGCAGACACTTGAATTTGTTTTTGGAGGAGAATAGAGGCTTTTTTCTTGAAACCCTTCCAAACAGCATGTGGTAAAGTAGTCTAGTTTTGGAGACTTTATGACCCCAAGACACAACTAACTTCTGCAATTCTCCAGCTGGGATCCTTGGAGATATTTTGGCCACTCGAACATCCTCTTCACAGTGTGTTGAGACAATATAGACACACATTCTCTTCCAGGTTGATTCAAAACATTTCCAGTTTACTGGAGCTCCTTAATTATTGCCCTGATGGTGATTTTCATATAGCCGCTTCCTATTTTGTGAAGCTCAACAACCTTTTGTTGCACATTACAGCTATATTCCTTGGTCTTACCCATTGTGATTAATGACTAAGGGAATTTGGCCTATGTGTTACCTCATATTTATACCCCTGTGAAACAGGGAGTCATGGTTGAACAATTTCCTGTTCCTATTCACCCAGGTGTACTAAAAAATATAAAATATATATAAAAGAAGCAATGTGGTTGCACTCTCACCAATAAGTCTCCAACTGCCGGGGTGCTGTCAAAATTTTCAATATAGTATGTACATAAAGCACTCACAGGACTTCAGTCAACCGTGAACAAAGGTATTCAATAAAGTGACCTTTCGGGGTAAAAGAACCCCTTCTTCTGACAAGCAAACAGTGTTAGAAACAAACTTATAAAGGCCTGTTAAGCCCTCCCACACACAATCAACAAATCAGTGAGCAGCAAGTGCAAATGGTAACCACTGAGCATGTGTACAAAATTCTAAATATATAAAACAGATCCATATGTTACACATACATTACAATTGTATAATGTTTTGTACATCGATAAGTAAATCAATGTGTAATAGTGACCCTAGGATGTATCAACTGTGCTCCATTCTGTGAAAATATACTGACATGCAAAGAAAAAGACTTATATTCCACTGACTTAATTAAAACCTCATTAGTCAAAACAGAAGCGTCATCATTGGTCAATACAGACATACCTCCCTGTCACGTAGAAAAACTACCTATACACTCAAGTAAGACACACACACCCACACAGTGCAACAAAATAGGAGAGTGTCTAGAACTAGAGACCGTCCATGGACATAGCTATTGTCCGAAATCCCATTGCTAGTCTGCATGCCTTACACATAGTAAAATGAAATAGATTGTCAGGTGTCCTAATCCACACACCAATAGTTATTTTTCCTGTGCGAAATATATATTGCCACTCATAATCTTAGTCACTCCTGAGTGGCAGATAGACAGCTAATCATCTTCCTCCCTTTGACTTATATTGAACAAACTGCCCCCTGGAAATGCATAACCAATGGATTGTTCGCTATGAGTCATAGGGAGAAAGATGATCAGCTGTCTGTCGGCATTTATCGATGTGCAGCATACATGATACGCTACATCGTATCATGTCCGCTCACACTATGTTAAATATACCCCTTACTCTCCATCCCTCTCCCTTAAAGTGAAGGTAAACTTTGATGTATGAAAGCCAAGTTTTTAAAAATACTATTAAAAGCAGGGGCACTTTCATTCATCAAAGTTTAGAAAGCAGCCGTTTTGTTTAAAAACTTACCTTTGTTCTTTTCACAGCCAGAGCAGCTTCCCCCACACGGAGATCCTCTCTACACATGTCATCAATGAATAATCCGGCTTGCTCCAATCATGATTGGAGGAAGCTGGATTAGTCATTGATGACATGTGAAGAGAGGATCTCTGTGTGGGGGAAGCTGCTATGGCTGTGAAAAGAACAAAGGTAAGTTTTTAAACAAAACGGCTGCTTTCTAAACTTTGATGAATGAAAGTGCACCTGTTTTTAATAGTATTTTTAAAAACCGGGCTTTTATTCATCAAAATTTTCCTTCACTTTAAGTCCTGGGCAACTATTGGCCACTTCTGGGTTTCCAGGGTTTGGTGACATAGCGGGATTCCCCTGGTGATGCAGGGCCACTTGGCCAGCTTGTAAGTCCCTGGTAAGTGTGCAAGGGGGGGCTGTGGTTAACCCCATGGTTGTCATCCATGCTGAAAGCATTGTGTGGATGATAACCACTTGTCGTCAGGCATGGTAAGAAGGTTAAATGAGAGGCCTCTTGACCTTCTAAGTCAGGGGTGCCTACACGTTTTTGTGTTGGGATCTATGTTTCAAATTACCAGCTCGACGAGATCTACCCACTAAAAATGGTCCGGCTCCTAAGCTTATATTCCTGCCTTTTCAAATAAAAGAGAATGAAGAAAAATTCATAATAGGAGTAAATTAGAAAGTTGTTTAAAATTGCCTGTTCTATATCTGAATCATGAAAAAAATTAAAATGTGTGTTTCATATCCTTTTAATTTTGCATGATTTACAAACACATGGATGTGCAAAAGCATAAAGATACAAAAGATTAATCCTGACGACAAAAGTAGCACTGGCTTTAATTCGGGTTAACAGGAGTAACCCCTTGTGCCATGTTACAAAACACTGCATTCAAATTGCTGCCACTGACCCCCTTTATTTTGTGCCGTGGGCTTGGCCTGATATGACTCAGTGAGGCTTACACAAATAAATTTCAATAGCGCGCCATGCAGACCATTTCTTACCGGGTCAACACTTTCATTTATTGAAGCTTACCCTAACTATACCGCCATATCCATAGGGAGAGTACTCACTCAACCATGCTTTTGATAGGCCAATTGCGTTGTCGTTCAAAAATCATCTACATTGATTGGTTGAAATCGATGTTCCTCAAGATCCAATCCTGTAGCACTTGACCACATTGGCTGCGATCTACCAGCAGCACCTTTGGGATCTACTGGTAGATCCCGATCTACCTATTGGACACCCCTGCTCTAAGTCAAACACGTCCCATTCAGCCAAAACTGCAGGCATTTAGTTTTTTGCAATTGTTCCATTTTGGAACTTTAAAGGAATCATCTAAATCTCAGAGGGACATGGGTCACTTAATTTTAAATGGCAGACTCTTTCAAATGAGGGGTCACATGTTCCTTTATTATGCCTGGGCCAAGATGTGGCATCTAGAAATGGCCTCCTACCTGCATTACTATCAATGAGGAAGTGTCTCGGCTCCTTGGCACTTCCTAAAACCATGTGATTTTTTTTTTTGCACTGCCTGGTGACATCACACCCACCAGAGACTGCAAACCTCTGACCATAGAGAAAGGGTGGACTCAACGATTGTCAGAAAAAGAGTCGCCACTAGGAAAGGACACGTTGTTATTGTTTGGAATTCTCATTTAAAGGGACAGTCTACTTGAAAATTGTTATTGTCTAAAAAGATAGTTAATACCTTTATTACCCATTCCCCTGTTATGCATAACCAACACTGTTATAATAATATACTTTACCTGTATTTAAGCCTCTGCACTTATCTCTCTTAGTGCTTTTTACAATCTTGCATTTTAGCCAATCAGTGCAAAAAAACATTATCATTCTCCATAGGAGTGAGCACAATGTTATCTATATGGCACACACGAACTAGCACTGTCTAGCTGGTTTGCAAAATTTAAAAGCATTGAGATAAAGGGCAACCTGCTGGGGCTTAGAAACTGGCAAAATGTAGAGGTTATAAAGTATATTAATATAACAATGTTGATTATGCAAAGCTGGAGAATGGGTAGTAAAGGCGTTATCTATCTTTTTAATCAATAAAACAAAATCAAGTAGGCTGTCCTTTTAATGGGTTAAACGCAAAAAAGCTTTCATGATTCATTTAGAGTATGCAATTTTAAACAGCTTTACAATTATCTAATTTGCTTTGTTCTCTTGGTATCCTTTGTAGAAAAGCATCCCAGGTAAGCTCAGGAGCAGCAATGCAACTGGAGGCTAGCTGATGTTTAGTGGCTGTATACATATATTTGTATGCTTTGTCTGAATCATGAAAGAAAAAAAATTGTGTTTCACATCCATTTAAGATGAGTTTTGCTATAAAATTGTCAAAGTGCTGAAAAAATACATACAAGGGAAACCCTTGTAAACACCAAATACCCGCAGCAATCAGTATTGTTATTATTATTAATTATACTTTATTTATAAAGCACCATAAAATTCTGCAACACTGTCCATGGGTACAATTTATTTAAATAAAACAATGATACAAAATTTGTAAGAGACAAGAAATAATTTGACAAATAAATTCAGAAGGAATTGAGGGCCCTATTCCCGTGGGAACTTACAATCTAGAAGGGTAGGAGGGTGACAAAAAGGAGGTCAGTATGTATAAATGAAAGAGACAGATAAAAAAAAGATTGGATAACCACATTACATTTTGTTCTTTTTTTTTTAATAATAAAACACAATTTACATGCAAAGTTAGTTTTTTTTTTGGTATGATGAGAATTTTATACTTGTGTATCAGCATAATATTCTAATCATTTGTGGGAGATAACAGTTACTTATTATTTTCTGTTACAACCCCCAACACTCATGTTTTGTCTACAAATTGATAATATTAAAGTAAATTGTAAAATTGTTTATGATATGTGTAATTCAATAAATAATGAGAGTCTACTTAAACACTCATTTGTAGCCAAAACAAGGAAATACTTATTATCATAAAATGTAATACACATTCTATAGAAATATCAGTGATTTGGTACGTGGCTGCAAATTAATCAGTGGTTGAGAAGTGATCTCACTTTGAGGGAGCATCACTTCAATTATATTACAGATATTAGAAAAAAAATACTGAGAGCCCAAAAATATCACAGCACACTGTGGGGCCGATTTATCAAAGTCTGGCGGACATACACTGTCGGTACTTAACATTGCACAAGCAGTTCACCAAAACTGCTTGTGCAATGCTGCCCCCTGCAGATTCGCGGCCAATCGGCAGCTAGCAGGGGGTGTCAATAAACCCGATCGTACACGATCGTGTAGATTGATGTCCGCAGTCTGAAGGCTCACACGGAAACAGGGGCATCAGAGGCCATTCGGCCCTTGATTAATCAGCCCTCTAGGGTTCTTTTCTTTTTTTATTTTTTTTTGTGCTTTTTTCGCTGATTGATTTAAAAGGGATTTAAATTGATTTAAAAATAAACACCAAATTTGTTTTACAATAAAAACCAGATGTTTTTCAAAAAGATTGGAATTTAGGGCATAAAATTATATTAACAGAACAATTCATAACATTATTTTATAGATAAATAAGCTGTATTTGAATATAAGATCTGAAGATTTGAAGATTCAATAAAGTTACTTAAAGGGACATTATACACTAGATTTTTCTTTGCATAAATGTTTTGTATATGATCCATTTATATAGCCCACCTGGGAGTGTTTTTGTAACAATATATAGTTTTGCTTATTTTTTAATAACATTGTGCTGATTTTCATACTCCTTACCAAGCCCCAAAGTGTCAGATGTATACAGGCGTTTACAGACTTCTGACGTCTCCTGTTTGTCTAATCAGTTTTTTCATATGCAGGGAAGGTGGGGGGAGAGTGTCTGCTCCCAGCCCCTTTCACTGGGTGTTCCAGCTAACCTTATCAACAGTGCTAAACTGGGAGCTTCTAAGTAAGTTTTTAAAATGTTTTATACTGGATATTTAGATCAGTGTGCATATCATTCTTTATAATAGTGTCTGTTACATGCAGTCATATGAAAATTGGTATATACTGTCCGTTTGAATATAATTGCAAAAAATCCTCTAGTGATACAGCACTTTATTAAAACACTTGCACAGAACAACGGCCTTGATCACAATCTGCCGGCTGAGGTCTTTTCAGCCAGAAAAACTACAGGCTTGAGATACTATAGGTATCTATTGAAAAGTCTTAGGCCTCTAGTTATCAACCTGTCTGCTTACCTGCATTCGCCGGCCCCAATACGCTTGCCTAAGCTCGCCTAACATCGCCGCCGCAGACCTGAATACGTTCGCCAAATTTATCAAGAAAGCTGTCAAAAAGCCGCGCACCAAGTACGGTGAGATGAGCAGCGGACTGTTGTTAACTGACAGTCATCAATCTCGCTGCTCATCGGCTTATTCGCAGCTTTCTTGCTAGCCTGTCACTAACCACCCACACTATACTATACAGTTATACCCCCTAAACCGCCACTCCCGGAGCCCCCCGCAACTAAATAAAGTTATTAACCCCTATACTGCCGCTCCTGGACCCCGCCGCAACTATAATAAATAGATTAACCCCTAAACCGCCGCTCCCGGACCCCGCCGCCACTATAATAAATATATGAACCCCTAAACCGCAGCTCCTGGACCTCGCTGCCACCTATATTATACCTATTAACCCCTAATCTGCCGTTCCCTATACCGCCGCCACCTACATAAAGTTATTAACCCCTATCCTGCCGATCCCGGACCCCGTCGCAAATAAATTAACTGTTTAAGCCCTAAACTGCCACACCCGGAGCCCACCGCCACCTACATTACATTTATTAACCCCTATCCTGCCCCCCCCCTACACCACCGCCACCTACAGTACATTGATTAACCCCTAATCTACCCCCCTACACCGCCGCCACTATATTAAATGAATTAACTACTAAACCTAAGTCTAACCCTAACACCCCCATCTTAAATATTATTTAAATTAATCTAAATAAATATTCCTATAATTAAATAAATTAATCCTATTTAAAAATAAATACTTACCTATAAAATAAACCCTAAGATAGCTACAATATAACTATTAGTTTGTATTTATTTTAACTAGGTACAATAGTTATTAACTATTTAATAGCTACCTAGCTAAAATAAATACAAAATTACCTGTAAAATAAATCCTAACCTAAGTTACAATTACACCTAACACTACACTATCATTAAATAAATTAAATTAATTAACTTCAATTACCTAACATTAAATAAAATTAACTAAAAATAACTAAAGTACAAAAAAAATATCTAAATTACAGAAAATAAAAAAAATAAAAGAAGTTTAAACTAATTACACCTAATCTAAGCCCCCTAATAAAATAAAAAAGCCCCCAAAATAATAAAATTCCCTACCCTAAACTAAATTACAAATAGCCCTTAAAAGGGCATTTTGCGGGGCATTGCCCCAAAGTAATCAGCTCTTTTACCTGTAAAAAAAAGAAATACAACCCCCCAAACATTAAAACTGACCACCCACACACCTAACCCTACTCTAAAACCCACCCAAACCCCCATTAAAAAACCTAACACTACCCCCTTGAAGATCACCCTACCTTGAGACGTCTTCACCCAGCCGGGCACAAGTCTTCATCCGATCCGGCCAGAAATCTTCCTCGAATCCAGGCAGAAGAGGTCCTCCAAGCGGCAGAAGTCTTTATCCAAGCAGCATCTTCTATCTTCAATAAATCGGAGTGGAGCGGGTCCATCTTCAATCCAGCCGACGCGGAGCCATCCTCTTCTTCCGATGTCCTAATACTGAATGAAGGTTCCTTTAAATGATGTCATCCAAGATGGCGTCCCTCGAATTCCGATTGGCTGATAGGATTCTATCAGCCAATCGGAATTAAGGTAGGAAAAATCTGATTGGCTGATTGAATCAGCCAATCAGATTCAAGTTCAATCTGATTGGCTGATCCAATCAGCCAATCAGATTGAGCTTGCATTCTATTGGCTGATCGGAACAGCCAATAGAATGCAAGCTCAATCTGATTGGCTGATTGGATCTGGACGCCATCTTGGATGACATCATTTAAAGGAACCTTCATTCGGACTTAGGGCGTCGTTAGAAGAGGATGGATCCGCGTCGGCTGCTTCAAGATGGTCGCTTGGATGAAGATGTTTGCCGGTCCGGATCTCCTCTTCTTGCTTAATAGGATGAAGACTTCGGACCCTCTTCTGGACGGATCCGTGATACCCGGCGTGGTGAAGACAAGGTAGGAAGATCTTCAGGGGCTTAGTTTTAGGTTTTTTAAGGGGGGTTTGGGTTAGATTAGGGGTATGTGGGTGGTGGGTTGTAATGTTGGGGGGGTATTGTATGTTTATTTAAATGCAAAAGAGCTGTTTTCTTTGGGGCATGCCCCGCAAAAGGCCCTTTTAAGGGCTGGTAAGGTAAAAGAGCTGTTAAATTTTTATTTTAGAATAGGGTAGGGCATTTTTTTATTTTGGGGGGCTTTGTTATTTTTTTAGGGGGCTTAGAGTAGGTGTAATTAGTTTAAAATTCTTGTAATCTTTTTTTATTTTTTGTAATTTAGTGTTTGGCTTTTTTTGTAATTTAGTGGGGGGTTTTTTGTAATTTAGTTTAGTTGATTTAATTGTAGATAATTGTAGATAGTTTATTTAATTAATTTATTGATAGTGTAGTGTTAGGTTTAATTGTAACTTAGGTTAGGATTTATTTTACAGTTAATTTTGTAATTATTTTAACTAGGTAGCTATTAAATAGTTATTAACTATTTAATAGCTATTGTACCTAGTTAAAATAAATACAAAGTTGCCTGTAAAATAAATATTAATCCTAAAATAGCTACAATATAATTATTATTTATATTGTAGCTATATTAGGGTTTATTTTACAGGTAAGTATTTAGCTTTAAATAGAATTAATTTATTTAATAAGAATTATTTTATTTCGTTAGAATAAAATTATATTAAACTTAGGGGGGTGTTAGGGTTAGGGTTAGACTTAGCTTTAGGGGTTAATACATTTATTAGAGTAGCGGTGAGGTCCGGTCGGCAGATTAGGGGTTAATAATTGTAGGTAGGTGGCGCGACGTTGGGGGCGGCAGATTAGGGGTTAATAAATATAATATAGGGGCAGCAGATTAGGGGTACATAGGGATAACGTAGGTTGCGGCGGTGTACGGAGCGGCAGATTAGGGGTTAAAAATAATATGCAGGGGTCAGCGGTAGCGGGGGCGGCAGATTAGGGGTTAATAAGTGTAAGGCTAGGGGTGTTTAGACTTGGGGTACATGTTAGGGTGTTAGGTGCAGACTTAGGAAGTGTTTACCCATAGGAAACAATGGGGCTGCGTTAGGAGCTGAACGCTACTTTTTTGCAGGTGTTAGGTTTTTTTCAGCTCATTGTTTCCTATGGGGGAATCGTGCACGAGCACTTTTTTTAAGCTGGCCGCGTCCGTAAGCAACGCTGGTATTGATAGTTGCAGTGGTGGTAAATATACCTGTACGCTCCCTTTTTGGAGCCTAACGCAGCCCTTCAGAGAACTCTAAATACCAGCGTTGTTTAAAAGGTGCGGGGGGGAAAAAACATGCGTAGCTAACGCACCCCTTTGGCCGCAAAACTCTAAATCTAGGCGTAAGTGTTTTCTCTTTGTGCTTCTCTATAACTAATGTTTTAATTAGCAAATCTAGCTAAAATGCCCCTTTAATGGTAGGGATGATCAGTTTAATCTTCTATAGGCAGCACATCTAAATATAAACTATAAATATATGTACATCATCAGCAGTGTGTCATAAAAGTTATTGTTTCAATGAGCAAAACCAGCTATTTCAGGTTTATTTAATACTCTGCAGCTGGTACAAAAATGTACTGCAAACAAATTTACAATACAGTTTTCCTTTAAACTGAAAATCTCATCTACCATCATCAGTGTAACTACAACAATATTACAATATGCACATATTATTTATTCTGCTTGCTTTTGCTTTAAAGGATCTCAGAAGAACTGGCTCACCCATGTATTCTCTTAGAATGGATTAAAATGTTGCTGCTCATAAAAGTAAAATACTTGTCTGCAATAAAAGTGAAAAAACTAGGTGGTTTAGGTGCATATATTATTGTAAGACAGAAATCTATCCTTACTAAATAACAGGTAATGGGTAGTAAAATGCCTTTTAGCACCTATAGTGGTCAATTTATCAAGCTCCGTATGGACCGCTGCTCCATAATTTGTCCGCCTGTTCTGAGGCGGCGGACAGAAATCAACCCTATTGAATACGATTGGGTTGATTGACACCCCCTGCTAGCGGCCGATTGGTTGCGAATCTGCAGGGGGCGGCATTGCACCAGCAGTTCACAAGAACTGCTGGTGCAATGATAAATGCCGACAGCGTATGCTGTCAGCATTTATCAATGTGCGGCGGACATGATACGCTACATCGTATCTTGTCGACTAACACATTAATAAATTTACCTCATAGACTTTGAGCCTCTAAGAAAATAAGTGTCACATACATATAAGCATGGAAATGTGTATGTCTAAATATATATTTAGATTAGAATGGAGATTAGAAATGAATTTGTGTCAGTTTGCTTAACAAAAAAAAAAAGTTTAAAGGGACAGTCTACTCGAAAATGTTTATTGTTTAAAAAGATAGATAATCCATTTATAACCCATTCCCCAGTTTTGCATAAACACAGTTATATTAATATACTATTTACCTCTTTGATTACCTTGTATCTAAGCCTCTGCAGACAGCCCCCTTATTTCAGTTCTTTTGACAAACTTGCATTTTAGCCAATCAGTGCTGACTCATAAATAACTCCATGGGAGTGAGCACAATGTTCTCTATATCACTCACATGAATTAGCAGTGTCTGACTGAGAAAAACTGTCAAAATCAAATAGAAATAGGAGTGCCTAATAAGATACACATATACTCCCATAGAATTATCCTATAGGTTATCTGGTAAGCCTGTTTTTTATTTGTGGGATACACTCGTTTAATACACTCTACACTATTGCATATTTCTTTTTTACAGGGACAGTTCACTTGCTGATACTGAATTATACAGCACTGAATATTTTTATATCAACATATTTTACATTTTTGGGTACAAATTCACTTTTTTTTGTACTTTCCACTTCACTTTAAAGAATTTTTGGGACTTCATAAAACAGATACACAACTTTCATTTAATTGTTGATTTTGTAACTTACTATTTGGACTTTTTTTATTGATCCTACACCTACAGTTTTATATGCGCATATTATATATTTGTTCTTTTTTTTTTTAATGATAAATTGTCATAATATATTTATGTACTTGTATGTTATCTTCTTTTACACCACTCATGTTCACATTTAAACCTAAGTTGAGGCAATCACTTCCACTAGCTAAAAACTGTCAAAATGCACTGAGGAAAGAGGCGTCTTCAAGGCATAAAAATTAGCATATGAGCCTACCTAGGTTTAGTTTTCAGCAAAGAGTACCAAGAGACCAAAGCAAATCTGATCATGACAGTAAATTGGAAAGTTGTTTAAAAACCACCTTAAAGGGACATGAAACCCAAAATTGTTCTTTCATGATTTAGGTAGAACATATCATTTTTTTTTTTTTTTAATACTTTTATTTATAATCCAAGACATTATCCATGAACCAATGTTAACAAAATTTAAACACATAATCATAATCAAAAGAAATTATACATATGTTCATTCACATAATACTATATTTAATTATACATACTAGTATATTTTAACTAATCAGCGTATTAGTATAACATAATCAATCTACTCAATAACACTTCTTGGAGTTTTTTTAGTTTTTTCCAACCTTCCCTGAACCCTCTCCTCCCTCCCCCCCCCATGCGGAAAGGCAATCTACCTAAACCACAATCTCACGAGGAAGGGAAGAGGGAAAAGAAAAAAAAAAAAAAAAAAAAAAAAAACAACAAAAAAAAAAAAACCCAACTCTACCACTATCTCTTCCTTAAGCTTACCAATTCCCTAGTAAAACAATTTCTGTATTCCTGAAAGGAAAGATTATATGATTAATTTCTGCCACAGGGAATATCCTTAAAAAAACTGCCCATTTATCAAAAAATCTTTTAATGTCCTGATCGTTGTTTAGGTCCGCATCTCTCTGCTCTAAAATACATTGCTTTTTTATGCTGTTTTTAATCTCAGGGATGCTTGGAATTGCAGGACTTTTCCACTTTTTACAAATTAAATATCTAGTAGCGAGGATTGTTGATATTATTATACCTTCGTTATTTTGTCTACCAGATTCTTTCCTAAGACAAAATATTATCTGATATAATGTTAATGTAAGACCTGTTATCTTTAGCACATTTTTAAGCCAGTATTCGACTTTAGCCCATAGATTTTTAATCTTTGGGCAATACCAGAACATATGTGCTAAATCAGCTGCCTGGAGCGAGCATATCATTTTAAACAACTTTCCAATTTACTTATATTATCAAATTTGCTTCATTCTCTTGGTATCATTTGTTGAAGGAGCATCAATGCACTACTGATTTCTAGCTGAACAAATGGGTGAGCCAATGAGAAGGGGTGTATATATGCAGTCACCAATCAGCAGCTAGAACCTAGGTTATTTGCTGCTCCTGAGTTTTGCTAGATAAACCTTTCAGCAAAAGATAAAAAGAAAAGGAAGCAAATTAAATAATAGAAGTAAACTGGAAAGATATTTAAAATTGTATTCTCTATCTAAACCACGAAAGAAAGTTTTAGGGTTTCATGTCCCTTTAAGGAAAATAAGATGGGTTCTTTTGCTGCACATGGTATAAATAACAATGCATGTTCATACCACATATGCATGTTCATATAACATATACAGTACATGTAGGTTTTGTTAGAGGACACGGAAATCAATGGAATGAAAAACTATAAAATATATACTTGTTTGACAAAACAAAGCTACATTATTCATTGCAAAATGATTTTCAGATAGAGTTGCAGTTTCATGCATCTTCAAATTTGTTTGTTTTTTAAGTACATCAGAAATATGAATCCTAAATCTAATAAATATTGCTCACGTAGGTTATGATAGAATTAAAGTGCCATAAACAGGTTGTACATATCCTAAAAGGGCTAATTAATTAAAAATAGTTTGTGTAAAAATATGTTTAAAAATTGCTGACAAATATTTTAAAATAATTTTCAAAAATAAGCAAAATCAATTACATAGCTAAGCTGCCTGGAGCAGCCAACTCCACCCCCTTATCAGTGTTTAGACACAGGCATTGTATTTCAACTGAGTTCACAGCTTCTAGGCATGCTCCAGCAGATAATCTCTATTCACTTTTGCATTTTACCGAAAGAACAATAAACATATACAGCCATAAAAGGAATTGTGTTGGTGGAGTTAGAGCTTTACAATTTAGAAACTAGAAAGAAAGGGTTAATGGTGAGGCACTGCAGTATAAAAAGCAGGTAAAGTAATTAAAGTACATATTATTATAGTTTGTCTCTATCCCAACTTGTTTTATGTCCCTTTAAAGATGATTGTATAGAATAGACTTTAATACTTTATTTGTAAATTAGCACGACAATTGGAATTTAGGCAATGAATAGAACTGGAAGGTAAAATTAATTGTACATGAAAAATGTTCACATAGTTTTATTAAGCAAACTTCTGAGTATTAAAACCAATACAGACCTAGAGTACAATTGGAGCGCAAACATATTTGTGCTATTCTGCATTAACTTTGCTTGAGCACATCCAATTTTATATTAGAAGTCCAAAGTTTTTTTTTATTGTTTTTATTGAGGTTGAACAATAACAAAATGGACCAAGGGGACCAAGTTGCAGTCTTGCAAATCTGTTCCACAAAAGCTACCTTTTTAAAGTCCAAGAAGAGGAGACAGCCCTTGTGGAATTCTCTCAATAGCCCCCAGAACCTTAGAAAAAATCTAGGAGCCGTGGCCAGGCCAAAGGGAAGAGCCACAAACTGAAAGTGTTTGACCGAAAGGCAAATCTCAGGAACTCCAGGTTATGGTCATCATGAACTGACCCACTTGGACCAAAGGAAGAATGGAACCAATGGTTTCCATTTTGAAGGATGGAACCCAGAGGAAACTTGTTGAGACACTTTAGAATTAGAATAGGATGAAGAGTTTCCTCTTTTTCAGGAACCACAAACAGAATGAATATAATCCTAGACCCTGTTCCCTAACAGGAACTGGAACTATCACTCCCAGGGAAGAAGGGTCCCAAAAGCAATTAAAAAATGCCTCTCAGTTATCTGGACCACATATAAAATTGAGAGATGGAACCTACCTCTGGGAGGAAGGTTTGCATTCTATTTAGTAACTCTGAGATACTATGTCCGTAGTCTAACTGGGACATCTTGTATCCAAGATTGAAGAAAAAACAGAGACATCCAGCCCTTCACTTGGTCCGATCCCGGATTGGGGTAAACCCTTTGTGCTGATGTCTCTACTCTGATGTCCTTTAGGTTGATTCTTCTTGTCTAGTGGTAGAAAAGACCCTTTTCCACCTGTAAAATCAGTAATATTCCTGTCAGATCCGGACCAAACAAGGTCTTACCCTTGTAAGGAAGTGACAGAAGCTTGGACTCAGAGGAAAAAAAACGCTGACCAAGAATATAGCCACAACACCCAGCGGGCTAGCCCAGCAAAGCCAGATATCTTGGCTCTCGGCTTAATGACTTGCATGGTAGCTTCAGAAATAAAAGACTTGGCTAACATAAGAGCCTTAATTCTGTTCTTGATCTTCTACATAGGAGTCTCTACCAAAATGGAATCAGACAAGATGATGCGCCAATAAGATGCCGCACTTGACACAATGGCAATACAAATTTCCATATAAGCCTTCAGCTTAGGCCATTGATCCTTCAAAAAGCAGCTATCCTCTATAGGGATCATAGTTCTCTAGCCAGAGTAGAAATGGCCCCTTCTACGTTAGGCACAGTGCTCCATGATATTTAATGGAGACAGCGACAGGAAACATAATTTTTAAAGACAGGAGACGGGGGAAAGGAAACCCCTGACTGCTCCCATTCCTGTGAAAAATCTCCTAGCACGGTCTGGAACAGGAAACACTTCCACAGAGGAAGGAACATCAAGCAATTAATAAGTAGACTAGTTAGGGTTGACAACGACAGACGTATCGGAGTCGTCCAAGGTAGCCAAAACCTCCCTCAACAATACACAGAGGTGTTAAAGCTAAAATCTGAAGGATACTACTTCAGCATCAGATGAAGGAAATATACTGTCCGAATCTGAGAATTCACCCTCAGGCCACCGACGTATCCTCCTCATCAGACCTATGAGGAAAAGCAACCTGTGTAGCCGCAAGTGGAACAGAAACCTTACTATCTGAATCTCTAATATTCCTCATGCCTTTTCCCTTTAGCATAGGAAAAGCAGATAATGCCACAGATACCGCCGAAGATACCTGAGCAGCAAGTTCTGCAGGCAAAAACTTCCTCCAGGAGGCCAAGAGGAACTGCAGTGCACTATATGTGATGCTATAGAGGCTTGGGACGTTTAAGGAGAAAACTGTGGAATAGCCTGAGCAGCATCATCCTAAGAGACTATGGGCTCAGAGGCAACATCAATCTGCATTAAAAAATCCCAGTTAAACATGCAGCACAGAATTGTGTTGTAAAACAATTTGTGCTTCAAGGCATATGAAACATATGACAAGACACTGATTCTTGTCCAAATACCCATCCACATTTTCACTTTAAAGAAATTGGACTACCAGGCAGGGATTGAACTTCTGACCTTAAAGGCCAGATATACAAGGCAATAGCTTTACTTTAACCATGTGATGCAAGCAAATTAAAATTTAGAAATTTAAAGAAAAAAAATGTCATAGTGAAAATACATTTGCATTTTACAATTTTATTTGGTATGTAAATTTTCAATGTATATACGGTTCATATTTGCTTCCACAGCTCCCTTAATCCAGCGAGCGTTTGCAAGAAAGAACCAATTCAGTGAACTCTGCACCGCAGAACGACATAGAACTCTCCTGTATTCCAGGAGAAAAGAACAATAACAAGACGCCTCTCTGCTTTAGACACAGCAAGCGGAGGGACGGGTCACATGACCTTCCACAGAAATGGCGCAGAGCAAACTAGAAGCGCGCCCAAACTCTCCTGCCGACAAAAAATGATAATAAGCTAACGGATCGTATAACCAATCTTGTCTATCAGCGTTTGGAGAAAACTATGGTACTTGAATAAAAAAGTTCTTCCAGCGCATTGCAAATACAGTCACAAGCACTACATGATAAAATGCTTGAAGAATGGGTCTCTCAATAATTATGCCCAAAGCAGAAAATAAAGGTTAAATAGCGACACACTATTTAAGACCACAGAGAAGTTTAGAGCCAAAATAACATAAGTCTAACGATATAGCAAATGTTTGACCCAACACGCTTAACAGTGCTTAAAACACCTAGATTTAGTGGCCTCTATGTATGAAGCCGTCTACTTTCCTGCATTCGCCGGACCAATACGCTCGCCTACCATCGCTGCCGCGGACCTGAATACGTTTGCCAAAGTTATCAAGAAACCTGCCAAGAAGTCGCGCACCAAGTACTTGGTTCTTCGCAGCTTCTTCGCAGCTTTCTTGCTAGCCTGTCACTAAGCACCCACACTAAACTATACTGTTTTACCCCCTAAACCGCCGCTCCCGGAGCCCCCCGCACCTAAATAAAGTTATTACCCCCTAAACCGCCGCTCCTGGACCCCGCCGCAACTATAATAAATATATTAACCCCTAAACTGCCGCTCCCGGACCCCGCCGCCACCTACATTATACCTATTAACCCCTAATCTGCCGCCTCCTATACCGCCGCCACCTATATTAAAGTTATTAACCCCTATCCTGCGGATCCCGGACCCCGCTGCAACTAAATAAATTGTTTAACCCCTAAACCGCCGCACCCGGAGCCCACCGCCACCTACATTACATTTATTAACCCCTATCCTGCCCCCCACTACACCGCCGCCACCTACATTAAACTCATTAACCCCTAAACCGCCGATCCCGGACCCCGCCGCATCTAAATTAAATGTTTAACCCCTAAACCGCCGCTCCCGGACCCCGCCGCCACCTATATTAAACTTATTAACCCCTAAACCTAAGTCTAACACTAACACCCCCTTAACTTAAATATTATTTTAATAAATCTAAATACATATTACTATTATTAACTAAATTATTCCTATTTAAAACTAAATACTTACCTGTAAAATAAACCCTAAGATAGCTACAATATAACTAATAATTATATTGTAGCTATTTTAGGATTTATTTTTATTTTACAGGCAACTTTGTATTTATTTTAACTAGGTACAATAGTTATTAAATAGGTAATAACTATTTAATAGCTACCTAGCTAAAATAAATACGAAATTACCTGTAAAATAAATACTAACCTAAGTTACAATTACACCTAACACTACACTATCATTAAATTAATTAATTACCTAAATACAATTACCTAAAATTAAATACAATTAAATAAACTAAACTATAGTACAAAAAACCCCCCACTAAATTACAGAAAATAAAAATTTTTTAGAAGAAGTTTAAACTAATTACAACTAATCTAAGCCCCCTAATAAAATAAAAAAGCCCCCAAAAAAATAAAATGCTCTACCCTATACTAAATTACAAAGTAATCAGCTGTTTTACCTGTAAAAAAAATACAATCCCCCCAACATTACAACCCACCACCCACACACCCCTACTCTAAAACCCACCCGATCCCCCCTTAAAAAAACCTAACACTACCCCCCTGAAGATGACCCTACCTTGAGTCGTCTTCAGCCAGCCGGCCACCGATGGGACAGAAGAGGACATCTGGAGCGGCAGAAGTCTTGATCCGATCGGGGCAGAAGAGGTCCTCCAAGTGGCAGATGTCTTCATCCAAGCGGCATCTTCTATCTTCAATCAACCGGAGCGGAGCCATCTTGAATCCATCCGACGCGGAGCCATCCTCTTCTTACTATGTCCTAAGGCCGAATTAAGGTTCCTTTAAATGACGTCATCCAAGATGGCATCCCTTGAATTCCGATTGGCTGATAGGATTCTATCAGCCAATCGGAATTAAGGTAGGAAAAATTTGATTGGCTGATTCAATCAGCCAATCGGATTGAAGTTCAATCCGATTGGCTGATCCAATCAGCCAATCGGATTGACCTTGCATTCTATTGGCTGATCGGAACAGCCAATAGAATGCGAGGTCAATCCGATTGGCTGATTGGATCAGCCATTCGGATTGAACTTCAATCCGATTGGCTGATTGAATCAGCCAATTGGATTTTTCCTACCTTAATTCCGATTGGCTGATAGAATCCTATCGGAATTCGAGGGACGCCATCTTGGATGACGTCATTTAAAGGAACCTTCATTCGGCCTTAGGACATTGTAAGAAGAGGATGGCTCCGCGTTGGATGGATTCAAGATGGCTCCGTTATGCTCTGGTTGATTGAAGATTGAAGATGCCGCCTGGATGAAGACATCTGCTGCTTGGAGGACCTCTTCTGCCCCGATCGGATCAAGACTTCTGCCACTCCAGTTGTCCTCTTCTGTCCCATCGGTGGCCAGCTGGCTGAAGACGACTCAAGGTAGGGTGATCTTCAGGGGGGGTAGTGTTAGGTTTTTTAAGGGGGGATCAGGTGGGTTTTAGAGTAGGAGTGTGTGGTGGTGGGTTGTAATGTTGGGGGGCATTGTATTTTTTGTTACAGGTAAAAGAGCTGATTACTTTGGGGCAATGCCCCGCAAAAAGCCCTTTTAAGGGCTGGTAAAAGAGCTGATTACTTTGCAATTTAGTATAGGGTAGGGCATTTTATTTTTTGGGGGGGCTTTTTTATTTTATTAGGGGGCTTAGATTAGGTGTAATTAGTTTAAACTTCTTGTAAAAAAAAAAAATATTTTCTGTAATTTAGTGTTTGTTTTTTTTGTACTATAGTTTAGTTTATTTAATTGTATTTAATTTTAGGTAATTGTAGTTAATTTATTTAATTAATTTATTGATAGTGTAGTGTTAGGTGTATTTGTAACTTAGGTAAGGATTTATTTTACAGATAATTTTGTAATTATTTTAACTAGGTAGCTATTAAATAGTTATTAACTATTTGATAGCTATTGTACCTAGTTAAAATAAATACAAAGTTGCCTGTAAAATAAAAATAAATCCTAAAATAGCTACAATATAATTATTAATTATATTGTAGCTATCTTAGGGTTTATTTTAAAGGTAAGTATTTAGTTTTAAATAGGAATAATTTAGTTAATAATAGTAATATGTATTTAGATTTATTAAAATAATATTTAAGTTAGGGGGGGTGTTAGTGTTAGTGTTAGACTTAGGTTTAGGGGTTAATAAGTTTAATGTAGGTGGCGGCGGGGTCCAGGAGCGGCGGTTTAGGGGTTAATATATTTATTATAGTGGCAGCGGGGTCCGGGAGTTGCGGTTTAGGGGGTAATAATAATAATAATAATAATAATTTATTTAGGTGGCGGTGGTGTAGGGGGGCAGATTAGGGGTGTTTAGACTCGGGGTACATGTTAGGGTGTTAGGTGCAGACATCTCCCATAGAAATCAATGGGATATCGGGCAGCAGCGAACATGAGCTTTCGCTGCTGTCAGACTCCCATTGATTCCTATGGGATCCGCCGCCTCCAGGGCGGCGGATTGAAAACCAGGTACGCTGGGCTGGAATAGTGCCGAGCGTACCTGCTAGTTATTTGATGACTACCAAAAGTAGTGAGATTGTGCCGAACTTGCGTTCGGAACATCTGTAGTGACGTAAGAATCGATCTGTGTCGGACTGAGTCCGGCGGATCGAAGCCAACGTCACTATATTCTACTTTTGCCGGTCTCTAGCCTTTGATAACTAAGGCGAATTAGCCTCGTCACAAATACGCTGCGGAATTACAGCGTATTTGCGGTTGACGGTTTGATAACTAGAGGCCAGTATCTCTTCACAGAACCGTCTCATGTTTTAACATCCTCAGAGAACTTGAATAAAATCATGAGCCCAAAAATAGAGTTAACTCCTCCATAATGGAGAGTCACCCCATTCTCTTGTCTCACATACAAAATGTGCCTGCTCACTGCCTGCAATTAATCCTGTACCCAGGATTCTAGTCCCATTTCTTAATATAAATGCTGAGAGAGAGTTTCCATTAACCCCATTCAGTGCCAGTCTCCCACCCAGAAGACTAAAAGGCACTTACCTTTAGTCTGGCCGTCCGGCAGGAGTACTGCTTACAAGGCATGAGAGGACACATGCTCCTCACAGAGACCTGTAGAAAAACAGAGTAAACCTACTCTGGCTTTCTATAATAGGGCAGCAACATGTTAAGAAAACGCAGCGAGGCCCACCACACAAGTTCCTAACTGCTTTTAAAGCCACCACTACCCTACTGAAGAAATTAATGTGGAGTACGGCTAGACCCAAAAATCTTGCTTGAAGCAAAGGAAATTCAATTTTATTCAGATACCAAAACTTCACCTCCTTCATGCATCAAGGCATGAGATTTTAAAGCTCAATGTGTGTTATTATGCTCCCAATTCTGTTTGTACTATTTGTAGTTTAGATTCCCACAGAAATGTCATATTAAGCAAAAAATCTAGTCTATTTGTTGACATGTAGAAGTATTTTTCTAATTTAAGGTTTAAAGTTCCTGCAAGGTAGGAATATTCTCTCGTTTCCAGAATTTGGGGATCAACTGTTTAGAGCTTTGGCGTCCCTCGAATTCCGATTGGCTGATAGGATTCTATCAGCCAATCGGAATTAAGGTAGGAAAAATCTAATTGGCTGATGGAATCAGCCAATCAGATTCAAGTTCAATTCCGATTGGCTGATAGAATCCTATCAGCCAATCAGAATTCGAGGGACGCCATCTTGGATGACGTCCCTTAAAGGAGCCTTCATTCGTCGGTAGTCCGTCGGGGAAGAAGGATGTTCCGCGTCGGCGGAATGAAGATGGATCCTGAAGAAGATGATTGAAGACCCCACTTGGAAGATGACATCGCCCGGATGGAAGACTTCTTCAGCGCCGCCTGGAGGATCACTTCATCGGATGGAAGACTTCTTCAGCGCCCCTTGGAGGATCACTTCTGCCGCTCCGGATCTCCTCTTCAGTTCCATCGGTGGTCGGCTGGCCGAACACGACTCAAGGTAGGATGATCTTCAGGGGGGTAGTGTTAGGTTTTTTTAAGGGGGGTTTGGGTTAGATTAGGGGTATGTGGGTGGTGGGTTTTAATGTTGGGGGGGGGGTTGTATTTTTCTTTTACAGGCAAAAGAGCAGTTTTCTTTGGGGCATGCCCCACAAAAGGTCCTTTTAAGGGCTGGTAAGGTAAAAGAGCTTTGAACTTTTTTAATGTAGAATAGGGTAGGGAATTTTTTTATTTTGGGTGGATTTGTTATTTTATTAGGGGGGCTTAGATTAGGTGTAATTAGCTTAAAATTGTTGTAATATTTTTAAAATGTTTGTAACTTATTTTTTTTATTTTTTGTAACTTAGCTTTTTTTATTTTTTGTACTTTAGTTAGTTTATGTAATTGTATTTAATTTTAGTTATTTGTAGTTAATTTATTTTATTAATTTAATGATAGTGTAGTGTTAGGTTTAATTGTAACTTAGGTTAGGATTTATTTTACAGGTAATTTTGTATTTCTTTTAGCTAGGTAGTTATTAAATAGTTAATAACTATTTAATAACTATTCTAACTAGCTAAAATAAATACAAAGTTACCTGTAAAATAAATATAAATCCTAAAATAGCTACAATGTAATTATTAATTACATTGTAGCTATCTTAGGGTTTATTTTACAGGTAAGTATTTAGTTTTAAATAGGAATAATTTATTTAAGTGTAGTGTAGTGTTAGGTGTAATTGTAACTTAGGTTAGTTTTTATTTTACAGGTAATTTTCTCTTTATTTTAACTAGGTAGGTATTAAATAGTTAATAACTATTTAATAGCTATTGTACCTAGTTAAAATAAATTGAAAGTTGCCTGTAAAATAAAAATAAATCCTAAGATAGCTACAATATAATTATTATTTATATTGTAGCTATATTAGGGTTTATTTTACAGGTAAGTATTTAGCTTTAAATAGGATTAATTTATTTAATAAGAAATAATTTATTTTGTTAGATAATAATTATATTTAACTTAGGGGGGTGTTAGTGTTAAGGTTAGACTTAGCTTTAGGGGTTAATAACTTTATTATAGTAGCGGCGAGGTCCGGTCGGCAGATTAGGGGTTAATACTTGAAGTTAGGTGTCGGTGATGTTAGGGAGGGCAGATTAGGGGTTAATACTATTTATTATAGGGTTATTGAGGCGGGAGTGAGGCGGATTAGGGGTTAATAACTTTATTATAGTAGCAGTGAGGTCCGGTCGGCAGATTAGGGGTTAATAATTGTAGGTAGGTAGCAGCGACGTTGGGGGAGGCAGATTAGGGGTTAATAAATATAATATAGGGGTCGGCGGTGTTAGGGGCAGCAGATTAGGGGTACATAGGGATAACATAGGTTGCGGCGGTGTACGGAGCGGCAGATTAGGTGTTAAAAAATATATGCAGGGGTCAGCGATAGCGTGGGCGGCAGATTAGGGGTCAATAAGTGTAAGGTTAGGGGTGTTTAGACTCGGGGTTCATGTTAGAGTGTTAGGTGCAGACATAGGAAGTGTTTCCCCATAGGAAACAATGGGGCTGCGTTAGGAGCTGAACGCTGCTTTTTTGCAGGTGTTAGGTTTTTTTTCAGCTCAAAATGCCTCATTGTTTTCTATGGGGGAATCGTGCACGAGCACGTTTTTGAAGCTGGCCGCGTCCGTAAGCACCGCTGGTATTTAGAGTTGCAGTGGCAGTAAATTATGCTATACGCTCCCTTTTTGGAGCCTAACGCAGCCCTTCTGTGAACTCTAAATACCAGCGGTATTTAAAAGGTGCGGGGGGAAAAATACACGCGTAGCTAACGCACCCCTTTGGCCGCAGAACTCTAAATCTAGCCGTTAGTGTGTATTTTGGATTGGGATTTAGGAATGATGTTGAATAAAAATGTAATAGGGTCAAGCGGCCAGACACAATTGAATGAAGAGTTTATATAAGCTTTTATAGATTCCCAGTAGGGTTTGATTTGTCCACACTTTCTCCAGCACTTTGCAGAGGGAAATACATATTTCAATCTTTGTGGGGTTAGAAACCATCTCAGAAGGAGTTTGTAATTGTTTCTAAAATTGATGTGGAATGTGAAAATTTGGTTATGTTATTAAAAATATTATTCCAGTCCTTTGACGATAGGTGGTAAGGTATGCTCTTTTGCCAAGCTTGTAGGATGGGAGAGTGTTAGGTTGTGGGGATATTAAGATTTTATAGATAAGGGATATGGAGTGCTTTGGAGGGTCAGTAGTACTGCATAGTAATTCAAAAGGTGTTCTAGGATGTATCATGTTTTGCTTATTGTGATGGTGTGATAAAAAGTGTGATAATTGGTGATAGTGTAGCCAATGGTCAAAAAATCAATTTCCCAAATCCTGTATTTGTTCTAAAGGTAATCACCTAGTAGAGTCTGTTAAGAGATATATAGGAAGAAGATGTTTGATATTCATGTCTTCTGGTTATGTATAGCGTATTCCTACCGGGAAGTCAGGATTGTGTAAAGTGGGGGTTAGTGGTGATGGAATGTTTCATAAATTTTCAAATCTTTTAGGCAGTATTTTCCATGTGTCAAAGGTTTCTTTTAGTATTGGGAATGATCGGATAGATTTGGGTCTACAATTAGGTGGTAGCCAACATAAATGTCCTAGTTGGGGAAAGTTAATGAGGTTGTGTTTAATTGAAATCCATGCTTTGATATTAGGGCCTTCTCAGAGGCTCCAGTCAATAATTATATTTAATATAGTAGCATAGCTATAAAGTTGTAGATCTGGGACTCACAGTCCCCCTTGTTGTCGGGGGAGCTAAAGTGTAGATTTGGCATCTCTAGGAGGACAGTGTCGCTATATATATGAGTTTAAAATGCTCTGAAGTTGTGGACTATAACATTTTGGTATTGTAATAGGTACTGTTTGAAAGAAATAAAGAATTTTGGGTAGCAGATTCATTTTTACTGCACTAATTCTTCCCAGCCAGGAGATCGATTTAGGGAGCCAATCAGATGTCAGTTGGGAAAAGTCCCAGAGGAATCTTTCATAGTTAAGTTTATATAGTTGAGTTGGATCAGGGGTAAGGGGAATACCATGATATTTAAAAGCATGTTGGAATATAATGAAGGGGGTGTTTTGCATTAAGGTTAATTTGTCTTGGTGAGGCAATTGCAATGGGATGAGTTTGGATTTGTTAAGGTTAATTGAATAATTGGAGACACTGCTATAATTTTCTAGTACTAATTGTGTAGCAGGGATATACTTCAGGGAGAGGACAGGAACAACAGTAGATTGTTCACAAATAGGGCTAGTTTGTGATGGCCAGACGCCAACGAGATACCCCTCATGTCTCGATTCTACCTGAGTTGCAATGCTAGGATTTCTATGGATATTACAAACAATAGGGGTGAGAGGGGACACCAATGTTTTGTCCTGTTTGTGATGGGGAAAGAGTTTGAAAGGGTTCTGTTAACCCTTAGTTTGGTTGTGGGATTGGAATTTAAGGCAAATCTTTTGTAAAATGAAGTTATTTTGAAGTCCAAATTTTTGGAGGGAAAAGTATAAAAATGTCCAATCCAACCTATCAAACGCCTTCTGGGCTGTGGTATATGATTCAAATTGGCGTGCTGCATCTATTGGTGTATCTTTACCATGTTGTCCCTGGCCTCCCTCTCCAGGACAAACCCAGATTGATTTTGATGAATTATATGTGGAAGAATGAGATTGAGACTATTTTCCAATATTTTAGAGTATAATTTTAGGTCTGTGTTGAGTAGTGAAATAGGTCTGAAATGATCTGGCTGGTCTGGACTCTTCACTGTTTTCAGGAGTACGCTAACATGAGCTTCTAACATGGTGGATGGGGAAGGGTTATCCCTATCAATATTTTGAAATATAGAGAGTAAATTTGAGGCTAGGAGGTCTCAGTAGATCTTGTAGTATACCCCGCTGAATCCATCTGGACCCAGGCTTTTCCCTGGGGAGTTTAGCAGCATTAATTTAATCAATGCTGATGGGTAGATTTAGAGTGTCTTTCATGTCTGAAGTGAGTTGTGGAGTTACTATTGGTTGGAGATATGTATAACATGTGTTTCTGTGAAGAGAAGAGTCTCTTTGTGGGAAAAGATTGAAGAGATGTGCATGATATTCCCTGAAAACGTCCCTAATAGAAATAGAGTTTTCTATATGTTTATTAATTGGGTGTGTGAGTCGGTGGACATAATTTGAGTTTTGTTTCTTTTTCAAGGCTCTAGCCAAGAGTCTACCTGTTTTATTACCCTCTGCATGGTATTTCTGTTTTAATAGAGCGCTTGTTTCTGGACTTTAACATCTAAGAGTTTGTTCAGTTGTTGTCTGTTTTGAGTTAAAGTGAATGTAAACTTTGAGGAATGTGTGCCCTGTTTTTAAAAATCCTATTAAAAACAGGGGCACTTTCATTCATCAAAGTTTACATTTCAGCCGTTTTGTTAAAATACTTACCTTTTCTTCATAAAGCTGACCAGCGATTAACCCGCCTGCCGCTCGTCTCTTCTTACGTCAGAAATGAAGAATCCGGCTTCCTCCAATCACAGCTTCCCCCCAGAGCAAACATTGCCTGAGGTCATTCCGTGATTGGAGGAAGCTGGATTCTTCATTTTTGACCTATAAAGAGACGAGTGTCAGGCGGGGAATCACTGGTCCGGCTTCACAAAGAAAAGGTAAGTATTTTAACCAAACGGCTGAAATGTAAACTTTAGTGCAGTGTTTTTCAACCAGTGTGCCATGGCACACTAGTGTGCCGTGAGAGATCCTTTGGTGTGCCGCGGCAGACTGACAACAGTGTGACATATTTTTTAAACTTTGCTTGTTTTTTACTCCCAGTGCAGGGGTAGTTTGTAGGAGGCATGGCATAACAGCACAATACATACAGTATGTGTGTGTTTGTATGTGTATATATATACACACATATATATATATATATATATATATATATATATATATATATATATATATATATATACAGGGAGTGCAGAATTATTAGGCAAGTTGTATTTTTGAGGATTAATTTTATTATTGAACAACAACCATGTTCTCAATGAACCCAAAAAACTCATTAATATCAAAGCTGAATATTTTTGGAAGTAGTTTTTAGTTTGTTTTTAGTTTTAGCTATTTTAGGGGGATATCTGTGTGTGCAGGTGACTATTACTGTGCATAATTATTAGGCAACTTAACAAAAAACAAATATATACCCATTTCAATTATTTATTTTTACCAGTGAAACCAATATAACATCTCAACATTCACAAATATACATTTCTGACATTCAAAAACAAAACAAAAACAAATCAGTGACCAATATAGCCACCTTTCTTTGCAAGGACACTCAAAAGCCTGCCATCCATGGATTCTGTCAGTCTTTTGATCTGTTCACCATCAACATTGCGTGCAGCAGCAACCACAGCCTCCCAGACACTGTTCAGAGAGGTGTACTGTTTTCCCTCCTTGTAAATCTCACATTTGATGATGGACCACAGGTTCTCAATGGGGTTCAGTTCAGGTGAACAAGGAGGTCATGTCATTAGATTTTCTTCTTTTATACCCTTTCTTGCCAGCCACGCTGTGGAGTACTTGGACGCGTGTGATGGAGCATTGTCCTGCATGAAAATCATGTTTTTCTTGAAGGATGCAGACTTCTTCCTGTACCACTGCTTGAAGAAGGTGTCTTCCAGAAACTGGCAGTAGGACTGGGAGTTGAGCTTGACTCCATCCTCAACCCGAAAAGGCCCCACAAGCTCATCTTTGATGATACCAGCCCAAACCAGTACTCCACCTCCACCTTGCTGGCGTCTGAGTCAGACTGGAGCTCTCTGCCCTTTACCAATCCAGCCACGGGCCCATCCATCTGGCCCATCAAGACTCACTCTCATTTCATCAGTCCATAAAACCTTAGAAAAATCAGTCTTGAGATATTTCTTGGCCCAGTCTTGACGTTTCAGCTTGTGTGTCTTGTTCAGTGGTGGTCGTCTTTCAGCCTTTCTTACCTTGGCCATGTCTCTGAGTATTGCACACCTTGTGCTTTTGGGCACTCCAGTGATGTTGCAGCTATGAAATATGGCCAAACTGGTGGCAAGTGGCATCTTGGCAGCTGCACGCTTGACTTTTCTCAGTTCATGGGCAGTTATTTTGCGCCTTGGTTTTTCCACACGCTTCTTGCGACCCTGTTGACTATTTTGAATGAAACACTTGATTGTTCGATGATCACGCTTCAGAAGCTTTGCAATTTTAAGAGTGCTGCATCCCTCTGCAAGATATCTCACTATTTTTGACTTTTCTGAGCCTGTCAAGTCCTTCTTTTGACCCATTTTGCCAAAGGAAAGGAAGTTGCCTAATAATTATGCACACCTGATATAGGGTGTTGATGTCATTAGACCACACCCCTTCTCATTACAGAGATGCACATCACCTAATATGCTTAATTGGTAGTAGGCTTTCGAGCCTATACAGCTTGGAGTAAGACAACATGCATAAAGAGGATGATGTGGTCAAAATACTAATTTGCCTAATAATTATGCACTCCCTGTATATAAGGCTACAATGTGTGATTTTTTTTAAATTTTGGGATGGTGGTGTGCCACAGGATTTTTTAATGTAAAAAAGTGTGCCACAGCAAAAAACATAATTTATGCTTACCTGATAAATTTATTTCTCTTGTAGTGTATCCAGTCCACGGATCATCCATTACTTATGGGATATTAACTCCTCCCCAACAGGAAGTGCAAGAGGATTCACCCAGCAGAGCTGCTATATAGCTCCTCCCCTAACTGCCATTACCAGTCATTCGACCGAAAACATGCAGAGAAAGGAAAACCATAGGGTGCAGTGGTGACAGTAGTTTAATGGAAAAATTACCTGCCTTAAAGTGACAGGGCGGGCCGTGGACTGGATACACTACAAGAGAAATAAATTTATCAGGTAAGCATAAATTATGTTTTCTCTTGTTAAGTGTATCCAGTCCACGGATCATCCATTACTTATGGGATACCAATACCAAAGCTAAAGTACACGGATGACGGGAGGGACAGGCAGGCTCTTTATACGGAAGGAACCACTGCCTGAAGAACCTTTCTCCCAAAAACAGCCTCCGAAGAAGCAAAAGTGTCAAATTTGTAAAATTTGGAAAAAGTATGAAGAGAAGACCAAGTTGCAGCCTTGCAAATCTGTTCAACAGAAGCCTCATTCTTAAAGGCCCAAGTGGAAGCCACAGCTCTAGTAGAATGTGCTGTAATTCTTTCAGGAGGCTGCTGTCCAGCAGTCTCATAGGCTAACCGTATTATGCTACGAAGCCAAAAGGAGAGAGAGGTAGCCGAAGCTTTTTGACCTCTCCTCTGACCAGAATAAACGACAAACAGGGAAGACGTTTGTCGAAAATCCTTAGTTGCCTGTAGATAAAATTTCAGGGCACGGACTACATCTAGATTGTGTAGCAGACGTTCCTTTTTCGAAGAAGGATTAGGACACAAAGATGGAACCACAATCTCTTGATTGATATTCCTGTTAGTGACCACCTTAGGTAGGAACCCAGGTTTAGTACGCAGAACTACCTTGTCTGAATGAAAAATCAGATAAGGAGAATCACAATGTAAGGCAGATAACTCAGAGACTCTTCGAGCCGAGGAAATCGCCATTAAAAACAGAACTTTCCAAGATAACAACTTGATATCAATGGAATGAAGGGGTTCAAACGGAACCCCCTGTAAAACATTAAGAACTAAGTTCAAACTCCATGGTGGAGCAACAGTTTTAAACACAGGCTTGATCCTAGCTAAAGCCTGACAAAAAGCTTGAACGTCCGGAACTTCTGACAGACGTTTGTGTAAAAGAATGGACAGAGCTGAAATCTGTCCCTTTAAGGAACTAGCGGATAAACCCTTTTCTAAACCTTCTTGTAGAAAAGACAATATCCTCGGAATCCTAACCTTACTCCATGAGTAACTCTTGGATTCGCACCAATATAAGTATTTGCGCCATATCTTATGGTAAATCTTTCTGGTAACAGGCTTCCTAGCCTGTATTAAGGTATCAATAACTGACTCAGAAAAACCACGTTTTGATAAAATCAAGCGTTCAATTTCCAAGCAGTCAGCTTCAGAGAAATTAGATTTTGATGTTTGAAGGGACCCTGGATCAGAAGGTCCTGTTTCAGAGGTAGCGACCAAGGTGGACAGGATGACATGTCCACTAGATCTGCATACCAAGTCCTGCGTGGCCATGCAGGTGCTATTAGAATCACTGATGCTCTCTCCTGTTTGATTCTGGCAATCAATCGAGGAAGCATCGGGAAGGGTGGAAACACATAAGCCATCCCGAAGGTCCAAGGTGCTGTCAAAGCATCTATCAGAACCGCTCCCGGATCCCTGGATCTGGACCCGTAACGAGGAAGCTTGGCGTTCTGTCGAGATGCCATGAGATCTATCTCTGGTTTGCCCCAACGTCGAAGTATTTGGGCAAAGACCTCCGGATGAAGTTCCCACTCCCCCGGATGAAAAGTCTGACGACTTAAGAAATCCGCCTCCCAGTTCTCCACTCCCGGGATGTGGATTGCTGACAGGTGGCAAGAGTGAGACTCTGCCCAGCGAATTATCTTTGATACTTCCATCATTGCTAGGGAGCTTCTTGTCCCTCCCTGATGGTTGATGTAAGCTACAGTCGTGATGTTGTCCGACAAACCTGATGAACCCCCGAGTTGTTAACTGGGGCCAAGCCAGAAGGGCATTGAGAACTGCTCTCAATTCCAGAATGTTTATTGGTAGGAGACTCTCCTCCTGATTCCATTGTCCCTGAGCCTTCAGAGAATTCCAGACAGCGCCCCAACCTAGTAGGCTGGCGTCTGTTGTTACAATTGTCCAGTCCGGCCTGCTGAATGGCATCCCCCTGGACAGATGTGGCCGAGAAAGCCACCATAGAAGAGAATTTCTGGTCTCTTGATCCAGATTCAGAGTAGGGGACAAGTCTGAGTAATCCCCATTCCACTGACTTAGCATGCACAATTGCAGCGGTCTGAGATGTAGGCGTGCAAAGGGTACTATGTCCATTGCTGCTACCATTAAGCCGATCACCTCCATGCATTGAGCTACTGACGGGTGTTGAATGGAATGAAGGACACGGCATGCATTTTGAAGCTTTGTTAACCTGTCTTCTGTCAGGTAAATCTTCATTTCTACAGAATCTATAAGAGTCCCCAAGAAGGGAACTCTTGTGAGTGGAAAGAGAGAACTCTTCTTTTCGTTCACCTTCCATCCATGCGACCTTAGAAATGCCAGTACTAACTCTGTATGAGACTTGGCAGTTTGAAAGCTTGAAGCTTGTATCAGAATGTCGTCTAGGTACGGAGCTACCGCAATTCCTCGCGGTCTTAGTACCACCAGAAGAGCACCCAGAACCTTTGTGAAGATTCTCGGAGCCGTAGCCAATCCGAATGGAAGAGCTACAAAC
The DNA here is from genome assembly GCF_027579735.1 of Bombina bombina. Taxonomy (NCBI): domain Eukaryota; kingdom Metazoa; phylum Chordata; class Amphibia; order Anura; family Bombinatoridae; genus Bombina; species Bombina bombina. The sequence continues at coordinate 939,840,244 of NC_069500.1, forward strand.
TGGTAATGCCTGTCTAGAAAGGCAAACCTTAGATACCGGTAATGATCTTTGTGAATCGGTATGTGAAGGTAAGCATCCTTTAAATCCACTGTGGTCATGTACTGACCATTTTGGATCATGGGTAAAATTGTCCGAATAGTTTCCATTTTGAACGATGGAACTCTTAGGAATTTGTTTAGGATCTTTAAATCCAAGATTGGCCTGAAAGTTCCCTCTTTTTTGGGAACCACAAACAGATTTGAGTAAAACCCTTGTCCTTGTTCCGACTGCGGAACCGGATGGATCACTCCCATTAATAAAAGATCTTGTATGCAGCGTAGAAACGCCTCTTTCTTTATTTGGTTTGTTGACAACCTTGACAGATGAAATCTCCCTCTTGGGGGAGAGAATTTGAAGTCTAGAAGGTATCCCTGAGATATGATCTCTAACGCCCAGGGATCCTGGACATCTCTTGCCCAAGCCTGGGCGAAGAGAGAAAGTCTGCCCCCCACTAGATCCGTTCCCGGATCGGGGGCCCTCGATACATGCTGTCTTAGGGGCAGCAGCAGGTTTCCTGGCCTGCTTGCCCTTGTTCCAGGACTGGTTAGGTCTCCAGCCTTGTCTGTAGCGAGCAACAGCTCCTTCCTGTTTTGGTGCAGAGGAAGTTGATGCTGCTCCTGCTTTGAAATTACGAAAGGAACGAAAATTAGACTGTCTAGCCTTAGGTTTGGCTCTGTCTTGAGGCAGGGCATGGCCTTTACCTCCTGTAATGTCAGCGATAATTTCTTTCAACCCGGGCCCGAATAAGGTCTGCCCTTTGAAAGGTATATTAAGCAATTTAGATTTAGAAGTAACGTCAGCTGACCAGGATTTTAGCCACAGTGCTCTGCGTGCCTGAATGGCGAATCCGGAATTCTTAGCCGTAAGTTTAGTTAAATGTACTACGGCATCTGAAATAAATGAGTTAGCTAACTTAAGGGCTTTAAGCTTGTGTGTAATCTCATCTAATGGAGCTGATTCAAGTGTCTCTTCCAGAGACTCAAACCAAAATGCTGCTGCAGCCGTGACAGGCGCAATGCATGCAAGAGGTTGCAATATAAAACCTTGTTGAACAAACATTTTCTTAAGGTAACCCTCTAACTTTTTATCCATTGGATCTGAAAAGGCACAGCTATCCTCCACCGGGATAGTGGTACGCTTAGCTAAAGTAGAAACTGCTCCCTCCACCTTAGGGACCGTTTGCCATAAGTCCCGTGTGGTGGCGTCTATTGGAAACATCTTTCTAAATATCGGAGGGGGTGAGAACGGCACACCGGGTCTATCCCACTCCTTAGTAACAATTTCAGTAAGTCTCTTAGGTATAGGAAAAACGTCAGTACTCGCCGGGTACCGCAAAATATTTATCCAACCTACACATTTTCTCTGGTATTGCAACTGTGTTACAATCATTCAGAGCCGCTAACACCTCCCCTAGTAATACACGGAGGTTTTCCAGCTTAAATTTAAAATTTGAAATATCTGAATCCAGTTTGTTTGGATCAGAACCGTCACCCGCAGAATGAAGCTCTCCGTCCTCATGTTCTGCAAATTGTGACGCAGTGTCTGACATGGCCCTAATATTATCAGCGCACTCTGTTCTCACCCAGAGTGATCACGCTTACCTCTTAGTTCTGGTAATTTAGCCAAAACTTCAGTCATAACAGTAGCCATATCCTGTAATGTGATTTGTAATGGCCGCCCAGATGTACTCGGCGCTACAATATCACGCACCTCCCGAGCGGGAGATGCAGGTACTGACACGTGAGGCGAGTTAGTCGGCATAACTCTCCCCTCGTTGTTTGGTGAAATATGTTCAATTTGTACAGATTGACTTTTATTTAAAGTAGCATCAATACAGTTAGTACATAAATTTCTATTGGGCTCCACTTTGGCTTTAGCACATATAGCACAGATATCTTCCTCTGAATCAGACATGTTTAACACACTAGCAAATAAACTAGCAACTTGGAAATACTTTTCAAGTAATTTACTATAATATGAAAACGTACTGTGCCTATAAGAAGCACAGAAAAAGTTATGACAGTTGAAAATTAATAAACTGAAAAGTTATAGCATCAAATCTTTGTAAAAAACACAATTTTAGCAAAGGATTGCTCCCATTAGCAAAGGATAACTAACCCTCATAGCAGAAAAAAATAAAAAAAAAAAATACAGAAATAAACGTTTTTTTATCACAGTCAACTACAATCTCACAGCTCTGCTGTGAGTGATTACCTCACTCAAAACAAGTTTTGAAGACCCCTGAGTTCTGAACCGGATCATGCAGGGAAGACAATAAACTTCTGATGCGTAGCAAAAGCACCTCTCCCCCTCACACATAACAGTGAGAGAGATCAGTAAACTGTCATAAATTAAATAAAACGACTGCCAAGTGGAAAAAAATAGTGCCCAAAACATTTTTTCACCCAGTACCTCAGAAAATTAAACGATTTTACATGCCAGCAAAAAACGTTTAACATTAATAAATTGAGTTTTATTAAAAAGCCTGTTGCTAGTCCCTGCAAATTAGGCTAAAGTTTTATGCATACAGTATAATTCCAGTGAAGTGCCATTCCCCAGAATACTGAAGTGTAAAATATACATACATGACAGCCTGATACCAGTTGCTGCTACTGCATTTAAGGCTGAGTTTACATTATATCGGTATGGCAGAATTTTCTCATCAATTCCATTGTCAGAAAATAATAAGCTGCTACATACCTCTTTGCAGATTAATCTGCCCGCTGTCCCCTGATCTGAAGTTTACCTCTCCTCAGATGGCCGAGAAACAGCAATATGATCTTAACTACTCCGGCTAAAATCATAGAAAAACTCAGGTAGATTCTTCTTCAAATTCTACCAGAGAAGGAATAACACACTCCGGTGCTATTATAAAATAACAAACTTTTGATTGAAGGTATGAAACTAAGTATAATCACCACAGTCCTCTCACACATCCTATCTATTCGTTGGGTGCAAGAGAATGACTGGTAATGGCAGTTAGGGGAGGAGCTATATAGCAGCTCTGCTGGGTGAATCCTCTTGCACTTCCTGTTGGGGAGGAGTTAATATCCCATAAGTAATGGATGATCCGTGGACTGGATACACTTAACAAGAGAAAAAAGGTTAAAAATCACTGCTTTAATGAATGAAAGTGCCCCTGTTTTTAATAGGATTTTTAAAAATCAGGCACACATGCCTCAAAATTTAGATTCAATTTAAAGTGTCCAAAATTGAATTGTCAGAGGGGTTAAGTTTATGTAAGTGGTCTAAATAAAGAATCTTTAGTTTGAGTTTTTGCTGTTGTTTGCAGTCTGTTTTTTTGTGCTTTGATTTGAATGAGTTCCCCCCTTATAACACATTTATGTGCTTCCCAATGTTTTCCTAAAGAGGTATCAATTTATGTGGTTTCTTGGAAAAAATGGGTAATAGATTGAGCTATCTGTTTTTTAATTATTGGGTCTGAAAGTATCGTATTGTCTAGCTTCCACTGGAATTGTTTGATGGGTTGTGAGGGCCATCTGAAGCTGCTGAAGACCACTGAATGGTCAGACCAGGATGTCAGGATTATGCGGGAGGAGTATAGACAGAATAATAAGTGGTCCTCTAATATGTAATTTAGGCGGGAGTAAGATTTGTTGGGGTTCGAGAAGAATGTGTAATCCTGTTTGGATAGGTATAATTGTCTCCAGGTGTCTTGTAGAGTTAATAAATGTAGATTATGCCAAAAAAAAATGATGGAGATGTTTCTTTACTTTTATGTTCTGATTGGGACTATTTAGTTGTGGGATAACAGGTAAACAGAGCAGTAGATGCAGAAGCATGAAGACCGATTTAAACTTCTTTTGGGGCCTTGAGAATGAAACTATACAAGAGATAGTCATGCCTAGGACTGTGTGTATCCATGTAGTACTACATTTGAAAACAATTAAATCGAAGATAAATCCAAAATTAAACATTAAAACATGGTCAAAGAAACAACAAACCGCACTGACAAGCAGAACGGATGTTTGGTAGTAGCAAGTTATTCTTCTGGGTGGGTGGAAGTAGCCCAGTCCCTGTAGAGAAAATATATAAAATGCTAACTTAAAACATTTAATTTCCATAACTGTAACACTATTTGGGGCATCTGAGACAACTGTGCAACTTCGGAAGTTATACTAAAAACATAAAAAGAATAAAAGTTCTCTGTTTAACTCCACATAGAGGTGGGTTGAGGGGGGTCCCATAGAAGAAGGGAATCTTTCCATACCAAAGTTACTTTTTATTGCTCAAGTGATAGTCTAGGGCATACTAACATCTGCATGCTGGACAGGTGTGCTCTATATCTCTCACATAACAGACCTCTATGGGGGCGTGCAGTAAAGTTCATGTTGTATATCATTCGATAGTTACGCTGATAGTGCAATAAGCCAATGGTGCATTAGCAGTGGAATTGTTCGTATAATTATATGCTATTCTATTGATAATAATGTTGTTGTTTTTTTTAACTTTTATTTATCACCAACAATGGGTACGGGTATACACAGTGTATGTCTACTCACCACACAGGGTAAAATAACAGGAAAATAAAGCAACATACATTTTCAAATATAGGAAAGTACAATAGACTCAATGTTGAAATGAAAATTATTCTTCCATCAGCTGGAAAGCATTTCAGCACCAAATGTGTATCCATATTGTTGGAAATTTTTATTAAAGTAAATAAACTAATGTAAAACTTAACTAAACTAAACAAGAAAAGTCTCTTTGTAATAAAAAACTGCAATGCAATATGTAATATATACACCCTCACTAGGTATGAAAACACTTCGCTTGACCTCAGGCACATGTTAATATTCAGGGTGAGCGTTATGGTGGTGCATTTCAATAGGCGATGAGAAAGGAAGGTTAGATCTAAGAAAAGAGGGAAATCAATTGTACAAATGTTCTAATTCGGAAACGGTATGTCAGTCTGTATTGTAAACTGCATATTATTAGAGGGAACTTGGTGTAAAATAAAAAAAGTATATAGGCTCTGTATATATATATATATATATATATATATATATATATATATATATTTGCTTCAAGCTGTAAGGTCTAGAGAGCATGATTTACTTCTGTAATGCAATATGTTAAACACTTAAAGGGACACTCAATCAAAATGAAACTTCAATTATTCAGATAGAGCATGCCATTTTAAACAACTCTCCAATTTACTTCCATTAAAAAAATGTGCACAGTATTTTTATATTTAAACTTTTTGAGTCGCCAGATCCTACTGAGCATGTGCAAGAATAAGTGTGTATGCATTTGTGAATGGCTGATGGCTGTCACATGGTAGGTGTATGCATTTGTGTTTGGCTGATGGCTGTCACATGGTACAGGGGGAGTGGAAAAGACATAACTTTTAAAATTGTCAGAAAAAAAATCTAAAACTCATTTGAAGTTCAGACTAAGTGCTATTGCACTGGCTTGTTATCTTGCATTTGTTGATTATGCAAATCTACTGTGTTGACTGGTCCTTTAAAGGGACACTGAACCCAAATTTTTTCTTTCGTAATTCAGATAGAACATGCAATTTTAAGCAACTTTCTAATTTACTTCTATTATCAAATTTTCTTCATTCTCTTGGTATCTTCATTTAAAATGGTAGAATGTAAGTTTAGATGCCGGCCCATTTTTGGTGAACACACTGTGTTTTTCTTGCTGATTGGTGGATAAATAACACCCACCAATAAATAAGTGCTTTCCATGGTCCTGAACCAAAAAAATAGCTTAGATGCCTTCTTTTTCAAATAAAGAAAGCAAGAGAACGAAGAAAAAATGATAATAGGAGTAAATTAGGCAGTTGCTTAAATTTGCATGCTCTATCTGAATCATGAAAGAAAAAAATTGGGTTCAGTGTCCCTTTAAAGGGACAGTCAAGTCCAAAAAAAACTTTCATTTTTCAAATAGGGCATGTAATTTTAAACAACTTTCCAATTTACTTTTATCAACAATTTTGCTTTGTTCTCTTGGTATTCTAGTTGAAAGCAAATCTAGGAAGGCACATATGATAATTTCTAAGCCCTAGAAGGCCACCTCTATTGTATTTACTTTTCACAGTAGGGGAGAGCAAGCTCATGTAGGCCATATAGATAGCATTGTGATCACGTCTGTGGCTAGTGGCAGACACTTCACTAATTGGCTAAAATTCAAGTCAATAGATAATAACTAAAAGTCATGTGATTAGGGGTGGTCAGAAGATGCTTAGATACAAGTTAGTCACATAAGTAAAAAATGTATTAATATAACTGTGTTGGTTTTGCAAAACTAGGGAATGGGTAATAAAGGGATTATCTATCTTTTTAAACAACAAAAATTCTGGTGTTTACTGTCCCTTTAAAGCTTGAATCTGAAAATAAATTTGGAAAAAAAACTATGTCAAAGTGGGATACAGAAGTACTATGATGCACCTTACTATTGACTTGAGAGTTAATAAATCAATATTAAAATATATGTTCATTTATGGGCTCCCTCTTACAAGGTAGAAACTACACATAAAGAAACATGAGGAGAAAACACTCCAAACCAAAATGGCAGTACAGTTCCACTAATAATGAAATCATTGCATACTGACGTACATAAGCTCAGTAAGTGAAAAAGAAAAATTAGTGAGCACAAGAAAATGGCTGCATAGAGAGTTAAAGGGACACTGAACCCAAATTTTTTTCTTTCGTGATTCAGATAGAGAATGCAATTTTAAGCAACTTTCTAATTTACTCCTATTATCAATATATCTTAGTTCTCTAGCTTTCTTTATTTGAAAAAGAAGGCATCTAAGCTATTTTTTGGTTCAGCACCATGGAAAGCACTTGTTTATTGCTGGGTGAATTTATCCACCAATCAGCAAGAACAACACAGTGTGTTCACCAAAAATGGTCCAGCATCTAAACTTACATTCTTGCATTTCAAATAAAGATACCAAGAGAATGAAGAAAATTTGATAATAGGAGTAAATTAGGAAGTTGCTTAAAATGGCATGCTCTATCTGAATCATGAAAGAAAACATTTGGGTTCAGTGTCCCTTTAAGTATTAGGTGAAGGCACTGGGATTGCAGCAGTAGTTTAACCCACTCCTGTTTTCAATTTTCCCTTTAAAGAGTACAAAGGTGACCTCCTTTCTTGGCACAGTGTAATGTGAAAGGGACAGAATGGCATAACAGGTAAACAGAGCAGTAGGTGCAGAAGCATGAAGGCCGATTTAAACTTCTTTTGGGGCCTTGATTAAATCTTCTCGCTCCTGTAGATTAGAGGGCAGAGTCAGTACTTGACAGAGAAAGTCCTTTATATAAGAGAGGAAACTGTTTATACTTTCATCTTGTGGTCCATGAACCAAATCCCCAGTAACACCCCCAATCTCACTGGCATGCTCCATATTAGCGAATACAATCATGGGTAGAGAAGCTAGTCTGGTATTGGCAATGTACCAGTTTACTGCTCCATCCCTCCCTGGCGGTATCAATCGTTATTAGCTGTTTCAGTCTCAAAGTCGGGAAGGACAGTATACTTATCAATCCCATGGGCACTACCTTTAAAGGGATAGTCTACACCTTAATCATTTTAAAGTCTTACTTTAGATTAAGCTGCAAATAGCCTCATGCACCCTTTCTATAGACTGTCCCTTTAACATCAAGTGTGTTGAGAGCAGGGATGGTATACTACTCCTTAACCGTTTCAATGTCAGCCTCTGAGCACTTGCTTTCTGCCATAATAGCAAAGCTCTGTGCAATATTAACTTTCTCATATTTAAATGTAGTCAGGGCAGGTTCCATGAGCATTGTTAGGACCTCCACGGTTACATCTAGGTTCAGTGGTCCCTTATTGATGCGGATTTCTTGCATAACATTTTCCAATGACTGTTGTAAGTGATCAGATGAGCTAATCACAAGAGGTATATATGTGCAGCCACCTATTAGCAGCTAGCTCATAGCAGTGCACTGCTGCATTTAAGCCTAACCAAGTATACTTATCCACAAAGAATACTAAGAGAACAAAGCAAATTAGATAATATAAGTAAATTTGAAATGTGTTTAACCCTTTGGTGACAGGGTTAATTTAGTAAATTGAAATCCCGCAATCGTGCACGCGATCGCGAGATTTCAATGATGGGATCAGATCGTGGTGGGGGTGACCCTATGACACTAGGCACACCCTCCAGACAGCGATCCCATCCTGGAAACACTGTTGGCTTCAGGACAGCCAAATGGCTAGGACGTTCTATTCCGTCCTAACAGCGCTAAAACCTGGCGCAGGGTGCAGTTAGGACGGAATAGAACATTGTAACAGCATTAAAAGGTTAAAATGGTATGCTCTATCTGAATCAAGACAGAAACATTTTGGGTTTCATGTTAGTAATCTGCACAATCAGGGACAGTACATTTTGTTCACCATAATTATGATGTAAATTAATTGCCCTAAAATGTCCTCCATTCTTAGCCGCAAAATTCTTCCTGGTGCTGCTGTTTTGTTAAAGAAATGTGTCACTGGGTTGTTCTTCAATCACAACCTGCATGATCGTGCTGTTCAGATAAATGTAGCTCGCTACCGTGCTGGATTAAAGGGACATGAAACCCAACATTTTTTCTTTGATGATTAATGTAGAACATACAATTTTAAACAACTTTCCAGTTGACTTCTATTATCAAATTTGCTTCATTATCTTGGTATCATTTGTTGAAGGAGTAGCAATGCACTACTGGTTTCTAACTGAACACATGGGTGAGCCAATGACATATCGGTATATATACATATATATGCATCCACCAATCAGCAGCTAGAACCGGCTCCTGAGCTTTCCTAGATTAACCTTTCTGAAAAGGATAACAAGAGAAGGAAGCAAAGTAAATAATAGAAGCAAATTGCAAAGTTGTTTAAAATTATATACACTGTCTAAATCATGAATGTCTAATTATGACTTTTGTGTCCATTTAAGCTGTTGGCTTTATTAGTACCACTAGATGCAAGTGCCTATAATAACCACAGTCATGGATCTAGGAGCTCATGGCAATTCTTAAAAAGACGGTAAAGTCAAAATGAGTCTTTAATGGTTTAGATATTGCGTACCATTTATACAACTTTCCAACTTCTGTTATCAAATTTTCTTTGTTTTCGAGGTATCCTTTGTTGAACTGTAAATCTAGGTAGATAGTAACCTTCAGAAGTGAGCACGAATCTTTAGGATTCTATGGCAGCTGTGTTTGCAAAAATGTCTGTAGAAATGTTATAGACTGTTTCAAACACTGCAGCCATAGAGGCCCATTTATCAAGCTCCGATTGGAGCTTGAGGGCCAGTGTTTCTGGCGAATCTAAAGACCGCTGCTCCATAACCCTGTCCGCCTTCTCTGAGCAGGCGGACAGAGATCGCCACAATTCAACCCGATCGAGTACGATCGGGTTGATTGACACCCCCCTGCTGGCGGCCAATTGGCCGCGAGTTTGCAGGGGGCGGCTTTGCACCAGCAGCTGCAATGCTGAATACGGAGAGCGTATTGCTCTTCGTATTCAGCGATGTCTGTCGTACCTGATCAGCACTGTCGAATCAGGTCTGACAGACATTTGATAAATAGGCCTCATAGAGTGCTAAAGACACATGCACGCTCCTGAGCACCTGTCAGCCTACCTAAATTTACTCTTAAACAAAGGATACAAAGACATTTGATAATAGAAGTAAATTGGAAAGTTCTTCAAAATCACATGCTATATCTAAATCATAACTATTTAATTTTGCACTTTGTGACTACATTATTTTTTCTGCAGTTTTTTAAAGGGACATAAAACCCAAATCAATTTACTTCTATTATCAAATTTTATTTGTTCCCTTGGTATCTTTTGTTGAAAAGCAGGGACGTAAGCTCAGGAGCGTGCACATTTCTGGAGCACTATATGGCAGCAGTTTTACAAGAATGTTATCCATTTGCAAGAGCACTAGATGGCAGCACTGTTTCATGTAGTGCTCCAGACACCAACCTAGGTATCTTTTGAACATAAAATACCATGGAAATGAAGCAAATTTGATAATAGAAGTAAATTTGAAGCTTTTTAAAAATTGTATGATTTTATGTTCTATCTGAATCACAAAAGAAAAATTTGGGGTTTCATATCCAAAACATTCAAAAAAGAGTTCCAAGACCACTTGTTTCCAGAATATCCAATAAAAAATGTGCAAAAAGTCTTTTTAATCACATGGGAGGAGATAAAAAGAACTTTAGGTAATAGGTGTGAGAAATCTTCCGGCAGGAGTATAAGCTTCAGGATAAAACAGGTTTACCTTTAAGATCCACAGGTTTCATTCTGGGTCTATTGTTCGATAGAACTCATCAGCGGTCTCTGTTTACCTTCACCAGATCGGCCTCCTGCTCACCTATCCTGCTTCCAGTATCCGATCCTTCAGTGTCTTGTACAATAAACTTGCATTGACTGTCTGTTTCTTCAGCTATGTCTAAAAGGGGTAATTCCACTAAGAAGTCCATCTCACTGACCCCTTCTTAGTGCACAAGACAGCACTAAGTCCAACACCTCCACACATAAGTTCCAAACTCCTAAACCCACTCTGCCAAACGTGACAGTAGCAAACGAATGCCGAATATGGTGGCCACCAGTGGTATTCAGCTATTTTCAGAACTGTATTCCTTCTTGTGATAGTTTACAGATCTTACTGTGTTGCACTTTCACAAGAAAAGAAGAAATCCATCTCCAAAAATAACCGGATAGCCAAATGCCGCTGGCATCCGCCATATTCGGCATTTGTTTGCTGCCAAATTAAACAAATGCACATCCCAAGGAAAATGGGGGAAAATCTCTTTCTTTTTTTTAAACAATTTATTGAGTGTGTTATTTTTATCACAATTATAAATTACATGCTGGTCCTGATCAGACAACGACTCATGTATGTATTGGGTACTTGTAAAGCACGGCTAATCACCCGTAAGGGTCTCAAGGCGCTGCTCATTTTATCGACCTCGGAAGGATGAAAGGCTGAGTGGACCTTGCTGGGAATTGAACCTGCAACCCTTGAGTTGCTACAGAGCTCAGCCACAGTGCTTTAGCATGCTGAGCTATCTGTCCATGTGTAACTAGAGCTGCTGATTTGTGTGTATCATGTGTAACTAGAGCTGCTGTTTTGTGTGTATCATGTGTAACTAGAGCTGCTGATTTGTGTGTATCATGTGTAACTAGAGCTGCTGATTTGTGTGTATCATGTGTAACTAGAGCTGCTGTTTTGTGTGTATCATGTGTAACTAGAGCTGCTGTTTTGTGTGTATCATGTGTAACTAGAGCTGCTGTTTTGTGTGTATCATGTGTAACTAGAGCTGCTGTTTTGTGTGTATCATGTGTAACTAGAGCTTGATTTGTGTGTATCATGTGTAACTAGAGCTTCTGATTTCATTAGTTTCTGCTCTGGACCTATGCTGGGGCTAAACACACAGTAGTGCCTGATCAGTAGTGTTAAAATGACATGCTATAACAAATTAAAACATGCAATTGTTCACCTATTATGGCCTTTTAACAATCGTGTAAGTATTTCATAGTGTCTCAAGTGTTTTAAATTACTAAATAAATAAAATCTATTATAGCAAAATATCTTTAGTTTACCCAATCTAATGTTAAAATCATATGCTACTGATAAAAACTGACAGAGTGATGTAAAATAACACAATATGGGTCTTTGCAGATCCTCCTTAATCCTCTATACTACTGCTAAGAAGTAATTTAAAACAAGGGGACAATACACGTATTTGGTAATAATGGATTCATGAAGGTTGGATTATCTGATCACAGCGTAAAGTTCAGCTGCATGTTAAACCTCAAGCCCAGCTGGAGACAATCCTGTGAAAAGCAAATTGCAGATTAAATGAATATGACAGAAGTTATTAATGATTATCAGCAGTGGTGATGCTATGGAGCGAAGCATTCATTTATTTTATATAAAACCGAAGGACACATTGTGTACATATAAGACTCTAGAATTCAGCACTTTTAACTCCGCTCAAAAAAAAATGTTCTTCTTAGTATTCCAATCAATTAGAAACCCAGTCGTTTTCAATAAGTTGATGTGTCTGAGTTTTAGATTCAATATTTCTATAACACCAGTATTTTCCTTGTGGAAAATCATTTCAAATAGGCTTATCTCAAGCTTGTTGCTCATACCCAGGTAGAAGCAGAAAATGCAAAAATGTAAAATATAGTCACTAAGGGCCTGATATTCAAAGCTTTGACACTTAGATGAGATATTTTAAGAAGTCTCGTCGGTACGACAAGGCCCTTAAAAAAAATTAGAAACACAAATTTTAACTTGAGACATCTTTATGTTGATATGTAGTATTCTTTATGGGAAACAGAGACTCCTACATTACAATACAAGGTCTAAAAAATCCTCAAGATTTTATGTGATTTCTCTCCATGCCGGAGAGGTTTTGTATATCAGGCCCTTAATAAGTAAATACTGATGATAACTAACTTTTGTTGTGTTTTTCTTAAAGGGACAGTCAAGTCCAAAAAAAACTTTCATGTTTCAAATAGGGCATGTAATTTTAAACAACTTTCCAATTTACTTTTATCACCAACTTTGCTTTGTTCTTTTGGTATTCTTAGTTGAAAGCTAGACCTAGGAAGGCTCATATGATAATTTCTAAACCCTTGAAGGCCACCTCTAATCACATGCAGGGGAGAGCTAGTTCAGGTAAACCCTATAGATAACATTGTGAGCACGCCCGTGGATTGTGGCAGACACTGCACTAATTGCCTAAAATGAAAGTCAAAAGATAATAAATAAAATGTCATGTGATCAGGGGGCTGTCAGAAGATGCTTAGATACAAGTTAATCACAGAGGTAAAAAGTGTATTATTATAACTGTGTTGGTTATGCAAAACTGGGGAATGGGTAATAAAGGGATTATCTATCATTTAAAACAACAAAAATTCTGGTGTTGACTGTCCCTTTAACTGATTTTACATTAACCCCTTCAGTGTGCATGAAAACACATTGTCATCATGCACACTGAGCCCTAAGCGCAGAGAATGATTTTGTTATCGTCATGTGGACATCCACACTGTCACAAAATTTATCACAGCCAAGTCCTGTCTGCCACCAGATTTGGAAAGCAGTAACAGTGGTATGAGTTCTGGCATGAAGGGGTTAACAGCATAAAGGGGTTAACAGCATAAGGCCTCAAGCTACCTTATTCTTATCAGGGCATAAGAGCCAAACAAAATTACCCTGCCCCCCAAATTATGCCTACACTACACCCAAAACCTATAATTGCTGCCACCACCCAAGAATATAATATTGAAGTCCCCGATTCCCCCTAAATTATATTTTAATTAAAGCCCCAAAAAATCAAATATAAAAAAGGATAAGCTAAGGAAGCTGTGAAATAAGTTAGTAAAGTCAAATCTTATTAAAAGGACAGTGTACTCTGACATTGTCTCCTTTCCAATGTGTTTCACTGATCTATACTGAATATGTCAATACTTAGGGCCACATTACAAGTGGAGGGCTAAATATCGCTTTCTAGACAGCGATATAAGTGCTCCACTGAGTAATACCAGGGCACGCTATTGTGCACTGGTTTTACAAGTTGCGCTGGCATCAGGGCCGGCTCAACCATGGGACCAAGTGGGTCCAAGGGACCCAAGCAGCACTTGACAAGGGGAAGCACGTTATTGACTAAGTCAGTCACTGTCAGACCCCTGTCTTCTGTCTCTGTGCGGGAATGCACAAAGACATAGAATCAATCCCCTAAATTCTTTCCCACTTATGCTGAAATTGTGCATAAGCATTGGTTGTATGCAGGTAGGCAAGCTTAGTAATGTCAGTGGCCAGGCTAGTAGGTTGATATATTAATCAATAATGTTATTATTGGGGGCGTCATTGTAATCTCGGACGCAGGCAGCACAATGTCTTGAGCCGGCCCTGGCTGGCATTGCTAGGAAGCATTGCGCTCATGAGAGTGCACTTCCATAGGCTCCAATGGGAGCCTCATTGTCATGCTCCCCCTGTAGATAATGGAGAAAGCCATTAACATTGCTCTCCTGGAGACTACCTTTCTGATGCTGGACAGTGAAGTTATCCTGCTGCAATATGTGACTTCATCTGAGTAATATACTGTTTTTCCATGTCATCCTGTCTAACTGAATCAGAAGACTATGAGAACAGTAAACTCCGTTCTGCACAGATACGGCTGCAAATTTTGGATTTAAAATAAGACAGAGTAGGCATGTGCTTACAGGTGTCCTCCATAGAGGTGCGCTTGACTCTGCCTATTATAAATAACGGTCAGCTGGTGACCTTATAGGTACAATCCATTCAAAATTAAACTTTCATGATTCAGGTAGGGCATACTTTTATCATCAAATTTGCTTTGCACTCTTGGAACTCTTTGTGGAATGTTAAACCTAGTGTGACAACCAGGGTTACCCAACCCTGCACCAGTCACTTATTTGGCACAGAAAGGGTTATCAGACTCCTTCTACTGTCACTAATATATCACAATCTAGCCACACCAGGCCAGCATGTGATTTAGTTCAGTGGGTGAAAGGGTTAACAACACTCTCTAGTCTGTACTAGACTTAAAAGAAATGCCCAAAACTTCCCTTTAATGCCACCCACACTAAACTAACTATAATATCTAGCTCAAAAACTGCCACCACTTATGATTTATTAAAGGGAAAATCCTAAGGAAAAACCCAGACTTACACATTAACTCTCAGAATACAATTTAGCAGAGAATAACCTAAATTATACAGTTCTAATACTCCAGTCCTTTCAGTAACGTGGTTCAATTATTAGACAAAGGCCAAAGCTTAATAAAGGAATTATTTATTATGCCAAAAATATTATGCACAATGCATTATTAATACAAAGTTGTTACAAATAAAATTACACACAGCAAACAGTTTTTACAATAAAAAAGGAGAAAAACAGATTGAATACTTTATTAGTCTTTGGAATGTGTTACCAGAGAGATGACATGAAGCAATTAGGTCCTTACTCTGTGTTGTCACAGCCTCCCTTGTAAGAATGACAATCTTATAGTTTAAAATAAGATTCTAATACCTATTTTCCAGAGATCAAGTTGCCTGACCACACCCTCCTGGGCGGGCTAAGAAACCCCCCTGTCTTTATGACCTTCAATAAAGTAAGTCTTTGCCTGAAATTATAGAACCCATTATAATTTCTGCTAGGTAAATCTATTTTCATATATATATATAGACAGGCACTCTCTTAGTTTCATTGGGAGAATCAATTTGATATCAAATATGACAGGGTTGTCATATTTCCCTTAATTTAATGTCATAATAGGTCTTAAACATATCTCTACATTGTACCAATGTCCTTTTATTGACCTTATCAGTTTCTGGGACTGAGGCACTGTGGTGTATCTCTGGAGCTGACAGATTTATGACTCATTGCATACACAATAACATTTGGAGAAAGGAGTCTTAGAAACTATTTATGAGGGGTTCTGGCACATCAAAGAAAACACAAACACACAGTTCTTCTTGAAAAACAAATCTTTCTCCAACATTGGTGTGTCCGGTCCAAGGCGTCATCCATAACTTGTGGGAATATCTCTTCCCCAACAGGAAATGGCAAAGAGTACAGCAAAAGCTGTCCATATAGTCCCTCCTAGGCTCCGCCCACCCCAGTCATTCTCTTTGCCGTTGCACAGGCAACATCTCCACGGAGATGGTGAAGAGTATGTGGTGTTTAGTTGTAGTTTTTTATTCTACTATCAAGAGTTTGTTATTTTAAAATAGTGCTGGTATGTACTATTTACTCTGAAACAGAAAAAGATGAAGAGTTCTGTTTGGGAGAGGAATATGATTTTAGCAGCAGTAACTAAAATTGTTTGCTGTTTCCACATAGGACTGTTGAGATGAAATAACTTCAGTTGGGGGAAACAGTTAGCAGACTTTTCTGCTTAAGGTATGACTAGCCATTTTTCTAACAAGACTGTGTAATGCTGGAAGGCTGTCATTTCCCCTCATGGGGACCGGTAAGCCATTTTTCTTAGTCTAAAACAAACAGAATAAAAGGCTTAATGTGGGCTATAAAACTGGTAGACACTTTTATGGGCAAGATCGATTGCTTTATTTGGGCATTTTATAAAGCTTGATGTTGATATTCACACTTATAAATTTTGGGGAACGTTTTTTTAATGTCAGGCACTGGTTTAGACACCTTTTCAGTCAGGAAGGGCCTTCCCTGTAGTAGGCTGAGCCTCATTTTCGCGCCATTACTGCGCAGTTACTTTTGAGAGCAGGACATGCAGCTGCATGTGTGTGGGTCTGAAAGTAGTTGAAAAGGTTCCTAGAAGGCTTCATTTGGTATCGTATACCCCCTGGGTTTGGTAAAGTCGCAGCAAAGGCTGTAGCTGGGACTGTAGAGGGGTTAAAACTGTAACCGGCTCCGGTTTCTTCATTTTAAGGGTTAAAGGTCTCAAATTTGGGGTGCAATGCTTTGAATGCTTTAAGACACTGTGGTGAAAATTTGGTTAAATTTGTACAATTTCTTCATAGTTTTTCACATATTCAGTAATAAAGTGTGCACTGTTTAAAATTTAAAGAGACAGTAACGGTTTTGTTTAAAAACGGTTTTTGTACTTTATTGACAAGTTTAAGCCTGTTTAACATGTCTGTGCCTTCAGATAAACTATGTTCTGTATGTATGGATGCCAATGTGTCTCCCCCTTCAAAATTGTGTGATAATTGTGCCATAGCGTCCAAACAAAGTAAGGACAGTACTGCCACAGATAGTAAAGTTGCCCAAGATGATTCATCAGATGAAGGGAGTAGACATAGTTCTACATCATCTCCTTCTGTGTCTACACCAGTTTTGCCCACGCAGGAGGCCCCTAGTACTTCTAGCACGCCAATGCTTATTACTATGCAACAATTGACGGCAGTAATGGATAACTCCATAGCAAATATTTTATCCAAAATGCCTGCATATCAGAGAAAGCGCGATTGCTCTGTTTTAAACACTGTAGAGCAGGAGGGCGCTGATGATAATTGCTCTGTCATACCCTCACACCAATCTGAAGGGGCCATGAGGGAGGTTTTGTCAGATGGGGAAATTTCAGATTCAGGTAGAATTTCTCAACAGGCAGAACCTGATGTTGTGACATTTAAATTTAAATTAGAGCATCTCCGCGCACTGCTTAAGGAGGTGTTATCTACTCTGGATGATTGTGACAACTTGGTCATTCCAGAAAAATTGTGCAAGATGGGCAAGTTCCTAGAGGTTCCGGTGCACCCCTACGCTTTTCCTATACCCAAGCGGGTGGCGGACATAGTGAATAAGGAGTGGGAGAAGCCCGGCATACCTTTTGTTCCCCCTCCTATATTTAAGAAATTATTTCCTATGGTCGACCCCAGAAAGGACTTATGGCAGACAGTCGAGGGGGCAGTTTCTACACTAGCCAAGCGCACTACTATTCCTATCGAGGATAATTGTGCTTTCAAAGATCCTATGGATAAAAAATTGGAGGGTTTGCTTAAAAAGATTTTTGTACAGCAAGGTTACCTCCTGCAACCTATTTCGTGCATTATTCCTGTCACTACAGCAGCGTGGTTCTGGTTCGAAGAACTAGAAAAGTCGCTTAGTAGAGAGACTCCGTATGAGGAGGTTATGGACAGGGTTCACGCACTTAAGTTAGCTAATTCCTTTATTTTAGATGCCGCTTTGCAGTTAGCTAGATTAGCGGCGAAAAATTCTGGGTTTGCAATTGTGGCGCGCAGAGCGCTCTGGCTAAAGTCTTGGTCAGCGGATGTATCTTCCAAGACAAAATTGCTTAATATCCCTTTCAAGGGTAAAACTCTTTTTGGGCCAGAATTGAAAGAGATTATCTCAGACATCACTGGGGGTAAGGGCCATGCCCTCCCTCAAGATAGGCCTTTCAAAGCCAAGAATAAGTCTAATTTTCGTTCCTTTCGCAATTTCAGGAACGGACCGGCCTTCAACTCTGCAGCCTCTAGACAAGAGGGTAATGCTTCGCAAACCAAACCAGCTTGGAAACCGATGCAAGGCTGGAACAAGGGTAAGCAGGCCAAGAAACCTGCTGATGCTAACAAAACAAACAGCATGAAGGAGTAGCCCCGATCCGGGACCGGATCTAGTAGGGGGCAGACTCTCTCTCTTCGCTCAGGCTTGGGCAAGAGATGTTCAGGATCCCTGGGCACTAGAAATAGTTTCTCAGGGTTATCTTCTGGAATTCAAGGAACTACCCCCAAGGGGAAGGTTCCACATGTCTCACTTATCTTCAAACCAAATAAAGAGACAGGCATTCTTACATTGTGTAGAAGACCTGTTAAAAATGGGAGTGATACACCCAGTTCCAACCGTGGAACAAGGAATGGGGTTTTACTCAAATCTGTTTGTGGTTCCCAAAAAAGAGGGAACTTTCAGACCAATTCTGGATTTAAAGATCCTAAACAAATTTCTCAGAGTGCCATTGTTCAAAATGGGAACCATTCGAATGATTTTACCTACAATCCAGGAGGGTCAATTTATGACTACCGTGGATCTAAGGATGCGTATCTACATATTCCCATCCACAAAGAACATCATCAGTTCCTAAGGTTCGCCTTTCTGGACAAACATTACCAGTTTGTGGCTCTCCCATTCGGGCTAGCCACTGCTCCAAGGATTTTCACAAAGGTACTCGGGTCCCTTCTAGCGGTTCTAAGACCAAGGGGCATTGCAGTGGCACCTTACTTGGACGACATTCTGATACAAGCGTCGTCTCTTTCAAAGGCAAAGGCTCACACAGACATCATTCTGGCCTTTCTCAGATCTCACGGATGGAAAGTGAACATAGAAAAAAGTTCCCTGTCTCCGTCGACAAGAGTTCCTTTCTTGGGGACAATAATAGATTCTTTAGAAATGAAGATTTTCCTGACAGAGGTCAGAAAGTCAAAACTTCTAAGCGCTTGTCAAGTTCTTCATTCTGTTCCACGTTCTTCCATAGCTCAGTGCATGGAAGTAGTAAGGTTGATGGTTGCAGCAATGGACATAGTTCCTTTTGCGCGAATTCATCTAAGACCATTACAACTGTGCATGCTGAAACAGTGGAATGGGGACTATACAGACCTGTCTCCAGTGATTCAAGTAGATCAGAAGACCAGAGACTCACTCCGTTGGTGGCTAACCCAGGACCACCTGTCCCAGGGAATGAGTTTCCGCAGACCAGAGTGGGTCATCGTCACGACCGACGCCAGTCTAGTGGGCTGGGGCGCGGTCTGGAACTCCCTGAAAGCTCAGGGGCTATGGTCTCGGGAAGAGTCTCTTCTCCCGATAAACATTCTGGAACTGAGAGCGATATTCAATGCTCTCAGGACTTGGCCTCAACTAGCAAAGGCCAGATTCATAAGATTCCAATCAGACAACATGACGACTGTTGCTTACATCAATCATCAGGGGGGAACAAGGAGTTCCCTGGCGATGAGAGAAGTGACCAAAATCATAGAATGGGCGGAGGATCACTCCTGCCACCTATCTGCGATCCACATCCCAGGAGTGGAAAACTGGGAGGCGGATTATCTGAGTCGTCAGACATTCCATCCGGGGGAGTGGGAACTCCACCCGGAGATCTTTGCCCAGTTGATTCAATTATGGGGCATTCCAGACATGGATCTAATGGCGTCTCGTCAGAACTTCAAGGTTCCTTGCTACGGGTCCAGATCCAGGGATCCCAAGGCGACTCTAGTGGATGCATTAGTAGCGCCTTGGACCTTCAACCTAGCTTATGTGTTTCCACCGTTTCCTCTCATTCCCAGGCTGGTAGCCAGGATCAAGCAGGAGAGGGCCTCGGTGATCTTGATAGCTCCTGCGTGGCCACGCAGGACTTGGTATGCAGACCTGGTGAATATGTCATCGGCTCCACCATGGAAGCTACCTTTGAGACAGGATCTTGTAGTACAAGGTCCATTCGAACATCCAAATCTAGTTTCCCTTCAGCTAATGGCTTGGAAATTGAACGCTTGATTTTATCTAAGCGTGGGTTTTCGGATTCTGTAATAGATACTCTGATACAAGCCAGAAAACCTGTAACTAGGAAGATTTACCATAAAATATGGAAAAGATATATCTGTTGGTGTGAATCCAAGGGATTCTCATGGAGTAAGATCAAAATTCCTAGGATCCTTTCTTTTCTCCAAGAAGGTTTGCATAAGGGATTATCAGCGAGTTCTCTAAAGGGACAGATTTCTGCTTTATCTGTCTTATTACACAAACGACTGGCAGCTGTGCCTGATGTTCAAGCTTTTGTTCAGGCTTTGGTCAGGATCAAGCCTGTTTACAGACCTTTGACTCCTCCCTGGAGTCTGAATTTAGTTCTTTCAGTTCTTCAAGGGGTTCCGTTTGAACCTCTACATTCCATAGATATCAAGATGTTATCTTGGAAAGTTCTGTTTTTGGTTGCTATTTCTTCTGCTAGAAGAGTTTCTGAGTTATCTGCTCTGCAGTGTAATCTGCCCTATCTGGTGTTCCATTCAGATAAGGTTGTTTTGCATACTAAACCTGGTTTCCTTCCAAAGGTTGTTTCCAACAAGAATATTAACCAGGAAATAGTTGTGCCTTCTTTGTGTCCGAATCCAGTTTCAAAGAAGGAACGTTTGTTACACAATCTAGATGTAGTTCGTGCTTTAAAGTTCTATTTAGAAGCAACAAAGGATTTCAGACAAACGTCTTCTCTGTTTGTCGTTTATTCTGGCAAGAGGAGAGGTCAAAAAGGGCAGCCTCCTGAATGCATCACAGCTCACTCTACTAGGGCTGTGGCTTCCACATGGGCCTTCAAGAACGAGGCTTCTGTTGATCAGATATGTAAGGCAGCGACTTGGTCTTCCCTGCACACTTTTGCCAAATTCTACAAATTTGATACTTTTGCTTCTTCGGAGGCTATTTTTGGGAGAAAGGTTTTGCAAGCCGTGGTGCCTTCCGTTTAGGCAACCTGATTGGCTCCCTCCCTTCATCCGTGTCCTAAAGCTTTGGTATTGGTTCCCACAAGTTATGGATGACGCCGTGGACCGGACACACCAATGTTGGAGAAAACAGAATTTATGCTTACCTGATAAATTACTTTCTCCAACGGTGTGTCCGGTCCACGGCCCGCCCTGGTTTTTTAATCAGGTTTGATGAATTTATTTATTTTACTACAGTCACCACGGCACCCTATAGTTTCTCCTGTTTTTCTCCTGTCCGTCGGTCGAATGACTGGGGTGGGCGGAGCCTAGGAGGGACTATATGGACAGCTTTTGCTGTACTCTTTGCCATTTCCTGTTGGGGAAGAGATATTCCCACAAGTTATGGATGACGCCGTGGACCGGACACACCGTTGGAGAAAGTAATTTATCAGGTAAGCATAAATTCTGTTTTTTTAGCTCACAGGCTAAACAGAATTAACCCCTTAGCAGCTAAATCCTGAGGTATTCATGACACCTACTGTAGGTAGGCTCAAACTGATTTCTAAACTGTTAAGAACTGCCTCTTATCCCAGTGCACTTTGACAGTTTTTCACAGTTAGACACTGTTAGTTCATGTGTGCCATAAAGATAACATTGTGCTCACTCCCATGAAGTTATTTAAGAGTCAGCCCTGCTTGGCTAAAATGCATGTCTATCCAAAGCACTGATTTAAGGGGGCAGTCTGCAGATGCTTAGAAACAATCACAGAGGTAAAAAGTATATTAATATAACAGTTTTGGTTATGCAAAATGGGGGAATGGGTAATAAAAAGATTATCTATCTTTTTAAACAATATCACTGCTGGAGTAGACTGTCCCTTTAACTAAGATTGCTGCTGGCAGTGAATTAACAGCACTGCGCATGCCATCTTTGCTAAAGTCACCGCGATTGTCATGCATGCGCAGCATCAGGCTTCTCCACCCATGTGCAATGCTTGAGGCAGCTTTAACAAAGATGGCCACTGCACATGCACAATTCTGTTATTTCACTGCCAGCGGCTATCACAGCACAACGGTGAAAGGGGGCGCTTCCGATGTTGGTACCTACTGGCACCTAGGCTTTAAATTCGTCCCTGGCAGGGCCCTTTTCACTATGACATAGAAGTGTCTGTCTATCCTTTGTCCCTATACTTCAGGTGTATGCAACCAATGACTTGTCAGCTTTATTCTAGTAAATCCTTTGTATGCCAGTATGAATTGCTTGATGTTCTGCGAGCTGTCACATTCCATCTAGGATAAAGTTTGCGTGCAGAGCAACCTGGTAAACATTATTCCACATGCACTTTCACCCATACTAGAAACCAGGGCCACCTCTGGCAAAGCTGTCAGAAAAGCTAAGGTTAGATGTGCATCTTGCAGATGATTTAACCCATACCCTGCTTGAGAAGGGGTTAACCTAATGTCTTAGTTTTTTTAAACCCCTATATCTGCATTTTCACTTTCTGTCGCTTTGTCAGTCTGCAGAGAAGCCATCACATATAGTAGCTTTACCACCTTGCCTGACACTCTGGGTACAGAATGCACTAGCAGCAACATTGCTGGCTCACATACATTTTGGAGCTTATCTAACCTCTACACTCCTTTAGATATGTTTATATTAAACATTGTCCCCAATATTCTATTTGTCTATGGCTCTCTGTTTGTCCTACTCTTTTGTAGGTGTTGTCTTCTGAAATGGTTAAAGGGACACTGAACCCAAATTTTTTCTTTTGTGATTCAGATTCCAAATGGAGCTTGACGACCCGTGTTTCTGGCGAGTCTTCAGACTCGCCAGAAACAGCAGTTATGAAGCAGCGGTCACAAAGACCGCTGCTCCATAACCCTGTCCGCCTGCTCTGAGCAGGCGGACAGGAATCACCGGAATTCAACCCGATCGAGTACAATCGGGTTGATTGACAGCAGCAGCGGCGTTGCACCAGCCGCTCTTGTGAGCGGCTGGTGAAATGCAGAATACTGAGAGCGTATTGCTCTCCGCATTCAGCGATGTCTTGCGGACCTGATCCGCACTGTCGGATCAGGTCCACAAAACATTTGTTAAATTGGCCTCAGAGCATGCAATTTTAAGCAACTTTCTAATTTACTCCTATTATCAAATTTTCTCTCTCTGGTCTCTATCTCTCTTTTTCTGGTCTCTTTCTCTTTCGGGTCTCTCTCTCTATGGTCTCTCTCTTTTTTGGTATCTCTCACTGGTCTGTCTCTCTCTCTCTGGTCAATGTTTCTCCCTGGTCTCTCTGTCCCTCTGGTCTTTTTTCTCTCGCTCTCTAGTCTCTCTCTCTCTCTCTCTCTCTCTGGTATCTCTTTCTCTCTCCCTCTCTGATCTCTCTCTCTCTGGTCTTTCTCTCTCTCCCTCTGTTCTCCCACTCTCTCTCTGGTCTTTCTCTCTCTCTGGTCTCACTCTTTCTGGTCTATGTTTCTCTCTCTCTGGTCTCTGTCTTTCTCTTGTATCTCTCTGGTCTCTCCATCCCTCTGCTCTTTCTCCCTCCCTCTGGTTTCTCTCTATCTGGTGTCTCTCCCTCTCTCTCTGGTCTCTCCTTCCCTTTCTCTAGTTTATCCAACTTTCTGCTCTCTCTCCTTATCTCTGGTCTCCCTCTCTCTGGTCTCTGTCTTTCTCTGGTCTTTCTCTCTCTCTGGTCTCTCCATCCCTCTGGTTTCTCTCTATCTGGTGTCTCTCTCCCTCTCCTCTCTCTCCCTCTCTCTACTCTCTACCTCTTTGTTTGGTCTCTCCCTCCCTCTGCTCTCTCCCCCTCCCTTGTCTATCTCTCTCCCTCTGGTCTCTCCTTCCCTTTCTCAAGTTTCTCCAACTTTCTGCTCTCTCTCCTAATCTCTGGTCTCTCACTCCCTCATCTTTTTCTCACTCCCTTTGCTCTCTCTCCTTCTCTTTGGTCTCTCCTAAATTTCTCCTAAATTTGGAACTGTACACTGTAAAGTGTGCACTTTGGCATTTGGGGGGGGGGGAGTCCTTTGGAATTTAATATGATAACAGTTAGCTATTTTATAAATAATATAAAATAGTGATGGTGAACTCTTTGTGGAACAATATGATGTTCGACTTGACACAAAACACAGGCTGCGCCCCTTCTTGAGAAAGTGGGGGTAATTTCTGGACACATTAGACCCAGCCATTTGAAATCAGGTGCTGAAACCTTTTGCTCATTTGGAAGCAATGCAACAGATAGAATTGGGTGAAGGGACAGAACACACGGGGCAGAACATACAAAGCCTAGAACCCTTTGAAGTGATGTTATTCTAAGGGGAGGGGGGAAAGACTCAAGCTGAATATCTAACCCAGACTACCACACACAAGAAAGTTTTTTTTTTTTTTTTTTCCTTCCCCCCCCCCTCTTACCAACCCACCTCTACCTCCTTCATTTATCCTTCATTGGAAATGGAAAGGTTCACAGTCAAACTGCCTATAGATACCTGGTCAAAGTTTATGTAGATAGTTACTTTACACGTTTTGAATGTTTTTAAATGTTTTAAAATTAAAAATGTTTTAAGGAATGAGGTGCGCAACTATATGCTGAAACCTGAGATATGGACATTACTTCTGCGACATGCCATCTCTGCAATGACTTTTGATTGCTCACACTTGATTGTTCACACTTGAGAACTGGAAATCAAACAACTGTATAACTGTATAATTGTTCATTTGAAGGGATTACTATCTGTACATGGATTGACTACTGTGAAAATGTTGTAAGCGCTTGACTCCTTTAATAAAAACGAATTAAAAAAAAAAAAAAAAATAGTGATGGTGGACAGGGGCAGACATATGTACCCCTGTTCGCCGCAGCTCACCTCTGGCGGGCTGAATTTTGCTGCCGGAATTCAGCATTACATAAGAGCGCTATTTTTCTATTCACTGTCCCCAGCCAATCACACGCCAGCAGTAACTGTCAATCTCCCTGGTCCGACAAGAACGGGGAGATTGAATTTCTTCACCTAATATGTGAAGAAGAGGTTAGGGAAGCAGCAGTCTGATGATAAATACAATCTTGTGAGAACCTGCAGTCATAGGGGGGTGAAGGCAGGCGAAGCCTTTGATAAATCAACCCCTTTGTAGTGACTTGATGGCTCTGCAACTGATACACTTGAACAACCTGAAAAATGTCTGAATTTAAGCAAAATAATAAATACAGGTACAAAATCCAAACTTAGGGGTAGATTTAACAAGTGCCGGGGCAGACATGATTCGCTGTAGCGAATCATGTCCTCCCAACATCGCTTAATGCCGACAGCATGCACTGTCGGCATTTAACATTGCACAAGCATTTCTAGTGAAATGCTTGTGGAATGCCACCCCCTGCTCCCTGGCGGCCAATTGGCCGCTAGCAGGGGGTGTCAGTCATCCCAATTGTATCGGGATGATTGCAGTCCGCCTAAAAAGTGGCGGACAAGTTAAGAAGCAGTGGTCGTAAAATCAGCTGCTTGTTAAATCTACCCCTTATCCTGAAATCCAAACTTTTTAATTACATTTTTTTTAAATAAAAATGATCAAAAATTACTATTCTACCTGCCTGTAAGTTACAATCTTCTCTGTCTGTGTCTTTAGTTTAGTTTTTTTTTTGTGCTCTAAAATGCAAATAGTTATTAAAGACATCAAATATTACAATTCTTATTACAGTACTGTAATATCTTTCTGGTGGTACTATATATACAAAAGTATTAAAAATGATATAAAACTGCCTTTAGGTTACATGTATAAACTGTATTATGACATATAAATATTGTATAAATGACATAAGATATTGTTGTTCCATCCTCTCTCCAAACTGTCCCATTATGCAGAGGCAAATATTCCAAAATGCAAACCTTTCCATTCCCATGCACTTTGGATAAAGGGTTTTCGTCCTGTATAGAAAATGCTCCAATATTCTTTCTTCAACTAGGTGGCAGCACAGAACTGTAAAATGTGCTGTATACACATAGCAATTGTTCTCTGGATTTTTTTTGTGTATTCTTTGTGACACTACTAGTATATTTTTAAAAGAATGGGGCATTTCTGATCTTTTTATTGTTCCAGACCCTATTATAGGATAAAAAAATAAAAATGTAAATGTGATAACATTTGCTTCAGTTACTATGAAAAGAATGGCTTACATTTTAAAATAATGGCAGGGTGTTTTTTGCAGTCTTTTCAATCATTTTTGTAGCAAGTTACTATATATATATATATATATATATATATATATATATATATATATATATATATATATATATATATAAGTACATATAGACTCCACTCACTGGATTTGTGATAAAGTAATCAATTTATTTTTAAATCATAGTGACGTTTCGGGGTCCACAAAACCCCTTCCTCAGACCAGACAGCATAGGGAGTGCTTTAAATACTATAAACCCCTCCCCCTTAGGTTTGAAAATTGCGCCAAAAGTAACCCCGTAGTCATGATGATTCTAAACAGCAAATTACTTTTGCCGCAATTTTTAAACCTAAGGGGGAGGTGTTTATAGTATTTAAAGCACTTTGTTTTCTCCCTATGATGTCTGGTCTGAGGAAGGGGTTTGTGAACCCGAAACGTCACTATGATTTAAAAATAAATTGATTACTTTATCACAAATCCAGTGAGTGCAGTCTATATGTACTTCTATTGAAATTTAATCCAGAGTAAGCACCCTGGTTGCTGACTACCTGATAGTGAGAGTGCAGATACTCGTGGAGTATATATATATATATATATATATATATATATATATATATATATATATATATATATATATATATATATAATCACTAAAAAACAAAAATGTGATGAAAAATAAATGATTTCCCAAAAGTTACTAAACACACTGGGGCATATTTATCAAGCCCCATATGGAGCTTGATGCCCCTTGTTTGGCTTGCCGGAAGCAGGTTATGAAGCAGTGGTCTACAACTTGTCCGCCTGCTCTGAGGCAGCGGACAGAAATCAACCCGATCGAATAAGATCCGCGAATCTGCAATGGCCGTGAATCTGCAGGGAGCGGCATTGCACCAGCAGTTCACAAGAACTGCTGGTGCAATGATAAATGCCAACAGCGTATGCTATCAGCATTTATCGATGATTGCGGACCTGATACGCTACTTTGTATCAAACCAAATTAAAAAAGCCTAATGTAAAATAAACTACCAAGGGCCCTTAAAAGGGCCTTTTGTAGGGCATTGCCCTAAGTTAAACAGCAATTTTGCTACAAAAACAAACAAACACCCCCTAACAGTATACAAACCCCCACCCTCAAACTACCAAGGGCCCCTAAAGAGCCTTTTAGGGGGCCCTTAAAATGGCCTTTTGTAGTGCACTGCCCTGAGTTAAACAGTTCTTTTGCTAAAAAAAATAATACAAACACCCCCTAACACTATACAAACCCTCACCCCCCAAACTACCAAGGGCCCTTAAAAGGGCCTTTTAAGGGGCCCTTAAAATAGACATTTGTAGGGCATTGCCCTAAGTTAAACAGCTCTTTTGCTAAAAAAACAAAACAAAACACCCCCTAAAAATATACACTACACAAAATAACAAACAAATTATCAAAAATAAAAAAAAATATTCCTATTCTAATACCCATAAAAAACACCCCAAAATAAAAAACCTAATCTAGAATAAACTACCAATGGCCCTTAAAAGGGCCTTTTGTAGGGCATTGCCCTAAAGAAATCAGCTCTGTTTATGAAATAAAAATACAAATACCCACTAACAAAAAAAAACTAAGATACCCATTGCCCTTAAAAGGGCATTTAGCTCTTTTACTGCTCAGACCCTAAACTAAAAAAAACCCCCACCAAAAAACACTTTAAAAAGCCTAACACTAACCCCCTGACGACCACTTGAACGATCTTCATCCCGGAGTTGAAGTCCTGATCTAGGCGGCGAAAAGTCTTCATCCAGGCGGCCTCTTCAATCCTAATCCCAGCTGCAAAGTCCTGATCCAAGCAGCGAGAAGTCTTCATCCAGACGGCCTCTTCAATCTTCATCCAGGCGGCATCTTCTATCTTGATCCCAGAGGCTCGGAGCAGGTCCATCCTGAAGACATCCGGCATGGAGCATCCTCTTCATACGGTCGGCGCCATACACTGTACCACAATGCAAGGGACGCGATTCAAGATGGCGTCCCTTGCATTTCTATTGGCTAAAAAAATTGAATCAGCCAATAGGAATTAGGGCTGCTAAAATCCTATTGGCTGTTCAAATCAGCCAATAGGATTCAAGCAGCTATCATTCTATTGGCTAATTCGAATTTATTTTAGCTAGGTAGTTAGTAAATAGTTAACTATTTACTAACTAGTCTACCTAGTTAAAATAAATACAAACTTACCTGTGAAATAAAAATAAAACCTAAGCTAGCTACAATGTATCTATTAGTTATATTGTAGCTAGCTTAGGTTTTATTTCCCAGGTAAGTATTTAGTTTTAAATAGGAATTATTTAGTTAATAATTGTAAACTTAATTTAGATCTAATTTCATTATGTTAAAGTTAGGGGGTGTTAGGGTTAGGGTTACGTTAGGGTTAGGTTTAGGGGATAATATAGTTTAATACAGGTAGCCCTCAGTTTACGTCGGGGTTAGGTTCCAGATGGAATGGTTGTAAATGGAAACTGTTGTAAATTGAAACCCAGTTTATAATGTCAGTCAATGGGAAGTTAGGTAGATAGGTTCCAGGCCCCTCTCAAAATTGTCATAAGTAACACCCAATACATTATTTTTAAAGCTATGAAATAAAGACTTTAAATGCTAGACAGCATTATAAACCTAATAAAATAATCACACAACACAGAATATATAATTAAACTAAGTTAAATGAACAAAAACATTTGCTAAACAGCATTATAAACCTAATAAAATAATCACACAACACAGAATATATAATTAAACTAAGTTAAATGAACAAAAACATTTGCTAAACAGCATTATAAGCCTAATAAAATAAATCACACAACACAGAATATATAATTAAACTAAGTTAAATGAACAAAAAACATTTGCTAAACAGCATTATAAACCTAATAAAATAATCACACAACACAGACTTCACTTGCATTTTTCTGCAAACAGTTCTTTCTATGCATTCCAATCTGGACTGAGATATAGACAGGAAGATCTTGTTCCTTTGAAATCTGCTTGATAGCTCAGGTCTGGTTAAACTGATAAATTTCAGCTTGCTTGGCTTTGCTGCAACACAAGCGGACAGCTCCACCTACTGGCTATTTTAATAAATGCACTGCTTCTCAATGCTTTTCAATAGCAGTCACATGACTGGAAAAAAAAACATAATTTATGCTTACCTGATAAATTTATTTCTCTTGTAGTGTATCCAGTCCACGGATCATCCATTACTTATGGGATATTAACTCCTCCCCAACAGGAAGTGCAAGAGGATTCACCCAGCAGAGCTGCTATATAGCTCCTCCCCTAACTGCCATTACCAGTCATTCGACCGAAAACATGCAGAGAAAGGAAAACCATAGGGTGCAGTGGTGACTGTAGTTTAATGGAAAAATTACCTGCCTTAAAGTGACAGGGCGGGCCGTGGACTGGATACACTACAAGAGAAATAAATTTATCAGGTAAGCATAAATTATGTTTTCTCTTGTTAAGTGTATCCAGTCCACGGATCATCTATTACTTATGGGATACCAATACCAAAGCTAAAGTACACGGATGACGGGAGGGACAGGCAGGCTCTTTATACGGAAGGAACCACTGCCTGAAGAACCTTTCTCCCAAAAACAGCCTCCGAAGAAGCAAAAGTGTCAAATTTGTAAAATTTGGAAAAAGTATGAAGAGAAGACCAAGTTGCAGCCTTGCAAATCTGTTCAACAGAAGCCTCATTCTTAAAGGCCCAAGTGGAAGCCACAGCTCTAGTAGAATGTGCTGTAATTCTTTCAGGAGGCTGCTGTCCAGCAGTCTCATAGGCTAACCGTATTATGCTACGAAGCCAAAAGGAGAGAGAGGTAGCCGAAGCTTTTTGACCTCTCCTCTGACCAGAATAAACGACAAACAGGGAAGACGTTTGTCGAAAATCCTTAGTTGCCTGTAGATAAAATTTCAGGGCACGGACTACATCTAGATTGTGTAGCAGACGTTCCTTTTTCGAAGAAGGATTAGGACACAAAGATGGAACCACAATCTCTTGATTGATATTCCTGTTAGTGACCACCTTAGGTAGGAACCCAGGTTTAGTACGCAGAACTACCTTGTCTGAATGAAAAATCAGATAAGGAGAATCACAATGTAAGGCAGATAACTCAGAGACTCTTCGAGCCGAGGAAATCGCCATTAAAAACAGAACTTTCCAAGATAACAACTTGATATCAATGGAATGAAGGGGTTCAAACGGAACCCCCTGTAAAACATTAAGAACTAAGTTCAAACTCCATGGTGGAGCAACAGTTTTAAACACAGGCTTGATCCTAGCTAAAGCCTGACAAAAAGCTTGAACGTCCGGAACTTCTGACAGACGTTTGTGTAAAAGAATGGACAGAGCTGAAATCTGTCCCTTTAAGGAACTAGCGGATAAACCCTTTTCTAAACCTTCTTGTAGAAAAGACAATATCCTCGGAATCCTAACCTTACTCCATGAGTAACTCTTGGATTCGCACCAATATAAGTATTTGCGCCATATCTTATGGTAAATCTTTCTGGTAACAGGCTTCCTAGCCTGTATTAAGGTATCAATAACTGACTCAGAAAAACCACGTTTTGATAAAATCAAGCGTTCAATTTCCAAGCAGTCAGCTTCAGAGAAATTAGATTTTGATGTTTGAAGGGACCCTGGATCAGAAGGTCCTGTTTCAGAGGTAGCGACCAAGGTGGACAGGATGACATGTCCACTAGATCTGCATACCAAGTCCTGCGTGGCCATGCAGGCGCTATTAGAATCACTGATGCTCTCTCCTGTTTGATTCTGGCAATCAATCGAGGAAGCATCGGGAAGGGTGGAAACACATAAGCCATCCCGAAGGTCCAAGGTGCTGTCAAAGCATCTATCAGAACCGCTCCCGGATCCCTGGATCTGGACCCGTAACGAGGAAGCTTGGCGTTCTGTCGAGACGCCATGAGATCTATCTCTGGTTTGCCCCAACGTCGAAGTATTTGGGCAAAGACCTCCGGATGAAGTTCCCACTCCCCCGGATGAAAAGTCTGACGACTTAAGAAATCCGCCTCCCAGTTCTCCACTCCCGGGATGTGGATTGCTGACAGGTGGCAAGAGTGAGACTCTGCCCAGTGAATTATCTTTGATACTTCCATCATTGCTAGGGAGCTTCTTGTCCCTCCCTGATGGTTGATGTAAGCTACAGTCGTGATGTTGTCCGACTGAAACCTGATGAACCCCCGAGTTGTTAACTGGGGCCAAGCCAGAAGGGCATTGAGAACTGCTCTCAATTCCAGAATGTTTATTGGTAGGAGACTCTCCTCCTGATTCCATTGTCCCTGAGCCTTCAGAGAATTCCAGACAGCGCCCCAACCTAGTAGGCTGGCGTCTGTTGTTACAATTGTCCAGTCCGGCCTGCTGAATGGCATCCCCCTGGACAGATGTGGGCGAGAAAGCCACCATAGAAGAGAATTTCTGGTCTCTTGATCCAGATTCAGAGTAGGGGACAAGTCTGAGTAATCCCCATTCCACTGACTTAGCATGCACAATTGCAGCGGTCTGAGATGTAGGCGTGCAAAGGGTACTATGTCCATTGCTGCTACCATTAAGCCGATCACCTCCATGCATTGAGCTACTGACGGGTGTTGAATGGAATGAAGGACACGGCATGCATTTTGAAGCTTTGTTAACCTGTCTTCTGTCAGGTAAATCTTCATTTCTACAGAATCTATAAGAGTCCCCAAGAAGGGAACTCTTGTGAGTGGAAAGAGAGAACTCTTCTTTTCGTTCACCTTCCATCCATGCGACCTTAGAAATGCCAGTACTAACTCTGTATGAGACTTGGCAGTTTGAAAGCTTGAAGCTTGTATCAGAATGTCGTCTAGGTACGGAGCTACCGCAATTCCTCGCGGTCTTAGTACCGCCAGAAGAGCACCCAGAACCTTTGTGAAGATTCTCGGAGCCGTAGCCAATCCGAATGGAAGAGCTACAAACTGGTAATGCCTGTCTAGAAAGGCAAACCTTAGATACCGGTAATGATCTTTGTGAATCGGTATGTGAAGGTAAGCATCCTTTAAATCCACTGTGGTCATGTACTGACCCTTTTGGATCATGGGTAAAATTGTACCAATAGTTTCCATTTTGAACGATGGAACTCTTAGGAATTTGTTTAGGATCTTTAAATCCAAGATTGGCCTGAAAGTTCCCTCTTTTTTGGGAACCACAAACAGATTTGAGTAAAACCCTTGTCCTTGTTCCGACCGCGGAACCGGATGGATCACTCCCATTAATAAAAGATCTTGTATGCAGCGTAGAAACGCCTCTTTCTTTATTTGGTTTGTTGACAACCTTGACAGATGAAATCTCCCTCTTGGGGGAGAGAATTTGAAGTCTAGAAGGTATCCCTGAGATATGATCTCTAACGCCCAGGGATCCTGGACATCTCTTGCCCAAGCCTGGGCGAAGAGAGAAAGTCTGCCCCCCACTAGATCCGTTCCCGGATCGGGGGCCCTCGATTCATGCTATCTTAGGGGCAGCAGCAGGTTTCCTGGCCTGCTTGCCCTTGTTCCAGGACTGGTTAGGTCTCCAGCCTTGTCTGTAGCGAGCAACAGCTCCTTCCTGTTTTGGTGCAGAGGAAGTTGATGCTGCTCCTGCTTTGAAATTACGAAAGGAACGAAAATTAGACTGTCTAGCCTTAGGTTTGGCTCTGTCTTGAGGCAGGGCATGGCCTTTACCTCCTGTAATGTCAGCGATAATTTCTTTCAACCCGGGCCCGAATAAGGTCTGCCCTTTGAAAGGTATATTAAGCAATTTAGATTTAGAAGTAACGTCAGCTGACCAGGATTTTAGCCACAGTGCTCTGCGTGCCTGAATGGCGAATCCGGAATTCTTAGCCGTAAGTTTAGTTAAATGTACTACGGCATCTGAAATAAATGAGTTAGCTAACTTAAGGGCTTTAAGCTTGTGTGTAATCTCATCTAATGGAGCTGATTCAAGTGTCTCTTCCAGAGACTCAAACCAAAATGCTGCTGCAGCCGTGACAGGCGCAATGCATGCAAGAGGTTGCAATATAAAACCTTGTTGAACAAACATTTTCTTAAGGTAACCCTCTAACTTTTTATCCATTGGATCTGAAAAGGCACAGCTATCCTCCACCGGGATAGTGGTACGCTTAGCTAAAGTAGAAACTGCTCCCTCCACCTTAGGGACCGTTTGCCATAAGTCCCGTGTGGTGGCGTCTATTGGAAACATCTTTCTAAATATCGGAGGGGGTGAGAACGGCACACCGGGTCTATCCCACTCCTTAGTAACAATTTCAGTAAGTCTCTTAGGTATAGGAAAAACGTCAGTACTCGCCGGTACTGCAAAATATTTATCCAACCTACACATTTTCTCTGGTATTGCAACTGTGTTACAATCATTCAGAGCCGCTAACACCTCCCCTAGTAATACACAGAGGTTTTCCAGCTTAAATTTAAAATTTGAAATATCTGAATCCAGTTTGTTTGGATCAGAACCGTCACCCGCAGAATGAAGCTCTCCGTCCTCATGTTCTGCAAATTGTGACGCAGTGTCTGACATGGCCCTAATATTATCAGCGCACTCTGTTCTCACCCCAGAGTGATCACGCTTACCTCTTAGTTCTGGTAATTTAGCCAAAACTTCAGTCATAACAGTAGCCATATCCTGTAATGTGATTTGTAATGGCCGCCCAGATGTACTCGGCGCTACAATATCACGCACCTCTCGAGCGGGAGATGCAGGTACTGACACGTGAGGCGAGTTAGTCGGCATAACTCTCCCCTCGTTGTTTGGTGAAATATGTTCAATTTGTACAGATTGACTTTTATTTAAAGTAGCATCAATACAGTTAGTACATAAATTTCTATTGGGCTCCACTTTGGCTTTAGCACATATAGCACAGATATCTTCCTCTGAATCAGACATGTTTAACACACTAGCAAATAAACTAGCAACTTGGAAATACTTTTCAAGTAATTTACTATAATATGAAAACGTACTGTGCCTATAAGAAGCACAGAAAAAGTTATGACAGTTGAAAATTAATAAACTGAAAAGTTATAGCATCAAATCTTTGTAAAAAACACAATTTTAGCAAAGGATTGCTCCCATTAGCAAAGGATAACTAACCCTGATAGCAGAAAAAAAAATAATACAGAAATAAACGTTTTTTTATCACAGTCAACTACAATCTCACAGCTCTGCTGTGAGTGATTACCTCCCTCAAAACAAGTTTTGAAGACCCCTGAGTTCTGTAGAGATGAACCGGATCATGCAGGGAAGACAATAAACTTCTGACTGAATTTTTTGATGCGTAGCAAAAGTGCCAAAAAAGGCCCCTCCCCCTCACACATAACAGTGAGAGAGATCAGTAAACTGTCATAAATTAAATAAAACGACTGCCAAGTGGAAAAAAATAGTGCCCAAAACATTTTTTCACCCAGTACCTCAGAAAATTAAACGATTTTACATGCCAGCAAAAAACGTTTAACATTAATAAATTGAGTGTTATTAAAAAGCCTGTTGCTAGTCCCTGCAAATTAGGCTAAAGTTTTATGCATACAGTATAATTCCAGTGAAGTGCCATTCCCCAGAATACTGAAGTGTAAAATATACATACATGACAGCCTGATACCAGTTGCTGCTACTGCATTTAAGGCTGAGTTTACATTATATCGGTATGGCAGAATTTTCTCATCAATTCCATTGTCAGAAAATAATAAGCTGCTACATACCTCTTTGCAGATTAATCTGCCCGCTGTCCCCTGATCTGAAGTTTACCTCTCCTCAGATGGCCGAGAAACAGCAATATGATCTTAACTACTCCGGCTAAAATCATAGAAAAACTCAGGTAGATTCTTCTTCAAATTCTACCAGAGAAGGAATAACACACTCCGGTGCTATTATAAAATAACAAACTTTTGATTGAAGGTATGAAACTAAGTATAATCACCACAGTCCTCTCACACATCCTATCTATTCGTTGGGTGCAAGAGAATGACTGGGAATGGCAGTTAGGGGAGGAGCTATATAGCAGCTCTGCTGGGTGAATCCTCTTGCACTTCCTGTTGGGGAGGAGTTAATATCCCATAAGTAATGGATGATCCGTGGACTGGATACACTTAACAAGAGAAAGGTTGTTATTCTGAAACGGTGTAAATTGAACCGTTGTAAAACAAGGGCCACCTGTATATATATCTAGAAATATAGATTTAAAATAAAAAATAAAATTTTCCTGTATGTGAAGAACATTGGAATCTATAATATTTACAGTAAATACACAGTAAAACACATTAAATATTATTATTGAATTATTATTATTATGTATATATATATATATATATATATATATATATATATATATATATATATATATATATATATATATATATATATATATATATATATATAAATATATATATATATATTTTTATATATATATATATATATATATATATATATATTACAGAGATATTGTGGGTTCGGTTCCAGACCACCACAATAAAGAATTAAGTGAATATAACAATAAAGTGCATATAAAAGTTAAATTAACACTATACTGTAGGCTATTAAGTGTGCAATAGCATTATATCTAAAAAATGTACATACCTTAACTAAAAATACTTTATTGCTAAAAAATGCTAACCATCTTATGAGCCTTCAATGAGTAATCTTTTTGCCAGTGGTGTGTGTATATATAGGTGTGTGTATATATGTAAATTCTTGAGTATTTTTGTGTTTATATGTGTATATATGTTGCTCGACACAGAGTTGTCACAAACCTTCAATTTGTAAAAAGAGCAATATCTGCGAAGCGCAATAAAGCAAAGTGCAATAAAATTAGGTATACCTGTATTAATATTTATGTGGATATTTTTTATCAGATAGTGTTTATATGAGAATAATAATTTATTTTAATGTATTAATGTTGTGTTTGGTGCAACTTTTTTACTTTCAATTTGTAATATGCACACAAATTAACACGTCTGCGACATTTTAATTTTGCTTGTGTGCAAATGTTAGTGCGCCACTTGTAATCTAGCTTGATGATCTGTGATATAACACAATACAAAATATATTTTAAAAAGATTCCTTTCAGTGTGGATATCTGCAAGCAGAGATAATCATAGTATATTGTGTACTATGTTTTGGTTCCACAAAATGTATATTATATTTTAATAGCAAATGTATTGCTCAATAATTGTGCATTTAGTATGATTAAAGTGATAGTAAATAAAATAAAGGGGACTTTCAGTCATGATGTATAAAATACTTCATGCTGAAAGTTCCTTTATTTGTTTGAAGTGTTCACCGTGCTGAGCTTCTCAGGCCGACCCTTGGCAGAATGCTATTTTGCTGTGAGGTGATGTTTCTACCTCGTAGCCAATAGCCATTTGGGCCAGCTGGCATTATGCCTGATAGCTAGCATGCTATCGGCTAAGATCACCTCACAGCAAATAGTGTTCTGCCGTTGGCTGCCTGAGGCGATCAACGCAACGAACGCATCAAGCAAATAAAGGAACTTTGAGCATGAAGTATTTTATACTTCATAACTGAAAGTCCCCTTTATTGGTTCCATTGGTAAATCCTAGAGTTTCACAAATGCTAGGATTTGCTATCACTTTAAAAGGCTCATATGTAGTCATTCCACATAGTTGTAACTAATGTTGCAGTCTCAAAGTATGGCAAAAATGTTTGATTTTTACAAATTATACATTGTATATTAAAACAAATTAAGAATATAAATATATAAAACTTTCACAAGTCACCTGGGTGCTTAATGGCTGCTGATCTTGAGATACAGGAGTTCCTGTGTGGTCATTACACCTTGGCTCTGTGGTATAAGCACATAGGCGTTCAGTTTTAGACTCACATCCTGCACTGTAGCCACGCCCCTCTTGGTGACATATTGTGAAATTGACAAATCCGACACGTTTGCTCTCACCGTCTTTTTCAAGGATTAGCATGTAAATCAATTCTTGACTTTCCATCTACCCCAGGCTTGTAAAGATTTCTGTAGCATATCTTGATGAATTTCAATAGCTCTATAATTCAGCTATTAATGTTTACATATTGAATGTTTAAATACAAGTTCATGTTGTTTTAAAACACAGAAGTTAAAAATAAATGTTTGTTATGGGAAAAAACATGTTGCAACTTTGTTTTTATAATTTATTATCTGGTGAAAATATTTTAAATTCTCTTTAGATAGCAATAAAATAATACACATGCATGTGTATTATATATTAGGATCTTAGGAATGCTAGAATGCATTCTGACACTGTACAAACCTACTACATTCTGCAGTTCATTACTATGACTATGAATATTCTGCTGCTTGATTAGATTTCTCACATAGATTTAGATGGGGTAAAAAAAACAGGTGAGGGGAGCTGTGTGTATTTCAATACATATATATGTGTGTAATCGTGACCTATAGATGAGCTTCTCGTGTTAATTTTTTATTTTTCTGCAATATATATTGCACTAAGAAATGGGTGAACAAATAGGTGAAAAATAATGGAGGTATGACTACAAGAGGTTAAAAAACAGAATATTTAATTGTTGCAATAAAAAACACAATATTTGACTGGATTATAAGTTCTGACTTGATTAAGTTAGTGGTAAAGAGCTCTATTACCTTGAGGAAAATAGTATAGTTAAAATTTCTTAAAGTTAAAATGACATTACATTCATACTATAGTATTCAAAGCATTTGATAAGAACAAAAATAAAGGTAAAAATAATTATCGTGGAAGGTGGAAATAAATGTTCATCTGATGATTTGCATGTATCTGTAGGTTAGGGACCCAGGGAGGAAGAGACCTTGATGGGGTCCTGGGCCTATTACCATTTGGCCAAGTAACTAACTTTACAATTTTCCTTTTAATGTATACTTTTTTATTGATAGTGAGTGTCTTGATCAAGGACCTTTAGGAGTCAAAACATCAATCTTTTTAATATACTTTGAGTAAATCTGGACTTTTATTAAGACCTGAGAGTATAAAAAAATAAACCTAACACTAAAAAACCTAAACTACCCATTGCCCTGTAAAGGGCATTTGTATGGGCATTGCCCTTAAAAGGGCATTCAGCTCTTTTAATAAGTGCCCATAACCCTAATCTAAAAAAAAAAAAAAAAACAATTTAAAAAAAATTAAAAAAATAAGTCTAACCCCCCAAAATAAAAAAATTAAACCTAAGTTTAAATTAAGCTAAAATTACAGAAAGTAAAAAAACTCTAATATTACAGAAAATAAAAAACAAAATTATCAAACTTTAAAAAATTAAACCTAGGCATTGCCCTAAAGAAATCAACTCTTTTACATTAAAAATAAACAAAGTCCCTCCTAACAGTAAAACCCACCACCCACCAAACCCCCCAAAATAAAAAAAAAACTAACACTAAAAAACCTAAACTATCCATTGCCCTGAAAAGGACATTTGTATGGGCATTTCCCCTTTAAAAGGGCATCCAGCTCTTTTGCTGCCCATCCCTAATCTGAAAAAAAAACAGGTTGGTACTCATGGTTGCTGAAGTCCGGTGGAGAAGGTCCTCTTCTAGGCATTGAAGTCTTCTTCCAAGCGGCTGACATCTTCTTCCAAGCGGGGACCTCTTCTTTCTTCATCCAGGATAGCAGAACTGAAGACCGGCGACCGCTGAACTGAAGACCAGTGACGGCGAAACTTAAGACCGGCGACCGCAGAGCCATAAAGCGTGGAGGATCCTCTTCTTGCTGTTCAAATTTTTTGTAATTTTTTGTAATTTTAGTTTAATTTAAACGTAGTTTTTAATTTAGGTAATTGGGTTTATTTAGTTGAAATAATTTTTATTGACATCTTTTCATCACATTTATTAACAGCAGATCAGTGCATTAGATATAATGGAAATCTAACATAGGCTATTATAGTATAACTTATTTCTCAGTAACATGGTTATTATCACAACCAAAGTAATTATTATAATAACAAGTCCTTCTCAAGTCCATAGATATGTTCTGATAGTAATCAGCGTCCCATATTTGCATGAGCATCTGAGGGTTTGATATCTTGTACAATAGTCCAAGAGTTCCCT
This sequence comes from Bombina bombina, assembly GCF_027579735.1. NCBI lineage: Eukaryota > Metazoa > Chordata > Amphibia > Anura > Bombinatoridae > Bombina > Bombina bombina. The sequence goes on from NC_069500.1 coordinate 939,879,437, forward strand.
TCCTACTGTAGGACGGTTTTTATTCCATTTCAATTGTCCTTAAATAGTATGATGAAGTGTCCTAATTTTTTGTTTTATCTCCCCTTAACTAAACCTATGCTCCATAGCTTTTAGGGAGGCAACAGTAGTAATAGGGGGAAATAAACTAATAAATAAATAATAAAGACAAGAAAAAAAAAAGAATAATTCAACTTAAAGTGTCAGTAAACCTTAAAAATAATGTTATATAATTCTGCACATAGTGCAGAATTATATAACATTATATTAGCCAAACTTTGTAAAACCTAATATATCCTTTTAATTTTTAAAAAAAACGTCTGTTTTACAACCCTGCTCTCTGTGCCCTTCTGAGCGGGTCTGTTTGTTTCACACAGCGCATCGGGCCAGCTGTATAGTCACAGCCCAGCCCGACCGCGCCATTATACACAGTGCAGCTCGCTCCTGCTGTCAGACAGAGCAGGAGCGAGCTGCACTTAGCGTTATGGTGGGGTCGGGCCGGGCTGTGACTATACAGCTGGCCCGATGCGCTGTGTGAAACAAACAGACCCGCTCAGAAGAGCACAGAGAGCGGATCTGTAAAACAGCCGTTTTTTAAAAAAATTAAAAGGGTATATTATGTTTTACAAAGTTTGGCTAATATAATGTTATATAATTCTGCACTATGTGCAGAATTATATAACATTATTTTTAAGGTAGTAGCTAATGAATGCTTACTCATCCAACTAACCTTTGTTTTTATGTATTCCTATTGTTTGATCCACAGGGCAAAGATCAAGTGGTAAGAATCTCCCTCAGCCAAACAATCCCCTATCCTCCTCATCTGTCTAGTTCGTCTCTTCTCTCCCTAGCCTCCGCATTAGTCTCAACTTGTGTTATTCTGTAGTATCCAGTAAAACCATATTTTGTGGAACGATTCAACATTGTCTTGTATACATACATTGTATATATATATATGGATGTTGCCTGAGCGCCTCAACTAGAAGTGGGCTAGGATGTGAATAGGTAGTACACGTGTATTTATTAAAGGGACACTGAATCCAAAAAAAATTTCTTTTGTAATTCAGAAAGAGCATGCAATTTTAAGCAACTTTCTAATTTACTCCTATTATCAATTTTTCTCCGTTCTCTTGCTATCATTATTTGAAAAAGAAGGCATCTCAGCTTTTTTTTGGTTTCAGTACTCTGGACAGCACTTTTTTATTGGTGGATGAATTTATCCACCAATCAGCAAGGACAACCCAGGTTGTTCACCAAAAATGGGCCGGCATCTAAACTTACATTCTTGCATTTCAAATAAAGATACCAAGAGAATGAAGAAAATTTGATAATAGGAGTAAATTAGAAATTTGCTTAAAATTTCATGCTCAATCTGAATCACAAAATAAAATTTTTGGGTACAGTGTTCCTTTAACCCCTTAATGACCGCAGCACTTTTCCATTTTCTGTCCGTTTGGGACCAAGGCTATTTTTACATTTTTGCGGTGTTTGTGTTTAGCTGTAATTTTCCTCTTACTCATTTACTGTACCCACACATATTATATACCGTTTTTCTCGCCATTAAATTGACTTTCAAAAGATACCATAATTTTCATCATATCTTATAATTTACTATAAAAAACATTATAAAATATGAGGAAAAAATGGAAAAAAACACATTTTTTCTAACTTTGACCCCCAAAATCTGTTACACATCTACAACCACCAAAAAACACCCATGCTAAATAGTTTCTAAATTTTGTCCTGAGTTTAGAAATACCCAATGTTTACATGTTCTTTGCTTTTTTTGCAAGTTATAGGGCCATAAATACAAGTAGCACTTTGCTATTTCCAAACCACTTTTTTTCAAAATTAGCGCTAGTTACATTGGAACACTGATATCTGTCAGGAATACCTAAATATCCCTTGACATGTATATATTTTTTTTTAGAAGACATCCCAAAGTATTGATCTAGGCCCATTTTGGTATATTTCATGCCACCATTTCACCGCCAAATGCGATCAAATAAAAAATTTTTTTCACTTTTTCACAAATATTTTCACAAACTTTAGGTTTCTCACTGAAATTATTTACAAACAACTTATGCAATTATAGCATAAATGGTTGTAAATGCTTCTCTGGGATCCCCTTTGTTCAGAAATAGCAGACATATATGGCTTTGGCTTTGCTTTTTGGTAATTAGAAGGCTGCTAAATGCCCCTGCGCAAAATACGCGTATTATGCCCAGCAGTGAAGGGGTTAATTAGGGAGCATGTAGGGAGCTTCTAGGGTTAATTTTAGCTTTAGTGTAGTGTAGTAGACAACCCCAAGTATTGATATAGGCCCATTTTGGTATATTTCATGCCACCATTTCACCGCCAAATGCGATCAAATTAAAAAAAACGTTAATTTTTTCACAATTTTAGGTTTCTCACTGAAATTATTTACAAACAGCTTGTGCAATTATGGCACAAATGGTTGTAAATGCTTCTCTGGGATGCCCTTTGTTCAGAAATAGCAGACATATATGACTTTGGCGTTGCTTTTTGGTAATTAGAAAGTCGCTAAATGCTGCTGCGCATCACACGTGTATTATGGCTAGCAGTGAAGGGGTTAATTAGGTAGTGTGTAGGGAGCTTGCAGGGTTAATTTTAGCTTTAGTGTAGAGTTCAGCCTCCCACCTGACACATCCCACCCCCTGATCCCTCCCAAACAGCTCCCTTCCCTCCCCCACCCCACTATTGTCCCCGCCATCTTAAGTACTGGCAGAAAGTCTGCCAGTACTAAAATAAAAGATTTTTTTTTTTTTAAAAAGAAAAAAAAAAAAAGCATATTTACATATGCTGTGTTTAGGATCCCCCTTAGCCCCCAACCTCCCTGATCCCCCCCAAAACAGCTCTCTAAGCCTCCCCCTCTGCCTTATTGGGGGCCATCTTGGGTACTGGCAGCTGTCTGCCAGTACCCATTTTTCACAATCAAATATTTATTTAATTTTTATTTTTTGTTATTTCCCCCCACCCCCCCCCCCCCCCCCGACCAACCCCCACCACCTAAATACCGAATAAGGTGTTTTTTTTTAAAATTACTTGTCCCACTTTTATTTTGGGACACATTTTTTTCTGTAGTGCAGCGGTCCCCACCCGGTCCCTGCCCCGGCGCGCCCCCGCGCGCGCCCCCTCGTGCACGTGCGCGCGCCCCCCGCGCGCGCCCGGACTTGCACGCCCACGATCCCGCCCCCCTCCACATGACAAGGGCCATCGATGGCCGCCACCCACCTCCCACACCGGCTCCCACCCACCAACGATACCGGCCATCGATGTCCGGTGCAGAGAGGGCCACAGAGTGGCTCTCTCTGCATCGGATGGCCATCTAAGGTTATTGCAGGATGCCTCCATATCGAGGCATCACTGCAATAACCGGAAAGCAGCTGGAAGCGAGCAGGATCGCTTCCAGCTGCTTTCCACACCGAGGACGTGCAGGGTACGTCCTCAGGCGTTAACTGCCTTTTTTTTGAGGACGTACCCTGCACGTCCTCGGTCATTAAGGGGTTAATGACAATAATTGTTGACAGTTAAAACAATTAAAACAATAATTAAAACAAAAGTTTAAAACAATAATATGCAATATGTAAAGGTACCTATGTGGAATATTCAAATAGTACATTAACATGGATCCATGTTTATCAACATACAAAAAGACTGGTAAATTGTGACAGTAGACAATCTTGATAATAATATGCGAATAAAAGCTATATATATATATATATGGAAAAAGTACCACTAAAGAAAGTACAACTAAAGCAGTACTACACCACCTTGGTACACAAATGGGGCACTAAGCGCCCAGCGGGGTCTTGGCCATGATGTAGTAAGAAGTCACAAATTGTTCCTATCAGTTGAGTGTAATTTGTAATGCCAGGTTCAGTGAAAATATGATGTAGAATTTCCAAGCGTATACTTAGGTAGAGTCCAATATAGTTACGGTACTGTATGTTATAGATGATCCCTCATTAGTGATGGTGTAGGAGAAAAAAGTGGATGTGACTGAAAGCTCAAAAATAGTGCAAAATAGTGAAATAAAAAAAAAAAATTAAAAAATCCTTCAACAAAGGATAAAAATACAAAAATGTAAAAAAAATGTGATTTTTTTTTAGCAGAAATTACCAAAAGATGCCATTGATGAAAAAAGATGAAAAAATGTGTTGAAGTTAGGATAAATACATTCATAGGTGCAATATAAGTCTAAGTGATGAAAGTGAGGTTCAGATGGGTGTTGCGAGATTAGTGCAGCTGGGTGCTGCAGGGTTAGTGCTGCGACCACAAGTGGAAATCCAGAGATTTAGTGGATGTTCTGCTCCTAGCTGGATTTAACTGTGAAAGATCTGCTCCTAGCTGGATTTATCTGTGAAAGATCTGCTCCTAGCTGGATTTATCTGTGAAAGATCTGCTCCTAGCTGGATTTATCTGTGAAAGATCTGCTCCTAGCTGGATTTATCTGTGAAAGATCTGCTCCTAGCTGGATTTATCTGTGAAAGATAATCAATATAGTGTAGTATGCTCAAAGTAGATATAGATGTAGAAATAAGACTTACCAGATGCTTGGTCAACAAGTTTCGGCCTCTCACAGGCCTTTTTCAAGACGCGTTTCAACTTGTGGTCCCAGCAATAACCCTGCAGCACCCAGCTGCACTAATCTCGCAACACCCAACTGAACCTTGAGAATAATTTTTCAGTCACTATCTTTCATCACTTAGACTTATATTGCACCTACGAATGTATTTATCCTAACTTCAACACATTGTTTCATCTTTTTTCCTCAATGGCATCTTTTCTGCTAAAAAATTCAATTTTTTTTCACATTTTTACATTTTTGTATTTTTATCCTTTGTTGAAGGATTATTATTATTATTTTCACTATTTTGCACTATTTTTGAGCTTTCAGTCACATCCCCTTTTTTCTTTTACACCATCACTAATGAGGGATCATCTATAACATAACTATATTGGACTAAGTATACGCTTGGAAATTCTACATCATATTTTTACTGAACCTGGGATTACAAATTACACTCAACTGATAGGAACAATTTGTGACTTCTTACTACACCACGGCCAATACCCCGCTGGGCGCTTAGTGCCCCATTTGTGTACCAAGTGGTGTAGTACTGCTTTAGTGGTACTTTCTTTAGTGGTACTTTTTCCATATATATATATATATATATGTATATATAGCTTTTTATTCGCATATTATTATCAAGATTGTCTACTGGCTTTTTGTATGTTGATAAACATAGATCCATGTTAATGTACTATTTGAATATTCCACATAGGTACCTTTGCATATTGCATATTATTTATTGTTTTAAACTTTTGTTTTAATTATTGTTTTAATTGTTTTAACTGTCAACAATTATTGTCATTAATAAATACACGTGTACTACCTATTCACTTCCTAGCCCACTTGTAGTTGAGGCGCTCAGGCTACATCCATATATTCTTAGAGTTCCTTATTGACAGCTAGAGCTCAAGACAGCCGGAGCATATAGTATTACACAGGCGCAAGGTATATATTCCATCAATACATTGTATATATAGACTTGATTCTAACTAGAACTTCTGTCCAATTTGGCACCTCCGTCTTCCAGTATTTGGCTATGGTTATACGGGTAGCAGTGCACAGGATTCTAATGAAAGTATTTATATGTGAATTTAATCTAGGAATTAGTTTGTGTAGCAATGCCTGTGCCGGGGTGAGTGAGATCCGCTGATCTAATGTGGTACTTAATAGTTCGAAAGGTCTTGCCATATGGTTTTTACGCTGGGACATTCCCACCACATGTGGATATAAGATCCTAGTATGTTGCATCCCCTATAGCAGTTTCTAGAGCTACCCTTTACTAGATGTGCAGTTTTGACGGGGTCAAATACCATCTGAAAGATGTTTTAATTATATTTTCCCTTAGATCTGCGCTAAGGAGTCCTTTGCTAGAGCAATGGAATGTCTCATTCCAGTCTTTCATGTACTCGCATTCAATATCTGCCTACCATTTTAATACCATCGGAGATTTAGATCTAGTCTTTGCCGCTTGAATGGCAACATACAGTCGTGAAATTGCTTTTTTTGGTTTTTGAGATGCCACACATAAGCTTTCTAACGTTGTTCTACCTTCACCTGTGTACCCTGTCCCCAAATACTCCTGGATAGCTGAGGTCCATTGCAAGTATAAAAACCAATGCATTGGGATGGGATATAACTTTTGCTGGAGTTGTGTAAAAGTCAATAATTTGCCATTAGTCATCATGTCCGCTACTCTATATAGCCCCTTATTCTCCCATTTCTGTATGAGTTGTTTAAATTCTTCATGGACTACATATTTTAAGGGCATTATTAGTGTCCTTTTAGGAAAGAGCATTCCCATTTTTAGTGTTTGTGACCATTGCTGTATGGTAAATGTTGTAATACTATTCTGACAATGTTTATCTTTGTGTAGTGTGCCTTTTCTCCAGATGATATTGTCCGCAGTTTCAAATCCCCCCAGCTCTGCTTCTAAGCCATAGTACATCTCCCTGTCTCATACTTAATATAGAGTTCTGTGCCTGTCTCGCTGCTGTATAGTAATCAAGCAAGTTGGTACTCCTACCACTCCCAGCTGTCTATGCAGAGTGAGTAATTGATGTGGGATTCTCACGTGCTTATTATCTCTCAAAAAACTATGCATATCTGCTTGGAGAGTATCCAAATATTGAGAGTTAATTTTGATTGGTAGGACCCTGAACAAATATAGGAGCTTAGGTAAAACAGTCATTTTGAATTTATTAAAATCTCCCATACCAAGAAAACCCAAATTTCTTCCACTTCTTTAAATCAGATTGTATTGTTTTAAATAAGGGAATATAGTTAGAAGCGTAAAATTTTGAGTTGTTAGTTTAATCCCTAAATATTTTAGTTCTTCTGACACCCATTGCCTCGATAAGTTAATGGCTCTGTCTTGGGCAGTAGGCAAGGAGTATAGATTTTTAATAGCTTCTAAAAATCGCCCTTCAAATCCTCGCCTATCCATTAACAATAGCATGTACCTCCAATCAACTCTATTGAATGCCTTCTCCGCATCCAAAGATAGGATCAGAGAAGGCATTCTGCGATCATGAAGAAAATCTATTACCAAGATCATTCTGCGTATATTATCAGGGGCCTCCCTATCTTTAACAAATCCCACTTGATCTGGGTGTATAATGGTGGGTAGAATATGTTTTAAATGATTAGCACGAATTTTAGTAACAATTTTGAGGTCTTGGTTGATAAGGGAGATTGGCCTATAACTGGCGCAAAATTTAGGATTTTTCCCCTGTTTCGGGATTACCACTATCCTAGCTTGGAGTTCTAACGGAAGCTCTTTACCCTCCATAATATGATTGGCGAATGTCACTATATGAGGGATCAGTATTTCTCTAAATGCTTTATAGTATACCCTGAAAACCCATCTGGCCCTGGTGCTTTCCCTGGCTTAAGGTCTTTTATGGCCGCTAGCACCTCTGCATAAGTAATGTTAGCATTTAAGGTTTCTCTATTTTCTTTTGTGATGGGTGTCAAGTTTGCTTTCTCTATAAAATAGTTGAATGTTGTTTGGGTGGTGTTAGTATGAAGGACTTTTTTCCCATCATATAATTTGCTTTAGTACTGAGCGAATGCGTCAACAATTTCCTGTGGGTGAGAGGTTGACCGACCCTCAGAATCTTGAATTGTTGAAATGGATAGAGCTCGGTAGCTATCTCTTATTTTTTTTGCTAAATATTTGTCCGGTTTATTGGAAAATATAAAGTAATTTGTTTTTAATTTATGAGCAGTTTTTATAGATTGTTCATTTAGTATTTTTTAAGTTTAATTTTTGTTTCTTACTTTGAAGTTGCATAAGAGTAACCTTTGACTTTGTCAGTTTGTGGGATTTTTCTAAGGATTCTATTTCTGTATATAGCTGTTTCATAAGTGTGTCTTTTTTTTCTTATACAGGGCCTTCTCTTTAATCAATATTCCCCTAATCACAGATTTATGTGCAGCCCAGGGCGAGATAGGGTTCTCAGTAGAGTCTAAATTAATCTGCCAATATTCTCTTAAGTTCTTGAGTATCTTATCTTTCGTGGTAGGGTCTTTAATGCAGGAGGGGGTCATATGTCCATGTTTTTGTTCTTTTTAGATCTGTTAGGTCCCCCAAATATACTTGTGTTATAGAATGATACGACCATACACATGGATGGATAGCTATCGAGTATAGGATCGTTTGGAGGATCTGGCTTGTATAAATATAATCTATTTTTGTATAACAGTTATGCGCCGTGGAATAGAATGTAGTGTCATTAGTGTTGCCGTGCAAAGTGTTCCAGGTGTCTTGCAAAGTGTGAGATTTTAACAACTCTAAAATGTTCTTAGCAATTACGTGTTGCTTCTGTTTTTTCTTAGTTTGGGCTGTAGGGGACCTATTTGTTAACGATTGAAGAGCTATGTTGAAATCTCCCGCTAAGATTATACGCATCCTGGACCAGCTAGTTAATAAGTTGGAGATAGTATTGAAGAATTTGTCTTGTTGCTTGTTAGGAGCGTATACATTGCACAGGAGTATATCTACTTCTTTTATTTGGCCATATACCAGAATATATCTACCCTCTTTATCTGAAATAGTTTATTTGTGTAGGAATGGTATAGAGGAATGTATTAAGATAGTTACCCCCCTTTTTTTGGAATCCAGTGTTGAGTGGTATTGTGTAAGATAATCTTTCGCCCAGTATCTAGGAACTGTGGTTTTGAGAAAACATAATTTATGCTTACCTGATAAATTTATTTCTCTTGTAGTGTATCCAGTCCACGGATCATCCATTACTTATGGGATATTCTCCTTCCCAACAGGAAGTTGCAAGAGGATCACCCACAGCAGAGCTGCTATATAGCTCCTCCCCCAACTGTCATATCCAGTCATTCGACCGAAAACAAACAGAGAAAGGAGAAACCATAGGGTGCAGTGGTGACTGTAGTTTAATTAAAATTTAGACCTGCCTTAAAAGGACAGGGCGGGCCGTGGACTGGATACACTACAAGAGAAATAAATTTATCAGGTAAGCATAAATTATGTTTTCTCTTGTTAAGTGTATCCAGTCCACGGATCATCCATTACTTATGGGATACCAATACCAAAGCTAAAGTACACGGATGATGGGAGGGACAAGGCAGGATTAAGCGGAAGGAACCACTGCCTGAAGAACCTTTCTCCCAAAAACAGCCTCCGAAGAAGCAAAAGTATCAAATTTGTAAAATTTGGAAAAAGTGTGAAGCGAAGACCAAGTTGCGGCCTTGAAAATCTGTTCAACAGAGGCCTCATTTTTAAAGGCCCAGGTGGAAGCCACAGCTCTAGTAGAATGAGCTGTAATCCTTTCAGGGGGCTGCTGTCCAGCAGTCTCATAGGCTAGGCGTATTATGCTCCGAAGCCAAAAAGAAAGAGAGGTTGCAGAAGCCTTTTGACCTCTCCTCTGTCCAGAGTAAACGACAAACAGGGTAGATGTTTGAAGAAAATCTTTAGTAGCTTGTAAGTAAAACTTCAAGGCACGGACTACGTCCAGATTATGTAAAAGACGTTCCTTCTTTGAAGAAGGATTAGGACACAATGATGGAACAACAATCTCTTGATTGATATTCTTGTTAGAAACCACCTTAGGTAAAAACCCAGGTTTGGTACGCAGGACTACCTTATCTGCATGAAAAATCAGATAAGGAGAATCAGATTGTAAGGCAGATAGCTCAGAGACTCTCCAAGGCGCTGCTAGAGCATCTATCAGCGTCGCTTCTGGGTCCCTGGACCTGGATCCGTAACAAGGAAGCTTGGCGTTCTGGCGAGACGTCATGAGATCCAACTCTGGTTTGCCCCAACGATGAATCAACTGAGCAAACACCTCCGGATGGAGTTCCCACTCCCCCGGATGGAAAGTCTGACGACTTAGAAAATCCGCCTCCCAGTTCTCCACGCCTGGGATATGGATTGCTGACAGGTGGCAAGAGTGGTACTCTGCCCAGCGAATTATATTTGAGACTTCTAACATCGCTAGGGAACTCCTGGTTCCCCCTTGATGGTTGATGTAAGCCACAGTCGTGATGTTGTCCGACTGAAATCTGATGAACCTCAGTGTTGCTAACTGAGGCCAAGCCAGAAGAGCATTGAATATCGCTCTTAACTCCAGAATATTTATTGGAAGGAGTTTCTCCTCCTGAGTCCACGATCCCTGTGCCTTCAGGGAATTCCAGACTGCACCCCAACCTAGAAGGCTGGCATCTGTTGTTACAATTGTGCAATCTGGCCTGCGAAAGGTCATACCCTTGGACAGGTGTACCCGAGACAACCACCAGAGAAGAGAATCTCTGGTCTCTTGATCCAGATTTAGCAGAGGGGACAAATCTGTGTAATCCCCATTCCACTGACTCAGCATGCATAATTGCAGCGGTCTGAGATGAAGGCGCGCAAATGGCACTATGTCCATTGCCGCTACCATTAAGCCGATTACCTCCATACACTGAGCTACCGAAGGGCGCGGAATGGAGTGAAGAACACGGCAAGCATTTAGAAGTTTTGATAACCTGGACTCCGTCAGGTAAATTTTCATTTCTACAGAATCTATAAGAGTCCCTAAGAAGGAGACTCTTGTGAGTGGGGATAGAGAACTCTTTTCCTCGTTCACTTTCCACCCGTGCGACCTCAGAAATGCCAGAACTATCTCTGTATGAGACTTGGCAACTTGAAATCTTGACACCTGTATCAGGATGTCGTCTAGACACGGAGCCACCGCTATGCCTCGCGGTCTTAGAACCGCCAGAAGTGAGCCCAGAACCTTTGTAAAGATTCTCGGGGCTGTAGCCAACCCGAAGGGAAGAGCTACAAATTGGTAATGCCTGTCTAGAAAGGCAAACCTTAGAAACCGATGATGATCTTTGTGAATCGGTATGTGAAGGTAGGCATCCTTTAAGTCCACTGTGGTCATGTACTGACCTTCTTGGATCATGGGTAGGATGGTCCGAATAGTTTCCATTTTGAAAGATGGAACTCTGAGGAATTTGTTTAAGATCTTTAGATCCAAAATTGGTCTGAAGGTTCTCTCTTTTTTGGGAACCACAAACAGATTCGAATAAAAACCCTGTCCTTGTTCCGTCCGCGGAACTGGATGGATCACTCCCATAACTAGGAGGTCTTGCACACAGCGTAGGAATGCCTCTTTCTTTATCTGATTTGCAGATAGCCTTGAAAGATGAAATCTCCCTTGTGGAGGGGAAGCTTTGAAGTCCAGAAGATATCCCTGAGATATGATCTCCAACGCCCAGGGATCCTGAACATCTCTTGCCCACGCCTGGGCGAAGAGAGAAAGTCTGCCCCCTACTAGATCCGTCGCCGGATAGGGGGCCGTTCCTTCATGCTGTCTTAGAGGCAGCAGCAGGCTTTCTGGCCTGCTTGCCTTTGTTCCAGGACTGGTTAGGTTTCCAGGCCTGCTTAGATTGAGCAAAAGTTCCCTCTTGTTTTGAAGCAGAGGAAGTTGATGCTGCACCTGCCTTGAAATTTCAAAAGGCACGAAAATTAGACTGTTTAGCCTTTGCTTTGGCCCTGTCCTGAGGAAGGGTGTGACCCTTACCTCCAGTAATGTCAGCAATAATTTCCTTCAAACCAGGCCCGAATAAGGTCTGCCCCTTGAAAGGAATGTTGAGTAATTTAGACTTCGAAGTCACGTCAGCTGACCAGGATTTAAGCCATAGCGCCCTACGCGCTTGGATGGCGAATCCGGAATTCTTAGCCGTTAGTTTAGTCAAATGGACAATGGCATCAGAAACAAATGAGTTAGCTAGCTTAAGTGTTCTAAGCTTGTCAATAATTTCAGTCAAAGGAGCTGTATGGATGGCCTCTTCCAGGGCCTCAAACCAGAATGCCGCTGCGGCCGTGACAGGCGCAATGCATGCAAGGGGCTGTAAAATAAAACATTGTTGAATAAACATTTTCTTAAGGTAACCCTCCAATTTTTTATCCATTGGATCTGAAAAAGCACAACTGTCCTCAACCGGGATAGTAGTACGCTTTGCTAAAGTAGAAACTGCTCCCTCCACCTTAGGGACCGTCTGCCATAAGTCCCGTGTAGTGGCGTCTATTGGAAACATTTTTCTAAATATAGGAGGTGGGGAAAAAGGCACACCCGGTCTATCCCACTCCTTGCTAATAATTTCTGTAAGCCTTTTAGGTATAGGAAAAACATCAGTACACACCGGTACCGCATAGTATTTATCCAGCCTACACAATTTCTCTGGTACTGCAACTGTGTTACAGTCATTCAGAGCAGCTAATACCTCCCCAAGCAACATACGGAGGTTCTCAAGCTTAAATTTAAAATTAGAAATCTCTGAATCAGGATTCCCCGAATCAGAGATGTCACCCACAGACTGAAGCTCTCCGTCCTCATGATCTGCATATTGTGACGCAGTATCAGACATGGCCCTTACAGCATCTGCGCGCTCTGTATTTCTCCTAACCCCAGAGCAATCGCGCTTGCCTCTTAATTCAGGCATCCTGGATAATACCTCTGACAGGGTATTATTCATGATTGCAGCCATGTCCTGCAAGGTAATCGCTATGGGCGTCCCTGATGTAATTGGCGCCATATTAGCGTGCATCCCCTGAGCGGGAGGCGAAGGGTCTGACACGTGGGGAGAGTTAGTCGGCATAACTTCCCCCTCGTCAGAATCTTCTGGTGATATTTCTTTTATAGTTAAAGACTGATCTTTACTGTTTAAGGTGAAATCAATACATTTAGTACACATTCTCCTATGGGGCTCTACCATGGCTTTCAAACATAATGAACAAGTAGTTTCCTCTGTGTCAGACATGTTTAAACAGACTAGCAATGAGACTAGCAAGCTTGGAAAACACTTTAAACAAGTTTACAAGCAGTGATGTGCAGTCACTAGAGGCAGGTGAGGCAGTGATTCACCTCTCATATGGGCAAAAATATATTTTTTTTATTGGCTTTAAAAAAAAAATTGTAATTTTTTTTCCCCAGCATTTTTTTCTCTCACAGCTATATGTTGTGCAATGAAGAGGCACAAGCAGGTCTGCCCACCATTACACAACATGCTGCGCCATCTACTGGATGCAAGTGGTTAAGATCATAACTGCTTATTTGAGGCAGTCCTATTTGGGCTGAACCAATCCAGCGAGAGGCATTAGTAAGTGGAACATAGGGTTGGGGCTGGATGTTAAATCATACAAAACAAAACAAAAACGGAAAAAAACAACTTTCATTTATTTTGTTGCTGTCCTGTGAAGCTGCCAGCTTTGCTAAAGTGAAAAATAGAGTTCTGTTCTTCCCCTCTAAGTGCAGTGGAATGTGCCACTGTCACTTCCTGAATCCTTCCAGAGCAGGAGAAAGGCACAGAGAGCAGTGTTTCACCAACATCTTATTAAAGTAAGATTTTACTGATAGGGATTCTGTTAGTGAAAATGATAATTTAATGAATGTGGTTTAGTGTTTTTTTACTCTTTTACAGCAGGGTCGTTTTTGTATTTTGTTTACTCAAACTTTACGCCCACTAACTTAGCAGCTTGCCTCTGTACTTCACACTAAATTATAGACTCATTTTCTGAACTCTCTGTAGCTCTGCTGTTTTATTACTTTAAAATGCAGTGGTCCCCCCCCTTGTGTGTGTGTGTGTCTCTCTCTCTCTATCTATCCATCTCTCTCCTTATGTGTTGTTCTCCCCCATGGTCTCTTTCTCTCTCTCTGTCTCTCTTCCTCCCCCTCTGACTCTCATCCCTTATGTAATGAAAGAATCTATAAGCATAATTTGCAGCATTAAAGTAAAAAGTATGTTTTAAACATATTTTAATGGGCATGGATTTCTAGATCTCATAATCAGAGCAAGCATTGTGTTATCTGGCAAGAGTTTCTGTTACAATCCTTTAAACTAAAATCAGATGTTTACTAAGTTGACCAGTTTTCCAAGACACCATTTAAAGGGACATGAAACCCATATGAAACCCATATGCAAATTTAAATAACTTTCCAATTTACATCTAATATCTAATTTTCTTCATTCTTTTGATGTCCTTTGTTGGAAATCATATCTAAATATGCTCAGTAGCTGATGATTGGTGGCTGCACATAGATACCTCATGTGATTGGCTCACCCATGTGCATTGCTATTTCTTCAACAAAGGATATCTAAAGAATGAAGGCATATCCTGCCTCACCAGCCTCTGACGTCACTGCACGTCACTGTTTACAAGCAATATAAAAAACATTACTGCACCTTTAAGAAACACAAATTTTGTCAAAATTTGAAATAACAGTGAAAAAAGGCAGTTACACTAACGAAATTTTTACAGTGTATGTAACAAGTTAGCAGAGCATTGCACCCACTTGCAAATAGATGATTAACCCCTTAATACCCAAAAAATAATAAAAGACAAAAATGTTTTTTTTTTTTTTTTTTCCAAACAGTCACAACAACTGCCACAGCTCTACTGTGGCTTTTTACCTCCCTCAAAAACGACTTTGAAGCCTTTTGAGCCCTCCAGAGATGTCCTGGATCATGCAGAGGGAAGCTGAATGTCTCTGTCAGTATTTTTAGCTGCACAGAAAAGCACTAAAAAAGGCCCCTCCCACTCACATTACAACAGTGGAAAGCCTAAGGAAACTGTTACTAGGCCAAATTCAAGCCAGCCATGTGGAAAAAAACTAGGCCCCAATAAGTTTTATCACCAAATACATATAAAAACGATTAAACATGCCAGCAAACGTTTTATATTACATTTTTATAAGAGTATGCATCTCTATTAATAAGCCTGATACCAGTAGCTATCACTGCATTTAAGGCTTTATTTACATTATTTACATTAGTTCGGTATCAGCAGCATTTTCTAGCAAATTCCATCCCTAGAAAAATATTAACTGCACATACCTAATTGCAGGAAAACCTGCACGCCATTCCCTCTCTGAAGTTACCTCACTCCTCAGAATATGTGAGAACAGCCATGGATCTTAGTTACTTCTGCTAAGATCATAGAAAATGCAGGCAGATTCTTCTTCTAAATACTGCCTGAGATAAACAGTACACTCCGGCACCATTTAAAAATAACAAACTTTTGATTGAAGAATAAACTAAGTATAAAACACCACACTCCTCTTACGACCTCCATCTTGGTTGAGGCTTGCTTGCAAGCCTCAACCATCTTGGTTGAGGCTTGCTTGACTGGATATGACAGTTGGGGGAGGAGCTATATAGCAGCTCTGCTGTGGGTGATCCTCTTGCAACTTCCTGTTGGGAAGGAGAATATCCCATAAGTAATGGATGATCCGTGGACTGGATACACTTAACAAGAGAAAGTGGGTTTCCTGAAGGAAAATAACGTTGGCTTTCAACTTTCTACAGTTAGTCATGGCTGTTCGTCTTTTTATATCGGTATTAAGTCCTCTCGCATTATGCGAGATCAAACTAAGCTTGTGCAATGTCATTATGTTTAGTGTGTAAATAATCTGTCAATGTAAAACAGTCAGAGCCCCATCTCTGATATTGTGGGAGTGAAATAGGAAAGTAAGGTGTGTCTCCACTCTTTTGCAGGGTAATTGGTATGTTAAACTCCACCCTCTGTTTTCTTTGGGTTACAGTAAATGTAAAGTGCCTTAAGTGGCCCAACTAGTCATGTCTTGTTGGCGATTCTAAGTTTTGTGTACAGTACTATATAAAAATACATATTGGAATAACAAACATTATAATAAACAATATAACAGTATAACAGAATAACAGTCCATTATGCATGGACAAAAACAATTGTAGTATACATTGTATGTGCAGTCACAACAGATATTATAATACTTTGTAACATTCAATGCACCATGGACTCCAACAAGCCCAATCAAATGGGTACCTGAAGCTATTCCCTACCCTCAAGGAAATTTTTTTTTGTTTCAAGCTTGACTCAGATTCACCATCCAGCAGTGTCATTATTTCCTGAGGATTTTGTTGTCTCAAGTCAGACCCCGTCAGGGTTTATTTTTCCTTTTAGTAACTCTTGTCCACTTTGCTCTTTGCGGTCTTGCTTGGGGATGAGATTGATTAGGTTGATTTGGTGGAACTTCTGTAGCTGGAATATCAGGTGCTTCCAGACCAAGAAGTTTACAGATGTCAGGAATTTCCTCTGTGGTTTTGATAGTAGCTGTTCTTCCATTTTTCATAACATGTAGCACAAAAGGAAAATCCGCATCTATACAGAATGTGATGTTTTCGTAGCAATGAGGTTAATTAACGTAATGTGTTTCTTCTTTGTAGGGTTCTAACACAAAGGTCCTGAAAGAATTGAATGACGTTCCCTTGAAATTTAAATGTGGGATTCTGTCTGGCTACCTGTAGAATTTTTTCTCTGTCTGGGAATCTGAGGAATTTGATGATTACATCTCTTGGCGGCTGATCCTGCTTCGGTTTTGATCTGAGAGCTCGATGAGCTCTTTCCATTTGATATTCTGACTCATTGGATTCTCCCAAGATGGCATAAAACAATTGTTGAAGATAGGAAGGTAGATCTTCATTGGAGATTGATTCAGGGATTCCTTTGAGTGTAATGTTAGATATTCTGCTCCTATTTTCCAAATCTTCTAACTTGTCTTCATGCTCCAATATTGCGTGTTGTTGAGTTGATAGAAACTGCAACCTCTTTGCCCATTTCATCTGTGGTAGTTTCTAAAGTATCAACCCGATTTTCAACTCTGAGATTTCATTTTTGATGTTCGTTAGACTGTTGGTGGCTGCTGTATTAAAACTATTCATCTTCTCCCACAGTTTTTCAAAATTTGAGGCAATATCTTGCTTGAATACCAAGGTTTGAAGGTCAGCCTTGGTCACAGGGGTCAGAGCTTCCGACTCTGTGAAGTTTTCATTTTCAGAGTTGTTTTCTTCCTCCATCTCTGTTATAGATAGTCCCTGGGATTTATTTATTCTAGGAGCTTTGAAGAATGTATCCATGGATATGGATTTAGCCCCTTTATCGGGTTTGGCGGATCTTCTAGCAGACATAGCAGCCCTTAGGATTTATATGTTGTAGCTCTGGTACAGTAAGTATTATGTAGATATTTCAGTTAGTTATCTAGTCAAAGGATAGTGATTATAGGCTATGTGAGGACAAAGGGCAAAATTTACTTATGTCAGCAGTAGACTGTGATTAACAGGTTATGGTCTCGCAACTCAAAGTATAGAGGAAAGAAGCAGGTAGCCGCTTATTCATTATCTAGATGATTACATCGATGAATCCTCTATTACTGAGGTGCTTTATTTCCCCAATCTCTGCATCTCAGGATACCTTCCATTTGATTTATGTTTTCTTTTTGGCTATGTGTCAGTATCTTCCGTTGTTTGTGAAAGAGGTAATTTACACATGTAGCTTATCTCGTCTTTATAATGGAGGCTTTATTATAGGCAGTGCACATCCCCTTCACTCTCCATCTGTGAGACTGCACATGGTCTCAAAATTAATTGTCCATAGTTGGTCTTAATCTTGCTCCTCTTATCTGTAAGAAGATTTGTTAAGCGATTGTTCCCCACATGTGGGGTTCTATTGTTGGGCCACTGGACGATGATGGGAAATGAAAGAGGGATATGACCCACTGGCACCAGGATCAGCGAGAAATGGAGGGGATCATGCTCAATTTACCCACAATATGGCCTCATAAGTTAGTTACTACAAAAGTCCCAGTCAACACTGGTGTTCCAGTATCAGAGTATGGACAGACCTGATACGCACTCAAACCATCTGTGCACTTTAGGTGAGAAGAGATGAAAGACCTCTTATCTAAGTTTCTTATAAAAGCTTGGGGCTCATGTAGATCACCTCTTTTTGTAAAAAATCTGGCTTACAGAATGGTATAAGCGGAGGGCCTCTCTATTTCTGTGTATTAAATGTAGTGGCCACCCCCCGTGGAGGACTGAACCTCAAAGAGACTGTCAAGTTCAGTGCGACTATCGTGTAGGGTGAATAAGTTGTTACCTCACCACTTTTCTTCTGTCACCTGGTAGGTTTCAACTACAATTGATTGTACTGGTTCTCCGATGTTAGCTCGGGCCTCAATTATTTTCTCCTTGCTATGGCGCTTATTAGGTCTCAAAATGGTGGAGCTACCGCCGCCCGGTATGTGACGTTATATCGGGTACCTCCGCTATCTGTTGTATCTTCGGATGGGGCAATGCTCACTATGAGGTGGGCCCACCTAGCAATTTTCTTCACCAGAACTTCGCAGCTGTAACAGGGCTTTGGCTCTCCATGAAGCTATCCAGTGAGCCGAGTTCAGCTTACAGATATTTTATTCCCTCCACTGCCATATAAGCACAATTCCATCCCAGTAGCTACTGGGGTGCACTGAAACAAAAAATGCCAGTTCTAGGACTTATTTAACTGTTTTTATAGACTTCTAGCTACGGAGCTCACTAATTGGGTTTAATTTAGGGGGTGTTAGGTTAAGGGGCTTAGTAATTTAATTAGGTATTTGCGTTGTGGGTTTTGGCAGTTTAAGGGGTTAATATGGTAATTAGGTTTGTTGCGATGTGGGGGTTTTGCGGTTTAGGGGTTAATAGGGTAATTAGGTTTATTGCGATGTGTCAGGGTTTTGTGGTTTAGGTGTTAATAGGTTAATTAGGTTTATTGCGATGTGGGGGTTTTGCGGTTTAGGGGTTAATAGGGTAATTAGGTTTATTGCAATGTGGGTGGTTGAAGGTTAAGGGATTAATATGTTAGGTTATTTGCGGATTAGGGGTTAATTACTTTATTATTTTAGGATGTGTGGGTTTGCGGTTTAGGTGTTAATACTTTGTGAGGGAGGTTAGTTTTTTTCTGTTATACTGTGGGCGGTGTTTTGTTTTTTTAATGCTCCGTTTGCCTTTGCTGCATCCCGGTGGATTCTAAAATTGGCAGCTTGGCACCACCCTGCCATTTTCGGAATCCACTGGGATGCAGCGTGAAAGAATCCACCTTTGGTGGATTCTTTCACCATCCTGCCATTTTCGGAATCCACCTGGATCCAGAATTCTTTTGGCTGTGCGCGCTGCCAACATTCCTTTGAGGATGCGTGCGCAACTGCCGACGGCAACAGACATTACAAATGCAATTATAGTATAGATATATTTAAAATAAAAATAACATTTTTTCTGGGTGAAGAACAGTGATGACTATAGGAACAATATATAGGGGGGGCACATAAAATACCACAGTCAAAACTGGGGGGGGGGGGGGGCATTAATAATTTTCACATAATTTTGTTATGTGTGTGTATGTGTGTATATATGTGTAAGGATAGTTAGATTTCAATGAGATTTATTCTTAGAAATAATGAAAAAAATCACAGCTGCAGAACAAAGGAATTGGTAATGTCTCTTTAAATATGTTGAATGTATCACTTTAACTATTTTGAGACTACTTATTACTTGGAAGTAGTTGAATAGTTTTAAGTGAAGTTAATACAGGTGAAACTTGCGTGAGAAATAATTCCCAACAAAATTAATGGTTTCTATGGAGCAAGCAGAAAAATTGAATACACAAGATCAAGAGAATTCCTGAACTACTGCAGCAAACAGTAGAATTGGATACTTAAGCTTTGTGAAGTAACAATATAGACTGCTTAATCTGACCACGCTCGCAACTTTGTTTGTAGTCTGGTGGTAGCGTAGTGAGATGACGTGGAAAGGAGGCGGAGCTTAAGTCAGTGAATGTAACGGTGAAAGTCTTAGTATAGATTGTGCATAAAATAGCAAAATGTAATTCTAATTCTTTCACCCTTCCCCTCCCTTTTTTTTATTTCTTTTTTCCTCTACTGCTCTACCCCACCCTCACCCTATTTAGACCATGTGTCCCAAACATAGTAGATTCCAGGATCACTCTCTGAACCTAACCACCATAAATGCTAAAGGGTTAAATAACCCGGGCAAAAGATCCATAGCATTGCGAGACCTCGCTAAATTAAATAGTCATGTTATAATGATACAAGAAACACACTACCGAAAAGGCAAAGAGACTAAATGGCATAACACCCAATACCCTACGGCTCTCTTTGCGTCAGGCTCACACAAAAAATGGGGTGGGAATACTACTACATAGAACACTCCCTTTCCAAGTGACTCATACAGAGAAAGATCCAGAGGGAAGATATCTTCTGCTAGTAGGTCTTCTACATAGATACACACTGGTAACAATTTACGCCCCTAACCAGGCCCAAAACATTTTTCTCAAAAAAGTAGCTAACCTAATCCTTGACCATGCAAGGGGAACAGTATATCTAGAGGGGGATTTCAATCTTTCCTTAGATCTCTCTCTGGATTCCTCCAGAGGCACTGTAAGCACCCCACGATCTCTGCTAAAATTAAATCCATTATATCTGATCTGTCTCTGCATGACGTGTGGAGGACTATACATCCACTAGACCAAGACTATACCTACTACTCTGCCCCCTACAATAGCTACTCTAGGATTGATTACATCTTCACAGACTCCTCTGGACTTACGATCACCAATAACTGTGATATAGGCACAATAACTTGGTCCGATCATGCACCTGTAACCTGCTCTATACTCTGGCCAGACATCCCAATCACCACTAAAATATGGAGACTGGACGACACACTATTAAACAACACATTAATTGCTACAGAAATACAAAAAACACTAATAGAATACTTTGAACTCAATACAACGCCCCACTTGACAGTCACAAACGTATGGTGGGAAGCCCACAAAAGCGTGTGGCGCAGAGAAATAATCAAACAAAGCAAGGCTAATGAAGCAATATACAGAAAAACACTCTAATCTACTAGCTAGGGTGGGCACACTTGAAAAGACACATAAAGCAAATCCCTCTGATTCTAACATAAAGAACTCACTAATCGAAGCTAAGCTAGAACTTAAACAACACCTAATGGAATCATATCAATGCAAGGCCTTGCAATTAAAACAATATTATTATGAAGAAAGCAATAAACCTGGTAAGGCGTTAGCAAGAACTCTTAGATGCAAGCAACTCAGCGCATACATACACTCCATAAAAAGCAAAATAAGACCACCAATTAAAAAGCAGCAAACACATAGCAGAAGCATTCCACGTATACTATAATGCACTATACAACATTAACACAGACCAAACTACACAAGCACAGCATGAAACAGTCAGAAAAAAAAGCATTCATAGATAAATACCTACAGGGATTGGAACTGCCGACTTTGGACAGAGAAACAACAGACTTCCTAAACTCCCCGATAACTAAAGATAAATTACATCAAGCGATTAAAGATATTCCAACAGGGAAAAGCCCAGGCCCAGATGGATTTACCCCCAGTTATTATAAAAAATATAAAGAACTTACCATACAGATGTTAAAACTATATAACAGCCTAAGAGAAAACCCATTACTATCAAAGAATCTGCTATAAGCCCATATCACGGTAATATGGGCTAACACTCCAGAAAATTACAGGCCCATTTCTCTACTAAACTCAGACATGAAATTACTTGCAAAAGTCCTCACAAACCGATTAAAAAAATACCTCCCCCGTCTGATCTCACCAGATCAGGTAGGCTTTGTCCCTGGCAGGGAAGCTAGGGACAACACCAAAAAAATACTTCAATTAATATCTTATGCCAAAGCGGAGGGAGTCCTGATGGCCTTGTTGTTGACCAACGCAAAGAAGGCCTTTGATAGGGTAGATTGGCTATTCCTGTATCGGACGATGGAAACCATGGGCTTTACTGAACCTTTCTTAAACATGATCTTCGTGCAATACTCAGCCCCTAATGTAAGAGTAAGGGTAAATAGTGTGCTCTCTGATTCCTTCATGATAAGTAACGGCAGAAGTGCTTGCCCAAAAAGTCAGGAACAATTGTAAAATAAAAGGGATTAGAGTAGGAGACACAGAAAACAAAAACAAGCACTCTATGCCGATTATGTCCTTTATACTATAACAAAAGTTGAACCATTACTCCCTGAACTATCAAACAAATTGGAAACATATGGTAAAACATCTAACTTTCTTCTTAATCTCACCAAGTCAGAACTCTAAAACATTAGCTCCCAACCACACCTAGTCCAATGACTCCGCTCTCAGTATCACATAGCAATAACCAAAAAAAGCTTAAATATCTAGTGATATACCTCACACCATCACATCAAGACTTATATCAATACAATTATTTAGCACTTAAAAATGATATAACTAGAGATTTATCATCATGGAAGAACAAACCACTATCATGGCTAGGCCACATTGAAGTTATTAAAATGAATGTCCTCCCCCGTATACTGTACCTTCTGCAAACAGTCCCAATACCACTCCCATTAGGATACTTGTCACAAATACAAAAAACAATTGAACAATTCATATGGGCAAACATAAAGCCCAGAATCCCAAGAAAAACCATGTACCTCCCAAGAGATAGGGGAGGAATGGGGGTCCCCGACTTAGCAGCATACAGAAGAGCCATACTACTTCAACATATTGTTGAATGGTCTCACAATAGCGATGATAGAGCCTGGATACATGGACAAATTCCCAGAAAATAATTAAAATAATAAACAGATACCCCCTGACCGCTGAAGTCCTGACTGAGTGGGATAAAACACTAGCGACGAGCACACACATATCGACAAAATACTCTCCACTGCTTCCCATCATTGAAAACACAGATCTTCCTTATACACACCTGAGCACCCGCATACAAAGGCCTTACACTCTTAAAGAGGGAACACTACAAGGCATTATAGAAAATGGCATGATAAAAACGCAAACCCAACTACAGGACTGCCACAAAGAAATATTTTTTCACTGGCTCCATTATAACCAGCTCAAACATATTTCCCATCATAAACACAAATGAGAACTAGGACGAGACTTAACTACATTTGAAAAACTGTGCATAATGGACATTCCCCCACAGCACCTGATATCCATAATATACAAGATTACACTAATCTCAGAAACTTCTACACTTCCATCTTACACACATGCTTGGAGCAGAGAATTGAATATAGACAATGACCATAACGCATGGTTAAATGCATTTAAGCTAACAAAGAGATCCTCTATCTCAGCAAGCAATCAGGAAACACATCTTAAATTACTCAGTAGGTGGTACCTGACCCCGGTCAGGCTTCATAAATTATTCCCTACCCTGAACACGGCTTGCACCCTTCTCCACATCTGGTGGTCTTGCCCAAAATAAAGAAACTTCTGGACAGAAATTTTGGGAGCTATGGAAGGGATATTGAAAATAGATATTCCAAACACACCAGAAATTATCCTCTTCCACTCATTACCTAAGATAAAAGATGAATCCACACTAGCTTTGTTACTGATCATGCTCATGGGAGCTAAAAAATGAATACCTAAAAAATGGAAATCGCAAAAAATACAGTCTATAGCAGAATGGCGCACACAAATGGAGGACCTACTGGCATTGGAGAGGTATCATTACATGAAAATTCAAAAACTGGAGACACATGCAACTATACTATCAATTTGGAATAACACACTTTAATTCAAAACACAATTTTTTTTTAGGGATCTTGGGCTGGAGTGAGAACCTTGATCTGATCTCCCCCTCTCATTTCCCGGGACTTCCTTCCCCCCAACCACCCCCACCCCCTTGGTAACTCCTCTCTAGTAACCCCTCCCCCCTCTTTCTTTCCCACTAACCACTTTCACTTTTCTTTTCTAGTTCACCTTTAATAAAATAAAATATCTTATTAAAGGGACATAATACTCATATGCTAAATCACTTGAAACTGATGCAGTATAACTGTAAAAAGCTGACAGGAAAATATCACCTGAGCATCTCTATGTAAAAAAGGAAGATATTTTACCTCACAATCTCCTCAGCTCAGCATAGTAAGTTCTGTGTAAAACGTTTTACTCAGCTGCTGCCCAGCTGCAGGTAAAAAAAAAAAGGAAGAAATGAACAGCAGCCAATCAGCATCAGCAGTGCTGAGGTCATGAACTCTTTTACTGTGATCTCATGAGATTTAATTGTAAACTTCCTTACACTGAATAGGGAAATAAGATGAGTGTACACAAATGCTCGCTCCTTCTGCTGTCCCGGACAGACATACTGATTTGTTTCTTAGAAATCCTTTACAATGGGATGTGGCTACTGAGGAACCTTTGAGGTAAAATATCTTTCTTTTTTACATAGAGATGTTCAGGTGATATTTTCTAGTCAGCTTTTTACAGCTATGCTGCATCACTTTCAAGTGTTTAAACATTTGGGTATTATAGCCCTTTAAGCAAATTTAAAAGGGAAAAATAAAACCACAAGCTCAAGAACGGGAACACAAGAGTCACATGGTAATAAATCTGGACTTGATATCTATTTTTACCGTTCTCCCAGAGGACTTGGAGTTTCTGATATAAGAGATCAATGCAATTATATGCCACGGTATGACAACATCTTGAAACATAATTGATAAGTATTGAAAAACAAAAAAAATATGTATAATTGTAAGTGCTACTCATTCACTGTACTTATAGCTTGTCACTTTGTAAATTTTCTTTTTGAATAAAGCTTGTTTGAAAAAAAAAAAGAAAAAAACAGAATTCATGTAAAAGACTGCTTATGTTAGATGGGTCGGCTTTTATTTGTTTAGATGTAAGTTCTGTATATGTTAAACTCAATGTAATTCTGTCTTCTTTTAATCTCATCTACTATGTTACTATGACCCAGTTGGCTGGAAATATTGGCCAGTAAGAAAAGCCCCGAGCTATATGAAAAATTGTGTCCTAATATTTTTTGTGGCTCAATTTCTATTCCATAGACACCAAACACTACACACTAAGGTTTAAGTGGTTGGCATTTACCATGCTGTACCATACCACTTACACTAGCTGGGCATGTTTAGATCTGTGTATGCCTCCTTCCACCAGAAACTCAAATAACGTGTATATGGATATTGATAATATACTCTTGGAATATTTATTGGTATAATCTATATGTTTGTGTGTGGTCTGAACTCCCTTTGTGTGCAGCCCAACAATTGGTCAAAAGGTCAGTGTGAAAGTCAGAGACAAAATATTCCTGTGTCAGCAATATAATTGTGATATACCTGATCAATTGGTTACATCTGTAGTTTCATGGGTTAACCCTTTAAAGGCTGGTAGAAGACATTTTGCAATCTGCATGACATGCTCCCCTATCAAATGCTAACTGGGTCCCATGGTTTATAAACAAGGCTTTATTATTTAATTTCAGAATTGTGTGAAAAACAGAAGGATGAGAGAGCTCATTTATAACAGACACTGACTTTGTAATGTAATTATGATTAATAACATCATACAATGCTGGATTATTAAACAAATTGATGCAAGTTTATGACTTTATTATATCCAGAAATCATTCATTCAAATTGCATGTGGGTTTTATATCCCTTTAACATCTTAAACTCGTAACTTGCAATGAAGCATTGTAATAATATTGCCGTAGAAAAAGTTAATAGTGCTGTGCAGCATCTATCGATTGCCCCCATCCTCTGCTCGCCGCTGAAGCTCAATTTTTTATGACGTTTTCAGAAAGATCCAGTGAGAAGCACCCAGCGTTGACTACATTACGCCCCTTTTAGTTAATGTGCATGCGCTTCTTAGTATGCCCAATCAGAGAATGTGGGTGGAACAGGTAAATGGTTATATATAAAATATATATATTTTTTTAAAGTTAGGGATGATTTAAAAAAAAAAAAAAATTCATCGACTTTAATATATTTAATAAATGTAACCTAATAACCTATTCCAGAAAGCTCAAATTTACCATCAGTTTAATAACCAAGGTTTTTCCCAGTTCCCATCCTTAAATGACACAGAGGCCAAATTATCAAATGTCTGTCGGACCTGATCCGACAGTGCGGATCAGGTCCGACAGACATCGCTGAATGCGGAGAGCAGGGAGGTGTCAATCAACCCGATCGTACTCGATCGGGTTGAATTGTGGTGATTCCTGTCCGCCTCATCAGAGCATGCGGACAGGGTTATGGAGCAGCGGTCTTTAGACACACGGGGCCTCAAGCTCCATTTGGAGCTTGATAGATAGGCCCCACAGGCTCACTATTGGTTTTACCTTAATTAATTCTCTTGTTAAGTGGAACCAAAAATATTATACACCATTTTTTTAACAACCAAACAAGCCTTTCTTGATACCCTATATGGGTGCATAAGATAACAATAGATAGAATTTTAATATGAAAAATCTGGTAAAAATAAATACATTTTAAAACCCCCCCATTTATTTTGCAGTTTTCTTTATAACCATTTCTACATAACTAGTGTAGCTAAATACCTCCACATAAATTCATTATGTTGTCCTGACTTTAGGAATACCCCATATGCCTAGGTTTCCAAGTTATTTAAAGTAAATATAGACCAAATACTACAAAGATTGAATTATTAGTTTAAAGCTCAAATTTGTTTTGCTTGGATTGTAAGCTAAATAGTGGTCACTAAATTCAAAACTGCTACACAAAAGTATATATTTATAGAGTTTAGACACCCCAGGATATTACCTAGAGCTATTTTGACACTTTATATTTAACCTCTTTACCCCGATGAGTAGAAAATAAAATTTAGGGGCAAAAAACCCCCCAAATCACATTATTAAAATAAAATAGCAACAAAAAAATACATTTGATTAAAATATATATACACTTTATTAAAATACACC
Source organism: Bombina bombina (assembly GCF_027579735.1). Classification (NCBI taxonomy): domain Eukaryota; kingdom Metazoa; phylum Chordata; class Amphibia; order Anura; family Bombinatoridae; genus Bombina; species Bombina bombina. The sequence continues at coordinate 939,906,152 of NC_069500.1, forward strand.
AATTTTCATATAACTGCATGTGAAAGACACTACTATAAAGAAGAATATAAAGAAGAATATGCACAGATACTGATATAAACATCCAGTATAAAACCTATAAAAGCTTAAATGCATTTAACCATTACTTAGAAGCTCCCACTTTAGCACTGTTGATGAGGTTATTCTGGGACACCCAATGAAAACAAGGAAAACAAGTAGAGCAGACACTCCCCCCTTCCCTGCATATGAAAAGACAGATAACATAAACCGTAGCCAGCAGGAGTCTGTAAACGCATGTATACATCTGACACTGTGGGGCTTGGGGAGTCTGAAAATCATCACAATGTTCTTAAAAAATACGGAAAACTATATATTACAAAAACACTCTCAGATGGGCTATATAAATAGATCATCTACAAAACATTTATGCAAAGAAAAATCTAGTGTACAATGTTTCTTTAACCTTTTTTAATGTATGTGTTCGCTGTTTACAAACAATAGCTTGTCATTTTTTATGTTATCTCTGATCATAGGCCACTTTTTTGAGCATCCGCTTCTTGTTACGGGATCCAGATTTATCCTCTGCGATAAATCTGAATGGTCTTTGTTCCATTGATTGAGCATGCAAAGCTGCAGAGATCATAGATGGAACCGAGTAAAAAGGAATGATGCCCATGGAAGCCACCATTAGACCAATCACCTCCATGCATTGAGCCACTGATGGACGAATAGCAGACTGAAAAGATAGGCAAGAACCAAAAAGTTTGGATTCTCTGATATTGTCAGGAAAATCTTCATGGACAGGGAATCTATGATTGTCCCTAGGAAACACACTCTTGCAGTTGGAACTGGGATCTGATTACTGCCAATAAGGCTCCCAGGACCTTTGTGAATATTCTGGGAGCCGTGGCAAGACCAAACGGAAGGGCACTAAACTGAAAATGCTTGTCCAGAAAGGCAAACATTAGAAACTGGTGATGATCCCTGTGAATGGGAACATGTAAGTACATGTCTTCAGGTGTATGGTCATCATGAACTGACATTCCTGGACCAATGGAAGAATGGAACTAATAGTTTCCATCTTGAAGGACGGAACCCTGAGGAATTTGTTGAGACACTTTAGATCTAGGATGGGACAAAAAGTTCCCTCCTTTTTGGGAACCATAAATAGATTTGAATAGAATCCTAGACCTTGTTCCTTTAGAGGAACTGGTACAATAACTCCCAGGGAGGATAGGTCCTTTACGCACTTTAAGAAGGCCTCCCTCTTTACCTGGTTTGAGGATAATCTTGACAGGAGAAATCTGCCCCTTGGAGGGCAAGACTTGAATCCTATTCTGTAACCCTGGGAAACTATGTCCACAGCCCATGGATCTGGGACATTGCGTATCCAAGCCTGTCTAAAAAGAGAAAGCTTGCCCCCACCTGATCAAAACTCAAATTGGGGGCGGACCCTTCATGCTGATTTAGAGTCAGCGGAAGGCTTTTTATTTTGTTTTCCCTTGTTCCAGGGCTGGTTGGATTTCCAAGTGGACCTGGATTGGTCTGGTTTGGAAGAGGAGGACTTCTGCCACCCGTAATCTCTGAAATGATTTCTGCCAGACCGGGTCCAAACAGAGTTTTACCCTTATAAGGTAAAGCTAAAAGCTTGGCTTTTGAGGAAACATCAGCCAACCAAGATTTTAACCACAGAGCTCTGCGGGCTAGCATAGTAAAGCTAGACATCTTAGCTCCCAGTCTAACTTTCTGCATATTGGCATCACAGATAAAGGTATTGGCCAATTTAAGAGCTTTGATCCTATCTTGGATCTCCTCTACCGTAGTTTCCTCTGAAATAAGATACGACAAGGCAACGCACCTATAAGATGCTGCTCCCACAACCATGCAGGTTGCCACTGTAATCCTTGATTGATGTACATCTTTTTTAAGTAAGCCTCTAACTTCTTATCCATTGGATCCTTAAAATAGCAACTATCTTCTATAGGAATGGTAGTTCTCTTAGCAAGAGTAGAAATAGCTCCTTCTACTTTAGGCACAGTGCGCCATGAGTCACGAATAGAGTCAGTAACAGGAAACATCTTTTTAAAAACAGGTAAAGGGGAAAAAGGAACCCCTGGCTTATCCCATTCCTGAACTATAATTTCAGACATTTTATTGGAACAGGAAAAACCTCCTCAGAAGATGGAGAATCATAAACTCTATCCAGTTTAGAAGACTTCGAGGGGTTGACAACAACCGAGGGTTCAGAGTCGTCCAAAGTAGCTAGAACCTCCTTCAGTAGTAACCGGAGGTGTTCAAGCTTAAATCTAAAATTTACCTCTTCAGATTCTGAAGATTTTTCTGCTAAAATATCAGAGTCTGAGATCTCACCTTCAGACGCTACTGAAGTATTTTCCTCATCAGACAATTGAGAAAAATTGACTAATGTAGACTTAGAGTGGTCAGAAACCTTACTAGCAGGCAAATGTTTAGATTTCCTCTTACGTTTACCTGAAGAAGGGAAAGCTGACAAAGCCGCCGATACTGCAGAAGTAATCTGAGCGGCAAAATTCCCAGGTAAACACCCCCAGGTGGTTGAGAGGATACAGAAGGCACAGTATGAGAAACAATTAAGGCTTGGGACGTTTGAGGAGAAAGCTGAGGCATGTCATGCACAGCATTATCCTGAGAGACACTTGGCTCAGAAGTGAGAATTTTTTCTTTAAATTTTAAAGTTTTTGCTAAACATGAGGAACAAAACTGCATTGGTAGGGCAATCTGGTTCTCTAAACATAGCAAACATTTATCCAGAGGGATAGGCTTATCCTGTTCTGAGTCCATAGCGCAAAAGAACAGTTCCCACTAGTAATAACAATAACGATGTTCAAAGACCAAAATAAAAAATACAAAATAATTTTTTAATGATAAATATAATGTTTAAGTATGGAGGTAAATATGAAATTATGAAAAACTCAACTTCAGAAAAGTTATCTGAAGCTCCTACCGGACTGGAGAGATAAACCCACTAGTAAGAAGAAGCTGTGTACTTCCAGCTAAACGATTCTCAACTGAAGTCACTCCGATCGGCGAGAAAACTAAGCTGACACCTCTCCTCATCCGACTTCAATCCGACACTCTCAGGCTCATGAAGGTCCACTCCATAAAAACGGAAGTGCGGAAGTCACGTGAGCAGCCAGGAAAACTGACTGCGCCACATATAAGAGCGCAAAAGTAAAAACAGCTGCATAAAGTTTAAACAGCCGTCAGCCCTCTCTTCAGGCCGACAAGAATTAGAGAAATTAACCCCTTAAGTCTCTCTGTTTGTTAGCTCATACTAATAAAGTGCCAAAAATTTTTCTTTAGGAGCTATTAACCCTCAATAAAAGCTGCCCCAACACTGTACGCATAAAACAATAAGGTGACTATATCCCAGAAAGTGATCCACTTGAGGGTTAACCACTGAAGTGCTGTCCTTCCTAACCTAGAAGGAAGAATCACTTACCTGTGGATCCGGTTGCATGGCAGAAAGCAGCTACATAGGTGTGACAGGCACTGTGCTCCCTGTCATGAAACTGTAGTAAAAGAAAGAGCAGAGTAGCCAACCCTGGCTTTCTACAACGGGGTAGCAAACTTGTTAGAAGTAAAGCAAAGACTACGTCGCCGTCTTCTAACTGCTAAAAGCCACCACTACTCTTACTCAAGATATTGACCTGGACACAGCTAGACCCCAATCCTTGTTTGCAGGGAAAAATATCCATAAAACGATTAAATATCTTCAGACACCAACTTCGCACATCCTCCATTGACATTGACTTAACAGCTTTGCTGGGGTTCTCTTTGCCTCCTCCTGCTGGCCAGGAGTTGAATATCCCACTAGTAATTGGAATGACGTTGTGGACTCTCCATACCATAGGAAAGAAATTGTATGTTCATCTGAATCATGAAAGAAAACATGTAGGGTTTCATATCCCTTTAGAGAGACAGTCTACACCAGAAATTTTATTGTTTTTAAACATAGATAATCCCTTCATTACCTATTCCCTAGTTTTGCATAACCAGCACAGTTATATTAAAGGGATACTATTTTTTTTTCTTTCGTGATTCAGACAGATCGTGCAATTTTAAGCAGCTTTCTAATTTACTTCTATTATAAATTTGCTATCTTTATTTGAAAAAGCAGGAATAAAAGCTTTGGAGTCGGCCCATTTTAGGCTGAGAACCTGGGTTGCGCTTGCTGATTGGATGGCTAAATGTAGCCACCAATAAGCAAGCGATATCCAGGGTACTGAACAAAAAATAGACCGGCTCCAAAGCTTTCATTCCTGCCTTTTCAAATAAAGATTGATAATAGGAGTAGATTAGAAAGCTGCTTAAAATTGCATGCTCTATCCGAATAATGAAAGAAAAAATATGGCTTTACTATCCCTTTAATACACTTTATACCTCTGTGATTAACTTGTATCTTATCTAAGCCTCTGCAGACTGCCCCCGTATTTAATTTCTTTTGACAGACTTGCATTTTCGCCAATCAGTGCTGACTCCTAGGTAACTCTACGTGCGTGAGCACAGCGTTATCTATATGACGCACATGGACTAACACCCTCTAGTGGTGAAAAACTGTCAAAATGCATTTATATAAGAGGCGGCCTTCAAGGTTTAAGACATTTGCATATGAACCTCCTAGGTTTAGCTTTCAATAAGAATACCAAGAGAACAAAGCAAAATTTGTGATAAAAGTAAATTGGAAAGTTGTTTAAAATGACATGCCCTATCTGAATCATGAAAGTTTATTTTGGATTAGACTATCCCTTTAAATCATAGTGTTGAATTATATAAATTCAATTACTTACCGCTATATAGAGGGATCAGACAAGATCTTCAGAAATGGTCAAAATATTCTTTCTCTTGGTATGGGAGAAAATCCGCGGTTAAGATGAATGTCTTGCCACGCTTACTATACCTTTTCAGAGCTCTTCCACTTAAAATCCCAATCCCAGAACTACTACAGATGCAATCAGACCTTATAAGGTTTATTAGGGGGAAAAAAACTCCTAGAATCCAGACCTCTTGCTTGACGAGACACAGAACACTGGGAGGGATAGGGGTCCCCGATCTCGTCACCTACTATAAGGCGGCGAGACTAGCTCAAACAGCGCTTTTAGACAACCCCAACATAGATCTTGTCTGGCCGACTCTTGAAGCAGAAATGGGAGGCTGGAACTACCCAGTAGACATTCTTTGGGAGGAGAAACTACAAACTCCTGCCATGCGACATCTCAGGCCCCCTACTTTGGACTCTACAATGGTATCTTGGAATAAGGTAGCCAAGGCTACTAAATTAAAACCAACACAATCCAAAAATATGCTAATTAGATATATGTTACCTCAGGAAAATCGCCCACCAATAGACAAATGGCGCAATAAGGGGCTTTATAGAGTGGCTGATTTAATAAGTAATGATAAATTTTTAACATTCAATCAGATCCAAGATAAAATCGCACCTCTAAAGGTAAATTGGTTCCTCTACCTTCAAATAGTCTCCGCCCTTAGAGAATTTCAAAAAAGGTATACAACCCAGAACACCACAACACTAGAACTCATTTGTAAAGCCCCACATAGAACGAAACAAACTATCTCGAGGCTGTACTCCGCCATACAATCATCACAGACATTAGTAAAATCTCAGTTGATCTTAAACTGGGAAAGAGACTTGGGGATGGAGCTGGACATGCAGGAATGGGTCGACATCTTTAGAGAGATAGACAAAGGACTAATAAATGCAGACCTCAGGGAAAATACACTTAAGACCGCATATAGATGGTACCTAACTCCATTGCAGACAGCACATATGTCTCCTATGGGGAACAGATTATGTTATAGAGGATGTGGATCTCTAGGAACATACTTACACTTATGGTGGGAATGCGACAAAATCAGACAGATATGGGACAATCTCTCTCTCCTGATAAGTAATATTCTTGATGTACAAATTCGTCTCGCACAGGCACAGGCCCTACTGCATGTCCGAATTCCTAATTTTAACAAACCAATTAACACATTCATCAAGATCTTGTGCACGATTACAAGATCATGTATAGCTAGATACTGGAAAACTGGATCCTTGGCTTGGCAGGAAGTTTTAAATAAAATCAAAGCCACACATACTATGTATGAATCTGCAACTTGGATTCTAGATAATAAAGAAGCAATTGACAAAATATGGTTTTATTGGGTATTAAAGGGAGGGGACTATCGCCACACATAATCCCACATAAACGTATAACTTTTTTGATTGGTACCAACGCTATTTACCCTCAACATCCACGAAACCAAAATACACACTTCCACCTGAATTGTTAGAAATATATGAATATCTACGAACTCGAACATCCTGCATTTATTTTGTATTATTTTTCTTGTTATTTTTATTATGTCTTTATCTTCTTTGAATGAGTATTATTTCATTGTACAAATAATAATGTATGATAAAAACTGTTTAATAAAAACATTTCAACATAAATCATAGTGTTGCTATTATAAATGATCTGCAAATCGAGACAATGTCACACCAGGATATCATGGGTTACTAAAATATTGCTACTGTCATTCCAGACTGGTCTATGATATTTCAGCTGCAAAATGCAGCTGTACACACTTAAGAGGGTAGATGGTGAATTTGTTTGATTTGTGGTCTCGTGTAGCTGTCCAGCTGGCATAAACAGGATGATCTGAGGTCTAGTGTCATAAATGGGCTGTCAAGGGCACTGGTCTGGTTTGGGATTATGCGATTATTGGCCTGATCTAAGCTTTGATGTGGACATATATATGACATAAATGGGATGCAGAGGTTGAAGTTTGGGCATGTAGGTGCTTCTTGGGAATGAATATTAAAGGGACATGAAACCCAAAATTTTTCTTTCATGATTTAGGTAGAACATACAATTTTAAAATACTTTCCAGTTTACTTCTATTATCAAATTTCCTTCATTCTCTTGGTATCATTTCTTGAAGGAGCAGCAATGCACTACTGGTTTCTAACTGAACACATGGGTGAGCCAATTACAATCTGTATATAAATGCAGCCAGCAATCAGCAGCTAGAACCTAGGTTTTTTGATGCTCCTGAGCTTTTCTAGATAAACCTTTCAGCAAAGTTTAACAAGAGAAGGAATCAAATTAAATAATAGACGTAAATTAGAAAGTTGTTTAAAATTGTATGTTCTGTCTAAATCATGAATGACTAATTATGACTTTACTGTCCCTTTAATGTCTCTCCTTTTCTCTTTATCTCTGGATTTCTCTGTTCCTCTTTCTCTGTTGCTGTGTCTCTGTCACTCTGTCTTAAAGCGACAGTCAACACCTTGAGATTTTTATATAAAATGTTTATTTATGCATAAGGAAACTACTTTGAAAAATATTTGTATAATTTATTTTGCCTCCTTGTCATGTAATTGCCATGTAATTGTCTTGGCTTGCCTTTAACTGATAACAATTGCAAATAAATACATTTTTTACTAACTTTATGACCGTGCGAGCCTGGTAGTCTGTTGACTAAAGCCCAGATTGGCTCCTCCAAATAGGGTAAAGAGTGGGTGGAGTTTGGCTATTGAAAAATAATTGCAAAACAAAAAGAATGTTGATTTGTTAAAAAAATGTTAAGACTTGGCTGATATGTTATATAGCAACACAACAGAAAGTAGCACAATAAATCTTTTTTTCGCAGTCGCAAAAACACCGCTAGCGTTAAGCTTTTTGCACCTTTTGTGTTGCACTGGTATTACAAGTTGCAAAAAAACTTATTTTGCGCTAGCAGTAACCCGAAAAGCGCAAAAATCCAAACTTTAGTTTTCGCGTGCACGTGCATGTATTCCCCTATCGAAATCAATGGAGACAAACAAATAGTAGCGCTGCGGAATCTGTTGGCGCTCTACAAATAACCGATAATAATAATAAAGTGTAAAAAAAAATAACACCCTACTCGTGCAAACTACATCTCATTTTTAAATTTCCCATAGAAATCAATGGAGAAAAAAAAGTGAAAAAACCCCTAACACCCTACCATAAACCCCTAGCTTATTAACCCCTAAACTGCCATCCCCCCACATCGCAAACTATCTAAATAAACTATTAATTCCTAAACCGCTATCCCCCCACATCACAAACTATCTCAAAAAACTATTAACCCCTAAACTGCAATCCCTCCACAACCCAAAGTAATAAACTAACATCTAAACTCCCTAACCTAACACCCCTGACCCAAATTAAAATACCTTAAATTTACCAAAAAAATCCTAACTACCTTAAAAAATAAAATAAAAAACTTATCTGTAAAATTAAATAAAAACCTAATCTTACCTTTAAAAATAAAAACCTAACATTACAGAAAATAACAAAAGTCAAAGAATACAGAAAATAAAAAAAGTAATTACCAAAAATTATTTTTAAAATGTAATCGTATTCTAATAATCCCTCCCCAAAAAACACCCAAAAATAAAAAAAAACTATTCTAAAATAAACCAATAGCCCTTAAAATGGCCTTTTGTAGGGCATTGCCCTAAAGGGATCAGCTTTTTTAAAAAAAAAAAAAAAAAAAAAAAAACACTAGCCCCTCTAACATTACAACCCCCCCCCCCCAAAAAAAAACTAATTTACCAATTACCCAGAAAAGGGCATTTGGATGGGCATTGCCCTTAAAAGGGCATTCAGCTCTTTTGCTGCCCAAAAAAAGAACAAAAAACCTAATCTATTAAAAAAAAAAAAAAAGACCCCCCCTTCAAATATAAACTAGCTTTAACCCCATAAAGGTACTCACCGATGATGATGATGGCGGTGCTCCATATTCTTCATCCAGGCAGTGGCGGGGACAGTGGTTCTCATCTTGCGATCTTCAACACAGAGGTCCCCTTCATACGGTCTTCAGCCGCACACTGAATAGTGAATGTGAGGTACCCCTTTTATATGGGGGTAGCCTTGCATTCCTATTGGCTGATTTGAATCTTCAAATTCAAATCAACAAATTGAATGAAAGCTTTTTCCTTTCATTCTCCATCATCTTCATCCAGGCGGTGGCAGCGACAGTGGTCCTCATCTTGCGATCTTCAACATGGAGGTCCTCTTCATCCCGTCTCCAGAAGCACACTGAATAGTGAATGCAAGGTACCCCTTTTATATGGGGGTAGCCTTGCATTCCTATTGGCTGATTTGAATCTTCAGTGTGCAGCTGGAGACCGTATGAAGAGGACCTCTGTGTTGAAGATTGAAAGATGAGGATCACTGTCGCCGCCACCGCCTGGATGAAGAAGATGTACCCGCTGGATAAAGATGGACCGCTGCCTGAATGTAGAAAATGGAGCGCCGCCATCATCATCATCCGTGAGTACCTTTATCATGTTAGAGATTGTTTTTTTATGGGGTGTTTTTTTTAAATAGATTAGACTGTTTTTTGGGGGGCAATAAAAGAGCTCAATGTCATTTTCAGGGCAATTTGTAAATTAGGTTTTATTTTGAGGTATAGGGGGTTTATAATGTTAGAGGGGTTAATGGGTTGTTGTTTTTCTTTTTAAAAAGAGCTAATCGCTTTAGAGCAATGCCCTACAAAAGGCCCTTTTAAGGGCTATTGGTAGTTTATTTTTTAATAGGTTTTTTTTATTTTGGGGTGGATTTTTATTTTGGGGGGTATTAGAATAGGATTAAATTTATTATTATTTTTTTGGTAATTACTTTTTTTTATTATCTGTATTCTTAGACTTTAGTTATTTTCTGTAATGTTTTTTTTTTTTTTTTTTTTGGAATCTAGCCCCATGGTGTTTAATTATTCCTTCTCTAGATCTCATTCCTTTAATATCAGTAGTTTCCCCTCTTTATATCTACTGTTATATTGTTTTATCTTTTTTCTCTTTCCTTTGTTTTTTCTCTATTTCTGTGATCTCTCTATCTTTTTAAATCAGTCTCTCCCATTCTCTCTTTTCTATATTTCTTTCTACAGTCCTATTTTTTTCATTTTTGCTGTTTTCTGAAAACTATTATCACTCTCCCATTTTTTATGGATTTGTGCTCATAGATCAACACAAAAGGGAGACCTCTTATTTCTAATGTATGCGTCCTGGAGATTATATTAGTGAAAACTGTTGTAGTCTGAAGAGCCATCAGGCAATGCGACTTACTCTAGGTGGAAGAGCCACTACACTCTACCAGCATCACATAAAGGGGTATAAGACAGAATCAATCGGCCCTTGGTCATTTTCACTCCATCAGGCAGAAAATTCACATCTCATATCTTTTGCAATTATTTAAATACAATTTAAAGAGCAGACAGTGGCAATTCTACAACTTAATGTTTGGGGGCTAACAAAGGTGGTGAACATAATATATCAAGCACTTCACAGCTCAACAGGGGGGATGCTACATGTGCGTTTGGAGGTGCATAGCACCCCTCCGTACCCCCATAGGACCACATCTGGTTGCAGGGGGGCTAGTGTTAAAATGACATGCTCTAAAAAATTATAATGTAATTTTTCCACTAAAATGGCCCTTTAATATTCCCTTAAAGGGACAGTAAACACTTAAAATTGATATATAATTGTTTGTAATTATGTGCAATGAAACAACTTTGCAATATAATTAAAATGTTTATTTTGCTAAAAAATATTCACTGCAAACTTCCCAAGGCTAATCCTGCTATATATACTCCCTTTATCGGTTTTAACAAGTATGAGAACATCAAAATATTTCAGTTTACACAAATATAATGACTGTGACTAGCCTTGTTGTATGCAGACGCAAGCCCATATTGGCTCCCACTGACAAGGCAAATGGAGCGGAGTCCTCACTTTTCATTAAATTCAGAGTAACTCATTTATACTTGTAAACCGCAGGTAGCTCGCAATATGAAGTGAAATTAACAAAAAAAAAAGAAAGAAAAACAAAACTTTAAATGCAAAATGGTTAAAGGGACACTAAAGTCAAGCCTAAGCTTTGATGATTCACAAAGAAGTCTGCACAGTTATATGCACTCTTTCTGAGGTGCAAGCTAATACTGAACATATGCAAGTTCACAGTGTATACATATATCTTGTCTGTGATTGGCTGATGGCTGTCGCGTGATACAGGGGCGGACAAACAGAAGAAAATTCTGAAATTTGTCAGAAAAACATCTATTGCTCATCTAAAGGGGTAGTCTACTTGAAAATTGTTATTGTTTAAAAAGTAGATAACCCCTTTATTACCCTTCACTTATTTTTCCATAACCAACACTGTTATATTAATACACTTTTTACCTCTCAGATAACCTTGTATCTTAGCCTCTGCAGACTGCTCCCTTATCTCAGAGCTTTTTAAAAACTTGCATTTCAGCCAATTTGTGCTGACTCATACATAACTCCACAGGAGTGAGCACAATGTTCTCTGTGTGGCACACATGAACTAGCACTGTCGGGCTGTGAAAAGATACTAAAATGCACTGAGATAAGAAGCGGAATTCAAAGGCTTAGAAATCAGCCTATGAGCCTACCTAGGTTTAGCCTTCATCAAAGAATACCAAGAGAACAAAGCAAATTTGATGATGAAAGTAAATTGGAAAGTTTTTTTAAATTGCATGCCCTATATGAATCATGACATTTAAATTTTGAATTGACTGTCCCTTTAAAATTCATAGTAAGTGCTATTGTTTTGTCTTTCTATTATGTATTTATTGATTATTAAAGTGTTCTGTATTTAATGGTAACATTTAAAAAATATTTCACACATTTCATTCAAAAAATAATATACATAAAAATCACAAGACTAAATAAAATATTAGTATGTTGATATTTTTGCTCTTTAATTCTTTGTTTTTCCCCCAATATACTACTTATATTATATATCTTATACTGATCCTTCTATCTAATCTATATCTGTAATTTACCTTTCTAGCAAATCTATAATCTATATATCATCATCATGTTTCTAATCTATCAATCATATATCTCTCTACAAATCATCTTTCTAATCTATCAGTCATTATCTATCTATATCTATCAATTATCTATATCTCTATCTAATCTATATATCTGTCTGTCTATATCTCTATCTATCTAATGTAATCTATCATCTATCTACATAATCATATCTCTGTGTGTATTTTATCTACCTGATTATAAGCCTCTGTATATGTTTTCTATTTAATTCCCTAAATATGAATTAATATCTTGAATATCAATTCCAAGATGGTCCAGTTTTCTTATTCTTTTATGTTCAGCATAACTTTTGCAGTCATTTTTATGATACCTATCCGATGGTTTTTAGCATCCTTACTTATGCGTTTAGATGTGCACAGAGAATGAGATGTGACCAGTGCCAGGACTGTATGAACTAATAAAGAAGAAAAACCTTTCACAGTTACTCTGCAGCCACCAAAAAGGCTGCACCACTCTATAAAATAGGGAGAGCTTTACAAACAACCTAAAGAAAGACACCTCATTTCCTCTCCACACTAGGCCTTATCTTACAGATCACAGCTCTACTTACACATATTTTAGCTCTCTCACAACAAAAGGCGACGTGGAGCTGTTTTTGTTTGCTAAGTAATTTGCTCTGAAGTCTCCCCACCCCCTCTTGGCTTGAGTTGCAGGCTCCCACCCCTGTGGTGGCCATGTTCCTCCAGTAGTGGCTGTGAAGCAGTCAGAGAGGGTGGCAGTACTGAGCTGTGCAAGGCAGCTAAACAGCAGCATCTGGGAACAGGATCGCATGGTCTGGCTGCATTTTCCAATTCTTACAGGGCAGCATGGCAGTCGCGGTGGGCAGACAATCTGTAAGTATTTGAGCCTAATATATTTCTATTGCAACATTTACTCCACTTCATTGTATCTGCTGTGTGATCCTGCATGTGTCTTGCATGCTTCAAGTCTATAGGGTGTCCCAGCATATAATAAGGGGGTTACTGCTTTATGTATCGCTATGGTCTGGTTTTGTTGTTCACTGCTATCTAAAAAGAATCCATTGTTATTATTGATTTCCACTATTTGAAAAAATAACAGGTAATAACCTCGTCTGATCTTCCCCACAACTATTTCTGTAGCCCCCGTTACTCCCTCTGCTCCCCTCCCTTTTGCATCTTGTGCTGGAAACCGCTAGGACTGAAGAGAGGGACTGGATAGAGGGACTGGATAGAGAGGATGAATAAATCTTCATGAAAAATAGCGTGGGAGGTTTATATAAAACAACTAACGGGATTCACAGTACCTTATATATTAACTTCTGTTAGATCTCTGGAATGTCACTGGGCCTCTATCTATAGTAACATACTAGTGGTAGAGTAGTTTATCTGCAGCCCAAATACCCTAAAATACTATAATTGTAGTAAGAGGTGCGCTTCTGCCAGCACAGAGGTTGTTTTACTTACTGCGTGGGTTTTACTTATGAACATCTTGCGTGGGTTTTATGTATGTGGGTGAAGAGTAATCATAATGATGAGTGCTACTGTATAGCGTGGGTTGGAAAAATATGGATAATAGCATATTATCTAGACAAGATAAAATGTTGCTGTGCCCAAGAGCTAACAGTTTACAGGATGTGAGACTCAAGCATTGTGGTTAAAATGTAAAAACGTATCAAGGAATAAAAGTTTCCTGAAACTATAACATTAGTATTAAGAAATGAAAATTTCACAGTGATGTCATATTTGTTAAACTTCTGTTAGTAATAAAACATGTATTAAAAAGCCACTGGTATTCAGTGAATTGTTGCAATTTCCTGTCTTGTATATATGAATTATGTTTTTTTTGTACTTTCTATTTGACTGTTTAAAGCAGACCATAACACAAGCATATTTGACTATATTTGACAGCCAGATCAATTGGCCAGATCTTGTGTTTGTAGAGGATTATAGTGGAATGTGATCCAGATTAGTCTGAATTATATATTCTGAATCTGTACATTCCTCCAGCAGCCCTATTCCTAAATTTATGTAGAAGGGTGCGGTTCAGGGGGTCTAGTTTTAATGCCTATTGGATTCATTATAAAGGGAGAGAAGTATTACAAGGGCTTGTGTGTTTTGGCTGTGGTTTACCCACTTGCAGCCATCTAGCTTTTCAGCAAGAGGAGGTGTTAGAGGTTAGAATATAAGATCTGAAGGCATCTCTTTGTTGGCTGAGATGGCCGGATAGAGAGGCCTCACCCCCATCCCGCTCTCTGCTTCCCCCTCATCCAGCCCTTGGATAAACAGTTATCGTTTCCTCTCTGCATAAAGGCACTCCAGCTATCTGTGCAGTGAGCATAAGCATTCAAGTCAAATAACACAGTCATCTTTTTATTAATGAAACAATCAGCTTTGACCTGTTGTTTAGTAGTCATATATAGCCAGCCATATGTGTAATTTGTAAGGATTGTCATCAGCTTTATAGTATTTTTGCAGTGTTTGTGTGTATATGTGTAGAACTGAAGTACCATGCAGTGACACTTTTTGCACTAAGATGCATATTTAACTTAATCCACCATAACATCATTAAAGGTAAATACAGTAGACATACATAATCAACAAATGAATGATAAAAAGACAATACAATAGCACTTAGTCTGAACTTCAAATGAGTACTAGATTTGTTTTCTGACAAATTTCACAGGTGGTTACGTGCTTTTTCGTTATTTTGTGCAGCGGTTGCATGTTTTTTTTTAAGGCTTCTTTTGCCTATGCTGCATCCAGGCGTATTCCGAAAATAGCAGGGGGGTGAAAGAATCCACCTGCATCCAGGTGGATTCTTTTGGCTGTGCGCGCAGCTAACATTCTTTTGGCTGCCTCGCTAAGCCAACATTCCTTTGAGGATGCGTGCGCAACTGGTGATGGCAACGGATGCGTTACAATCTCGGTTATAGTATAGATGGTATTAAAAGAAAATGCATATGCACATTATTCTAAGCTTTATATTTACTTTGAAAACATCATTGTGGTTAGCAGTTATTGTTTAATATCCCTTTAAGTAAGCCTTTAATTTACAGAAAATTGCACTTTTTTCTAAACCCCGGACAATCTGTAGTACTTATATATCATATACAGTTTGCTTGAAACAGCTAAATGCTACACAATGATGGACCTTCAACTCAAAACAGAACCCCCCATAAAGTGTTAAAAGGCGAATAAAAACGGCACAATTACATTTTTTACCCTCCAAGTCTAACATAGCTGGGGCTCCACGTACTAAATGAAGGGTGGACAAAGTTCCCAACTTAGAATTGAACCTGTCGTTCTGCCTTTGCAGCAAATGGGCAGCGAAAACTGTACATGTTCATAGTGTTTTATTTCCGCCACCTCAGAGGGGCTCAATGTACAAAAATTCCAGTGGATGCTGTTTTTGAGCACTTTCGGACGGCTTTCCTCAATGTAGGAAGCAGCAGTCACATTAGTTCAGAGTGATGGGCACGCCCTGCTTATGCACGCTTGGTCACATGAGAGCAGGGGCCGTGTAACACAATGAAGACTTTCTGCAATTGTAGATCTGGCCAGCGGGCACGTACAGTGTCCACTGCCCATTCTTCACAAATGTGGATGGACAGGTTCCTGAGTCAGAAACCTTGTCTGCCTGCCATTTTGTGCAAGTGAAAATGTTTTTAATGCAGTAGAAGTTTGCTGCCAAACTCCATCTACTACTTGCCTTATGTGGAGGAGCCGATGAGGACTTGCCACTGTTATTTTGTCAGTTCCTTATCTGCCAATCTCTACCGAAGCCTGACATGTGCCCTTACATCCAGAATTGGGAAACTCCTAAAGGAACACTAAAGTCAAAATTAAACTTTCATGATTCATATAGAGCACACAATTTTAAACTACTTTCCAATACACTTCTATTACCTAAATGTGCATAATCTTTTCATTTGCCGACTTTCTGAGGCACCAGCTCCTACTGAGCATGTGCAAGAATTCACTGTGTATACATATATGCATTTTGTGATTGGCTGATGGCTGTCACATGATGCAGGGGAGGTGCATTTAACAAACTTAGAAATTTGTCAGAAAAAAAATCTACTCATTTGAAATTCAAACTGTTTTTGCATTGTATTTTTTTATTATGAATTAGTTGATTATTATATTCTGTGTTTAATAGCATAATTTCAATTAATTATTTTATGTTAAAATGTCAAAATGTTTACTGCCCCTTTAATACTTAAAGGGACAGTAAACGCTTAATATAAAATGATTAATGTGAGGGGAGAAAGATCTCCTATAACAGCAATCCTACAACAAAGTTATGTTTAATATTTTGTCTAAAAATCAGCTTTTTAATTCTTATGTTAATGTGTTTTATTTATTTCTAATGATAAGTATTTATTTATATATACATTTCCCCCTTTAAAAAAATGATATATGCCAAATGCATATGGTTTATATTATGCTTATTCTTACAAGGGAAGTATAAAAAAAAATCTCATTCCTCTCTTTCTCAGACACTTTCTCACAGTCAGATAATGTCCAGCTGTTAAATGTCTAAGTGAAATGTTAGACAAACTTGTGTCCCACATTTGTTTGTGGGAAAGTGTCTTCCTCTGGCATATACAGTGGATTGATAATATTAATTGTGCTTAAAAAATATGATGCTATGTGTTCCAGAATCACCACTTTATATATATCTGGGTTTCTTAAAATGCGAGAAATTGTTCAACACGTCAACTAACACAGAATTAATTCAGAATGTTTAGATAAAGGGATATTTTAGTGCAAGGGTTGCCAAATTTATTAAACATCCAGGAGCCTGGCAGCATACTTTGAGGGGTAATTACATGACATGATGCACCGTCACTCAGTTCCCTCCAAATGTTTTTTATTTATTGATTTACTTAGAAATCATTGTGGGGATGCAGTGTTGTCAGCTGGGTGGCATTATGAAGTAGCCAGGTGGGGGAAGTGTAATATGTTATAATATTATATCATTTTCAGCTATCCAAAGCACAAATTAATTGCATAATTTAACATAAATGTATTTAATGATAATTTGTGTAATAAAAATGTAACATTTTTAATACTGGCTAATTTTAGCACAATTTTGGTTTAAAATTGTAGCTGGCTGGTAGTGGGTGCCAGGTGGTGCACCCACTAAAAAGGTCCTGGGGAGAACACTGGGGATGCATACCCCCTCCATGCATCTTTAGAGTCTAGCTGTAAGACATAGGGGGTGGAGGAGTTGGTAGGTTAAAGAAAGGAATTTGTTTATTAATAAACTGGACTAACAAAATATAGTATTTTGTTTTACACCAGAATGTCCCTTTAAGAGGTAAAAGTGTAGTATATGGTCTTCAAATCTATTCGGAAATATTGTTCTGTCTTTTTTTTATTATTTATTTTATTGTTAACAATAACAAGATGATAGTCCGAGAGAAGTTTGTAGCTTTAACTTAAGAAACTACAGTCCCCTCATAAATTTTACTGGTCAAATGCAAATTAGATTACATGCACGGTTTTCTTCCTTTTTTTATTTAAATATAACCATTTCTGTATATTACATTGTGTGACCTTTCTCTAAAAGTAGATTATTTTCCATTTGAGAAAATAATCACATAATTAATTGTTCTGTAGACCTTCCCATACACATTAGAGAGACAGTAAAAGTTTTATTGTATATAAACGTGTAGAAATATTTTTTAAGCTTTTTTGTTGCAATCTAACAGGACGTGCATGTCTGTGTACTGCACATAAGGACTGGTTGCTCACCGGCTGATAAGCAGAATACCCTCCTCTTTACTGGTGGACAGTGACTCGCATCACATTTTTCTGATTAAAGGAACATGTTTTAAAATTATTTTGATTTCCCTTTAATATAGAATTTGGTAGGAAAAAATGTTTACCTTTTCACCTAATATATAATCTAATACAGTTAATTTTAAAGGGTAAATGACAAAATATCGTGTATGCTTCCTTTTCCTGCATAATAACATGCATGCAAACACATAGACCAGTAGCCGGAGATACTGGACACCCAGGAACAAGGGCCTAAGGTTTAATGAAAAGAAAGAGTTGGCCTGTGTTACACATCACTGAGATTACATACCACAAACTTTCTGCCAACAAAGCAAACCCCTGAGTGTCCCTGACAATATGCCCGAAATTAGAAAAGACTCCTTTGTGACAGAAGTGCTGTAAATTGACATTTCATTCAAGTCTGCAAAGCACAGTAGTGCATTTTATATTATTTTAGAAGCATTTGTGCAATACATTTAAATATATTCAAATCAATATATATAATATCTCTCTCTCTCTCTCTTTCTCTCTCACACTCACTCACTCTCTCTCTCACACTCACTCACTCTCCACATACACACATATCTGTGTGTTGCATACTTGCACTGTTCCAGATCACATCTGCTCGGATTGCCTTTGAAGTCACAATATGGGACTAATTTTGTGCATATTCCTTTATCTATAGTTTTTAGAGTTCTTGTATACTTGGCAGTTGTTAGTCAACCCAGATCAAACATATAGTTTAGCCTTTAAATGAACACATAAACTTTAAAAACTTAGTCAACACAATCACATTAGGTTTTTGGCCTCCATTCAGACGAAATTTACAAGACAGATTCCCCTCCCCCAATAATAGATGTTACTCTATTTTTTCTTATTAAAATTGTAATAATAATTTTTAATTTTAATTGGGGGGATTTGCATCTGATCCAGGGTTCACAAAGCTCTCAAGAGCTGATTCAGCTCAACCAAAAGAGTGCTTCACTCGCATTTCAGTTTGCACTATGTTAATCCTGTGTTAAAGTAAAGGTAAAGTTTTCCTTTTTTTATACCTGTATTATATTAGTCATATGCTATATAGTATGGTCGCTAACTTTTTTTTAATTATTTTAATATATCTTATTGTATTATAAACTAGTTGTATTTACCTACTCGGCCATTCTTTACTCCTCCCTCCATGAATTTCCTGTTTTTTCTCACTCTTACGTACAGAGCGGTCCCACCCGCTCTATACGTAAGTTCAAAAGCGCGTTCTCGCTTGACGGTCAATTGGCGCATGCGCACACTTCGCCGTATATTAAATTTGCGCATGCGTGACTTTAATATTGATAGACCGAAAATACTATCGCAATTGCGCATGCGCTAAACTGGAGCGAGCTCGGCTTGCAAGGGAGAGTAAGTAATGCCAACGCATGCGCAGAACGTCAAGGAATCTGTGACGTCAAATGACGGCCGCCTAACGGCCAGACTTACTATTGGCTGATGCAAGAACGTGACCGGACAGAAACCCCCCCAAAAAAACGGGTTGTTTTTGAAACTATCAGAAATAGAGAGAAAACAGGTGATAACTAAATAAATATATCAAATTAAAAAAATTAATTAATTAAACTAACATTAATTTTTTAAGTATTTACATATACAATCATCTAATCGTGCAAACTTTACCTTCACTTTAAATGCAAGTTACTGGTAACAAAAAATCTACTGCTCATTTAAAATTCAGAGTAAATGCTATTGCATTGTTTTTTTCTATTATGCACTTGTTGATTTTTGAACATCTGCTGGATTATTTCCAGGATGTGGTAGGTTAAAAGTTGTGGCCACTAGCCCACTGGTACTTTGTGGGTGGGGCATAACACATGAGGAGTGTGTTCAGTATTCCATGGATATGTCCGGCAATGCCTGGGTGAGGTTTGGTCAGCCTCTTATATGAAGCGGATCATACTTCACAACCGTAACAGTCGTGCTGAATGAGGGATAGTTGGGAAGTATGTACTTTTAAAATCTCTGCTGAGTTCAAGTAGGGACTGATATGTTGCAGAGTTAGGTTTGTGAAGTCTGCAGTGTGTACTGCCATGTCACACCATTTGAAAACCCCCAATTTCCAGATTTAAATGACAGGAAAAGAGGGCAAAATAAATAAATAAAGTATATTGCAATTTTTAGTACACACCATTTTATATTACAAATTATTTTTAATAGTAAAAAGATGTGAAATGTTTCATTCTTCAGTGCAAAGAGATGCATCTTATTTTCGACTCGTAAGTTAAATTGATATGTAATATTTGTACAACGCTGTGAAATTCCATAACACTGGGTAAATGAGTGCTTAAAGGGACAGGAAACCCCAATTTTTTCTCTCATGATTTGGATGGAACATGCAATTTTAAAAAAACTTTCTATGATCAGATTTGCTTCATTCTCTTGTTAACCTTTGCTGAAGGAACAGCATTGCACTACTGGCAGCTGACTGAACACATCTAGTTAGCCAATCACAAGAGAACTCAGCCAATCAGCGGCTAGCTCCCACTAGTGTAGGATATGTGCGTATTGTTTTTCAGCAAAGGGATAACAAGAGATAGAAGCACATTTGAAAATAGAAGTGAATTTAAAAGTGTCTTAAAAATACCTACTCTACCTGAATCATGCAAGTTTAATATTGACCTTCCTATCCCTTTAAACTGCTGGGTACAACTACAGTAGCTTGGTTATTACTCGCCTTGCTATTCATTTTCTCCTGTTCCTGAATCTGTCTTATTTAATCCTTCACAAGTAGTGGTTAGTGAATCTCTGCATCTTTACACAGGGAGCAGCCATCTTGGAATTGATGTGTTCTTGTACCCTGTGACAGTGGTGGAATAACACAGATCAGTGATATTGTTTACTTTTTGACAAGCTATATCATACACTTCAGTTTAGTGTACACAGTACAGAGCAGGCGCTCTACAATTTTGCAGTGTTTGCATTTTTTTTATTATTCCTGTGTCTTTTTATATTTGTTATGTAACTTTTAAACTATGTAGAAACTGCAAAAATGTAACTTGCTATAAAAAAGCCAGCAACGTCACTGATTAGTGAAAGCGCACTGCTTCTGTCACAGGATGCAACAATATGTGCGAACCAAGATGGCGGCACCCAGTAAAAAGATGCTCCGCCATGTTTTCTTGGACACTTATGAGTTATGCATGCTACAGTGTGTGCAGGGAGGAGCATGAATAGTGCTGTCCAGGGTCACTATTCATGCGCTGTCCAGGGTCGCATTGCATGTTCCCTTCTGCACACCCTGCAACATGTATAACTCATAACTGTCCAGGAAAACATGGCTGAGGTGGCAACCCTATTACCAACTGGCTTCTGATATGGGCTAAATATGAGAACAGCTTTAAAGAGAGCTGCAAGTACCGGAGGAAAAACAGTAGCAATGTGAGTAGTAACTATACCACTGTAGTTGTACTCAGCAACATAATGTCCCTTTAATGAAACGGATTCATGGTAAAATAGAAATACAAATATATATGAGAGCATACTGAGGTAGGCTTAGTAGTGTGTATGTGTTCCGTGTATTTTTCTGTTCACTATATGTATAATATTGTTACATACATTGTTGCATACACTGCTGCTATATTACGCTCATGACAGGTGCACACTTACCTCAGTATGCTATTAGGGAAATGAGGTAAACTTCACCCATGGATACCATGGGAATAAGGTACAGATTTAACAGTAGTACATACTGTTTGAATGATAAAACTTTAAATTTACTTCCATTTGCCTTTAAAGGGACAATAAAGTCACGTTTCAACTTTCATAATTCTGATAGAGTGTGGTATCAAATTGTAAATTGTTTTTTTTTATATGCACACTTTCTGAGGCACCAGGTCCTACTGAGCATGTGCAAGAGATCACAGTGTATACGTATATTAGTCTGTGATTCGCTGATGGCTGTCACAATATACAGGGGCAGGGAAATGGAAGGAAATGTTTACATTTGTCAGAATTTTTTTTACTGCTTATTTGAAATTCAGAGTAAATGCAATTATTTTTATTATTATAATATTATTATTGTGCATTTGTTGATGGTCTTTTAAGGGACATTAAACACTTCAAAATTACAAGACAGTTTTTTTGTCTTGTTATAGAATAACATATCGGCCAAGCCTAAACATTTTAAAAGCATATTAAAGGGATAGTAAACACCAAAAATGTTATTGTTTAAAAAGATAGATAATCCCTTTATTTACCATTCCCTAGTTTTGCATAACTATCACTGTTATAGAAATATACTTTTTACCTCTGTAATTACCTTGTATATAAGCTTCTGCTGACTACCTCCTTAACTCAGATCTTTTGACAGACTTGTATTTCAGGCAATTAGTGCTGACTCTTAAATAACAACGTGCATGAGCACAATGTTATCTATATGAAACACATGAACTAACACCCTCTAGCTGCGAAAAACTGTCAAATGCATTCAAATTAGAGCTGGCCTTCAAGGGCTTACAAATAAGCAGATGAGCCTACCTGGTGTTAGCCTTCAACTAAGAATAACAAGAGAACAAAGCAAATGTGATGATAAAAGTAAATTAGAAAGTTGTTTAACCCCTTAAGGACCAGCGACGTACCCTGTATGTCACTGGCCTTTTTTTGGGACTTGATTGTTTTATAGCACGGTCTTGCCACCAGCGTTGAGACTGCTCTATTCCACAAAGCCTGCTGGAGGAAGGGCATTAATAGAGTGTTCTTGCTAGACTTGTGTTATTATGTCCGGAAAAAACCCTTAACGCCTAGTGACATATACAGGGTACATTGTGGTCATTAAGGGGTTAAAATGACATGCCCTATCTAAATCATGAAAGTTTAATTTGGACTTTACTATCCCTTTAACTTTGTATTTGCAGTATGTGTTGTTCAGTCGCCAAATTCCGCCCACCACTTGGATTATTTGAAAGAGCTAATCAAGACTTGAGTCTGCAGACAACAAGGCTAGCCACGGCCATATTATTACTATAAAGTGCATGTTTTGCAGTTGTTATCTAATAAAACCAATTGTGGAAAGACGTGTAGCAGGGTTAGCGTTGATGAGTCTGTGATGAGCACTGTGCATTTACTAAATCTGAGAATAAGAAAATACACACATTTCAGAGCTAAATTACATGAAAAGGGGACAAAATAGATAATGAAGGTACATTGCAAAGTTGTTTTACTATGTATAAAGAAATATTTTATATTAAAATCCCAAAGTTTTTACTGTCACAGAGGAGAGATGATTTTTATTGTAAACTCTTTATGAAGCTGCTTTGTATTCAAGAAACTCGTGAGAGTCAGGCGAAATTTCTGGTTCTCTTTCTAAGAGCTCTCTCTGTTTTATTTGTTGTGTCCTGGAGTGACAACAGCCGTGTGATTACTGCAGCAGATGATCACATGATCATGCTCCTGCAATCATAAAAGAGAGAGACAATAATATTCAGAAATATAACTAAAATGTGTGTACAGTTTTGTATCCTCTATATAGACTTTGGGTATAAGTAACAAAACCAAATGTCTTTTTTTATTGGCTCCAGAATATTGGAATTTTCCATTTCTTTTTCACCTTTGGAACATTCTTCTATGTTGAATCCTCCTGTGGTTTTCTCTCACTCAAACAAATATTTATATTGGATGTGGTTGGTTACTACCACTAAAAAAAAGTGTGTTTTATTTTGTCTCATATAATTGTCTGAAGATAAAAAAACACAAGATGAAAGGCATTATAGACACATCTTAATGGGACACGAACACTTTGAGATTGTGACATAAATGTGCAGAGCAGTCATATTCTCTTTTTATTTTATTTTGCCCTTTACCTATAATTTTAAGGGGCAGACACGGTTTAAGGGACATTGTAATGTAAAACTGTTTCCCCCTTAATTGTGTTTCCAATGATTTGTAATAAAAGCAACAGAGTATAAAGTAAATATGAAATTGCTTGTTTAGGTTTATTTTTGTTTTTGTTCTTCGGCACAACAACCCATTACAATGGACTGAGGTTGCAGGGAAATCTTATTTTATCACTTTCTATACCCCCATACTTTCTTGTCTGATCTCTGTCTGTATACCAATAGAACAATAGATAATTAAAATTGTATTACTTACCTCTCCTACCTCCCACTGGGAATGTAATTTCTTCTGCTGGATATGTTTACATAGCTTTTCTATAGCCAATACTTAAAGGGACAGTCTACTTGAAAATTGTTATAGTTTAAAAAGATAGATAATCTCTCTCAATAAGGGTATGTATACTCCTGACATCAGAAGCCTAACCGTGCTACATTCTACACAGTTGTCGTTTGATCACCGTAGTACTGTAGTTCATTATATCTGTCCCTAACTGTGCTCAGCGGAGAAGATACAAGTTTTTTTTTTTAAATAGGGTTATGTGCCTAGGATGCAAAGCAATACAAATATTAAATTTAGTTTGCATATTTTACCTGCAATTTACTTCAGAAAATGATTTATTCCACTTTCCCCATAGGAACTGTAGAGTATTTTCCCAAACTAAATTATGCTGTAGTTTGCTTGAACTTTTCAGTACACAGAGAAAAGCTGCATGGCATGCCGTCTAACATTTCCCCTTACTAGTAAATGATGGTTACATGAATAGTAAGAGGAATATGGTAACGAGACAGTAAACACAAAAATAAAATCTATCATGCATAGCATATGAAAGAACAGTAGTGGAACATTTTAGATTAAAAGGTTATGTTAAAGCTGTTTATTTTGCGTTTGAAACAGATTTGCAATATACATGTATTAGCAAAAATGCTTCTAGTCAAAGTTATTACTGTTTTAGTGTTAACATATTTCTCTGCACGTGCATGTGAGGCATAGCTAGATATTTTCAGTGCACCAGCATTTTATGTACTACAGCTGCTCAGAGTGCCAGTGGGGCTTGTATCATGTCAGCAATTATCAATTTGAGTCATTACCAGATGCCCCAAGGAAGACCATACAGTGATCTGAGATGTCATTGCAGAAAATGCAGTATGTCTGCCGAAAGAACAGAACCCATGCAGGAACTGTTAGACTTAGTGCTTTAACTTTGCAGCTCTACTCTTCAAACAGAGCTGTGTTCTGGCTGCACTGTTTAAGTGTTCTAGTGCATCAAGAGAAAAGTGCTGTTTGAAGTTAACCGACAAATATGCAGTAGCACTGTAAAGCAGCATAGATTATTAACCGAATTCATTTTTCATACACTCCCCTAGCCTTTCCCAGTCTGCAAAGCTGTTTGTTCTGAATGTAAGACGTTCTTATGAGGATTGCACCTTTTTATTACTACATTTCTATGTTAGACCAAGAGAAAGGAAAATAAATTTATTCAAGAGGAATTTTTTAATTTTGTTTGTCTGCAGCTAATTTGCAATGCAATTTTCAATTACTGCACTATATCATAAATGTTAAAAATGGTTTTATTCTAAAGCAATTGAACTGGTGCTTTAGTGTAACTGCCTGATTTAAAATGTAATTTTATTGAAAAATGGCCTGCAGAAAAATTTTCACTAAAAATATCTCATTGCAGAAAGTGAAAAAAAATTCTGCCTCTGGGACCAGATTTTACAAGCACCTTAGGCTCTCTGAGCAAGTGTTGTGTTTAAAATGCTGGTGCACGGTGCATACTTAAATACACATTTGAAACAGCTATAACTTTTATTACAAGCGTTTTTGCTAATAGATGTATATTATAAAAATGCTTCTATTCAAAACTGAAATGCATCCATGTGGATTCCAATTTTGTCTGGAATGTCCCTTTAAGTGCATGTGTGCGCACAACTAATTTTTTACTAGATGATAAGCAGAACTCCCACAGTTTTATTGGTTGAGAGTAATGCTCAACAAGCTTAGCCCCCCCTCACCCCCTCAAAAAAGACATCTCAGCACAAGAACACTCATTGCCAAAAAAAACAAGTATAACAAAGATTAATATCTTTTAAATAGTCCTCTTTTAGATGTAACAAAGGAAAAAACAAACTTTTCTTTGTCCTTTTTAAGAGACACAATGTTCCTAACAAAATTAAAGGGACATTAAAGGTAAATCAAATTTTTATGATTTAGTTGGAGCATGCAGTTTTAGGAAACTTTCCAATTTACGTCCATTATAACAGTCTTTTTATATGCACACTTTCGGAGGCACCAGCTACTACTGAACATGTGTAAGAGTTCAGTGTATACGTATACTAATCTGTGATTGGCTGATGGCTATCAGATGATACCGAGGTATAAAAAAGAAAATTGTCAGAAAGAAATCTACTGCTTATTTGAAATTCAGAGTAAGTGCTATTTCATTGTCTTTTTATTATGTACTTATTAATTATGCAATTCTACTGTATTTAGTGGTGCTTTTAAAGGGACACTAAACCCAAAATGTTTCTTTCATGATTCAGGTAAAGAATACACTTTTAAACAACATTCCAATTTACTTATATTATCTAATTTGCTTCATTCTTTTAGGTAGCCTTTGTTGAAGAAATAGCAACGCACATGGGTGAGCCAATCACACGAGGCATCTATGTGCAGCCACCAATCAGCAGCTACTGAGCCTAACTAGATATGCGTTTCAGCAAAGGATATCAAAAGAATGAGGCAAATAAGATAATAGAAGAAAATTATAAAAGTTGTTTAAAATTGCATGCTCTTTCTAAATCATGAAAGAAAAAAATTGGGTTTCATGTCCCTTTAAATAACATTAGGAAACAAAAACATAAAAGGTACATACCTTACCTCGTGTGCTTCCTGCTGCCCTTGCACCATGTATTATTCTATCGTCTCTGCGTTGGCAGCGGCAGGCACCGCAGATAGCAATACCTTCACCATTGTCAAGCACAGCAAGAAAGGAGGATTTGGGCTTTAAATATACTTTGTTTACCTCAGATGTTTACACTTACTGTATCCTATATGTATTTTGCAGTAGTTTAAATATCTCAGGCATTTGGCTTTACATTCTTTCCACTGAAAACCTGTTCAGCATTCATAGTAATATATTGGAAAGACACATGCATTTGATATACCCAAAGCAATTTCATTTTCTCTTATTAGAATATGGCTAGGAATCAGCCATTTTGTAAGTTTGTTGGAACTGTATACAGTATACATGATGTGCTGAGGCAAAGACTCTTTATAAGGAAAAGTTACTTATACATACTATTGTCAATTCCCATCACACTATTTTTTAATGGATATTTCTATTGTAAAAATAAAATGCTATGTTTTAGTAGTGCATTTATTTGTAAGCAAATGTCCTTTTACTATGTGTTTAACTACTTCAAAAGGGGTTAAATGCATCATCAAAATTGTACTCCTGGAGCATCTCCATTCTTCAGATGAAGATATGACCAGTGATTGGAACAAATGCATGTGTGCTTGCTGCTGATTTGCTCACCTCATCTGGAGTGACATAGTAGTACAATTTGACTATGTATTTATGCCCTTTTCAAGGGTTCAACACATAGTAAATGAATGGATGTTTTTAAAGGCACATGTTCACGTTTTTGATGGAGCATGCAATTTTAAGAGAAGTTTCAATTTACTTATATTATCTACATCTAGTTTATTCTCTTGGTAACCTTTGCTGAAAGCATATCTAGGTAGGCCCTGGAGCGGCAGTGCTCTACTGGGGTCTAGCTAGTGATTGGTGGCTACGCACATACGTCACTTGTTATTGGCTCACCAGATATGTTCAACATCGTCTCAGTAAGCAACTGCTGTCCTGTTACTGACTTTAAATTGATGTTTATGTACAATGGAAACAATTTATTTTTGTTTTTATTTTTGTGAGGTGTGTCTCTGTCCGCCAATAAAGCACTCAGAAATGTGCTATACAGCCAGTGAGAAACCAGCCAATAAGGACCAACTGCACTTCATGTTAGTTTCAAAACCAAAATAAACTGCTTTTGCTTAAAGGGATAGTCTATTCAAAATTAAACTTTCATGATTCAGATAGAGGGGCCGATTTAACAAGCTGTCAATCTGCCCCAATGCAGCTGTTTCTGCGCGAGCCTTCAGGCTCGCCGGTAACAGCAGTTAAGAAGCAGCGGTCTTAAGACTGGCCGCAAATCTGCTGGGGGCAGCATTGCACAAGCAGTTAACAAGAACTGCTTGTGCAATGTTAAATGCCGACAGCGTTTGCTGTCAGCATTCAGCGATGTATCTCGGACATGGTCCGCTGAGTGGATCATGTCGGACAGACACCTGATAAATCGGCCCCAGAGCATGCAATTTTAAGCAACTTTATAATTTACTCCTATTGTCTATTTCTCCAACATTGGTGTGTCCGGTCCACGGCTTCATCCTTACTTGTGGGATATTCTCTTCCCCTACAGGAAATGGCACACAGCAAGAGCTGTCCATATAGCCCCCCCTCTGGCTCCGCCCCCCAGTCATTCTCTTTGCCGCTCTGAACAAGTAGCATCTCCATGGGGATGGTAAAGAGTATGTGGTGTTAGTTGTAGTTTTTTATTTCTTCTATCAAGAGTTTGTTATTTTAAAATAGTGCCGGTTTGTACTATTTACTCTACAACAGAAAATGAAGAAGATTTCTGTTAAAGAGGAATATGATTTTAGCAGTAGTAAGTAAAATCTATTGCTGTTCCCACGCAGGGCTGTTGAAACCAGAGAACTTCAGTTGGGGGGAACAGTTTGCAGGCTTATCTGCTTCAGGTATGATCAGTCATATTTCTAACAAGACATGTTAATGCTAGAAGACTGTCAGTTTTCCCTTAAGGGGTAAGTAAGCCATTTTCTTAGACTCATAACAGATTAAGGCTTACAAATGGGCTCTATACTGGTTGACACTATTGTGGGCTAAATCGATTGATTTATTTCATATTTAGATGGCATTTAGAGTATTTTGTGTAATTAAAAGCACTTTTGGGAACATTTTTATTTGCCTGGCATTTAGTTAGACTAATATTTCAGTCAGAAAGGCCCCTTCACTCTGGTATGCACTGGAAGGAGGCCCCGTTTTCGCGCCTCAATTGCGCAGTTTACTTCCATGGCAGTGCATGCAGCTTCATGTGAGGGGTCCTGTGGCATACTAAAACAGACTCAGGAAGGTTTATTTCAGTGCTGAATAACTCTCAGGGAAGGTAAAAAGCCGCAGCAAGGCGGTGGCAGTGATTGTGGTGTACTAAAATTGTTGAATTGAACAAATAGCTCCGGTTTGCTCATTTTAAGGGTTAAAGTCTTGAAACTTGGTGTGCAATACTTTCAAGCCATTAGGACTCTGGGGTGCAAATTTTGTTAAAATCGGACATTGCCTTCATAGTTTTTCAAAATATCAGAAATAAAGTGTGCTTGTTTATTATTTAAAGGGACAGTAACGCTTTTATTTAAAAACGCTTTTATTGCATTATTAGCCTGCCAAATTCTGTCTAACATGTCTATACCTTCAGATGGCTTATGTTCTGTGTGTATGGAAGCCAAGGTGGTTCCCCCTATTAATGTATGCGCAAATTGTGTCATAGCGTCCAAACAAAGTAAGGACAGTACTGTCACATTTAATAAGATTGCCCAAGATGATTCTTCTAATGAAGGTAGTGGGGATAGTTCATCATCCGCTCCTTCTGTGTCAACACCAGTTTTGCCCGCGCAGGCGATACCTAGTTCATCTAGCGCGCCAATGCTGGTTACTATGCAGCAATTAACTGCAGTAATGGATAATTATATAGCAAATCTATTATCCAAACTGCCATCCTACCCTAGAAAGCGTGATTGCTCAGTTTTAAATACAGAAGATGAGCAGGTTGGCGCTGAGGACAATTTATCAGTTATACCCTCACATCAATCTGAATTGGCTGTGAGGGAGGGGCTGTCTGAGGGGGAAATTTCTGATTCAGGAAAAGTTTCTCAGCAGGCAGACACTGATATCGTAACATTTAAATTTAAGTTAGAACATCTCCGCGCCCTGCTTAAGGAGGTCCTAACTACTCTTGATGACTGTGATTCTTTGGTAATTCCAGAGAATTTGTGCAAGATGGACAAATTCTTAGAGGTCCCAGTGCACGCTGATGCTTTTTCGATACCCAAGCGGGTGGCGGATATAGTGACTAAGGAGTGGGAAAAGCCAGGTATACCTTTTGTTCCACCTCCTATATTCAAGAAAATGTTCCCCATTGTTGACCCCAGAAGGGACGCATGGCAAACGGTCCCTAAGGTTGAGGGGGCAGTGTCAACGTTAGCTAAGCGCACAACTATTCCTATTGAGGACAGTTGCGCTTTTAAAGATCCTATGGATAAAAAATTGGAAGGATTGCTAAAAAAGATATTTGTTCAGCAAGGTTTCCTTCTCCAACCAATCTCGTGCATTATTCCTGTCACCACGGCAGCGTATTTTTGGTTCGAGGAACTAGAAAATTCGCTCCAAAAAGAGACTCCATATGATGAAGTCATGGACAGAATTCACGCACTAAAGTTGGCTAATTCCTTTATTTTGGATGCCGCTTTCCAATTGGCTAAGTTAGCGGCGAAAAATTCAGGTTTTGCAATAGTGGCGCGCAGAGCGCTTTGGCTAAAATCCTGGTCGGCGGATGTGTCGTCCAAGAATAAATTGCTTAATATTCCTTTCAAGGGTAAGACCCTTTTCGGGCCGGAATTGAAAGAGATTATTTCAGACATTACTGGTGGAAAGGGACATGCCCTCCCACAGGATAGGCCTTTCAAGGCTAAGAACAAATCTAATTTTCTTTCCTTTCGCAATTTCAGGAACGGACCGAATCCTAACTCTGCAGCCTCCAGACAAGAAGGCAACTCTTCCCAGCCTAAACCAGCATGGAAACCATTGCAAGGCTGGAACAAGGGTAAACAGGCCAAAAAGCCTGCTGCTGCTACCAAGACAGCATGAAGGTGTAGCCCCCGATCCGGGACCGGATCTAGTAGGGGGCAGACTCTCTCTCTTTGCTCAGGCTTGGGCAAGAGATGTTCCGGATCCCTGGGCACTAGACATAGTGTCTCTGGGGTATCTTCTAGAATTCAAGGAACTTCCCCCGAGGGGAAGGTTCCACATGTCTCGCTTATCTTCAGACCAGATAAAGAGATAGGCATTCTTACACTGTGTAGGAGACCTAGTGAAGATGGGAGTGATACACCCAGTTCCTTTAACGGAACAAGGTCAGGGGTTTTACTCAAACCTGTTTGTAGTTCCCAAAAAGGAGGGAACTTTCAGGCCAATTCTGGATTTAAAAATTCTAAACAAATTCCTCAAAGTTCCATCATTCAAAATGGAAACCATTCGAACGATTTTACCAACAACCCAGGAGGGTCAATATATGACTACCGTGGACTTAAAGGATGTGTACCTGCATATTCCGATCCACAAAGATCACCATCAGTTCCTGCGGTTCGCTTTCCTGGACAAACATTATCAGTTCGTGGTACTTCCCTTCGGTTTGGCCACTGCTCCCAGAATTTTCACAAAGGTGCTAGGGTCCCTTCTAGCGGTATTAAGACCAAGGGGCATTGCTGTAGCACCTTATCTAGACGACATTCTAATCCAGGCGTCGTCTCTTTCCAAAGCAAAGGCTCATACAGACATTGTTCTAGCCTTTCTCAGATCTCACGGGTGGAAGGTGAACGTAGAAAAGAGTTCCCTGTCCCCGTCAACAAGAGTTCCCTTTTTGGGAACAATAATAGATTCTGTAGAAATGAAGATCTTCCTGACAGAGGTCAGAAAGTTAAAGCTTCTAAACGCTTGTCAAGTTCTTCACTCTATTCTTCAGCCTTCCATAGCTCAGTGCATGGAAGTAGTAGGATTAATGGTTGCAGCAATGGACATAGTTCCTTTTGCTCGAATTCATCTAAGACCATTACAACTGTGCATGCTCAATCAGTGGAATGGGGACTATGCAGACTTGTCTCCCCAGATTCAAGTAGACCAGGTAACCAGGGATTCTCTCCGCTGGTGGTTGTCTCACGATCACCTGTCTCAGGGAATGAGTTTCCGCAGACCAGAGTGGGTCATTGTCACGACCGACGCCAGTCTCTTAGGCTGGGGCGCGGTCTGGGACTCTCTGAAAGCTCAAGGTCTATGGTCTCGAGAAGAGTCTCTTCTTCCGATAAACATTTTAGAACTGAGAGCGATATTCAATGCGCTCCTGGCTTGGCCTCACCTAGCAAAGGCCAAATTCATAAGGTTCCAGTCGGACAACATGACGACTGTAGCGTACATCAATCATCAGGGGGGAACAAAGAGTTCCTTGGCGATGAGAGAGGTATCCAAGATCATCAAATGGGCCGAGAATCACTCCTGCCACCTATCTGCAATTCACATCCCAAGAGTGGACAACTGGGAGGCGGATTATTTGAGTCGTCAGACTTTTCATCCGGGGGAGTGGGAACTCCACCCGGAGGTTTTTGCCCAGTTAACTCAGCTATGGGGCATTCCAGATATGGATCTGATGGCGTCTCGCCAGAACGCCAAGGTTCCTCGATACGGATCCAGATCCAGGGATCCCAAGGCGGCACTGGTGGATGCATTAGTGGCGCCTTGGTCGTTCAACCTAGCTTATGTGTTTCCACCGTTCCCTCTCCTTCCCAGGCTTGTAGCCAGGATCAAACAGGAGCAGGCCTCTGTGATTCTAATAGCTCCTGCGTGGCCACGCAGGACTTGGTATGCAGACCTGGTGAATATGTCATCGGTTCCACCATGGAAGCTACCTTTGAGGCAGGATCTTCTAGTACAATGTCCATTTGAACATCCAAATCTAGTCTCTCTCCAACTGACTGCTTGGAAATTGAACGCTTGATTCTGTCTAAGCGTGGGTTTTCTGACTCGGTTATAGATACTCTGGTTCAGGCCAGAAAGCCTGTGACTAGGAAAATTTACCATAAGATATGGCAAAAATATATCTGTTGGTGCAGATCCAAGGGATACTCTTGGAGTAAAATTAAAATTCCAAGTATACTTTCCTTTCTCCAAGAGGGCTTGGATAAAGGTTTGTCAGCTAGTTCTCTAAAAGGACAGATATCTGCTCTGTCGGTTTTGTTGCACAAACGTCTGGCAGCCGTGCCAGATATATAGGCGTTTGTACAGGCGTTAGTCAGGATCAAGCCTGTCTATAGACCTATGACTCCTCCATGGAGTCTAAACTTGGTTCTTTCAGTTTTTCAGGGGGTTCCTTTTGAACCCATGCATTCCATAGATATTAAGTTACTATCTTGGAAAGTTCTGTTTTTGGTTGCTATTTCTTCTGCTAGAAGAGTTTCTGAATTGTCTGCTTTGCAGTGTTCTTCTCCCTATCTGATTTTCCATACAGATAAGGTAGTTTTACGTACCAAGCCTGGTTTCTAACAGGAATATTAACCAGGAAATTGTTGTTCCTTCTCTGTGTCCGAATCCAGTTTCAAAGAAGGAACGTTTGTTACACAATCTAGATGTGGTTCGTGCTTTAAAGTTCTATTTAGAAGCAACAAAGGATTTCAGACAGACATCATCCTTGTTTGTTGTGTATTCTGGTAAGAGGAGAGGGCAGAAAGCTACTGCTACCTCTCTTTCCTTTTGGCTGAAAAGCATCATCCAATTGGCTTATGAGACTGCCGGACGGCAGACTCCTGAACGAATTACAGCTCATTCTACTAGAGCTGTGGCTTCCACATGGGCCTTCAAGAACGAGGCTTCTGTTGATCAGATATGTAAGGCAGCGACTTGGTCTTCTCTGCACACTTTTGCCAAATTTTACAAATTCGATACTTACGCTTCTTCGGAGGCTATTTTTGGGAGAAAGGTTTTGCAAGCCGTGGTGCCTTCCGTTTAGGTAACCTGGTTTGCTCCCTCCCTTCATCCGTGTCCTAAAGCTTTGGTATTGGTTCCCACAAGTAAGGATGAAGCCGTGGACCGGACACACCAATGTTGGAGAAAACAGAATTTATGTTTACCTGATAAATTTCTTTCTCCAACGGTGTGTCCGGTCCACGGCCCGCCCTGGTTTTTAATCAGGTTTGAAAAATGTCTTTCTTTATACACTACAGTCACCAGGGCACCCTATAGTTTCTCCTTTTTCTCCTAACCGTCGGTCGAATGACTGGGGGGCGGAGCCAGAGGGGGGGCTATATGGACAGCTCTTGCTGTGTGCTCTCTTTGCCATTTCCTGTAGGGGAAGAGAATATCCCACAAGTAAGGATGAAGCCGTGGACCGGACACACCGTTGGAGAAAGAAATTTATCAGGTAAACATAAATTCTGTTTTTTCTTTGTTCACTTGGTATCTTTATTTGAAAAAGTAGGAATGTAAGCTTTGGAGCTGGCCCATTTTTGGTTTAGCACCTGGGTAGCGTTTGCTAGCAAGCGCAACCCAGGTCTGAACCAAAAATGGGCCGGAATACATTCTAGTATTCTTTACCATTTATTTTCCCAATTATGCCAGTTACTCTAGATCAGTGTTTTTCAACCAGTGTGCCGTGGCACACTAGTGTGCCGTGAGCGATCCTCAGGTGTGCCGCGGCAGACTTACAACAGTGTGACATATTTTTTAAACTTTGCTTGTTTTTTACTCCCAGTGCAGGGGTAGTTTGTAGGAGGCATGGCATAACAGCACAATACATACAGTATGTGTGTGTTTGTGTGTATGTGTATATATATATGCTGTATTAGGCTACAATGTGTGATTTTTTTTACATTTTGGGATGGTGGTGTGCCACAGGATTTTTTAATGTAAAAAAGTGTGCCACGGCAAAAAAAAGGTTAAAAATCACTGCTCTAGATACAGGAGAATTATTCTTGTTTCTCTCAAATGATTCAGTTTCTCCACTTTTATTATATATGAGGCCATTTTAAGCACTAAGTCACAGGAGGGAATGGCATTGCTTTTCTACAGGCCAGTGCCAGGCCCACAATATGTCCTATCAGATCATCACCTACTGCCTGTTAGGTCACCCACTAGCCTAAGCTTCAAAGGAGGATCAGGTTAATGTGTTTGAGGCATTTTCTTAGTACTGGAGCAATCCCCACATGGCGCATGTTATTATTGCCTCTTTTAGTCCCTTTAAAAAATACACTTTTATGTGCATTATATAATATTTTAATATCCTTTTAACCAGGTTTATATGCTAACAAAATTAGTCACTTCTTAAAAAAAATCCCATTAAATTATGTTTTAAAACTCCAAGCTGAGCTATCCACTTAAGGGCATTTGAGCAGATTCCCCCCTCCCCTGACATTAAAAAAATTAGCTGCTTTTTTAATTGATGTCAGTGATTTTATTTGGAAAATAATCTTCTTTTCTTACTGCTGGTTCAGAGCCACAAAACTGAACACCCACTCCAATGGCACAAAGTTAAATGTTGACATGGGGATTTGTGGTAATTGCACTGTAGCCTCATGTCACAATGCAAGAGGAATGCTGTCAATCATGTTCCCTGCCACCCAGCACACACTGCTCCTTGTGCCAATTTTCCTTTAATTAAGAGAATGGTTTTGCTGTTAATACTTGGTTGTTCCAGCAGGCATCATGGAACTTAAGTTTAAGGATATATTTGTGGTAAAGTTTTTCTTTAGGTAGTTGCGGTATTTTTTATATTGTTACCAGTTTTGTTAGAAATTACAGCAATAATATGACATTCAGCACTTACTTATTTCTCTCTCTCTTGAAAAATATAAGACTTAAGAAAGCACCAGTGACAGTTGCAGGGGGTGCTGAGAGTCTACGACTAAATACTTCAAAGGTACTAGCTGCGTTGACCTTTCAGGGTAATCCAGTGGTCATTCTAGACCACTGGTTTTCAAACCAGTCCCCATACCTCCCTAACAGGACAGATTTTGAGGATAGCTGAACTGGAGCACAGGTGAAATAATGATCTGATTAGTAAACATGGTTATTTTACCTGTTCTCATCCAAGGTAATCCTGAAAACCTGGCCTGTTTGGGAGGCCTGAGGACAGGATTGAAAACCAGTGTTCTAGACCATATGCACAAAGTTGTTCACTGTGCAAAACATCAAGGTTTCAGGGCAGTCTGGAGAGGGAACTTATCTACTATAACCTATTTCTACTTTTTTTTTATCTCCCCTTTCTTTGCCCTGTGTAGAGAAGTGTAAATGTAAAAAGGCACTAACTACTTTGCATATTCATAGTAACTGACACATTTGAGTTTTGGGGGTGTACAGAACCCCTCAGCAGATGTGTAGAGCTACCACTGTGGTAATCCAATTTCTCCTCTGGACAAGAGAGATAGATGAAGGCAGGAAGCAGTAGAAGATAAGTTCCACCACTGGGTTCAGTGTCCATTTAACCCTTTGAGTGCTAAGCACTTTCCCACCAGGGTGCTAATATTTTCTAAGTTTTTTTTTATTTTTTTAAATTTTTAATTTTTTTTTTTTTTTTTTTACAGACCCCCAACACTTACACTGTTGGAAAGGTTAGGCGATTACCTTTCCAACAGTGGGTCTTGGGGATCTGTAGCTGCTTAGATGCCTGAGATACAGGCTTCTAAGCAGCATGCCCCCTTCTCCTATACTTAACATTGTTAAATATAAATAAAGTTGCGTGGTGACGTCATCGCCTGTCACTCTACACCGGGGTAGGGGCGGTTAGGAGCCCCCAGATAGGGTTGCCACCTCAGCCATGTTTTCCTGGACACTTATGAGTTACACATGCTGCAGGGTGTGCAGGAAGGAACATGTATTGTGTTTCTGGACAGCACTATTCATATTCTTCCCTGCACACCCTGCAGCATGTGTAACTTATAAGTGTTCTGTATTTTAAGGGACGGGTGGCAAACCTACCCCCAGATCTCCCTCAAGGTGGGAGAGTGCTCATGACGGCTCATTAGCACTCAAAGAGTTAAATAGGTAGCTGGAACACCCACTGCAAGTGGAAAAAAAGCAGACACTCCCCCCTCCCCATTCCTCTGCATATGATAACATATACACAAACAGGAGCAAGCTGGAGTAGGTATACATCAGTATTCCCCTAAAACTTTGGGGCTTGGTTAGGAGTCTGAAAATCATAGCAATGTCATTTAAAAATAAGCAAAACTACATTTAAAAAGCAAAAAAAAACAACACTACCAGATGGGCTGTATAAATGGATCATCTACAGAACATTTATGCAAAGAAAAAGCTAGTGTATAATGTCCCTTTAAGTCAAGATTCAGAAAGAACAAAAACAACTTTCTAGTTTATTTCTATTTTCTGATTTACTTTGTTCTATTAAAAGGAACACTAAAGTCAAAATACATTTTAAGAAAGAGCATTACATTTTAAGAGACTTTCCAATTTACTTCCATTATCAAATTTTGCACAGTCTTTTTATATTCACACTTTCTGAGGCAATAGCTTCTACTGAGCATGTGCACAAGTTCACAGTATACGTATACTAGTCTGTGATTGGCTAATGGCTGTCACATGATACAGGAGGCTGGTAAATGGGGGGGGGAAATAAATTTGTCAGAAAAAAAAAATCTGTTTATTTGAAATTCAGAGTAAGTGTTTTTGCATTGTCTTTGCATTATGCATTTGTTAATAATGCAATTCCACTGTATTTAGTGGTTCTTTAATATTCTCTATTAAAAAGCATACTGTTGTAGCCTTAGGAGCAGCAATTTACTACTAGGAGCTATGTGGTGATTGTCATTGGCTAATCAGATGTGTTCAGCTATCTCCCAATAGCGCATTTCTACTCCTTCAGCAAAAGATACCAAGATAATAAAGCACATTTGATAATATAAGTAAATTGGAAAACTGATTAAAATTGTATCTTCTATCTGAATCATGAAAGATAAAAAATGGGTATCATGTCCCTTTAAATCATTTTCTATTGGAAAGAATTTTAGAGTGTATTAGTCAAATACGATATTTTTTAATCTGACTGACTAAAATATATCTTTTAGCTATTTTCTTCACAGTGATTGATTTGTAAAAACCGGGAGTCTCCTAGAATAAGATAGCAGGATTAAAGCATGATGAATAATTTATCTCAAGTGAGATATGGGTCTTACATAATTATACCTCTCTATTTGCAAGTCCCTCACTCCCACAAGCCTTGGAATGTTCTTTGACATTGTTTATGCTAAGTTTAGCAACACTCTGGAAATATTCCCAAAGTAATTATCTTGCATTTCCAGAAAGATATTAAAAGGAACTGTAATAGCTGCTACGGGGCTAAACTAAAGTAATGATCCTGTTTCTGTTCATAAAGAGAACTTAGATAACATTGTGGGTGGGTCACTAGTAAATTTGGTTATTGGGTCATGTGCTAAACTATTTACTCATTTAAAGGGACAGTCTACTTCAGAATTGTTGTTGTTTAAAAAGATAGATAATCCCTTTATTACCCAGTCCCCAGTTTTGCATAACCAACACAGTTATAATAATACACTTTTTAGCTCTGTGATTACCTTGTATATACGTCTCTGCCCCCGTATTTCAGTTCTTACATTTTAGCCAATCAGTGCATTTTATATTCAGACTAATATTTGTTTTGACTACATCATTATGTCTAATATTTATTTATTGTTCAATTTCTCTGTAACTTTAATGCATCACATCCAGCTTCTTAGCATGATTGCTGTGACTGGAAAGCTTAACTAGCTCTGCAATTGCCACCAGTTTGTGACCTAGACGGTTAAAGGGACAGCAAAATCATAATTAGACATTCATGATTTAGACAGAGCATACAATTTTAAACAACTTTCCAATTTACTTCTATTATTTAATTTGCTTCCTTCTCTTGTTATCCTTTGCTGAAAGTTTGATCTAGGAAAGCTCAGGAGCAGCAAAGAACCTTGGTTCTAGCTGCTGATTGGTGGCTGCATATATTTACCTATTGCCATTGACTCACCCATGTGTTCAGTTTGAAACCAGTAGTTCATTGCTTCTCCTTCAACAAACGATACCAAGAGAATGAAGAACATTTGATAATTGAAGTAAACTGGAAAGTTGTTTAAAATTGTATGTTCTACTAAAAACGTTTCGGTAATGTGGTTCAGATATTAGACAAAGGCAAAACTTAATAAAGGAGTATTTATGTATTTATTATGTACAAAAAATAGTTATAGCGCATGTATGTAAAAATAATTAACAAACAAAACTACACAAAGCAAACATACTTCAAATAAAATGGAGAAAATATCAGAACCTATAACATTGCCAGCTCAGATTATTGTCCCAATGGAGATGAAAAAACCCCAAAATGGTCATCTACACTTTTGTAGCAATGACAAAATTGTTTAGCCAAATTCAACAATAAATATTTTTTTGCCTGAGATCAGGTTTCTGGCCAGTCCCCTTTCATAAAAGGGGCAAGGAATGTAGCCACACCTTTTATGGCAAACCATTAACCAGCCCTCAAGCCCTGGCTGAAGTTATAGGAAACTTTATCATTTTATTTTGGTACATACAGCAAACATAAACTTGTTATCAATCACATTGTGGAATCATCAGGATTATTTTGATACCAGAAATGTCATCATATTTGGTCGTCCAGTAGTATAAAATTATTAAACCTATCTGGAAATATTCTAGATTGTCTTGTATGTAGTTAGTGATATGTATTTGGTAATACTTGTTGACTATTAGCCACCTGACAGGTTTACAACAGGGGTCTGAGTAGGATTGCCACCTCGGCCACTTATGAGTTACACATGCTGCAGGGGAACATGTATTGTGCCTCTGGACAACACATAAATAAAGCACAATACATGTTCCTTCCTGCACACCCTACAGCATGTGTAACTCATAAGTGTCCATGAGAACATGGCTGAGGGGGCAAAGAGTCTTACAATGAACTTAGTCCAGCAAAGAAAATACATTGCTGCTGATCAATAAAGGTTACTAAACTGTGATTTTATGTATGTCCACTTCAGTAATTCAAAGGAATTCCTTTTTTAACCCCCACAAAAAGCAAGAAAATATCTGAAAGGGTACTTTAAAATTGTTTTCCTCTTAATGTGTTTACAATGACTTGTTATATCAGCAGCAAAGTTTAAAATGTATGGGAGATACAAATAAAAAAAGCTGTATCTGCTAATTGAAACTACAACCCAATAAAATGGGCAGAGTCTGTAGGGGGAGCATACCTATTTATTTAATTATTTACACAAAGTCCTCCTTATCTTATTTCTCAAAGTTTACTTTAAGTAAACTCAGAAGTAAACTTAAATGAATTTGACACATCATAAAAGTTTAAACAACTTTCCAATTTACTTCTATTTTTGCTGAGTTTTCTTGGTAATATTTGTTAAAGAGTAATTCTAGGAAAGCTCAGGAGCGTGCACGTGTACATGTTTCCTAAATTTTGCTTTTATAATTTGATTGTTTTTCTGCATTGCTGTTAGTTCTTGTTTAATGTTCAAGAAACCACATATTGCTCCACTTAAAAGATAGGTGGAGAGCCTCATGAATTTTGAACATCATCTCACTTAAACATTGGGACCACTCTGCAGACTAACACGCATCTATGAATCTAGCCCAGTGTCTCTTTAAAGGGACATTAAAACAGTATTAGATTATAATGTAAAATGTTTAATTATGTGTGGTAAAAAGAACTTTGCAATATACTTTCATTATCTATTTTGTCCCTTTTCCTGGAATTTAACTTTTTTTTTTTTTTTTTTTAAAGTCCACTGAGTAATGGGTGCTGCCATGTTGGAACCTAGGGTTTCCCCTTATCTACCTCTTCTGCTGAGGGCAATGAGGGACAGATGTACATCAGGCAATAAAAGAGAGTAGTTTGCAAATAAGGCTGTGTGAAATCGCCGTTAGATATTACTTTAACAATCATATATTCCACACATCCTTGCACACTTCTTTTATAGCTTGTTTTCCATCTGACCCTATTTATCCTCAGCAAAAGAGATAGATAAGGGAAAAAAAAATAGGTTTCAGCTTTGTTGCGCCCATTATTTTATATGAACTAAAGTACATTTTAGAAACTAAACCAATACACTTAAAGGGACAGTCAAATCCAATAAAACTTTCATGAGCTAGTTCATGTAAGCCATATAGATAACATTGTGATCACTCCCGTGGATTGTGGCAGACACTGCACTAGTTGGCTAAAATGGAAGTGACTACGGCTCCAAGCCGAAACGCGTAAGCCAGACAGTGCCACACCTGTTGTGCTTTTACTTGTGTTTGCCATTCGCTTTTAATCTGAGTTTGAAATAAAAGACGTTTTAACTATACTCTCCAGGACTATCGTTTTTCTATATTTCGCTAGTTCATGTAAGCCATATAGATAACATTGTGATCACTCCCGTGGATTGTGGCAGACACTGCACTAGTTGGCTAAAATGGAAGTCAATAGATAATAAATAAAATGTCATGTGATCAGGGGACTGTCAGAAGATGCTTAGATACAAGTTTATCACAGAGGTAAAAAGTATAATAATATAACTGTGTTGGTAATGGAAAACTGGGGAATGGGTAATAAAGGGATTATCTATTTTTTTAAACAACAACAATTCTGGTGTTGACTGTCCCTTTAAATAACTTATATTATTTAAAAAATACATACTATTCTCAGTCTAATCTATATCAATATATCTAGTATTTATTTACTGTGTAATACCCCTTTAATTACATTTATCTATATGGCACCAAAACAATTTTGAAGGAAATAAACTATCAGCAGTGGAAAGTAGCATGAGTAGTTTATTGCTATGCTCTATTCATAGCAGACAGTTTTCATGTCTGTACATAAGCCTTTGCAAGTGCCCAGGCTTTTAAATTTGGATCACTTGCAAAGTGTGAGACATGAGTAACTGGTGCGGAGGAGAGAAATGTTTCAGGCCAAGCAATAGGGGACACAGTGAGTTTAGACATTGAATTTTGCTCTCCCTGGCGAGATCTGAGTAACGCCTAGAAAGAAACAGTTCTTCAATTACTATTAAGCATGAGTTATGTTGCTGGGAAACACCAATTGGCTGTGGTGAGCGATTAGGAAGTTATTAGCCATATAATGTGCATTGATCCCAAGGCACTTGTTTGCTTTTGTAAAAATGATCACTATTCTGGCATCTCTGCAGCAACAGATCTTGCTACCTGTAGTGTAATTAATAAAACACTAGCAAAGTTCTATTGCTAAACCATCCAGATTAGCAGTCACACAATATGGTTTAAGATCAAACCGCAATTTGCAAATATGAGAGAGAGAGATTATATTATCTCAAGGATTATATAGTTCAGTGTTTAAACAACTTTTACATACAATAGAATTGTATAATCAGCAAATGCATAATAAAAAGACAACGCAATAGCCCTTAGTCTCCAAGGGGCATTCCCGTCAACATTTAAATGTACATAGGTTAAAGGGATATTAAACCCAAACATGTTCTTTCATTATTTAGATAGAGAATACAATTTTGAATTACATTTTTGAATAGAAACAAATTTACAATATACATGTATTACCAAAAATACTTCTAGTAAAAGTCATCAATCTTTTTCTCTGCACGTGCATGTTAAGCACAGATAGATATTCTCAGTGCACCAGCATTTTAAATACTACAGCTGCTCAGAGCGCCAGTGGAACTTGTTCATGTCAGTCATTACCAGATGGTACAAGCACCTTAGGCTCTCTGAGCAAGTGCTGTATTTAAAATGCTGGTGCAGGGTGCATACTTAAATACACTTTTGAAACAGCTATAGCTTTTATTTAAAGAATTTGTTCTAATACATGCATATTATAAGTATGCTTCTATTCAAACCTGAAATGCATCCATGTGGATTCCAATTTTTGCTGGAATGTCCCTTTAATTTCAAATGAGTAGTAGATATTTTTTTATGACAAATTTCAGTTAGTTCAATTTTCAATCCTCCTGTATAATGAGACAGCCATAATGTATTTACATACAGTATCTCACAAAAGTGAGTACACCCCTCACATTTTTGTAAATATTTTATTATATCTTTTCATGTGATAACACTGAAGAAATGACACTTTGCTACAATGTAAAGTGGTGAGTGTACAGCCTGTATAACAGTGTAAAGTTGCTGTAACCTCAAAATAACTCACACACACAACCATTAATGTCTAAACCGTTGGCAACAAATTTGAGTACACCCCTAAGTGGAAATGTCCAAATTTGGCCCGGTGTCATGTGACTCGTTAGTGTTACAAGGTCTCAGGTGTGAATGGGGAGCAGGTGTGTTAAATTTGGTGTTATCGCTCTCACACTGGTCACTGGAAGTTCAACATGGCACCTCATGGCAAAGAACTCTCTGAGGATCTGCAGCATGGTGGGCAAGACCATACAGCGGTTTCACAGGACAGGTTCCACTCAGAACAGGACTCACCATGGTTCGACCAAAGAAGTTGAGTGCACGTACTCAGCCTCATATCCAGAGGTTGTCTTTGGGAAATAGACATATAAGTGCTGCCAGCATTGCTGCAGAGGTTGAAGGGGTGGGGGTCAGCCTGTCAGTGCTCAGACCATACGCCGAACACTGCATCAAATTGGTCTGCATGGCTGTCGTCCCAGAAGGAAGCCTCTTCTAAAGATGATGCACAAGAAAGCCTGCAAACAGTTTGCTGAAGACAAGCAGACTAAGGACATGGATTACTGGAACCATGTCCTGTGGTCCGATGAGACCAAGATAAACTTATTTGGTTCAGATGGTGTCAAGCGTGTGTGGCGGCAACCAGGTAAGGAGTACAAAGACAAGTGTGTCTTGCCTAAAGTCAAGCATGGCGGTGGGAGTGTCATGGTCTGGGCCTGCATGAGTGTTGCCGGGACTGGGGAGCTACAGTTCATTGAGGGAACCATGAATGCCAACATGTACTGTGAAATACTGAAGCAGAGCATGATGACCTCCTTTCGGAAGGTGGGGGAGCACAAGGTCTCTAACATCCACCAGCTCTGTGATGTCATCATGGAGGAGTGGAAGAGGACTCCAGTGGCAACCTGTGAAGCTCTGGTGAACTCCATGCCCAAGAGGGTTAAGGCAGTTCTGGAAAATAATGGTGGCCACACAAAATATTGACACTTTGGGCCCAATTTGGACATTTCCACTTAGGGGTGTACTTACTTTTGTTGCCAACGGTTTAGACATTATGTTGAAATAGTTTTTATTGATTGATTACAATATTGTTAAAACAAAAATACAAGCTATCTTATAAACAGCTTTGTACATGCTGACTCCTTGAGTAAACGTCCTGAACCTAAAACAACAAGATTTCTATTCAGAATAAAACCCTGATGGTCCTGACATTGTACATTTTTATTCCTTCTTAATACCTAATCCGCCTTGTACTCATAATCATATTATACATTAACTGTTCTTAACTCCCCCCCTCCCCCTCCAGGTGGTGCCATTTTTACCTTGATAGAAGTTACTAAACTTCACAGTGTACCTAGACCTATAGATATCTTCTATTTCCCCTCTAGGGGCATACCCCTAATACTAATTCAGTTCTATTTATGGGTTACGAGGCGTAAGCAAATTCAATCAGCTCTTTATTGATGTTGCCTTTCTAACCTTCTTTATTAATACTCTGATCTCAAGACCCAGTAGAACCAGACCTTCTGAAACTGTTCCGGTTGTCCCTGCGCCCAAGCAGCTAATTCCGACAAGGTGTATGTATCTGATATCTTTCCTACTAACGGTTTAGACATTAAATGGACAGTCAACCCAAAATTTCAAATAGGTAATTCCTATAAACAATTATTCATTTGAACTATAGCCCAATTTATATGCCTAAAGCGTTTTAGTACTTACTTTTGTTTTGTCTGGCTGTCTAAAATGTCCATCTGCCCCACCCATATTTTGTCACCAGTATCTTCATGGTTGTGCAGCTCTAACAGGTCAATTTTGCCCATACACACTCCCGGGTTTTGCGCATGCGCAGTGCGCCCCTAATGCTGCCAGGAAAATGAGAAGGGATTTAGAGTTCCTATTTCAAACCTCCCCCTACAGCGTTAGCGGCACACTGCGCATGCGCAAAACTCGGTAGTGTGTACAGGTGAAAATG
The DNA here is from genome assembly GCF_027579735.1 of Bombina bombina. Classification (NCBI taxonomy): domain Eukaryota; kingdom Metazoa; phylum Chordata; class Amphibia; order Anura; family Bombinatoridae; genus Bombina; species Bombina bombina. Next base: position 939,950,740 of record NC_069500.1, read on the forward strand.
ACCTGTTAGAGCTGCACAACCATGGAGATACTGGTGACAAAATATGGGAGGGGACAGACAGACATATTAAACAGCCAGACAAAATAAAAGTAAGTACTAAAACGCTTTAGGCATATAAATTGGGCTATAGTTCAAATGAATAATCGTTAGAAAGTTTATAGGAATTACCTATTTGAAATGTTGGGTTGACTGTCCCTATAATGGCTGTCTGTTGAGTTATTTTGAGGGGACAGCACATTTACACTGTTATACAGGCTGTACACTCACTACTTTACATTGTAGCAAAGTGTCATATCTTCAGTGTTGTCACACGAAAAGATATAATAAAGCATTTACAAAAATGTGAGGGGTGTACTGTGAATTATTGCACATGATCAGTAGGTGCTGGTGCATCAGAAAGTGTGCATAAAATAGACTGTGCATATTTAAATAATGGAAGTGAATTAGAAAGTTGTTTACATTTGCATGTTTTATCTGAATCTTTAGTGTCCTTTTCAGAGATTATACACTCTGAGAGGAAAGATGACCTTGACAGAGAAGTCGTTATCTCAGAATGGCCCTGAGCAAGTTTAGTTGGAATATACTTTTATTGCAGTCTCTAAAATAAAGCATATAACATTTTGTTTCCTCTGGCTAGGAAATTAGTGACCTCATTTTTCTTGCTCCAATTGGAAGTAAATTTTATTGGCTGTTATTTTCATTTCTATGTAAAATGATGCACAGTAACTACATTTTACAGAAATAGATGTTTGCTATAGAAATGCAAAATGCAATGTAAAGAAAATATTGTCTTAACAGAAATAAACAGTTCTTCTCAAAGTGTATTTATACAGCAAAATATTTATCTGTGGTTTTTGGTTGTTTCCTGCGTTCTATTGAATTGGTTTAATGGCTCATTTCCTGTGTATACATATAGATATTGTGCTTCATCTCATACATTAACCTACATGGTCTCTAGTCTTTATTATATGCGGTATCATTTGGTTTTCTTAGGCTTTTCCATCTGTAAGTAGACACTGACAGAAACTGCCATATAAATGGACTAATAGCTAAAATAAATAATTTGCTCTAATCTGTTATCATTTTATTGCACTGTTGATTGCGCAGAACTATGGTTTTAATCGACTCAAATGGGGGGGGGAAACACATAGTTAAAGTTAGCTCTGGATTAGAAGTACTGGTAAGGTGCTGGTCATTGAGCCACTCAGGAGTGACCAATTACTGGCTGTGTTTAGCTTATGATTGGTATTGATATTAAGCATATTAGAGCATTTCAGTATTGCTACATGTAATAGTTTTTATAATTATTATCCCCACGGCAGAACATGATCTAAGATGTCCTCACACAAAATGCAGCATGTCTGCAGAAAGAATGGGAAACATGCAGGAACTGTTAATGCTTTCACTTTGCAGCACTGCACCACATTAGATCGTTCTTTTCAGAGTTTTGCTCTGGCTGCGCTGTGTAAGTTTCGGGACAGTCTAGTATAAATTAAACTTTCATTATTCAGATAGGACTTTTAATTTTAATCAACTTTCCAATTTACTTTTATCATCAAGTTTGCTTTTTTCTCTTGGTATTCTTAGTTTAAACTAAACATAGGTAGGCTCATATGCTAATTTCTAAGCCTTTGAGGGCTGCCTCTTATCACAGGCTTTTTAAATCTCTTTTCAACACAAAGAGACAGAAAGTACACGTGGGCCATATAGATAACACTGTGTTCAGGCACAGGGGGTTATTTAAAGTGAAGGTAAAATGACACACTCTATTCTAATTAATAACAGATAATAAACCAAATAAATATAACTTTCTTCTGTTATGTGTGATCAGTCCACGGGTCATCATTACTTCTGGGATATAACTCCTCCCCAACAGGAAATGCAAGAGGATTCACCCAGCAGAGCTGCATATAGCTCCTCCCCTCTACGTCACTCCCAGTCATTCTCTTGCACCCAACGACTAGATAGGATGTGTGAGAGGACTATGGTGATTATACTTAGTTTTTATAACTTCAATCAAAAGTTTGTTATTTTACAATAGCACCGGAGCGTGTTATTGCCTCTCTGGCAGAGTTTGAAGAAGAATCTACCAGAGTTTTTTACTATGATTTTAACCGGAGTAGTTAAGATCATATTGCTGTTTCTCGGCCATCTGAGGGAGGTAAAAGCTTCAGATCAGGGGACAGCGGGCAGATGAATCTGCATTGAGGTATGTAGCAGTTTTTATTTTCTGAATGGAATTGATGAGAAAATCCTGCCATACCGTTATAATGACATGTATGTATACTCTACACTTCAGTATTCTGGGGATGGTACTTCACTGGAATTACTCTGTAAAAAGTACATTAAACCTTTTAATAGGTATTTATTATGTTAAACGTTTTTGCTGGAATGTAGAATCGTTTGCATTTTCTGAGGTACTGAGTGAATAAATGTTTGGGCATTATTTTTCCACTTGGCAGTTGCTTGTTTTAATTGTGACAGTTTCGTTTCTCTCTCACTGCTGTGTGTGAGGGGGAGGGGCCGTTTTTGGCGCTCTTTGCTACGCATCAAAAATTTCCAGTCAGTTACTCTTGTATTTCCTGCATGATCCGGTTCATCTCTAACAGAACTCAGGGGTCTTCAAACTTCTTTGAAGGGAGGTAGATTCTCTCAGCAGAGCTGTGAGACTTATATATTGACTGTGATTAAAAACGTTGCTCTCTTATTTTTACGTTTTCAATTTAATTATTGTTACTTTACTAATGGGAACAAACCTTTGCTAAAAGTTGTGTTGTTTTCAAGGATTGATGCTATAACAGTTTTTCAGTTCATTATTTCAACTGTCATTTAATCGTTTAGTGCTTCTTTGAGGCACAGTACGTTTTTATTAAATAAGATTGTAACCAAGTTGCAAGTTTATTTGCTAGTGTGTTAAACATGTCTGATTCAGAGGAAGATACCTGTGTCATTTGTTCCAATGCCAAGGTGGAGCCCAATAGAAATTTATGTACTAACTGTATTGATGCTACTTTAAATAAAAGCCAATCTGTACAAATTGAACAAATTTCACCAAACAGCGAGGGGAGAGTTATGCCGACTAACTCGCCTCACGTGTCAGTACCTGCATCTCCCGCCCGGGAGGTGCGTGATATTGTGACGCCTAGTACATCTGGGCGGCCATTACAGATAACATTACAAGATATGGCTACTGTTATGACTGAAGTTTTGGCTAAATTACCAGAACTAAGGGGCAAGCGTGATCACTCTGGGGTGAGAACAGAGTGCGCTGATAATACTAGAGCCATGTCTGATACTGCGTCACAGCTTGCAGAGCATGAGGACGGAGAGCTTCATTCTGTGGGTGACGGTTCTGATCCAAACAGATTGGATTCAGATATTTCAAATTTTAAATTTAAATTAGAGAACCTCCGTGTATTACTAGGGGAGGTTTTAGCGGCTCTTAATGATTGTAACACTGTTGCAATACCAGAGAAATTGTGTAGGTTGGATAAATACTTTGCGGTACCGGCGAGTACTGACGTTTTTCCTATACCTAAGAGACTAACTGAAATTGTTGCTAAGGAGTGGGATAGACCCGGTGTGCCGTTCTCACCCCCTCCAATATTTAGAAAGATGTTTCCAATAGACGCCACCACACAGGACTTATGGCAAACGGTCCCTAAGGTGGAGGGAGCAGTTTCTACTTTAGCTAAGCGTACCACTATCCCGGTGGAGGATAGCTGTGCTTTTTCAGATCCAATGGATAAAAAATTAGAGGGTTACCTTAAGAAAATGTTTGTTCAACAAGGTTTTATATTGCAACCCCTTGCATGCATCGCGCCGATTACGGCTGCGGCAGCATTTTGGATGGAGTCTCTGGAAGAGAACCTTAGTTCAGCTACGCTGGACGACATTCCGGACAGGCTTAGAGTCCTTAAACTAGCTAATTCATTCATTTCGGAGGCCGTAGTACATTTAACCAAACTTACGGCTAAGAACTCAGGATTCGCCATTCAGGCACGTAGGGCGCTGTGGCTAAAATCCTGGTCAGCTGATGTAACTTCTAAGTCCAAATTACTTAATATACCCTTCAAAGGGCAAACTTTATTTGGGCCCGGTTTGAAAGAAATTATCGCTGACATTACAGGAGGTAAGGGCCACGCCCTGCCTCAAGACAAAGCCAAAGCTAAGGCTAGACAGTCTAATTTTCGTCCCTTTCGGAATTTCAAAGCAGGAGCAGCACCAACTTCCACTGCACCAAAACAGGAAGGAGCCGTTGCTCGTTACAGACAAGGCTGGAAACCTAACCAGTCCTGGAACAAGGGCAAGCAGGCCAGGAAACCTGCTGCAGCCCCAAAGACAGCATGAATCGAGGGCCCCCGATCCGGGACCGGATCTAGTGGGGGGCAGACTCTCTCTCTTCGCCCAGGCTTGGGCAAGAGATGTTCAGGATCCCTGGGCGCTAGAGATCATATCTCAGGGATACCTTCTAGACTTCAAATTCTCTCCCCCAAGAGGGAGATTTCATCTGTCAAGTTTGTCAACAAACCAGATAAAGAAAGAAGCGTTTCTACGCTGTGTACAAGATCTGTTATTAATGGGAGTGATCCATCCGGTTCCGCGGTCGGAACAGGGACAAGGGTTTTACTCAAACCTGTTTGTGGTTCCCAAAAAAGAGGGAACTTTCAGGCCAATCTTGGATTTAAAGATCCTAAACAAATTCCTAAGAGTTCCATCGTTCAAAATGGAAACTATTCGGACAATCTTACCCATGATCCAAAAGGGTCAGTACATGACCACAGTGGATTTAAAGGATGCTTACCTTCACATACCGATTCACAAAGATCATTACCGGTATCTAAGGTTTGCCTTCTTAGACAGGCATTACCAGTTTGTAGCTCTTCCATTCGGATTGGCTACGGCTCCAAGAATCTTCACAAAGGTTCTGGGTGCCCTTCTGGCGGTACTAAGACCGCGAGGAATTTCGGTAGCTCCGTACCTAGACGACATTCTGATACAAGCTTCAAGCTTTCAAACTGCCAAGTCTCATACAGAGTTAGTTCTGGCATTTCTAAGGTCGCATGGATGGAAAGTGAACGAAAAGAAGAGTTCTCTCTTTCCTCTCACAAGAGTTCCATTCTTGGGGACTCTTATAGATTCTGTAGAAATGAAAATTTATCTGACAGAAGACAGATTAACAAAGCTTCTAAATGCATGCCGTGTCCTTCATTCCATTCAACTCCCGTCAGTAGCTCAATGCATGGAGGTGATCGGCTTAATGGTAGCAGCAATGGACATAGTACCCTTTGCACGTCTACATCTCAGACCGCTGCAATTGTGCATGCTGAGTCAGTGGAATGGGGATTACTCAGACTTGTCCCCTACTCTGAATCTGGATCAAGAGACCAGAAACTCTCTTCTATGGTGGCTTTCTCGGCCACATCTGTCCAGGGGGATGCCATTCAGCAGGCCGGACTGGACAATTGTAACAACAGACGCCAGCCTACTAGGTTGGGGCGCTGTCTGGAATTCTCTGAAGGCTCAGGGACAATGGAATCAGGAGGAAAGTCTCCTACCAATAAACATTCTGGAATTGAGAGCAGTTCTCAATGCCCTTCTGGCTTGGCCCCAGTTAAAAACTCGGGGGTTCATCAGGTTTCAGTCGGACAACATCACGACTGTAGCTTACATCAACCATCAAGGAGGGACAAGAAGCTCCCTAGCAATGATGGAAGTATCAAAGATAATTCGCTGGGCAGAGTCTCACTCTTGCCACCTGTCAGCAATCCACATCCCGGGAGTGGAGAACTGGGAGGCGGATTTCTTGAGTCGCCAGACTTTTCATCCGGGGGAGTGGGAACTTCATCCGGAGGTCTTTGCCCAAATACTTCGACGTTGGGGCAAACCAGAGATAGATCTCATGGCGTCTCACCAGAACGCCAAACTTCCTCGCTACGGGTCCAGATCCAGGGACCCGGGAGCGGTTCTGATAGATGCTTTGACAGCACCTTGGAACTTCGGGATGGCTTATGTGTTTCCACCCTTCCCGCTGCTTCCTCGATTGATTGCCAAAATCAAACAGGAGAGAGCATCAGTGATTCTAATAGCGCCTGCATGGCCACGCAGGACTTGGTATGCAGATCTAGTGGACATGTCATCCTGTCCGCCTTGGTCTCTACCTCTAAGACAGGACCTTCTGATACAGGGTCCATTCAAACATCAAAATCTAACTTCTCTGAAGCTGACTGCTTGGAAATTGAACGCTTGATTTTATCAAAACGTGGTTTTTCTGAGTCGGTTATTGATACCCTGATACAGGCTAGGAAGCCTGTTACCAGAAGGATTTACCATAAGATATGGCGTAAATACCTATACTGGTGCGAATCCAAAGGTTACTCCTGGAGTAAGGTTAGGATTCCTAGGATATTGTCCTTTCTACAAGAAGGTTTAGAAAAGGGTTTATCGGCTAGTTCATTAAAGGGACAGATCTCAGCTCTGTCCATCTTGTTGCACAGGCGTCTGTCAGAAAATCCAGACGTCCAGGCTTTTTGTCAGGCTTTAGCTAGAATCAAGCCTGTGTTTAAAACTGTTGCTCCGCCATGGAGTTTAAACCTTGTTCTTAACGTTCTACAAGGAGTTCCGTTTGAACCCCTTCATTCCATTGATATAAAGTTGTTATCTTGGAAAGTGTTATTTTTAATGGCTATTTCTTCGGCTCGGAGAGTCTCTGAGTTATCAGCTTTACATTGTGATTCTCCTAATTTGATTTTTCATTCAGATAAGGTAGTTCTGCGTACTAAACCTGGGTTCTTACCTAAGGTAGTCACTAACAGGAACATCAATCAAGAGATCGTGGTTCCTTCCCTGTGCCCGAATCCTTCTTCAAAGAAGGAACGTCTTCTACACAATCTGGATGTAGTTCGTGCCCTCAAGTTCTACTTGCAGGCAACTAAGGATTTTCGACAAACGTCTTCCCTGTTTGTCGTGTACTCTGGTCAGAGGAGAGGTCATAAGGCTTCGGCTACCTCTCTCTCCTTCTGGCTTCGTAGCATAATTCGTTTAGCCTATGAGACTGCTGGACAGCAGCCTCCTGAAAGAATTACAGCTCATTCTACTAGACCTGTGGCTTCCACTTGGGCCTTTAAGAATGAGGCCTCTGTTGAACAGATTTGCAAGGCTGCAACTTGGTCTTCGCTTCATACTTTTTCCAAATTTTACAAATTTGACACTTTTGCTTCTTCGGAGGCTATTTTTGGGAGAAAGGTTCTTCAGGCAGTGGTTCCTTCTGTATAATGAGCCTGCCTATCCCTCCCGTCATCCGTGTACTTTTGCTTTGGTATTGGTATCCCAGAAGTAATGATGACCCGTGGACTGATCACACATAACAGAAGAAAACATAATTTATGCTTACCTGATAAATTCCTTTCTTCTGTTGTGTGATCAGTCCACGGCCCGCCCTGTTTTTTAAGGCAGGTAAATATTTTTTAAATTATACTCCAGTCACCACTTCACCCTTGGTTTCTCCTTTCTCGTTGATTCTTGGTCGAATGACTGGGAGTGACGTAGAGGGGAGGAGCTATATGCAGCTCTGCTGGGTGAATCCTCTTGCATTTCCTGTTGGGGAGGAGTTATATCCCAGAAGTAATGATGACCCGTGGACTGATCACACAACAGAAGAAAGGAATTTATCAGGTAAGCATAAATTATGTTTTCATTCATCAAATTTTTGAAAGATTTATATTACCGGAGATATCTTAATTTATTATCATGTATTCGGCTTTCCGAAAATCAACCCGTAGAATTGTTTTTTTTATAAACAACGATCACGTTGTTCTATTGTCCAATTGATTCTTTGGCCGTTAGGCGGCCGTCAATTCACGTCATAATAACATGGGTCTTTATGCGCATGCGTGACATCTTCCACTGTGCATTTGTCAAGCTCGCTCGCCCACGTTTAGCGCATGCACACTATAAAATTCCCGATATTATACTAATACTTACAAGCGCTGCAGTAGAGACAGACACCCGCGATTAACGCATGTGCAAAGATCCATGGCCAAAACTTAAGCGCATGCGCAGTTACTCCATGCTCGATGTGCACAAGCAAACTAGACACGTATAGAGCGGGTGGGACCGCTCTATACGTCACAGTATCAAAATCCAGGAAATGGAGGATGGGAGGAGATACTGCAGGGAACGGTATGACAAATATAGTTAAAATTATACCGAAATAAATATATTTTTTGACAAAACAAACGTAGCGACTGGTTTTGACTTAGTAAAAGGTACATATATACAATAGCTAGTTAAGAAAACTTTACCTTCACTTTAAGATTTAGCACAAAACAATGCTAAATTTAAGACAATAGATAATAATCAGTCACAGTCATGTGATCAGGGGGCTGGAAGAAGGTTCCCAGAAACAAGGTAATCACAGAGGTAAAAAGTATATTAATATAACTGTGTTGGTTATGCAAAACTGGGGAATGGGTAATAAAGGGATTATCTATCTTTTAAAACAATAACAATTCTATGGTAGACTGTCCCTTTAACGCAGTGCATCCAGAGTAAATTGCGTTTTTGTAGAGAACAGTTAAAGGGGCAGTCTAGTCAAAATTAAACTTTCATGATTCAGATAGGGCATGTAATTTTAAACAACTTTCCAATTTACTTCTATTATCTAATTTGCTCAATTCTTTAGATATCCTTTGTTGAAGAAATAGCAATGCACATGTGTGAGCCAATCACACAAGGCCTCTATGTGCAGCAACCAATCAGCAGCTACTGAGCATATCTAGATATGCTTTTCAGCAAGTGATATCAAGAGAATGAAGCAAATTAGATTATAGAAATAAATGAGAAAGTTGTTTAAAATGACATGCTCTTTCTAAATCACGAAAGATAAAATGTGGGTTTCATATCCCTTTAAATATTGAGCAGCACTGCAAAGCGTCAGCACACTGATTGGTGACTGGCTCCCAGAGAATTTTCAACCCCGCCCCTTAGCCTTTCCCAGTCTGTAAAGCTGTGACGTCTGAATGTAAGGTGTTTTTGTGAGCATTACTGCATTTCTACCTTGTGATGTTAGACCACTATTAAAGGAAACACATTTTTTCAAGAAACATTTTAAAAAATTAACATTTTTTTTTTTTTGTCTGCAGCTAATTTGCAATGCAATTGAACTGGTGCTTTAGTGTAACTGTCTAATTTAAATTGCATTTTATTTCAAAATGACCTGCAGAAAATGTTTCACTAAAAAAAATCTCATCGCAGAAAGTGAGGACAAGTTCTGCCTCTGGGATCATTATTATTATTATTATTAATAAACAGATGTCCCTGTACTAGGAAAACAAAGATCTTTTATTTTCATGCTTGTGAACCATGTTACTATCCATGTATAAAACAGTGGGAGCTTATCAGCCAATGAGCTGTCAGTCATTAAAGGGACATTAAAGGGAAAGTCTAGTCATAATTAAACTTTCATGATTCAGATAGAGCATGCAATTTTAAGCAACTTTCTCATTTACTCCTATTATCAAATATTCTTCATTCTTTTGGTATCTTTATTTGAAAAAGCAAGAATGTAAGCTTAGGAGCCGGACCATTTTTGGTTCAGTACCTGGGTAGCGCTTGCTGATTGGTGGCTACATTTATACACCAATTAGCAAGCACTACCCAGGTGCTGAACCAAAAAGTTTAATTTTGACTATACTATCCCTTTAAACGCCTATGGCTTTTATGTATAATCTATTTCTAACTCCTTGCTCCTAAAGGTTCTAACTTGCTACTTAATTGAATATAAAGACAAACCAAAGAAACAGTCCGCGCTAAAAAGGTATTACACCCCAAACACTCATGTGTTCCTAAACAAAAGGAAAATAGTCTCAAGTTGCAATAAATGTCTCAGAGTAATCTCAGGGTCGGCCGGTACATGTATCGTTATGTGGTTATAAATACCTCCATGCACAGCCACAGATCCCTGAAATGATGACCGTTGATCTCAAGAGAGTGTGTAAACAATAACCGTTCTGCAACACGATCTGTCCTTGCTAAAAACCACCGTGATAGTCCTGCACAGTGTTGGCGTTGTCACCCGGTGTATTCCTCTAGGACGCCTGATGATGACGTCACGGCCACGCTGTAAGCGAGATACTCCGGTGCAGCTCTATAGATGTGGAGATCTTAGGCACTCCACCCACGGGAATATGGAAATAGAAGAAAAACAAAGAGCGCATCCGGATTCAAGTGAGTTTTATTCATAAATACATATATGACACACGAACAGTATTGCACTTACTAGAAGTCAAAGATAAAAGAGCATGTAGTAGGTGAGGATTACAGTTCACTGCTGACCGGAACAATCACCACAAGCCCACCAGGTGATGTCAGGAGCCCAACAATAGGTATATTGTACAAATACACTCACAATTCACCAGTGAGGTGTAACAGATACCCCAACACGTTTCCCCTGTTTAACGAACGGGCTTTATCAAGAGGACAGACTGTCCTCTTGATAAAGCCCGTTCGTTAAACGGGGGAAACGCGTTGGGGTATCTGTTACACCTCACTGGTGAATTGTGAGTGTATTTGTACAATATACCTGTTGTTGGGCTCCTGACATCACCTGGTGGGCTTGTGGTGATTGTTCCGGTCAGCAGTGAACTGTACTTCTCACCTACTACATGCTCTTTTATCTTTGACTTCTAGTAAGTGCAATACTGTTCGTGTGTCATATATGTATTTATGAATAAAACTCACTTGAATCCGGATGCGCTCTTTGTTTTTCTTCTATTTCCTTAATTGTATATAACAAATGTAAAATACCAAGTCAAAGATTGATAAAACTGGGTTGTCATTTAATACTGTTTTGTACTCAGTGATTTATTTACTTTAGACCGGCGGCTCCCAAACTGTGGGGTGCACCTCACCAGGTGGCGCCAGAGCACTTAAGGGGAGGCGCGGTAAGACTTTGAAAACCTCTATTTTAGACTTTGAACTTTAAATGGAAGTGAATGTAGAAATATGAATTAAATCAATATTATTCACTATGTAAAATAAGTCTCACATTGTCAGTAAGTGGGCAGATCAGGTGATCCTTGGATGTGGTAGAATTTTTCTCTCATGTGTGAGTGGAATGCGATAAAATAATTCACTCATAAACAACTCTTTATAAGAATTTTTATCAAAGACAGACAATGCAGTGCCTTTTTTTTAAAGTCACTATATATATATATATTTTTAATATTTTTTCTAATATTTCAAGTTGTACTGGGTGACACTACACTAAATCTTGTTAGTACATTAAGATATAACGGACAAACAGAGGCATAATTAATCCAATAAGACTATGTGAAATGAAATTCATCTATCTTGTCAGCCCCTCTTCTTTTTTTTTTTTTTTTTTTAATAATTTTTATTGAAGTTGTTAGAAAGATAAACAGAGAAAAAATAACATACAGAATTCGTCCAAAGATAATAATGACATCCGAGCCAGGTACATTACAGCAGCATATCATGTCGTAATAGGGTGTGAGGGAGAATTTGGACTGAATAAAATGGAACTTCATTTTATAACATATTATATAACATATGTTCCCCACAACAACAGAGGGGATTTTCTTCATTATCAAGACTAATGATATCAGTATGTGGGGAGTTGGCTTTTGTTTTGGCCACTTCTGAGCCATAGTATGTGAGGTAGGGGAAATATCTAGCGGGCAAGAGCCACTCAGATTAAGGAATGGGGGTGGAGGAAGGGCGGGCCTATTAGAGTGAGTCAGTAAAGGAATAAGGAGAGTGAGATGATAATGTATGGTATGGGAGTAAATAGGTAAATAAATGAAAAAGTAAACACATCCGAAACATATTATAATGTAAAATTAGTGAATGCTGGGAGGTATATAAGATGTCCCTCTTAGTATGACTTACCAGAGGGTAGTAATCAATCCTAAAGGTCATCATTAATACAGTTCCAAGGGGAAAAGGTATCACTGTACATCCTTGGTTACTCATGCAAAAGGTTCAAGGTTGAATTCAAATAAACATATTGTTAAAGTACAAAGTTATGATAAGGATATATGGGAAAATGTGTTATATTAATTAACAAACAAAAAGCCCACTAGGCAATTGTATACAGATAAGGCAATAAGTGGAATTCTTCATTGGTAGAAATCAATCATGAGGTATGTATTAGTTTTATACAATAAAACCCATAAGATATTGAGTCTAAAATCATCACTAATAGTAAGCTGGTGAATTCTTAAATCATATAAATTATACCAAATTTTGGAAGCTATGTTCTAGTATAGTGTTCTGGTCGTCTTCTTCGAAATGCAAGAGATAATGTATGAGCTAGACCTAAAACAAGCTCATAATACAAATATAACTAGAAGGAAAAAGTATCTATGCTATAGACTAGATATAGTATATAATAATATAGTATGAAGCTTAATGTATAAACCCCTTAGGCATTGCACAGTGTAGCAGAACCAACGTCACCCAAGTTAGGTAGAATTTCAGGTATTAAAGGGACAGTCTCCCATATAATTGTTATTGTTTTAAAAGATAGATAATCCCTTTATTACCCATTCCCCAGTTTTGCACAACCAACACTGTTATATTAATATACTTTTTACCTCTGTGATTACCTTGTATCTAGGAACCTTCTTCCAGCCCCCTGATCACATGACTGTGACTGTTTATTATCTATTGTCTTGCAGTTAGCATTGTGTTGGGCTAAATCTTAAATAACCCCCTCTACCTGTACACAGTGTTATCTATATGGCCCACGTGTACTTTTAGTCTCTTTGAGTTGAAAAGGAATTTAAAAAGCATGTGATAAGAGGCAGCCCTCAAAGGCTTAGAAATTAGCATATGAGCCTACCTATGTTTAGTTTCAACTAAGAATACCAAGAGAAAAAAGCAAATTTGATGATAAACGTAAATTGGAAAGTTGATTAAAATTACAAGTCCTATCTGAATAATGAAAGTTTAATTTTGACTAGACTGTCCCTTTAAAGTAGTGATGGTCCACAATACTGAGTAGCAGTTGGATAAGTACAATAATGGGCTTTCTGAAGTTGAGAGTATATAAGTAGGGAATAAGACTAAGTAATCATATATCCCATGTACTGTAGTGGAGGGACCATAAAGTGGAGATCGTGACTTAATTTAATCATAATGATAAATAAGTAAATGTTTTCCCCCTTATGGAGGCATTCCCATCACTCTTAGATTGTTGACTTTGTAAAATTGGGCAGTGAAGTGTAAGTGGTCATGACTCGAAGGACCACATGAGGGTCCATTAATTACTATCTTATGTGATAAATTCTTTTAGTCTAAATATAAACAACCTTTAAATAGAGGAAATATATATACAGGGAGTTTGGTACAGTTCCTAGTGTTGAATAGGGGAACAGTAATGTAGGACACTGGGCAACTATAGCAGTAATCATGCAATATGGTAGAAATTTTAAGGTAACGTAGCGTACGGTTATGGTAATTATCAGCCAAAACTTTATATGAACTTGTATAATGAGGCTATTTGTTTTTTACTACACTATAGCTATTAGAGGATTAGTTAGATATATAGGGAAAGAAAGGGCACACAACAGCTCCTGTTGTCTAGTCTAAAAATCTGGGATATCAACCTTGTTAATTGGACTTTACCGTGCCTAGACATTATCAAAATGGGGAGTCCTAAGGTGTGGGCAGCCAAAATGTATTAGGACTATATAGTGTAGTATGGAAAGCTACTGACAATAAAAAAAAAAACAATTTATACCCCTCCCTTTCAAATGTTGTATACATTTAAATACCATTAACGAATGACAGTGATAAATAACCTTAGGCAAGCATAACGAACCTCTAACTTTCAATACATAAGAGCATCGTAAAAGAACAATCCAAAACAGAAACTTTCACAAAATAGCTACTGTATGTAACTCAGAGCTGACATTTCCCAGTCTTTCATACAGTAGATGATTGAGTGAGCTAGGGATTAGGTAGCTGTATACAGCATCATATTAGGGTGTCAAGTGTCTCTAAAATATCAGAGTACATCTTCATGTGCAGAGACACTTTTGAGAACAACATACCAGGACGACAAGAATCTGAGGAGCATGCGAAAAGAGAGAAGCATATGACCCACCAAACATATATGCAAGCGTTCTATGTTAACAGCTATGGTGCTAGATCGGCACATAAATTAAATGTTTGCCAAAAAGAGTCCTAAATGGTGGGGTCCGTAAATAATTTACCCAACTCCAGTCAGTATAATACCTATTTCAGGAGATCTTCGTTCTGGAGAGCAAATCAGTTCGCAAACTGATAAAATGCCAAGACATGTTGTTGCATGATCGTACTTGCTACTGTCTGCACAACCGCTTATTGATAGTGATGAGTTTGCACCATGGGAACCATTCCAATATGGTTTATCTGAGTTCCAGCTTGACAGATTGTAAGTATAGGACTCACCCTCAGTTAAGTCCTTGGTGCAAGCTAGAGTCATGGACGGGTGGGTGTCACAGATCGCGTCAGCTAGAATAGATCAAACCGTATAGGCAGTTCCATGAAAGATGCTAGACTCAGAACCGTCTGTCTGGGAAAGCAAGTCCTCCTCTTGAACCTCCTGGATCATTGGTGCACAGGGATCTACCGCATGGTTAACACAGACAGGGGCAAAAAATGCTTCCACTTCCTTGGTCAAGATCCTGAGGTGTTCCTTAATGTCAATGTATATATCAGTAGAGATAAGTTCACTGCAAAGCTTCATGTTAAAGTTGTGGGTATTATCGCTCCGTTAGGCTCCGGAACAGAAGCTGAGGTCTCCCATATGAAGTAAAAATAGTTTGCCGCTATGCCGAACTGACCGTCGAGCCGACACAGTCCAAGTGGGAGACTATCGTTTTGGATTTAGGTGAGCCACTATTCATTCAAGGCCTGTCATTGCTGTTGTTCAGCAGAAGCAGTGTTGAGGCTTAATTCTTATATAGTAAAAAGTTGCATTATCTGGATTGCCGATATGTCGAGTGTAGAAGCTCTCTGTCTCCCCAAACTAAGTAGCTCATAGTCGGGAAGTGCTTTTTACGATCCTTTTCACTTGCGTGATTCTCCTCGTGGAGTTAAAAGATGGTCGCCTTCAAACTAATATCGCCACAAAATCTTGCAGAGTAGCTTTACTCGGCTATATCCCTTGATCTTTAGGCTTCTCCGTTAAGGACCCTGAGCTATTAGGCACCCTGTGATGAACAGTTCAGCTGAGCTGAACGCTCGAATATATAATTATTTGCAATTTGTAGCCGTAGCTATGGCTTCGTGCGACCGTTCAGACTCAGAGCAAGCCCCGCCTCCAGCCCCTCTTCTTTTTGAGTGTCAAGTAATGGTGATTTGCAAGCTGAGCAACAGTACAGGGAAAGAAATCACATTTCTCTAGCAGTTTTAATTTCACATTGCAGTAAAATGATTGATTTTAAAGAGACATTCAAATGTACAACTTATACATATTAGAGCATTGGTAAAGATTCACTCAGGGCCAGCAACCATTGCAGCTCCAAAACAGAACATAGCAGGTGATTGGCAGGTTATATGGTTTCTGCTCCTGATTGGCTGAATTAGAGTCTCTTGCTCAACAGCTGCAAGTCTTGCAGACCCTAAGTGGGACTTTGTGTGTCTTTAACCCCTTTGTGGAGGTTAAACACATTATTTAGGGTCAGTGAGGCACAAAATACATGCTATAATGAATTAAAGTATGTCATTTTTACATTAGAATGTCCCTTTAAAGGGACAGTAAAGAATGTAAAAAAGAACCCATCTGCTTTACACTTACCCCTAAATTGGACTTTAAAAAATGCACACAAGTAAATGAATCAGTCTTTTAAAACGCAAAATTTGACTTACATTTTTGTATCTTTAGACTGCTCATTTTAACCACTGTAATGCCTGCCCAAGTGCACACTCCTTTGTTCCTGTTGGATGAGAAGAAGCTGCACACCTGTACTCTCTTGTATGATCTCAAGATGATCACAACTGGATGGTCAGTGTGAAGATTCAAAATTATGGCAAAATGCTGCATTTCAGAAATCTAATAATGTGTTCATTTACTTGTGTGGCTTAGATGGAAGTGCTGTAACTGTAATGCAGGGACGGGGGTTTACAGAGTTTGAATGTTGTATAATGTGTAGTTAAACATCTTTGCAATATACTTTCATTATTTATTTATTTTGTCCTCACTTCCTATATTTAAAGGGACACTGAACCCAAATTTTGTCTTTCATGATTCAGATAGAGCATGATATTTTAAGCAACTTTCTAATTTACTCCTATTATCATTTTTTTCTCATTCTCTTGCTATCTTTATTTGAAAAGCAAGAATGTAAGTTTAGAAGCTGGCCCATTTTTGGTTCATAACCTGGGTTGTCCTTGCTAATTGGACAGCACCGATAAACAAGTGCTGTCCATGGTACTAAACCAAAAATGGTCTGGCTCCTTAGCTTAGATGCCTTCTTTTTCAAATAAAGATAGCAAGAGAACAAAGAAAAATGATAATAGGAGTAAATTAGAAAGTTGTTTAAAATTGCATGCTCTATCTGAATCACAAAAGAAAAAAAAACTGGGTTATGTGTCCCTTTAATTCTGAAAATTGGGGCTTTCCTAAAGATCAGTGGTTTTCAAACCTGTCCTTGGGCTTCCCTAACAGGCCAGATTTTCAGGATATCTGAACAGGAACACAGATGAAATAATCAGCTGATTACTAAACATGGTTATTAACCTGCTCTCACACAAGGTAATCCTGAAAAGCTGACTTGTTAGGGAGGCCCAAGGACAGGTTTGAAAACCAGTGGTTTAGGTGTTAGAATTAGAAGTGTAGACTTTACACAGTTTTTGGTTGCATATTCTAGTGCAGCACTCCTTAAAATGGAGTTTATCACAAGCGCGGGGGGAGGAGCCTACATGGAAGTTAAATGGAGTTAGAAATTGAGTCTTAACATGATTAACAATCACTACTAAAGTTTTATGTACTTATTTTCATGAATAATCCACTTACTTGTGTGTTATATTGCTATATTAAAAAAACAAATATATACATGCCTGACGAGCGGTTTTGTTTTGGACTATATTATAATAATGGGGGTCGTGAAAATTTTTACAACGGAATAAGGGGTCCCAGGTGAAAAAAGTTTAAGAAGCTCTGGTCTAGTGATCCATTTATAACTATCCCTAAGTGAGGAAGAAACTTAGGTTACAGCATAGAAGCCACCATTGCTTTTACGGACATCGTTTTTCAGTATTTTAATAACTTTTTATGATGTCGACAAAATACATCTGCATATTATTCTCAGGCTATTTTTAGCTTTGAATATAATAATATTAATAATATATATGCAGTATTAAAATGATATATAATTATATCCAGCAGAAAACAAACTAATCACACAAACAATACATTATGTAAAAAAGAATAGTATAAAACAGACCATTAGTATAATCCTCATAACACATTTATTTAGCAATACATACAGCATTGTACATAGGGATTGTTGCCACCTCAGCCATGGTTTCCTGGACACTTATGAGTTACACATGCTGCAGGGTGTGGAGGGAGGAACATGTATTGTATTGTGTTTCTACACAGCACTATCTATATCAGTGTTTTTCAACTAGTGTGCCGTGAGAGATCCTCAGGTGTGCCGCGGCAGACTGACAACAGTGTGACATATTTTTTAAACTTTGCTTGTTTTTTACTCCCAGTGCAGGGGTAGTTTGTAGGAGGCATGGCATAACAGCACAATACATGCAGTATGTGTGTGTTTGTGTGTATGTGTATATATATCTGCTGTATTAGGCTACAATGTGTGATTTTTTTTAACATTTTGAGATGGTGGTGTGCCACAGGATTTTTTAATGTAAAAAAGTGTGCCACGGCAAAAAAAAGGTTAAAAATCACTGATCTATATGCACTATTCATATTCCACCCTGCACACCCTGCAGCATGTGTAACTTATAAGTGTCCAGGAAAACATGGCTGAGGTGGCAACCCTAATTGTACAAGAAGATCTTTTCTTCTGTTATGTGTGATCAGTCCACGGGTCATCATTACTTCTGGGATATAACTCCTCCCCAACAGGAAATGCAAGAGGATTCACCCAGCAGAGCTGATATAGCTCCTCCCCTCTACGTCAGTCCCAGTCATTCTCTTGCACCCAACGACTAGATAGGATGTGTGAGAGGACTATGGTGATTATACTTAGTTTTTATGACTTCAATCAAAAGTTTGTTATTTTATAATAGCACCGGAGCGTGTTATTACTTCTCTGGCAGACTTTGAGGAAGAATCTACCAGAGTTTTTACTATGATTTTAACCGGAGTAGTTAAGATCATATTGCTGTTCTCGGCCATCTGAGGGAGGTAAAAGCTTCAGATCAGGGGACAGGGGCAGATGAATCTGCATTGAGGTATGTAGCAGTTTTTATTTTCTGAATGGAATTGATGAGAAAATCCTGCTATACCGTTAAAATGACATGTATGTATACACTTCAGTATTCTGGGAATGGTACTTCACCGGAACTACTTTGTTAAAGGTCACTAATCTTTTTAATAAGTATTATATCATGTTAAACGTTTTTGCTGGAATGTAGAATCGTTTACACTGCTGAGGTACTGAGTAAATAAATGTTTGGGCTTTATTTTCCACTTGGCAGTAGTTTATTTTGAATTGTGACAGTTTCGTTTCTCTTCACTGCTGTGTGTGAGAGGGAGGGGCCGTTTTTGGCGCTCTTTGCTACGCATCAACAATTTCCAGTCAGCTATTATTTTTCCTGCATGATCCGGTTCATCTCTGACAGATCTCAGGGGTCTTCAAACTTCTTGAAGGGAGGTACATTCTCTCAGCAGAGCTGTGAGAATTTTTTTATATTGACTGTGGATAAAGACGTTACTCAATAATTTTTATGTCAAATTTAGTTATGTTATCTTACTAATGGGAACAAAACCTTTGCTAAAAGTTTTGTTTTAAAGTTGATGCTATAACTGTTCTCAGTTTATTATCTCAACTGTCATTTAATCATTAATCGTTTAAGTACCTCTTTGAGGCACAGTACGTTTTTGCTAAAAAAGATTATAACCAGGTTGCAAGTTATTGCTAGTGTGTTAAACATGTCTGACTCAGAGGATATCTGTGTCATTTGTTCCAATGCCAAGGTGGAGCCCAATAGAAATTTATGTACTAACTGTATTGATGCTACTTTAAATAAAAGTCAATCTGTACAATGTGAACAAATTTCACCAATCTGCGAGGGGAGAGTTATGCCGACTAACTCGCCTCACGCGGCAGTACCTGCATCTCCCGCCCGGGAGGTGCGTGATATTATGGCGCCTAGTACATCTGGGCGGCCATTACAGATAACATTACAAGATATGGCTACTGTTATGACTGAAGTTTTGTCTAAATTACCTGAGCTAAGAGGCAAGCGTGATCACTCTGGGGTGAGAACAGAGTGCGCTGACAATACTAGGGCCATGTCTGATACTGCGTCACAGCTTGCAGAGCATGAGGACGGAGAGCTTCATTCTGTGGGTGACGGTTCTGATCCAAACAGATTGGATTCAGATATTTCAAATTTTAAATTTAAATTGGAGAACCTCCGTGTATTACTAGGGGAGGTCTTAGCAGCTCTCAATGATTGTAACACCGTTGCAATACCAGAGAAACTATGTAGGTTGGATAAATACTTTGCGGTACCGGCGAGTACTGACGTTTTTCCTATACCTAAGAGATTAACTGAAATTGTTACTAAGGAGTGGGATAGACCCGGTGTGCCGTTCTCACCCCCTCCAATATTTAGAAAGATGTTTCCAATAGACGCCACCACTCGGGACTTATGGCAAACGGTCCCTAAGGTGGAGGGAGCAGTTTCTACTCTAGCTAAGCGTACCACTATCCCGGTGGAGGATAGCTGTGCCTTTTCAGATCCAATGGATAAAAAATTGGAGGGTTACCTTAAGAAAATGTTTGTTCAACAAGGTTTTATTTTGCAACCCCTTGCATGTATCGCGCCGATTACGGCTGCGGCAGCATTTTGGATTGAGTCTCTGGAAGAGAACCTTAGTTCATATACGCTAGACGACATTATGGACAGGCTTAGAGTCCTTAAACTAGCTAATTCATTCATTTCGGAGGCCGTAGTACATTTAACCAAACTTACGGCTAAGAACTCAGGATTCGCCATACAGGCACGTAGGGCACTGTGGCTAAAATCCTGGTCAGCTGATGTTACTTCTAAGTCCAAATTACTTAATATACCTTTCAAGGGGCAGTCCTTATTTGGGCCCGGTTTGAAAGAAATTATCGCTGACATTACAGGAGGTAAGGGCCACGCCCTACCTCAAGACAAAGCCAAAGCTAAGGCTAGACAGTCTAATTTTCGTCCCTTTCGGAATTTCAAAACAGGAGCAGCATCAACCTCCACTGCACCAAAACAGGAAGGAGCTGTTGCTCGTTACAGGCAAGGCTGGAAGCCCAACCAGTCCTGGAACAAGGGCAAACAGGCCAGGAAACCTGCTGCTGCCCCAAAGACAGCATGAACCGAGAGCCCCCGATCCGGGACCGGATCTAGTGGGGGGCAGACTTTCTCTCTTCGCCCAGGCCTGGGCAAGAGATGTTCAGGATCCCTGGGCGCTAGAGATCATATCTCAGGGATACCTTCTAGACTTCAAATTATCTCCCCCAAGAGGGAGATTTCATCTGTCAAGATTGTCAACAAACCAGATAAAGAAAGAAGCGTTTCTACGCTGTGTACAAGATCTGTTATTAATGGGAGTGATCCATCCGGTTCCGCGGTCGGAACAAGGACAAGGGTTCTACTCAAACCTGTTTGTGGTTCCCAAAAAAGAGGGAACCTTCAGACCAATCTTAGATTTAAAGATTCTAAACAAATTCCTAAGAGTTCCATCGTTCAAAATGGAAACTATTCGGACAATCTTGCCCATGATCCAAAAGGGTCAGTACATGACCACAGTGGATTTAAAAGATGCTTACCTTCACATACCGATCCACAAAGATCATCACCGGTATCTACGGTTTGCCTTCCTAGACAGGCACTACCAGTTTGTAGCTCTTCCATTCGGATTGGCTACGGCCCCAAGAATCTTCACAAAGATTCTAGGTGCCCTCCTGGCGGTACTAAGACCGCGAGGGATTTCGGTAGCTCCGTATCTAGACGACATTCTAATACAGGCTTCAAGCTTTCAAACTGCCAAGTCTCATACAGAGTTAGTTCTGGCATTTCTAAGGTCGCATGGATGGAAAGTGAACGAAAAGAAGAGTTCTCTTTTTCCTCTCACAAGAGTTCCATTCTTGGGGACTCTTATAGATTCTGTAGAAATGAAGATTTACCTGACAGAGGACAGGTTAACAAAACTTCAAGATGCATGCCGTGTCCTTCATTCCATTCAACACCCGTCAGTAGCTCAATGCATGGAGGTGATCGGCTTAATGGTAGCGGCAATGGACATAGTACCTTTTGCACGCCTACACCTCAGACCGCTGCAATTATGCATGCTAAGTCAGTGGAATGGGGATTACTCAGATTTGTCCCCTACTCTGAATCTGAATCAAGAGACCAGAAATTCTCTTCTATGGTGGCTTCATCGGCCACACCTGTCCAGGGGGATGCCATTCAGCAGGCCAGACTGGACAATTGTAACAACAGACGCCAGCCTACTAGGTTGGGGCGCTGTCTGGAATTCTCTGAAGGCTCAGGGATTATGGAATCAGGAGGAGAGTCTCCTTCCAATAAACATTCTGGAATTGAGAGCAGTTCTCAATGCCCTTCTGGCTTGGCCCCAATTAACAACTTGGGGGTTCATCAGGTTTCAGTCGGACAATATCACGACTGTAGCTTACATCAACCATCAGGGAGGGACAAAAAGCTCCCTAGCAATGATGGAAGTATCAAAGATAATTCGATGGGCAGAGTCTCACTCTTGCCACCTGTCAGCAATCCACATCCCGGGAGTGGAGAACTGGGAGGCGGATTTCTTGAGTCGCCAGACTTTTCATCCGGGGGAGTGGGAACTTCATCCGGAGGTCTTTGCCCAAATACTTCGACGTTGGGGCAAACCAGAGATAGATCTCATGGCGTCTCGCCAGAACGCCAAACTTCCTCACTACGGGTCCAGATCCAGGGATCCGGGAGCGGTTCTGATAGATGCTTTGACAGCACCTTGGAACTTCGGGATGGCTTATGTGTTTCCACCCTTCCCGCTGCTTCCTCGATTGATTGCCAAAATCAAACAGGAGAGAGCATCAGTGATTCTAATAGCACCTGCATGGCCACGCAGGACTTGGTATGCAGATCTAGTGGACATGTCATCCTGTCCACCTTGGTCTCTACCTCTAAGACAGGACCTTCTGATACAGGGTCCGTTCAAACATCAAAATCTAACTTCTCTGAAACTGACTGCTTGGAAATTGAACGCTTGATTTTATCAAAACGTGGTTTTTCTGAGTCGGTTATTGATACCCTGATACAGGCTAGGAAGCCTGTTACCAGAAAGATTTACCATAAAATATGGCGTAAATACCTATACTGGTGTGAATCCAAACGTTACTCCTGGAGTAAGGTTAGGATCTCTAGGATCTTGTCCTTTCTACAAGAGGGCTTAGAAAAGGGTTTATCGGCTAGTTCATTAAAGGGACAGATTTCAGCTCTGTCCATCTTGTTACACAGGCGTCTGTCAGAAAATCCAGACGTCCAGGCCTTTTGTCAGGCTTTAGCTAGGATCAAGCCTGTGTTTAATGCTGTTGCTCCACCATGGAGTTTAAACTTAGTTCTTAACGTTTTACAGGGTGTTCCGTTTGAACCCCTTCATTCCATTGATATAAAATTGTTATCTTGGAAAGTTCTGTTTTTAATGGCTATTTCCTCGGCTCGAAGAGTCTCTGAGTTATCAGCATTACATTGTGATTCTCCTTATCTGATTTTTCACTCAGACAAGGTAGTTCTGCGTACTAAACCTGGGTTCTTACCTAAGGTAGTTACTAACAGGAATATCAATCAAGAGATTGTTGTTCCATCCTTGTGTCCAAATCCTTCTTCAAAGAAGGAACGTCTTCTACACAATCTGGATGTAGTTCGTGCCCTCAAGTTCTACTTGCAGGCAACTAAAGAGTTTCGTCAAACTTCTTCCCTGTTTGTCGTTTATTCTGGTCAGAGGAGAGGTCAAAAAGCTTCTACTACCTCTCTCTCGTTTTGGCTTCGTAGCATAATACGTTTAGCCTATGAGACTGCTGGACAGCAGCCTCCTGAAAGAATTACAGCTCATTCCACTAGAGCTGTGGCTTCCACTTGGGCCTTTAAGAATGAGGCCTCTGTTGAACAGATTTGCAAGGCTGCAACTTGGTCTTCGCTTCATACTTTTTCCAAATTTTACAAATTTGACACTTTTGCTTCTTCGGAGGCTATTTTTGGGAGAAAGGTTCTTCAGGCAGTGGTTCCTTCTGTATAATGAGCCTGCCTATCCCTCCCGTCATCCGTGTACTTTTGCTTTGGTATTGGTATCCCAGAAGTAATGATGACCCGTGGACTGATCACACATAACAGAAGAAAACATAATTTATGCTTACCTGATAAATTCCTTTCTTCTGTTGTGTGATCAGTCCACGGCCCGCCCTGTTTTTAAGGCAGGTAAATATCTTTTAAATTATACTCCAGTCACCACTTCACCCTTGGTTACTCCTTTCTCGTTGATTCTTGGTCGAATGACTGGGACTGACGTAGAGGGGAGGAGCTATATCAGCTCTGCTGGGTGAATCCTCTTGCATTTCCTGTTGGGGAGGAGTTATATCCCAGAAGTAATGATGACCCGTGGACTGATCACACAACAGAAGAAAGGAATTTATCAGGTAAGCATAAATTATGTTTTTTTACTCCATTTTTGTTCACAGTTCTAGTAGTGCACTTTCATAACAAGTTCATAGCAGGATGCAGCAGTGGATTCCTGGTATAAATTACTAACATTATTTTAATTTTATTCCAAATGTTAGATATACTATTTCACTGATTTTGTGCTTCAGCCATTTCACACCCCTGTACTGAGGCCTTTAATACTCATTTAAATAAAAAAAAATTGTGAATTAACCTCCAAGATCATTTTTTTATTCAGCAGACCAAAGAATGTTTTAAAATAACATACCTAAAAATGTCATAAAGCTGCTGGATAGAATGCAAAAAAATAAAAAATAAAGGGCGCATATTCACCAACATTTATTATTATGCTCCTATGTTTTTCAATAACATTTTTTTTTTTTTTAAATCCCACTTGCCAGGTGACCATTATTACTATAACAACCGCTGACCATTATTACTATAACAACCGCTGACCATTATTACTATAACAACCGCTGACCATTATTACTATAACAACCGCTTCACAGTTATACAGACATGAAACCCCCTATTTAAATAGTGGAGCCACCTTTTTTAAATTTTTTGTTGTGAGGTATTTGTCATTGTTAGCTAGATGAACACAGAATTAAAGGGACAGTCAACACCGGACACAACTTAATCCCATACCTTAGATCCAAAAAAGAAGATGCGTCTGCACCGCATCCCATGTTCAATACCTCTAACGTTATATGTGTAATCATCCTAAGCACATACGATTTTCTCCTGCAGATATGGCCTCCAAACTCCTCCCACCATTACGTAGTAACTTTCATTATAAATGCATCCGCCAATCAGAATCCAATCCTCGGTTGGATTCTTTATACACGTTCATAGTAATTTGCAGCTGCACTTTCTATTTCTGCTGGCGAGAGGACATAAATTGTAATGCGCATGCGCATTAGCAAAGAAACAACTTCACCGTGAACGAGCAGCATGGAATTTAATAGAGAAGAAGACGGAGGAGGAGAGGGAGGATAAAACTGTATGTGCTTTGGATGATTACACATATAACGTTAGAGGTATTGAACATGGGATACGGTGCAGACGCATCTTCTTTTTTGGATCTAAGGTATGGGATTAAGTTGTGTTGACTGTACCTTTAATTATTTAAAAGAAGGGGATTCACTCTTTCAAATAAGGGGCCTCATGTTTTATTGCTGATTATTGTGTATGTGATGACACCCTATAAAAGCAGTACAGATTTTCTCAATAAAATGGCAGCTAGTCTGTTTATTCTCATGCATACAAAAACATGGATCATTCTCTCTCCTTTTTTTTTTTTTTTGCAGAATCTTTTTTTTTAAAGAAAATACAAGTTTCTGTTTTTTCTTTTAGGCTGCTTTCATTTTAGGTATATAGTTTTAGTGTTATTTAAGGACATCTAGTATAAGTAGTGCTATTTGTGGACAGAGCTTAGTATTCTGATTGTGCAGTAATTCTCTATAAAGCACTGTTTGCCAAAACATGGCAATAAAACATTTAGGTTTTTATTGAAGCTGTACTACACAATATAGTGGTACAGAGTACATAAACACTAATAATAAACACGCTACGCTGTATAATGATGATGTTTATCTGATAATGAAGAGACTGCACTGTATAATGATCTTGTTATTCATACTGATAATGAACACACTGCACAGAATAACGATTTTGAGAATTTACACACTAATAATGAGAGCACTGTGCTTTATATAAATATTTGTAATGCTGACCAGGCAATAGGCAAAAAAACAACAACAACTTTGTGACCATTTTGAGGATTCAGGAGCTACATATGGGTCCCTATGTACAGTACTGGCTGTCTGCCATAATTCAGATATTGCATGCAATATTAAAAAAAAAAACTTTCCTATATACTTCTATTATCAAAATGTGCACATTATTTTTATATGCACACTTACTGAGGCTCCAGCTCCTACTGAGCATGTGCAAAAGTGCACAGTATATACGTACAGTATATGCTTTTTGCCATTGGCTGATGGCAATCACATGATACAGGAACAGGGAAAATTGGATTAACTTTGAAATTGGCCAGAAAATATTCTACTGCTTATTTTTGTCTTTTTATTGTGTATTTGTCAGTTATTCAACAATAACCAGCAGTGTGATAAATAATTGAAAAGGTTGTTTAAAATTGCCTAATCTGTCTGAATCATGAAAGTTTAATTTTGACTTTAGGCAGGGGTAAAAGAGTGTGATTTTTTTTTTTTGTGTGCCAGATAATACAATTTCTGTCAACAGACATAGGGGCATATGTATCAAGCTCCGATTGGAGCTTGATGCCCCGTGTTTCTGGCGAGCTTGCAGGCTCGCCAGAAACAGCAATTATGAAGCAGCGGTCACAAAGACCGCTGCTCCATAACCTGTCCGCCTGCTCTGAGCAGGCGAACAGACATTGCTGGAAATCAACCCGATTGAGTACGATCGGGTTGATTGACACCTCTCTGCTGGCGGCCTATTGGCCACGAGTCTGCAGGGGGCGGCGTTGCACCAGCAGCTCTTGTGAGCTGCTGGTGCAATGATGAATACGGCGAGCGTATTGCTCTCCGTATTCAGCAAAGTCTGGCGGACCTGATCCGCACTGTCGGATCAGGTCCGCCAGACTTTCATAACTATAGGCCAAAACCATCGTTCATAGGATTAGAGGCACCTGAGAGTTATGCTGTAACTGCTAGAAAATATGTTATATTGCATAGTAAAGTATCTGAAACAGAGCAATTTAAAAATATATATATTTGTAAATATATATTCCTGTTTTTCGTTTCTTTTATGTTGTGGAGTGCAACACTGTCTACCAATAGACCAGTGAGCTGTGTAGGATTAGTTCTGTACATACTTTCCCATTAGTGCCAACATAAATTTAAAGGGACATTAAATTCTAAATTTTGCTCCCCATAAAATGTTTAATAAATGTTGCAGTTCACATTATTTTATTTTTTTTATATTGCTTTTCCCTTAGTTATCTCTGAAATTTGTAGTTTTTGTTCACCCACCGCTGATAGGCTGGAGTGAATTCCATGGAATGCAGAACCCTGACCCTCCTTAATGCTGCACTGTGATTGTTTTATACATTCAAGAGTTTATTTTTTATTTTTTATCTGTCCCTAATTTGCCAAGGCAAAGAAAGTAACATAAACAACATTCAAGTGGTGTGTTCAGGGATTTTAAAACAATACATATTTTTCTAACAAATTACAGGGCTATGAAACCCAAAAATCTTCTTTTGTGATTCAGACAGAGCATACAATTTTAAAAAAAGTTTCCATTTTGCTGCTATTATCAAATTTGCTTTGTTCCCAAGGTATAATAGAGATACCTAGTGCTCTTGCAAATGGACAACATTCTTGCAAAACTGCTGTCATATAGTGCTCCAGACACGTGCAAGTGCCTAAGCTTACATCCCTGCTTTCAACAAACGATACCAAGAAAACAAAGAAAATGAAGTAAATTTGAAAATTATTTAACATTGCCTGCTCTATCTGGACCATGAAAGAAACATTTTGGGTTTCATATCCCTTTAATGCTTTTAAAACATTCATTTTGTAAACATGTCTGCTGCAATGTGGAAAACAAAAAATAAATGTTTAAATTGGCTCTTTTATATAGTTTGATATCCCTCTTATACGTAATATTGATAGGTCCCAGATTAGTGTAACTAATATTCATCCAGATGTGGAATGAGAGCCAGATCATGGGATTTCTATAGTTTGCAAGGTAATTTCAATGTAATGACATCATTGAAGGAAGTTGTTTGGTGGGGCGTGACCCCGGATGTTTGATGTAAAAAAAAAAAATGCAGAAGGAAGAATTTGTCACAGGAAATTGAAAGTTTGAGCTTGGAAAGATAAGGAGCAAAGGGAAAATGCTGCAAAACTGTGTGGATACCTACAATTATTGTTTATAGTTTTAGGCTTTGTTTAACAATGATAATTGCAAGCTGTTTAGTCTTCGGTTCGATATCAAGTAGACCAAATCCTTCTGTGGTACTCAAAGCGTTGAAAGAAAACCCAGAAAGGCTGCAGCCCAGTCTAAGCATCTTGTAATAGCATGGAATCATAATTTCCTGATAACATGATGCTGCGCAAATTGGAAGAATTTCTTTAGCAAATTCATTAAAGGGACATTGTACATTAGATTTTTCTTTGCATAAATGTTTTGTAGATGATACATTTATATAGCCCATCTGGGGGTGTTTTTGTAAAAATGTATAGTTTTGCTTACTTTTTAAATAACATTGTGCTGACTCCTAACCCAGCCCCAAAGTTTTAGATGTATACTGATGTAAACAGACTTCTGATTGCTTCTGTTTATATAATGGGTCTTTTCATATGCGGGGGGGGGGGGCAGATCGGTAATCCGACTTCCTCCAATCGTTGTGTGCCTCCTCTGGCGTCTAGCTCATGGGGCAACGCAACTATTGGAGGAACGAGCAAAGAAAGAAATATTAGAACCTTTTTGTATTGATAGAGCTTTATGGTTACTCTTATAGTGTTTTGTAATATTGTCTGTTATATATATCAGTGAATCATATTAAACACTATAGGAGCAGTGCGTAAGCATAGGGATACAATTTAGTACTGTTTATGACTAGTGCTGCTGTTGAGGCAGGCTAGTCATTAGAAAAAAGAATGCTTTTATGCACTGTTATAACATTTATTTCAGTAGTTTAAATAAGTTACTGTGCCTTGAACAGCTTGAGAAATATTGTACGTTAAAAATTAACTTTTATTAATCACTTTTTTTAAAAAGACAGCTTTGGTGGATGATAATGCTGCCCTGAAGATTTAAAAACACACTCACTGTGCTACGTGAGAAAACAGCATGTTGTGATTATGCTACAGAAGTAGAACTGGTAGTACTTAGAGCAGTAGATTGTAACTGAGAAATATTCTCAAGAGCTAGTATGGAGAGCTATAGTCTCTTGGTCCTATGTTGCTCCCAATAGTATCTGGATTGCTTTTCTCATATATGTGATTGAGAGTCTTTATATTATAAAAAATATATATTAACGTTATACTGTTGCCCTTGAACTTGGCAATCTAAGACTGCTAATATATGTTGGTGCTTAAAGTGTGAGTACTGACTAAGGTGGCAGCTTACACTGGATAGATATAACAATCTTGCTGCTTTAGGTTATTTTATGCATCACCAAACAGTAGAAAATAGGTACTGAAACAGTTTTTTAGAGATGAGAGGTATTGTTTAACCCCTTAATGACCGAGGACGTGCAGGGTACGTCCTCAAAAAAAAGGCAGTTAATGCCTGAGGACGTACCCTGCACGTCCTCGGTGTGGAAAGCAGCTGGAAGCGATCTTGCTCGCTTCCAGCTGCTTTCCGGTTATTGCAGTGATGCCTCGATATGGAGGCATCCTGCAATAACCTTACACGGCCATCCGATGCAGAGAGAGCCACTCTGTGGCCCTCTCTGCACCGGACATCGATGGCCGGTATCGTTGGTGGGTGGGAGCCAACTTGGGAGGCGGGTGGGCGGCCATCGGTGTTCCCTGTGTCGTCAAGGGGGGCGGGATCGGGTGCGGGCCGTTAGGGGGCGCGCACGGGCGCGCGCGCGCGTGCACGGAGGGTGGCGGGCGGGCGCGTGCACGGGGCGGGAGCGGGTGGGAACCGCTACACTATGGAAAATTTTTTTGGTAACAAATGGCCAAATCTTGTTTGTGCAAAAGCACAAAAAGAGATCATGGAGGGGTGGGGGGTTGGTTTTGTGTGGGGGGAAGCTACACTGCAGAAAAATTTAATAAAAACTAAAAAAAAAACATTTTTTTCTGCTAAACTGGGTACTGGCAGACAGCTGCCAGTACCCAAAATGGCGCAGATTAAGTTAGAGTGGGAGGGTTATAGAGCTGTTTGGGGGGGATCAGTGAGGTTGGGGGCTAAGGGGGGGATAGTACACAGCAGCATATGTAAATATGCTTTTAAAAAAAAAAAAAAAAAAAAAAACATAGCTTTTATTTTAGTACTGGCAGACTTTCTGCCAGTACTTAAGATGGCGGGGACAATTGTGGAGTGGGGGAGGGAAGAGAGCTGTTTGGGAGGGATCAGGGGGTCTGATGTTTCAGGTGGGAGGCTGAGCTCTACACTAAATGTGATATTAACCCTGCAAGCTCCCTACAAGCTACCTAATTAACCCCTTCACTGCTAGCCATAATACACGTGTGATGCGCAGCGGCATTTAGCGGCCTTCTAAATACCAAAAAGCAACGCCAAAGCCATATATGTCTGCTATTTCTGAACAAAGGGGATCCCAGAGAAGCATTTACAACCATTTGTGCCATAACTGCACAAGCTGTTTGTAAATGATTTCAGTGAGAAACCTAAAATTGTGAAAAATTTAACGTTTTTTTTAATTTGATCGCATTTGGCGGTGAAATGGTGGCATGAAATATACCAAAATGGGCCTAGATCAATACTTGGGGTTGTCTACTACACTACACTAAAGCTAAAATTACCCCAAAAAGCTCCCTACATGCTCCCTAATTAACCCCTTCACTGCTGGGCATAATACACGTGTGGTGCGCAGTGGCATTTAGTGGCATTCTAATTACCAAAAAGCAACACCAAAGCCATATAAGTCTGCTATTTCTGAACAAAGGGGATCCCAGAGAAGAATTTACAACCATTTATGCCATAATTGCACAAGCTGTTTGTAAATAATTTCAGTGAGAAACCTAAAGTTTGTGAAAAAAATTGTGAAAAAGTGAACAATTTTTTTTGTTTTAACGCATTTGGCGGTGAAATGGTGGCATGAAATATACCAAAATGGGCCTAGATCAATACTTTGGGTTGTCTACTAAAAAAAAATATATACATGTCAATGGATATTCAGAGATTCCTGAAAGATATCAGGGTTCTAATGTAACTAGCGCTAATTTTGAAAAAAAGGGGTTTGGAAATAGCAAAGTGCTACTTGTATTTATGGCCCTATAACTTGCAAAAAAAGTAAAGAACATGTAAACATTGGGTATTTCTAAACTCAGGACAAAATTTAGAAACTATTTAGCATAGGTGTTTTTTGGTGGTTGTAGATATGTAACAGATTTTGGGGGTCAAAGATAGAAAAAGTGTATTTTTTTTCAATTTTTCCTCATATTTTATAATTTTTTTTATAGTAAATTATAAGATATGATGAAAATAATGGTATCTTTAGAAAGTCCATTTAATGGCGAGAAAAACGGTATATAATATGTGTGGGTACAGTAAATGAGTAAGAGGAAAATTACAGCTAAACACAAACACTGCAAAAATGTAAAAATAGCCTTGGTCCCAAACGGACAGAAAATGGAAAAGTGCTGCGGTCATTAAGGGGTTAAAGGCTATCCCCTCTGTAAAATATCATAAGTTATTTATGTGATTTTTCAATGATTATAATATTTTTGGGCTTATCCAATTGTTATGTATGCTGGTTCATTCAGGTGTACTAACATATAATCTAAATTATAATATGTTCATCCTTTACAAAGCGTGTCTATCAAGTCCATTTTTGCATTATGATAAACAAGTTTGATTTTCATTCCAACATACATAAGTAAATCCAGTAACCTCTCATAACAGAAAAATAACTCACATGATTCTCACATTGACAAAGTAGTAACTTAGTATCCGCTACTTCTAACAGTGACAATCTGAATACGAGTACTGGAATTTTGTTTCCATTTCGTTATGTACACGATAAATCTCCCATCCCATCTGGGATGATTGACATGAACCTTAGCCAATGCATAATCCAAGTCGCGACCCAATCAGAACTCTGTATTCTGCAAAACACCGGCTATAAAATACCGGATGTTAGTCGGCCCGCGTAACCCCTCTGAGGAAGCGTTAGTGAAACGCCGCGTCAGGGGTCTCCTCAATTTTTAACTGGCCTCACTAGTTGTTAATAATTTAAAAAAACAGCATGCTATAAACGTATAATTTAAAACGAAGTAGAAGTTGTTAAAGTTTGGTGCTTACGCTGACTACGGCTAATTGAACTATAGGGTGTATTGTTACTTAGCAGGCACGCTTTGTGCTTGTCAAACATAGTATATACAGGATACCTAATTCAACATAATTTAGATTAGGCACTTAATATTGAGCAAACAGTCGGATACCAGATTTCATGTAGTGGAAATTGTTTACAGCCTTAGGTGTCAGTCTTTCTCTGACTGAATTACATGGTTAACTACAAATGCTTCTAAGAACCAGCTTTTTATTTAAAACCATAACATACCAGGCTACACATAGCTTTAGAAATAATAATACAATCTGTATATGACCGTAATATAAGGAATCTTACATTTATATCATACAGAAGCAACATAATTATTAGCATTGTGCAGCCAGAGGTGTTCACATATACTGGCTCTTTGTAGAAAATTTATTGTATACCCTGCAGGGTTCAGATCACTCCCTAGGCAGTATTCCACTAACATTATGTTATAAGACTAATAGATGCTATATCATAACTTATGATATTTTACAGAGGGGATAGCCTTTAAACAATACCTCTCATCTCTAAAAAACTGTTTCAGTACCTATTTTCTACTGTTTGGTGATGCATAAAATAACCTAAAGCAGCAAGATTGTTATATCTATCCAGTGTAAGCTGCCACCTTAGTCAGTACTCACACTTTAAGCACCAACATATATTAGCAGTCTTAGATTGCCAAGTTCAAGGGCAACAGTATAACGTTAATATATATTTTTTATAATATAAAGACTCTCAATCACATATATGAGAAAAGCAATCCAGATACTATTGGGAGCAACATAGGACCAAGAGACTATAGCTCTCCATACTAGCTCTTGAGAATATTTCTCAGTTACAATCTACTGCTCTAAGTACTACCAGTTCTACTTCTGTAGCATAATCACAACATGCTGTTTTCTCACGTAGCACAGTGAGTGTGTTTTTAAATCTTCAGGGCAGCATTATCATCCACCAAAGCTGTCTTTTTAAAAAAAGTGATTAATAAAAGTTAATTTTTAACGTACAATATTTCTCAAGCTGTTCAAGGCACAGTAACTTATTTAAACTACTGAAATAAATGTTATAACAGTGCATAAAAGCATTCTTTTTTCTAATGACTAACCTGCCTCAACAGCAGCACTAGTCATAAACAGTACTAAACTATTGGAGGAAGTCAGATTCGTCATCGCTGTGGTAACTACAGTAGGAGCTGCGGGCGGAGGATCGCCGGTCTGCTTTCCATAAAGGAAAGGTAAGTATTTTAAAAAAGAAGCTTCATTGTAAAGTTTAATGAATGAAAGTGACCCTGTTTTAACAGTATGTTTATACTTTACATTTACTTTAAATATTACCAAGTGATGCTGCTACAATGTATCAATGGCAGACAAACAGTTTCTCTGCTAGATGACTTGTCTGCCTGCAGCTTAATACATTTTACTATTATGGGGAGTTATTGGCTGTAGCATCTTAAACATTAATGCTTTTACAAAGCATATATTTCTATATCCATATCAGCCTTAACCCACCTAAATTCAGGGCAGCCTAAAAAGGACATGGAAGTCAAAATTAAAATCTTGTGTTTCAGGTAGTTTACTTCTATTATCAACTTCCTTTTGCTGATTTGATAGCCTTTGTTAAAGAGTATAACTAGGTAGGCTCAGGAGCGTGCACATGTCCTGAGGCTTTTAGGGTTTGCAACAATGTGTATATATTTTTTGGGCTGTTTTTGTCAAGCCTTGCCTTACACCCACTGATCTAAGTTGGGGCTGATCTGTAGTATTCTGTCCATGACACTAGGGTAGAAATATACGTACTATTAAATGTTAAAGGGATATGAAAACCCCAAATTTTCTTTTGTGATTCAGACAGAGGATAGAATTTAAAAATAAAGTACCCAATTTGCTTCTATTATCAAATGTGCTTAGTTCCCATAGTATTCTCTGTTGAAGAGATACCTAGGTAGGTTTCTGGAAAATGGCATGACAGGAAATAGTGCTGCCATTTAGTGCTCCAGACACATGCACGCTCCTAAGAAAATGTGATAATAGAAGTAAGCTAGAAAGTTGTTTAAAATTGCCTGCTCTATCCGAATCATGACCGAAAAGTTTTGGGTTTCATGTCCCTTTAATAGTACCCCAGAAAATGATTACATATATAGCTGAAAACAGCTCCAAAGAGGCAATACACTGACAAAGCTAAACACAGGGTAAACACTGCTTGTGATTAGCTCACTAGGCACACCAAACTCCTCAAACCATGTCTTCATGGACCTCGCTTTGTGCACGAGCACAGTTATGCTGGAACAGGAAAAGGCCTTCCACATACTGTTGCCACAAAGCTGGAAGCACCCAGTTGTCTTAAATGTCTTTGTATCCTGTAGCATTAAGTCACCCCTGTCTGGAACTAAGGGACCTAGCCCAAGCCGTGAAAAACAGACCCAGATGATTATCCCTCCTCCACCAAAATTTAAATTAGGCGCTATGCATTCTGGTAGGTAGTGTTCTACTGATATCCGCCACACATGATTCTTCCATCAGACTGCCAGATAGTGAAGCATAATTCAATACTCCAAAGAACGTTTCCACTGCACCAGAGTCCAGTAGCATCGTGCTTCACCCCACTCCAGCTGACACATCGCATTGCACGTGTTGGTGTGGGGCTTGTGCACATCTTCACGGTAATGGAAACCTATTTCAGCTCCCGATATACAGTTTTTGTGCTGATGTTGCTTTTACGGGCAGTGTGGAACTTTGTAGTGAGTGATTCAATAGATGATATGCAATAGGCGATTTCATGGCTATGTGCTGGATTTTATGCACTTGTTAGAAACGGGCAGTAGCCGTTCTAGAACACAATATTTGGGGGGCGAATTGGGGAGGCTAACAAATGTGAATACTCAGCAAACATGATATATTGTACCCTTTGCACCCCTCAGCACCCCCATAGAACCGCCACTGGCAAGGGGTGGGGCTGAAACTCCTAAACTCAATAATTATTAGGATGGTCCACATACATTTGGCGATATATAGTGTAGGACACATGGAGAGGTTATCCCTATCCCATGGCAGGGCTTAGCAATTTTGTATGGAGCCAACCAGAACCGTTAGGAACCAATTACACATTTTTAGACTCCTGAGAAGGAAATATATATATATATAAAACATAAAAAAATTAAAAGCCAGATGTAATATTTAAGGAGTGTAGACGTTTCAAGTCTTTTCTTAATTACACAGGTTTCCCATACTTTGCTAATTTATGAGGGAAAGGAAAGTGACTTTTCATAAGCAAATAGTTAACTGGTTTACTAAACAGATTTATGGTGCAATAGAGGCTAATACTATTGACTTGGCCAGAAATGGAATAAAATAAGTACTGTGTGCTGGACTCTTGACAGATGCCCCAGCAGTATTTAGCAATGCATGGATGGCTGCTCTGAAGAACTGCTGTTCTGAATACCATCAGCGGCAGGCAAGCCCAGCATCTGTTTCTGGTTTTAACATGAGTGCGCTTCTTGAAATTCTTCCTCCCTCGCTTGTCACATTATTGTCATTGGACGGAAGTTTGTGAGACGCACAAATATGCACAGATGTTCCTTGTCATCTAAGCACGATGGGATTTCTGTTGGTGATATGTGGTTGTTCTTGGTCAAAGCTCCACAACCCAAAATGGAGAGGGGGTGTAACCCGAATGGAAACAAACTTGCATTATAAAAATGAATCCATATTTTTTATGGCTTAACATGAACTACAGTTTACTATTTTGGGTTTGTCTTTTTTTTTTCCGTTCAATTTATTTCTTCTTCCAATATCTCAGTAATTTGGCATCTCTGCTTAAAGGGACATAAAAGGGGAAAAAAAGGTAATGCTGTAATGAAAATGAGTTAAACACATAGTTAAAGTAAGTTTCACAGCTGCAATGCTCTACTGGGACCTAAATACCTCCCAACATTTACTAGATGCTTTCTGGGTTGTAGTAGCTTAAATGGAAATAAAACCATTTTTTTTCTTTTATGATTTAGATAGAGGAAACGATTTTAAACAGCTTTCCAATTTACTTCTATTTTGATTCCTTCTCTTAGTATCTTTTGTTGAAGAAACAGGAATGCACATGGGTGAGCCAATAACATGAGGCATACATGTGCAGCCACCTATCAGCATCTCCTGAGCCTATCTAGATATACTTTTCAAAAAAGAATACCAAGAGAACAAAACCGAATAGTTGATGGAAATTAATTGGAAAGTTGATGGAAATTAATTGCATGTTTTCTCTGAATCATGAAAGAAAGAAAAAATAGGTTTCATGTCCCTTTAAAGAGACTATCATTTTGTGGGCGAGGCCACATGTGGGCATGGCTGAACATATCTGGTGAGCCAATGACAAAGGGCATAGTTGTGTGGCTACCAATCAGCAGCTAGCTCCCAGTAGTGCATTGCTATCCTTGAGCCTTCCTATTATGCTTTTGAATAAAGGATACCAAGAGAATGAACTAAATTGTATAACACAAGTAAACTAAACATTCTCTTAAAATCACATGCTCTATCTCATGGGTTTTCAAAGTCTTAGGCGATGGACCCCCCACTGACGAAATTTACAAGACAGCGCCCCCTCATAATAGATGTTTCTTTTTTCTCTTTAAATACATTTGTAATATTTCTTTTGAGTTTTAATTTTGGGAATTTACATTAGATCCAGGGTTCACACACAGCTCTGAACGGATTCTGCTCAACCAAAAGAATGCTTAAAGGGACATTAAACACTAAATACATGCTAGATAGAATGATGCATTCAAAGAAAAGATTAGTCCATGACTAACATGTAGATGTATTTTTTAAAGTTTCATTAGTTTTTTAAAAAGTGACAAAATAAGTGTAAAGTTTTAGTGTCTATAAAACACTGGGAGCTGCCATGTTGTAACTTGTGTTACCTTCTCTGCTGTGGCCAATTAGGGTCAGTTATAAATAGGTCACTAGAGTGTGCAGCCAATGGTTGTGCTGGATTTAACAGTGTTCTGCACTTCCATTTCTAACAGGAACTGAAAAGCTCACAATTTCAGAATGGAATTACAGGCAAAGAGGACAAAATAAATAATGAAAGTATATTGCAGAGTTGTTTTATTATATATAATTTATCATTTTATATTACCATCTCAAAGTGTTTAATGTCCCTTTAACTCACGTTTCTATTTGCACTTTGTTGCGTGTGTGCTAAATGCAAGTTACTGATCAAGACAACAAATGCGACTTTGAGCAATTTTGATCTCAGTGCCTTTCTTCCACATACATTCCACCCTTTGCCTTATTCCATAACAAAATGGCAAGTGACATTATTGTCTCATAAAAAACATCCTATGTTTTGCCAGCTGCTGCTTGTAGTTTCCATAGCATAGTATGAAGTGTCACTGTTTCCGCGCTTCCACGTATATTCTCATGGGGAGGCCCCTTCACACGCTCTATCTGAACCATAAAAATTTAAAAGGACCAGTAAATGCAGTAGGTTTGCATAATAAACAAATGCATGACAAAAAGACAATGCAATAGCACTTAGGGGCCGATTTATCATGTATACGCTGTCGGCATTTATCTTTGCACAAGTATTTCTTGTAAAATGCTTGTGCAATACCGCCCCCTGCAGATTCATGGCCAATTGGCCGCTAACTGGGGGTGTCAATCAACCCGATCGTATCCAATCGGGCTAATTGATGTCTGCCGCCTCAGAGGTGGCGGACGAGTTAAGAAGCATCTGTCTTAAGACCGCTGCTTCTTAACTTACATTTCCGGCGAGACTGAAGACTCGCCCGGAAACAGCTGCATCTACAGCTTAGTAATTCGGCCCCTAAGTCTGAACTTTAAATGAATAGTAGATTTTCTCTGACAAATGTCATAGTTATGTGTATTTCTACTCCTCCTGTACCATGTGACAGCCATCAGCCAATCACAAATGCATATATGTATATTCTGTGAATGCTTGCACATGCTCAGTAGGAGCTGGTGACTCAAAAATATATAAAAAGACTGCACATTTTGTTGATGGAAGAAAATTGAAAGTTGTTTAAAATTGCATGTTCTATCTCAATCATTAAAGTTTAATTTTGACTGAGTGTACCTTTAATTTTGTTTTCCTTATCCCTTTAAACATTTCTATTATGTAGATGAAAGTGTTACTATTTAAACATACTAATATATGTTGCACAAAGTTACATTTGAAGCTGTTTATATTGATTTTGAAACAACACTAAGTCATGTTTGTGCACAACTAATTTTAAAGGGACAGTCTAGGCCAAAATAAACTTTCATGATTCAGATAGAGCATGTAATTTTAGACAATTTTCCACTTTACTTTTATCACCAATTTTGCTTTGTTCTCTTGGTATTCTTAGTTGAAAGCTTAACCTAGGAGGTTCATATGCTAATTTCTTAGACCTTGAAGCCCACCTCTTTCAGATTGCATTTTAACAGTTTTTCACCACTAGAGGGTGTTAGTTCACATATTTCATATAGATAACACTGTGCTCGTGCACGTGAAGTAATCTGGGAGCAGGCACTGATTGGCTAGACTGCAAGTCTGTCAAAAGAAGGGGGCGTTTGCAAAAAGGGGCAGTTTGCAGAGGCTTAGATACAAGATAATTACAGAGGTTAAAAGTATATTATTATAACTGTGTTGGTTATGCAAAACTGGGAAATGGGTAATAAAGGGATTATCTATCTTTTAAAACAATAAAAATTCTGGTGCAGACTGTCCCTTTAAGGGACTAAGCAGGTGTCACTGGCTGTTGAGGATAAATTCAACTGAGCCCTGCAAACAAACAAATATATATATATGAGTGTGTTCTTTTTTATTTTCCTAGCTTAGAAAAAGAGTATTAAAAAAACAACTGTCAGTAGGTATTTTTTATTTTGTTATGATTTTTTAAAATTCAGATTTTGAGAACTATTTTTGCTTTGTTTTGTTTTTTAACCGCTGTATAAAACGAGTTCTGCACTGGGTAGATCATAGTCCTTTACACAACAATTGAAATGATTTACATGACTGTGGTGCATTAACGTGTTTAAAAATGGCTGTGCTTTTACTATTCCAGCACCTTGGGACTTACAGCGGTTAGGGGGAATTGCAGTCTTTGCTGAATACAGAGATTTGTAGAATTCCTGAGCATTGCAGGGTTCCAATGTTTTGTGGAAAGGCAGTTGCCGTGCTATTAAAGGGACATGGAAAAGTAAACTTTCATGGTTCAGCGAGAGCACACAGTTTACTTCTATTATGACATTTTTATATTTGTTTTCCTGGTATTCTTTTTTGAAAAGCATACCTAGGTAGGTTTAGGAGCAGCAATACACCACTGGCAGCTAGCTGGTGATGTGTTCAGCAAACTCCCAGTAGCGCATTGCTGCTCAGGAGCCGATAGAGCATGCATATTTAAACAACGTTCCTATTTACTTTAGTTGTCTAATTTGCTCATTTCTCTTGGTATTCTTTGTTGATGAGCATACATAGGTAGGCATGAGCAGCAATGCACTACTATGAGGAAGTTGCTAATTGTTGGCTGTACCTACAGTATATGCCTCTTGTCATTAGCTCACCCATTGTATTCAGCTAGTCCCCAGTAGTGTAGGGCTGCTCCTTCAACAAAAGATAGCGAGAAAATGAAGCAAAGTTTATAATAGAAATAAAATGGAAAGTTGTTTAAAATAATATGCTCTATATGAATCATAAAAAATGGGTTTCTTGTCCCTTTAACCTATGTGTTTAACCTTTGCTAGGGTTAAACACATAGTTATAAGCAAGCAATAGTGCAAAAATAAAATGATCTAACACTTTTACTTATTGCACTTTTATGCACGTTTCACATTTCTCTGTTGCATTCTTTACAGTTGTACCCTGTTTTGAATAAAATTACTTCTTCTTCAAACTTATAAAGGTGTGTAGCTGGTGGAGATTTTCCGATGAGATGGAAATGAACTGTGCACAAATATGCATGACTTGTTATGGTAAAATTAATTTAAATATATATCTATTGCTCATAAACATAATTGAAAGTTTTTTTTATATATATATATGTTTTTATTGAATTTCAATATGCATACTTTAACTGAATGGAGACAATCCATGTATTATAAAAAAATGTACATGAATGAACAAAGTCACAAAGAAAACAAAAACCAACATAATATACATTATGGGGCATATTTATCAAGCTCCGTACAAAGCTTGATGTCCCGTGTTTCTGGCGAGCCTTCAGGCTCGCCGGAAACACAAGTTATGAAGCAGTGGTCTATAGACCGCTGCTCCATAACCTGTCCGCCTGCTCTGAGGCAACGGACAGAAAACGCCAGAAAACAACCCGATTGAATTCGATCAGGTTGATTGACACCCCCTGCTAAGGGCTGATTGGCCGCAAATCTGCAGGGGGCAGTATTGCACCAGCAGTTTACAAGAACTGCTGGTGCAATGATAAATGCAGAGATCATATGCTGTCAGCATTTATCGATGTGCAGCAGACATGATCCGCAATATCGGATCATGTCCGCTCGCACAATGATAATTCGGCCCCTAAATCTCCCACAATATATTCTATTTCATTGTCTCTTCAATTACTTTGTACTATATTTCAATATAGCTCTTCTCATAGAATTAATTATCTTTTTTTTTAAATTCTTTTTATTGAGAGCCAACATATGAGTACAGTAATCAACAGTTCAATACAGTATCATGAAGTTTACATCCATTAATATAGTAGATATACCATTCTGTAAGAGGCGATATTATTCAGAACATAGTAGAGATTCAGTATATCAATACAACACAGTTAAGATATTCCGGATGCTAATGGCAATTGACATTGTTGGTGTCTACATATGTTTAGCCCACACATTTTACATTTTCATCCCCAACAAGTCCCCAAGCCCTCCCCCCCAACTCCAAAACAGTAACCACTTTATAACAGTAATACAAAAAAAAAAAAAAAAAAAAAAAAAAAAAAAAAAGAAGCCACAAAAACAAGGAAAAGGGGTGAATCTCCCCCTCCATCCCCTCCACCCCCGCCCCCCCCGCCCCCCCCCTCCCCCTTCTGATCTAGAAGAGCATCTCTTCACAATTACCAGTCTCATCTCGAGATTCCATATAGCCGTCTAGGCATTGCCACTCCCCCTTTAATATAGCTGCCAGCACAACCTCCTGATGCCTGAAAGGCCTCAGTATCTGTCGCTGCAGCAGCGGAGCCAGTGTGAGAATAAGAGGTCGCCACTTTTTAAGGAAGTGGGGGAGCCTTCGCTCTGTATCTAGCTTGGTGTCATATTGTTCAACAAACAGCTGTTTCATTAAGCTCCGTTTGAATTGTGCAATGGAAGGGGGCTGTCTATGAATCCATCTAGTTAGTATGCAGCGCCTCGCCAGCAAAACACATAACGTTAATAGTTTATGTAAACGCTTGTAGGAGTCCTCCCACTGAAAGAGAAACACCTTGCCTATGTCTAAGTTAAGGGAGATTTGGAAACTTATACGTACCCAATATTGAAAATGACCCCAAAAGCGTCTAATTAGTGGGCAAGTGAAAAGATAGTGTCGGAAAGAAGGGGAATCTTCTCTACATTTAACACATCTGTTAGGGCACCCCGATTTCCATTTAGACAGTCTGTTAGGGGTGAGGTAGTCCCTATGCAACAGCCTAATCTGCGCTTCTCTTAGTGGTATATCTAGAGTAGCTGCTCTAGCCATTTCCAGACTTCTACCCAAGTCTTGGGTGTCCAATTGTGGAGAGATGTCGGCCCTAAGCCTTTCTAATATTTGTGTCTGCATCCCCTCCTCCCCTCTTCTTATCAATACTTTATAGAGGTTTGAGATAGCAAAGATCCCTATCTTAAACAGGGTATGTGTGACAGCAAAGGGTGAAGCATTCCAGAATGTGGGGTTGTCTCTTTGGAGTCCGGTGATATAATGCCTAACCTGTAGGTACGCATAGAAATGTTTGTGCGGGATGTGAAATCTGTCTCTAATGTCTTGGAAGGATCTAACGGAATGTAACAAGGGATCCAGCAAGTCACCCACAGTCCGTAGCCCCTCGGCGTACCAGAGGCGAAACGGTTCACAATCATTACCCGCTGGGAATTCTTGATTACCGACAAGGGGGATAAACCTAGGAGATGGGCAGGAGACACCCATAAATTTGTTAAGCAGAGTCCACGCTCTTAGGGGGTCCCTATACAAGAAATTATTACGAATTTGTACCGGTGCGTCCTTTAGTCTGACATAGGGCAAGTAAGATAAGGCCAATGGGGCACATCCTGCCTCCTCCAGGTGCGACTCATAAAAGTGAGCAGTGTTAAGCTGCCAATCTGTGACAAGCCTTGCTAGGGCGGCCCAATTATATAATTTTAGGTTGGGGAGACCCAAACCCCCACTGAGATAGGGCTGGCTAAGTTTGTGGACCGCTATACGTGACTTCCTCCCTCTCCAAATGAAGTTGATCATTGCCCTGTTAAGCATGGTTAAATCCTTTTTTGTCACAAGGAAGGGCAGCATCAACAGGGGGTACATTATCTTAGGCAAGATCGACATTTTTACCAGGTTAATACGTCCAGACAGCCCCAGAGGAAGATCAATCCAGCCCCGGAGCTGAGTGGACAGTGCTTTACACCTTTCTGATATATTAAGGTCATAAATCCTTTGAGGATCCCTGTGAAGCTGAATTCCCAGGTATGTGAGAGAATTGACCATCACCTTAAATGGGTATGCGTGAGGGGAGTTAGGATGCTTGTGCAGCCACAATATTTCTGATTTGGATGTGTTGACTTTATACCCCGAAAAGCTGCCGAAATCCGAGATAGCCTGTAATATGGGGGATATGTATAGAGTCGGTGATTCCACGAACAAAAGCATATCATCAGCATATAATGCCAGATGTGTAGGGACACCCCGTATCCGCATCCCGGGAAAGACTTGCTTTAGCTTGAGTGCCAAAGGTTCCAATGCCAGGTCGAACAGTAGAGGGGAGAGTGGGCAGCCCTGTCTGGTCCCTCTCTGTAGAGCAAAGTCAGGGGAAAACAGGCCGTTAGTCAGTATTCTAGCAGTTGGGGAGTCATAAAGTTTGTGGATAATATTGAGAAAGGGGCCGTCGAATTTAAACTTGGTCATGGTATTGGTTAAGTGTGTCCAGTCCACTCTGTCGAAAGCCTTTTCTGCATCGAGGGAAAGCAGAAAGGCCTCCGGTCTGTCCGTAACCCCACCCTCAGTCTCCTTCGTCCAGTAGTGATTGATCGCATGGAGAACCCTGCGTAAGTTGACAACAGAGGTACGCTTGAACACAAAGCCTGTTTGGTCAGGGTGAAGTAGGGATGGCAATATAGTTTTCAGTCTGGTGGCCAGGATTTTCGTGAAGATTTTGTAGTCGGTGTTTAGTAATGAGATGGGGCGGTATGACTCTGGCATGGAAGGGTCTTTCCCAGTTTTAGGAATAAGGGTGATGTGGGCAGCGGCAAAATGTTGCGAGGGTAATACGTCTTCCAAAAAGTAAGTGTTATATAGTTTAGTTAAAGTCGGTGTAATCTGCGCATGTAGAATCCGGTAGAATTCAGATGGTAAACCATCTGGGCCCGCCGCCTTACCCAATGCCAAGGACTTTAGGGTGAGCGTGACTTCATCTGGGACTATGCGAGCATTCAGAAGGTCCGTTTGTTCCCTCGTCAGCTGCGGGAGATTAATGGTCCTCCAAAAAGAGCTCTGCAGCTCAGGGGGGCCTGGTTGTTGTTTAAGATATAATTGGGAGTAATAATCCGCAAAGCACTTAACTATGCCGTCAGGCGTACGGAATGTTTTGCCCTGAAATCGTAATGCCACCACATTAGACCTAGTAGTCTTTGGTTTTGTGAGAGTCGCCAAAAGCTTACCCGATCGAGCCCCAAAACGGTAATATTTACTGGCCGTACGAAGCAAACCCGATGCAGCCTGCTGCCCCATAAATGCATCAAACTCTGACTTTACCGCCACATAAGCCTCATAGGTGTCTCGCGTCTTAGATTGACGGAACGCCAGATATGCCCTACCCAATTTC
The DNA here is from genome assembly GCF_027579735.1 of Bombina bombina. Lineage (NCBI taxonomy): Eukaryota > Metazoa > Chordata > Amphibia > Anura > Bombinatoridae > Bombina > Bombina bombina. The sequence goes on from NC_069500.1 coordinate 939,994,674, forward strand.
TTACTAAGGTCGTTATGTCTCTGTCGTGTTCTATGTCTGAGATTGGAGGTGTAGGAGATGATGGCACCAGAAAGTACTGTCTTAGCCGCTTCCCAAAAGAGTTGGGGGTTGTCTACATGTGCTATGTTATCCGAATAATAGTCTGTCCAGGACTGTGTTAAAAATTTAATAAAATTTGTGGAGGAAACAAGGTAGGAGGGAAATCTCAAGGTGTTTCTATTAGGGCACGGTCCCCTAGCTCCCATCACCAATTCGATTGGGGCGTGGTCCGATATGACTATATCTCGTATACGACACATCTGGACCTTGCTAGTTAGAGAGTTAGGAATTAAAAAAAGGTCAATTCTAGACAGAGTGGATTTAGCTCTAGAAAGACAAGTAAAATCCCTGCCCTCTGGGTGTAGTAACCTCCAGATATCACACACATCTAAAGATGATTCGAGCATGTTAAAGATCTTAGTTTCAAATCTAGCCTTATAATTGATCTTGGGGTCCCCTCTAGTCGGGTTTTCAATCCATAGTCTGTACAATGTGTGAGATGGGGCAATATTAAAGTCACCTCCGATTATAAGGTTCTCACCCATATGGGGGAGTAAAAATTTCGTTAAGGTCTCCCAGTAATCCTGGGATCTATGATTGGGGGCATAGATGTTACATAGTGTGTAGTCAAGGGAATTAATCCGTGCTTGCACCAGTATAAATCTCCCCTCAACATCAGTCTGTACCAGATTAACTTGAGTATCCAAGCGTTTACCAAAAACTATGGCCAGGCCCCTACTAGCGCTAGAATGAGACACAAATTCCACATGGCCCACCCAATCTGATCTAAGCTTAAGGTGTTCTACATCAGTTAAGTGTGTTTCCTGTATAAGCGCTACGTCTGCCCCTTGTCGCCTCAGATGGGTAAGTATAGCTTTGCGTTTTATGGGGGAGTTAATACCCCCCACGTTCCATGAGACAAATTTTAATGACATTTTAAATCACCAGAGCACAGAGTACACCCGGGGCATCCCGGGAGTAGCGAGGGACAGGGGGAGGAGAGAGAGGGGAAGGAAGAAAAAAAAACAAAAAAAAAAAAAAAAAAACCATTAACAAAAAGGAAAACTACAAAAATATGAGATCTGAAAAAACATACTGAGTGATATAAATAACAAGTATAGACCATCCCTGAGATCTCTTGAGAGAAAAGAATCATACATTGTGTAGGACATAAATACTCATACAATGATATAATCTGCATTGCCCCATTACGTACAAGCATGTCAATGGCATTAAATATTGTAGCTAAACCATCAAGAACATCCAGGGGTACAGGAGGGGGGGCGGCCGCAGGCAACCCCACATCGTAGTGTGACATAGCAGTAATAGCTTGAGTTTTACCCCTCCCGAGCCAGACAAAGTCCGTCCACGAGGGAGAAAGGAATGCACACGGCCGCCCCCCCATAGAGCCCATGACATAAAATTGGACAATACCTGCGAACAAATGGGTGAGGAAAGTAAATACAACAACAAAAAAAGGCAGAACGAGTGATAATGAAACCAGCAATAATACAACCAATAACAATAGCAGTGACAGTCCCAACAAATCAGCAAAACCTCCTGCCATCCCCCCCATCCCTGTCTTTTTGAAAGTCAAGAACCACCCTGGTTTCCTGGGTTTCAGAGGGGGGTCAGGCGCCCCTAAGTTGTTGCCGAGCAACAAAACCTCAAAAGAGGCTAGGAGTATGCCCCTCCAGGGCCGCCCGTAGGCAGCCCAGGAGGGACAAAGGGTAATCTGCGTCCACCCCATCAGGAAACCCAGCAGATGACAACAAGTAGAGCCTGCACAAAAGGAAAACAACAAGAAAAGTTTAACAATAACATTTTGTATTTTTTCATGTAGTATACTCATCTGGGCCTGGAAGTCCACATAGAGGGGGAGCAGGAGGCCCCCGCACAGCGTCCCTTCCCCAAGTGAAGTGCCCCCACTGAGCACAAATCCCTCTCCCCTTGAGAGCCAGGAGGGGGGTGAAACATGTTGAATAGAGAGGTAGAAGACCTCCATTTGCGTGTCCTATTTTGACAGTAATTGTCACTTAGATTAACCCTCCAGGGGTCCGATCATGTGGGGGGTTGGTGATCCTCCGTAGCAAGGTAACTCTGAAGTGCTTGAGGCGTATGGAAGAATTTAATCCCATGAGGAGTATGCAGGCGCAGCTTAGCTGGATAAAGCAAGGCCACCTGACGGCCTCGCTCGTGGAGCTGTGAACAAAGAGGGGCGAAGTCCCTTCTCTGCTTAGCGACATCCGATGAGAAATCTTGGAAAAGCAACAGACGGGAGCCCTCAAAGCTAATTTCCTTACGGGCTCTGTAGGCTCGAAGTATCCTGATCTTCTCTTGGAAATTTAAACATTTAAATATAACCTGTCTAGGTTTTGAGTTGAGGTGTTCAAGTGTACGTTCAGGCCCAATCCGGTGGGCTCTTTCAACATCAATGGGGAGGATATCGGAGGGGATCCCCAACATTCTCGGGAAGGTCAGAGCAGTGAACTCCAAGAGGTCCTTCCCCTTGACAGATTCTGGGACGCCAATGATGCGTAGGTTATTACGCCTGCTTCTGTTCTCCAGGTCGTCAACCCGATCCTGGAGTAATTTGTTTTGTTTAACCAATTGCTTGAGAGTAACCCCCTGGCTATTCTGTCGATCCTCCACATCAGAGATGCGCAACTCCGCTGTGTTAAGTCTTGAGGAGAATTGTCGCACCTCAGATGTCAGGGTATCCACTCCTGATTGTAAAGATTCCATTTTTGGGAGGAAGAACGATTTAAGCTCCTGCAAGAGGGAGGCCTGATCTGGGATCTGAATTATGGGGTCTCCCATGGGTTGCTGATCATGCTGTAGTTCCACAGGTTGTTTTTGTTTTTTTTCTGCGTTTTTCACTCTGTGACTCATGGCGGCAGAAGTAGCAGGGGACAGTCTTTGAAAATATTTGTCAACTTTCATGTGGCCCCACTAGACCGTTAGTCAGGCAAACTCAGCCTTGATGACAAAGAAGCAGTATGTTGTCAGCTCCAGGGTAGAGCCCCCCGCAGCAAGTGGAATGTAGCCAGAATGAAAAAGAGGTGTGCAACAGCAAGGATGAGGGCAGCTAGTGAAGGGCTTTATACTTTTTAAAGAAAGGTGACTTGTTTCCCTTCGAGTTTCCCCTCCGCTAAGATATGTGGCAGCGCCAAGCAGGGCCTCCCTCTCCCCCTCCGTTTCAGAGGCCAATCAGTTCTATAAGTGTAAGCCCCCTGTATGATGAGCAGGGGCAGCACCCACAATAATAATGCCAGTCTTTATAAGACCCAAACGTGTGGCTCAGTATCTGCCCCCTCCACACCTAGTGAGTCTCTAAGGCCAGGTCTCAGGGGAAAAGGTAATCACGTGAGGCCCCCAGGCCCCGGGTCATTCCTCCACTTGTCTCCTAAATGGTTGACATTATAAGGCAGCAGTTACACGGGTGCGGTAGAAGCAAAACCGCTCCGTGAAGATAGGTTGTTACCTGCCCTCTGATATTCCGGCAACAGCGTGGTGTGTGTGGTGCGGCCCGCCACGCTGGAAAAAAAGATGGCGATGATGCGGCCGGAGCGCGATGCGTCTCAAGGCTCCCGGTTGCCAGGACTGATGGTATGTCCTGCTCACTTAGGGTCGATGGCCGGCGCAAGTAGTCTCCTACCCGGCAAATCAGTTATGAGAGGCAGGGCAGCGTCGTAATAGCAAGCAAAGGTACTTAGTTCAGAATTAATTATCTTAAACTAATATTATGATCAATCCTAACGTAGCTCACAACACAATAAAAAACAAAGAAAAGAAAAAAACAAACCAAAAAAAAAAAAAAGTTCCTTCCCCTCCTACAATTCAGCCTCTTCATGATAAACTGACTAATGGGCATTCATATCTTATCCAACTACTAGGGAGATGCCCAGCATAAATGTTTTGCTGTACATAATTGGAGTTGCAGGAAGGTTTTACTAGTTGGGTATCTCTAGCATACGACTTAATTACTCTTGTTCATTTATTGTAAAAAAAAATGACTCAACTGTGTGTCATTAGGGGTTTGCATATTATTTTGCTCCATAATAAGTTGTGCGGCTAGCATTCCCTTAAAAACTGCAAAATTGGGTGCACGAGAGGCTTTCCATGTCCTTAGTATCAGATTCCTTGCAAGCAATATAATTGTGTTACTTAAGGGACACTGAACCCAAATTTTTTCTTTTGCGATTTGGATAGAGCATGACATTTTAAGCAACTTTCTAATTTACTCCTATTATCAAATGTTCTTTATTCTCTTGGTATCTTTATTTGAAATGCAAGAATGTAAGTTTAGATTCCGGCCCATTTTTGGTGAACAACCTAGGTTGTCTTTGCTTATTGGTGGATAAATTCATCCACCAATCAAAAACTGCTGTCCAGAGTTCTGAACCAAGAAAAAAAGCTTAGATGCCTTCTTTTTCATATAAAGATAGCAAGAGATCGAAGAAAAATTGATAATAGGAGTAATTTAGGAAGTTTCTTTAAATTGCATGCTCTATCTGAGTCACACAAGAAAATTTTTATGTTCAGTGTCCCTTTAGTTTTGAAATTTTCAGGCTGTGCTGCATATTTGATTAGGAAAAAAAACATTGTGTGAACCAATTGAGTACTCTAATTTCAATGTTGTATTCAACCAAAAAGTAATTTTGCACTAAAATTGTGCAATTTTCGGGCATGTCCAGAAGCAATGAAAAATATCAGCATCTTCAGCCCTACACCTCCTACAATAACATGCTTTTTTATACCACTTTGTCATTTTTTCTGGAGTAATATAAACCGCATTGATCAGTTTTTAAAGGGACAGTCTAGTATAGTTTAAACTTTCATTATTCAGATAGGACTTTTAATTTTAATCAACTTTCCAATTTACTGTTATCTTCAAATTTGCTTTTTTCTCTTGGTATTCTTAGTTTAAACTAAACATAGGTAGGCTCATATGCTAATTTCTAAGCCTTTGAGGGCTGCCTCTTATCACAGGCTTTTTAAATCTCTTTTCAACACAAAGAGACAGAAAGTACACGTGGGCCATATAGATAACACTGTGTTCAGGCACAGGGGGTTATTTAACATTTAGCACAAAACAATGCTAAATGCAAGACAATAGATAATAAACAGTCCCAGTCATGTGATCAGGGGGCTGTAAGAAGGTTCTTAGATACAAGGTAATCACAGAGGTAAAAAATATATTATTATAACTGTGTTGGTTATGCAAAACTGGGGAATGGGTAATAAAGGGATTATCTATCTTTTAAAACAATAACAATTCTATGGTAGACTGTCCCTTTAAGTTTAATGCCACTTTTATCATTATTGCTTTGGAAGCTTTTCAGTGGTTTGAAGACCAGCAGTGTAGTTTTTAATTTTGATGTTTTCCAGAGTGACACAGCGCTGTAAAACAGCTGTGCGTTTCAGAACTTAAGATCTGCGCTGTTTGAAGTTTCCCACAGTTTTGCACAAGTGGAGGCCTAGATTTAGAGTTCGGCGGTAGCCGTCAAAACCAGCGTTAGAGGCTCCTAACGCTGGTTTTGGGCGCCCGCTGGTATTTGGAGTCAGTGATTAAAGGGTCTAACGCTCACTTTACAGCCGCGACTTTTCCATACCGCAGATCCCCCTACGCCATTTGCGTAGCCTATCTTTTCAATGGGATCTTCCTAACGCCGGTATTTAGAGTCGTTTCTGCAGTGAGCGTTAGAGCTCTAACGACAAGATTCCAGCCGCCTGAAAATAGCAGGAGTTAAGAGCTTTCTGGCTAACGCCGGTTTATAAAGCTCTTAACTACTGTACCCTAAAGTACACTAACACCCATAAACTACCTATGTACCCCTAAACCGAGCTCCCCCCACCGCCGCCACTCGATTAAAATTTTTAACCCCTAATCTGCCGACCGCCACCTACGTTATACTTATGTACCCCTAATCTGCTGCCCCTAACACCGCCGACCCCTGTATTATATCTATTAACCCCTAACTTGCCCCCCACAACGTCGCCGCAAGCTACTTAAAATAATTAACCCCTAATCTTCCGACCGCAAATCGCCGCCACCTACGTTATCCCTATGTACCCCTAATCTGCTACCCCTAACATCGCCGACCCCTATGTTATATTTATTAACCCCTAATCTGCCCCCCTCAACGTCGCCGACACCTACCTACACTTATTAACCCCTAATCTGCCGAGCGGACCTGAGCGCTACTATAATAAAGTTATTAACCCCTAATCCGCCTCACTAACCCTATCATAAATAGTATTAACCCCTAATCTGCCCTCCCTAACATCGCCGACACCTACCTTCAATTATTAACCCCTAATCTGCCGACCGGAGCTCACCGCTATTCTAATAAATGTATTAACCCCTAAAGCTAAGTCTAACCCTAACACTAACACCCCCCTAAGTTAAATATAATTTTTATCTAACGAAATAAATTAACTCTTATTAAATAAATGATTCCTATTTAAAGCTAAATACTTACCTGTAAAATACATCCTAATATAGCTACAATATAAATTATAATTATATTATAGCTATTTTAGGATTAATATTTATTTTACAGGCAACTTTGTAATTATTTTAACCAGGTACAATAGCTATTAAATAGTTAAGAACTATTTAATAGTTACCTAGTTAAAATAATAACAAATTTACCTGTAAAATAAATCCTAACCTAAGATATAATTAAACCTAACACTACCCTATCAATAAAATAATTAAATAAACTACCTACAATTACCTACAATTAACCTAACACTACACTATCAATAAATTAATTAAACACAATTGCTACAAATAAATAAAATTAAATAAACTATCTAAAGTACAAAAAATAAAAAAGAACTAAGTTACAGAAAATAATAAAATATTTACAAACATAAGAAAAATATTACAACAATTTTAAACTAATTACACCTACTCTAAGCCCCCTAATAAAATAACAAAGCCCCCCAAAATAAAAAATTCCCTACCCTATTCTAAAATACAAATATTACAAGCTCTTTTACCTTACCAGCCCTGAACAGGGCCCTTTGCGGGGCATGCCCCAAGAATTTCAGCTCTTTTGCCTGTAAAAAAAAACATACAATACCCCCCCCCCAACATTACAACCCACCACCCACATACCCCTAATCTAACCCAAACCCCCCTTAAATAAACCTAACACTACCCCCCTGATGATCTTCCTACCTTGTCTTCACCATGCCAGGTTCACCGATCCGTCCTGGCTCCAAGATCTTCATCCAACCCAAGCGGGGGCTAGACATCCACTGAAGAAGTCCAGAAGAGGGTCCAAAGTCTTCCTCCTATCCGGCAAGAAGAGGACATCCGGACCGGCAAACATCTTCTCCAAGCGGCATCTTCTATCTTCTTCCATCCGATGACGACCGGCTCCATCTTGAAGACCTCCAGCGCGGATCCATCCTCTTCTTCCGACGACTAGACGACGAATGACGGTTCCTTTAAGGGACGTCATCCAAGATGGCGTCCCTCGAATTCCGATTGGCTGATAGGATTCTATCAGCCAATCGGAATTAAGGTAGGAATTTTCTGATTGGCTGATGGAATCAGCCAATCAGAATATAGTTCAATCCGATTGGCTGATCCAATCAGCCAATCAGATTGAGCTCGCATTCTATTGGCTGATCGGAACAGCCAATAGAATGCGAGCTCAATCTGATTGGCTGATTGGATCAGCCAATCGGATTGAACTATATTCTGATTGGCTGATTCCATCAGCCAATCAGAAAATTCCTACCTTAATTCCGATTGGCTGATAGAATCCTATCAGCCAATCGGAATTCGAGGGACGCCATCTTGGATGACGTCCCTTAAAGGAACCGTCATTCGTCGTCTAGTCGTCGGAAGAAGAGGATGGATCCGCGCTGGAGGTCTTCAAGATGGAGCCGGTCGTCATCGGATGGAAGAAGATAGAAGATGCCGCTTGGAGAAGATGTTTGCCGGTCCGGATGTCCTCTTCTTGCCGGATAGGAGGAAGACTTTGGACCCTCTTCTGGACTTCTTCAGTGGATGTCTAGCCCCCGCTTGGGTTGGATGAAGATCTTGGAGCCAGGACGGATCGGTGAACCTGGCATGGTGAAGACAAGGTAGGAAGATCATCAGGGGGGTAGTGTTAGGTTTATTTAAGGGGGGTTTGGGTTAGATTAGGGGTATGTGGGTGGTGGGTTGTAATGTTGGGGGGGGGGTATTGTATGTTTTTTTTTACAGGCAAAAGAGCTGAAATTCTTGGGGCATGCCCCGCAAAGGGCCCTGTTCAGGGCTGGTAAGGTAAAAGAGCTTGTAATATTTGTATTTTAGAATAGGGTAGGGAATTTTTTATTTTGGGGGGCTTTGTTATTTTATTAGGGGGCTTAGAGTAGGTGTAATTAGTTTAAAATTGTTGTAATATTTTTCTTATGTTTGTAAATATTTTATTATTTTCTGTAACTTAGTTCTTTTTTATTTTTTGTACTTTAGATAGTTTATTTAATTTTATTTATTTGTAGCAATTGTGTTTAATTAATTTATTGATAGTGTAGTGTTAGGTTAATTGTAGGTAATTGTAGGTAGTTTATTTAATTATTTTATTGATAGGGTAGTGTTAGGTTTAATTATATCTTAGGTTAGGATTTATTTTACAGGTAAATTTGTTATTATTTTAACTAGGTAACTATTAAATAGTTCTTAACTATTTAATAGCTATTGTACCTGGTTAAAATAATTACAAAGTTGCCTGTAAAATAAATATTAATCCTAAAATAGCTATAATATAATTATAATTTATATTGTAGCTATATTAGGATTTATTTTACAGGTAAGTATTTAGCTTTAAATAGGAATCATTTATTTAATAAGAGTTAATTTATTTCGTTAGATAAAAATTATATTTAACTTAGGGGGGTGTTAGTGTTAGGGTTAGACTTAGCTTTAGGGGTTAATACATTTATTAGAATAGCGGTGAGCTCCGGTCGGCAGATTAGGGGTTAATAATTGAAGGTAGGTGTCGGCGATGTTAGGGAGGGCAGATTAGGGGTTAATACTATTTATGATAGGGTTAGTGAGGCGGATTAGGGGTTAATAACTTTATTATAGTAGCGCTCAGGTCCGCTCGGCAGATTAGGGGTTAATAAGTGTAGGCAGGTGTCGGCGACGTTGTGGGGGGCAGATTAGGGGTTAATAAATATAACATAGGGGTCGGCGATGTTAGGGCAGCAGATTAGGGGTACATAGGGATAACGTAGGTGGCGGCGGTTTACGGAGCGGCAGATTAGGGGTTAAAAGTGTAATGCAGGGGTCAGCGATAGCGGGGGCGGCAGATTAGGGGTTAATAAGTGTAAGGTTAGGGGTGTTTAGACTCGGGGTACATGTTAGAGTGTTAGGTGCAGACGTAGGAAGTGTTTCCCCATAGGAAACAATGGGGCTGCGTTAAGAGCTGAACGCTGCTTTTTTGCAGGTGTTAGGTTTTTTTTCAGCTCAAACTGCCCCATTGTTTCCTATGGGAGAATCGTGCACGAGCACGTTTTTGATGCCGGCCGCGTCCGTAAGCAACTCTGGTATCGAGAGTTGCATTTGCGGTAAATATGCTCTACGCTCCTTTTTTGGAGCCTAACGCAGCATTTGTTTGAACTCTCGATACCAGAGTTAAATTTATGGTGCGGCCAGAAAAAAACCCGCGGAGCGTTAACAGCCCTTTTACCGCCGAACTCTAAATCTAGGCCGGAGAGTTTTGTAATAGTAGTTTTTCATTTCTTGTGGAATGTTCTCCATTCACAATCGCACCTTAAAGGGACAGTAAGACAACATTTCTAACACTCATATAAGTAGCTTGTGTCCTAATATTAGCTTTAAACTACAATCTTAGCGGCTATAGAAAAAGAAACTTTTGCCTTGAAAATCCACGCTGGGAATAAATTCACAGCCTCCCCTAGGCTGCACAGTTTTTTTCTTATAGTTAGCAGTGGGGGCTGTGGCGATTAAAAAGCTGCCTCTTTGTCACCTGCCCTATACTATTAAGCACACTCCTATCTGCTTTAGGTAGCGGTACGGCTAGGGTTGCCTCCTCTGCCATGTTTTCCTGGACATGCTGCAGGGTGTGCAGGGAGGAACATGAATAGTGCTGTTTAGGTGTGCAATTCATGTTCCCCTCTGCACACCCTGCAGCATTTGTAACTCATAAGTGTCCAGGAAAACATAGCCAAGGTGGCAACCCTAGATACGTCTGGAAGCCTTCACACAGCTGTTATCAGTTGGTGAGCACTTGCTACAAGGGGCATAACTAGACCTCATAGGAGCAAGAGAAGCAGCTTGTGTGTGAGTGAGAGTCATCCTTCTTCCTTGGTTAGTCCGCCCCAGAGGACATACACTTCCTGTACAAATAGGGTGGCAAATCCAAATACTTCCCTTACACTATGAACCCTTTTTTTTCCAGGGAAGTGACACAGAGGGGCTAGACAGGAAGCAGGCTGACTGGCTACTGTCGACTCTAGGCCCAGATGGGCCCCCTAGAATTGCAGACCTGGGGGTAGATTTATCAAATGTCGGGCGGACATGATCCACTGTAGCGGATAATGTCCACCCGACATTGATAAATGCTGACAGCATACCCTGTCGTCATTTATCATTGCAAAGCATTTCTGGTGAAATGCTTGTGCAATGCCGCCCCCTGCACATTCGCGGCCTATCGACCTCTAGCAGGGGGTGTCAATCATCCCGATCGGGATGATTGCAGTTTGCCACCTCAGAGGTGGCGGACGAGTTAAGAAGCAGCGAGTTAAGAAGCAGTTAAGAAACAGCGTTTCTTAAAGGGACATTAAACCCAAATTTGTTCTTTCATGATTCAGATAGAGAATACCATTTTAAACAACTTTCTAATTTACTTCTATTATCTAATTTGCTTCATTCTCTTGATAGTATTTCCTAAAAAGCATATCTAGATAGGTTCAGTAGCTTCTAATTGGTGGCTGCAGAAAGATGGCTCATGTGATTGGCTCACCCGTGTGCATTGCTATTTCTCCAACATTGGTGTGTCCGGTCCACGGCGTCATCCTTACTTGTGGGATATTCTCTTCCCCAACAGGAAATGGCAAAGAGTCCCAGCAAAGCTGGTCACATGATCCCTCCTAGGCTCCGCCCACTCCAGTCATTCTCTTTGCCGTTGCACAGGCAACATCTCCACGGAGATGGTTAAGAGTTTTTTGTAGTTTTATTCTTCTATCAAGTGTTTGTTATTTTAAAATAGTGCTGGTATGTACTATTTACTCTGAAACAGAAAAGGATGAAGATTTCTGTTTGTAAGAGGAAGATGATTTTTAGCAGACAGTAACTAAAATCGATTGCTGTTTCCACACAGGACTGTTGAGATGAAGTAACTTCAGTTGGGGGAAACAGTTAGCAGTCTTTTCTGCTTAAGGTATGACTAGCCATATTTCTAACAAGACCATGTAATGCTGGAAGAGTGTCATCTCCCCTCATGGGGACCGGTAAGCCATTTTCTTAGTTAAACATAAAAGAATAAAGGGTTTCAAAAAGTGGTAGACATTTTTCTGGGCTAAAACAATTGCTTTACTATGCATATTATGCAGATTCTAGCTAATTATTGGTATTATAATCTTGGGGAACGTTTAGAAAAACGGCAGGCTATGGACACCTTTTTCAGATGGGGGCCTTTCTAGTTATAGACAGAGCCTCATTCTGGGACTGTATAGGGGTTAAATGTAAAAACGGCTCCGGTTCCGTTAAAGGGTTAAAGCTCTGAAATTTGGTGTGCAATACTTTTAATGTTTTAAGACACTGTGGTGAAATGTTGGTGAATTTTGAACAATTCCTTCATACTTTTTCACATATTCAGTAATAAAGTGTTTTCAGTTTGAAATTTAAAGTGACAGTAACGGTTTTATTTTAAAACGTTTTTTGTGCTTTGTTGACAAGTTTAAGCCTGTTTAACATGTCTGTACCATCAGATAAGCTATGTTCTATATGTATGAAAGCCAATGTGTCTCCCCATTTAAATTTATGTGATAATTGTGCCATAGTGTCCAAACAAAGTAAGGACAGTAATGCAACAGATAATGATATTGCCCAAGATGATTCCTCAAATGAGGGGAGTAAACATGATACTACATCATCCCCTACTGTGTCTACACCAGTTATGCCCACACAGGAGGCCCCTAGTACATCTAGTGCGCCAATACTTATTACCATGCAACAATTAACGGCTGTAATGGATAACTCCATAGCAAATCTTTTATCCAAAATGCCTACTTATCAGAGAAAGCGCGATTGCTCTGTTTTAAACACTGAAGAGCAAGAGGACGCTGATGATAACTGTTCTGACATACCCTCACACCAATCTCAAGGGGCCATGAGGGAGGTTTTGTCTGATGGAGAAATTTCAGATTCAGGAAAAATTTCTCATCAAGCTGAACCTGATGTTGTGACATTTAAATTTAAATTAGAACATCTCCGCGCACTGCTTAAGAAGGTGTTATCTACTCTGGATGATTGTGACAATTTGGTCATTCCAGAGAAATTATGTAAGATGGACAAGTTCCTAGAGGTTCCGGTGCCCCCCGACGCTTTTCCTATACCCAAGCGGGTGGCGGACATAGTAAATAAAGAGTGGGAAAGGCCCGGCATACCTTTTGTTCCCCCCCCTATATTTAAGAAATTATTTCCTATAGTCGACCCCATAAAGGACTTATGGCAGACAGTCCCCAAGGTCGAGGGGGCGGTTTCTACTCTAAACAAACGCACTACTATTCCTATCGAAGATAGTTGTGCTTTCAAAGATCCTATGGATAAGAAATAAGAGGGTTTACTTAAAAAGATTTTTGTACAGCAAGGTTACCTTCTACAACCAATTTCATGCATTGTTCCTGTCACTACGGCAGCGTGTTTCTGGTTCGAGGAACTAGAAAAATCGCTCAGTAAAGAATCTTCGTATGAGGAGGTTATGGACAGAGTTCAAGCACTTAAATTGGCTAACTCTTTTGTTTTAGATGCCGCTTTGCAATTAGCTAGATTAGCGGCGAAAAATTCAGGGTTTGCTGTCGTGGCGCGCAGAGTGCTTTGGCTAAAGTCTTGGTCAGCGGATGTGTCTTCCAAGACAAAATTGCTTAACATTCCTTTCAAAGGTAAAACATTATTTGGACTTGATTTGAAAGAGATTATTTCAGACATCACTGGGGGAAAGGGCCACGCCCTCCCACAGGATAGGTCTTTTAAGGCTAATAATAAGCCTAATTTTCGTCCCTTTCGCAGAAACGGACCAGTCTCTAATTCTGTATCCTCTAAGCAAGAGGGTAATACTTCACAACCCAAACCAGCCTGGAAACCAATGCAAGGCTGGAACAAGGGTAAGCAGGCCAAGAAGCCTACCACTGCTACCAAAACAGCATGAAGGGATAGCCCCCGATCCGGGACCGGATCTAGTCGGGGGCAGACTTTCTCTCTTTGCTCAGGCTTGGGCAAGAGATGTTCAGGATCCTTGGGCGCTAGAAATAGTTTCTCAAGGTTATCTCCTGGAATTCAAGGAACTACCCCCAAGGGGAAGGTTCCACAGGTCTCAATTATCTTCAAACCAAATAAAGAGACAGGCATTCTTACATTGTGTAGAAGACCTGTTAAAGATGGGAGTGATACATCCAGTTCCAATAAGAGAACAAGGAATGGGATTTTATTCCAATCTGTTCATAGTTCCCAAAAAAGAGGGAACATTCAGACCAATTTTGGATCTAAAGATCCTAAACAAATTTCTCAGGGTACCATCGTTCAAAATGGAAACTATTCGAACGATCCTACCTACTATCCAGGAAAATCAATTTATGACTACCGTGGATTTAAAGGATGCGTACCTACATATTCCTATCCACAAGGAACATCATCAGTTCCTAAGGTTCGCTTTTCTGGACAAGCATTACCAGTTTATGGCACTTCCATTTGGATTAGCCACTGCTCCAAGGATTTTCACAAAGGTACTAGGGTCCCTTCTAGCGGTTCTAAGACCAAGGGGCATTGCAGTAGTACCTTACTTGGACGACATCCTGATTCAAGCGTCGTCCCTGTCAAAAGCAAAGGCTCATACGGACATCGTCCTAGCCTTTCTCAGATCTCACGGATGGAAGGTGAACAAAGAAAAAAGTTCTCTGTCCCCGTCAACAAGAGTTCCCTTCTTGGGAACAATAATAGATTTCTTAGAAATGAGGATTTTTCTGACAGAGGTCAGAAAATCAAAACTTCTAAGCTCTTGTCAAGTACTTCATTCTGTTCCTCGTCCTTCCATAGCGCAGTGCATGGAAGTAATAGGATTGATGGTTGCAACAATGGACATAGTTCCTTTTGCACAAATTCATCTAAGACCATTACAACTGTGCATGCTCAGACAGTGGAATGGGGATTATACAGACTTGTCTCCGACGATTCAAGTAGATCAAAAGACCAGAGATTCACTCCGTTGGTGGCTGACCCTGGACAATCTGTCACAGGGAATGAGCTTCCGCAGACCAGAGTGGGTCATTGTCACGACCGACGCCAGCCTAGTGGGCTGGGGCGCGGTCTGGGAATCCCTGAAAGCTCAGGGTCTATGGTCTCGGGAAGAGTCTCTTCTCCCGATAAACATTCTGGAACTGAGAGCGATATTCAATGCTCTCAGAGCTTGGCCTCAACTAGCAAAGGCCAAATTCATAAGGTTTCAGTCAGACAACATGACGACCGTTGCATATATCAATCATCAGGGGGGAACAAGGACTTCCCTGGCGATGAAAGAAGTGACCAAGATAATTCAATGGGCGGAGGATCACTCCTGCCACTTGTCTGCGATCCACATCCCAGGAGTGGAAAATTGGGAAGCGGATTTTCTGAGTCGTCAGACATTCCATCCGGGGGAGTAGGAACTCCATCCGGAAATCTTTGCCCAAATAACTCAATTATGGGGCATTCCAGACATGGATCTGATGGCGTCTCGTCAGAACTTCAAGGTTCCTTGCTACGGTTCCAGATCCAGGGATCCCAAGGCGACCCTAGTAGATGCACTAGTAGCACCTTGGACCTTCAACCTAGCTTATGTATTCCCACCGTTTCCTCTCATCCCCAGGCTGGTAGCCAGGATCAATCAGGAGAGGGCCTCTGTGATCTTGATAGCTCCTGCGTGGCCACGCAGGACTTGGTATGCAAACCTGGTGAATATGTCATCGGCTCCACCATGGAAGCTACCTTTGAGACAGGACCTTCTTGTTCAGGGTCCATTCGAACATCCGAATCTGGTTTCCCTCCAACTGACGGCTTGGAGATTGAACGCTTGATTTTATCAAAGCGTGGGTTTTCAGATTCTGTAATAGATACTCTGATTCAGGCTAGAAAGCCTGT
Source organism: Bombina bombina (assembly GCF_027579735.1). NCBI lineage: Eukaryota > Metazoa > Chordata > Amphibia > Anura > Bombinatoridae > Bombina > Bombina bombina. The sequence goes on from NC_069500.1 coordinate 940,010,077, forward strand.
AACTAGAAAAATGTACCATAAAATATGGAAAAAATAAATCTGTTGGTGTGAATCTAAAGGATTCCCATGGAACAAGATAAAAATTCCTAAGATTCTATCCTTTCTACAAGAAGGTTTGGAGAAAGGATTATCTGCAAGTTCTCTGAAGGGACAGATCTCTGCTTTATCTGTTTTACTTCACAAAAGACTGGCAGCTGTGCCAGATGTTCAAGCATTTGTTCAGGCTCTGGTTAGGATCAAGCCTGTTTACAGACCTTTGACTCCTCCCTGGAGTCTAAATCTAGTTCTTTCAGTTCTTCAAGGGGTTCCGTTTGAACCCTTACATTCCGTAGATATTAAGTTATTATCTTGGAAAGTTTTGTTTTTGGTTGCAATTTCTTCTGCTAGAAGAGTTTCTGCTCTGCAGTGTTCTCCGCCCTATCTGGTGTTCCATGCAGATAAGGTGGTTTTGCGTACTAAGCCTGGTTTTCTTCCGAAAGTTGTTTCCAACAAAAATATTAACCAGGAGATAGTTGTACCTTCTTTGTGTCCGAATCCAGTTTCAAAGAAGGAACGTTTGTTACACAATTTGGACGTAGTCCGTGCTCTAAAATTCTATTTAGAGGCTACTAAAGATTTCAGACAAACATCTTCCTTGTTTGTTGTTTATTCTGGTAAAAGGAGAGGTCAAAAAGCGACTTCTACCTCTCTTTCCTTTTGGCTTAAAAGCATTATCCGATTGGCTTATGAGACTGCCGGACGGCAGCCTCGTGAAAGAATCACAGCTCACTCCACTAGGGCTGTGGCTTCCACATGGGCCTTCAAGAACGAGGCTTCTGTTGACCAGATATGTAAGGCAGCGACTTGGTCTTCACTGCACACTTTTGCCAAATTTTACAAATTTGATACTTTTGCTTCTTCGGAGGCTATTTTTGGGAGAAAGGTTTTGCAAGCCGTGGTGCCTTCCATTTAGGTGACCTGATTTGCTCCCTCCCTTCATCCGTGTCCTAAAGCTTTGGTATTGGTTCCCACAAGTAAGGATGACGCCGTGGACCGGACACACCAATGTTGGAGAAAACAGAATTTATGTTTACCTGATAAATTACTTTCTCCAACGGTGTGTCCGGTCCACGGCCCGCCCTGGTTTTTTAATCAGGTCTGATGAATTATTTTCTCTAACTGCAGTCACCACGGTATCATATGGTTTCTCCTATATATATTTCCTCCTGTCCGTCGGTCGAATGACTGGGGTGGGCGGAGCCTAGGAGGGATCATGTGACCAGCTTTGCTGGGACTCTTTGCCATTTCCTGTTGGGGAAGAGAATATCCCACAAGTAAGGATGACGCCGTGGACCGGACACACCGTTGGAGAAAGTAATTTATCAGGTAAGCATAAATTCTGTTTTCTTTAACAATGGATATCTAAAGAATAAAGCAAATTAGATAATAGAAGTAAATTGGAATGTTATTTAAAATTGTATTCTCTGTCGAAGTTATGAAATAAAAATATTGGGTTTAATGTCCCTTTAACTTATGTTTCTGGCGAGCCTGAAGGCTCACACGGAAACAGCAGCATGCTCTGCATGATAAATCTACCTCTGGAGGCCTATCTATCAAGCTGTCAACTTTCTTGCATTCGACGGCACCAATATGCTCGCCTAACATCGCGGTCGCGGACCTGAATACGATTGTCATATTTATAAAAAAAAAGCCGTCAAGAAGCCGCGCACCAAGTACAGGGCGATGAGCAGCTAACTGTTGTTAACTAGCATTCATCGATCTCGCTGCTATTCTGCTTTTTACCAACTTTATTTATACCCTGTCACTAAACACCGCCACTATACTAAAATGTTTAACCCCTATCCTGCAGCTCCTGGATCCCACCGCAACTAAATAATAGTATTAACCCCTATCCTGCTGCTCCCAGACCCCACCGCAACTAAATAAAAGTATTAACCCCTATCCCGCCGCTCCCGGACCCCGCCGCAACTAAATAAAAGTATTAACCCCTGGCCTCCCACATCACTACCACTAACTAAATCTATTAACCCCTAAACCGCCAGCCCCCCAAATTTTTAGTTGTAGATTTAAATAATTTGAGTAGGGTTAGGTTTTTAAATATGTAATATAGTTAATTTAATTGGTAGTTTAATGTATTTTTAGTATAATAGTTAGAGTAGGTTAATTAATAGTTTAATATAGTTTATTTTAATTCTAAAGGTAAGTTTAAATGTATTATAAGATAGGGATGTTGTAATTTTAATGTAAAGTTAGCGGGTTGTTAGGTTAAGGGGTTAATAGCTTTATTTAGTTTATGGCGATGTGGGGGGCTGGCGGTTTAGGGGTTAATAGGTTTAGTTAGTGGTAGTGATGTGGGAGGCCAAGGATTTAGGGGTTAATACTTTTATTTAGTTGCAGTGGGGTCCAGGAGCGGCGGGATAGGGGTTAATATATTTTATTTAGTGGCAGCAATGTCGGGGCGGCAGATCAGTGGTGTTTAGACTCGGGGATTACGTTAGGGTGTTAGGTGTAAACGTTACTGGTCTACTATAGAAATCAATGGGATATCTGGCAGCAGCGAATATAAGTGTTCGCTGCTTTCAGACTCCCATTGATTCCTATGGCATCCGCGGCCTCCAGGGTGGCGGATTGAAAACCAGGTACGCTGGGAATAGCAGCGAGCGTACCCGTTAACTATTTGATAACTTTTAAAAAGTTTCAAATAGTGCTGAACGTGTATTCGGAACATCTGTAATGACGTAAGCATCGATCTGTGTCGGATTGAGACTGGCGGATCGTATGTTATGTCACAGATTTCAAATGTTTCCAGTCTGTAGGCTTTGATAACTAGGTTGAATCAAGCTTCCCACAATTACGCTGCGAAATTCTAGCGTATTTCAGGTTGACAGCTTGATAAAGATCACCCCTGCTCTAAATTGAGACCTCTGACATCCCTGTAGCTACATATCTGCTTGATACACAGGTATTAGTAGTGCACATATATGCATTATCTTATACTTGCAATAGGAATAGATTTTATTTATCTGTTTTAATGCAAAACTAAAAAATGTAGTACTTGCAATGTGTTTTAATAAAGTGGATCAATTACAATTACATTTTTAAAAGATGAAGCAAATTAGTTGTAGTCTGTGATTACCTCCGTTTAATCGCATTTCATAGATCAGGAACACATCTGTGGAATGTGTGGCTTCTTTGTGTGACTATTAAAACAAAACCAGCATGCTTGTAACCAGTATGGCTATTGTACTGAGTGAGTGAGAAGCCTAATGTACGGCCTGCTGTATAATTAGAAACAGCCTTTTTCTCCGCTGGGAGACATACCTTTAAGCAGTCTTTTAGTTTTCTCCTGCTGTGCTCTGCATGAAAAAAACCACAGACCCAGATATAAACAGCAGTATTTACAGTTAGGCTTGAGCATCGTAACAATGGTTAACGGCTAAATAACAACCATTTGACTTTAAAGTTAACAGCAAATGTCAGACTGATGGGCTTCAGTACTCAGACCAAGAATAGGCCTGGAAAACATACTTTGGAAACATTGATCACTATTCTCATATTTTTCCCCCCGCTAAAGCTCAAAGGAAGTTTTTAAAAAATATATATATAGATCATTCTTGTTGCCCCCTAAGGATTTTCAGGATTTTGCAATGAGGAAACCTTGTTCTATAGTACAGATGGAACACTGCTGGTCTGCGTGCTTCATTTTATAGATGGCAACAGGACAAGCTGGGGCGTGGGCACTTCTTGTCACAGCATACAAGAATGAAATATTGATTGAACAAAATGCAAATGGACAGAAAACCTATGGAGTATCATGGTTAAGAAACAAAAACTAGATAGAATTTATATTATGCTGAAAAACATTGCCGAATCTTCGCTGTTTAAAAAATGGAGAAATATTTCTTTAACACATTCTTTTATTCATCATTAAAGTGAATGTAAATTTTGATGCTAAAGTGCCCGGTTTTTAAAAATTTGATTAAAAACAGGGGCACTTTTATTCATCAAAATTTACATTAATTGTTGCCAACGGTTTAGACATTAATGGCTGTGTTTTGAGTTATTTTGAGAGTACAGCAAATTTACACTGTTATACAGGCTGTACACTCACTACTTTACATTGTAGCAAAGTGTAATTTCTTCAGTGTTGTTACATGAAAAGATATAATAAAATATTTACAAAAATGTGAGGGGTGTACTCACTTTTGTGAGATACTGTATATATAGACACACACACAAACAAGATGTCGAAATAACCAGAGTATTGCAGTATGCTATGATACCTTTTTTTATTGGACTTACATATTTAAAAGGCAAGCTTTCAAGAGCTTTCCTCAATCCACATTATAATGCACATACATCTTTGACCCCTTCCCAGTGATACCCTGGTAATATACCATATTGCTTTTTATTATCATTTATTTGTATAGTGCCAACAGATTCCAAGCTTTTTTGTTAACAAACCTGTATTTCTTAAGTATTACAAGAGCAGCGAAAATGCAAATAGCCCTCCCTGTATGATCCATTAAAAGTATAGGACATGCTGGGGGACTTCCGGGCAGCGGCCGTGATCGGTCGCACTTCTGTAAGCTGCTCCAGCTTTCTACTGTAATCATTACGATATCACTCTCTACAGGAAGCATCTAGGACAGAAATTGATATGAGTGCAACCTACCAAAGAAAAGCTACCTAATGAGACTAATTTTAGCGAGATCGCTGCTAGTTTCAGAGCCCGGAGCTACTTTTACAGTTGTGGCCTCTAACATCAGCCACGTGAGTTACCCCCCGGCAGGACACTATCTGGCTCTTGCCGTTAGTTAGCACAGCAAGTGCAACCACAATATAAAACAAGTTGACAGCTACCTGCATAAACCTTCTGACGGCACAATATGGAGGACATATTCTTGCTAAACAGTATAAAAGCATTGCTAGCGGAGCACTTTCAAAACATGGAGGAGTGCCTGTTCACAATCCTACACCCATACCCGGAGATAAATTACCTAATCCTCTCTTCCCCTACACGAAACGAGGTTCCAGTAGCAGACAATAACTCCTCAGTAGGCGTGAGTGGGTCTTATTCAACTTTACCATCCGAACCAAGCAAGCGAACAGATACAGCAACAGCTGCTCCCACGCCAGAGTGTGCTTATCCGATCCTTGCTCCTATTGTAATACATGGAACCCGGCTAAGGCAAGAACAACATCTAACTACTGTTCATAAGGAGACTAGCCTAAGTGTACCTATAAAGATTGATGACCCTACACACCACCACTACACTTGGCGCCACTATGCCTCTGGATTCAGCATAGGACATACACTCCATGATCCGCACAAGCTCTCCCTTAAGAGTGAAACCAGGACCGACAGTGATCGCTACTCTCTCCTTGATTCACACAAGCTCTACCACGAGAGAAAGGCTGGGACCGTAAGAGACCTGCTACGCTACAAGGGGATTGGTATTTCAAGGTTCCCATTGATCCACAGAATCGGTGTTGGCTGAAGTGAGAGAGTTAATGAAGGTGGAACGGTACTTGCAGGACACTGAAATTATGTTGGTAGACTTTTTACCCCAAGAATACGAACACTATAGACCTGCTTTATGAAGCCCTCTGGCTGATCATCCCCTGTAACTGCAAGTAACAATACCTTATTACAGTTAAGAGTGCACACTCAGTGTTTTAAACTTGTTTGCAACTTCCCTGCTGTACTGCTTCTAAATGTAAGAGCCTGAGTCTGTTATGCTATGCTATTTGCATATACCAATATTGGAAGTTAGCTTATCAATTGTATTGGTTGCATAAGCTCTATCAGACACATAGGTTACAATTACCAAATGTATGTAGATGGATTGTTAGTTGTTAGATACAGTATGTTACAGTACTAGTTTTTTGTAAACCCCTTGTTTCTTCATAGATCACCTATTAACAATGCACGCAATATGACTCCTATAACTAAAAGAGGACTTCCCTTGGGCGCATAGTAGTAGGATTTTTTCACTAGTCTGCTTTCTCTTAAAGACACCCCGGGAGCAGCTATTGACTATGTTACTCTCTAGCATAAGAGTTTGTTGTGGGTTTATTTAATTTATTTTTTATCCATGTTGTTTATATATGCATGTATATGGCGTATGATAGTTATTGACTATATGACATTCATAGCCTCTCTCAGGTACATAGGCTAAATTATATCCTCATCAGTCTGTTTGCTATCAAGGACACCACCTAGAGCAACAACTAATCATTTTGCTTAATCCCCTTATATATATTTATTCTCTGGATAGCTAGGGGCTGTTTGAGGCCAATCATAGTAATCAATGTCTTTTTTAAAGTGAAGGCAGCAGTGATTGGAGTCGCTGGGCTGTCTGCGACCGGGACGGCCTGGTTTACTCCTTCCCACAGACCCTTAATACTTGCAACTTCTATAGGCAGCTGCTCACAAGGTTCATATGGCCCAAATATCTGCCTGATGAGTCCATCAAACAATTAATATTACCCACATCTAAATGAACCCACTGATATATATATAGTGTAAGACTAATAACTCCTCTTTGCTGACTCTTCTAATACATAGGAGTCCCATTAATTTAAACGATTGAAGTACTAGCTTTACAAGCTATAAACCACCACTAGTGCCCTAACGCTGATATGTGATAATGATAGTGATACGGAAATAGATGTCAAGTTATTCAGATATACCCTATATTACTAGGACATCATTTAGTGGGTATCCGCAAAAGCTATAACATTGTTCTCCTATAGTGACTAGGTAGCTGTTGGCGCTTCTATCACCTTTTACACCTATTTCAGCTTTTTTTTTTTTAAGCTCTCCCCTACAATATTCCATAAGTCTATTTAGTTCCTGGACTGACCCTTTAAGAAGCTTGGGAGAAAATACATTATAAAACAAAAGATCACTACATCAGCTATATAGATAACAAAAGAAGAAGAAAAAAAAAAAGTTTAACATATGAGATCCAAGAGTAGTCTCTTCCAGCCAGAGGGTACCTCCTGTAGCTTTGCACTCTCTATATTAATAGGTGGTCCAAGAGCCTAGGTCCTAGGAGGTATATAGTTGTGATAGGCAAGTATTATATATATACTCCCATGATATGTCATTATTATGTACTGCAGTAGTTGACGAATATGTCCAAAAATTAGGAGCCAGTAAGAATATTTAGGAGCCAGGCATATTTTTAGGAGCCAGACAGTTGGATTTATATATAGATATATGGATAATAACCCAAAAAGTTAGGAGCCAGGGGTAAAATTCTAGGAGCCAGTGGCTCCCAGGCTCCCTGGTTTGTCGAGCCCTGATGTACTGTTTACTCTAATTTCCTATTGCTTGTATGTTTGATACCAGTTATTCTAGGTGTTTTTGATGACATGACATGCATGTAAGCCTTGAACTGAACTTCAATTAAAAAAAAAAAGTTTTGGTAACGTCAGGTTGCTCTAGTTAAAAAAAATTAACCGTCAGTTGTAATATAAGATTGTGCATTACCGTGAGACCAAGAGCAAGATAATGCATCTTGCGCTCTCAATTGAGCTCCACTTGTAATCTACCACAACTCTTAAGGGATCCTTGCACTCAGAGAGAAACTTGAGAAAAGCAGGGTGGGAAGAATAAAAACATATTCCATATTTTCATCCACATAAAAAGAGGTGCAGTAGCGTAACGTGTCACAGCGTAAAGAGCGCTGATTGCCGTGGGGGCAGTGGACAGAGATTTGGAGCGCATACCTTGCTTTTTGTTATGGATACCACTTGTTATCTAGCCCATAATATTATAAACATATATATATATATATATATATATATATATATATATATTTATATATATATATAGAGAGAGAGAGAATTCCAGACCACTTCCCATGTCTTTTATAAGGAATTGAATGTCCCTCTGTCTTCTGTTATTGATGACGAATAAAATAATATAATATATCTATACCTGTTATTTCATACATTCATTGTTTTCAGTTGCAAGTGTGAACAGTGCAGTCAGTGGCACGTATGTCATTACCATATTTCCTGGGCATATCATTTTTTTGGGGTGTTTCACATCCTGACCAGCTTGGCAGGCCATTCATATATGTGGGAAGGACAGCTTGGTCATTAAATTACACTGCGGTGCCGGTGTGCTGTCAGCAGCCAGGGACATGATCTTCCAATTGAATTGTGTTCAAGTGTTTCCTCTATCTCTGTTTATAAAAGGAAGAATGAATAAAAAAATTATTAGACGTGAGCATTTCCTTATCTGGCCTGTGACACGTGCTATGTTTGAATAGCGGAGAAATCATCAGAATTAAAGAGACAATGAGTCAATATTAAAGTTTCATGATTCAAGTAGAAAAAAAAAAACTTCCAGTGTACTTCTTTTACAATATTTAATTACAGGTGGCCCTCGGTTTACAACGGTTTAATTTGCACCGTTTCAGAATAACAACCTTTTTTTCAGTCATGTGACTGCTATTGAAAAGCATTGAGAAGCAGTGCATTGATTAAAATTGCCAGTAGGTGGAGCTGTCTGCTTGTGTTGCAGCAAAGATATGCAAGCCAAGCAAGCTAAAATTAATCAGTTTAACCAGACCTGAGCTATCGAGCAGCTTGCAAAGGAACAAGATCTTCCTGTCTATAAATCAGTCCAGATTGGAATGCATAGAAAGAAATGTTTGCAGAAAAATGCAAGTAAAGTCTGTGTTGTGTGATTATTTTATTAGGTTTATAATGCTGTTTAGCATTTAAAGTCTTCATTTCAAAGCTTTAAAAATAATAGGTGTTACTTATGCCAATTTTGAGAGGGGCCTGGATCCTAACTCCCTCACTTCCCATTGACTTACATTATAAACTGGGTTATAATTTACAACGGTTTCAACAACCATTCCTTCTGGAACCTAACCCCGGCGTAAACTGAGGGCTACCTGTATTTACCTGTGTCCTTTGTTGAAATTTGGCTCCTTTCCACGAGAGCATGCTGAGGTAGGCTCATTACTGTGCATGCATTTTAAGCACTATATGTATAACATTGTTGCACACTTTTCCATGTAGTGCGGAAGACACGTGCACACTCCAAAACGTCCCTAGATATTCTTTCATGAAAAGGAACTAAGTTTCAACAAAGATTTCCAAGATAAATTATTAGAACATTTTGACCATAGAAGTAAAATGTAATAATAATTAAAAAAAACTTTACACTCAATCTAAATCGTGAAACTTTACTTTTGACTTATATGTCCCTTTAAGAAGTCTAGTAGGGATTTTTAATATAGATCTATAATGATATTCAGATTATTTGTTGTATTTTAAAAAAAGTTTGCATCTTTTTGTTTGTGGTTCTTGTGCTCTGTTGGAAGAAATCTCAGTAATTAGCAAAAGATATATGGACTGCACACTGATCAACTGAGGGACTGTGTAATGATTGACTGAGGGACTGTGTACTGATTGACTGAGGAACCATGCATTGATCGTCTGAGGGACTGCGCACTGATTGTCTGAGGAAGTGCTCACTGATTGAGGGATCATGCTCTGATTAACTGAGGGACTGTGCTCTAATTGACTGAGGGACTGCACACTGATTGACTGAGGGAATGTGCTGTGATTGACTGAGTGCCTGTGCTTTGATTGACTTAGGGACTGTGCTCTGAATGGCTGAGTGTCTGTGCTCTTATTGACTGAGGGCCTGTGCTCTGAGGGACTGCACACTGATTTACTGAGGGACTGTGCACTGATTGACTGAGGGACTGTGCTCTAATTGACTGAAGGTCTGCACATTCCCTCCCTGTATATGGGAGGGAGAGGGTGCTGGGCCAGTAAAGTATATGGGAGGGAGAGGGAGGGAGGGGGCGAAATAAAAAAATACAAGTTGGAAAAGGGATCTGGGAGGGGAGGGTATTGAGGGGGGGGCAACTACACTACAGAAAAATTGGGTATTTTATAATCTCCTAAAAAAAGCCAAATTTTGACTAAACTGGGTACTGGCAGCTGCCAGTACCCAACATGGAGGCAAATAGATATAGGGGGAGGGTTAGAGAGCTGTTGGGGGGATCAGGGAGAATGGGGGCAAAGGGGGGATCCAACACTGCATAATATATATATATATATATATATTTATTTATTTTTTAATCCTTTTATTTTAGTACTGGCAGACTTTCTGCCAGTTCTTAAGATGGCGGTGACAATTGTAAGGTGGGGGAGGTAGGAGAGCTGTTTGAGGGGGTCAGGAAGGGATCGGGGGGGGGGTGTCAGGTGGGAGGCTGATCTCTACACTAAAGCTAAAATTAACCCTACAAGCTACATAATTAACCCCTTCACTGTTGGGCATAGTACAAGTGTGGTGCGCAGTGGCATTTAGCGGCCTTCTAATTACCAAAAAGCAAAGCCAAAGCCATATATGTCTGCTATTTCTGAATAAAGGGGATCCCAGAGAAGCATTTACAACCATTTGTGCCATAATTGCACAAGCTGCTTGTAAATAATTTCAGTGAGAAACCTAAAGTTTGTGAAAAAGTGAACGATTATTTTATTTGATCGCATTTGGCGGTGAAATGGTGGCTTGAAATATACCAAAATGGTCTTAGATCAATACTTTGGGTTGTCTACTACACTACATTAAAGCTAAAAATTAACCCTACAAGCTACCTAATTAACCCCATTCACTGCTGGACATAAGACAAGTGTGGTGCGCAGCGGCATTTAGTAGCCTTCTAATTACCAAAAGTAATGCCAAAGCCATAAATGTCTGCTTTTTTCTGAATAAAAGGGATCCCAGGGAATCATTTACAACCATGTGTGCTAGTGATGCACCGAAATGGAAATTCTGGACCGAACCTGAAAATCCAGGATGCACTTGGCAGAAAAACCAAAACCTAAAATTTCTTTCTTTTTTTTTTCAAATTATTTGAAAAGTTGTTTTTTTTAGTTTTTTTGCATAATTAGACTATTTCATGAATAAATCTGAATTGAAAACCTGCAAGCCAATAAAATAAAATAACCACACTTTTATTGAAAGTAAGACACTAAAATTGGACAAAAATATCTTAAAACAATAACAGGCATAAAACAATAATGCCATTTTCGGCCAAAATGTTTCTGCGACCAAAATTTTAGTGCATCCCTACTTAAAACAATATTGAATATCAATATACTGTATTATTCTTTACTAAGTTATGTGTAACAGAATCAGATTTAACAGTTTTTTTGTTTTGTTTTAACCAATTATCCAAATAATTATTACGGTATATGAAAAAAAAGTTAACGATTTTTTTTATTTGATTGCATTTGGTGGTGAAATGGTGGCATGAAATATACCAAAATGGGCCTAGATCAATACTTTGTGTTGTCTACTAAAAAAAATATATACATGTCAAGGGATATTAAAGGGATAGTCTAGTCAAAAATAAACTTTCATGATTCAGATAGAGCATGCAATTTTAAGCAAATTTCTAATTTACTCCCATTATCAATGTTTCTTCGTTCTCTTGGTATCTTTATTTTATAAAGCTGGAATGTAAGCTTAATAGCAGGCCCATTTTTGGTTCAGCACCTGAGTAGCGCTTGCTGATTGGATAACTACATTTAGACACCAATCAGCAAACGCTATCCAGGTGCAGAACCAAAAATGGGCTGGCTTCTAAAACCCAGCTTTTTTAAATAAAGATACCAAGAGAACGAAGAAAAAGTGATAATAGGAGTAAATTAGAAAGTTGCTTAAAATTGCATGCTCTATCTGAATCATGAAAGTTTAATTTTGACTATACTATCCCTTTAATGTAACTATCGTTAATTTTTGGGGGGGGGAATGGTTTGGAAATTGCAAAGTGCTACTTGTATTTATTGCCCTATAACTTGCAAAAAAAAACAAAAAACATGTAAACATTGGGTATTTCTAAACTCAGGCTAAAATTTCAAAACTATTTAGCATGGGTGTTTTTTTGGTGGTTGTAGATGTGTAACAGATTTTGGGGGTCAAAGTTAAAAAAAGTTCTTTTTCAATTTTGTCATCATATTTTATAAAAATGTTTTTATAGTAAATTATAAGATATGATGAAAGTCCATTTAATGGCGAGAAAAACGGTATATAATATGTGTGGGTACAGTAAACGTGTAAGAGGAAAATTACAGCTAAACACAAACACCGCAGAAATGTAAAAATAGCCCTGGTCCTTAACGGTAAGAAAATTGAAAAGTGCTGTGATCACTAAGGGGTTAAAATAATTTTATAATTTCTTTTTTTATTTACTTTATTTGTGTAGGGTCCATTACTTCCTTTCACAACCCCACAATGGGACTGTGATCTCTATAGGAGACAAAGGAGTAGCTTTCATTTGAAGTGGTTGTTAGCAGACACCTGCACTAGCTCAGTTTCTTGCCAATGCTCAATAGAGCACTTTTGCTGCAAAAATCACGTGATAGTAGAATTCAAAGGGACAGTCTACTTGATTTTTATATTGTTTAAAAAGATAGATAAATCCTTTGCTACCCATTCTCCAGCTTTGCATAACCAACATTGTTATATAATACACTTTATAACCTCTAAGTTTGTGTTTCTATGCCATAGCATACTGCCCCTTATCTCAGTGTTTTTTTTTTAAATCTTGCACACAATGCTAGTTCATGTGTGCCATATAGATAATATTGTGCTCACTCACGTGGAGAATGATAATGGCTATGCAAGAACCAGCACTGATTGGCTAAAATGCAAGATTGTAAAAAGCACTGAGATCAAGGGCAGTCTGCAGAGGCTCAGATAAAAAGTATATTAATATAATAGTGTTGGTTATGCAAAACTGGGGGATGGGTAATAAAGGGATTATCTATCTTTTTAAACAATAACAATTTTTAAAAATACTGTCCCTTTAATTTTATAATGGTAGCTCCCTTATCTCCCTAAAGGCAGTGTCTATAGTGTACATTTCTAAGTGCTCATTTTGCAAGAAAACAAGTAAGTTGTTTTGCTGTTTTAAAACACTCTGGCCTAGATTTAGAGTTCGGCGGTAAAAGGGCTGTTAACGCTCCGCGGGTTTTTTTCTGGCCGCACCATAAATTTAACTCTGGTATCGAGAGTTCAAACAAATGCTGCGTTAGGCTCCAAAAAAGGAGCGTAGAGCATTTTTACCGCAAATGCAACTCTCGATACCAGAGTTGCTTACGGACGCGGCCGGCCTCAAAAACGTGCTCGTGCACGATTCTCCCATAGGAAACAATGGGGCTGTTTGAGCTGAAAAAAAACCTAACACCTGGAAAAAAGCAGCGTTCAGCTCCTAACGCAGCCCCATTGTTTGCTATGCGGTAACCCTTCCTACGTCTGCACTTAACACTCTAACATGTACCCCGAGTCTAAACACCCCTAACCTTACACTTATTAACCCCTATTCTGCCGCCCCCGCTATCGCTGACCCCTGCATTACACTTTTAACCCCTAATCTGCCGCTCCGTAAACCGCCGCCACCTACGTTATCCTTATGTACCCCTAATCTGCTGCCCTAACATCGCCGACCCCTATGTTATATTTATTAACCCCTAATCTGCCCCCCACAACGTCGCCGACACCTACCTACACTTATTAACCCCTAATCTGCCGACCGGACCTGAGCGCTACTATAATAAAGTTATTAACCCCTAATCCGCCTCACTAACCCTATCATAAATAGTATTAACCCCTAATCTGCCCTCCCTAACATCGCCGACACCTACCTTCAATTATTAACCCCTAATCTGCCGACCGGAGCTCACCGCTATTCTAATAAATGTATTAACCCCTAAAGCTAAGTCTAACCCTAACACTAACACCCCCCTAAGTTAAATATAATTTTTATCTAACGAAATAAATTAACTCTTATTAAATAAATGATTCCTATTTAAAGCTAAATACTTACCTGTAAAATAAATCATAATATAGCTACAATATAAATTACATTTATATTATAGCTATTTTAGGATTAATATTTATTTTACAGGTAACTTTGTATTTATTTTAACCAGGTACAATAGCTATTAAATAGTTAAGAACTATTTAATAGTTACCTAGTTAAAATAATTACAAATTTACCTGTAAAATAAATCCTAACCTAAGATATAATTAAACCTAACACTACCCTATCAATAAAATAATTAAATAAACTACCTACAATTACCTACAATTAACCTAACACTACACTATCAATAAATTAATTAAACACAATTGCTACAAATAAATACAATTAAATAAACTATCTAAAGTACAAAAAATAAAAAAGAACTAAGTTACAGAAAATAAAAAAATATTTACAAACATAAGAAAAATATTACAACAATTTTAAACTAATTACACCTACTCTAAGCCCCCTAATAAAATAACAAAGACCCCCAAAATAAAAAATTCCTTACCCTATTCTAAATTTAAAAAGTTACAAGCTCTTTTACCTTACCAGCCCTGAACAGGGCCCTTTGCGGGGCATGCCCCAAGAATTTCAGCTCTTTTGCCTGTAAAAAAAAACATACAATACCCCCCCCCCAACATTACAACCCACCACCCACATACCCCTAATCTAACCCAAACCCCCCTTAAATAAACCTAACACTAAGCCCCTGATGATCTTCCTACCTTGTCTTCACCATGCCAGGTTCACCGATCCGTCCTGGCTCCAAGATCTTCATCCAACCCAAGCAGGGGCTAGACATCCACTGAAGAAGTCCAGAAGAGGGTCCAAAGTCTTCCTCCTATCCGGCAAGAAGAGGACATCCGGACCGGCAAACATCTTCTCCAAGCGGCATCTTCTATGTTCTTCCATCCGATGACGACCGGCTCCATCTTGAAGACCTCCAGCGCGGATCCATCCTCTTCTTCCGACGACTAGACGACGAATGACGGTTCCTTTAAGGGACGTCATCCAAGATGGCGTCCCTCGAATTCCGATTGGCTGATAGGATTCTATCAGCCAATCGGAATTAAGGTAGGAATTTTCTGATTGGCTGATGGAATCAGCCAATCAGAATCAAGATCAATCCGATTGGCTGATCCAATCAGCCAATCAGATTGAGCTCGCATTCTATTGGCTGATCGGAACAGCCAATAGAATGCGAGCTCAATCTGATTGGCTGATTGGATCAGCCAATCGGATTGAACTATATTCTGATTGGCTGATTCCATCAGCCAATCAGAAAATTCCTACCTTAATTCCGATTGGCTGATAGAATCCTATCAGCCAATCGGAATTCGAGGGACGCCATCTTGGATGACGTCCCTTAAAGGAACCGTCATTCGTCGTCTAGTCGTCGGAAGAAGAGGATGGATCCGCGCTGGAGGTCTTCAAGATGGAGCCGGTCGTCATCGGATGGAAGAAGATAGAAGATGCCGCTTGGAGAAGATGTTTGCCGGTCCGGATGTCCTCTTCTTGCCGGATAGGAGGAAGACTTTGGACCCTCTTCTGGACTTCTTCAGTGGATGTCTAGCCCCCGCTTGGGTTGGATGAAGATCTTGGAGCCAGGACGGATCGGTGAACCTGGCATGGTGAAGACAAGGTAGGAAGATCATCAGGGGGGTAGTGTTAGGTTTATTTAAGGGGGGTTTGGGTTAGATTAGGGGTATGTGGGTGGTGGGTTGTAATGTTGGGGGGGGGTATTGTATGTTTTTTTTTACAGGCAAAAGAGCTGAAATTCTTGGGGCATGCCCCGCAAAGGGCCCTGTTCAGGGCTGGTAAGGTAAAAGAGCTTGTAATATTTGTATTTTAGAATAGGGTAGTGAATTTTTTATTTTGGGGGGCTTTGTTATTTTATTAGGGGGCTTAGAGTAGGTGTAATTAGTTTAAAATTGTTGTAATATTTTTCTTATCTTTGTAAATATTTTATTATTTTCTGTAACTTAGTTCTTTTTTATTTTTTGTACTTTAGATAGTTTATTTAATTTTATTTATTTGTAGCAATTGTGTTTAATTAATTTATTGATAGTGTAGTGTTAGGTTAATTGTAGGTAATTGTAGGTAGTTTATTTAATTATTTTATTGATAGGGTAGTGTTAGGTTTAATTATATCTTAGGTTAGGATTTATTTTACAGGTAAATTTGTTATTATTTTAACTAGGTAACTATTAAATAGTTCTTAACTATTTAATAGCTATTGTACCTGGTTAAAATAATTACAAAGTTGCCTGTAAAATAAATATTAATCCTAAAATAGCTATAATATAATTATAAATTATATTGTAGCTATATTAGGATTTATTTTACAGGTAAGTATTTAGCTTTAAATAGGAATTATTTATTTAATAAGAGTTAATTTATTTCGTTAGATAAAAATTATATTTAACTTAGGGGGGTGTTAGTGTTAGGGTTAGACTTAGCTTTAGGGGTTAATACATTTATTAGAATAGCGGTGAGCTCCGATCGGAAGATTAGGGGTTAATAATTGAAGGTAGGTGTCGGCGATGTTAGGGAGGGCAGATTAGGGGTTAATACTATTTATGATAGGGTTAGTGAGGCGGATTAGGGGTTAATAACTTTATTATAGTAGCGCTCAGGTCCGCTCGGCAGATTAGGGGTTAATAAGTGTAGGTAGGTGTCGGCGACGTTGTGGGGGGCAGATTAGGGGTTAATAAATATAACATAGGGGTCGGCGATGTTAGGGGTAGCAGATTAGGGGTACATAGGAATAACGTAGGTGGCGGCGATTTGCGGTCGGAAGATTAGGGGTTAATTATTTTAAGTAGCTTGCGGCGACGTTGTGGGGGGCAAGTTAGGGGTTAATAGATATAATACAGGGGTCGGCGGTGTTAGGGGCAGCAGATTAGGGGTACATAAGTATAACGTAGGTGGCGGTCGGCAGATTAGGGGTTAAAATTTTTAATCGAGTGGCGGCGATGTGGGGGGACCTCGGTTTAGGGGTACATAGGTAGTTTATGGGTGTTAGTGTACTTTAGGGTACAGTAGTTAAGAGCTTTATAAACCGGCGTTAGCCAGAAAGCTCTTAACTCCTGCTATTTTCAGGCGGCTGGAATCTTGTCGTTAGAGCTCTAACGCTCACTGCAGAAACGACTCTAAATACCGGCGTTAGGAAGATCCCATTGAAAAGATAGGCTACGCAAATGGCGTAGGGGGATCTGCGGTATGGAAAAGTCGCGGCTGTAAAGTGAGCGTTAGACCCTTTAATCACTGACTCTAAATACCAGCGGTAGCCCAAAACCAGCGTTAGGAGCCTCTAACGCTGGTTTTGACGGCTACCGCCGAACTCTAAATCTAGCCGTCTGTCTTTTTCATGACTCAAATAGTAAGGGCCATAGAATTATTGTATAGGCAATTAGCACATCTAGGCAAGTATCCCTAGAATTACTCTGTATACATTGTTACAAATGCACCAGTGGGTTCTGGGTAAGATATACAAATTCAATATACAGGTATACCTCACTTTACAGCGCTTCACTTTACAGCGATTCGCTAATACAGCGCTTTGTGGAGCTGAAGTTTAACCTCCAAGGATTTTGAAACAGTGCTGTAATCATTGTGAAATTGCTAGAAAAGTGAATGGCACCATTTTGTTATGCTTAGTTCACTCTGTTTATAGCATTACAGTGCAATCTGTGTCTCAGTGTTATAGTCTGGCAAATTCACTACAGTAATTGTCACAATTTTACAGGTACAGTATTTATTGAATACTGTGCTGTGCTAGTGTTAAACTAAACATAGCACTATTGCACCCCTAATATATGTTAGTTCAAACATGTTTTCAGGATTTTAAACACTGAAAAGAAAGCTAAAACTCCCTTGTTTCACTTTAAGGCGGTTTTCACTTTACAGCGGGGCTCCGGTCCCTAACCCGCTGTATGAGCGGGGTATACCTGTACAATATTCCATGCTTTTTTCTTCTGGTACTGTGTTGAAACCAGGACTCGACAAACCCAGGAGCCAGGTTGTCAATGGCTCCTACAATTTTACCCCTGTCTCCTAACCTTTTAGGTTATTCTCCATATATCTTTATGCAAATACCACTGTATGACTCCTAATATTATTACTGGCTCCTAAATTTTAAACAGATTTGTCTACCACTGGTTTAAACACAGCAATCCCCCTTATGGGGTAGGTGCAGCAAAAAACAAAACCATTTCTGGACAGCTGTTCCGAGCTTATTAGCTCTCATCAACTGACAATAGGTTTGATTTGCTGCTAAGCGAAGCTCATTTCCAGGGCAATAGCAATATTTATTTAAAGGGATTTTAAACAGTCTGTTTCATTGTTATAATAAAAAAGCACTAAGCAATTGCTTATATTTTAAATAAATCATTGCTATATGTATTATTAATCTATTTAAATTGATTTTACATTTTATTTATTATTTTCAACCACATTTGTGCAGTGTCCATTTCTTCCTGTCACAGCCTTACAAGTAGGAGGGGGCCTGTGCAGGAATCTTATCTAGCCCAATGTCATAAAACCTCTAGGCTGGTTTATTAATAAGTGAAAATACTACATAACAGGGATACAGATTTGCTCATGCTCAGACCTGGCAGAATAAAAATTAGGTTTTAAAAATTCCCCACTCTTATCACACTGAGGGCAGGGGCTACACTGAGGATAGCTAAGTGCTTATTTTACAATAAAACAAGTAAGTTGTTCACTGTTTTTTGCACAATCTGTTTCTTTTTATGTTTACTTTTATTTAACCTGTTTGTTTTTACTAAAGGACACTGTTTAATATCCCTTTTAGTTAGGGTGGGGATCTCACGCTTTTATCTCCACCATAACTTAAAAGAATATGATACAGATAGAGCATACAGTTTTAAACAAGTTTCCAATTTACTTACATGGTCACATTTTCTTTATTCTCTTGGTTTCCTTTATTGAAGGAGCAGCAATGGGAACTAGCATCTGGTGAGCCACTGACAAGAGACATATATGTTCAGCCACTTATATAAACTAGCTCACTTTTTGGAAAAGTGCACCATAAAATGTGTTCTTGTTAATAAATTGGTTTGAAAATCGCAGTTCAAATATAATTCCTATTCTGCAAAGCAAGGCAAGGAGTTATGAAATATTTGCACTATTAAATAAGGGTTGTGAAAGCTTAGTTAAATTATGAGCCACAACCGTTGCCAACCGCATCTCAAACTCAGTTCAAATAAAATTCCTGATGTGCAAAGCAACTTTTTTGAAAGATGTATGAAATGTTTGCACTTTTAAACAAGTGTCATGAAAGCTTTAGTTATATTATTGGCCGCGCCCTTTGCCAAGCAATTTATTTTATCTCCGATGTTCAAAATAATTTTTCGGTTTAAGACGTGATAGCTTTTTGTTCTTTTTACAGGAAAAAGGAGCAGAGAGGTCTTCATTGGTATAGTTTAGTGATCATACAATAGCAAATCATACAATAAGTTAATAGCCTTGATTTCTGCCAAAGTCTGATTAAAAATAACTATATATTTGGCTGCCTGTCACTGGAAAATAACTCACATTTTGTGTTAGCCAAGGTTTCCAAAATATGTGTTGGTTGAACACTAAATGCTGTGTGTGGGTGTGTGGTATTAACACTTCCATAATCTCTGGTTGAACTTATTCTATTGACTGGGGGAGGGCGCCGTGTTAACTGTTGCACGCTAGCAATATCTGTTTTTTGTGTGCGCGTCTTAAAGAGGTTAAGCACATAGGTAAAACCCTGCTGGGGAGCTGCAAAATTGGTGGGTCATATGACTGCCACTTCTGATTGGAATTTTATTTTTTACTTAAAGGGACAGTATACGCCAATTTACATATAACTGCATGTAATAGACAATACTATAAAGAATAATATACACAGATACTGAGATAAAAATCCAGTATTAAACCGTTTAAAAACTTACTTAAAAGCTCCCGGTTTAGCTCTGTTGAAAAGGTTATCTGGAACACCCACTGAAAGTGGGAAATAACAGACACCCCTCCCCCTTCCTGTGCATATGAAAAGACCCTTTACACAAACAGAAGAAAGCTGGAGGAGGTAGACATCAGTATACCTATTAAAACTTTGGGGCTTGGTTAGGATTCTGAAAATCAGAGCAATGTTATTTAAAAAATAAGCAAAACTATACATTTAAAAAAAACCAAAAAAAAAACCTGTATGGGCTATATAAATGGATCATCTACAAAACATTTCTCCAACATTGGTGTGTCCGGTCCACGGTGTCATCCATTACTTGTGGGATATTCTCCTCCCCCACAGGGAAAGGCAAGGAGAGCACACAGCAAGAGCTGTCCATATAGTCCCTCCCAGGTTCCGCCCCCCCAGTCATTCTCCTTGCCGCTCTGAACAAGTAGCATCTCCTCGGGGATGGTGAGGAGTTTGTGGTGTTTAGTTGTAGTTTTTTTATTCTTGTATCAAGAGTTTGTTATTTTAAAATAGTGCTGGTATGTACTATTTACTCTGAAACAGAAAGAGATGAAGAGTTCTGTTTGTGTGAGGAAGATGATTTTAGCAGACAGTAACTAAAATCGATTGCTGTTTCCCACATAGGACTGTTGAGATGAGATAACTTCAGTTGGGGGAAACAGTTAGCAGGCTCTTCTGCTTAAGGTATGACTAGCCATATTTCTAACAAGACCATGTAATGCTGGAAGGCTGTCATTTCCCCTCATGGGGACCGGTAAGCCATTTTCTTAGTCTCAAACAGAATAAAGGGCTTATTATGGGCTATAAACTGGTAGACACTTTTAGGGGCTAAATCGATTGCTTTATTTAAGTATTATATGCAGTTTGAAGTTGTATTTCACACTTTTATAACATTGGGGAACGTTTTTAGCACCAGGCACTTGTTAAGACACCTTCCCAGTCAGGAAGGGCCTTTCTCTGTAGTAGGCAGAGCCTCATTTTCGCGCCATTACTGTGCAGTTAATTTTGAGTTCAATACATGCAGCTGCATGTGTGAGGGTCTGGAATCCACTAAAAACGTTCCTAGAAGGCTTCATTTGGTATCTTATACCCCCCTGGGATTGGTGAAGTTGCAGCAAAGGCTGTGGCTGGGACTGTAAGGGGGTTAAAATTAAAAACGGCTCCGGTTTCCACATTTTAAGGGTTAACAGCTTGAAAATTGGGGTGCAATACTTTGAATGTATTAAGACACTGTGGTGAAAATTTGGTAAAGATTGGATAATTCCTTCATAGTTTTTCACATATTCAGTAATAAAGTGTGCCCTGTTTAACATTTAAAGAGACAGTAACGGTTTTGTTTTAAAACGGTTTTTGTGCTTTATTAACCAGTTTAAGCCTGTTTAACATGTCTGTACCTTCAGATAGATCATGTTCTGTATGTATGGTAGCCAATGTGGTTCCCCATTCAAATATAGTGTGATAATTGTGCCATTGCGTCCAAACAAAGTAAGGACAGAACTGTCACAAATTTGCCCAGGATGATTCCTCAGATGAAGGGAGTAGACATAGTTCTACATCATCTCCTTCTGTGTCTATACCAGTTATGCCCGCGCAGGCGACCCCTAGTACTTCTAGCGCGCCAATGCTTGTTACTATGCAGTAATTGACGGCAGTAATGGATAACTCCATAGCTAATATTTTATCCAAAATGCCAGCATTTCAGAGAAAGCGCGATTGCTCTGTTTTAAACACTGTAGAGCAGGAGGGCGCTGATGATAATTTTTCTGTCATACCCTCACACCAATCTGAAGTGGCAGTGAGGGAGGGTTTGTCAGATGGGGAAATTTCTGATACAGGAAGAATTTCTCAGCAGGCAGAACCTGATGTTGTGACATTTAAATTTAAATTAGAGCATCTCCGCGCATTACTTAAGGAGGTACTATCTACTCTGGATGATTGTGACAATCTGGTCAACCCAGAAAAATTGTGCAAGATGGACAGTTCCTTGAGGTCCCGGTGCACCCTGATGCTTTTCCGATACCTAAACGGGTGGCGGACATAGTGAATAAGGAGTGGGAGAAGCCAGGCATACCTTTTGTCCCTCCTCCTATATTTAAGAAATTGTTCCCTATGGTCGACCCCAGGAAGGACACATGGCAAACAGTCCCTAAGGTCGAGGGGGAGTTTTCTACTCTAGCCAAGCGCACGACCATTCCTATTGAGGACAATTGTGCTTTCAAAGATCCTATGGATAAAAAATTGGAGGGTTTGCTTAAAAAGATTTTTGTACAGCAAGGTTACCTCCTTCAACCTATTTCGTGCATTATTCCTGTCACTACAGCGGCGTGGTTCTGGTTCGAGGAACTGGAAAAGTCGCTCAGTAGGGAGACTCCGTATGAGGAAGTCATGGACAGAATTTACGCACTTAAGTTAGCTAATTCCTTTATTTTAGACGCCGCTTTGCAGTTAGCGAGGTTAGCGGCAAAAAATTCAGGGTTTACAATTGTGGCGCGCAGAGCGCTCTGGCTAAAGTCTTGGTCGGCGGATGTATCTTCCAAGACAAAATTGCTTAATACCCCTTTCAAAGGTAAGACCCCTTTTGGGCCAGAATTGAAAGAGATTATTTCAGTCATCACTGGGGGAAAGGGCCATGCCCTCCCACAAGATAAACCTTTCAAGGCTAAGAATAAGTCCAATTTTCGTTCCTTTCGCAATTTCAGGAACGGACCGGCTTCCAACTCGGCAGCCTCTAGACAAGAGGGTAACGCTTCCCAGACTAAACCAGCTTGGAAATCAATGCAAGGCTGGAACAAGGGTAAACAGGCCAAGAAACCTGCTGCTGCTACCAAGACAGCATGAAGAGGTAGCCCCCGATCCAGAACCGGATCTAGTAGGGGGCAGACTCTCTCTCTTTGCTCAGGCTTGGGCAAGAGATGTTCAGGATCCCTAGGCACTAGAAATAGTCTCTCAGGGTTATTTTCTAGAATTCAAGGAACTACCCCCAAGGGGAAGGTTCCACATGTCTCACTTATCTTCAAACCAAGTAAAGAGACAGGCATTCTTACATTGTGTAGAAGACCTGTTAAAGATGGGAGTGATACTCCCAGTTCCAACTGTGGAACAAGGTCAGGGGTTTTACTCAAATCTGTTTGTAGTTCCCAAAAAAAAAAACAAACAAAAAAAAAAAAAAACGAGGGAACTTTCAGACCAATTCTGGATTTAAAAATTCTAAAAAATTTCTCAGAGTGCCATCGTTCAAAATGGAAACTATTCGAACGATTTTACCTACAATCCAGGAGGGTCAATTTATGACTACCGTGGATCTAGAGGATGTGTATCTGCATATTCCTATCCACAAAGATCATCATCAGTTCCTAAGGTTCGCCTTTCTGGACAAACATTACCTATTGTGGCTCTCCCATTCGGACTAGCCACTGCTCCAAGGATTTTCACAAAGGTGCTCGGGTCCCTTCTAGCGGTTCTAAGACCCAGGGGCATTGCAGTGGCACCTTACTTGGACGACATCCTAATTCAAGCGTCGTCTCTTTCAAAGACAAAGGCTCACACATTGTTCTAGCCTTTCTCAGATCTCACGGGTGGTAGGTGAACATAGAAAAATGTTCCCCGTCTCCGTCAACAAGAGTCCCTTTCTTGGGAACAATAATAGATTCTTTAGAAATGAAGATTTTCCTGACAGATGTCAGAGAGTCAAAGCTTCTAAACGCTTGTCAAGTTCTTCACTCTGTTCTACGGCCTTCCATAGCTCAGTGCATGGAAGTAGTAGGGTTGATGGTTGCAGCAATGGACATAGTTCCTTTTGCGCGAATTCATCTAAGACCATTACAACTGTGCATGCTCAAACAGTGGAATGGGGACTATACAGACTTGTCTCCAGTGATTCAAGTAGATCAGAAGACCAGAGACTCACTCCGTTGGTGGCTGACTCAGGATCACCTGTCCCAGGGAATGAGCTTCCGCAGACCAGAGTGGGTTATTGTCACGACCGATGGGGCGCGGTCTGGGATTCCCTGAAAGCTCAGGGTCTATGGTCTCGGGAAGAGTCTCTTCTCCCGATAAACATCCTGGAACTGAGAGCGATATTCAATGCTCTCCGGGCTTGGCCTCAATTAGCAAAGGCCAAATTCATAAGATTCCAATCAGACAACATGACGACTGTTGCTTACTTCAACCATCAGGAAGGAGTTCCCTGGCGATGAGAGAGGTGACCAAGATCATCAAATGGGCGGAGGATCACTCCTACCACCTGTCTGCGATCCACATCCCAGGAGTGGAAAACTGGGAGGCGGATTATCTGAGTCGTCAGACCTTTCATCCGGGGGAGTGGGAACTCCACCCGGAGGTGTTTGCCCAGTTGACCCAATTATGGGGCATTCCAGACATGGATCTGATGGCGTCTCGTCAGAACTTCAAGGTTCCTTGCTACGGGTCCAGATCCAGGGATCCCAAGGCGACTCTAGTGGATGCATTAGTGGCGCCTTGGACTTTCAACCTAGCTTATGCGTTTCCACCGTTCCTTCTCATTCCCAGGCTGGTAGCCAGGATCAAACAGGAGAAGGCCTTGGTGATTTTGATAGCTCCTGCGTGGCCACGCAGGACTTGGTATGCAGACCTGGTGAATATGTCATCGGCTCCACCATGGAAGCTACCTTTGAGACAGGATCTTCTATTACAAGGTCCATTCGAACATCCAAATCTAGTTTCTCTCCAGCTGACTGCTTGGAAATTGAACGCTTGATTTTGTCTAAGCGTGGGTTTTCGGATTCTGTGATAGATACTCTGGTACAAGCCAGAAAACATGTGACTAGAAAGATTACCATAAAATATGGAAAAGATATATCTGTTGGTGTGAATCCAAGGGATTCTCATGGAGTAAGATTAAAATTCCTAGGATCCTTTCCTTTCTCCAAGAAGGTTTGGATAAGGGATTATCAGCGAGTTCTCTAAAAGGACAGATTTCTGCTTTATCTGTCTTGTTACACAAACGACTGGCAGCTGTGCCAGATGTTCAAGCTTTTGTTCAGGCTTTGGTCAGGATCAAGCCTGTTTACAGACCCTTGACTCCTCGCTGGAGTCTAAATTTGGTTCTTTCAGTTCTTCAAGGGGTTCAGTTTGAACCCTTACATTCCATAGATATCAAGTTGTTATCTTGGAAATTTCTGTTTTTGGTTGCTATTCTTCTGCTAGAAGAGTTTCTGCATTATCTGCTCTGCAGTGTAATCCGCCCTATCTGGTGTTCCATTCAGATAAGGTTGTTTTGCGTACTAAACCTGGTTTCCTTCCAAAGGTTGTTTCCAACAAGAATATTAACCAGGAAATAGTTGTGCCTTCTTTGTGTCCGAATCCAGTTTCAAAGAAGGAACGCTTGTTACACAATTTAGATGTAGTCCGTGCTTTAAAGTTCTATTTAGAAGCAACAAAGGATTTCAGACAAACATCTTCTCTGTTTGTAGTTTATTCTGGCAAGAGGAGAGGTCAAAAAAGCTACTGCTACCTCTCTTTCCTTTTGGCTGAAAAGCATCATACGATTGGCTTACGAGACTGCCGGACGGCAGCCTCCTGAACGAATCACAGCTCACTCTACTAGGGCTGTGGCTTCCACATGGGCCTTCAAGAACGAGGCTTCTGTTCATCAGATATGTAAGGCAGCGACCTGGTCTTCTCTGCACACTTTGTCCAAATTCTACAAATTTGATACTTTTGCTTCTTCGGAGGCTATTTTTGGGAGAAAGGTTTTGCAAGCCGTGGTGCCTTCTGTTTAGGTAACCTGATTTGCTCCCTCCATTCATCCGTGTCCTAAAGCTTTGGTATTGGTTCCCACAAGTAATGGATGACACAGTGGACCGGACACACCAATGTTGGAGAAAACAGAATTTATGCTTACCTGATAAATTACTTTCTCCAACGGTGTGTCCGGTCCACGGCCCGCCCTGGTTTTTTAATCAGGTTTGAAGAATTTCTTTCTATATACACTACAGTCACCACGGCACACTATAGTTTCTCCTTTTTTTCTCCTAACCGTCGGTCGAATGACTGGGGGGGCGGAGCCTGGGAGGGACTATATGGACAGCTCTTGCTGTGTGCTCTCCTTGCCTTTCCCTGTGGGGGAGGAGAATATCCCACAAGTAATGGATGACACCGTGGACCGGACACACCGTTGGAGAAAGTAATTTATCAGGTAAGCATAAATTCTGTTTTCTGCAAAGAAACATCTAGTGTATAATGTCCCTTTAAGAATGTCTAACAGCTTTGTTGGTGGATATGCCCCAGATGCATAAACATATGCAAGCAAATGTTTAGTTATATGAATAATGCAACAACTTTCCTTATTTATTTTGTGCCCTTTTAATATAATTCAACTTTGTAAACTAAGGATTTTCTTATTCTCAGAATTAGAAATGCACCCTGCTGACTTCCTAACTTCCTAAGGCTAACCCTGCTACAAAGCGGTCCCTATTTGGCTTTAACTGATAAGTGCAAAACAATTCACTTTATGCTAGCATTATGACTGTGACTAGCCTTGTTGTCTGCAGACTAAAGCCCAGATTGGGTTGTCCAAATAAGGCAAATGGTGGGTGGAGTTTGGCTATTGACAATTAAATGCAATGAAAAGGATGTTTAAGGTTTAGACTTAGATATGATGTTCTATAGCAACACAACCAAAATGTCTTGTAATTTCAAGGTGTTTACTCTCCCTTTAAGTGGGCTATAAATATGGTTCTATCATCTGAGCCACTATACTCTTGTGTTGGGGAGAGAACAACTCAGTTGATATAGTGCATGTGCACCATGTATAAATGTATTCCCCTATGGCACTGAGCACCTGGAAATATGCTTCATTTCAGTATAATGACTTGGCTGGAATGGCCTCAAAATTCCCTCAGCAACTACATGACATCGTAAAGGGACTTTAAGCAGCCAATCAGGCACAGTCATGTTATTTCCCTACCAAATTTAAAGAAGTTAACTATGAAATCTCGCAAGATTTCAGTGAAATCTCATGAGATCACAGTAAAGCAAAGCATGACCTCAGCACTGCTTATGCTGATTGGCTGTTGTTTTTGTTGTTTATTTTTTTGTCAACCTGCAGCTGGAGAGTAGCTGAAGGATAGCTAGCTGTTCACTGATTAGTTACTATTGTGAGATGAAGAAATTTTCAGGTAAAAATATCTTCCTTTTTTACATAGAGATGTTCAGGTGATATTTTCTTGTCATCTTTTTACCATTATACTGCATCACTTACAAGTTATTTAACATATAAGTATTGTGTCCCTTTAAAATATGCAGATGTAAAGCATGTACCATTTAACTGACTGAATATAATTAATTCAGTGTATTACTTCCATGATCCTTTGAATGCTATTGAAGACATTTAGCAAGCTAAGGTATTTTGGTTGCAAGATCATCTAAACAAGTTGATTTGTTTCTTTTTTAGTCTCAGTTTCTATAGCAATCATGACACCAACATTAGTAAAAAAAAAATCACTGAGTTAAATAAACATTGAAAAACAAATTACTGTCTCTACTCTAATGAGAAATGGTTCAAACATTTTTATCATGAATTTAAAAGAAAAAACAAAAACAGGTTTTATAACTAGACCTTGGTCTGTACATTTTATTGCAGCCAATGCGGTACTGCACTTGCTATATTATTAATTTACTAGTGAGTAAAGAGGACTAAGGGCAAGATTTATGGCGAGGCAAATGCTCCGATTGGTTGCAGGCTCGCTCATTTGAGCCTGCAACTGATATTTAAGAAGCAGTGGTTTAAACCGCTACTTCATAAACTCGCTCCGCAAAATTGGAGTTGACGGATGAAAGTGTGTTCCCTCTTGCAATGATAAATACGTGGAACATATCTGCCTCAAACTTTGCGATCAAGTGCGGACAGGTTCACAACTTATGAATCCTGTCCGCTCGCAAATTGATAAAACTTGCCCTAAGTATTTAGATTTTTTTTTAAAATGTTTTGCATAGAAAAGGTTAATAAGCTAAACTGTTTATATTAAGGGACCATTAAATACAGTAGAATTACATAATCAAATGCATAATAAAAAGATAATGCAATAGTACTTACACCCGTTTTTAGATGTGCAGTAGATTTTTTTCTTACAAATTTCACTATTTACTTCCATTTGTCAGCCCCCTGTACCAGGTGACAGCCATTAGCCAATCAGAGACTTAAACATGTATACACTGTGAACTCTTGCACATGCTCAGTAGTAGCTGATGCCTCAGAAAGTGTGCATATAAAAAGATTGTGCTTGAAGTAAATTGGAAAGTGGGATTAATTTAAGCTCAACTGGAGCTTTTATTATAAGTATATTAATATTTGTATAGGTTGAACTCGATGGACTTCTGTCTTGTTTCAAACTCATCTACTATGTTACTATGTAAAAAACTACATACTCTGAATCATGAAAGTTTCTTTGTGACTTTAGTGTGTATTGAAACCAGTAAGAGCTCACTGTCTGATAAGCCTGCAGCTCTTGGTTTTGTGTAGAATTCATGCTTTTTCCACACTCCCTAGTTAGGCAAAATTCTGTTACATGCACAATATTTACACACAAAAAAAGTTGTTTAAAGTGAATGTAAAGTTTCATCAAGTAGTGCCCGGTTTTTAAAAATACTATTAAAAACAGGGGCACTTTCATTGATGAAACTTTACATTGCACCATATTTGTAGAAATACTTACCAGTTCGTCTTGAAAGCCGCTCCAGCCCGTCGCAAACTTCTTCCTACATCAGCAATGTCAATTCCGGCATCCTCCAATCACGGCTTCCCCCCCGGGGGAAGCATTGCCTAAAGCAACGCCGTGATTGGAGGGAGGCCGGAATCATCATTTCTGACGTAGGAAGAGGCTTGCGACAGGCGGGGGAAGTGACAACATCAGCGATCTGGCTTTCAAGACAAAGAGGAAAGTATTTCTACAAATATGGTGCAATGTAAAGTTTCATCAGCGAAAGTGCCCCTGTTTTTAATAGTATTTTTAAAAACCGGGCACTTCTTGATGAAACAAGCATAAAAAATGTATTTAAAGTACAGGAGCATTCATTAAAAAACTGATACAATCTTAAAAGTGACAAAGGGAAATTACCCATTTAAAAGGACAGTAAAGTCAAAATTAAAATTTCATGATTCATTTTTGTGATAACCTTTGTTACAAAGTATACCTAGGTATGCTGAGGAGCAGCACGGAGCTAGCGGCTGATTGGGAGCTGCACATAAATGCCTCTTGTTATTGGCTCAATGTTTTCAGCAAGCTCCCAGTAGTGCATTGCATCAACAGAGGATTCCAAGAGAATAAAGCAATTAAAGTGAATGTCAATTTTGATGCTAAAGTGCCCGGTTTTTAAAAATTTGATTAAAAATCAAAATTTACATTTCACTCCTGTTTATGATATTGTTCGTTCTCAGGTTGAGCGCTTCTCTCTTTTTATTTATGCAAATTATGACACTTGGGGAAGTCTCCCTAAGTGTGATGCGGGAATCCAGACGTGGACCCGTTGCTCAGTGTGCCTAGAGGGATATGGCTGCACCTCACTGACGAGGCCCACAATAGGCCGAAACGTACATCTGGGATTTTGCTGTTTCTCTCGTTCAGAGAGGGATTGCCTGGTATTTTGGGGCTGGACTGTACTGTGAAGTCAGGATCAGACTGATATGCTTCAGGAAAGTTCTTCTCTGTAAAAGGCACATGTTGAGCAAAAAGAGGCTGCTTCTTGGGTGGTAACTAGCCATAGAACAAGCTATTATGATATTGTTCGTTCTCAGGTTGAGCGCTTCTCTCTTTTTATTTATGGATGAAGATTTCTGCCTGGAGACTGATGATCTTAGCAGTTGTTACTAATATCCAGAGTAGTTCCCACAGAATGGCTTAGGAGTACTTAAGAAACTTCAGTGCGAGGAACGTTTTTCATGCTACAAGCATTGAGGTATGTTCAGACATTTTTTTCTGGCGAGACTGTGTTATTTCAGAATTGGCTGACAGTATCCTCATGAGGGAAGGGGTAAGCAGTAATCCTAATGTAAAAGAGAAGGGTATTACTGGACCTGTATGTTGGGCTGTAAAAATGGTTGACACTGATGACATAATGTTTGTGGGCAAACGATTCTATGTTTGGAGGTAAATTAACGTTTTTTGTGACACGTTTTTATTCATAATGGCAATGGAGGGTGCACATGGCTTCTGTTAGACCTGGGTATATGAACCCACATGGCTAGGTTTTTAGACCGCTTTGTAGCGGTTCTTTTGCAAGGCTGTGAGACATTGAGGTAGATGGGCGGGGCCTATTTTCGTGCCTCATTTGCGCAGTTATATTCCCCATTTCTGGGCCTTTCTGGAAGGTTTGGGTGTAATCGAAGGGTTATATTGATTTTGCAGACCCCTGAGGGCATGTAGGCGCCACAGCAGGGCTGTGGCGAGGTGCAGGTTTTTTTTGGTTAATCATAACGTTTTTTTTGTATAACGTTTTTGTACATAAGGATTGAGTATTCCTATTCTTGTGGTGCAATCTTAGCTGGCAAGTTAGGATACATATATAATAAAATTGAGATAATTTTATCATTTTAAAGCAGTTTTGGAAAAATTGTATGCTTTTTTTTTCTCTTAAAGGCGCAGTACCGTGTTTTCAGATTGTTATTTTTTTCACTAAATAAAGTGTTTTCAAGCCTGTTTGTGGTCATTACTAGCCTGTTTTAACATGTTGAGGAAAGCCAATGTTCCATGTGTTTAGAAGCCATTGTGGAACCCCCACTTCAAATGTGTCCCTCATGTACTGAAAGGGCCCTAAATTGCAAAGAACACATTTTAGCTGGTAAAAGTATGTCTCAGGATGATTCTCACTCAGACGAGAATCAGGTTATGCCATCTGTTTCTCCACAAGTGTCACAACCTTTAACGCCCGCCCAAGCGACACCAAGTACTTCTAGTGCGTCTAATTCTTTCACCCTGCAAGATATGGCCGAAGTTATGTCTACTGCCCTTACAGAGGTATTATCTAAACTGCCAGGTTTACAGGGTAAGCGCAGCAGGTCAGATATTAGAGTAAATACTGAGCCCTCTGATGCTTTATTGGCCATCTCCAATGTACCCCCACAGTGTTCTGATTTGGGGGTGGGGGACTTGCTGTCTGAGGGAGAGCTTTCTGATTCAGGAAAGATGTTCCCTCAAACAGACTCAGATGTGACGGCCTTTAAGTTTAATCTTGAACACATCCGTTTGTTACTCAGGGAGGTCTTAGTGACTCTGGATGATTGTGACCCTATTGTCATTCCACCAGAGAAACTGTGTAAAATGGATAAATATCTAGAGGTACCTACTTACACTAATGTTTTTCCAGTCCCTAGAAGAATTTAGGACATTGTTACTAAGGAATGGGATAGACCAGGTATTCCCTTCTCCCCCCCCCCCCCCCTACTTTTAAGAAAATGTTTCCCATATCTGACACCATTCGGGATTCGTGGCAGACGGTCCCTAAGGTGGAGGGAGCTATTTCTACCCTGGCTAAGCGTACAACTATACCTATTGAGGACAGTTGTGCTTTCAAAGATCCTATGGATAAAAAATTAGAGGGGCTTCTAAAGAAATTGTTTATTCATCAGGGTTTTCTTCTACAACCTATAGCGTGCATTGTACCAGTAACTACTGCAGCATAGTCATCTAAATCCAATCTTTGAGCTATTCCCTTTAAGGGTAAGACCCTATTCGGGCCTGAACTAAAGGAGATAATTTCTGACATTACTGGAGGTAAAGGTCATGCCCTTCCTCAGGACAAGACGGTTAAAATGAGGACCAAACAGAATAATTTTTGTTCCTTTCGAAACTTTAAAGGGGGTCCCTCTACTTCCTCATCCGCCTCCAAGCAGGAGGGGAACTTTGCACAATCCAAGTCAGTCTGGAGACCTAACCAGACCTGGAATAAAGGTAAACAGGCCAAGAAGCCCACTGCTGCTACCAAGACAGCATGAAGGGGCAGGCCCCGATCCGGGACCGGATCTAGTAGGGGGCAGACTTTCTCTCTTCGCTCAGGCCTGGGCAAGAGACATTTAGGACTCCTGGACATTAGAAATGGTCAGCCAGGGGTATCGGTTAGAATTCAAGGATTCTCTCCCAAGAGGGAGATTTCATCTTTCACATTTGTCTGTAAACCAGACAAAAAGAGAGGCGTTCTTACGCTGTGTAGAAGACCTATATACCATGGGTGTAATCTGTCCAGTTCCAAAATTGGAACAAGGGCAGGGGTTTTACTCCAATCTGTTTGTGGTTCCCAAAAAGGAGGGAACCTTCAGACCGATTTTAGATCTCAAAAGTCTAAAAAAATTTCTCAGAGTCCAATCGTTCAAGATGGAGACCATACGAACAATTTTACCAATGATCCAGGAGGGTCAATATATGACCACCGTGGATTTGAAGGATGCGTATCTTCACATTCCTATCCACAAAGATCATCACCAGTTCCTCAGGTTGGCCTTCCTGGACAAACATTACCAGTTTGTGGCCCTTCCTTTTCGGGTTGGCCACAGCTCCCAGAATCTTCACAAAAGTGCTAGGGTCCCTTCTGGCCGTTCTAAGGCCGCGGGGCATATCAGTGGCGTCCTATCTGGACGATATTTTGATTCAGGCGTCAAGTTACCATCTAGCCAACTCTCACACGGACATCGTGTTGGCTTTTCTAAGATCTCACGGGTGGCAGGTGAACATAAAAAAGAGTTCACTAGATCCTCTGACAAGATTTCCATTCCTAGGAACTTTGAAAGACTCGGTAGACATGAAATTTTTTCTGACGGAGGTCAGAAAATCAAAGATTCTAACTACTTGCCGAAAACTTCACTCCATTCCTCGGTCATCAATGGCGCAGTGTATGGAGGTCATTGGGTTAATGGTAGTGGCAATGGACATAGTTCCGTTTGCTCGCCTACATCTCAGACCACTGCAGCTGTGCATGCTCAAACAGTGGAATGGGGATTATGCGGATTTATCTCCGCGGATAAATCTGGATCAGGAGACCAGAGATTCTCTTCATTGGTGGTTGTCACAGGATCATCTGTCCCAGGGAATGTGCTTCCGCAGGCCAGCATGGGTCATAGTGACGACGGACGCCAGCCTCTTGGGCTGGGATGCAGTCTGGAATTCCCTGAAGGCTCAGGGTGTGTGGACTCAGGAGGAGTCCCTACTACCAATAAATACTCTGGAACTGAGAGTGATATTCAACGAGCTTCAAGCGTGGCCTCAGCTGGCTTCGGCCAAGTTCATAAGATTCCAGTCGGACAATATCATGACTAGGGCTGCAACTAACGATTATTTTCATAATCGATTAATCGGCCGATTATTTTTTCGATTAATCGACTAATCGGATAAAAAGAGAATCAATAATAGTTTTCTATGTTTTAAATTAAAATCCACATAATGAGTGTTACAAATATAAACTTCAGACTAAAACTTTACATTAACACAACTGTTTCTTCAATTTTTAAGCAGCCGAGCACAGTTTTATAATTGAACAAAACAAAACCACAAACTGTTTGAAAAGAGGTAGAACTAGAATGAGTTAGACTATCACTGTTAATAACATTCTGTTATTCACTCTTTCAGAAACTTTGCATCGAAATGCAAAAATCTCAACATGTTTACATGCTTCTGGCTAAGGCTGGTTCTCTGTTTGCAGCTATATTTCCTGCAGCAGAGAAAAGGCTGTTGAGGTGTATAAGTAGGGTTTTGCCAATTTCACCAAAGTGGGATATTTATCTTTGTTAGCGCTTCACCAATGCTAAGTGTTTTCTACCTTGGCAAGGGACCTCTCAATAAAGTAACCCTTGACTTCATTCTAACATAAAAATATCTTGAATATCTATATGCAATGGTAAATAACCAACTATAAGGTAGGAGGAAATATCTAGTCCGCTCTAAAAATAACGAATATATACTTATAAAGGTTGAATCTGGTACCTATCACAATTTATTAAAAATATAAAAAAACAATAAAAAACTAAATCAAAAGCGCTAAGGACTGTATATCAATAACAGGACAAAGCCTTACACATTTATTTATACAGTAAATATAATCAGCAATAGCAAGCAATACGCTAATAATTGTGCAAACAGATAATAGTGCACATCAATTTAAATAACTCCCATCAATCTAGGGGCAAGGTGTAAACAACAAGCTTGGCACTATATCATGAAAAGCATAGTTCCAAATCACCAAATGACAATCCAAATGATGACTATTATATCTGGGTTGCACATAAGCCAGGGGTAGTTGTAAACGTATACTGTCTTCAAAAAGTGAAAAGTAGAAAGTAGTCTGTAGACGTCCTTTAGGCTAAGGACATAACCATAAAACACAATACCAAGTGCAGGAGTTCATTGGAGTGAAGCAGCTGGTGTTGTGCACAGACCAACTAATTGCAAACCAACTAATCGATTAATCGATTATGAGATTCGTTGACAACTATTTTCATAATCGATTATTATCGATTATGACGATTAGTTGTTGCAGCTCTAATCATGACTGTAGCTTATATCAATCATCAAGGGGGAACAAAGAGTTCTCTAGCGATGAGAGAGGTTTCCAAAATAATTTGATGGGCAGAGACTCACTCTTGCCATCTATCAGTAATATATATCCCAGGAGTGGAGAACTGGGAATCGGATTTTCTAAGTCGTCAGACTTTTCATCCGGGGGAGTGGGAGCTCCATCCGGAGGTGTTTGCGGCATTGATCCATCAATGGGGCACACCGGAATTGGATCTAATGGCATCTCGTCAGAATGCCAAACTTCCTTGTTATGGGTCCAGTTCAAGGGATCCTCAAGCAGTACTGGTAGATGCTCTAGCAGTACCTTGGTCGTTCAACCTGGCTTATGTGTTTCCTCCTTTTCCTCTCCTACCACGTCTGATTGCCAGAATCAAACAGGAGAGGGCTTCGGTAATCTTGATAGCGCCTGCGTGGCCACGCAGGACTTGGTATGCAGATCTGGTCTAAATGTCATCTCTGCCACCGTGGAAACTGCCACTGAGACAGGACCTTCTCATTCAAGGTACGTTCCAAAATCCAAATCTAATTTCTCTGCAACTGACTGCATGGAGATTGAACGCTTGATTTTATCTAAGCGGGGATTCTCTGAGTCGGTCATTGATATCTTGATTCAGGCTCGAAAGCCTGTCACTAGGAGAATTTACAATAAGATATGGCGTAAATATCTTTATTGGTGCGAATCCAAGGGCTACTCATGGAGTAAGATCATGATTCCTAGGATTTTGTCCTTTCTCCAAGAAGGATTGGAGAAGGGATTATCAGCTAGTTCCTTAAAGGGACAGATTTCTGCTTTGTCAATCTTACTACACAAGCGTCTGGCAGATGTCCCAGACGTTCAGTCGTTTTGTCAGGCTTTAGTGAGAATCAAGCCTGTGTTTAAACCTGTTGCTCCGCCATGGAGTTTGAATTTAGTTCTAAATGTTCTTCAAGGGGTTCCATTTGAACCCATGCATTCCATAGATATTAAGCTTCTATCTTGGAAAGTTCTGTTTCTCCAACATAGGTGTGTCCGGTCCACGGCGTCATCCTTACTTGTGGGATATTCTCCTCCCCAACAGGAAATGGCAAAGAGCCCAGCAAAGCTGGTCACATGATCCCTCCTAGGCTCCGCCTACCCCAGTCATTCTCTTTGCCGTTGTACAGGCAACATCTCCACGGAGATGGCTTAGAGTTTTTTAGTGTTTAACTGTAGTTTTTATTATTCAATCAAGAGTTTGTTATTTTAAAATAGTGCTGGTATGTACTATTTACTCAGAAACAGAAAAGAGATGAAGATTTCTGTTTGTATGAGGAAAATGATTTTAGCACCGTAACTAAAATCCATGGCTGTTCCACACAGGACTGTTGAGAGCAATTAACTTCAGTTGGGGGAACAGTGTGCAGTCTCTTACTGCTTGAGGTATGACACATTCTAACAAGACGATGTAATGCTGGAAGCTGTCATTTTCCCTATGGGATCCGGTAAGCCATGTTTATTAAGATAGTAAATAAGGGCTTCACAAGGGCTTATTAAGACTGTAGACTTTTTCTGGGCTAAATCGATTCATTATTAACATATATTTAGCCTTGAGGAATCATTTATTCTGGGTATTTTAATATGATTATATCGGCAGGCACTGTTTTTGACACCTTATTCTTTAGGGGCTTTCCCTAATCATAGTCAGAGCCTCATTTTCGCGCCGGTATGGCGCACTTGTTTTTGAGGACAGCATGGCATGCAGCTGCATGTGTGTGGAGCTCTGATACATAGAAAAGTCTTTCTGAAGGCATCATTTGGTATCGTATTCCCCTTTGGGCTTGGTTGGGTCTCAGCAAAGCAGATTCCAGGGACTGTAAAGGGGTTAAATATAAAAACGGCTCCGGTTCCGTTATTTTAAGGGTTAAAGCTTCCAAATTTGGTGTGCAATACTTTTAAGGCTTTAAGACACTGTGGTGAAATTTTGGTGAATTTTGAACAATTCCTTCATACTTTTTCGCAAGTTTATGCCTGTTTACAATGTCTGAACTACCAGATAGATTGTGTTCTGACTGTGGGGAAACCAAGGTTCCTTCTCATTTAACTATATGTATTTTATGTCATAAAAAAATTTAGTAAAAATGATGCCCAAGATGATTCCTCAAGTGAGGGGAGTAAGCATGGTACTGCATCATCCCCTCCTTCGTCTACACCAGTCTTGCCCATACAGGAGGCCCCTAGTACATCTAGTGCGCCAATACTCCTTACTATGCAACATTTAACGGCTGTAATGGATAATTCTATCAAAAACATTTTAGCCAATATGCCCACTTATCAGTGAAAGCGCGACTGCTCTGTTTTAGAAAATTTTGTAGAGCATGAGAACGCTGATGATATGGTTTCTGAAGGGCCCCTACACCAGTCTGAGGGGGCCAGGGAGGTTTTGTCTGAGGGAGAAATTTCAGATTCAGGAAACATTTCTCAATAAGCTGAACCTGATGTGATTACTTTTAAATTTAAGTTGGAACATCTCCGCGCTCTGCTTAAGGAGGTGTTATCCAATTTGGATGATTGTGATTATCTGGTCATTCCAGAACCACTATGTAAAATGGAAAAGTTCTTAGAGGCCCCGGGGGGCCCCCCGAAGCTTTTCCTATATCCAAGCGGGTGGCGTACATTGTTAGTAAAGAATGGGACAGGCCCGGTATACCTTTAGTACCTCCCCCCATATTTATAAAATTGTTTTCCTATAGTCGACCCCAGAAAGGACTGATGGCAGACAGTCCCCAAGGTCGAGGGGGCGGTTTCTACTCTACACAAGCGCGCCACTATACCCATAGAAGATAGTTGTGCTTTCCAAGATCCTATGGATAAAAAATTAGAAGGTCTGCTAAAGATGTTTGTTCAGCAAGGTTCCCTTCTACAACCAATTGCATGCATTGTCCCTGTCACTGCAGCCGCGTGTTTCTAGTTTGATGAGCTAGGAAAGGCGATTATTAGTAATTCTTCTTCTTATGAGGAGATTATGGACAGAATTCGTGCTCTTAAATTGGCTAATTCTTTCACCCTAGACGCCACCTTGCAATTGGCTAGGTTAGCGGCGAAAAAATTCTGGGTTTGCTATTGTGGCGCAGAGCGCTTTGGTTAAAATCTTGGGCAGCGGATGCGTCTTCCAAGAACAAATTGCTTGACATTCCTTTCAAGGGGAAAACACTCTTTGGCCCTGACTTGAAAGAGATTATCTCTGATATCACTGGGGGCAAGGGCCACGCCCTTCCTCAGGATAGGTCTTTTCAAGACCAAAAATAAACCTAAGTTTCGTCCCTTTCGCAGAAACGGATCAGCCCCAAGGGCTACGTCCTCTAAGCAGGAAGGTAATACTTCTCAAGCCAATCCAGCCTGGAGACCTATGCAAGGCTGGAACAAAGGAAAGCAGGCCAGGAAACCTGCCACTGCTACCAAGACAGCATGAAATGCGGGCCCCCGATCCGGGACCGGATCTGGTGGGGGGCAGACTCTCTCTCTTCGCTCAGGCTGGGGCAAGAGATGTTCTGGATCCTTGGGCGCTAGAAATAGTCTCCCAAGGTTATTCTCTGGAGTTCAAGGGGCTTCCTCCAAGGGGGAGGTTCCACAGGTCTCAGTTGTCTTCAGATCACATAAGAAGACAGGCATTCTTACATTGGGTAGAAGACCTGCTAAAAATGGGAGTGATTCATCCTGTTCCATTAGGAGAACAAGGGATGGGGTTCTACTCCAATCTGTTCATAGTTCCCAAAAAAGAGGGAACGTTCAGACCAATCTTAGATCTCAAGATCTTGAACAAGTTTCTCAAGGTTCCATCGTTCAAGATGGAAACCATTCGA
This sequence comes from Bombina bombina, assembly GCF_027579735.1. NCBI lineage: Eukaryota > Metazoa > Chordata > Amphibia > Anura > Bombinatoridae > Bombina > Bombina bombina. The sequence goes on from NC_069500.1 coordinate 940,048,257, forward strand.
ACACTCCTTCCTTCCATCCAGGAAGGTCAATTCATGACCAAGGTGGATTTCAAGGATGCGTATCTACATATTCCTATCCACAAGGAACATCATCGGTTCCTAAGGTTTGAATTCCTGGACAAGCATTTCCAGTTCGTGGCGTTTTCTTTCGGATTAGCCACTGCTCCTAGGATTTTCTCATAGGTACTAGTGTCCCTTCTGGCGGTGCTAAGACCAAGGGGCATTGCTGTAGTACCTTACTTGGACGACATTCTGATTCAAGCGTCGTCCCTTCCTCAAGTAAAGGCTCACACGGACATTGTCCTGGCCTTTCTCAGATCTCACGGATGGAAAGTGAACGTGGAAAAGAGTTCTCTATCTCCGTCAACGAGGGTTCCCTTCTTGGGAACTATAATAGACTCCTTAGAAATGAGGATTTTTCTGACAGAAGCCAGAAAAACAAAACTTCTAGACTCTTGTCGGATACTTCATTCCGTTCCTCTTCCTTCCATAGCGCAGTGCATGGAAGTGATAGGTTTGATGGTAGCGGCAATGGACATAGTTCCTTTTGTGCGCATTCATCTAAGACCATTACAACTGTTCATGCTCAGTCAGTGGGATGGGGACTATTCAGACTTGTCTCCGAAGATACAAGTAAATCAGAGGACCAGAGACTCATTCCGTTGGTGGCTGTCCCTGGACAACCTGTCACAAGGGATGACCTTCCGCAGACCAGAGTGGGTCATTGTCACGACCAACGCCAGTCTGATGGGCTGGGGCGCGGTCTGGGGATCCCTGAAAGCTCAGGGTCTTTGGTCTCGGGTAGAATCTCTTCTACCGATAAATATTCTGGAACTGAGAGCGATATTCAATGCTCTCAAAGCTTGGCCTCAGCTAGCGAGGGCCAAGTTCATACATCAACCATCAGGGGGGAACAAGGAGTTCCCTAGCGATGGAAGAAGTGACCAAAATCATTCTATGGGCGGAGTCTCACTCCTGCCACCTGTCTGCTATCCACATCCCAGGAGTGGAAAATTGGGAAGCGGATTTTCTGAGTCGTCAGACATTGCATCCGGGGGAGTGGGAACTCCATCCGGAAATCTTTGCCCAAGTCACTCAACCGTGGGGCATTCCAGACATGGATCTGATGGCCTCTCGTCAGAACTTCAGAGTTCCTTACTACGGGTACAGATCCAGGGATCCCAAGGCGGCTCTAGTGGATGCACTAGTAGCACCTTGGACCTTCAAACTAGCTTATGTGTTCCCGCCGTTTCCTCTCATCCCCAGGCTGGTAGCCAGGATCAATCAGGAGAGGGCGTCGGTGATTTTGATAGCTCCTGCGTGGCCACGCAGGACTTGGTATGCAGATCTGGTGAATATGTCATCGGCTCCACCATGGAAGCTACCTTTGAGACGAGACCTTCTTGTTCTAGGTCCGTTCGACCCACTCCAGCTGACTGCTTGGAGATTGAACGCTTGATCTTATCAAAGCGAGGGTTCTCAGATTCTGTTATTAATACTCTTGTTCAGGCCTGAAAGCCTGTAACCAGAAAAATTACCACATAATTTGGTATATCTGTTGGTGTGAATCTTTAGGATTCCCTTGGGACAAGGTTAAGATTCCTAAGAGTCTATCCTTCCTTCGAGAAGGATTGGAAAAAGGATTATCTGCAAGTTCCTTGATGGGACAGATTTCTGCCTTGTCTGTGTTACTTCACAAAAAGCTGGCAGCTGTGCCAGATGTTCTAGCCTTTGTTCAGGCTCTGGTTAGAATCAAGCCTGTTTACAAAATTTTGACTCCTCCTTGGAGTCTCAACCTAGTTCTTTCAGTTCTTTAGGGGGTTCCGTTTGAACCCTTACATTCCGTTGATATTAAGTTATTATCTTGGAAAGTTTTGTTTTTGGTTGCAATTTCTTCTGCTAGAAGAGTTTCAGAATTATCTGCTCTGCAGTGTTCTTCTCCTTATCTGGTGTTCCATGCAGATAAGGTGGTTTTGCGTACTAAACCTGGTTTTCTTCCAAAGGTTGTTTCTAACAAAAACATTAACCAGGAGATAGTTGTGCCTTCTTTGTGTCCTAATCCAGTTTCAAAGAAGGAACGTTTGTTGCACAACTTGGATGTAGTTCGTGCTCTCAAATTTTACTTAGCAGCTACTAAGGATTTCAGACAAACTTTGTCTTTGTTTGTTGTTTATTCTGGTAAACGGAGAGGTCAAAAAGCAACTTCTACCTCTCTCTCCTTCTGGATTAAAAGCATTATCCGATTGGCTTATGAGACTGCCGGACGGCAGCCTCCTGAAAGAATCACAGCTCACTCCACTAGGGCTGTGGCTTCCACATGGGCCTTCAAGAACGAGGCTTCTGTTGATCAGATATGTAAGGCAGTGACTTGGTCTTCACTGCACACTTTTTCTAAATTTTACAAATTTGATTCTTTTGCTTCTTCTGAGGCTATTTTTGGGAGAAAGGTTTTGCAAGCCGTGGTGCCTTCCATTTAGGTGACCTGATTTGCTCCCTCCCTTCATCCGTGTCCTAAAGCTTTGGTATTGGTTCCCACAAGTAAGGATGACGCCGTGGACCGGACACACCTATGTTGGAGAAAACAGAATTTATGTTTACCTGATAAATTACTTTCTCCAACGGTGTGTCCGGTCCACGGCCCGCCCTGGTTTTTTTAATCAGGTCTGATAATTTATTTTCTTTAACTACAGTCACCACGGTAACATATGGTTTCTCCTATGCAAATATTCCTCCTTAACGTCGGTCGAATGACTGGGGTAGGCGGAGCCTAGGAGGGATCATGTGACCAGCTTTGCTGGGCTCTTTGCCATTTCCTGTTGGGGAGGAGAATATCCCACAAGTAAGGATGACGCCGTGGACCGGACACACCGTTGGAGAAAGTAATTTATCAGGTAAACATAAATTCTGTTTTTTAGTTGCTATCTCTTCTGCTCGAAGAGTTTCTGAGCTTTCTGCGTTACAATGCGACTCGCCTTATCTTATATTCCATTCTGATAAGCCGGTTTTGCGCACTAAACCTGGATTCCTTCCTAAGGTTGTTTCAAATAAGAATATTAATCAGGAAATTGTTGTTCCTTCTCTGTGTTCTAATCCTTCTTCTAAGAAGGAGCATCTGTTACATAACTTGGACGTGGTTCGTGCCTTGAAGTTTTACTTACAAGCGACCAAGGATTTCCGTCAAACATCTTCTCTATTAGTTGTCTATTCTGGAAAGCGTAGGGGTCAATAAGCTACGGCTACCTCTCTTTCTTTTTGGCTGAAAAGCATCATCCGTTTGGCATACGAGACTGCTGGACAGCAGCCTCCTGAAAACATTACAGCTCATTCTACTAGAGCGGTGGCTTCCACATGGGCTTTTAAGAACGATGCTTCTATTGAACAGATTTGTAAGGCTGCGACTTAATCTTCCCTTCATACCTTTTCCAAATTTTACAAATTTGATACCTTTGCTTCTTCTGAGGCAGGTATCTGTCTTGTCCCTCCCGTTCATCCGTGTCCTGTAGCTTTGGTATTGTATCCCACAAGTTAAGGATGAATCCGTGGACTCGTTGTATCTTGTAGAAGAAAAGGAAATTTATGCTTACCTGATAAATTGATTTCTTCTAAGATACGACGAGTCCATGGCCCTCCCTGTCAATTTAAGACAGATTATATTTTTTTGTTTAAAATTTCAGTCACCTTTGCACCTTTTAGTTTCTCCTTTTTCTTCCTATACCTTCAGTCGAATGACTGAGGGGTGGAGTCAAGGGAGGAGCTATATAGACAGCTCTGCTGTGGTGCTCTTTGCCACTTCCTGTTAGCAGGAGGATAATATCCCACAAGTTAAGGATGAATCCGTGGACTCGTCGTATCTTAGAAGAAATCAATTTATCAGGTAAGCATAAATTTCTTTTTTGCATTCCATGTCCCTATAATAGGTTTGCTATGCAGCCTGTGATTGGCTGTACCAACCCCTACAATCTTCTACAATGAGGAGTGGATTTTCAAACATTTATTCAAGAATGAAACACACTTGATTTTTATCTTTATTTGATTGTCATGGAGAAAAACAACTTCTGGAATTTCTAAAACTGTATTATCTCCTACATGTCAGTGAGTGCTACAAAGCATTGCACGTTTTGCTTTCTAACCTACAACTTGAGACGGCGTCTGATGTAATTAGTATCTGCAATTGCAAACAGACAAGTTATTTGATTCTTTTCTCATCCCCCTTTAATCTCCTACACAGAATATTACTAATCTGTTGCAGGTATACAGTCATTCATGAACAGACACCTCTTTAGACTGATATCATATAAACATTAAACACAAAAATAAATGCATTGATTTATTTATTCCATGAATAAATAATAAAATAAGTTTGAAATTATCATTAAATGCATAATTGTGGCCAACTCCTTCATAGGGACAGATTACTCATTGGTTGACAACTACCATAACTCAGTTAGTGACAGTGATAAACCCAATGAACACACAAAAGAAAGTTGTTGTTTTGTTTTGTTTGGTTTTTCTTTCATGATTCAGATAGAACATACATTTTTAAACAACTTTCCAATGTACTTTTTTTTATCAAACGTTCTTTGTTTTTGTGACAAATCAAACCTTCTCAATGTCACAATAGAGGGGTGTGGGCATGAAGGGGTTAATGGCACACAGCTCTGGTTCCCTTATCCTTGCAACTCTGCAAAAGGACCTTAAAAGGGACACCTCATTAGCCCCCAATTCTTGTCCACACTGCTCTAATTAACAATTTCCCTGCTGCCACCACCAAAACCTTTAAATTAAATGGAAATTTTGGGGAACCCCTAAAACTCACACTATTTAACAATTAGGTACATGCCTTTAACCTTGTCTCAACAGGAGTGTGTATTCGGATATTAGAGCCCAAAGACAGAATGATATTTTCTATGCGTTTAATAACAAAAATATCAATACAGGTTACACAGTGCAAAATTACAAAGACATTCAAAATAACATACAATTGCAAAGCTACAGTTCTTTAAAAACAAAATGGGACATGAAAAGAATTACACAATATCGTACTTATTATCAAATTCCTTTAGATATGTGGAGAGCTGCTAGTTCAGATGTTAGTCGCTTGGTCCCAAGGGCAGTTCTGCCTAAAAAAGTATCTGTTGCATACTTAAAATAAAATTCCTTTGTCTTGTCAAAGAAAAAGTCGGGTTATAATTTACAACGAGTCTGGCCAATAAAAAGAAATCTTAGCTCCCACTATCAGTCTCAAAGGGGAAGAGCGTTCTGCATTCCTACACACAGTTACACTACATCACTAGACTAAGGAGGGGTCTCAACCCACAGCTTCTCTGAATACAGATTCCACACAAATAAATAACAGTTCACCTTAACCCCTTCTAAACTGAGACAATACTACCTCTGCTGAGCAGCCAATCCAGGCATCAACTACTCCACATGATTGTATCATGACAGTTTTCTTGTTATCCTTTGTTGAAAAGCAGGAAGTTAAGCTCAGGAGAGCACACATGTCTGCAGCACTATGAGGCAGTAGTTCTGCAACTATAAAGGTTAAAAGCAAGATGGCAGCACTATTTCATGTAGTTGTCCAGACATGTTCACACTACCTATATATAATGTATTGTTGAAAACTGTAAAAAAGGGTAACAGACATGGCAGGCTAAGAAGATACAAACAGTGTAAACAAATCTATATTTCTAGATTGTAAGTTCCCATGGGAATAGGGCCCTCAATTTCTCTTGTATGTGTTCGTCAACTTTTGTCCTGTCTCTTACAAGTTTTATATCATTGTTTTATTTAAAGGCATAGGAAAGTCAAAATTAAACTTGCATGATTCAGATAGAGCATGTAATTTTAAGACACTTTTAAATTCACTTCTATTTTCAAATGTGCTTCGTTCTCTTAGTATCCCTTGTTAAAAAATTAATACGCACATATCATACACTAGTGGGAGCTGCTGCTAATTGGTGCCTGCACACATTTGTCTCTTGTGATTGGCTAAATATATATTTTCAGCTTCCTGTCGGTAGTGCAATGCTGTCCCTTCAGCAATGGATAACAAGAGAATGAAGAAAATTTGATAATATAATTAAATTTGAAATTTGTTTAAAATTGTATGTTCTATCTGAATCATAAAAAAAATCTTGGGGTTTACTATCCCTTTAAGTGAATTGTACCAATGGACAGCGCTGCGGAATATGTTGGCGCTTCATAAATAAAGTATAATAATAATTGTTAAAACTGTAATAGAGAAAAAAAAATATTTCTAATGTCCACTTAATTTAATATCTTTTTCCTCATTAGTTTAAACGCTCCCATCCAAGATATTTCTCCCTTAGTGAATTTTTTTCACAAGCAGATTTGAATCTTTATGCTAGATAAGAAAGCATGGAATGTCTTATCAGTGATCTGATATCCTTTCCTCTTACATGAGGGAACCCTTGGAAGTCACATCCAAACACCCAGATCCTTGAACGATACAAGGCTGTATTGCTTCACTGCACTGGAGTTATGAAGTTATCAGATGAAAACCTTAAGAGTGCAATGGGGGATGTGGCACCTAAGTATTTGTAAGATACTAAAAAAAAAAAACACACAAAACTTTATTCACTATTACAATTGCTGTTCAGTTAAAGGGACAGTGTACAGCAATTTTTATATAACTGCATGTAATAGACACTACTATAAAGAAGAATATGCACAGATACTGATCTAAAAATCCATTATAAAACATTTTAAAAACGTAGTTAGAAGCTCCCAGTTAAACACTGTTGATGAGGTTAGGCTGGGACACCCAGTGAAAGGGGCTGGTAAACGAATAAGAGCAAACACTCCCCCCTCTCTGCATATGAAAAGACAAATTACATAAACAGGAGCCAGCAGGAGTCTGTAAACGTGTGTATACGTTTGATACTGTGGGACTTGGGTATGGAGTATGAAAATCATCACAATGTTATTTAAAAATAAGCAAAACAACACATTTTTACAAAAAACACTACCAGGTGGGATATATAAATGCATCATCTACAAAACATTTATGCAAAGAAAAATCTAGTGTACAATATCCCTTTAAAGGGATAGTTTACTACAAAATAATTATTGTTTAAAAAGATAACACCTTAAAGGGACATGAAACCCAAAAAATGTCTTTCATGATTTAGATAGATAATACAATTTTAAATAACTTTCCAATTTACTTCTATTATTTAATTTGCTTCCTTCTTGTTATCCTTTGCTGAAAAGTTTATTTTGGCAAGCTCAGGAGCAGCAGTGAACCCAGGTTCTAGCTGTTGATTGGTGGCTGCATGTATATACGGATTGTGATTGGCTCACCCATGTGTTCAGTTAGAAACCATTAGTGCAATGCTGCTCCTTCAACAAATGATACCAAGAGAATAAAACAAATTAGATAAAAGAAGTAAATTAGAAAGTTGTTTAAAATTGTATTTTCTATCTGAATCATGAAAAAAAATTGGGGTTCATGTCCCTTTAACTATCCATTCCTCAGCTTTACCATTATTCTTATATTAATATACTTTATAACATCTAAAACTCTAAATCTCTGCGTTTTTTTAAGCCCCTGCAGGTCGCCTTTATCTCAATCCATTGTATAAGCTTTTTACGGCAAGACAGCGAGCTAGTTAATATGTGCCATATAGATAACACTGTGCTCACTCCTGTGGAGTTACAAATGAGTGCACTGATTGGCTAAAATGCAAGTCGTAAACAGCCCTGAGATAAGGGGGCATCCTGCAGAGGCTTAGATACAAGGTAATCACAGAGGTAAAAAGTATATTAATGTAAGTGTTGGTTATGCAGAACTGGGGAATGGGTAATAAAGGGATTATCTATCTTTCCATCTAAAGGGCAGGAGAGTTCATGGCTTCATTTATTACTATTGGGATTGAAGAACCTGGCCACCAGGAGGAGGCAAAGACACCCCAGCCAAAGGCTTAAATACCTCCCCCACCTCCCTCATTCCCTAGTCATTCTTTGCCTTTCGTCACAGGAGGATGGCAGAGGAGTGCCGGAGTTTCGGTGTAGTCTCTTATGGAGGGTAGTACTCTGCATTGGGACTGGAGATTTAAGTAGCGGACGACTATTCCCCTAGAGGATAGTTCGTTGTTTAAAGAGCCCATGAATAAAAAGCTGGAAAACATGTTGCGAAAGATGTTTCAGCACACAGGGTTTGTTTTTCAGCCAGCAGCGGCGGTCACTGGCGCTGCAACATTTTGGTGTAAATACCTGTGTGAAATGGTTGAGGGGGAGACATCCATCGACGAGATACAGGAGAAGATTAAGGCGCTAAAGATCTCCAATTCTTTCATCTTTGATGCCAATATGCAAATTATTAATCTGAATGCTAAGGTCTCAGGTTTTTCTGTTTTAGCGTGCAGGGCTCTGTGGCTAAAATCTTGGGCTGCGGATATGACCTCTAAATCAAGGCTGTTGTCCCTGCCTTTTCAAGGAAAGATCCTGTTAGGTCCAGGATTGGATTCCATCATATCCACGGTTACGGGAGGCAAGGGAGCTTTCCTACCGCAGGATAAGAAGGCTAAGCCTTGGGGATCTACTTTTTGTCCCTTACGTGCAGACAAGGCCCAGCGCCAGCAACACTCCGAGAAAGCGGACCAGTCCAAGGGATCTTGGAAGCCGACTCAATCTTGGAACAAGTCTAAGCAGAGCAAGGAGCCTGCCAAGACCAAATTCTCAGACGCATGGTTGCAGGACGTTCAGGACCCCTGGGTTCTAGAAGTTGTATTCCAGGGTTACAGGATTGGGTTCAGATCCCATCCGCCCGAGGGCAGATTCCTCCTGTCAAACCTGTCTTCAAGACCAGAGAAGAGAGAGGCCTTTCTAGAGTCTGTGAGAGATCTCGCCTCTCTCGGGGTTATCGTACCAGTACTCCTAGCAGAAAGGGGTCTAGGGTACTATTCTAACCTTTTTGTGGTTCCAAAGAAGGAGGGCACGTTCCGCCCGATTCTGGACTTAAAGAGCTTAAACAAGTTTCTGAGTGTTCCATCGTTCAAAATGGAAACGATCAGATCTATTCTGCCCCTAGTTCAAGAGGGACAGTTCATGACAACTGTAGACTTGAAGGACCCTTACCTTCATGTGCCAATTCATAGGGACCACTTCAGGTTCCTAAGATTTGCGTTTCTGGATCAACACTTTGTGGCCCTTCCTTTTGGTCTGGCGACGGCCCCGAGGGTCTTCACGAAGGTTCTGGGGGTGCTGCTTGCAGTGGCCAGATCCAGGGGCATTGCAGTGGCACCTTACCTGGACGACATCCTAGTTCAGGCGCCGTCGCTCAGCCTCGCAGAGGATCATTTGAGGGCTCTTCTTCTGCTCCAATCTCACGATTGGAAGATCAACTCAGGAAAGAGTTCCCTGGTTCCCAGCAACAGGGTGGAGTTCCTGGGCACGATAATAGACTTTATGTCCATGAAGATATTTCTCACAGATCAGCGATGCAGGAAGCTTGCGTCCACCTGTCTTGCCCTTCAGTCCTCCACAAGCCCGTTGGTAGCTCAATGTATGGAGGTGATAGGTCTCATGGTGTCAAGCATAGATGTCATCCCATTCTCCAGGTTCCATCTCAGACCTCTTCAATTGTGCATGTTGAGACAGTGGAACAGCGATCATTCAGATCTTTCACAGCTGATATCCACGGACGCCAGTCTGACAGGATAGGGAGCTGTTTAGGGTGCCAGGATGGCACAAGGAAAGTGGTCCAGGGAGTAGTCTCTCCTTCCGATCAACATCCTAGAACTATGAGCAATTTACAATGCTCTGAAGGCATGACCATCTCTGGAGTTGGTCAGTTTCATCAGATTCCAGACCGACAACATTACCTCTGTGGCTTACATCAACCATCAGGGGGGTACGAGGAGTTTCCTCACGATGAGGGAGGTGTCTCGTATTCTGGAGTGCGCGGAGTCCCATGACTGCTCGCTCTCAGTGATTCACATTCCAGGTGTGGACAACTGGGAAGCGGACTTTCTCAGCAGACAATCCTTCCATCCAGGGGAATAGTCTCATCACCCCGAGGTGTTTGCAGAGATTTGTCACAGATGGGGAACGCCGGAGATAGATCTCATGGCGTCCAGACTCAATTGCAAGCTACCTCGATATGGGTCCAGGTCCAGGGATCCCCTGGCAGAGCTGATAGATGCCTTAGTGGTTCCTTGGGAACTCAACCTAGCTTACATTATTTCCACCGTTACCACTTCTACCTCGCGTAGTGGCATGCATCAAACAGGAGCAGGTCCCGGCCATTCTGATTTCTCCTTCGTGGCCGCGGAGGACGTGGTTTGCGGATCTGGTGGGGATGTCATCCTCTCCGACGTGGAGGTTACCCTGTCGCAGGGATCTGCTGTCATAGGGCCCTTTTCAACATCAAAATCTATATTCTCTGAGGCTGACTGCGTGGAGATTGAACGCCTGGTCTTAGCCAAGAGAGGCTTTTCTGACAGTGTGATTGATACTCTAATTCAGGCAAGGAAAACAGTCACTCGTCGCATCTACCATAAGGTGTGGAGGACCTACTTGTCCTGGTGTGAGAAGCATGGATATCCTTGGCATAAGGTGAAGGTATCCAGGATTCTGTCTTCTCTCCAAGATGGTTTGGAGAAGGGTCTTGCCGCTAGTTCCTTAAAGGGACAGATTTCGGCATTATCGGTTTTGTTGCATAGGAGACTCACTGAGCTCCCTGATATCCAATCTTTTGTTCAGGCTCTGTCTAGAATCAGGCCTGTCTTTAGACAGTCGGCTCCGCCTTGGAGCTTAAATTTAGTCCTTAAGGTTTTGCAGAGGGTTCTGTTTGAACCTATGCATTCCATTGACATTAACATTCTGTTCTGGAAGGTTATCTTCCTGTTGGCTATTGCATCGGCACGCAGAGTATCTGAACTAGCTGCCTTGCAATGTGATCCTCCTTATCTGGTGTTTCATGCGGATAAGGCTGTACTTCGCACTGGGTTGGGGTTTCTCCCCAAGGTGGTCTCTAACCGTAACATCAATCAGGAAATAGTTGTTCCTTCTTTGTGTCCTAACCCTTCTTCTTCAAAGGAGAGGTTACTTCATAACCTGGATATGGTTCGTGCCTTTAAGTTTTATCTTCAGGCTACAAAGGATTACAGACAGTCAACATCTCTAATTGTGGTGTACTCTGGGAAGCGCAAGGGGCAAAGAGCCTCTGCTACTTCTTTGTCTTTTTGGTTGAGGAGCTTGATTTGCTTGGCTTATGAGACAGCGGGACATATCTATCTATCTATTGGGTACTTATAGATCATGAACTAATCACCCGTGAGGGTCTCAAGGCGCTAAGGGAAAGGGGATTAGGAGAAGGGGGGGGAGGGGGGAGAGGATGGGCATTCAGTCGAAGAGCCAGGTTTTGAGGTCTTTTCTGAACTTTGTAAGGGAGGTGGATTGTCTGAGGTGCAGCGGGAGGGTGTTCCATGTCTTTGCTGCCATGTGGGAGAAGGATCTTCCGCTAGCTGTGGATTTGCTGATGCGGGGAATGACTGCGAGTGCTTGGTCGGCCGATCAGAGTTGTCTGGCGGGGGTGTAGAAATGTACACGGTGGTTGAGGTATTCGGGTCCGATGTTGTGTAGGGCCTTGAACACGTGGGTAAGGAGCTTGAAGGTGATTCTCTTGTTGATGGGGAGCCAGTGAAGGTTCCTTAGGTGTCCGGTGATGTGGCATTGGAGAGGGATGTCAAGGATGAGTCTGGCTGAGGCGTTCTGGATACGTTGGAGTCTCTTTTGGAGTTTGATGGTGGAGCTGGCGTAGAGTGCGTTGCCGTAGTCTAACCGGCTGCTGATGAGGGCGTGGGTGACTGTTTTCTTGATTTCGGTAGGGATCCACTTGAAGATTTTTCATAGCAGGTGGAGAATGTGGAAGCATGTTGAGGTGATGGCATTGATTTGTCGGTCCATGGAGAGTGAGGAGTCCAGGATGAAGCCTAGATTTCGTGCGTGCTCGGTTGGGGGGGGGGCATAAGCCTCCTTAGAGGATCACGGCTCATTCAACTAGAGCTGTGGCTTCGTCTTGGGCCTTCAAGAATGAGGCCTCTATGGAGCAAATTTGTAAGGTGGCTGCCTGGTCCTCCTTACACACTTTTACAAAGTTTTACAAATTTTACGTATTTGCTTCTGCGGAAGCTGTTTTTGGGAGAAAGGTTTTGCAGGCTGTGGTGCCCTCAGATTAGGGTCCACCTTTTTACCCTCCTGGTTTCATTCAGTGTCCTCTAGAGCTTGGGTATATGTTCCCAATAGTAATGAATGAAGCTGTGGACTCTCCTCCCCTTTAGATGGAAAACATAAATTATGCTTACCTGATAATTACATTTCCATCGAGGGGAGGAGAGTCCACGTATCTCCGTAGGGCGGACCTAAATTTAATCATCTTCTGACACCATTTATACCCTGAAATTTCTCCTACTGTTTCTGGTTCCCTCGGCAGAATGACTGGGGGATGAGGGAGGTGGGGGAGGTATTTAAGCCTTTGGCTGGGGTATCTTTGCCTCCTCCTGGTGGCCAGGTTCTTAATTCCCAATAGTAATGAATGAAGCCGTGGACTCTCCTCCCCTCGATGGAAATGAAATTATCAGGTAAGCATAATTTATGTTTTTTAAACAATCATCATTTTGGAGTAGACTGTAGCTTTAAATACCAGGCAAAATTGTGTAACTCTACTATTCTTCCAGGCACTTTTGTTATTATCCTCTAGCCTTGTCTTCCTCAAAACGTTTACTATCTTTCCATTTTTTTTCCTCTCAATTTTCCTTCAGTTTTTCTCTTCATGTCTGTTCATTATGAACCATATGTAGCTTCTCTGTTCTCCGTCATTTTCCTACCACCAAAAAAATTGCTAATTATACTCACAAGTATTGTTGAAATGCATATGAAACCCCAATTTTTTTCTTTCATGATTCAGATAGAGCAAACATTCTTAAACAATTTTCCAATTTACTTCTGTTATCAAGTTTACTTCATTCTCTTGGTATCCTTTGCTGATAGAGCAGCAATGCACTACTGGGAGCTAGCGAAACACATTTGTAAGCAAAAAATGGCAAGAGGCATATATGTCTAGCCACCAATCATCTAGTTCCCAGCTCCTGAGCCTACCTAGGTATGCTTTTCAACAAAAGATATCAAGAAAACTAAGCAAATTAGTTAGAAGTAAAATGGAAAGTTGTTTAAAATTGTATGCTCTGACTGAATAATGAAGGAAAATTGTTGGGTTTCATGCCCCTTTTATATCACATTTCGAAGTGTAGACTTTTTTAAAAATTAAAATGAAGGGTCTGACATCTGAGCTTACATCATTTAAAAACAAGTTTGGTATATTTCTAATACCCCCTCATTCTCCTTCAATTCCCTGGTTTGTAAATTGTCATGTGATCACCATAGTGAATTAATTATAGAGATGTCTAATATTTAGATAGTCATAGTCTGTACTCACTATAACACTTACAATTGACTCCACACAACCTTCTGGGAAAGTTTTTATGTGAAGGAATATGTGGTTTGTTAAACTTAAAGGGACATAAACCCCAATTTTTTTTCTTTCATGATTTAGATAGAACATAACATTTTAAAAAACGTTCTAATTTACTTCTATTATCGTATTGTCTTTGTTTTCTTGTTATCCTTATTTAAAAAGCAGAAATGTAAACTCAAGAGTGCACGTGCCTGTAGCACTATATAGCAGCAGTTTTGCAACAATGTTATAAATTAGCAGGAGCCCTAGATGGCAGCACTATAATTGTATTCTCTATTTAAATCATAAAAGAAAAAATTTGGGTTTAATGTCTCTTTAATGTTAATATGCTGGAACCTGTAATGGGCAGGGCTAACTATTCTACTGCTGTCATCAGTTTGTCAAAGAGAGGTCTAAATATCCCACCTCTTCCACCTGTTTGGCAGAAACATTTCCAGTCTGCTACTAGTTTAGACAGGACTACTTGCCAGATGTTACAGTGGGGGGGAACAGCATATCCTTACCAGGGACCCCCCAAATAATCCTGTCGACACCACACCAGTCATTTCTGCCAACCTTTACTACCTTTGTGTCCCAGGCCACAATTAAATTATACTTAAGCCCCCCCTTAAAAAAAAAAAAATATATATACTTCAGTAACATTATTCTAAAGCTATTTTCAGAAAGCTGTGATTTTAGTTAGTAGAGCACAAAGGCAGATCAGATTATATTTTAACCTCAGAAAAAAGTTCACTGTGCACTAATAAATAGGAAAAAATACATGAAATAATGTGACACACACACATATATATATATATATATATGATCTCTGATGAACGCGTCAGATCTAGCACCCCTTGCACACCTGTGTTAGTGCTACCCACCCTGTGTTTGAATAAACCACTTGGCATTCGAAGTTCCTGGTTCCCCCCCCCCCCCGTATCATATATATATATATATATATATATATATATATATATATATATATATATATATAAGCAATGACCTAAAATGAGCAAGGCTTAAACAAATGCACAGAAAGCCTAATCCTACAAATTAGGATGTAGTCTATGGGAACTCATAAATAATCCTTAATAATCTGTTAAAGTTCCACTTAAAGGGCCACTAAACCCAAAATCTTTCTTTCATGATTCAGATAGAGAATACAAATTTAAACAACATTGCAATTTACTTCTATTATTTATTTTGCTTCATTTTTTAGATATCCTTAATTGAAGAAAAAGCAATGAACATGGGTGAGCCAATCACACGAGACTTCTATGTGCAGCAACCAATCAGCAGCTACTGAGCATATCTAGATATCAGCAAAGAATATCAAGAGAATAAAACAAATTAGATAATAGAAGTAAATTAGAAAGATGTTTAAAATTGCATTCTCTTTCTAAATCATGAAAGAAAAAATGTGGGTTTAATGTCCCTTTAAGTTCTTATGTCTGGGAGCTCTTTTTCCCAGGAGAAATTCTTCCAGGCCTCTGTAGGCGCCATATTATATACCTCTCTGGGTCACATGACCAAAAGTCTGAGGTTTGATTTGTTCAAATTAACATTGGTCATCAAACCTACTAGGCTGCAGATACTGACATATAAGATAATGAGAAAACCCCATTAGAACATATCATGTGCCTGCTTCATGAAAAATCGTGCTGTAATATTTTTTGCGGCTGAATTACCAGTCCATATATACAGAACACCACAGCTATTTCCCGTTACCATACCACATAAACTAGCAGAGCGTGTTTGATCCATTGGATACCTTGTTTCATCAGCACCAGAATATGAATATTTGTATACTAATGATGTGCATGTTATTTTTGTTTTTTATTTCCATTGAACTTTGTTAATGTCTTTCATACTCTTTCTCTGTTGCAGTCGGCAAATGATGACCTACGGACATTATCCCTCTCTGGTCATGTGGGGTTTGACAGTCTTCCCGATCAGTTGGTCAACAAATCCACCTCCCAGGGATTCTGTTTCAATATCCTCTGTGTGGGTAAGTGTGTTATTTACCTGCAGTCCATTTGCACTGAACTTACCTCCATGTCAGCAGTAGAATAGTGGCATTAAAGGGACAGTCTACAATAGAATTGTTATTGTTTTAAAAGATAGATAATCCCTTTATTACCCATTCCCCAGTTTTGCATAACCAACACAGTTATATTAAGATACTGGTTACCTCTGTGATTACCTTGTATCTAAGCATCTTCTGACAGCCCCCTGATCACATGACTGTGACTGTTTATCATCTATTGTCTTGCATTTAGCATTGTGTTGTGCTAAATCTAAAATAACTCCCTGTGTCTGAACACAGTGTTATCTATATGGCCCACGTGTATTTTCTGTCTCTTTGTGTTGAAAAGCAATTTAAAAAGCCTGTGATAAGAGGCAGCCCTCAAAGGCTTAGACATTAGCATACGAGTCTGCCTAGGTTTAGTTTCAAGAATACCAAGAGAACAAAGCAAATTTGATGATAAAAGTACATTGGAAAGTTGATTAAAATTAAAAGTCCTATCTGAAAAATGAAAGTTTAATTTTGACGAGACTGTCCCTTTAAAGGGACAGTTCACCCAAAAACTTTCTCCCCTTTAAATTATTCCCAATGATCCTTTTTACCTGCTAGAGTGTATTAAATTGGTTGCAAGTAGCTCCTTTACTCCTATTTCAGCATTTGAAATAGCTGATTTAGCTTGTGGTTTCCCAACCTATACTGAAAGTTTTGATACTGGAGTATATGCTATTGACAAGCCTAAGTAAACACAGTCAGCAGAAGAAGTTACACTCTCAGTGGGATGTAGGATAGTAAAGTAATAAAATGATAATTGACCATTGTTCTCTCTATGTATTGAGCTTTGGTGTTCCAGACAATTATAAGATAAGGAAGCAAGTGTGTGTACATAAAAGTGATAACGTAATGAGATCTGATATTACCTGAAGCTCAACCCATTGTAATAGGCTGTGGTTTCAAAGCACAAAACCAGCTACTTCAGATACGCAAATAAACCTGAAAATGCAATTTCTCAAATATTTTATACTCTGCAGGTGGTATAACAAGTAATGTAAAATACATTAATGGAAAAACAATTTTACAGTGTACTGTCCCTTTAAGCACAATATTTAAACCCCAAATTTTTCTTTCATGATTCAGACAGAACATGCAATTTTAAACAACGTTCTACCATTACCAGATTTTCTTTGTTCACTTGGTATCTTTTGTTAAAAAGCAGGGGTTTACGCTCAGGAGCGTGCACGTGACTGCACTATATGGCAGCATTTTTGCAAGAATGTTATACAATTGCAAGAGCACTAGATGGCAGCACTATTTTCTGCCATGTAGTTCTCCAGACACCTTCCCAGGTATATCTTCAACAAAGAATACCATGAGAATGAAGCAAATTTGATAATAGAAGTAAATTAGAAACTTTTTTTTTACATTTTCTGCATCACAAAAGCTAATTTTTGGGTTTCATATCCCTTTAATACATTTTTTTCGCTCTTAACATGTTTCTATAGAATGGATTCAGTAGAATCAATATACCAATAATGTAATCAATTTCTGTTTTGCATGTTTCATACTTTTTATGTTTTTTTCTTAAAAGGGACAGTCAATTCCAAAAAAAACTTTCATGTTTCAAATAGGGCATGTCATTTTAAACAACTTTCTAAATTACTTTTATCACCAACTTTGCTTTGTTCTCTTTGTTCTCTTGGTATTCTTAGTTGAAAGCTAAACTAAGGAAGGCTCATATGATAATTTCTAAGCCCTTGAAGGCCGCCTCTTGTCACATGGTTTTTAGTTGCTTTTCACAACAGGGGAGAGCTAGTTCAGGTAAACCATATAGATAACATTGTGATCACGCCCGTGGCTTGTGGCAGACACTGCACTAATTGGCTAAAAAGCAAGTCAATAGATAATAAATAAAATGTCATGTGATCAGGAGGATGTCATAAGATGCTTAGATACAAGTTAATCACAGAGGTAAATATTATATTAATATAACAGTGTTGGTTATGCAAAACTGGGAAATGGGTAATAAAGGGATTATCTATCTTTTTAAACAAAACAATTCTGATGTTGACTGCCCCTTTAAATTGAATGTTGGAAATGGTTTTAAATGTTATAATCAATTTCAAAGGAAAATACTAAAAATAGAGAAAGGTGGAAACTACAAGTCCTTTCCACACAACCGAATACAAATTCTGTCACTCTGTCAAGGTTAACTTTATGTAAAACAAGGCAAATCAATAAAAAGATATTTAAAAAAATGAAAAATAAAAATAGAGAAAGGTAACACTCAAATGTTTTTTCTCATAGACTTACATTCTTTCAATGTAACGCAATCAAGACTAGCAACAGCAGCTTATGCCTTGGAAGCTCTTATTGAGGTGCCGGTGTGGACAAGGGCGTCTGCCAGAGCCCTTACCTTAGTATACAACAGTGCAAAAGTCCACAGCACAATGAAGTAGAAATCCTTATCTTTATTTCATCAACTTGGTACCACAGGTAATGCAACGTTTCGAGACTTGCTCTTAATCTTGCAACATTAAGAACAAGTCTTGAAACGTTACATTACCTGTGGTACCAAGTTGATGAAATAAAGATAAGGATTTCTACTTCATTGTGCTGTGGACTTTTGCATAGTTGTATTCTTTCAATGTAAGGATGTGAAAATCAAAATTCAGATGTTACATTTTCCCTTTTCCAATGTTTCAAAATATACTTTGAGTTCAATGCAATGCTTTGAGATTTGAAAACTGTAACATCAGAATGTTTTTTTCTTTTAATAGAATGTTATACAGGGAGTGCAGAATTATTAGGCAAATCAGTATTTTGACCACATCATCCTCTTTATGCATGTTGTCTTACTCCAAGCTGTATAGGCTCGAAAGCCTACTACCAATTAAGCATATTAGGTGATGTGCATCTCTGTAATGAGAAGGGGTGTGGTCTAATGACATCAACACCCTATATCAGGTGTGCATAATTATTAGGCAACTTCCTTTCCTTTGGCAAAATGGGTCAAAAGAACGACTTGACAGGCTCAGAAAAGTCAAAAATAGTGAGATATCTTGCAGAGCGATGCAGCACTCTTAAAATTGCAAAGCTTCTGAAGCATGATCATCGAACAATCAAGCGTTTCATTCAAAATAGTCAACAGGTTTGCAAGAAGCGTGTGGAAAAACCAAGGCGCAAAATAACTGCCCATGAACTGAGAAAAGTCAAGCGTGCAGCTGCCAAGATGCCACTTGCCACCAGTTTGGCCATATTTCAGAGCTGCAACATCACTGGAGTGCCCAAAAGCACAAGGTGTGCAATACTCAGAGACATGGCCAAGGTAAGAAAGGCTGAAAGACGACCACCACTGAACAAGACACACAAGCTGAAACGTCAAGACTGGGCCAAGAAATATCTCAAGACTGATTTTTCTAAGGTTTTATGGACTGATGAAATGAGAGTGAGTCTTGATGGGCCAGATGGATGGGCCCGTGGCTGTATTGGTAAAGGGCAGAGAGCTCCAGTCCGACTCAGACGCCAGCAAGGTGGAGGTGGAGTACTGGTTTGGGCTGGTATCATCAAAGATGAGCTTGTGGGGCCTTTTCGGGTTGAGGATGGAGTCAAGCTCAACTCCCAGTCCTACTGCCAGTTTCTGGAAGACACCTTCTTCAAGCAGTGGTACAGGAAGAAGTCTGCATGATTTTCATGCAGGACAATGCTCCATCACACGCGTCCAAGTACTCCACAGCGTGGCTGGCAAGAAAGGGTATAAAAGAAGAAAATCTAATGACATGGCCTCCTTGTTCACCTGATCTGAACCCCATTGAGAACCTGTGGTCCATCATCAAATGTGAGATTTACAAGGAGGAAAAACAGTACACCTCTCTGAACAGTGTCTGGGAGGCTGTGGTTGCTGCTGCACGCAATGTTGATGGTGAACAGATCAAAACACTGACAGAATCCATGGATGGCAGGCTTTTGAGTGTCCTTGCAAAGAAAGGTGGCTATATTGGTCACTGATTTGTTTTTGTTTTGTTTTTGAATGTCAGAAATGTATATTTGTGAATGTTGAGATGTTATATTGGTTTCACTGGTAAAAATAAATAATTGAAATGGGTATATATTTGTTTTTTGTTAAGTTGCCTAATAATTATGCACAGTAATAGTCACCTGCACACACAGATATCCCCCTAAAATAGCTATAACTAAAAACAAACTAAAAACTACTTCCAAAACTATTCAGCTTTGATATTAATGAGTTTTTTGGGTTCATTGAGAACATGGTTGTTGTTCAATAATAAAAATAATCCTCAAAAATACAACTTGCCTAATAATTCTGCACTCCCTGTATTCAAACAATTTTTCAAAATTCGATTATGAAAAACTGCTTACTAGAGAAATGTAATATTTGAAAGACTAAAAACACAACTTGCGTAAGGTTCATAGAGCAATAACAGTTTTAATTATACAAAAAAGT
This sequence comes from Bombina bombina, assembly GCF_027579735.1. Lineage (NCBI taxonomy): Eukaryota > Metazoa > Chordata > Amphibia > Anura > Bombinatoridae > Bombina > Bombina bombina. Next base: position 940,068,225 of record NC_069500.1, read on the forward strand.
GATACAGTGTAACATGGAGCGTCATCACATCACAAGGACAGGTGTAGAGTCTAAAGTACTCTAAACAGACCGGACACCCCTAGCTTGCAAAATTCAGTGCAAGCAGTATAGCTATAGCGCTGTTAAGCTTAATAGGTGTAGCTCCAACTAGTGTGAGTACCATTGCTAGGATTTCTGCTACATAAGTGCTGCCAATGATATTATGCTAGGGAACTTATAGTTGATGCTTTTGTTTGGTTAAAGAGAGTTGCTTTCCTTTTGAGATGTTCCAGATTTAAAATTAAAAAAGGATGTGTCTGCTTTCCATTTTTAAAACATTAGGCACATGAGCTGTGTGTTCTTATGTGCTACACTTTTAAGATTTAAACAAAATGGCTAACATTGCTACTCTTATCTTTCAACATAGATGGGGTTTTTTAACCAAATTCGTTCTTAGAAAAATAATTTAATAGGAATTAGAGATGTATTTAAATATATTTGTTTTCCCCTGAGTTATTTTTAATGAGTTGTGAATTTGTTTATTATTTTTGAAATATAGCATCTGGCTTACAGAAGATTACATTTTCCATCTGGAAGTTCTTCTCTACATAAACTGTATTGCAAACGCAGCACAACAGCTGTCACATGACAGTGAGGATCTGCTAGGGAGGAAACTTTACGCTGTTAGAAGGTTCACTGCTCTGGAATACATTTATTCATGATGTATTTATGTCTGGTATCAGTGGAAATAGGTTAAAGGGACAGTTTACTGGAAAAATTGTTTCCCTTTTAGGGCCAGATTATAAGTGGAGCACAAAATATTGCTTTTGCTAAAGTGATATTTGTGCTCCACTTTTTAATACCAGCATGCGCTAATGTGCGCTGGTATTATGAGTTAGGTACAATGTGAACGCAACCTTCCTTTCGCATTGCTCGGAAGCATATCGCTCATGAGAGCGCACCTCCAATGGGAACCTCATTCTCATGCCGTTAGACACAGCATGAGAACTAGAGCAGCGAAGGGGGTAAGTCGCGCAGCGATGGGCAGCAAATGTAAATATATATATATATACACCATTATATACATATATATTTATGTGTTTATATGTGTCCCTTTAAGTGTTAGATATAAATGATTTTGCAAGAATAAGAGTATTAAACACATGGAAAAATGCTCCTTTAGGTAAATATTGTATGAAATAGCTGTTTTTGCTCTTGAAAAGTGCTCAGTTATTTAAAATGTCAAAATAAAAGGAAATAAGTTATTGGAAAATGATTTAATAAACCAAGCTAGTAATTTGGGATGTTGCACTAATATCTTTGATTTCATATGCTTCATTTTTTGTAATAATTCATCAGCCATCCACAATATCAAGAACAGAGGTGAGACAATGGGGCTTCTCAGAAATTTACAATATATTTTTTACCCATTAACAATAGCTTAAACTAAAAACGTAAGTCCAAAATATTCAATCAAGATTTGTGCAGTACCGCCAATAATTGATATGTTATTAAAGGGACAGTATATACTAATTTTCATATAACTGCATGTAATAGACACTACTATAAAGAAGAATTTGCACAGATAATGATCTAAAGATCCAGTATAAAACCTTTTAAAAAAACGTACTTAGAAGCTCCCAATTAAGCACTGTTGATGAGGTTAGGCTGGGACAGTTAAAAGGGCTGGAGAAGCAGAGAGAGCAGACACTCACCCCCCCCCCTCCCCCTTGCATATGAAAAGACGGATTACATAAGCAGAAATCTGTAAACTTCAGTCTACATCAGATACTTTGGGCCTTAGTTAGGAGTCTGAAAATCAGCACAATGTTATTAAAAAATAAGCAAAACTATACGTTGTTACCAAAACAATCCCAGATGTGCGATATAAATGGATCATCTGCAAAACATTTATGCAAAGAAAAATGTAGGGTACAATGTCCCTTTAATGTAAGGTTGTAGCTTATAATAACCATGCTGATAAGATGTATATTGTTTCACTATGGCACACTTGACTATATATCTGCAAACAGTGACTTGGAACACACATGTAACCACGTCATATATGTACTACAGGTGAAACAGGCATTGGAAAGTCCACACTAATGGACACCATATTTAATACAAAGTTTGAAAGTGAGCCGGTGTCTCACATTGAGCCAGGAGTGCGGTTAAAAGCAAGGAGTTATGAACTGCAGGAGAGCAACGTACGACTGAAACTAACCATAGTGGATACAGTTGGATTTGGAGACCAGATAAACAAAGATGACAGGTACAGTATGAACTTACAAATAGTTTGTTTTATTTGCCTTTAATAGATTGGTCACAGGGAGTTATATATAGGGGTACAACATCTGCTTCTAGCTACACCTTTATTGTCTAAAGTCTGTCTTTTTGCTCTGAGAAGAGCACTAAATGAAAAAAGGAGCTGTCATGCAAATTTAACTGGTACCTCTGAGTCCAAACACAAGTGGTACTTTCTTAAATATTGGTGTTCTACTCCTAGTCTGGTTCACACAGGCCACAAAAAAATCTAAATCTAAATAAATGGGAGTGTACTCCAATAAAAATCTATATTCATTATCCTCTGAGGTATCGGTTGAAAGCGTGATGATGCATTGGAACTGCCAGTGGTCAGCCTGTTTTAAAAGTGTTAATTCATAATAAAAGTGTTGCTTTATATTGTTATTAAAGGAATATGAAACCCAATTTTTGGTTCAGCACCTAGGAAGCACTTGCTGATTGGTAACTAATTGTAGCCACCAATAAGCAAATGCTACCCAGGGTTTGAACCAAAAATGAGCCGGTGTTCTAAAATAAGTTGTATACTGCATAGGAATGTGTATACCACGTCACTGCTGGAGGTTTGTGGCGCTCACTGCGCATGCGCTAGAGGCCCAACCTCCTCAAAACAGCTGATTTAAACTACGCAACGGGTCGAGAAAATATATGGCACCACATTCCTGAGCGCACGTAGTATTGGGACCTGTACAGTGTTTTGTAAATATTCTAATAGTGGGAAGTTACAGCCTGTGTATTCCTTTGTGTGAAATCGCACTCTTCGATTTTCTGAGGCTAGAACGCTTGTAACAAAGTATAACGGCACTGACGATCGTGTTGTACTATATATTTAAATAGCGTTCTTGACTGCACACTGTTTGGGTCATTACAAATCCTGTTTCACTTATAGGTGGTTACTTTGAGTATTCCCTTTCTTGGGGCAAGGTAGCCATTGTTACCCTTAAAACCATCTGGTATCTGTTGGTTTACAACTATTCCCCACCCCCACTTTTTATCCTGTGTGGTGTCTTATTCCTAGTTCAGGCAAAGTGAATATCCTGCATTAAGCAAGTGGGCAGTGCAGATGGATCACTGAGGTGTAGTGCTGTGTGTGCATGCACGGCATTGATTGCGCATGCGCATTGCAGATGACGGTCCATAGAATTCCTCGACCCGTTGTTCTCAAATAAAGCCTTAAACAGCTGTTTGTAGGAGGTTGGGCCTCTTGCGCATGCGCAGTGAGCGCCACACCCCTCTAACAGCTGATTAAACGTCACCGGAAGTGACGTGATGGACACATTCCTATGGTAGACAACTTCTTTTAGAACATTGGGTCCTGAGCTCTCATTCCTGCTTTTCAAATAAAGATACCAAGAGAACAAATAAAAATTGATAATAGGAGTAAATTAGAAATTTGCTTAAAATTACATGCTCTATCTGAATTATGAAAGGAAAAAAATTGGGTTTCATATCCCTTTAATATAGTGGTAGCTCTTGAAGACAGCTCATTACAGAAATAACAATCAGACCAAAAAGCAAAAACGTGATTCAGACATTATTCACAGCGTATATAAACTTGGTGCAAAACAGGCCCTGCTCCAAAAAAAGATAACATTGTCCCAGATTCACTATGTTATGAATAACCTGACACGTTCAGATTTTTTTTCCCGATGTTCTGCTTTAATTTAGGTTACATGCATCAATCATGACAGTAATAAAACAACAACATTTTTTTCAGTAGAGTTTGTTAGCTATAACTAAAATAGGAAACTAATGTGTTTTATAATATCTTTGAAACTTTTTTTTTAAGAAGCAATAACGGTAAGGTATGTGATTTGTAAAGGGGGCAGCAAAATCTTCTCTTGGTTAGCCAAAAATCTTATGGCTCAGAAATATGGCTCAGGAAGAAAAAAATAAAATAAATGATCACATATTACTCATAATTATCTTTCTTTCAAGATAATGTACCTCTAAATACAGATGTGAACGTTTTAAACTTATTTTTTAGTGACCCACATTGATATTTGTACTTATTAGTATAGCATTTTTATTATATTTCCTTTTATTAAATTAAGATGTGTTACATGAATTTCAATAGTACATCAAGGGTGTCCCAAAACAAGATGTTGAGTGCCATTAAAGGGACCTTAGTCATCTTAAAGTCTTACCTCAGATTAAGCAGCAAATAGCCTCCTGCACCTTTTCTATATCATGCAGCAGGAATGGTAAAAAAAGTTATTTTAAAATGAATATTGTTTCTGGTCACTTTGAAATGACTGCCATGATATGCCCACTGATGATGTCACAATCCGAGCTGCATATGGCATCCAATCACAAAAGACTCACTAGTTGGATTTAACAGACTGTCAATGCTATTCGGCAGAGTGCCTAGATGTAGCCCAGATTGTGATGTCATCAGTGGGTGGAGCTTGGCAGCCATTTCAAAGTGGCCAGAAACAATATTCATTTTAAAGTGCCATACAACAGGTTGAGATCTGTGCTTATCCTAAAAGGGCTAATTAATTAAAAATAGTTTGCATAAAAAAAATGGCAAGTATTTTAAAATAATTTTCAAAAATAAGCAAAAATACTTACTTAGCCATGTTGTCTGGAGCACTGTGCTCCACCCCCCTTATCAGTGTTTAGACACAGGCATTGTATTTCAACTGAGTTCACAGCTTCTAGGCATGCTCCAGCAGATAATCCCTATGCACTTTTGTATTCTACCAAAGCAACAATAGATATAGATACAGCCATAGAAGGAAATGTGTGGGGGAGTTAGACAATTCAGAAACTAAAAGAAAGGGTTAATGGCGAGGTGCTGCAGTATAAGTTTGCAGGTAAAGTAATTAAAGTACATATTATATTATTTCTCCAACATAGGTGTGTCCGGTCCACGGCGTCATCCTTACTTGTGGGATATTCTCTTCCCCAACAGGAAATGGCAAAGAGCCCAGCAAAGCTGGTCACATGATCCCTCCTAGGCTCCGCCTACCCCAGTCATTCTCTTTGCCGTTGTACAGGCAACATCTCCACGGAGATGGCTTAGAGTTTTTTAGTGTTTAACTGTAGTTTTTATTATTCAATCAAGAGTTTGTTATTTTAAAATAGTGCTGGTATGTACTATTTACTCAGAAACAGAAAAGAGATGAAGATTTCTGTTTGTATGAGGAAAATGATTTTAGCACCGTAACTAAAATCCATGGCTGTTCCACACAGGACTGTTGAGAGCAATTAACTTCAGTTGGGGGAACAGTGTGCAGTCTCTTACTGCTTGAGGTATGACACATTCTAACAAGACGATGTAATGCTGGAAGCTGTCATTTTCCCTATGGGATCCGGTAAGCCATGTTTATTAAGATAGTAAATAAGGGCTTCACAAGGGCTTATTAAGACTGTAGACTTTTTCTGGGCTAAATCGATTCATTATTAACACATATTTAGCCTTGAGGAATCATTTATTCTGGGTATTTTGATATGATTATATCGGCAGGCACTGTTTTTGACACCTTATTCTTTAGGGGCTTTCCCTAATCATAGTCAGAGCCTCATTTTCGCGCCGGTATGGCGCACTTGTTTTTGAGGACAGCATGGCATGCAGCTGCATGTGTGTGGAGCTCTGATACATAGAAAAGTCTTTCTGAAGGCATCATTTGGTATCGTATTCCCCTTTGGGCTTGGTTGGGTCTCAGCAAAGCAGATTCCAGGGACTGTAAAGGGGTTAAATATAAAAACGGCTCCGGTTCCGTTATTTTAAGGGTTAAAGCTTCCAAATTTGGTGTGCAATACTTTTAAGGCTTTAAGACACTGTGGTGAAATTTTGGTGAATTTTGAACAATTCCTTCATACTTTTTCGCAATTGCAGTAATAAAGTGTGTTTAGTTTAAAATTTAAAGTGACAGTAACGGTTTTATTTTAAAACGTTTTTTGTGCTTTGTTATCAAGTTTATGCCTGTTTAACATGTCTGAACTACCAGATAGATTGTGTTCTGACTGTGGGGAAACCAAGGTTCCTTCTCATTTAACTATATGTATTTTATGTCATAAAAAAATTTAGTAAAAATGATGCCCAAGATGATTCCTCAAGTGAGGGGAGTAAGCATGGTACTGCATCATCCCCTCCTTCGTCTACACCAGTCTTGCCCATACAGGAGGCCCCTAGTACATCTAGTGCGCCAATACTCCTTACTATGCAACATTTAACGGCTGTAATGGATAATTCTATCAAAAACATTTTAGCCAATATGCCCACTTATCAGCGAAAGCGCGACTGCTCTGTTTTAGAAAATTCTGTAGAGCATGAGAACGCTGATGATATGGTTTCTGAAGGGCCCCTACACCAGTCTGAGGGGGCCAGGGAGGTTTTGTCTGAGGGAGAAATTTCAGATTCAGGAAACATTTCTCAACAAGCTGAACCTGATGTGATTACTTTTAAATTTAAGTTGGAACATCTCCGCACTCTGCTTAAGGAGGTGTTATCCAATTTGGATGATTGTGATTATCTGGTCATTCCAGAACCACTATGTAAAATGGAAAAGTTCTTAGAGGCCCCGGGGCCCCCCGAAGCTTTTCCTATATCCAAGCGGGTGGCGTACATTGTTAGTAAAGAATGGGACAGGCCCGGTATACCTTTAGTACCTCCCCCCATATTTATAAAATTGTTTTCCTATAGTCGACCCCAGAAAGGACTGATGGCAGACAGTCCCCAAGGTCGAGGGGGCGGTTTCTACTCTACACAAGCGCGCCACTATACCCATAGAAGATAGTTGTGCTTTCCAAGATCCTATGGATAAAAAATTAGAAGGTCTGCTAAAGATGTTTGTTCAGCAAGGTTCCCTTCTACAACCAATTGCATGCATTGTCCCTGTCACTGCAGCCGCGTGTTTCTAGTTTGATGAGCTAGGAAAGGCGATTATTAGTAATTCTTCTTCTTATGAGGAGATTATGGACAGAATTCGTGCTCTTAAATTGGCTAATTCTTTCACCCTAGACGCCACCTTGCAATTGGCTAGGTTAGCGGCGAAAAAATTCTGGGTTTGCTATTGTGGCGCAGAGCGTTTTGGTTAAAATCTTGGGCAGCGGATGCGTCTTCCAAGAACAAATTGCTTGACATTCCTTTCAAGGGGAAAACACTCTTTGGCCCTGACTTGAAAGAGATTATCTCGGATATCACTGGGGGCAAGGGCCACGCCCTTCCTCAGGATAGGTCTTTTCAAGACCAAAAATAAACCTAAGTTTCGTCCCTTTCGCAGAAACGGATCAGCCCCAAGGGCTACGTCCTCTAAGCAGGAAGGTAATACTTCTCAAGCCAATCCAGCCTGGAGACCTATGCAAGGCTGGAACAAAGGAAAGCAGGCCAGGAAACCTGCCACTGCTCCCAAGACAGCATGAAATGCGGGCCCCCGATCCGGGACCGGATCTGGTGGGGGGCAGACTCTCTCTCTTCGCTCAGGCTGGGGCAAGAGATGTTCTGGATCCTTGGGCGCTAGAAATAGTCTCCCAAGGTTATTCTCTGGAGTTCAAGGGGCTTCCTCCAAGGGGGAGGTTCCACAGGTCTCAGTTGTCTTCAGACCACATAAGAAGACAGGCATTCTTACATTGGGTAGAAGACCTGCTAAAAATGGGAGTGATTCATCCTGTTCCATTAGGAGAACAAGGGATGGGGTTCTACTCCAATCTGTTCATAGTTCCCAAAAAAGAGGGAACGTTCAGACCAATCTTAGATCTCAAGATCTTGAACAAGTTTCTCAAGGTTCCATCGTTCAAGATGGAAACCATTCGAACACTTCTTCCTTCCATCCAGGAAGGTCAATTCATGACCAAGGTGGATTTCAAGGATGCGTATCTACATATTCCTATCCACAAGGAACATCATCGGTTCCTAAGGTTTGCATTCCTGGACAAGCATTTCCAGTTCGTGGCGTTTTCTTTCGGATTAGCCACTGCTCCTAGGATTTTCTCATAGGTACTGGGGTCCCTTCTGGCGGTGCTAAGACCAAGGGGCATTGCTGTAGTACCTTACTTGGACGACATTCTGATTCGAGCGTCGTCCCTTCCTCAAGTAAAGGCTCACACGGACATTGTCCTGGCCTTTCTCAGATCTCACGGATGGAAAGTGAACGTGGAAAAGAGTTCTCTATCTCCGTCAACGAGGGTTCCCTTCTTGGGAACTATAATAGACTCCTTAGAAATGAGGATTTTTCTGACAGAAGCCAGAAAAACAAAACTCCTAGACTCTTGTCGGATACTTCATTCCGTTCCTCTTCCTTCCATAGCGCAGTGCATGGAAGTGATAGGTTTGATGGTAGCGGCAATGGACATAGTTCCTTTTGTGCGCATTCATCTAAGACCATTACAACTGTTCATGCTCAGTCAGTGGAATGGGGACTATTCAGACTTGTCTCCGAAGATACAAGTAAATCAGAGGACCAGAGACTCATTCCGTTGGTGGCTGTCCCTGGACAACCTGTCACAAGGGATGACCTTCCGCAGACCAGAGTGGGTCATTGTCACGACCGACGCCAGTCTGATGGGCTGGGGCGCGGTCTGGGGATCCCTGAAAGCTCAGGGTCTTTGGTCTCGGGTAGAATCTCTTCTACCGATAAATATTCTGGAACTGAGAGCGATATTCAATGCTCTCAAAGCTTGGCCTCAGCTAGCGAGGGCCAAGTTCATACATCAACCATCAGGGGGGAACAAGGAGTTCCCTAGCGATGGAAGAAGTGACCAAAATCATTCTATGGGCGGAGTCTCACTCCTGCCACCTGTCTGCTATCCACATCCCAGGAGTGGAAAATTGGGAAGCGGATTTTCTGAGTCGTCAGACATTGCATCCGGGGGAGTGGGAACTCCATCCGGAAATCTTTGCCCAAGTCACTCAACCGTGGGGCATTCCAGACATGGATCTGATGGCCTCTCGTCAGAACTTCAGAGTTCCTTACTACGGGTACAGATCCAGGGATCCCAAGGCGGCTCTAGTGGATGCACTAGTAGCACCTTGGACCTTCAAACTAGCTTATGTGTTCCCGCCGTTTCCTCTCATCCCCAGGCTGGTAGCCAGGATCAATCAGGAGAGGGCGTCGGTGATTTTGATAGCTCCTGCGTGGCCACGCAGGACTTGGTATGCAGATCTGGTGAATATGTCATCGGCTCCACCATGGAAGCTACCTTTGAGACGAGACCTTCTTGTTCTAGGTCCGTTCGACCCACTCCAGCTGACTGCTTGGAGATTGAACGCTTGATCTTATCAAAGCGAGGGTTCTCAGATTCTGTTATTAATACTCTTGTTCAGGCCTGAAAGCCTGTAACCAGAAAAATTACCACATAATTTGGTATATCTGTTGGTGTGAATCTGCAGGATTCCCTTGGGACAAGGTTAAGATTCCTAAGAGTCTATCCTTCCTTCGAGAAGGATTGGAAAAAGGATTATCTGTAAGTTCCTTGACGGGACAGATTTCTGCCTTGTCTGTGTTACTTCACAAAAAGCTGGCAGCTGTGCCAGATGTTCTAGCCTTTGTTCAGGCTCTGGTTAGAATCAAGCCTGTTTACAAAATTTTGACTCCTCCTTGGAGTCTCAACCTAGTTCTTTCAGTTCTTCAGGGGGTTCCGTTTGAACCCTTACATTCCGTTGATATTAAGTTATTATCTTGGAAAGTTTTGTTTTTGGTTGCAATTTCTTCTGCTAGAAGAGTTTCAGAATTATCTGCTCTGCAGTGTTCTTCTCCTTATCTGGTGTTCCATGCAGATAAGGTGGTTTTGCGTACTAAACCTGGTTTTCTTCCAAAAGTTGTTTCTAACAAAAACATTAACCAGGAGATAGTTGTGCCTTCTTTGTGTCCTAATCCAGTTTCAAAGAAGGAACGTTTGTTGCACAACTTGGATGTAGTTCGTGCTCTCAAATTTTACTTAGCAGCTACTAAGGATTTCAGACAAACTTTGTCTTTGTTTGTTGTTTATTCTGGTAAACGGAGAGGTCAAAAAGCAACTTCTACCTCTCTCTCCTTCTGGATTAAAAGCATTATCCGATTGGCTTATGAGACTGCCGGACGGCAGCCTCCTGAAAGAATCACAGCTCACTCCACTAGGGCTGTGGCTTCCACATGGGCCTTCAAGAACGAGGCTTCTGTTGATCAGATATGTAAGGCAGCGACTTGGTCTTCACTGCACACTTTTTCTAAATTTTACAAATTTGATACTTTTGCTTCTTCTGAGGCTATTTTTGGGAGAAAGGTTTTGCAAGCCGTGGTGCCTTCCATTTAGGTGACCTGATTTGCTCCCTCCCTTCATCCGTGTCCTAAAGCTTTGGTATTGGTTCCCACAAGTAAGGATGACGCCGTGGACCGGACACACCTATGTTGGAGAAAACAGAATTTATGTTTACCTGATAAATTACTTTCTCCAACGGTGTGTCCGGTCCACGGCCCGCCCTGGTTTTTTTAATCAGGTCTGATAATTTATTTTCTTTAACTACAGTCACCACGGTAACATATGGTTTCTCCTATGCAAATATTCCTCCTTAACGTCGGTCGAATGACTGGGGTAGGCGGAGCCTAGGAGGGATCATGTGACCAGCTTTGCTGGGCTCTTTGCCATTTCCTGTTGGGGAAGAGAATATCCCACAAGTAAGGATGACGCCGTGGACCGGACACACCGTTGGAGAAAGTAATTTATCAGGTAAACATAAATTCTGTTTTTGTCTCTATCCCAACTTGTTTTATGTCCCTTTAAAAAAAAAATTTTTACCGTTCCTGTTGCATGATATAGAAAAGGGTGCTGGAGGCTATTTGCAGCTTAATCTAAGGTAAGACGTTAAGATGACTAAAGTGTAGACTGTCCCCTTTAATCTGTTTTCTCAGATCACAAGCTGTGGTTGGTTTTTAAATTAGCCTTGGCTTAATAATGGTTAAGGCAGTTTCACTGAAGAGGGTGTCTGGAAATATTTTTGCATATTTGTAGAAAATGATTCAGACATTTATTTTTGGGTCTTTTATCAGGGCATATCCTAAGGATTTTGTATTAAAGGGACATTACTCACATAGGCCTAGATTTAGAGTTTGGCGGTAGCCGTGAAAACCAGCGTTAGAGGCTCCTAACGCTGGTTTTAGGCTACCGCCGGTATTTGGAGTCAGTGATTAAAGGGTCTAACGCTCACTTTTCAGCCGCGACTTTTCCATACCGCAGATCCCCTTACGTCAATTGCGTATCCTATCTTTTCAATGGGATCTTTCTAACTCCGGTATTTAGAGTCGTGGCTGAAGTGAGCGTTAGAATTCTAACGACAAAACTCCAGCCGCAGAAAAAAGTCAGTAGTTAAGAGCTTTCTGGGCTAACGCCGGTTTATAAAGCTCTTAACTACTGTGCTCTAAAGTACACTAACACCCATAAACTACCTATGTACCCCTAAACTGAGGTCCCCCCACATCGCCGCCACTCGATTAAATTTTTTTAACCCCTAATCTGCCGACCGCCACCTACGTTATACTTATGTACCCCTAATCTGCTGCCCCTAACACCGCCGACCCCTATATTATATTTATTAACCCCTAACCTGCCCCCCACAACGTCGCCGCCAGCTACCTACAATAATTAACCCCTAATCTGCCGACCGCAAAGAGCCGCCACCTACATTATAGCTATGTACCCCTAATCTGCTGCCCCTAACACCGCCGACCCCTATATTATATTTATTAACCCCCTAATCTGCCCCCCTCAACGTCGCCTCCACCTGCCTACACTTATTAACCCCTAATCTGCCGACCGCAAAGCGCCGCCACCTACGTTATCCTTATGTACCCCTAATCTGCTGCCCCTAACACCGCCGCCGCCAGCTACCTACAATAATTAACCCCTAATCTGCCGACCGGAGCTCACCGCTATTCTAATAATTTTTTTAACCCCTAAAGCTAATTCTAACCCTAACACCCCCCTAAATTAAATATAATTTTATTCTAACGAAATAAATTAACTCTTATTAAATAACTTATTCCTATTTAAAGCTAAATACTTACCTGTAAAATAAACCCTAATATAGCTACAATATAACGAATAATTACATTGTAGCTATTTTAGGATTAATATTTATTTTACAGGCAACTTTGTAATTATTTTAACCAGGTACAATAGCTATTAAATAGTTAAGAACTATTTAATAGTTACCTAGTTAAAATAATAACAAAATTACCTGTAAAATAAATCCTAACCTAAGTTACAATTAAACCTAACACTACACTATCATTAAATTAATTAAATAAAATACCTACAATTATCTACAATTAAACCTAACACTACACTATCAATCAATTAATTAAATACAATTCCTTCAAATAAATACAATTAAATAAACTAACTAAAGTACAAAAACAAAAAAAGAACTAAGTTACAAAAAATAAAAAAATATTTACAAACATTAGAAAGCAATACAACAATTTTAAACTAATTACACCTACTCTAAGCCCCCTAATAAAATAACAAAGACCCCCAAAATAAAAAAATGCCCTACCCTATTCTAAATTACTAAAGTTCAAAGCTCTTTTACCTTACCAGCCCTGAACAGGGCCCTTTGCGGGGCATGCCCCAAATAATTCAGCTCTTTTGCCTGTAAAAAAAACACATACAATACCCCCCCCTCCCCAACATTACAACCCACCACCCACATACCCCTAATCTAACCCAAACCCCCCTTAAATAAACCTAACACTAAGCCCCTGAAGATCTTCCTACCTTGTGTTAACCTCGCCAGGTTCACCGATCGGTCCAGAGTCTTGATCCAAGCCCAAGCGGGGGGCTGAAGAGTGATGTCCATCCTCGGGCTGAAGTCTGGATCCAAGCGGCGGCTGAAGAAATCCATCATCGGGCTGAAGTCGGAAGTCCATCATCGGGATGAAGTCTTCTATCAAGCCGCATCTTCAATCTTCTTTCTTCTGGAGCGGAGCCATCTTCTTCCAAGCCGACGCGGAACATCCTCTTCAACCGACGACTAGACGACGAATGACGGTTCCTTTAAGGGACGTCATCCAAGATGGCGTCCCTCGAATTCCGATTGGCTGATAGGATTCTATCAGCCAATCGGAATTAAGGTAGGAATATTCTGATTGGCTGATGGAATCAGCCAATCAGAATCAAGTTCAATCCGATTGGCTGATCCGATCAGCCAATAGAATGCGAGCTCAATCTGATTGGCTGATCGGATCAGCCAATAGAATGCGAGCTCAATCTGATTGGCTGATCGGATCAGCCAATCGGATTGAACTTGATTCTGATTGGCTGATTCCATCAGCCAATCAGAATATTCCTACCTTAATTCCGATTGGCTGATAGAATCCTATCAGCCAATCGGAATTCGAGGGACGCCATTTTGGATGACGTCCCTTAAAGGAACCGTCATTCATCGTCTAGTCGTCGGTTGAAGAGGATGTTCCGCGTCGGCTTGGAAGAAGATGGCTCCGCTCCGCTCCAGAAGAAAGAAGATTGAAGATGCGGCTTGATAGAAGACTTCATCCCGATGATGGACTTCCGACTTCAGCCCGATGATGGATTTCTTCAGCCGCCGCTTGGATCCAGACTTCAGCCCGAGGATGGACATCACTCTTCAGCCCCCCGCTTGGGCTTGGATCAAGACTCTGGACCGATCGGTGAACCCGGCGAGGTGAACACAAGGTAGGAAGATCTTCAGGGGCTTAGTGTTAGGTTTATTTAAGGGGGGTTTGGGTTAGATTAGGGGTATGTGGGTGGTGGGTTGTAATGTTGGGGGGGGTATTGTATGTGTTTTTTTTACAGGCAAAAGAGCTGAATTATTTGGGGCATGCCCCGCAAAGGGCCCTGTTCAGGGCTGGTAAGGTAAAAGAGCTTTGAACTTTAGTAATTTAGAATAGGGTAGGGCATTTTTTTATTTTGGAGGTCTTTGTTATTTTATTAGGGGGCTTAGAGTAGGTGTAATTAGTTTAAAATTGTTGTAATTTTTTCTAATGTTTGTAAATATTTTTTTATTTTTTGTAACTTAGTTCTTTTTTATTTTTTGTACTTTAGTTAGTTTATTTAATTGTATTTATTTGTAGGAATTGTATTTAATTAATTGATTGATAGTGTAGTGTTAGGTTTAATTGTAGATAATTGTAGGTATTTTATTTAATTAATTTAATGATAGTGTAGTGTTAGGTTTAATTGTAACTTAGGTTAGGATTTATTTTACAGGTAATTTTGTTATTATTTTAACTAGGTAACTATTAAATAGTTCTTAACTATTTAATAGCTATTGTACCTGGTTAAAATAATTACAAAGTTGCCTGTAAAATAAATATTAATCCTAAAATTATTTATATTGTAGCTATATTAGGGTTTATTTTACAGGTAAGTATTTAGCTTTAAATAGGAATAAGTTATTTAATAAGAGTTAATTAATTTCGTTAGATTTAAATTATATTTAATTTAGGGGGGTGTTAGTGTTAGGGTTAGACTTAGCTTTAGGGGTTAATACATTTATTAGAATAGCGGTGAGCTCCAGTCGGCAGATTAGGGGTTAATGTTTGAAGTTAGGTGTCGGCGATGTTAGGGAGGGCAGATTAGGGGTTAATACTATTTATTATAGGGTTAGTGAGGCGGATTAGGGGTTAATAACTTTATTATAATAGCGGTGCGGTCCGGTCGGCAGATTAGGGGTTAATAAGTGTAGGCAGGTGGAGGCGATGTTGTGGGGGGCAGATTAGGGGTTAATAAATATAATATAGGGGTCGGCGATGTTAGGACAGCAGATTAGGGGTACATAGGGATAATGTAAGTAGCGGCGGTTTACGGAGCGGCAGATTAGGGGTTAAAAATAATATGCAGGGGTCAGCGATAGCGGGGGCGGCATATTAGGGGTTAATAAGTGTAAGGTTAGGGGTGTTTAGACTCGGGGTACATGTTAGGGTGTTAGGTGCAGACGTAGGAAGTGTTTCCCCATAGCAAACAATGGGGCTGCGTTAGGAGCTGAACGCGGCTTTTTTGCAGGTGTTAGTTTTTTTTTCAGCTCAAACAGCCCCATTGTTTCCTATGGGGGAATCGTGCACGAGCACGTTTTTGAGGCTGGCCGCGTCCGTAAGCAACTCTGGTATCGAGAGTTGCAGTGGCGTTAAATATGCCTGTACGCTCCCTTTTTGGAGCCTAACGCAGCCATTCTGTGGACTCTCAATACCAGAGTTATTTTAAAGGTGCGGCCAGAAAAAAGCCAGCGTTAGCTACGCGGGTCGTTACCGACAAAACTCTAAATCTAGGCGTTAATGAATCATTTATAGAATTATGTATTCAGAGCAAATAGTAGCCTGAGAATAATATAGACATGTATTTTTAAAAATGATATTAGGTAACATTTTAATGTCTATAAAGCAGTTGGCGCCGCCATATTGTAACTTAGTTTTCTTTTTCTGTTATGGCCAATTAGGGACAGTTATTAATGCTCACTAAAGTTTGAGAATTTGGGAAGCCCACAATAATCAGAATTCAATTACAGGAAAATTGAACAAAATTAATAATTTAAGTATATTGCAAAGTTATTTTAATATATATAATTAAACATTGTATATGAATATCTCAAAGTGTTTAGTGTCCATTTAAAGTCTCAACTCTTAAATGGAATTCTACTGATTGCATAATACTTTTATTAATTGAATTTAAACAATAAGTTTGAATTATTATAATAGAAAATTTCCCAACATTTCTCACAGAGAGGGAGATGAAGGGGACATGTGGACAGTGCATGTGGACAGTGACCAGCAAGAGTTTGGTGGGTGGGGCTATAACAGGAGGGACGGGCACAAGGGAGTGCCATTGGACAGGCATGTTGTGAGCAGAACCAAGATAGTCCCAGGAAACCAGGACATATTCTCTAAGAAATTGCAGTAGAGGCAATGGGTGGACCTCTCGTGATGTGGGAGGTAGGCAATCTCTGGGAAAAATTGCTTTTTTTTTTTGTAAAGTTTAATTTTTTTTTTTTTTTTTTTTTACAGTTTAAAAGAATCTGAACAATAGAATCATCTTTAAACACACATAATGGGCTCCATTTATTAAGCAGTGGATGCTGCTTCGGAGGCCCATCGCTTCGTAAGACCGCTGTTCCTTAATCAAAAGGTGGCGGATTGAAATCATTCCGATCAGGATTATTGACAGTTCTTGCTAGCGGCCGATTGGCCGTCAGTGAGCAGGGGGCGGCATTGCACAAGTATTTCACCAGAAATGCTTGTGCAATGTATCTGCATTTAGCGATGTTGAGCGGGCATGATTCACTATAGCGAATCATGTCCACTCAATAAATATACCCCAATGCATTAATGTTTTGTTTTGAGCTCCTGTAGTGAGTAACAGAATTAAAAGGAAAGTCAACATTCTTATTAATGTTACATAATCCTGCACTTTGTACAAATTAATGAAACATTAACCTAGCGGTACCTGTAAAAAAATAAAATAAAGCATATTAAATATTTAACCCCCAAAACTTTATTTATCTTCACTTCCTCGCTGTCCTCTTCTGCTTCGCTCCTTTTTTTTTCAGCCGATAGGTTTACCCAGCATGGGAGTGCGCTACATTTAGTTCAGTGACACACTTTTGAAATAAGAGCGGCACAGAAGAATATGGCGTAAAGTTAAAGGGTTAGGGGCCGATTTATCATGGCCCGAACGAGGCCACATACATCTTTTTCTGCGCGAGCCTTCAGGCTCGCCGGCAACAGGAGTTAAGAAGGCGGCGTACAGCAATCAGCCAGATCACATACGATCGGGTTGATTGACACCCCCTGCTCGGGTTGATTGACACCCCCTGCTAGCGGCCGCGAATCTGCAGGGGCGCAAAGCACAAGCAGTTCACCAGAACTGCTTGTGCAATGTTAAATGTTGTTATGTCGGCATTCAGCAATGTCGGGCTGACATGATTGCTACAGCGGATCATGTACGTCCGACTCTTAATAAATCGGCCCCTTAGTCTTTAACATACATTATTTTTTTTACACGTATCGCTAGGTTAATGTTACATAATTCTGCACATATTGACTGTCCCTTTAAATTATCCATGGGAAAGTTTTGTGAGGAGTTGAATATATTTGTTTGTATATGTGCTCAGTCACATAACGGTTTCCAGCTGACACAATCTAATTTACCTCTAACACAAATAGAACAATATTTTTACATTTTGCCCATTAAAGAAGCTCTAACCTTTGATGCCCTATTTCCCATGGCTGTTTCCTTGTATGGACAAAATGATAATGCTGCATCAGTCCAGAACTCTTGTTTCCACAATGCTGTGTCAGGGGACTGTGCCTGCTGATCTAAAGAACCCATTAGGAAGTCTGGACAGGAAAGCTAAATATTTCACAGCTGTTCAACATGACTAAGTATTTTTTTTTCTTTCTTATCATTGTTAAACACTAAGGGCCAGAGTAGAAGTGGAGCGCTAAATATTGCTTTCATGAAAGCGATATTTGCGCTCCACTGAGTGATACCAGCGCACACGAATTTGCGCTGGTATTACAAGTTGACAGCAATTGTTTGCATTTATGGGAAGCATTGCGCTCACAAGATTGTGATTCCATAGGCTGCAATGGAAGCCTTGTTCCGATGCTGTCATACACGGTACAGAACCAAAGTGCAGCAAAGGGGGTAAGGCATGCAGCGATGGCAGCACATTTTAAATATATATGTATATGACTATATACAAATATATACACATATTAACACATAAATATATATATATATATATACACAAAAGCATATACATATATATTTACAGGGAACACACAATTTATTGGGAACACACAGTTCCTATAGACCGCAATGTAAAGGCACTTATCAGTGCCGTTTTTTTTTCTTACAACCCACACCCGCCAACTTTAGCCCCTGAAAACTGCCTGGTGCAGTTATTTTATTTTTAAAAAATGCTATATTTTTTATTTTTTTATAAAATACACACCACTGTATTTTGGGGGCTTTTGGGGCACATTTATAAAATTAAATCTGATGTCTGGTTAATTTTATGAGCGCTAATTGCTACCACAATTATTTAGCATGCGATAAATTAGCGCTCCACTTGTAATCTAGACCTTAATAAATTCAAGCTAGAATGATGTATTTAAAGGAAAGATTAGCCTGAGTATAATATGTATTTATGTGTAATAATTGTTATTATATTTAAGTATTGAAAAAATAAGTGTATCGTTTTAGTGTCAATAAAGCAATGGGTTACCCCGTGTTATAACCTAGGTTTCCTTTTTACTGAGGTCAAATAAGGACATTTGGGTCACTAGAACCCTTCCAATCTGAGAGACCTGGAGCAATTGGAGAAAGAAGTGTGGTACAAAATTCCAGGAGAGAGGTGTAAGAAATCATTGATGGTTACAGAAAGCTATTGATTTCAGTTATTTTTTCCAAGGGGTGTGCTACCAAATATTAAATTGAAGGTGCCAATAATTGTGTCCAGTCCATTTTTGGAGTTTTGCGTGGAATGTATCAAATTTACATTCCGCGCAAAATTATTTACATTATTTATTAATATTTTGAATACTTCATATTTAATAAATACATAATGCGAGTACATAAATTTTTCATATGTGCTAACCTGACTTGAGGAGCATTATGTATTTATTAAATATTAAATATTGAAAAATATTAAAAAAATAATGTAAATAATTAAAAATTAAAACCATAGAATATATATATATATATATATATATATATATATATCAAAATAGATCCGCACTCACTGGACTTTAAATAACGTGGTTTATTGTTGTGACGTTTCGGGGATCATAGTCCCCTTCATCAGAAGGTTTGGTCTGATGAAGGGGACGTTTTGATCCCCGAAACATCACAATAATAAACCACATTTTGTTATTTAAAGTCCAGTGAGTGCTGATCTATTTTGCAGTATTGAAAACCATTGTTCCTGACACCCTGGCCAGTCAATGAGGAGGTGAGAGTGCTTATCCCACAACTATTGCTTTATATATATATATATATATATATATATATATATATATATATATATATATATATATATATATATATATATATATTTATTTATATTACAGTATCTATAATAATTATTAAAGGGACACTGAACCCAATTTTTTTCTTTCATGATTGAGATAGAACATGAAATTTTAAGCAACTTTCTAATTTACTCCTATTATCACATTTTCTTTATTCTCTTGGTATCTTTATTTGAAATGCAAGAATGTAAGTTTAGATGCCGGCCCTTTTTGGTGAACAACCTGGGTTTTCCTTGCTGATTGGTGGATAAATTCACCCACCAATAAAAAAAAAAGTGCTGTCCAGAGTTCCATAAAAAAAAGTTTAGATGACTTCTTTTTCAAATAAAGATAGCAAGAGAACGAAGAAATCACGAAAGAAAATTTTTGGGTTCAGTGTACCTTTAAGTATTAGTAAAAGGTTTTTACAATATTTCATATTTAATATTTCAATAATAAGCCTTAAGATAACTAATTTGTAATGTTCGCTAACCCAACAATGCATTAAACCGAAAGCGAGAAACCTGAAGCGCATTACGCATATTTTACATTCCAATGTGCATATTTTACATTCCAGTTTTTATTATTAAATATATATTTCTATATATATTTTTGATAATGTTAAGATAAAACATATATATGTATTCCTATATATCTATAGGAATCAATATACAGGTATATATATATTAATTTAAGTATGTGAAGAATATTAAAATGTGAAATATTAAGTGTTAGGTTTTCTTTTTTTCTGTGCTCTCCAATGAAATATGTGGGGAGAAAAAGTTAGCGTGGTCGCGATATCCGAAGCCCTTTATTTAGCACAAATCATGTTTAGCTTGTGTGCAAAAGTTTTACTTTCAACTTGTACACATGCAAAGCAAAAAAGATTATTTTTAGAGAGTTAACGTTTTAGCGTGCCACTTGTAATCTAGCCCACTATCAAAATAATATACCAGTAGTTTGATAAAAAGTGGTTTGGAAGGCCATTTTTAAAAATAATAATAGTCCGTAGCAAAACTCAGTATGGTCTCTGTATGCATCAAGTGTTTATACTCTGGAATAAAAGCCTTACAACAGGATACATTGATATGGGGAGATCCATATTAGGTTGTTTCTCTTTGCTACTGTCCCCATATATAAATATTTCCTTTAGGGCTTATGTCCCTACATTTACTACGTGGATATAAAGGATTACCAGCCCAGTCTATGGGTATGTAGGGTTTATATGAATTTATTTGTGTGCCGTTATAAACAGATGTGTCCAAGGGAACGTTGAAGACCATAAAACAGAACTGCTGTAACTCGTGCTGTGTTTGCATTTCAGCTACAGACCTATTGTCGAGTACATTGATGCGCAGTTTGAGGCCTTTTTGCAGGAAGAACTGAAGATCAAGCGATCTCTCTACAACTACCACGACACAAGGATTCACGCTTGTCTATACTTCATCGCTCCCACTGGACACTCTTTGAAGTCTCTTGACTTGGTCACCATGAAGAAGCTTGACAGTAAGGTACTCACTGATATTCTCAGCAGCACTGGTCTTCTGCTGCCATTTCTATGTTTTCTCCTTATACAACAATAATGTTTGTACTACTTATGTGTAAGCTGGGCGTGTGTTCGCCTTGGTTCTGGAAAACAAACAGTTCTTATGCTTTTCTGTACAAAGACAGCATTATTAAATGTGTTTAAAGGAACAGTTACCGTATATAAAATCTTTAGTTATGCATGGTCAAACAGTATACTTATTTTGCCCCCTTTTCATGTAATTTTGTTCTAAAATTTGTGGATTTTTAATTCTCAGTACTGAAAATGCACACTGCTGACTTCTCAAGGTTAACCCTGGTACATAACTTTCTCTATTTGGTTTTACCTGATAAAAACTGCAAAACAATGCATCCTATACTAACATTATCCTTGTGGCTCGCCTTGTCAGCTGCAGACTCCAGCCCTGATTGGCTCCTCTAAATAAGGCAAGTGATGGGTGGAAATTGGCTATTGAAAAACAATTACAGCCAGCAATATGTAAATGTATTTTAAAAATGTTTTGAGTTAGCTGATATTTTTTGCAAAATAAGCAAAATGTCTTGTAATTACAAGGTATTCACTATTCCTTTAACCAACAAATCAAAAGTATTGTCAAACAACTGCCTACTTTGGAGAATTAAGTTTAAAGTACCTACTGGGCGCAAGCTTCCTCGGTCTGCTAATATCCTGTGCTCTTGGTACATATTTTCATGCGCATGTGGGCAGGCACTAGATCGCTATTGAATTTGGTGATGCTTTATTATTAAACAATAAGGCTAATGTCTGTACCTCCTGCTCCATAAACGTTAATACAACATGCACTCTAGCAATACAATAACGTTTCTGCACACTTTAGCACCACGTGTCTTGTATGTACAATAAGGAGCTATAAAAAAAACATTACGCAGTCTTGTTTGCTCTACTTACCACTTGCCTTATTTGGAGGAGCCATCCCATCCCATACTTGTTAACTGTAGAACACACAATTAGCCACAGTCATTAAGTTAGCAAACATGGTTTTCTTTTACGGTTCTTATCTCTGCTGAAGCCAATTAAGGGCATATATGTAGCAGGGTTGTTTGTGATGCCCCTTAGAGTTTTAAGACTCGTACTGTTGTACTATGCATGATTAAGCTTTATTTTGTCATTTGAAATAGCTGCTTTTGCCTGTTGAAACCATTATCCATACTGAAAATATGAATACTGCAGTATTTGCTGCATATAAGCTATCGGCTAGGTCACGAGTTTTGTCGGTAAGGCTGTGCGTTGCTAACGCTCCTTTTTTTCTTACCGCTCCCTTTAAACAACGCTGGTATTATCAGTTTTCTTTAAGCCGGCGTTAGCCTCAGAAAAGTGAGCGTTGAGCAAAATTTAGCTCCACATCTCACCTCGATACCAGCTTTGCTTACGGTAGCGGTAATATGGCTAAACGTGCTCGTGCACGATTTCCCCATAGGAAACAATGGGGCTGAGCTGGCTGAAAAAAAAAAAACACCTGCAAATAAGCAGCGTTCAGCTCCTAACGCAGCCCCATTGTTTCCTATGGGGAAAGAAAATTTACGTCTGCACCTAACACCCTAACATGAACCCCGAGTCTAAACACCCCTAATCTTACAATTATTAACCCCTAATCTGCCGCCCCTGCTATCGCTGACATCTGCATTATATTATTAACCCCTAATCTGCCGCTCTGGACACCACCTACATTATACTTATAAACCCCTAATCTGCTGCCCCCCACAACGCCGACACCTACATTTTATTTATTAACCCCTATTCTGCCCCCCCACGTCGCCGCAACTATATTACATTTATTAACCCCTAATCTGCCGCCGCCGCCGCCAACGTCACTGCCACTATAATAAAGTTATTAACCCCTAAACCTAAGTCTAACCCTAACCCCCCCTAACTTAAATATAATTTAAATTAAACAAAATTAATTTAACATAATTAAATAAATGAATCCTATTTAAAACTAAATACTTACCGATAAAATAAACCCTAAGCTAGCTGCAATATAACTAATAGTTACATTTGTATCTATCTTAGGGTTTATTTTTATTTTACAGGCAACTAGGTACAATAGTTATTAAATAGTTATTAACTATTTAATAACTACCTAGCTAAAATACGTACAAAATTAACTGTAAAATAAATCCTTAACTAAGTTACAATTACACCTAACACTACACTATCATTAAACTAATTACCTAAACTACCTACAATTAATTACAATTCAATTAAATAAACTAAATTACGAAAAAAAACCCACTAAATTACAGAAAATAAAAAAAGAATTACAAGAATTTTAAACCAATTACACCTAATCTAATCCCCCTAATAAAATAAAAAAGCCCCCCAAAATAAAAAAAATTCCCTACCCTATACTAAATTACAAATAGCCCTTAAAAGGGCCATTTGCAGGGCATTGCCCCAAATTAATCAGCCCTTTTACCTGTAAAAAAAAAATACAACCCCCCCCCAACATTACAACCCACCACCCACACACCCCTACTCTAAAACCCACCCCATCCCCCCTTAAAAAAACCTAACACTAGCCCCCTGAAGATCACACTACCTTGAGCCGTCTTCACCCAACCGGGCACAAGTGGTCCTCCAGAGGGTCCGAAGTCTTCATCCGATCGGGGCAAAAGAGGTCCTCCAGACGGCAGAAGGCTTCATCCAGGCGGCATCTTCTATCTTCATCCTTCCAGACGGAGCGGGTCCATCTTCAATCCAGCCGACGCGGAGCATCCTCTTCAAACGAAGTCCTAACGAAGAATGAAGGTTCCTTTAAATGACGTCATCCAAGATGGCGTCCCTTGAATTCTGATTGGCTGATAGAATCCTATCAGCCAATCGGAATTAAGGTAGTAAAAATCCTATTGGCTGATATAATCAGCCAATCGGATTGAAGTTTAATGCGATTGGCTGATCCAATCAGCCAATAGGATTGACCTCGCATTCTATTGGCTGTTCCAATTAGCCAATAGAATGCGAGGTCCATCCTATTGGCTGATTGGATCAGCCAATCAGATTGAACTTCAATCCGATAGGCTGATAGCATCAGCCAATAGGATTTTTCCTACCTTAATTTCCGATTGGCTGATAGGATTCTATCAGCCAATCGGAATTCAAGGGACGCCATCTTGGATGACGTCATTTAAAGGAACCTTCATTCTTCATTAGGACTTCGTTTGAAGAGGATGCTCTGCGTCGGCTGGATTGAAGATGGATCCGCTCCGGAAGGATGAAGATAGATGCCGCCTGGATGAAGCCTTCTGCCGTCTGGAGGACCTCTTCTGCCCCGATCGGATGAAGACTTTGGACCCTCTGGAGGACCACTTGTGCTCGGCTGGGTGAAGACGGCTCAAGGTAGGGTGATCTTCAGGGGGTTAGTGTTTTTTTAAGGGGGGATTGGGTGGGTTTTAGAGTAGAGGTGTGTGGGTTGTAATGTTGGGGGGGGTATTGTATTTTTTTTTTTACAGGTAAAAGAGTTTATTACTTCGGGGCAATGCCCCGCAAAAGTCCCTTTTAAAGGCTATTTGTAATTTAGTATAGGGTAGGGAATTTTTTTTATTTTGGGGGGCTTTTTTATTTTATTAGGGGATTAGATGAGGTGTAATTAGTTTAAAATTCTTGTAATTCTTTTTTTATTTTCTGCAATTTAGTGTGTTTTTTCTCGTAATTTAGTTTATTTAATTAAATTGTAATTAATTGTAGGTAGTTTAGGTAATTAGTTTAATGATAGTGTATTGTTAGGTGTAATTTGTAACTTAGGTTAAGATTTATTTTACAGGTAATTTTGTACTTATTTTAGCTAGGTAGTTATTAAATAGTTAATAACTCTTCAATAACAATTCTACCTAGTTAAAATAAATACAAAGTTGCCTGTAAAATAAAAATAAATCATAAGCTAGATACAATGTAACTATTAGTTATATTGTAGCTAGCTTATGGTTTATTTTATCGGTAAGTATTCAGTTTTAAATAGGATTAATTAATTTAATTATGTTACATTAATTTCCTTTAATTTAAATTATATTTAAGTTGGGGGGGGTTAGACTTATTTTTAGGGGTTAATAAATTTATTATAGTAGCGGCGGCGTTGGGGTCGGAAGATTAGGGGTTAATAAATGTAGGTAGGTGCCGGCGACGCTGGGGGGGCAGGTTAGGGGTTAATAAATATAATGTAGGTGTCGGCGATGTTAGGGGCAGCAGATTAGGGGTTCATAGTTATAATGTAGGTGGCGACGATGTCCGGTCGGCAGATTAGGGGTTAAAAAAAATTATTTTAGTGTTGGGGGGGGGGGCTTGGTTTAGGGGTTTAATAGGTAGTTTATGGGTGTTAGTGTACTTTTTAGCACTTTAGTTAAGAGCTTTATGTTCTGGTGTTAGCTTATAAAACTCTTAACTACTGACTTTTAAATGCGGTAGGAGTCTGGACAGGAGAGGCTGTACCGCTCACTTTCTCCAAGACTCATAATACCAGCGTTAGGCAAATCCCATTAAAAAGATAGCATCTGCAATTGACGTAAGGGGATTTGCGGTAGCCTCGAGTCGCGGAAAAAAAGTGAGCGGTACACCTGTACCTGCCTGACTCGTAATGCCAGCGGGCATTAAAAAGCAGCGTTAGGACCCCTTAAGGCTGCTTTTTTACCCTAACGCGAAACTCGTGATCTAGCCGTATATAAACAAAAGGTAGCTACAGAAATCAACCTCCCAGAGGAGGTTGCAAGGGAGAGAAACAGCCCAGTCCATTTAAAGGGACATGAAAGCCAAAGTATTTATTTTGTGATTCAGGCAGAGCATGCAATTTTAAAAAGGTTTTCAATTTACTTCTAGTATCAAATTGAGTTTGTTCTCATGGTATTCTTTGTTGAAGAGATATCTAGATTGGTAGTGTGTGCTTTTCTGGAGCTGTACATCACAGGTAACACTACTGTTATTGCGAATGTATAACATATTTATAAAACTGCTGCCATAGATGTGCATGTTCCTACACCTTCCTGCATGCTTTTCAACAAAGAATACCAGAAGAACAAAATACATTTGATAATAGAAGTAAATTTGAATGTTTTTTACTACACATTAGACTCATCAAAGAAATGTTTTTGGTTTTGTCCCTTTAAAAGGGTGTTCCTGCATCTCTGTTGACTACAATAATCTCTTGCATGCGTCCTTATAACAAATAGTGTAGGCTGTGTGTTTATTTATTTATTTGTCTGTGACTCGTGCTATGAACAGATCTTGCCTTGAATGTGAGTTTTATCAGGGTTTGATTGAGCTCTCTGTACTCAGGTGGTGAAATCCTGAGCTCTCGTCATGTTAACAGCACTTGAAGCCTGGAATTTCCTACAAATGTTTGATCAGCTTTATCTGTAAAAACATCATGTGAATCAATCAGCACAGCTTCTAAAATTAGCAAACGCCAAGATAAAATAGTGTAGGAGACATGTATGTTTTCATATAAATATTTATAGATTGTCATAGAAAGAAGATAGAAGATTTAAAAATTAAAATAAAATTAAGTTCTGGTTTATTCTGCTTATTTCAGGGCATGACAAACCCATTAGCCAGGTAGCCACTGGCTCCTAGAATTTTACCCCTGACTTGTAACTTTTTGAGCTATTCTCCATATATCTAAATACAAATACGCCTGTCTGGCTGCTAAAAATATGTTTGGTTCCTAAATATTTTTATTGGCTCCTAAATGTTAAACAAATTTGTTGACCCTTGGCTTATGTTTGATTATTGTTTAATATTATATACTATATATATAATATATATATATATGTTTATAATATATGTATACATATATATATATATGTATACTAGTCTTAAAGCCCGTGTACACAAGTCAAAATGTGTAAGGCCAGATATGTTGGTAGCTGCCCAACTGACTTCCCCCTCCCTACCCTCTGATCCCCCGATCCACTCGGATCCCCTCTCCCTCATCCCCCCTCACTGCCAACATTTTTTTTTTCTGTAGCGTCCCACCCGCTCCCGCCCCCCTCTAGCGAGGTGCCGCCCACCTCCTAACCCCTCCTAACCCTCCCAACCAACGCTGGTCGTCACAGCCTTTGTGAACATTTTTTTTTTCTGTAGCGTAGCGGTCCCACCTGCTCCCGCTCCCCTCCAGCGAGGTGCCACCCACCGCCCTCCCTCCTAACCCTCCCGGTGCTGGTCGTCACAACATTTGTTTTTCACGTGAATTATCTCCTGCGCAGCAGTCTCTTATCCTTATGGCCAGGTATGTTTGTCTCGCACTGCAGTCTATACTGCGCATGACTGCATCGGACAAACATACCTGGCCTTTTATAATAAAGGATTGACTTACAAGGGGCATTATTCTCTTATAATTGCAGTTTATGCAAATCAAAATCAACCCATCAGGGCTCTCAGCCAATTTTTCTGCTAAATTAATGTCACTTCAGTTTTCATTGCATTATCCAGTCGTCACAGTTGGAGTTTATTTTTATTTTTTAACAAAGACCCAGAATATGTGTTTTGTCACATTTAAAGGGACACTGAACCCATTTTTTTTCTTTAATGATTCAGATAGAGCATGCAATTTTAAGCAACTTTCTAATTTACTACTTTTATCAATAAATATTAATTTATTTATTTATAAATAAATTAATATTTATGTATTAATTTATTTATAATAGAAATGTTATATCTTGATGTAAATTAAATAACTTAAAAGGATATGAAACCACTATTTTTTGTTTCATGATTCATATAGAGCATGCAATTTTAAGCAACTTTCTAATTTACTACTTTTACCAATTTTTTTTTTTTTTATTCGAAAAAGCAGGAATCTAAGTTTAGGAGCCGGACCATTTTTGGTTCAGAACCCTGGGTAGCGCTTGTTGATTGGTGGCTACATTTGTGTTTCATATCCCTTTAATGTACATAACACATTGTATTTGGTGAAACTTTTCAGAAATAAGGAGATAACATACTAAATTAAACTGATGAAAAAGTAAGCTGTTACTATTTCAGGGGCCCGTGCATATGCTTCGCATGTCAGTCCACCCACATTCAAACACTGCGCCCACAACAAGATCCGGTAATGGTTTGTAATTATGATAGAAACTGATTCATCCCTGATGTTGTACACAAGGACTGACGCTCTCTGAGCAGTCACATTGTCTGAATTGGTGTTCTGTTGCATGCACAGCAAATGAACATATGGCTAGTGAAGCAGTAATCATTTTAGCTAGAAGCATTTTTTTCTAATATATTGCAAAAATGCATCTAGGGACACTGAACCCAATTTTTTTCTTTCGTGATTCAGATAGAGCATGCAATTTTAAGCAATTTTATAATTTACTCCTATTATCAATTTTTCTTTGTTCTCTTGCTATCTCTCTTGCTATCTTTATTTGAAAAAGAAGGCATCTAAGCTAAGGAGCCAGACAATTTTTAGTTCAGACCCTGGACAGCACTTGTTTATTGGTGGGTGAATTTATCCACAAATCAGCAAGAACAACCCAGGTTGTTCACCAAAAATGGGCCGGCATCTAAACTTACATTCTTGCTTTTCAAATAAAGATACCAAAAGAATGAAGTGATTTAAAGTGATAGTAAATTCTAGTGTTTGTGAAACGCTAGGATTTACCAATGCAACAAATGAAGGGGACTTTCAGTCATGAAGTATAAAATACTTTATGCTGAAAGTTCCTTTATTTTTCTGTAGCGTTTGCCACTCAGACAGAACGCTATTTTGCATTGAGGTGATCTTAAACAATAGCGTGCTAGCTATCCAGCATAATGTGAGCTGGCCCGCATGGCTATCGGTGAAGAGGAGGTAAACGTCACTTCATTGAAAAAAAGCGTCCTGCCGTGGGCTGCCTGAGGAGCTCAGCGAACGGCAAACGCTACAGACAAATAAAGGAACTAAAAGCATGAAGTATTTAATACTTCATGACTGAAAGTCCCCTTTATTTGCTGCACTGGTAAATCCTAGTGTTTCACAAACGCTAGGACTTACCATCACTTTAAAATCGAAATGCACTCATGCACATTTCAGTAGAAATTATTATGTAGATAATAGAAGTAAATTGGAAAGTTGTTTAACTTTGTATGCTCTATCTGAATCAAAAATCTTAGGTTTCATGTCCTTTAAACCCTGGCAAAGGGATTCAACGTATAGTTAAAATAGTACTGGAGTTTCCAATCGGAAACGGCTTGTGAGCCAATCAGCTGAGCTAGTTGCACAGATGGGTTGTGTACCTAGCGGTGCTGATTGGGTCAGCAGTAGTTTCCGCTTCGTTTATAATTACATGATCTAATGAATGAGAGCGTGCAATTTTTTCAATATAATGGATAGTCCTTTATCCTGCTACATCCATAAAATCATCTGGCAGATGTTGGGAGGTATATTATATTAAAAAAATATGTATAATACTTACTGAAATAGAAATGATGCTTTACATTTACATTTTTGCTTGATTTCCATTAAGCTAAGCAAGGGATTAAAATAATCATGAATAGAAAGCATTTGCCATAGAAAGACAAGAGATACAAATAAATACATTGCAAGGTAAAATCTTTTACCATCTGAAAATTAAGAAAGAAAATATTTTTATTCTGAATACAGAAGTAGTGTATTTATGCATTACCTGAACTAGAGCTATTTTTATTATACATCTTACTTGAAAATAATTCAATTACAATATTCAGCGAGCAGGATTCAGAACAAATCGAATACATTTGCTGCCTTGAACTGTCATATCCAGATTATACTGGAATATGTGATTCTTACTTACTATTCTTTAAAGTGCCATCTCATGGAGGAGAGTGGAATTACAACTGATTTTTTTTTTTTTTTTTATAATTACACCAGTACAATATTTAGTCAATTCAAAAGATATTTGCACTAAATATGAGAAATATAAAATAATAGCAGGAAATGATCTGAGATTGTGCTAATTGTTAATAAAATTATTAATTGATTTCAGACCACAATTACCATTTCTCCAATAATAAAAAAGTCATCTTTTTAAACACACATTACGTTAAACATGTTCTTTATTAACTAAATAAATATTTTTCTAAGTTATGTTTAAAGGGACACTGAACCCAATTTTTTTTCTTTCGTGATTCAGATAGAGCATGCAGTTTTAAGCAACTTTCTAATTTACTCCTATTATCAATTTTTCTTTGTTTTCTTGGTATCTTTGTTTAAAAAAGCAAGTATGTACGCTTACGAGTCTGGCAATCTTTGGTTGAGCACCTAGGTACAGCTTGCTGATTGGTCGCTAAATGTACATACCAATCAGCAAGCGCTATCCAGGGTGCTGAACCAAAAACGGCTCATAAAAAAAAAATTAATAATAGGAGTAAATTAGAATGTTGCTTAAAATTGGTCGCTTTATCAGAATCATTAATGAAAAAAATTGGGGTCAGTATCCATTTAAATCTAAGTTAAACTTTAATGATTCAGACAGAAAATGCAATAAAAAAATCTTTATGATTTACTTCCATTATCAATTTGTGTCAATTGTGTCTTTGAGTGCACAATATCTGAGGCACAAGTTCCAAGTAAGCATTTGCAAGAGGTCATGGTATATTTGTATATGAGTCTGTTATTGTCTGATGGCTGTCACATGATTTATAGGACAGGGGGATTCAGATTGTTTATTCGCATTTTTTTTTAAATTCTGCATTTGTTGAATATGCCATTCTATTGTGTTTTATGCTCTTTTAAGCAATTCACACGAATACTTTAAATAAAAAAAAAAATATTTAACTCACACCATTCAAGAGACTTGTTACCTCAGGATATTTACGGCTTTGTTGGTTAATAGCAATTCATTATTATTTATTTATTATCATTTACATTTAAATTGCTGCTGAATTCCATAGCACTGGATAAATAAATCAATGACGCTGATTCATTGTAAGCAGAGCAAACCATTTAAGGGTTTGGACCAGATTTTGTTGATATTTGCAATAGAAGAAACCGCCAGTCTCATTGTGACCCTTCCAACAAGAATACAATTAGTCCTATACAAAAGAGAGATCTGATTAATCATAAAAGTCTTTCCCAAAGCAGTTCACTATTTACAGCATTGAACATCACTCAAAGATAGCACCTAAATAATACTACAGAGGTTTATATATATTTTCTACATTTCCTTTTGTGTATTGTATTGCTTTTTCTTCTCTGCATTAGTTTGCTGGTAAGTAAATATAATATATGAACATTATTTAACAAGCAATAACATAGTTTTGATTTAAATATCTACAGCAACTGCTTACTAAAACACTAAACATTAAAATGGATTAACCTCTCTTGGTATCTGTTGTTGAAAAGCTGAGATAGGCTCAGAAGAAGCAATGCGCTCTTGGGAGCTAGCTGGTGATTTGTGGCTACAAGCATAGCATATACCTATTGTCATTGGCTCATCAGATGTGTTCAGCTAGGTCCTACCCTAAAAATTGTCATTGTTTAAAAAGATCCCTTTATTACTCATTCCCCAGTTTTGCATAACCAACACTGTTATATTAATATACTTTTCTCCAACATAGGTGTGTCCGGTCCACGGCGTCATCCTTACTTGTGGGATATTCTCCTCCCCAACAGGAAATGGCAAAGAGCCCAGCAAAGCTGGTCACATGATCCCTCCTAGGCTCCGCCTTCCCCAGTCATTCTCTTTGCCGTTGTACAGGCAACATCTCCACGGAAATGGCTTAGAGTTTTTTGGTGTTTAAATGTAGTTTTTATTCTTCAATCAAGAGTTTGTTATTTTAAAAATAGTGCTGGTATGTACTATTTACTCTGAAACAGAAAAGAGATGAAGATTTCTGTTTGTAAGAGGAAAATGATTTTAGCAACCGTTACTAAAATCGATGGCTGTTTCCACACAGGACTGTTGAGAGGGAATTAACTTCAGTTGGGGGAAACAGTGAGCAGACTTTTGCTGCTTGAGGTATGACACATTTCTAACAAGACTTGGTAATGCTGGAAGCTGTCATTTTCCCTATGGGATCCGGTAAGCCATTTTTATTAAATAAGAATAAAGGGCTTCACAAGGGCTTAAAGACTGGTAGACATTTTTCTGGGCTAAAACGATTGATTTATAAGCATTTTTAATAGTTTATAGCTTTGAGGAGTTATTTTATTCTTAGGAATTATGTTAAATAACCGGCAGGCACTGTATTGGACACCTTTTTCACTGGGGGCCTTCTCTAATCATAGGCAGAGCCTCATTTTCGCGCCTCTATTGCGCAGTTGTTTTTGGGAAGCAAGGCATGCAGATGCATGTGTGAGGAGCTCAGATACATAGAAAAAGCTTACTGAAGGCGTCATTTGGTATCGTATTCCCCTCTGGGCTTGGTTGGGTCTCAGCAAAGCAGATACCAGGGACTGTATAGGGGTTAAATATAAAAACGGCTCCGGTTCCGTTATTTTAAGAGTTAAAGCTTTCAAATTTGGTGTGCAATACTTTTAAGGCTTTAAGACACTGTGGTGAAAATTTTGGTGAATTTTGAACAATTCCTTCATACTTTTTCACATTTTCAGTAATAAAGTGTGGTTCAGTTTAAAATTTAAAGTGACAGTAACGGTTTTATTTTAAAACGTTTTTTTGTACTTTGTTATCAACTTTTTGCCTGTTTAACATGTCTGAACTATCAGATAGAATATGTTCTGTATGTGAGGAAGCCAAGGTTCCTTCTCATTTAAATAGATGTGATGTATGTGACACAAAATTTAGAGAAAATGATGCCCAAGATGATTCCTCAAGTGAGGGGAGTAAGCATGGTACTGCATCATCCCCTCCTTCGTCTACGCCAGTCTTGCCCACACAGGAGGCCCCTAGTACATCTGGATCCTTGGGCGCTAGAAATAGTCTCCCAAGGTTATCTTCTGGAATTCAAGGAGCTACCCCCAAGGGGGAGGTTCCACAGGTCTCAATTGTCTTCAGACCACATAAAAAGACAGGCATTCTTACATTGTGTAGAAGACCTGTTAAAAATGGGAGTGATTCATCCTGTTCCATTAGGAGAACAAGGGATGGGATTCTACTCCAATCTGTTCATAGTTCCCAAAAAAGAGGGAACATTCAGACCAATCTTAGATCTCAAGATCCTAAACAAATTTCTCAAGGTTCCATCGTTCAAAATGGAAACCATTCGGACAATTCTTCCTACCATCCAGGAAGGTCAATTCATGACCACGGTGGATTTAAAGGATGCGTATCTACATATTCCTATCCACAAGGAACATCATCGGTTCCTAAGGTTCGCCTTTCTGGACAAGCATTACCAGTTTGTGGCACTTCCATTCGGATTAGCCACTGCTCCAAGAATTTTCACAAAGGTACTAGGGTCCCTTCTAGCGGTGCTAAGACCAAGGGGCATTGCAGTAGTACCTTACTTGGACGACATACTGATTCAAGCGTCGTCTCTACCTCAAGCAAAGGCTCATACGGACATTGTCCTGGCCTTTCTCAGATCTCACGGGTGGAAAGTGAACGTAGAAAAAAGTTCTCTATCTCCTTCAACAAGAGTTCCCTTCTTGGGAACAATAATAGACTCCTTAGAAATGAGGATTTTTCTGACAGAGGCCAGAAAATCAAAACTTCTAAGCGCTTGTCAAGTACTTCATTCTGTTCTTCTTCCTTCCATAGCGCAGTGCATGGAAGTAATAGGTTTGATGGTCGCGGCAATGGACATAGTTCCTTTTGCGCGAATTCATCTAATACCATTACAACTGTGCATGCTCAGTCAGTGGAATGGGGATTATACAGACTTGTCTCCGACGATACAAGTAGATCAGAGGACCAGAGATTCACTCCGTTGGTGGCTGACCCTGGACAACCTGTCACAAGGGATGAGCTTCCGCAGACCAGAGTGGGTCATTGTCACGACCGACGCCAGTCTGGTGGGCTGGGGCGCGGTCTGGGAACCCCTGAAAGCTCAGGGTCTTTGGTCTCGGGAAGAATCTCTTCTCCCGATAAATATTCTGGAACTGAGAGCGATATTCAATGCTCTCAAGGCTTGGCCTCAGCTAGCAAAGGCCAAATTCATACGGTTTCAATCAGACAACATGACGACTGTTGCGTATATCAACCATCAGGGGGGAACAAGGAGTTCCCTGGCGATGGAAGAAGTGACCAAAATAATTCAATGGGCGGAGACTCACTCCTGCCACTTGTCTGCAATCCACATCCCAGGAGTGGAAAATTGGGAAGCGGATTTTCTGAGTCGTCAGACATTTCATCCGGGGGAGTGGGAACTCCATCCAGAAATCTTTGCCCAAATAATTCAATTGTGGGGCATTCCAGGACATGGATCTGATGGCGTCTCGTCAGAACTTCAAGGTTCCTTGCTACGGGTCCAGATCCAGGGATCCCAAGGCGACTCTAGTGGATGCACTAGTAGCACCTTGGAGCTTCAACCTAGCTTATGTGTTCCCACCGTTTCCTCTCATTCCCAGGCTGGTAGCCAGGATCAAACAGGAGAGGGTATCGGTGATCTTGATAGCTCTCCTGCGTGGCCACGCAGGACTTGGTATGCAGATCTGGTGAATATGTCATCGGCTCCACCATGGAGGCTACCTTTGAGACAGGACCTTCTTGTTCAAGGTCCGTTCGAACATCCGAATCTGGCCTCACTCCAACTGACTGCTTGGAGATTGAACGCTTGATTTTATCAAAGCGAGGGTTCTCAGATTCTGTCATTGATACTCTTGTTCAGGCCAGAAAGCCTGTAACTAGAAAAATCTACCATAAAATATGGAAAAAATATATCTGTTGGTGTGAATCTAAAGGATTCCCATGGAACAAGATAAAAATTCCTAAGATTCTATCCTTTCTTCAAGAAGGTTTGGAGAAAGGATTATCTGCAAGTTCTTTGAAGGGACAGATTTCTGCTTTATCTGTTTTACTTCACAAAAATCTGGCGGCTGTGCCAGATGTTCAAGCTTTTGTTCAGGCTCTGGTTAGAATCAAGCCTGTTTACAAACCTTTGACTCCTCCTTGGAGTCTTAATTTAGTTCTTTCAGTTCTTCAGGGGGTTCCGTTTGAACCCCTACATTCTGTTGATATCAAGTTATTATCTTGGAAAGTTTGTTTTTGGTTGCAATTTCTTCTGCTAGAAGAGTTTCAGAGTTATCTGCTCTGCAGTGTTCTCCTCCTTATCTGGTGTTCCATGCAGATAAGGTGGTTTTGCGTACTAAACCTGGTTTTCTTCCGAAAGTTGTTTCTAACAAAAATATTAACCAGGAGATAGTCGTGCCTTCTTTGTGTCCGAATCCAGTTTCAAAGAAGGAACGTTTGTTGCACAATTTGGATGTAGTTCGTGCTCTAAAATTCTATTTAGAGGCTACAAAGGATTTCAGACAAACATCTTCCTTGTTTGTTGTTTATTCTGGTAAAAGGAGAGGTCAAAAAGCAACTTCTACCTCTCTCTCTTTTTGGCTTAAAAGCATCATCAGATTGGCTTATGAGACTGCCGGACGACAGCCTCCTGAAAGAATCACAGCTCATTCCACTAGGGCCGTGGCTTCCACATGGGCCTTCAAGAACGAGGCTTCTGTTGATCAGATATGTAAGGCAGCGACTTGGTCTTCACTGCACACTTTTACTAAATTTTACAAATTTTGATACTTTTGCTTCTTCTGAGGCTATTTTTGGGAGAAAGGTTTGCAAGCTGTGGTGCCTTCCATCTAGGTGACCTGATTTGCTCCCTCCCATCATCCGTGTCCTAAAGCTTTGGTATTGGTTCCCACAAGTAAGGATGACGCCGTGGACCGGACACACCTATGTTGGAGAAAACAGAATTTATGTTTACCTGATAAATTACTTTCTCCAACGTGTGTCCGGTCCACGGCCCGCCCTGGTTTTTTAATCAGGTCTGATGATTTATTTTCTCTAACTACAGTCACCACGGTATCATATGATTTCTCCTATGCAAATATTCCTCCTTTACGTCGGTCGAATGACTGGGAAGGCGGAGCCTAGGAGGGATCATGTGACCAGCTTTGCTGGGCTCTTTGCCATTTCCTGTTGGGGAGGAGAATATCCCACAAGTAAGGATGACGCCGTGGACCGGGACACACCGTTGGAGAAAGTAATTTTATCAGGTAAACATAAATTCTGTTTTTACCTCTGTAATTAGCTTGTATCTAGGCCTCTGCAGACTGCCCCTTATCTCAGTGCTTTTTACAAACTTGCATTTTAGCCAATCAGTGCTGCTTCATAAATAACTCCACGGGAGTGATAAAATGTATGAGATAAGAGGGGGTTTGCAGGGGCTTAGAAAAAGTCAGACATTTTATAGATTTAAAGGTTATAAAGTATATTAATATAACAATGTTGGTTATGCAAAGCTGGGGAATGGGTAGTGAAGGCGTTATCTATCTTTTTAAACAATAAAAACAATTAAGTAGACTGTCCTTTTAACTATGTGTTTAACGCATTTATGGGGGGGGGGTTAAACACATAGTTATATGCAAGCAATACTGCAATAATAGAATGCTATAACACATTAGAGAGTTTTATTTTTGCGCTTCAATATTTGCTCCTGTTTCTCCAACATTGGTGTGTCTGGTCCACGGCGTCATCCTTACTTGTGGGATATTCTCTTCCCCAACAGGAAATGGCAAAGAGTCCCAGCAAAGCTGGTCACATGATCCCTCCTAGGCTCCGCCCACCCCAGTCATTCTCTTTGCCGTTGCACAGGCAACATCTCCACGGAGATGGTTAAGAGTTTTTTGGTGTTTAAATGTAGTTTTAGTCTTCTATCAAGTGTTTGTTATTTTAAAATAGTGCTGGTATGTACTATTTACTCTGAAACAGAAAAGGATGAAGATTTCTGTTTGTAAGAGGAAGATGATTTTAGCAGACAGTAACTAAAATCGATTGCTGTTTCCACACAGGACTGTTGAGATGAAGTAACTTCAGTTGGGGGAAACATGTTAGCAGTCTTTTCTGCTTAAGGTATGACTAGCCATATTTCTAACAAGACCATGTAATGCTGGAAGGCTGTCATTTCCCCCTCATGGGGACCGGTAAGCCATTTTCTTAGTTAAACATAAAAGAATAAAGGGCTTCAAAAAGGGCTTAAAAAACTGGTAGACATTTTTCTGGGCTAAAACGATTGCTTTACTAGGCATATTATGCAGATTCTAACTAATTATTGGTATTATAATCTTGGGGAACGTTTAGAAAAACGGCAGGCACTGTGTTGGACACCTTTTTCAGATGGGGGCCTTTCTAGTTATAGACAGAGCCTCATTCTGGGACCTGTATAGGGGTTAAATGTAAAAACTGCTCCGGTTCCGTTAATTTAAGGGGTTAAAGCTCTGAAAATTTGGTGTGCAATACTTTTAATGCTTTAAGGACACTGTGGTGAAATTTTGGTGAATTTTGAACAATTCCTTCATACTTTTTCACATATTCAGTAATAAAGTGTTTTCAGTTTGAAATTTAAAGTGACAGTAACGGTTTTATTTTAAAACGTTTTTTTGTGCTTTGTTGACAAGTTTAAGCCTGTTTAACATGTCTGTACCATCAGATAAGCTATGTTCTATATGTATGAAAGCCAATGTGTCTCCCCATTTAAATTTATGTGATAATTGTGCCATAGTGTCCAAACAAAGTAAGGACAGTAATGCCACAGATAATGATATTGCCCAAGATGATTCCTCAAATGAGGGGAGTAAACATGATACTACATCATCCCCTACTGTGTCTACACCAGTTATGCCCACACAGGAGGCCCCTAGTACATCTAGTGCGCCAATACTTATTACCATGCAACAATTAACGGCTGTAATGGATAACTCCATAGCAAATCTTTTATCCAAAATGCCTACTTATCAGAGAAAGCGCGATTGCTCTGTTTTAAACACTGAAGAGCAAGAGGACGCTGATGATAACTGTTCTGACATACCCTCACACCAATCTCAAGGGGCCATGAGGGAGGTTTTGTCTGATGGAGAAATTTCAGATTCAGGAAAAATTTCTCATCAAGCTGAACCTGATGTTGTGACATTTAAATTTAAATTAGAACATCTCCGCGCACTGCTTAAGGAGGTGTTATCTACTCTGGATGATTGTGACAATTTGGTCATTCCAGAGAAATTATGTAAGATGGACAAGTTCCTAGAGGTTCCGGTGCCTCCCCGACGCTTTTCCTATACCCAAGCGGGTGGGCGGACATAGTAAATAAAGAGTGGGAAAGGCCCGGCATACCTTTTGTTCCCCCCCCTATATTTAAGAAATTATTTCCTATAGTCGGACCCCAGAAAGGACTTATGGCAGACAGTCCCCAAGGTCGAGGGGGGCGGTTTCTACTCTAAACAAACGCACTACTATTCCTATCGAAGATAGTTGTGCTTTCAAAGATCCTATGGATAAGAAATTAGAGGGTTTGCTTAAAAAGATTTTTGTACAGCAAGGTTACCTTCTACAACCAATTTCATGCATTGTTCCTGTCACTACGGCAGCGTGTTTCTGGTTCGAGGAACTAGAAAAATCGCTCAGTAAAGAATCTTCGTATGAGGAGGTTATGGACAGAGTTCAAGCACTTAAATTGGCTAACTCTTTTGTTTTAGATGCCGCTTTGCAATTAGCTAGATTAG
Organism: Bombina bombina; assembly: GCF_027579735.1. Taxonomy (NCBI): domain Eukaryota; kingdom Metazoa; phylum Chordata; class Amphibia; order Anura; family Bombinatoridae; genus Bombina; species Bombina bombina. Next base: position 940,106,599 of record NC_069500.1, read on the forward strand.
CGGCGAAAAATTCAGGGTTTGCTGTCGTGAGCGCGCAGAGCGCTTTGGCTAAAGTCTTGGTCAGCGGATGTGTCTTCCAAGACAAAATTGCTTAACATTCCTTTCAAAGGTAAAACATTATTTGGACCTGATTTGAAAGAGATTATTTCAGACATCACTGGGGGAAAGGGCCACGCCCTCCCACAGGATAGGTCTTTTAAGGCTAATAATAAGCCTAATTTTCGTCCCTTTCGCAGAAACGGACCAGTCTCTAATTCTGTATCCTCTAAGCAAGAGGGTAATACTTCACAACCCCAAACCAGCCTGGGAAACCAATGCAAGGCTGGAACAAGGGTAAGCAGGCCAAGAAGCCTACCACTGCTACCAAAACAGCATGAAGGGATAGCCCCCGATCCGGGACCGGATCTAGTGGGGGGCAGACTTTCTCTCTTTGCTCAGGCTTGGGGCAAGAGATGTTCAGGATCCTTGGGCGCTAGAAATAGTTTCTCAAGGTTATCTCCTGGAATTCAAGGAACTACCCCCAAGGGGAAGGTTCCACAGGTCTCAATTATCTTCAAACCAAATAAAGAGACAGGCATTCTTACATTGTGTAGAAGACCTGTTAAAGATGGGAGTGATACATCCAGTTCCAATAAGAGAACAAGGAATGGGATTTTATTCCAATCTGTTCATAGTTCCCAAAAAAAGAGGGAACATTCAGACCAATTTTGGATCTAAAGTACCTAAACAAAATTTCTCAGGGTACCATCGTTCAAAATGGAAACTATTCGAACGATCCTACCTACTATCCAGGAAAATCAATTTATGACTACCGTGGATTTAAAGGATGCGTACCTACATATTCCTATCCACAAGGAACATCATCAGTTCCTAAGGTTCGCTTTTCTGGACAAGCATTACCAGTTTGTGGCACTTCCATTCGGATTAGCCACTGCTCCAAGGATTTTCACAAAGGTACTAGGGTCCCTTCTAGCGGTTCTAAGACCAAGGGGCATTGCAGTAGTACCTTACTTGGACGACATCCTGATTCAAGCGTCGTCCCTGTCAAAAGCAAAGGCTCATACGGACATCGTCCTAGCCTTTCTCAGATCTCACGGATGAAGGTGAACAAAGAAAAAAGTTCTCTGTCCCCGTCAACAAGAGTTCCCTTCTTGGGAACAATAATAGATTCCTTAGAAATGAGATTTTTTCTGACAGAGGTCAGAAAATCAAAACTTCTAAGCTCTTGTCAAGTACTTCATTCTGTTCCTCGTCCTTCCATAGCGCAGTGCATGGAAGTAATAGGATTGATGGTTGCAACAATGGACATAGTTCCTTTTGCACGAATTCATCTAAGACCATTACAACTGTGCATGCTCAGACAGTGGAATGGGGATTATACAGACTTGTCTCCGACGATTCAAGTAGATCAAAAGACCAGAGATTCACTCCGTTGGTGGCTGACCCTGGACAATCTGTCACAGGGAATGAGCTTCCGCAGACCAGAGTGGGTCATTGTCACGACCGACGCCAGCCTAGTGGGCTGGGGCGCGGTCTGGGAATCCCTGAAAGCTCAGGGTCTATGGTCTCGGGAAGAGTCTCTTCTCCCGATAAACATACTGGAACTGAGAGCGATATTCAATGCTCTCAGAAGCTTGGCCTCAACTAGTAAAGGCCAAATTCCATAAGGTTTCAGTCAGACAACATGACGACCGTTGCATATATCAATCATCAGGGGGGAACAATGAGTTCCCTGGCGATGAAAGAAGTGACCAAGATAATTCAATGGGCGGAGGATCACTCCTGCCACTTGTCCTGCGATCCACATCCCAGGAGTGGAAAATTGGGAAGCGGATTTTCTGAGTCGTCCATCCATTCCATCCGGGTGAGTGGGAACTCCATCCGGAAATCTTTGCCCAAATAACTCAATTATGGGGCATTCCAGACATGGATCTGATGGCGTCTCGTCAGAACTTCAAGGTTCCTTGCTACGGGTCCAGGTCCAGGAATCCCAAGGCGACCCCTAGTAGATGCACTAGTAGCACCTTGGACCTTCAACCTAGCTTATGTATTCCCACCCGTTTCCTCTCATCCCCAGGCTGGTAGCTAGGATCAATCAGGAGAGGGCCTCGATGATCTTGATAGCTCCTGCGTGGCCACGCAGGACTTGGTATGCAGACCTGGTGAATATGTCATCGGCTCCACCATGGAAGCTACCTTTGAGACAGGACCTTCTTGTTCAGGGTCCATTCGAAACATCCGAATCTGGTTTCCCTCCAACTGACGGCTTGGAGATTGAACGCTTGATTTTATCAAAGCGTGGTTTCAGATTCTGTAATAGATACTCTGATTCAGGCTAGAAAAGCCTGTAACTAGAAAAATTTACCATAAAATAAGGAAAAAATATATCTGTTGGTGTGAATCTAAAGGATTCCCATGGAACAAGATAAAAATTCCTAAGATTCTATCCTTTCTACAAGAAGGTTTGGAGAAAGGATTATCTGCAAGTTCTCTGAAGGGACAGATCTCTGCTTTTATCTGTTTTACTTCACAAAAGACTGGCAGCTGTGCCAGATGTTCAAGCATTTTTGTTTCAGGCTCTGGTTAGGATCAAGCCTGTTTACAGACCTTTGACTCCTCCCTGGAGTCTAAATCTAGTTCTTTCAGTTCTTCAAGGGGTTCCGTTTGAACCCTTACATTCCGTAGATATTAAGTTATTATCTTGGAAAAGTTTTGTTTTTTGGTTGCAATTTCTTCTGCTAGAAGAGTTTCAGAGTTATCTGCTCTGCAGTGTTTCTCCGCCCTATCTGGTGTTCCATGCAGATAAGGTGGTTTTGCGTACTAAGCCTGGTTTTCTTCCGAAAGTTGTTTCCAACAAAAATATTAACCAGGAGATAGTTGTACCTTCTTTGTGTCCGATTCCAGTTTCAAAGAAGGAACGTTTGTTACACAATTTGGACGTAGTCCGTGCTCTAAAATTCTATTTAGAGGCTACTAAAGATTTCAGACAAACATCTTCCTTGTTTGTTGTTTATTCTGGTAAAAGGAGAGGTCAAAAAGCGACTTCTACCTCTCTTTCCTTTTGGCTTAAAAGCATTATCTGATTGGCTTATGAGACTGCCGGACGGCAGCCTCCTGAAAGAATCACAGCTCACTCCACTAGGGCTGTGGCTTCCACATGGGCCTTCAAGAACGAGGCTTCTGTTGACCAGATATGTAAGGCAGCGACTTGGTCTTCACTGCACACTTTTGCCAAATTTTACAAATTTGATACTTTTGCTTCTTCGGAGGCTATTTTTTGGGAGAAAGGTTTTGCAAGCCATGGTGCCTTCCATTTAGGTGACCTGATTTGCTCCCTCCCTTCATCCGTGTCCTAAAGCTTTGGTATTGGTTCCCACAAGTAAGGATGACGCCGTGGACCGGACACACCAATGTTGGAGAAAACAGAATTTATGCTTACCTGATAAATTACTTTCTCCAACGGTGTGTCCGGTCCACGGCCCGCCCCTGGTTTTTTAATCAGGTCTGATGAATTATTTTCTCTAACTACAGTCACCACGGTATCATATGGTTTCTCCTATATATATTTCCTCCTGTCCGTCGGTCGAATGACTGTGGGTGGGCGGAGCCTAGGAGGGATCATGTGACCAGCTTTGCTGGGACTCTTTGCCATTTCCTGTTGGGGAAGAGAATATCCCACAAGTAAGGATGACGCCGTGGACCGGACACACCGTTGGAGAAAGTAATTTATCAGGTAAGCATAAATTCTGTTTTTTTACATTTATTTAGTTTTGTTGCTTAATATAAAGATATACAACATTAAAGATCAATTTGTACTTTTTCCACGTTTAGGTGAACATCATTCCGATCATTGCAAAAGCAGACACCATTGCCAAAAACGAACTGCACAAATTCAAAAGTAAAATTATGAGTGAGTTGGTCAGCAATGGGGTACAGATCTACCAGTTCCCTACAGATGAGGAGACAGTTGCAGAAATCAACACCACAATGAGTGTAAGTAGCAGAACATTCTATGTGTAAATGAGGGAGGGAGACCCTGACAGATTATTTAATTGGGAGCAAAGTGATCACAACAGCATTTTCACATGATAACTAGAACAGAAGGTAATTTCTCTTTTTATTTAAAGGGACAATCAAGTCAAAATTAAACTTCATAATTCAGATACAGCATGCAATTTTAAACAACTTTCTAATTTACTTCCATTAACAAAATGTGCAGTGTCTTTTTATATTTACACTTTTTGAGTCACCAACTCCTACTGAGCATGTGCAGGAATTCACAGCATATACGTATATGCATTTGTGATTGGCTGATGGCTGTCACATGATACAGGGGGAGTGAAAATATACATAACTTTGCAATGTATTTAACAAAAATCTACTACTCATTTGAAGTTCAGACTAAGTGCTATTGCATTGTCTTCTTATCATACAAATGTTAATTATGCAAATCTACAGTGTTGACTGGTCCTTTAAGAGATTTTATTTTAGATGTTCGTGTGCTTAATAAAAATTACTTTCTTGTTAGGCTTGGGCAGGGATGCCCTTATCAGCCAATTATCATGTATACAGCTGTATCTTTTGTGCTCATAAATACACATCCTAGCAGTTTCAATTAAAAAAACAAACAAAAAAACTTGTTTTACTTAAAGGGACATTATACACTAGATTTTTCTTTGCATAAATGTTTTGTAGATGTCCCATTTATATTGCCTATGCAGCTTTTTTATGTATAGTTTTGCTTATTTTGAAATAACATTGTGCTGATTTTCAGACTCCTAACCAAGCCCCAAAGTTTTAGGAGAATACTGATGTATACCTACTCCAGCTTGCTCTTGTTTGTGTAAAGAGGGGGAGGGGGGGGGAGATTTTAAATGGTTTTATACTGGATTTTAGATCAGTATATGTGCATATTATTCTTTATAGTAGTGTCTATTATATGCAGTTATATGAAAATTAGTGTATACTGTCCCTTTAACCAAATGTAATATGTTCAAAAACGAGCGTACCAAGATGGCGGCACCCAGTATAAAGAAGATGCAGAGCTTTACCAAGTGGCCTTCTGTACTAGATTAAAGTAAGAAATTGTCTTAAAGAGAGCTGCAGGTACAGGAGGAAAAAACAATACCACAATGAGTTGTAACCGTGGTACTGTTAGTACTCAGTAGTTTAATGTCCCGTTATGTACGTCGTCTTTTATGCTTTGTCATTTGTTGTAATTTGCATTTATAATAGTCTTTAATTGAATATTATATACACCCTACATCTATTTTACACAAATAAAAGCTTTATATCTTTCTCAGACAGATACTGTCAATAATTTTCAGTACACTGAATACCTGAAATTGTGTGTTTTCCCCCCTCATCTTAAATTCTTTAAAGGGATAGTAATGTCAAAATTGTATGGTTGCATTTTATTTTTAAATATAAGCATTTTGCAATATACTTCCATTAGCAAAAATGCTTCTAGTAAAAGTTTTTTTTATATGTTTATTTTTAAGCAGCATACGCACATATACTGTGAGTGCCCATTGAACCAGCATTCAAACACCATGCCTTCTCAGAGAGACAGCACTAGCTTGTATGACACAAAATAACTTTACACTGACACAATACATGCCACGCTGCCAGTATATTGCAAAAAATGCATCTATTTAAATTGAAACACATTTATACATATTTGAAAATTGACCTTTCTATCCCTTTAAGGTCACAAAGATTTGAATGTTAGTTTTGTGTCTCAACCATGTTGAACTAATGTTATCTCTTACAGGTACATCTGCCATTTGCAGTGGTTGGCAGCACAGAAGAAGTTAAAATTGGCAATAAGATGGCTAAAGCTAGGCAGTATCCCTGGGGTGTTGTGCAGGGTGAGTTACTGTTAGTTTATAATATTTTATGTTATGAATGCAATAAAATGTACAACGCTGCAGTTATTTAAATAGATTTAATGTGGGATTTTAATCAAAAACAAGTTTTTCTCTTGTAAGGTGTATCCAGTCCACGGGTTCATCCATTACTTGTGGGATATTCTCCTTCCGAACAGGAAGTTGCAAGAGGACACCTACAGCAGAGCTGTCTATATAGCTCCTACCCTAACCCCCACCCCCAGTCATTCTCTTGCAACTCTCGACAAGATAGGAAGTATCAAGAGATATGTGGTGACTTAGTGTAGTGTTACCTTCAATCAAGAGTTTGTTATTTTTAAACGGTACCGGCTTTGTACTGTTTTACTCTCAGGCAGAAATTAGAAGAAGAATTCTGCCTGGAGGTTGATAATCTTAGCGGTTTGTAACTAAGGGAACGGTCTGCAGATTACCTGCTTTGAGGTTTGTTCAGTATTTTTATTTATAGAGAGATGTATAAGTTCTAGAGAATGCTGACAGAGCCTTGTGTATTTGAGGTAAGCCTGATGCAGTGATTTAACAGCGACTGGGATCATGCTTACAAAACAGGGTAATACTCATGTTAATACTCATATTACTTAGTGACAAAACGTTTGCATGTTTCATAAATAGAACGTTTTTCTCTAAGGGAGATAAGTCTTTATTTGGGGCCTAGTTTTCCACATGGCTAGTTAGATACTCCTAGGAGTATTTTCTTAAGGCCCCTCTGACATCCAGTACATGGTGGGAGGGGCCTATTTTCGCGCTCTTAGATGTGCAGTTTCCTTCAGACTGAGACATCCAGCTTCCCTAGAGGAGTCCTTTGGCATCTGAGAACCATTATAAAAGGGTTTATTTCTTCCCTAAATCGTATTTGAGGGCAGGTAGGAGCCCTCAGCAGAGCTGTGGCAAGGTGCTCAACAGTCTTTTACCGGTGGTTGACGTTTTTTTAAATCCGGTTTTGGGGGCTAAGGGGTTTACCATCCATTTGCAAGCGGGTGCAATGTTGCTTTAGTCCCTTACACACACTGAAAAATTTCGAACACTTTACAATATTTTTACACTGTTTTGCAGTTTAAGTGCTAGTTTTTTTTCTCTTAAAGGCACAGTGACATTTTTGTTTAATTGCTGTTTCACCTTTATTAAAGTGTTTTCCAAGCTTGCTTGTCTCATTACTAGTCTGTTAAACGTGTCTGACATAGAGGAAACTCCTTGTTCAATATGTTTGGAAGCCATTGTGGAACCCCCTCTTAGAATGTGTACCAAATGTACTGAAATTTCTATAAACTATAAAGACCATATTATGGCGCTTAAAGATTTATCTCCAGAGGATTCTCTGACTGAAAAAAGGGAGATTATGCCATCTAGCTCTCCCCAAGTGTCAGAACCTATAACTCCCGCTCAAGTGACGCCAAGTACATCTAGCGCGCCTAATTGTTTTACCTTACAGGACATGGCGGCAGTTATGAATGCTACCCTCTCAGAGGTATTGTCCAAACTTCCAGGGTTACAAGGAAAGCGAGACAGCTCTGGGGCTAGAACTAATACAGAGCTTTCTGACGCTTTAATACCTGTGTCCGATATACCTCACAATAATCAGAAGCTGAGGCAGGAGAGCTTCTATCTGTGGGTGACATTTCAGATTCAGGGGAAGGCGTTGCGTCAGTCTGATTCTGAAATGACAGCGTTTAAATTTAGCTCGAACACCTCCGCTTATTGCTTAGGGAGGTTTTAGCGACTCTGGATGACTGTGAACCCATTGTAGTTCCAGAGAAATTGTGTAAGATGGACAAATACTTTGCAGTGCCTGTTTACACTGATATTTTTCCAGTCCCTAAGAGGTTTTCGGAAATTATTACTAAGGAATGGGATAGACCAGGTGTGCCGTTCTCTCCCCCTCCTGCTTTTAAAAAGATGTTTCCCATATATGCCCCCATACGGGACTCGTGGCAGACGGTCCCTAAGGTGGAGGGAGCAGTCTCTACCCTAGCTAAGCGTACAACTATCCCCGTCGAGGACAGTTGTGCTTTCCTAGATCCTATGGATAAAAAAATTGGAGGGTCTCCTTAAGAAAATTTTTATACATCAAGGTTTTATTCTCCAGCCTCTTACATGCATTGCCCCAGTTACTGCTGCAGCGGCTTTTTGGTTCGAGTCTCTTGAGGAGGCTCTACAGGTGGAGACCCCGTTAGATGATATTTTAGACAGGATTAAAGCTCTTAAGTTATCTAATTCCTTTATTTCTGACGCCGTTTTTCATTTAGCCAAGCTAACGGCTAAGAATTCAGGTTTTGCTATTCTGGCGCGTAGGGCGCTATGGCTTAAGTCCTGGTCAGCAGACGTTACTTCAATGTCTAAGCTTCTTAACATCCCCTTCAAGGGACAGACCCTATTCGGGCCTGGTCTGAAGGAGATCATTTCTGATATTACTGGGGGAAAAGGTCACGCCCTTCCTCAGGATAGGTCCAATAAGTTAAGGACCAAACCGAATAATTTTCGTTCCTTTCGAAACTTCAAGAGTGGCGCAGCTGAAGTAGTCACACAAAGTTTGTAGTAAATCAAGGTTACAATTGGGACATAAAAAAGTGACTTTATGCAACAGATTTATAATTTTAAATTGCAATATTGAAACATACGAACTTTAGTGTCAACTAATCTGGATATATATATAGCTAGATAATCTTCTATTTTTACATTGGTTGTGCACAATATACACATTTCTTAGTGTTTTTAAACAATATTTCTAATGTCAAAAAAAATTTTTGTTCTATTTTGTTTTTTATTTGGGAGACGTCCCACAGCCATATCAGATACCAATTGGTAATTATTAATCTGTTCTTATTAATACCTTTTAATAAACCATATGTAATTGTATTTTTATTCTCTCAAACTATTCTTTTCTTAGTTCACATATGTCATTTCCTACACACAGGTTCTTAGTAATTTTAACAGTATACTAGCACAGTATATTAGGAGTTTATTATTTTTATTAATGTTGTAACATCACACATACACCTTGTACTTAATTTTAGGATTAAATCTCCCATTAATCTATAAATAACAAATTTTTTCACTGATAAAAAGATCCACACATTAATTTTATTAGCTGCGTTTCAGCACTTTGAAATTGGGTTTTGTAAAAAATTGTAGACTCACATAATTTTATTCAAGTTTGAACCATCCCCTGCACGGCTTAGGCAAATAGCCAACCAAATATACAAAGTAATCCCTATAAGTCTATTTAAACACTGGTATATTACCACTGATAATCATGATCCCCACAGCTGGCAAAAAGTTCCATTTCTTATTCCCTACTTTTGCAAATTTGTTTATATTACCACATAATATATTTGTGGTTCCCACAATTATACCCAACATTGGAAATATATTTCACATTGGTTATTTGTTTTTTGTACATTTGGGAAATTTGTATCCTCACGACTAATTCTGATCCCTTTAGTTGGTAACAGCGCCCCTATATATCCCCCCTTTTTTTAATATTACAAGTTAGGTGCAATGCTGAACGCAACCTCGCAAACGCATTGCACGTAAGCTTTGTGCTCACGAGAGTGCGCTTCCATAGTCTCCAGTGGGAGCCTCGTTCTCATGCTGTGAGACACGCATGAGAACTAGCCGCAGCAAAGGAGTAAGTAGCGCAGCGGTGGGCTGCCAGTTGTAAATATGGATATATACATGTATATTTGTGTTTATCTGTGTATATACACATATTAACACATAAATATATATATGTATTATAAACATATACATATATATTTACAGGGAACACACAGTTCCCATTGACCGCTATGTAAAGGCACTTTTCAGTGCTGTTTTTTCACACCCACACCCGCCAACTTTAACCCCTCACAACTGCTTTTTGTAGTTTCTTTTATTAAAAAAAAAAAAATGCTACATTAAAAAGAAGAAGAAAGAATATTCTTTATCTTGGGGCAAATTGGGGGTTACTTTAAAATCAACCAGAGAGCTGATCTCTGGTTAATTTCCTGAACACCAATTGCTACCGCAAACTTGCAATAAATTAGCGCTCCACTTGTAATCTAAAAATGTATATATATTTTTTTTCCTCCACAGTTGAAAATGAGAACCATTGTGACTTTGTCAAACTCAGAGAGATGCTGATTAGAGTGAACATGGAAGACCTGAGAGAACAGACTCACACTCGGCACTATGAGTTGTACAGGCGCTGCAAACTGGAGGAGATGGGCTTTAAAGACACTGACCCAGACTGCAAGCCTTTCAGGTACATCTGTGGCTGGTACCTTCTGCACACATTGTATTGGCACATTTCACACAAATGAGATATGGAAATAGTAAATAACATAATTATTATTATTATTATCAGGTATTTGTAGAGCGCCAACAGGTTCCGCAGCGCTAATTAAAGGGACAATGAACACCTTGAGATTTTAATATAAAATGTTTAGTTATGCGTAGTAAAATAACTGTGCAGTATTCTCTCATTATTTATTTTGCCCCTTTTCCTGTAATTTAGATTCGAGAATTGTGGATTTTCTGATTATCATAATTAAAAATCATACTGCAGTCTTCTCAATGCTAACCGTGCATATCTTTCCCTAACAGATAACAACAGCAAAACAATGCACTTATCTTAAAATAATGACTGTGGATAACCTTGTTGTCTGCAGATTGTTTGCAGAGATGCCCAGATTGGGCTTCTCAAGTAAGGCTAAGTGGTGGACAGAGTTTGGCTATTGAAGAACAGTTGCAGCAAACAAGTTGTTTTAACAATGTTTAAACTTGGTAGACATGTTATTCTACAGCAAGACAGCAGAAAGGTCTTGTGTTTACCAGGTTTAAAAGGTTAATGTTCTCAGTTTTTTTTTTCTGTTTCTTCTAAAAGAGGCCATCTCAAAATATTTTAATTCACATTTTATTTCCAAATTAATCAGTTTCATTGTCAGGCATCTAGAGGCAGATCTCTCTCCACCAATAGAGGTATGGGAATCGACTTTATCAACCAATGATCATTTGGAGGAAGAACAAAACTGATACTACAGTATTAGTTTCAATTTAAACAGCTGTTACTTCACATTTTGTCCAAGCAAAACATTTTCAGCCTGTTTGAATGCTGCTCTTTTATAAGCATAGTAGGAAATTGTTGACTGCAATGTCTCTTTAAAATGTCATCTTGTAATAATGTGCTCCCCTGGAGAGTGACATTTATTTTTATGTGACATTGTACTCAATGATATTATATCCTGTATAAATTATTTATTCCTAAGTTTTCACCTAGAAATCCAGGCCGATAGTTAAAGTGAATGTAAATTTAGATGATAAATTGCCCGGTTTTTAAAAATCCGATAAAAAACAGGGGCACATTTCACTCGTGTTGTGAAAATACTTACCTTTTTAATCATGACAGCCGCTCCAGCTTCCCCCGGTCATCGCAAGCCTCTTCCTATGTCAGAAATGATGGATGGGTCATCCTCCTATCCCGGCTTCCCTCCCGGGGAATCAGTGTCTGATTCAACGCCGTGATTGGAGGAAGCCGGATTCCTCATTTTAGACCCAGGAAGAGGCTTTGAGACGAGCGGAGGAAGCGATGCAGCGGCTGTCAGGATTAAAAGGTAAGTATTTTCACAACACAAGTGAAATGTAAATTTTGTGAATTAAAGTGCCCCTGCTTTTAATCGAATTTTTAAAAACCGGGCACTTTATCATCAAAATTTACATTCACTTTAACGTGTATATACTGTGTGTTTTGTATCACTACGCTGCTTTATTTAAAAATAAAAAACAGTTTGTCAGTTTGGCTCTTATAGTATTGACTATCTTATATTGTAGATGCAACTTTTCTCATGCACACCTTTTTATATACTATAAAGAGCCATGCTAGACGCTTACTAGAAAACATATGTAAATGCTTGCTTTAACATCAGATGTACTTGTTTGTTTTTTCTTTTCAACCACAACGGTTTTCAAATACCTCTTGCAAGCATTTAAGGAATTTCTATGACTTCCTGTATATCAGAGGCCCCATTTGGCCTTATTAGGCTTGGAAAGGAGAATAGGCCTATCTAGTTTACTCCCACAGATGTATGCATGTTGACAATGAGAAATTTGTAAATTAAACCTCTCCCATTTTTCCCTTTTCCATATACAAGACAATGCACCTATCAGAAATCTAGGGATAGAAAAAAAAACCTGTTTCATTTTTTGTGAAACAAAACATTTACCTCTAATTAAGAAATTGCTAGTCACGTAAGGAATATTGTAACAGGTGCAAGATTAAAGGTTATTTATGCAACTAATTTTGTAAGTGGGGTTAAAGTGATGGTAAATCCTAGCGTTTGGGATTGCTAGGATTTACTAGTGGTACAAATAAAAAGGTTTTTCATTCATGAAGTATAAAATACTTCATGCTCAAAGTTACTTTATTTGTCTGAAGTGTTCATTGCAATGAGCACCTCAGGCAGCCCACGGCAGAACGCTATTTTGCTGTGAGGTGACGTTTCCACCTCTTAGCCAATAGCCGTGCAGGCCAGCTGGCGCCATGCTGGATAGCTAGCCCACTATTGGCTAAGAGGTGGAAACGTCACCTCACAGCAAAAGAGCATTCTGCCATGGGCTGCCTGATGTGCTCATCGCGGCGAACGCTTGAGACAAATAAAAACTTTCAGCATGAAGTATTTTATATTGTATTGACGCTCAAGTCAAAATAAACTTTTATGATTCACATGCAGTTTTAAGACACTTACCAATTTAATTCCATTATCACATTTTGCACAGTCTTTTTATATGCAAGCTTTCTGGGGAGCAAGCTCCTACTGAGCATGTGCGCAAGCTCAAAGGGTATGTATACTAGTCTGTGATTGGCTGATGTATTTCACATGATACTTGGGGCTGGAAAATGGAAGAAATAATTTAATTTGTCAGAAAAAAAATCTACTGCAAGGCATACATACCAAACAGTGTAAAAAATATCAGCACATTTTTATTTTCAATACAATCATTTTTAAATGCACCTGCAATAGCAAAATAAAGCTATTAATGTTTACGTGAGTGAGTTTAATGATCACAGGTGCTTGGAGCATATGTCAGTATGCACTATGCAACCACAAGGGGAATTCATATCTGCTTGAAGAACTGGCGGTAAGTTATACCCCAAAAATTAAAATTAATATCTTTATTTGTAGTACACCAGCAGATTTTATAGTGGTATACATGGTTATTATAAATAAAGACATAGAAGATAGACAGTGACAGAAGTTTAAATTACATGAATTGGAGGTTTTAGCCTCAAAATAATCTTTTAAGAACCGCTTCCACTTACAGGTGTTTAAAAAACAGCTTGTGTTAAACAATCTCAGGGTCAACCTTGCTGTATACAGATATACTTGCGCATGCACCATTAGCCCCCTATAAGTCCAAGCTAGGTACAGTGTGCATGTAAAAGGTTCTAACCTACAGAGACTAAACATTAAAGGTATAGTAAACCACAAAAAATATTTAATGATTCAGATAGAGCATGCAATTGTAAGCAACTTTCTAATTTACTCCTATTTTCAATTTTTCTTCCTGCTCTTGGTAACTTTACTTGAAAAAGCAAAAATGTATAATTTAAGAGCCAGCCCATTTTTGGTTCAGAACATGGGTTACAGTTGCTGATTGGCTAGTTACATTTAGCCACCAAAAAGCAAGTGCAACCCAGGTTCTGAACCAAAAATGGGACGGCTCTTAATCATACATTTCTGCTTTTTAAATAAAGATACCAAGAGAAGGAGGAAAAATTGATAATAGGAGTAAATTAGAAAGTTGCTTAAAATTGCATGCTCTATCTGAATCATTAAAGAAAAAAATTGGGTTTACTATCCCTTCAAACTTGAAAAAATTTCTACCATGTGTGTGGGAAAGAGCTACATTTAAACACATATTATATTTTTGCATTAAGGTTAAAGCTGTATTTAACGCCAATATTTTTTTGAACACTGGAAGACCTGACATCAAAAACCTCAACAAACTATACATTTTGATTGTTTCTTTAAATTAATCTTCAACAAGGCTATTTTTTAAATACAGCTAAATGGAAAAGTTTTAAAAATATTTTACTGGGGTAAATCACATTATATGTAATAGAAAGTCCCTTTAACGCAATCAAATACCAGTTTATAATTCTAATAATCCTTTATTTCTCTGTGTCCCAGTACATGGAATCATTGGTTGTATATTAGTGTTGCATTAGTTATGATAGAAGGGTGCATGCGCACACTGACTGCACTCGCACATACTTTGAGTGCTGATTAATCAAATTTCAGATTTCACATCTTCCGCAGGCATTCTAAGTTGCTGCTATCTGATACATGCATAGTAAAGGGTTAAGGACCATTAAATACAATAGAAAAGCATAATCAATAAATGCATAATAAAAAATAACACAAAGCACTTAGTTTGAATTTCAAATGAGTAGTAGATTTTTTTTAGACAAATTTCAAAGTTAGTGCCATTTTACTTCCCACTGCATCATGTGACAGCCTTCAGCCAATGACATATTCTGTGAATTCTTGCACGTGCTCAGTAGGAGCTTGTTCCTCAGAAAGTGTGTATATAAAAATATTGTGCACATTTAGATAATGGAAGTGAATTGGAAAGTTGTTTTAAATGGTATGCTCTATCTTAATCATGAAAGTTTAGCTTTGATTTTAGTGTTCCTATAAGGTCAGGAGCAAGAGACGGCAAATCTTCCCCAGCCTTGGAAATTTGCTCCTTATATTATCATAAAATAACCAGCAGCTCATATTATTATCATTTATTTGTATAGTGCCGCCAAATTCCGTAGCGCTGGGTACAGTGATAGGGGTATACAATGACAAAGATTTGTGATAAAATACAAAACATAACAAAACAAAACATATCTAGTACAGGAGGAAGAGGGCCCTGCTCCGGAGAGCTCACAGTCTATAGGTTTAGGGTGCAGAGACATAAGGTTGGGGTAGCTTGTTACATCGGTTGTATTTGCAGCAGTGAGTCAGGCAGTTCATGTATTAGTTTGGTTCGGATGCGGGATGGAGGAGAGATGGTAAGCCTCTCTGAATAGGTGGGTTTTCAAGGATCGTCTGAAGCTTTACAAGGTTGGAGACAGTCTAATGGAGCGGGGTAGAGAGTTCCAGAGGACAGGAGCAGCACGTGCGAAGTCTTGGAGGCGGGAGTGAGACGTAGAGATAACAGGAGTGTAGAGACGTAGGTCAGAGGTTGATCGAAGAGGACGGGATGGGGAATATTTCACTATGAGAGAGGAAATATAGTTGGGAGTTAGACTGTTGAGTGCTTTGTAGGTTAGGGCTAATACTTTAAATTGTATTCTGGAGTGTATGGGGAGCCAGTGTAGAGACTGGC
Source organism: Bombina bombina (assembly GCF_027579735.1). Classification (NCBI taxonomy): domain Eukaryota; kingdom Metazoa; phylum Chordata; class Amphibia; order Anura; family Bombinatoridae; genus Bombina; species Bombina bombina. The sequence continues at coordinate 940,121,859 of NC_069500.1, forward strand.
AGAGCGAAGCAGCTGATGTAGATCGTCGACTTAGGTGGATGAGTCTAGCAGAAGCATTCATAATAGATTGGAGGGAGGAGAGGCGGTGTTTTGGAAGGCCATTTAGGAGTAGTAAGAAAGAAGACAGCGCCTCATTGTGCAAGTAGGTCTTGAATGTAAAATTCACAGTGAAAGTGGAGACAAAAGGAAATATACTCACAAGAGTATTGGCACCCTTGTTGAAAGTGGTGCGAATAGGCGGGCTGACGTTTTTACAGCAGTCAGTACGCTGTGCCGGATGGCATCCGAGGTCTTAAGTGGACGGCTGTGGGCTCTCCTCAGTAATTCGAATCCAAATCCTGTGTAGCTGTGTTGCCAGAAGAGTCAGCGTGCAGCCGCTCCCTGCATGCAATCAATGCTGCAAACTGGAAATGAGCAAATGATCCTATGCAGAGCTGATTTCGATAAAAAACTCTGCTAGTAGTAGAATTGGCTTGGCAGGCAACAATAAAAAAGCCACAGAATACAAGGCTTCATATAAAAGAATAAAAAACACTTTATTGTGATGAGCTTCAACGCGTTTCTCGGCCACAAGCTCCTGGCCGTTTCATCAGAAAGGTATATGACACAAATAGTACAAACACATTTAAAAAGCCAGCCAAGCAGAATGATTGGTCAGCGTCAGACCAATCACAAACAATGATCGGATACACCTACACAATTGTTAAACTATAATGGTACAAGCAGTGTATAAAATGCAGTCTGTATCTAAAAACTATGTAATAGTTACAAATTGTGTCCGGCCCTAAGTAATTGTTACAAGTTGTATCCGGCCCTAAGTAACCAAATCTCGATCCCAAAAGGTATATTATAAAATACTTCCAAGAGCATGTACGATGTTTGATAAAAGTAGAATATAGAATATATCATATCTTTTTTTTAATAAAATGTTAGTAAAATCAAATTGTGTAAGTGTTTGATAAACACCTGCAAGGTAGTTAAGAACCAAGCTATACAAATGTTTGGTCAAAGTAGACTATAAGATATATCTAGTCTTCTCTTTATACTGGTGGGATCCAGTTATATCTTTATGTACTTTCTGTTACGTGTATGTTAGAAGCAACTATATAAGCCTTCAAATAATCAACTATATATGCACGTATACGTCTCATAAAAATGTTGTTCTAATCTATCTATTATAACATAGATTAATATGGGAGGGGACATTTTTTCTTTTCAAAGATATGGGAGGGGACATTTTTTTCTCTTTTCAAAGATGCATCAGGGGAACAGGTGAGCATTAATTCATAAGTGCCGTATTAGAAATCCCAGTATATCAGGGATTGTATAGTATGTTCCGAGTGCAATCTGTTCTAGCTATACTACTATATGTATGTATGAAGGAAATTGTATATGTTAGCCTTAGATGAAGATGATGAATTTAGATTTTGATAATGTAAATAAATCATGTTCTAATGTAACGTGATATAAAATTCACTCTCATAATTGTGAATCCCAAATAGTAATGTGCGTGGTTATAAGTATGAAAAAATGATGATAATGGGGAAGACAGCCTAAATGAAGACAGCTAAATTCAGGTTTGAGACAGTCTAACTAAAAGCAGCTAAATCTAGGTTTGAGTTCAGACCTAATGGGTGTAAAGTTTTCAGTTTATGGATCCAAAAAGTTTCCCGGATCCTTAGCTGGATAATTCTATTATAGTCTGTCGAGGGTAAGATATGATCAATAGGATAGAATTTAAAAATATCAGGATTTCCCTTGTGTTTATTTAAACAATGTTCCGGAATGCTATGTTTGATCTTTTTTTTGGGGCAATTTTTACAGTTGCGCCAATGCTCACCCCAGCGCACCTTGGCCTTCCTAGAGGTGCGGCCTACATACTGTATCCCACAGCAACACTCCAAAACATATACTACATAGGTAGAGTTGCAGTTCATAAATCTATTGATATTAAAAACTTCCCCACTTACATAGGACTGGAAGGTCTTTCGCCCAGAAGTTATAAATTTGCATGTGTTGCACTTCTTTTGTCCACACTTATAAATTCCTACTCTTTTGGAAAGAGGAGAAAAAAAAAGAAGAAAGGGGAGAAATTTTTTGTTGTTTGTTCGTAGATTGTGGGTTGGATAAAATGTGTTTGACCTTTTTACTAGGTGCCAACTTACTCCTAAGTGTTGGTGCTCTAGTGTATACAATTTTTGGGTATTCATTTAGGAGTAGATTGTAATAATCAATGCATGACAAAATGAGGGAATGAATAAGTATTTTTGTAGTTTTTTGAGTAAGGAATGGACGAATTCTGGAAATGTTGCGTAGGTGTGAACGGCAGGATTTGGTAAGCGCTAGTATATGTGGGTTGAATGCGAGTTCTGAGTCTAGTGTGACCCCAAGGCAGCGGCCCTGGGGTGAGGTGTTGAGAATAGAGTCTCCAACCATCAGAGAAATGTCAGGTGTTGGATGTCTTGAAGAGGGGGGAATAAGAAGCAGCTCAGTTTTGGACAGATTGAGTTGGAGGTAGTGTGAAGACATCCAAGAGAAAATTGCAGAGAGGCAGTCAGAAATCTGGTTGAGTAAAGAGGGAGAGATATCAGGAGAGGAAAGATAGATTTGGATATCATCAGCATATAGGTGGTACTGGAATCCAAAGGAGGCTATAAGTTTTCCAAGGCAGGATGGGTAAAGAGAGAAAAGCAAGGGGCCCAAGACAGAGCCTTGCGGTACTCCAACTGAGAGAGGCATAGGATCACAAGATATGTTGTTAAAGGAAACTGAAAACGAGCAGTTTGAAAGATATGATGCAAACCAGGAGATGGCTGTGTCCTGAATGCCAAATGAATGTAGTATTTTTAGGAGGAGAGGGTGGTCAACTGTGTCAAAAGCTGCAGACAGGTCAAGAAGAATTGTAAGGAGTAATGGCCTTTTGCTTTAGCTGATAACAGGTCATTTGTTACTTTAGCAAGAGCGGTTTCTGTTGAGTGTTTAGGGCGGAAACCAGATTGTAGTGGATCAAGTAAGGAGTTAGTTGTGAGAAATTGAGTTAGCCGATTATAGACTAGTCGTTCCAATAATTCTGAAGCAAAGGGAAGTAAAGAGACCGGTCGATAGTTAGAATGCGTGGATTGGTCAAGCGAGGGCTTTTTTAGGATTGGTATGATTGACGCATGCTTGAATGTGTCAGGAAATGTGCCAGCAGTGAGAGATTGATTAAAGAGATGAGTTAGGGTAGGGGTTAGTGAAGCAGAGAGAGAGGGAATAAGTTGTGAAGGAATAGGGTCAAGTGGGCAGGTTGTGAGATGAGCCAAGGATAGTAGTGCAGAGACTTCTTCCTCTGTTACAGGAGGGAAATAGCATAGATTTTTGTTAATAGAAGGGGTGGGTAGGATTGCTGGGTTTGCGGGGTGCGAGGTGTAGATCTCTTTTCTAATGGTGTCAATTTTATTTTTGAAGTGATCAGCAATAATTTGAGCAGTGAGGTTGGTAGTGGGTGGGGGGGCAGGCGGACGTAGAAGGGAGTTAAAGGTTGAGTACAGTTTTCTGGGGTTGGATGCGTGAGATGACACAAGGGAGGAGAAATAGACTTGTTTGGCCAAGCTGAGCGCAGAGTTGTAGGACTTAAGGGTGAATTTATAATGTTGGAAATCAGCAAAGGTGCGTGATTTCCTCCACTGCCGTTCAGCAGCCCGTGAGCATCGCTGAAGATATCTGGTCTGTTTAGTGTGCCACGGTTGTCGTAGAGTGATTGATGTACGTCGAAGAGTGGAGGGTGCAGTTTTGTCAAGTGTTGATTTTGGTGCCGAATTATACTGTAGAGTCACGAGGTTTGGACAAGAGAGGGATGAAATGTCATAGAGCAGAGGACTCAGTTGAGTGGAAAAGTCTGTGAGATCCAAGTCATTTAAATTCCTGTAAGGTACAAGAAGCAACTCTCAAGGGCAGAACATTTAATCCCCCCCCTCAAAAAAAATGAAAAATAAGTAAATCTGCAAAGTAAAGAATGTAAAGAATACATGGTGGAGATTTCTACCTTATTATAGTGTCATTTCAGCTCTAATAATTGCTGCAGAAAAACAAACCCAATAAGCAGCATGACACCATTGCAAAAGCTATCATTATTTTTTTTTAAACACACACCCACAGTAACTTGTAATTAAAGCAAAAACAGGCATTGTACATTAGAATACAGCAGGAGTTACAATACCGGAATTCATGTGTAATCACTGGGCATATTAATGATCTAGACTCTGGCAGTAATTTGTAGTCTAGTGTTATATGGAACCCTGGGGGGTAAGTAGTTCTCCATCAAATTTCAGCGTAAAAAAAAAATAGAAATGTTTTCACTTTTAACTGTATTTGACATTTTTAATAATGTAACAGTTTTAAAAGGTTCAGCATATTATTCGGCAATGTAACTGATATCATTTAATATATATACTTCATAAGATATAAGAGAGCAAATTCATATTACTTTGTTTTATATTGAAACTGATTTAACTTTGGATTTAAAGAGGCATTAAACACTAAATAAATGCTAGATACAATGATGTATTCTAAGCAAAAATTAACCTAAAAATAATATGCAAATATATTTTAGAAATTAAATTACAGGAAAGCAAGACAAAATAAATAATAATAATAATTAAAGTATATTGCATTGTTTTTATTACATATAATTAAACATTTTATATTACAATTTCATAGTATTTAATGTCCCTTTAATTACATATCTGTCCCTGTTATGTTCTGGCATAAGGGAAAGCGCAAACTAGGTCTCACTATAGTACTAAAAAATGGAACCGATGCACAAGAATGCAGTAGAATAATAACAGTGTTTATTATGAACTTAGTGCAATAACATACACTAAGCAGTGATTACAGTACAGTAGAACAAAGCAGTGATTAAACTTATAAACTCATTACTTATCTTCGGGTTTCAGATAAGATAGTAATAACATGCAACAGTGCTGAGAGTCATCATTCAGTGAAAGACAGGCAAATTTTATAAATACTGTATCGTATCAGACTTTTGTCCAAGATGTTATCAGCAGACTTTCTAGCCCCCCTTAGCAATTCTAATAATTAAACCTACAGGTTTTGCAGGCTTTATGTCAATCATATTATTTCATGTAGCAGGCATTTTAATTAGCTAGGACTGTTTTTCAAAACAAACGAATATTCTCACACTACAGTCTATCACTATGTGTCTCGTGAAATGTTACATTACACTCTTTATAGATAAGTTCTGCTATGAGAACAGAAAGTTGAATACAAGAGTACAGGGGAACTTATTTCTTATAATATATATATATATTTATATATACACAAAAAGTTCTTAGGTACATGCACTCTCACCACCGTACTTTAACTGCCAGGGTGCTATCAAGGAGTATATAACAGCAATCAAATCAAAGCACTCACTGGTCTTCTGACATCAAAAGTGAAAGCTTTAATAAGTGACGTTTCGGGACCTTTAGCGTCCTTTCTTCTGACAAACACAAGGTGCAAATGAACAAACTAATAAAGGCCTACAAATCCCTCCCCCAAACAAACTCCAATCACAGGAGGACGTGTGCAAAGCTAAAAGACTAATTCTTTCACAAAAATGATAAACATAAACATTTGTGTGTATATAGTGAAAAGTGACCATCTAGTGATATGTAATAATCTTAATATAATCAAATATATGTGAAAACTGGTGAAAATGCCCTGAGAGAAGAGCCGGCCTTCAAAGGAGAAATTAGCATATGAACCTGCTAGGTTTAGCTTTCAACAAAGAATACCAACAGAAAAAAACTAAATTGGTGATAAAAGTAAATTGGAAAATTGTTTAAAATGACATTCTCTATCTGAATCATGAAAGTTTATTTTGGACTAGACTGTCCCTTTAAGCCCCATTTGCACTTCCTGTTAGACAATTAAAGGGACAGTATACCATAGAATTGTTATTGTTTTAAAAGATAGATAATCCCTTTATTACCCATTCCCCAGTTTTGCATAACCAACAGTTATACTAATATACTTTTTACCTCCGTGATTACCTTGTATCTAGGAACCTTCTTCCAGCCCCCTGATCACATGACTGTGACTGTTTGTTATCTATTGTTTTAAATTTAGCATTGTTTTGTGCTAGTTCTTAAATAACACCCTGTGCCTGAACACATTGTTATCTATATGGCCCATGTGTACTTTCTGCCTCTTTGTGTTGAAAAGAGATTTAAAAAGCATGTGATAAGAGGCAGCCATCAAAGGCTTAGAAATTAGCATATGAGCCTACCTGTGTTTAGTTTAAACTAAGAATACCAAGAGAAAAAAAGCAAATTTGATGATAAAAGTAAATTGGAAAATTGATTAAAATTAAAAGTCCTATCTGAATAATGAAAGTTTAATTTATACTAGACTGTCGCTTTAAGTCTTTTTTTAATATTCATAGTATTTATGAATAATTAAAGGGACACTCAGGTTAAATTACATTTTCATGATTCAGATACAGCATGTAATTTTAAACAACTTTCCAATTTACTTCCATTAAAAAAAATGTGCACAGTCTTTTATATTTACAATTTTTGAGTCACCAGATCCTACTGAGCATGTGCAAGAATTCACAGACTATATGTATATGCATTTGTGATTGGCTGATTGTCATCACATGGTACAAGGGGAGTGGAAATATACCTAACTTTGAAATTTGTTATAAAAAAATCTACTACTCATTTGAAGTTCAGACTAAGTGCTATTGCATTGTCTTGTTATTTCTCCAACATAGGTGTGTCCGGTCCACGGCGTCATCCTTACTTGTGGGATATTCTCTTCCCCAACAGGAAATGGCAAAGAGCCCAGCAAAGCTGGTCACATGATCCCTCCTAGGCTCCGCCTACCCCAGTCATTCTCTTTGCCGTTGTACAGGCAACATCTCCACGGAGATGGCTTAGAGTTTTTTAGTGTTTAACTGTAGTTTTTCATTATTCAATCAAGAGTTTGTTATTTTCAAATAGTGCTGGTACGTACTATTTACTCAGAAACAGAAAAGAGATGAAGAATTCTGTTTGTATGAGGAAAATGATTTTAGCAACCGTAACTAAAATCCATGGCTGTTCCACACAGGACTGTTGAGAGCAATTAACTTCAGTTGGGGGAACAGTTTGCAGTCCCTTGCTGCTTGAGGTATGACACATTCTAACAAGACGATGTAATGCTGGAAGCTGTCATTTTCCCTATGGGATCCGGTAAGCCATGTTTATTACGATTGTAAATAAGGGCTTCATAAGGGCTTATTTAAACTGTAGACTTTTTCTGGGCTAAATCGATTGATTATTAACACATATTTAGCCTTGAGGAATCATTTTATCTGGGTATTTTGATATAATAATATCGGCAGGCACTGTTTTAGACACCTTATTCTTTAGGGGCTTTCCCAAAGCATAGGCAGAGTCTCATTTTCGCGCCGGTGTTGCGCACTTGTTTTTGAGAGGCATGGCATGCAGTCGCATGTGAGAGGAGCTCTGATACTTATAAAAGACTTCTGAAGGCGTCATTTGGTATCGTATTCCCCTTTGGGTTTGGTTGGGTCTCAGCAAAGCAGATACCAGGGACTGTAAAGGGGTTTAAAGCTTAAAACGGCTCCGGTTCCGTTATTTTAAGGGTTAAAGCTTCCAAAATTGGTGTGCAATATTTTCAAGGCTTTAAGACGCTGTGGTGAAAATTTGGTGAATTTTGAACAATTCCTTCATGTTTTTTCGCAATTGCAGTAATAAAGTGTGTTCAGTTTAAAATTTAAAGTGACAGTAACGGTTTTATTTTAAAACGTTTTTTGTACTTTCTGATCAAGTTTATGCCTGTTTAACATGTCTGAACTACCAGATAGACTGTGTTCTGAATGTGGGGAAGCCAGAATTCCTATTCATTTAAATAAATGTGATTTATGTGATAATGACAATGATGCCCAAGATGATTCCTCAAGTGAGGGGAGTAAGCATGGTACTGCATCATTCCCTCCTTCGTCTACACGAGTCTTGCCCACTCAGGAGGCCCCTAGTACATCTAGCGCGCCAATACTCCTTACTATGCAACAATTAACGGCTGTAATGGATAATTCTGTCAAAAACATTTTAGCCAAAATGAACCCTTGTCAGCGTAAGCGTGGCTGCTCTGTTTTAGTTACTGAAGAGCATGACGACGCTGATATTAATATCTCTGAAGGGCCCCTAACCCAATCTGAGGGGGCCAGGGAGGTTTTGTCTGAGGGAGAAATTACTGATTTAGGGAACATTTCTCAGCAGGCTGAATCTGATGTGATTACATTTAAATTTAAATTGGAACATCTCCGCATTTTGCTTAAGGAGGTATTATCCACTCTGGATGATTGTGAAAATTTAGTCATCCCAGAGAAACTATGTAAAATGGACAAGTTCCTAGAGGTGCCGGGGCTCCCAGAAGCTTTTCCTATACCCAAGCGGGTGGCGGACATTGTTAATAAAGAATGGGAAAGGCCCGGTATTCCTTTCGTCCCTCCCCCCATATTTAAAAAATTGTTTCTATGGTCGACCCCAGAAAGGACTTATGGCAGTCAGTCCCCAAGGTCGAGGGAGCGGTTTCTACTTTAAACAAACGCACCACTATTCCCATAGAGGATAGTTGTGCTTTCAAAGATCCTATGGATAAAAAATTAGAAGGTTTGCTTAAAAAGATGTTTGTTCAGCAGGGTTACCTTCTACAACCCATTTCATGCATTGTCCCTGTCACTACTGCCGCATATTTCTGGTTTGATGAACTGCTTAAGGTGCTCGATAGTGACTCTCCTCCTTATGAGGAGATTATGGACAGAATCAATGCTCTCAAATTGGCTAATTCTTTCACTCTAGACGCCTCTTTGCAATTGGCTAAGTTAGCGGCTAAGAACTCTGGGTTTGCTATTGTGGCGCGCAGAGCGCTTTGGTTGAAATCTTGGTCGGCTGATGCGTCTTCCAAGAACAAGCTACTAAACATTCCTTTCAAGGGGAAAACGTTGTTTGGTCCTGACTTGAAAGAGATTATCTCTGATATCACTGGGGGTAAGGGCCACGCCCTTCCTCAGGATCGGCCTTTCAAGGCAAAAAATAGACCTAATTTTCGTCCCTTTCGTAAAAACGGACCAGCCCAAGGTGCTACGTCCTCTAAGCAAGAGGGTAATACTGCTCAGGCCAAGCCAGCTTGGAGACCAATGCAAGGCTGGAACAAGGGAAAGCAGGCCAAGAAACCTGCCACTGCTACCAAGACAGCATGAAATATTGGCCCCCGATCCGGGGACCGGATCTGGTGGGGGGCAGACTCTCTCTCTTCGCTCAGGCTTGGGCAAGAGATGTTCTGGATCCTTGGGCGCTAGAAATAGTCTCCCAGGGTTATCTTCTGGAATTCAAGGGACTTCCCCCAAGGGGGAGGTTCCACAGGTCGCAGTTGTCTTCAGACCACATAAAAAGACAGGCGTTCTTACATTGTGTAGAAGACCTGTTAAAAATGGGAGTGATTCATCCTGTTCCATTAAGAGAACAAGGGATGGGGTTCTACTCCAATCTGTTCATAGTTCCCAAAAAAGAGGGAACGTTCAGACCAATCCTAGATCTCAAGATCTTAAACAAATTTCTCAAGGTCCCATCGTTTAAGATGGAAACCATTCGAACTATCCTTCCTTCCATCCAGGAAGGTCAATTCATGACCACGGTGGATTTAAAGGATGCGTATCTACATATTCCTATCCACAAGGAACATCATCGGTTCCTAAGGTTTGCATTTCTGGACAAACATTACCAGTTCGTGGCGCTTCCTTTCGGATTAGCCACTGCTCCAAGGATTTTCACAAAGGTACTAGGGTCCCTTCTAGCGGTGCTAAGACCAAGGGGCATTGCAGTAGTACCTTACCTGGACGACATTTTGATTCAAGCGTCGTCCCTTCCTCAAGCAAAGGCTCACACGGACATTGTCCTGGCCTTTCTCAGATCTCACGGCTGGAAAGTGAACGTGGAAAAGAGTTCTCTATCCCCGTCAACAAGGGTTCCCTTCTTGGGAACAATTATAGACTCCTTACAAATGAGGATCTTTCTAACAGAAGCCAGAAAAAACAAAGCTTCTGGACTCTTGTCGGATACTTCATTCGTTCCTCTTCCTTCCATAGCTCAGTGCATGGAAGTGATCGGGTTGATGGTGGCGGCGATGGACATAGTTCCTTTTGCGCGCATTCATCTAAGACCATTACAACTGTGCATGCTCAGTCAGTGGAATGGGGACTATACAGACTTGTCTCCGAAGATACAAGTAAATCAGAGGACCAGAGACTCACTCCGTTGGTGGCTGTCCCTGGACAATCTGTCTCAAGGGATTATGTTCCACAGACCAGAGTGGGTCATTGTCACGACCGACGCCAGTCTGATAGGCTGGGGCGCGGTCTGGGGATCCCTGAAAGCTCAGGGTCTTTGGTCTCGGGAAGAATCTCTTCTACCGATAAATATTCTGGAACTGAGAGCGATATTCAATGCTCTCCAGGCCTGGCCCCAGCTTGCGAGGACCAGGTTCATACGGTTTCAATCAGACAACATGACGACTGTTGCGTACATCAACCATCAGGGGGGAACAAGGAGTTCCCTAGCGATGGAAGAAGTAACCAAAATTATTCTTTGGGCGGAGTCTCACTCCTGCCACCTGTCTGCTATCCACATCCCAGGAGTGGAAAATTGGGAAGCGGATTTTCTGAGTCGTCAGACATTGCATCCGGGGGAGTGGGAACTCCATCCGGAAATCTTTGCCCAAGTCACTCACCTGTGGGGCATTCCAGACATGGATCTGATGGCCTCTCGTCAGAACTTCAAAGTTCCTTGCTACGGGGCCAGATCCAGGGATCCCAAGGCGGCTCTAGTGGATGCACTAGTAGCACCTTGGACCTTCAATCTAGCTTATGTGTTCCCGCCATTTCCTCTCATTCCCAGGCTGATAGCCAGGATCAAGCAGGAGAGGGCGTCGGTGATCTTGATAGCTCCTGCGTGGCCACGCAGGACTTGGTATGCAGATCTGGTGAATATGTCATCGGCTCCACCTTGGTAGCTACCTTTGAGACGAGACCTTCTTGTTCAGGGTCCGTTCGAACATCCGAATCTGGTTTCACTCCAGCTGACTGCTTGGAGATTGAACGCTTGATTTTATCGAAGCGAGGATTCTCAGATTCTGTGATCGATACTCTTGTTCAGGCCAGAAAGCCTGTGACTAGAAAGATTTACCACAAAATTTGGAAAAAATATATCTGTTGGTGTGAATCTAAAGGATTCCCTTGGGACAAGGTTAAGATTCCTAGGATTCTATCCTTCCTTCAAGAAGGATTGGAAAAAGGATTATCTGCAAGTTCCCTGAAGGGACAGATTTCTGCCTTGTCGGTATTACTTCACAAAAAGCTGGCAGCTGTGCCAGATGTTCAAGCCTTTGTTCAGGCTCTGGTTAGAATCAAGCCTGTTTACAAACCTTTGACTCCTCCTTGGAGTCTCAATTTAGTTCTTTCAGTTCTTCAGGGGGTTCCGTTTGAACCCTTACATTCCGTTGATATTAAGTTATTATCTTGGAAAGTTTTGTTTTTAGTTGCGATTTCTTCTGCTAGAAGAGTCTCAGAATTATCTGCTCTGCAGTGTTCTCCTCCTTATCTGGTGTTCCATGCAGATAAGGTGGTTTTACGTACTAAACCTGGTTTTCTTCCAAAAGTTGTTTCTAACAAAAACATTAACCAGGAGATTATCGTACCTTCTCTGTGTCCAAAACCAGTTTCAAAGAAGGAACGTTTGTTGCACAATTTGGATGTTGTTCGCGCTCTAAAATTCTATTTAGATGCTACAAAGGATTTTAGACAAACATCTTCCTTGTTTGTTGTTTATTCAGGTAAAAGGAGAGGTCAAAAAGCAACTTCTACCTCTCTCTCTTTTTGGATTAAAAAGCATCATCAGATTGGCTTACGAGACTGCCGGACGGCAGCCTCCCGAAAGAATCACAGCTCATTCCACTAGGGCTGTGGCTTCCACATGGGCCTTCAAGAACGAGGCTTCTGTTGATCAGATATGTAGGGCAGCGACTTGGTCTTCACTGCACACTTTTACCAAATTTTACAAGTTTGATACTTTTGCTTCTTCTGAGGCTATTTTTGGGAGAAAGGTTTTGCAAGCCGTGGTGCCTTCCATTTAGGTGACCTGATTTGCTCCCTCCCTTCATCCGTGTCCTAAAGCTTTGGTATTGGTTCCCACAAGTAAGGATGACGCCGTGGACCGGACACACCTATGTTGGAGAAAACAGAATTTATGTTTACCTGATAAATTTCTTTCTCCAACGGTGTGTCCGGTCCACGGCCCGCCCTGGTTTTTTTTAATCAGGTCTGATATTTTATTTTCTTTAACTACAGTCACCACGGTACCATATGGTTTCTCCTATGCAAATATTCCTCCTTAACGTCGGTCGAATGACTGGGGTAGGCGGAGCCTAGGAGGGATCATGTGACCAGCTTTGCTGGGCTCTTTGCCATTTCCTGTTGGGGAAGAGAATATCCCACAAGTAAGGATGACGCCGTGGACCGGACACACCGTTGGAGAAAGAAATTTATCAGGTAAACATAAATTCTGTTTTTGCATTTGTTGATTATGCAAATCTAATGTGTTGACTGGTCCTCTAACCACTGTATTGAAAAATGTATTTCTCTTGTTAAGTGTATTCAGTCCACGGGTCATCCATTACTTATGGGATTATATCTCCTTCCCAACAGGAAGTTGCAAGAGGATCACCCAAGCAGAGCTGCTATATAGCTCCTCCCCTCACATGTCATATCCAGTCATTCTCTTGCAACTCAACTAGATAGGACGCTGTGAGAGGTCTGTGGTGTTTTTTATACTTAGTTTATTTCTTCAATCAAAAGTTTGTTATTTTAAATGGCACCGGAGTGTGCTGTTTGTTCTCAGGCAGTATTTGGAAGAAGAATCTGCCTGCGTTTTCTATGATCTTAGCAGAAGTAACTAAGATCCACTGGCTGTTCTCGCACATTCTGAGGAGTGGGGTAACTTTCAGAAAGGGAATAGCGTGTGGGGAATCCTGCAAACAAGGTATGTGCAGTAAATTATTTTTCTAAGGAATGGAATTGACTAAGAAAATACTGCTGATACCGATGTAATGTAAGTACAGCCTTAAATGCAGCAGCGACTGGTATCAGGCTGATGAATGTATGTATAATAAGTAATTTTCTAAGGAATGGAATTTGACTAAGAAAATACTGTTAATACTGAAGTATTGTATAAGCCTTAACTGCAGTAGAAGCGACTGGTAGCAGGCTTATTAATAACACTACCTAACTTTTAAGGTGTATGTTTAAAACGTTTACTGGCATGTTATTCGATTTTTGTGAGGTACTTTGGTGATAAATCTTTTGGGGCATGATTTTCCACATGGCTGTTGTTTATTTCTACATAGAAACGGTTAACTGAGGTTTCCCACTGTTGTAATAGAAGTGGGAGGAGCCTATTTTAGCGCTTTTTTTGCGCAGTAAAAATTCAGTTTCAGTCTTCCTGCTTCTTCCTCCTTGATCCAGGACGTCTCTAGAGAGCTCAGGGGTCTTCAAAAGTCATTTTGAGGGAGGTAATCAGTCACAGCAGACCTGTGACAGTGTGTTTGTCTGTGACAAAAACGTTAATTGTTAAATTGATTATCCGTTTTTGGGTATTTAGGGGTTAATCATCCATTTGCTAGTGGGTGCAATACTTTGCTAACTTAATACATTTACTGTGAAAATTTGGTTGCTATAACTGATTTGGTTCATTGTTATTTCAACTGTGACGATTTTTTTGTGCTTCTTAAAGGCGCAGTAGCGTTTTTTATATTGCTTGTAAATTTATTTGAAAGGATTTTCCAAGCTTGCTAGTCTCATTGCGAGTCTGTTTAAACATGTCTGACACAGATGAATCTGTTTGTTCACTATGTTTGAAGGCCAATGTGGAGCCCCACAGAAATATGTGTACTAAATGTATTGATGTCACTTTGAATAAAAGTCAATCTATATCTGTAAAGAAATTATCACCAGACAACGAGGGGGAAGTTATGCCGGCTAACTCTCCTCACGTGTCAGTACCTTCGCCTCCCGCTCAGGAGGCGCGTGATATTGTGGCCCCAAGTACATCAGAGAGGCCCATACAAATCACTTTGCAAGACATGGCTGCTGTTATGACAGAGGTATTATCTAAATTACCTGAATTAAGAGGCAAGCGCGATAGCTCTGGGTTAAGGACAGAGCGCGCTGATGATGTGAGAGCCATGTCTGATACTGCGTCACAATTTGCAGAACATGAGGACGGAGAGCTTCATTCTGTGGGTGACGGATCTGATCCAGGGAGACCGGATTCAGAGATTTCTAATTTTAAATTTAAGCTTGAGAACCTCCGCGTATTGCTAGGGGAGGTATTAGCGGCTCTGAATGATTGTAACACGGTTGCAATTCCAGAGAAATTATGTAGGTTGGATAGATACTTTGCGGTACCGGTGTGTACTGACGTTTTTCCTATACCTAAAAGGCTTACAGAAATTATTAGCAAGGAGTGGGATAGACCCGGTGTGCCCTTTTCCCCACCTCCGATATTTAGAAAAATGTTCCCAATAGACGCCACCACACGAGACTTATGGCAGACGGTCCCTAAGGTGGAGGGAGCAGTTTCTACTTTAGCTAAACGTACCACTATCCCGGTGGAGGATAGTTGTGCTTTTTCGGATCCAATGGATAAAAAATTAGAAGGTTACCTTAAGAAAATGTTTGTTCAACAAGGTTTTATCTTACAGCCCCTTGCATGCATTGCGCCTGTCACTGCTGCTGCGGCATTCTGGTTTGAGTCTCTGGAAGAGGCCATTCGCACAGCTCCATTGGATGAAATTATGGCCAAGCTTAAAGCACTTAAGCTAGCTAATGCATTTGTTTCTGATGCCGTTGTACATTTAACCAAACTAACGGCTAAGAACTCCGGATTCGCCATCCAGGCGCGCAGAGCGCTATGGCTTAAATCCTGGTCAGCTGACGTGACTTCTAAATCTAAATTGCTTAATATTCCTTTCAAAGGGCAGACCTTATTCGGGCCCGGCTTGAAAGAAATTATTGCTGACATTACTGGAGGTAAGGGTCATACTCTTCCTCAGGACAGGGCCAAATCAAAGGCCAAACAGTCTAATTTTCGTGCCTTTCGTAACTTCAAGGCAGGAGCAGCATCAACTTCCTCCGCTCCAAAACAGGAAGGGCCTGTTGCTCGTTACAGACAGGGCTGGAAAGCTAACCAGCCCTGGAACAAGGGCAAGCAGGCCAGAAAGCCTACTTCTGCCCCTAAGACAGCATGAAGAGAGGGCCCCCTATCCAGAAACGGATCTAGTGGGGGGCAGACTATCTCTCTTCGCCCAGGCTTGGGCAAGAGATGTCCAGGATCCCTGGGGGTTGGAGATCATATCTCAGGGATATCTTCTGGACTTCAAAGCATCTCCTCCACAAGGGAGATTTCATCTTTCAAGGTTATCAGCAAACCAAATAAAGAAAGAGGCATTTCTACGCTGTGTGCAAGACCTCTTAGTAATGGGGGTGATCCACCCAGTTCCGCGGACGGAACAAGGGCTAGGGTTTTACTCAAATCTGTTTGTGGTTCCCAAGAAAGAGGGAACCTTCAGGCCAATCTTGGACCTAAAAATCTTAAACAAATTCCTAAGAGTTCCATCATTCAAAATTGAAACTATTCGAACCATCCTACCCATGATCCAAGAGGGTCAATACATGACCACGGTAGACTTAAAGGATGCCTACCTTCATATACCGATTCACAAAGATCATTATCGGTACCTAAGATTTGCCTTTCTAGACAGGCATTACCAGTTTGTAGCTCTTCCCTTCGGGTTGGCTACGGCCCCGAGAATCTTTACAAAGGTTCTGGGCTCACTTCTGGCGGTTCTAAGACCGCGAGGCATAGCGGTGGCTCCGTATCTAGACGACATCCTGATACAGGCGTCAATCTTTCAAATGGCCAAGTCTCATACAGAGATAGTTCTGGCATTTCTGAGGTCGCATGGGTGGAAAGTGAACGTGGAAAAGAGTTCTCTATCACCACTCACAAGAGTCTCCTTTCTTGGGACTCTTATAGATTCTGTAGAGATGAAAATTTACCTGACGGAGTCCAGGTTATCAAAGCTTCTAAATGCTTGCCGTGTCCTTCATTCCATTCCACGCCCGTCAGTGGCTCAGTGCATGGAAGTAATCGGCTTAATGGTAGCGGCAATGGACATAGTGCCATTTGCGCGCCTGCATCTCAGACCGCTGCAATTATGCATGCTAAATCAGTGGAATGGGGATTACTCAGATTTGTCCCCTCTGCTAAATCTGGACCAAGAGACCAGAGATTCTCTTCTCTGGTGGCTTTCTTGGGTCCATCTGTCCAAGGGTATGACCTTTCGCAGGCCAGATTGGACGATTGTAACAACAGATGCCAGCCTTCTAGGTTGGGGCGCAGTCTGGAACTCCCTGAAGGCTCAGGGATTATGGACTCAGGAGGAGAAACTCCTCCCAATAAATATTCTGGAGTTGAGAGCAATACTCAATGCTCTTCTAGCTTGGCCTCAGTTAGCAACACTGAGGTTCATCAGATTTCAGTCGGACAACATCACGACTGTGGCTTACATCAACCATCAAGGGGGAACCAGGAGTTCCCTAGCGATGTTGGAAGTCTCAAAGATAATTCGCTGGGCAGAGTCTCACTCTTGCCACCTGTCAGCGATCTACATCCCAGGCGTGGAGAACTGGGAGGCGGATTTTCTAAGTCGCCAGACTTTTCATCCGGGGGAGTGGGAACTTCATCCGGAGGTCTTCGCTCAACTGATTCATCGTTGGGGCAAACCAGATCTGGATCTCATGGCGTCTCGCCAGAACGCCAAGCTTCCTTGTTACGGATCCAGGTCCAGGGACCCGGAGCGGCGCTGATAGATACTCTGACAGCCCCTTGGGTCTTCAACATGGCTTATGTGTTTCCACCATTTCCGATGCTTCCTCGACTGATTGCCAAGATCAAACAGGAGAGAGCATCGGTGATTCTGATAGCGCCTGCGTGGCCACGCAGGACCTGGTATGCAGACCTAGTGGACATGTCGTCCTGTCCACCGTGGTTTCTACCTCTGAGGCAGGACCTTCTAATACAAGGCCCTTTCAAACATCCAAATCTAATTTCTCTGAGGCTGACTTCATGGAGATTGAACGCTTGATTCTATCAAAGTGTGGCTTCTCGGAGTCAGTTATTGATACCTTAATACAGGCACGGAAACCTGTTACCAGGAAAATTTACCATAAGATATGGCGTAAATATTTATATTGGTGCGAATCCAAGGGTTACTCATGGAGTAAGGTTAGGATTCCTAGGATATTGTCTTTTCTACAAGAAGGTTTAGAAAAGGGTTTATCTGCTAGTTCGTTAAAGGGACAGATTTCTGCTCTGTCTATTCTCTTACACAAACGTCTGGCAGAAGTTCCAGACGTCCACGCTTTTTGTCAGGCTTTGGCTAGGATTAAGCCTGTGTTTAAGACTGTTGCTCCTCCGTGGAGCTTAAATTTGGTTCTTAAAGCTCTTCAAGGGGTTCCGTTTGAGCCCCTTCATTCCATTGATATTAAGCTTTTATCTTGGAAAGTTCTGTTTTTGATGGCTATTTCCTCGGCTCGAAGAGTCTCTGAGTTATCGGCCTTACATTGTGATTCTCCTTATCTGATTTTACATTCAGACAAGGTAGTTCTGCGTACTAAACCTGGGTTTTTACCTAAGGTAGTTTCTAACAGGAATATCAATCAGGAGATTGTTGTTCCATCATTATGTCCTAATCCTTCTTCAAAGAAGGAACGACTTTTGCATAATCTGGACGTAGTCCGTGTCCTGAAGTTCTATTTACAGGCAACTAAAGAATTTCTCAAAGCAAAGTGTGGAAAACAGCACCAACAGATATGTGGCTTGTGGGGCACGGAACCCAGGATCTGCCTTATCCTGCAAATACTTCAAGTAGCAAAAAAGATTTGTTCCAGCCACCAATAGTTAAAAAACCTTTATTTCTTCATATAGGGTCTTTTGACAAACATACAACGTTTCAGACCTGCTATAGGTCCTTAGTCATGTATACTGAACATACACTGATTCATCATTTAAATACTTTACACCTGGTCAATTGTTCACCTGTTGTCATGTGACTACTCATTATTGTATCACTGCCATCTTGTGGCCATCTAACATATATATTCCTATTGAAAAAAAGCATTCTGAATAGTCACATTGAAAAGGTTTAAGTATCAAACAATGTTAATAGATAAAATCATATGTACAAAATTAAAATAGAAGAAATCTTACGCACAGTATGCAGATATGCCATTGCTGTTTACTTGTTATTTAAATGTTAATTTGGACTCTTTCATTTTAGAGTTGATTTAAAAAAATTGCTGCTAAAGATTATATGGATTACTGTCAATTTGAACACTGTAGGCCTATTTTGAAAATAATCTTTTACTTTTCTCTTTAGTCTTTTTATGTGTAAAGATAATTTTTGTAAAAAAAAAATTTTCCAAAAAAATCTCCCTTCAATTTTTACTCAGCCCATTAAAAGGGGTTGTTAGAAAATTATTTTAGATTAAAGAAATGCAGGTATCATGATACTCAGCCCATTAGAAAGGGAAGATTTACATATTCATAGAGATGTTTTAGGAAAAACAAATATTTAGTAAAACAAACTCCAATCGAATTCTTTGTTCATACCCTTAGGTATTAAGCTTTCCAATTTGTATATCCAAAACATCTCTCTTGTTTTTAGTATATGTTCTCTATTACCCCCCCTCCTTGGTCTCTCAATCTGTTCAATTATTTGGAATCTGAGCTGGCTGATGTTATGACCCATAGAGAGGAAGTGAGAGGATACAGGAGCCTCTTTGTTCTTACATCTAATATTGGACTTATGTTCTGTTATCCTCTCCCTTACCTCTCTACAGGTCTCGCCCAAATAGATCAGACCACATGGACACTTGATCAAATAAATACAGTAACATGACCTGCAAGTAAGATATTTATTAATTTTGTATTTTCTACCATTTGTGGGGTGAGAGAAATATTCGCCTTTAATCATTGAACTGCAGTTACTGCAGTTCAAACAGGGATAACATCCATCTCTCCTAGGGCCTATAGTCTTCTGTATGTTCAATCTGTTACTGCCTATATCTGAATGTACAAGGCTATCTTTGATACTTCTATTTCTTCTGTATGCTGTCATAAAATTTTCTTTAAACTCATTCACTTGAGGGTTACAGTCCCTTAGGATGTGCCAATGCTTTCTTAAAATACCATTGATCTTCTGACTAAATTCATTGAACTGTGTTACAAACACTAGACGATCTGTTTCTTTACTTTTGTACCTTTTAGGTAATTCTTTATTGTTAACTACATCTAGTTGTTCCTTAATTAGTGATATTGGATACCCTCTATTGATAAATTTGTCAGCCATCTCCTCCAACCTTTGCTTGCATCTATTCTCCTCAGACACTATGCGTTTAACCCTTAAAAATTGGCTCTTTGGAATGGCCCTGAAGATACTATCTGGATGGTGACTTCCATATTTCAATATGTTGTTCTTATCTGTATCTTTTGTATGGATATCTGTTTTTAAGAAACCATCCTTAAAGTATACATAGGTGTCTAGGAACTCAATTCCAATTTCACTCATATTTAAAGTGAATTTTAATCCATTGACAGAATTGTTAAGATCTTCAACAAAGGACAATAGGCTACCAACGTCACCCCCCCCACACGCCAAACACGTCATCAATGTACCTCCACCAGGAGGCGCCATAGAGCTTGTTTTTCCTAAAACATCTCTATGAATATGTAAATCTTCCCTTTCTAATGGGCTGAGTATCATGATACCTGCATTTCTTTAATCTAAAATAATT
The DNA here is from genome assembly GCF_027579735.1 of Bombina bombina. Taxonomy (NCBI): domain Eukaryota; kingdom Metazoa; phylum Chordata; class Amphibia; order Anura; family Bombinatoridae; genus Bombina; species Bombina bombina. The sequence goes on from NC_069500.1 coordinate 940,141,822, forward strand.
TTCTAACAACCCCTTTTAATGGGCTGAGTAAAAATTGAAGGGAGATTTTTTTGGAAAATTTTTTTTTTACAAAAATTATCTTTACACATAAAAAGACTAAAGAGAAAAGTAAAAGATTATTTTCAAAATAGGCCTACAGTGTTCAAATTGACAGTAATCCATATAATCTTTAGCAGCAATTTTTTTAAATCAACTCTAAAATGAAAGAGTCCAAATTAACATTTAAATAACAAGTAAACAGCAATGGCATATCTGCATACTGTGCGTAAGATTTCTTCTATTTTAATTTTGTACATATGATTTTATCTATTAACATTGTTTGATACTTAAACCTTTTCAATGTGACTATTCAGAATGCTTTTTTTCAATAGGAATATATATGTTAGATGGCCACAAGATGGCAGTGATACAATAATGAGTAGTCACATGACAACAGGTGAACAATTGACCAGGTGTAAAGTATTTAAATGATGAATCAGTGTATGTTCAGTATACATGACTAAGGACCTATAGCAGGTCTGAAACGTTGTATGTTTGTCAAAAGACCCTATATGAAGAAATAAAGGTTTTTTAACTATTGGTGGCTGGAACAAATCTTTTTTGCTACTTGAACTAAAGAATTTCGTCAAACTTTTTTCCTGTTTGTCGTGTACTCTGGTCAGAGGAGAGGTCAAAAAGCTTCAGCAACCTCTCTCTCTTTTTGGCTTCGTAGCATAATACGTTTAGCCTATGAGACTGCTGGACAGCAGCCTCCTGAAAGAATTACAGCTCATTCCACTAGAGCTGTGGCTTCCACCTGGGCCTTTAAGAATGAAGCCTCTGTTGAACAGATTTGCAAGGCTGCAACTTGGTCTTCACTTCACACTTTTTCAAAATTTTACAAATTTGACACTTTTGCTTCTTCGGAGGCTGTTTTTGGGAGAAAGGTTCTACAGGCAGTGGTTCCTTCCGTTTAAGTTCCTGCCTTGTCCCTCCCATCATCCGTGTACTTTAGCTTTGGTATTGGTATCCCATAAGTAATGGATGACCCGTGGACTGAATACACTTAACAAGAGAAAACATAATTTATGCTTACCTGATAAATTTATTTCTCTTGTAGTGTATTCAGTCCACGGCCCGCCCTGTCTTTTAAGGCAGATTTAAATTTTAATTAAAACTCCAGTCACCACTGCACCCTATGGTTTCTCCTTTCTTGTCTTGTTTCGGTCGAATGACTGGATATGACATGTGAGGGGAGGAGCTATATAGTAGCTCTGCTTGGGTGATCCTCTTGCAACTTCCTGTTGGGAAGGAGATATAATCCCATAAGTAATGGATGACCCGTGGACTGAATACACTACAAGAGAAATAAATTTATCAGGTAAGCATAAATTATGTTTTTCTCTTGTTTTATAATATTATACATATTAATATACTTTTAAACTATGAAATATATTCAGAATAAAATATGAATTGATATTAGTCAAGTGAAAAATCCCAAATGTTGATACATAAGGCAGTAATCATTAACCTCTTAACGACAGCAGCATACTCTGTGTACATCACTTGTCTTAAAGGGTTTTTCAGACCTCTAATAGCGCGTGTCTTACTAAATAACCCTTAAATGTAAACATGCCAGCCAACAAACAGGGTGCGTCGGCTGCAGTTAAGGGGCTCATATTGACTTTTTTTTCTCTCTGTTTGGTTGCCTTTTTTTTTTTTTTTTTTGCTTCATTGTACGCCTGCAAAAAAAAAAAAACAGAGAGAAAGTTGAAAAGCCTAAGGTAAAAAAAAAAGTTTCTTGTAGATCTTTTTGATGTTTACTCAACCCAAGTGTAGGAAATTGAGATGTTCCAGTAATATTTCATATGATACTTCTATAAAAAGGTATTTGGGTCATGTTGCAGCATCTACATTATAAGTCAGTGAAAAAGGCGAGAGCCAAACTGACGAGCTGTTTTTTGTTAATTAAGCAGCATAGTGAGGTAAATCACTGGGCTGATTTTTCACTAGGGTACAAATTGTACAGTAAGGATGGATTGCACCTGAATGACATGGGTGCAGGTGTGTTGGGGGAAAGGATGGTAGCACGTTTAGAGAACTTTTTAAACTAGGCAAAGGGGGGGAGGGTCAATTTGAACAAAATAGAACAGAGAGATCAGTGTCTGAATATGTCACTCCATTAATATCTCAAGGAAGGGATGACTTAAGAAATGTCACATTAGAAAGTATAGAGGAAAGTACACCAAGTAGCAGCAGAAAGCACATGAAAATTAAATGTATGACAACAAATGCAAGAAGCATGACAGGTAAAATGGGGGAGCTGACGCTCTTAGTTGCAGAAGAGGACTATGATGTTATCAGTATAACTGAAACTTGGTGGGATGATTCACATGACTGGGCAGTTAACTTAGAGGGGTATACATTATTTAGGAGGGACAGGAATAATAAAAGGGGTGGAGGAATCTGCATGTATATTAAACCTGACCTTAAACCTACAATAAGGGAAGATATTTATGATACAAGTGACAATGTAGAGACCCTGTGGGTTGAAATAAAGAGTGGGGGGAAAAATCCTAAAAAAATATTACTAGGAACATGCTACAAGCCTCCCAACATTAGTGACCCAGAGGAAACTCAACTACTTATCCAAATAGGTAAGGCTGCTAATAACAGTGCTGTAATTATGGGAGATTTTAACTACCCTGATATAAACTGGGCCAATGAAACTAGTAATTCAGCTAAGGGGGATAGATTTTTAAATGTTCTCAGGGATAACTTCTTGTCACAATTAATAGAGGAGCCAACTAGGAGTAAAGCTATATTGGATTTAGTGCTATCAAACAATACAGATAGAATATCAAACATAGAAGTTAAAGAACATTTGGGTAACAGTGATCATAACATGGTCACATTTGAAATCTCTTTTCATATGCAGTGTTTTAAAGGCTTAACTAAGACTTTTAATTTCAAGAAAGCAAAATTCAACGATTTAAGGGAATCATTAAATAATATAAATTGGGACAATGTATTTTCTAATAAAAATACAGAGGATAAATGGATAATATTTAAAAATTTGTTAAATAAATATACATATCAATACATACCATATGGTTATAAAAATAAAAAAAAATAAGCCGTTATGGCTAAATAAAAATGTGTTAAAAGAAATTAGGAAAAAACGTAGGGCATTTAAATTATTAAAAGAAAATAGCACAGACTCAGCATACAATATTTATAAGGAATGTAACAAAGCATGCAAAAAAGCAATCAAATTAGCCAAAATTGAAAATGAAAAATTAATTGCCAAGGATTCTAAGTCTAACCCTAAAAGGTTCTTTAAGTACATAAATAGCAAAAAATCTAAGAAGGATAATATAGGTACATTAAAATGTGTGGGGGGTAGCATGATAAATAATGACAGGGAAAAGGCTGAGGTACTAAACCAGTTTTTTTCTTCAGTATACACAAGAGAGGAACCATTGAATGATACTTTGGAACAGAATAGAACATGCCAGTCCATACCACTAACTGGGTTTTGTTTAGAGGATATCAGGAAAAAACTAAAAAATATTAAGGTAAATAAAACTCCAGGCCCAGATGGAATACACCCAAGGGTGTTAAGTGAACTTAGCACTGTTATAGACAAACCTTTACGCTTAATTTTTCAAGACTCATTATCCTCAGGCATGGTACCCCAGGATTGGCGTAAAGCTGATGTGGTGCCACTCTTCAAAAAGGGAAGCAGGGATGATCCAGGAAGCTATAGACCAGTTAGTCTGACATCAATAGTGGGGAAGATATTTGAAGGGATTATAAGGGATTATATTGATGAGCATATTCGTGTAAACAAGATTATGAGTTCTAATCAGCATGGCTTTAGGAGAAATAGATCATGTCAAACTAATCTAATTAGATTCTACGAGGAAGTAAGTAAAAATATAGATAAAGGGGAATCAGTTGATGTGATATACTTAGATTTTGCAAAGGCATTCGATACAGTGCCACATGAGAGATTAATGCACAAAATTAAGGGACTGGGAATAGCTGAAAATGTTAGCTCATGGATAAATAACTGGATAAAAGATAGGGAGCAACGAGTAGCAGTAAATGGATCATACTCAGATTGGACAAAGGTAATCAGTGGCGTCCCCCAGGGATCAGTACTGGGCCCTGTTCTTTTTAATATTTTTATAAATGACTTGGAGCAAGGATTAAATAGCGACATCTCTATTTTTGCAGATGATACTAAGTTAAGTAAGGTCATTAGGTCAGAGCAGGATGAACTCTCTTTGCAAAGGGATTTGCGAAAATTAGAACTATGGGCAAGTGAATGGAAAATGAGATTTAATACGGAAAAATGTAAGGTTCTACATTTTGGAAGTAAAAATAAGCAGGCTATGTATTTTTTAAATGGGACAAGACTTAGCCAAACACAGGAGGAAAGGGATTTGGGAGTAGTAATAGATAACAAGCTAAAAATGAGTGCACAATGCAGGGCAGCGGCTTCAAAGGCTAATAAGATACTAGCATGTATTAAAAGAGGCATTGATTCAAGGGAGGAAACCATAATTCTGTCATTATATAAAGCCCTGGTAAGACCTCACCTTGAGTTTGGAGTGCAGTTCTGGGGACCGATTGCTAAAAAAGATATTGCAGAACTAGAAAAAGTTCAGAGAAGGGCCACAAAGCTAATAAGGGGATTGGAGAAATTAACCTATGAGGAGAGGCTAGCCAAACTGGGTCTGTTCTCTTTAGAAAAAAGGCGCTTGAGAGGTGACATGATTACTTTATATAAATATATTCAAGGCCCATATACAGAGATGGCAGAAGCTCTTTTTATTCCAAGAAAATTGGTTCTGACAAGAGGTCATAATTTAAGGTTGGAGGAAAGGAGATTTAATCTCCTGCAACGGAAACGTTTTTTCACTGTAAGAGCAATAAAATTGTGGAACTCATTACCAAAGGAGGTAGTGAATGCCAATACCATAGATACATTTAAAAATAGTCTGGATAAATTTCTGTATATAAACAAAATTCATGGATATGATTGCTAGTATTAAATGGGTCACATTTTAATGGGGTTATTTAAGCTTAACTGGAGCTTTTTGTAAGTATTTTAGATTTGTATAGGTTGAACTCGATGGACTTCAGTCTTTTTTCAACCTTATCTACTATGTTACTATGTTACTATGTTATACAAGTTAACCATTAGCCTATATTTCTAGAAAGATTAGGAATGAATAATTAATGCATGATATAATATTACTGTGTAAAATGTCCCATAAAAATAAAATTCCCTCTTCAGGGGAGCACATCATTACAAGATGACATTGCAGTCAACAGTTTCCTTCTATGCATATAAAAGCATCATGTTGAAAATGTTTTGTCTGAACAAAATGTTAAGTAACAGCTGTTTAAATGTAAATTAAAATGAATACAGCAACTCTCATTGACTGAAAGGACAATTTCTATAGCTCTACTGATGGAGAGAGACCGGCCTTTGGATGCCTGACAAGCAAACTGGAAAGAAATGTAAATTTAAAAAAAAAAAAAAAAAACTAATACATTTTAAACTGTCCTCTTTTAGGCCCAATTCTAAAAAGATCCCTGGGCCGGTGAGTTTCTATAAGAATGCTTGCCAGTCCTTGTATTTCCACTTTCTACCCTGAAAACAGTTTGTCTCTTTAAGGGTCATATACTGCATTTTCTTTTACAAGATATAATGAGTCCACGGATTTCATCCTTACTTATGGGATTACGCCTCCTGGTCAGCAGGAAGTGGCAAAGAGCACCACAGCAGAGCTGTATATATAGCTCCTCCCTTCCCTCCCACCCCAGTCATTCTCTTTGCCTGGGTTAGTGATATGATAGGAGCGCTACTTAAGCAGAATCAGTGTGATCTGGGGGCAGGTAGGCGCCGCAGCAGAGCTGTGGCGAGGTGCAGGGGCCTGGAGTGTGATTAAAAAATTGATATAAATTGTTATATAACATAACCAAACAAGCGGTGAAATATTGTTAAGTTAATTTGGGCACTTAAAAGCATTTTTTATTGCTGCAAACGTTGTTTTGATCGATATCAGAAAAATTGTTGCACTTTTATTATTTAAAGGCGCAGTACACTTTTTAGTTCAAAATTTTTGAGTATATGTTTTGACTTCAGAGTTCAATATATCAAGTAAAGAACGACTATTATTGCTATTGCTAGTCTGTTTAACATGTCTGAACTTCTGGAAAGTACTTGTTCTATGTGTTTAGATGCCAATGTGGAACCCCCTCTTACTTTTTGTCCCTCATGTACTGAAAGGGCCTTACAATGTAAAGAACAGATTTTCTTTAATGCAAATATGTATAAGGATGATTCTCAGACTGATGAGAATCAGGGTATGCTGCTACTTTCTCCCCAAGCGTCACAACCTTTAACGCCCACCCAAGCGACGCCGTGTTCCTCAACCGCGTCCACTTCATTTACTCTGCAGGATATGGCTGCAGTTATGTGATCTACCCTTACAGAGGTTTTATCTAAGTTGCCATTGTTGCAGGGCAAACGCAGCAGGAAAGAGGCCACGCTGATTCCTGCGACTTCTGATGCTTTGATGGCTATTTCCGAGGTACCCTCACAGGGATCTGAATTGGGGGTCAGGGAACTTCTGTCTGAGGGGGAACTTTCCGACTCAGAAAGTGTGTTACCTCAGACGGACTTGGACGTAATGTCCTTCAGATTTAAGCTTGAACACCTCCGCCTGTTACTTCAGGAGGTTTTAGCGACTCTGGATGACTGTGACTCTATTGTGTTTCCACCAGAGAAATTATGTAAGATGGACAAATATTTAGAGGTGCCTGCTTACTCTGATGTTTTTCCGGTTCCTAAGAGAATCTCGGAAATTATTACGCGGGAATGGGAAAGACCGGGTATCCCGTTCTCACCTTCTCCTAATTTTAAGAAAATGTAGTTAAAGTTAAAGATTCTGAATACATGCCGAGCCCTTCAGTCCAATCCTCGGCCATCAATGGAAAGCGTAGGGGTCAGAAAGTTACGGCTACCTCTCTTTTTGGCTGAAGAGTATCATCCGTCTGGCATATGAGACTGCTGGACAGCAGCCTCCTGAAAGAATTACGGCTCATTCCACTATGGCTGTGGCTTCCTCATGGGCATTTAAAAGCAATGATTCTGTTGAACAGATTTGCAAGGCTGCAACTTGGTCGTCTCTTCACACTTTTTCCAAATTTTCCAAATTTGATACTTTTGCTTCATCTGAGGCTGGTTTTTGGGAGAAAGGTTCTTCAAGCAGTGGTGCCTTCCGTTTAGGTTCCTATCTTGTCCCTCCCTTTCATCCGTGTCCTATAGCTTTGGTGTTGTATTCCATAAGTAAGGATAAAATCCGTGGATATCTTGTAAAAGAAAAGGAAATTTATGCTTACCTGATAAATGTATTTCTTTTACGATATGACAAGTCCACGGCCCACCCCAGTCATTTCTAAGACAGGTATTTACTTATTTTTGTTGCACTTCAGTCACCTCTGCACCTTTGGCTTTTCCTTTCTCTTCCTAACTTCGGTCGAATGACTGGAGTGGGAAGGAAGGGAGGAGCTATATACATAGAGTTCTGCTGTGGTGCTCTTTGCCACTTCCTGCTGACCAGGAGGCGTAATCCCATAAGTAAGGATGAAATCCGTGGACTCGTCATATCGTAAAAGAAATAAATTTATCAGGTAAGCATAAATTTCCTTTTCTTATGGAAAGGAGATGTATACATTACTAAAGTGTACAATCAAATTCATAATTTAAAAATCTTACAAAATGAATAATTGACCCATTCACATAAAAATATGCAGAGAACATTTTTGTATTAAGGTGCATCAACATTGTTAAAATTGTTCACGAAAAATTGTACTTTATTAAAAATGTAAAATTTGTAGCTAAATTACATAGGAATAAATCGTATTAACTATGCTCAGCGTAAAACGTAATTTAAGTATACTGGATGTGCAAAAAAAAAAGCAAGAAATTTGAAGTGTAATTTTTTTTTTTTTTTTTGTAAAATGGGCTGTACATGAGCGTTTCATGGGCGTATATGAAATTTTCTCTCAAATCCCAGCGTAATTCTATAAACATTTTCGTACTACACTTCTCACTGTTTTGTTTCGCCAGTAAAAAAGTGGCAAGTTTTCACCAAAATACTCAAAACACTAATTATTCTGAAAGGAAAACCTATGCATATGGAGATTACAGCAAATTTAAGGTACAGTGCACTGAAAACAGCGTAATTTGATTTGTATAAGGCATATAATCAAATTTTAAAACACGCCGGTTTCCTTCTCTGTACTTGCCCTTCATTGCGAACTTCTACCTAGCAGAGAGTTCTCGTTATTTGTATGGGAGACATCTTGCTACTCGCAGGGACAGCCCCTTTTTTTAGAAGGAACAGAAAAACAAACTGACAACATCGACACTTTAGTCTAACAGTAAACACCTTTTAATGACAAGACATTTCTGTTGTCTTTCCATAGAATAACATACCAGCCAGATCTAAACATTTTTAAAATAAATTAACATCATGGTAGCTGCAGTAGATTTTCAGTAGCTAAACTCCACTTGCCTTATTTGGTAGGGCCAATCTGGGTTAGAGTTTGCATACATCAAGGCTAACCATGGTCATAATGTTAGTATTGTTTTGCAGTTGTTATCTATTAAATCCAATTTATTTATTTATAAAATATTTTACCAGGAAGCATACATTGAGATTTCTCTCGTTTTCAAGTATGTCCTGGGAAATATATGTAGCAAGGTTAGCCTTGAGAGTTCTAAGAATTAGAAAAGCCACAAATTTCATTGAAAAGGCGGCAAAATAAATAATGGCAGTATATTGCATAACTAAACATTGTATATTAAAATGTCAAGGTGTTTATTATCCCTTTAAGTTGCTGTGTTTCTAATGGATTAGAATGCCATAAAAAAATGATGCCAACAATATCTGAGTTTGAATTTTATTTTTTTGGTATGATAAACTTTAAAAGAATGGAATGGGGCAAAAATGCTTTATTAAAGAGTATCATAGGTTCATGCCTTTATAGAGTTAATGTTTCAAGCAATTTTTGAGGTATATGTTCTATGTTTTTAACAGCCTTCAGGAAACATATGAAGCTAAGAGGAATGAATTTCTTGGAGAACTACAGAAAAAGGAGGAAGAAATGAGGCAAATGTTTGTGATGAGGGTAAAAGAAAAAGAAGCAGAACTCAAAGAGGCCGAAAAAGAAGTAAGGAGCCGTATTAAAGGGACAATCTTCTCCAGAATTTTTATTGTTTAAAAAGATAGATAATCCCTTTAATACCCATTCTCAGTTTTGCATAAACAACACTGTTACTTTTTTCTTCTGTGATTACCTTGTATCTAAGCCTCTGCAGACGGCCCCCTTATTTAAGGTATTTTGACAGACATGCATTTTATGCAATCAGTGCGTACTCATAAATAACTCAACAGGAGTGCGCTTAATGTTATCTATATGGCACACATGAACTAGCACTGTCTAATTGTGAAAAAATGTCAAAATGCACTGAGATAAGAGGCAGCCTTCAAGGGATTAGAAATAAGCAAATTAGCCTACCTAGGTTTAGCGTTCAACAAAGAATACCAAGAGAACAAAGCTAATTTGATGACAAAAGTAAATTGGAAAGTTGTTTAATACTGCATGCCCTATCTGAATCATGAAAGTTTATTTTTGACTAGACTGTCCCTTTAAGCATTTAAAAGTTATTGAGTGTCATCAGTAGCCTTCCAAAAAAATTCTAAAAAGAGTTTATAACTGACAGGAATTATTATTATCAATAGCTTTATTTATAATGCACCAACAGATGCAAATAAATAAAGACAAGCATGGGAAGGCAGACTAGGACAGAAGGATTACAAGGCCCTGTTCCTTACAATTTAAAGGGACAGTGTACATTAAAATTGTCTCTAATGTGTTCCCAATGATCCATTCTACCTTTATTTTGTAAAATAGCTTCTGCTGAAACTGTCACTAGTGCATTGTTGTCTAACATTCACTATAGAAAAGCTTTGTAAACAAGAGGTAGCAGCCCAGAACTTTTGAAAGGGTGTTTCTGCAGCAGCTTTGCATATAATTATGAGCTGCTTGCCTAAAAACACTACCCCTTAATTATATAATTAATTCAGAGTTCCCAAGTGTCTTATTGTTTAGGGTAATAATTTAGTTTCCTAAGGTATTCCAAACCATGGACAGAAATGCAACACAGTCACATATTGTTCGGCCCTGTCCTGGGATAATTTACAGCCTTTAACAGCATCTCACTTTTGACCATTAACTGTGTCTCACGAGTTGCACACAGATACACACATGATTTAAGGCACTGTTTTATCACACATATTTGTCTGAGGAAGTAGATTATAATATATCTGAAAATGTCACATTAACATTCACATTTGGATTACAAACCCTGAGAGTGCTTTGTTTTCTTTGGATTTATGTGGATTTACCTAGCACCCAGGTTGCTGTCACTCATTTAAGGCAGATTCACTATACCAGTATGTGTATGTATGTAATATATATACAGTATATATATATATTATTATTATTATTATATTTTACATACACACACTAATTCAGATGACAAACTAAACGAAAATTATTGTAGCCAGTAAATACTGCGTATTAGACTAATATTTATCATTTCCAATTACAAAACTGGATTCTAGTGTTTCCTCTTTTCGATGGGTCAGATAGATAGATAGATAGATAGATAGATAGATAGGCAGATAGGCAGACAGATAGATAGATAGATAGATAGATAGATAGATACTTGTATACACTTACTTTAACTCTATTTATCTCCCTGTCATTGTTTTGTTTAAGAGTATATACATAATAATGGTAGGAATGACAGCAAACATAATTCTTTCTTAGTATAATAAAGCAGTGGCATTGCTATTGTTCTACATTGCTTCTCATTCTGCTACTCTCCTTGTGCTCCAGCTCCATGAGAAGTTTGACCTACTCAAGAGAACTCACCAAGAAGAGAAAAAGAAAGTAGACGACAAAAAGAAGGAGATAGAGGATGAAGTGAGCATGTTCCAGAAGAAGAAAGCGGCCACACAGCTACTCCAGTCCCAGGCTCAGCAGGCCGGCACTCAGCAAACCAAGAAAGACAAGGACAAGAAAAAGTAAGAGCCTGTAGCCTTGCGTGTTCACTCCCCATCTCACCTTTGGTTACACAATCTCCTGATATCGAGAAAAACATGCTTGTTTTATTTATTATTTGTAGGTCTCATGTCACTTATAGTAGGGGGTTATATTTCCTCACCTGCAACACAAGCATAACCCCAATCAAAAACCTGCAAGCTATACAGTCCTATGGTAGCTCATTGTTTTAGCTACTGAAATAGTCAGTTATGGCCAATCAGTAGCAAATCTTCATTTTGTGTATATAACAGGGAGAGGCAGATTAAGCCAATCTACATTAGATGTTTATTGATATCTTAACATAATTATTCTTTCCCAGTAGGGAGTAGTATAGAAGAATTCAACTTATAAATCATAAGGTTGTCTACTGCAGCCTGTGATTATTCTATCAGTCAATCATGTTTTGCTAGTTCTTTCCAAATGCTATCTATAGGTGCCCATAGATGTTTTAAAACACAAAAGGAAAAAAAAATATTGTTTTGCACACAGATTTTAGATACCTTTTGGTAATGCCATTTTGGGAGGAATTTTCTACCTTTTTGAGTGTGCAAACTAACCACTTCAAAGGTAGCTCATCCGACCCACAAACACAGCTCTTGTTGCCAGCAGGAATGTATTAAGCCTATACAGATAGTCTATACAGTCTATACAGATACTTTAGTGCATGAATTGCACATTTATTTCAATTTTATGAGCCAGCATCATTATTAAAGACACATTAAACACTTTGAGAATATAATATAAAAGGCTAAATCGTATATTTAAAAAAACTTTGCAATATACTTTCATAATTTTTTTTGTCCCCTTTTCCTGTAATTCCATTCTGAAATTGTGAGGTTTTTCCGTCCCTGTTAGAAATGTAAGTGCTAAACACTATTCTATTTCATACAGCCATTGGCTGCACACTCTAGTGACCTATTTGTAACTGTCCCTTATTGGCCACAGCAGAGAAGATAACCTAAGTTACAACATGGCAGCTCCCACTGTTTTATAGAGACTAAAACTTTACACTTATTTTGCCAATATTTAAACAGCTAATGAAACTTTAAATATAAAGCAACATGTTATTCTCAGACTAATCTTTTCTTTGAATGCATCATTCTATCTAGCATTTGTTTTGTGTTAAATGTCCCTTTAAGAAACATTTTTTAGGACCTAGACAAGGGCCTAGGCTTGGAAGCTTGCAAGTTTACTAGGGGTCTCATTGTAAAGGCGAGATCATGTTCATTATCATTGAAAATTGCATCACCTATCTTTTCCCTAATTTATTTAGTAGGCTGCTTTCACGCAGTACTTTAACTATGTATTTAACTCCTTTGATGGGCTTAAACACATAGAGTTGGGGGCATCACTAGTGTTAAATTCCATGTTCTAGCGAATTAGAGCATATTTTTTTTTATAGAATGGTCATTTTAAAACTCCTTTTTCTAGTTGAGACGTTACATTGAATAATCTTTTTACCATTCTAAATTCAGTTTATTTGTTTAAGGAATCGTTGTCAAGCAGACACTATCAAAACTACAACTATGTTTAAAGAGCATAATAAAAAATAACCAATTAGATGCATATTACATTAAAGTTTTTGTTAGTTGATATCAGTTCAGTATCCCACGAGAATCTGTAGGTGTAGTGATATTATACAAGGAATGAATTAAAGGGACACTGAACACACATTTCTCCAACATAGGTGTGTCCGGTCCACGGCGTCATCCTTACTTGTGGGATATTCTCTTCCCCAACAGGAAATGGCAAAGAGCCCAGCAAAGCTGGTCACATGATCCCTCCTAGGCTCCGCCTACCCCAGTCATTCTCTTTGCCGTTGCACAGGCAACATCTCCACGGAGATGGCTAAGAGTTTTTTTGGTGTTTAAATGTAGTTTTATTCTTCAATTAAGAGTTTGTTATTTTAAAATAGTGCTGGTATGTACTATTTACTCTGAAACAGAAAAGAGATGAAGATTTCTGTTTGTAAGAGGAAAACGATTTTAGCAACCGTTACTAAAATCGATGGCTGTTTCCACACAGGACTGTTGAGATGAATTAACTTCAGTTGGGGGAAACAGTGAGCAGACTTTTGCTGCTTGAGGTATGACACATTTCTAACAAGACTTGGTAATGCTGGAAGCTGTCATTTTCCCTATGGGAACCGGTAAGCCATTTTCTTAGTTTAGTATAAGAATAAAGGGCTTCACAAGGGCTTTAAAGACTGGTAGACATTTTTCTGGGCTAAAACGTTTACATTATGAGTATATTTAATGGATGTTATCTATAAATAGTTCTTTTAATCTTGGGGATGTATTAAAAAAAACGGCAGGCACTGTATTGGACACCTTTTTCACTGGGGGCCTTTTCTAGTCATAGGCAGAGCCTCATTTTCGCGCCACTAATGCGCAGTTGTTTTTGGAAAGCAAGGCATGCAGATGCATGTGTGAGGAGCTAAGAACCACTGAAAAAGCTTATAGAAGGCGTCATTTGGTATCGTATTCCCCTCTGGGCTTGGTTGGGTCTCAGCAAAGCTGATACCAGGGACTGTATAGGGGTTAAATGTAAAAACGGCTCCGGTTCCGTTATTTTAAGAGTTAAAGCTTTTGGTGTGCAATACTTTTAAGGCTTTAAGACACTGTGGTGAAATTTTGGTGAATTTTGAACAATTCCTTCATACTTTTTCGCATATTCAGTAATAAAGTGTGTTCAGTTTAAAATTTAAAGTGACAGTAACGGTTTTATTTTAAAACGTTTTTTGTGCTTTGTTATCAAGTTTATGCCTGTTAACATGTCTGAACCATCAGATAGACGATGTTCTGTATGTTTGGAAGCCAAGGTTCCTCCCCATTTAAATATATGTGATGAATGTGACTTAGTGTCCGGACAAAGTAGGGACAATGATGCCACTGATAATGATGTTGCCCAAAATGATTCCTCAAGCGAGGGGAGTAAGCATGGTACTGCATCATCCCCTTCTATGTCTACACCAGTCTTGCCCACACAAGAGGCCCCTAGTACATCTAGTGCGCCAATCCTTCTTACTATGCAACAATTAACGGCTGTAATGGATAATTCTATTAAAAACATTTTGTCTAAAATGCCTACTTATCAGAGAAAGCGCGATTGCTCTGTTTTAGATACTGAAGAGCATGAGGACGCTGATGATAATGGTTCTAATGTACCCTCACGCCAATCTGAAGGGGCCAGCAGGGAGGTTTTGTCTGAGGGAGAAATTTCAGATTCAGGAAAAATTTCTCAACAAGCTGAACCTGATGTTATTATTTTTAAATTTAAATTGGAACATCTCCGCGCTCTGCTTAAGGAGGTGTTATCTACTCTGGATGATTGTGACAATTTGGTCATTCCAGAGAAATTATGTAAGATGGACAAGTTCCTAGAGGTCCCGGTGCCCCCCGATGCTTTTCCTATACCCAAGCGGGTGGCGGACATTGTAAATAAGGAATGGGAAAGGCCCGGCATACCTTTTGTTCCTCCCCCTATATTTAAAAAGTTATTTCCTATGGTCGACCCCAGAAAGGACTTATGGCAGACAGTCCCCAAGGTCGAGGGGGCGGTTTCTACTCTAAACAAACGCACTACTATCCCTATAGAAGATAGTTGTGCTTTCAAAGATCCTATGGATAAAAAATTAGAGGGTTTGCTTAAAAAGATGTTTGTTCAGCAAGGTTACCTTCTACAACCAATTTCATGCATTGTTCCTGTCACTACAGCAGCGTGTTTCTGGTTCGAAGAACTAGAAAAGTCGCTCAATAAAGACTCTTCATATGAGGAGGTTATGGACAGAGTTCAAGCACTTAAATTGGCTAACTCTTTTATCTTAGACGCCACTTTGCAATTAGCTAGATTAGCGGCGAAAAATTCAGGTTTTGCAATTGTGGCGCGCAGAGCGCTTTGGCTAAAGTCTTGGTCAGCGGATGTGTCCTCCAAGAACAAATTGCTTAACATCCCTTTCAAAGGTAAAACGCTATTTGGCCCTGACTTGAAAGAGATTATTTCAGACATCACTGGGGGAAAGGGCCACGCCCTTCCTCAGGATAGGTCTTTTAAGGCTAAAAATAAGCCAAATTTTCGTCCCTTTCGCAGAAACGGACCAGCCTCAAATTCTACACCCTCTAAGCAAGAGGGTAATAGTTCTCAAACCAAACCAGCCTGGAGACCAATGCAAGGCTGGAACAAGGGTAAGCAGGCCAAGAAACCTGCCACTGCTACTAAAACAGCATGAAGTATTGGCCCCCGATCCGGGACCGGATCTGGTGGGGGGCAGACTCTCTCTCTTTGCTCAGGCTTGGGCAAGAGATGTTCAGGATCCTTGGGCACTAGAAATAGTTTCTCAAGGTTATCTCCTGGAATTCAAGGAACTACCCCCAAGGGGAAGGTTCCATTGGTCTCAATTGTCTTCAGACCAAATAAAAAGACAGGCGTTCTTACATTGTGTAGAAGACCTGTTAAGAATGGGAGTGATTTATCCTGTTCCATTAGGAGAACAAGGGATGGGGTTTTACTCCAATCTGTTCATAGTTCCCAAAAAAAGAGGGAACATTCAGACCAATTTTAGATCTCAAGATTCTAAACAAATTTCTCAGGGTTCCATCGTTCAAAATGGAAACCATTCGAACAATTCTTCCTACCATCCAGGAAGGTCAATTCATGACCACGGTGGATTTAAAGGATGCGTATCTACATATTCCTATCCACAAGGAACATCATCGGTTCCTAAGGTTTGCGTTTCTGGACAAGCATTACCAGTTTGTGGCACTTCCATTCGGATTAGCCACTGCTCCAAGGATTTTCACAAAGGTACTAGGGTCCCTTCTAGCGGTGCTAAGACCAAGGGGCATTGCAGTAGTACCTTACTTGGACGACATACTGATTCAAGCGTCGTCTCTGTCAAAGGCAAATGCTCATACGGACATTGTCCTAGCCTTTCTCAGATCTCACGGGTGGAAGGTGAACATAGAAAAAAGTTCTCTGTCCCCGTCAACAAGAGTTCCCTTCTTAGGGAACAATAATAGACTCCTTAGAAATGAAGATTTTTCTGACAGAGGCCAGAAAATCAAAACTTCTAAGCTCTTGTCAAGTACTTCATTCTGTTCTTCTTCCTTCCATAGCGCAGTGCATGGAAGTAATAGGTTTGATGGTTGCGGCAATGGACATAGTTCCTTTTGCACGAATTCATCTAAGACCATTACAACTGTGCATGCTCAGACAGTGGAATGGGGATTATACAGACTTGTCTCCGACGATCCAAGTAAATCAGAGAACCAGAGATTCACTCAGTTGGTGGCTGACCCTGAACAACCTGTCACAGGGAATGAGCTTCCGCAGACCAGAGTGGGTCATTGTCACGACCGACGCCACTCCTGCCACTTGTCTGCAATCCACATCCCAGGAGTGGAAAATTGGGAAGCGGATTTTCTGAGTCGTCAGACTTTCCATCCGGGGGAGTGGGAACTCCATCCGGAAATCTTTGCCCAAATAACTCAATTATGGGGCATTCCAGACATGGATCTGATGGCGTCTCGTCAGAACTTCAAGGTTCCTTGCTACGGGTCCAGATCCAGGGATCCCAAGGCGACTCTAGTAGATGCACTAGTAGCACCTTGGACCTTCAACCTAGCCTATGTATTCCCACCGTTTCCTCTCATTCCCAGGCTGGTAGCCAGGATCAATCAGGAGAGGGCTTCGGTGATCTTGATAGCTCCTGCGTGGCCACGCAGGACTTGGTATGCAGACCTGGTGAATATGTCATCGGCTCCACCATGGAAGCTACCTTTGAGACAGGACCTTCTTGTTCAAGGTCCATTCGAACATCCGAATCTGGCTTCACTCCAACTGACTGCTTGGAGATTGAACGCTTGATTTTATCAAAGCGTGGTTTTTCAGATTCTGTCATTGATACTCTTATTCAGGCTAGAAAGCCTGTAACTAGGAAAATTTACCATAAAATATGGAAAAAATATATCTGTTGGTGTGAATCTAAAGGATTCCCATGGAACAAGATAAAAATTCCTAAGATTCTATCCTTTCTACAAGAAGGTTTGGAGAAAGGATTATCTGCAAGTTCTTTGAAGGGACAGATTTCTGCTTTATCTGTCTTACTTCACAAAAAGCTGGCGGCTGTGCCAGATGTTCAAGCTTTTGTTCAGGCTCTGGTTAGAATCAAGCCTGTTTACAAACCTTTGACTCCTCCTTGGAGTCTCAATTTAGTTCTTTCAGTTCTTCAAGGGGTTCCGTTTGAACCCTTACATTCCGTAGATATTAAGTTACTATCTTGGAAAGTTTTGTTTTTGGTTGCAATTTCTTCTGCTAGAAGAGTTTCAGAGTTATCTGCTCTGCAGTGTTCTCCTCCTTATCTGGTGTTCCATGCAGATAAGGTGGTTTTGCGTACTAAACCTGGTTTTCTTCCGAAAGTTGTTTCTAACAAAAATATTAACCAGGAGATAGTTGTGCCTTCTTTGTGTCCGAATCCAGTTTCAAAGAAGGAACGTTTGTTACACAATTTGGATGTAGTTCGTGCTCTAAAATTCTATTTAGAGGCTACAAAGGATTTCAGACAAACATCTTCTTTGTTTGTTGTTTATTCAGGTAAAAGGAGAGGTCAAAAAGCAACTTCTACCTCTCTCTCTTTTTGGCTTAAAAGCATCATCCGATTGGCTTATGAGACTGCCGGACGGCAGCCTCCTGAAAGAATCACAGCTCACTCCACTAGGGCTGTGGCTTCCACATGGGCCTTCAAGAACGAGGCTTCTGTTGATCAGATATGTAAGGCAGCGACTTAGTCTTCACTGCACACTTTTACCAAATTTTACAAATTTGATACTTTTGCTTCTTCTGAGGCTATTTTTGGGAGAAAGGTTTTGCAAGCCGTGGTGCCTTCCATCTAGGTGACCTGATTTGCTCCCTCCCATCATCCGTGTCCTAAAGCTTTGGTATTGGTTCCCACAAGTAAGGATGACGCCGTGGACCGGACACACCTATGTTGGAGAAAACAGAATTTATGCTTACCTGATAAATTACTTTCTCCAACGGTGTGTCCGGTCCACGGCCCGCCCTGGTTTTTTTAATCAGGTCTGATGAATTATTTTCTCTAACTACAGTCACCACGGTATCATATGATTTCTCCTATGCATATTCCTCCTTTACGTCGGTCGAATGACTGGGGTAGGCGGAGCCTAGGAGGGATCATGTGACCAGCTTTGCTGGGCTCTTTGCCATTTCCTGTTGTGGAAGAGAATATCCCACAAGTAAGGATGACGCCGTGGACCGGACACACCGTTGGAGAAAGTAATTTATCAGGTAAGCATAAATTCTGTTTTTTTTCTTTTGTGATTCAGATAGAGCATGAAATTTTAAGCAACTTTCTAATTTACTCCTATTATCAAATTGTCTTTATTCTCTTGGTATCTTTATTTGAAATGCAAGAATGTACGTTTAGATGCCGGCCCATTTTTGGTGAACAACCTGGGTTGTCCTTACTGATTGGTGGATAAATTCATCCACCAATAAAAAAATTGTTTTCCAGAGTTCTGAACTAAGAAAAAAGCTTAGATGCCTTCTTTTTCAAATAAAGATAGCAAGAGAATAAAGAAGAATTGATAATAGGAGTAAATTAGAAAGTTGCTTAAAATTGCATTCTCTTTTTTCAAATAAAGATAGCAAGAGAATGAAGAAAAATTGATAATAGGAGTAAATTAGAAAGCTGCTTAAAATTACATTCTGAATCACGAAATAAAAAATTTGGGTTCAGTGTCCCTTTAATTTGTATTTTTTTTTCTTGTCTTAAAATATTAACAGTATGCTTTAGACCTTCACTAATAAATAAAACACATATATGGCATTAGCTAACTAGCTACTTATCCCTATAGAGTAAATAAAAGGGTGCTTGTCTTCCGCATACCTCAGTGCACGTTGGCAACTGGCCTTTGTATTGGCATCAAAGCTCAGTATTCCAAAGCATTGCAAAACTCTGGCATGCCTATGATTTTAAGATAGTGGTTTATTTTAATCCTCTGTGGTATGCACCAGATGAATCCATTTACTACCAATTGGTAGACATCAATAGGACAGATGGAAACGCTGTCTTGCGTTCAGCACCTGTTTTGTTTACACTTGGCTAATCACAGATGCACATACTTGGCAGCATTTTAAAGAACATACTTTGAATGATTCATGTCACTAAGCAATTGCTTGTTTCTGCAAAGAATTACAGGACTAAGACTATAAATGTCCTCATCCCCTAAGCAGAGAAGCACAGACCATTTAACTGCCAGAAAGGACTGCAGTGCTTTGCATAGCAGTTTACTTTGCAGAAATATTGATTAATACATTTAAAAAATAGCCATTTTAGCATAATGTCCCAAAGATGATTAAAATAGTTAGCTGGGTCTGTAGTCTTAAAGGTATATATTAGTCAAAAAATGATATGCTCTAATTCGTGAAAGCATGTAATTAAGAACCACAAAGGGGTTATACACACAGTAGAAGTACTGCTCTGGTCACTGATACTGACATGATTAAGGACTGAGGTCCGAAACGTTGTTATCTTGTGCACCTTGGTGTTTCAATACATTTCTGCAATTCTGGAAGTGGTAAGTGCTGCTGTCTTTTGGACTGCTTGATTTGTACTTGGGACCTGGTGTGGAGGCCTTGACAGAGTTGCACCTTTCTGTCTGTTGTGATGTTCCTAATTCTGACTGTGAAGTACTGCACAGGTCTCCACAGAGCGCTGCTGGTCCCAAGCAGAAACCACTGCTGATCCAATCAGCTGTGGTAGTCACACGACTCAGATGTGGAACTAGCACTGCTGATTGGATCAACGGTGGTTTACGCTCAGGAGCATATCATTTTTCAACTTTTATAGCCCTTTAAAGGGACATGAAACCCAAAAAAATGATTTCATGATTCAGATAGAGAATACAATTTTAAACAACTTTGTAATGTACTTCTATTATCTAATCAGTTTTATTCTCTTGGTATCATTTGTTGAAGGAGCAGCCGTGCACTACTGGTTTCTAACTGAACACATGGGTGAGCCAATGACAATCACTTTATATATGCAGCCACCAATCAGCAGCTAAGACCTAGGTTCTCTGCTGCACATGAACTTTCCTAGTTAAACATTTCAGCAAAATATAACAAGAGAAAGAAGCAAATTAAATAATAGAAGTAAATTGGAAAATTGTTTGAAATTGTATTCTGTCTAAATCATGAAAGGAAAATTTTGGGTTTCATGTGCCTTTAAGCTATGTTTTCACTGAACCCCTCAAAACATCTGTGTTACAGCACGAATAAATTTGATCATTTTGGATTCTAACAATAACCTCCAACCCAGTTATGAAAAGAACATGAACTAAACTGCGATTTGTCATGACGTTTGTCACTCCCTATGTTTTTGGTTAGTTTTTGCCAAACTGTCGAAGAAGGGACATTCTCAAATCCCAAAATAACATTTTTTTATTAAAATGATGTATTTTTTTCCAGCTATAAACAAGGCCTAATATGCAAACGGTGATTAAAAAATGTTAATTGGGATTGGGTCTCAGATTAAATGTTAATTGGGATTGGGTCTCAGATTAAATGTTTCTAAAGAATTAAAAAATAATCACGGAATAGGAAGCACTTTAGAGTTGTTGAGTTTAATTTAGGAGTTGTAATCCTTGTTGTATACCCAATGGGAAAAGTAAGAGAGAAACAATTAATAGACAAAAAGAAGGCTTAGTAATAAATATGATGAGCACCAGAGATAGACTACAGTCATTTCTTTACATCTACTTGATATGTTTCCTAATAGAACACTACAGTAATCCCATGCACTGAGCAATTCATTTAGCTAATACATATCCCCACTGCAATGGTCTTTGGCCGACATCCTTGGAAGTAGTTTCAGGGCTATCCCAATGGTGTTATTTTTAACAGAAATAGTTTACAGAAAATGATAGTTGGATGAGAGCCTAAAACACAATTACTATTGTGGAAATGGGCTGCTTATAATATTAATAGGAAATCTGGTCAGTAATATCACTGCTCCCTTAGCATTCAGTTTAGAGAATTAAAGTGCCATAAAACATGCTGAGATCTGTGCATATCCTAAAAGGGTGAATTAAGTCAAAACAATTTGCATTTTAAATTTAAAAAAAGTTTAAAAATGGCTGACATTTTAAAATAATTTTTAAAAATAAGCAGCATTTGTTACATAGCCATACAGTCTGAATTAGTCTGATCCACCCCCCCCTCTCATCAGAAACACACGCGTTGTATTTCAACAGAGTTCACAGCAGATTATTTGCTTCTAGGCATGCTCCAGCAGATAATTAGTGTTAAAGTCTTGCATTCTACCCAATCAAAGTGGGAGATAGATACAGCCATATAAGAGTTTATCAAAGTAGAAAATGATGCTAGTGGGGTATTAGTTCAATTCAATTATTAGTTGAATAATGTAAATGGTAAAATACTCATAACTGTTGGCAAAATCAGACATTTGTGAGTAAGCTCTATCTACATTTACATCTACACCTTTAGAAAATTTTGCAAGCCGGGCAGCATTGGGTGAGGGCAGTGTTTTAACATTTACTGTTACTTAAAGTGACAGTGTATTTTTTATTTTTTTTATTTTTTTTTGTTTTGTTCAAAAAGTTATATAACACATTTACTACCCATACCCCAGCTTTGCACACCCAACATTGTTATATTAATATACTTAATAACTTCTAAATCTCTGCCTGTTTCAAAGTTCCTGCAGGCCCCTCTTATCTCAGTGCATTTTATAAGCTTTTCACAGCCAGACAGTGGTATTTCATGTGTGCCATATAGATAACATTGTGCGCACTCCTTTGGAGTTATGCAGGAACCAGCACTAACTGGATAAAATGCAAGTTTGTAAAAAGCACTGAGATAAGGGACAGTCTGCAGAGGCTTAGATACAAGGTAATCACAGAGGTAAAAAGTATATTAATATAACAGTGTTGGTTATGCACAACTGGGGAGTGGGTAATAATGGGGTTATCTGTCTTTTTAAACCATAACAAAATTGAAGTAGACTATCCCTTTTAAACTATCTAAAGCTCAAATTAATTGCATAGATTAAGATAAAATGTGTTAATGTTAATTTGTGCAATAGACATTAAAAAAATATTGGCTAACTTTAGCTTAATATTGGGTTCCATTTTAGACAGGTGGCCAGTAAAATCAGCTGGGTAGTGTGCCAATTAAAGGGACAGTCTACACCAGAATTTTTATTGTTTTAAAAGATAGATAATCCCTTTATTACCCATTCCCCAGTTTTGCATAACCAACACAGTTATATTAATACACTTTTAACCTCTGTGATTATCTTGTATCTAAGCCTCTGCAAACTTCCCCTTTATTTCAGTTCTTTTGACAGACTTGCAGTTTAGCCAATCAGTGCCTGCTCCCAGATAACTTCACGTGCATGAGTACAGTGTTATCTATATGAAACACATGAACTAACACCCTCTAGTGGTGAAAAACTGTTAAAATGCATTCTGAAAAGAGGTGGCCTTCAAGGTCTAAGAAATTAGCATATGAACCTCCTAGGTTAAGCTTTAACTAAGAATACCAAGAGAACAAAGCAAAATTGGTGATAAAAGTAAATTGGAAAATTGTTTAAAATGACATGCTCTATCTGAATAATGAAAGTTTATTTTGGACAAGACTGTCCCTTTAAATTAGTCCAGGGGAAAACACTGCTTTAGGTATATACTGTCATAAACTTAAAAGGACATTAAAAACTTTTTTGCCTTTTGTGTACAAATTGTGCTTTGCCCCATACTCCCTAGAGAGGCCAGAAAAAATATCTGTAAATGCTGTGAATTTAATAGCTATTTGTAACTGCAGCATTTTGAAAACTTAGGTTACAGATTTTGCTTTTTAGCCCTGTGAAAAAGCAATTTTTTTTACATAAAAGCAAGTGGTGTTAAATGTCCCTTTAATCACTCACTGCCCCAAAAAGCGGAATTAAAACCACAACATATTATTCTGAAAAATCATGGGGTTGTGGTATTAATCTAATCGATGTTGTACATAAACAATACAATTCCTTTTACTAGACAGTAACTAAAAGTATATAGATTGGATCTGTTTATTATTTAAACAACATTTGGTACTAGATATCCATAGATACCAAAACACACGCACACAGATGCAAACGTGCAAAATACATAAAGATAATGTTAGTTTTAGGAAAAATATTCATACGGCTACATAATTTATGAAATGCTCAGACCCCTGGAATATTCTGCTTCTTGTTATTATAAGACCACATTAGCTTCACCTTCTCGCTGTTCAAGTTTCTATTTGCTTATACAAGAATAAAAATGATTACAATTGGGAAAAGAAAAGCTTAAAGGATGTTAAACAGTAAGTATAAAGCAAAGATTCGCCATAATATATAGATGTATTTTTTACAATTATATTAGTTGTTTAAATATTGAAGCTATAAGGGTAAAAGGTTAAGTTTCTATAAAGTACTTTTATTTCTGTAAATTAATGGGCACACACATTTTTGAACTAGTTTTCTATTTGTCTCTGTATTTTGCTGAGAACAATCAGGGATAGATATAAATCAGGCAATGAAATAGAGTTTTGTGCAAACAAGGCTGCATGGAAATTCTGGAGTTGATTTCAATACTTTAGAAAAGCTTATCAAATTATTTCTCTAAAAAATTCCTCTCAGCAGGAGAGTGAGATAATGGGAAATCTTAAGTTCCAACATGGTGGCATCAATTACTTTATAAAAATTACATTACAGGAAAAGGGGACAAAATAAATAACTAATGAATTATGCAAAAATGTATAACTGTACATAGTTAAACAGGGTTTATTACAGTCTAATACTGTTTAATATCCTTTTAAGTGTGGGCCTTTATAAACAGGATGTTTACTGTGTTTTTCCTACAGCTATGTAAACTAAGAATTTTCTGTGTTAAGCTTTTAAAATATATATATATTTGCATTCACACTGATTTAAAACGAAATCAACTATGTCAAGTTTGAGATACAATTTGTTTCGGGTATATATAGGAGTATTTGTGCCATGTCACCCTAAAAAAAAAAAAAGCAAATAAGCTCATTTATAAAAATGTTTAAAGGGATACAAAAATTCAAAAAAGAAAATGCTGTAATATGTTAGAGCATTTAATTATTGCATGATTGCTTGTATTTAACTGTGTGTTAAACCCCTGCAAATGGATTAAACACATAGTTAAAGTCAGCTTCAGAACAGCAATACACTCCATGGCACTAGCTGGTAAGCCAATAATAAGATGTGTGTACCCACCAATCATCAGCTGGCTCTTAGTAGTAAAGGATATGTACCTATTATTTTTCAACAAAGGATACCAAGAGAAAAGGTACATTTGATAATAGAAGTGAATTTAAAAGTATCTTAAAATGACATCATGCACAAGTTTAATTTTGACTTTCCTATCCCTTTAAAATGTTTGCCATATAATACGTGTCTGAATTTCTATATATTTAAGAAGGCTTAAAAACTAGAACTATATATACAATTATGCATACATATGCATATAGTCATGATATATATATTTATTAAAGATATATAGATAAAGATATATAGATATATTGAGGAGCTTGACATAGGGATTCTGAGAATTGAGTTTTTATGATATTTGTTTGACTATATGTTTTCTTCCTATGTTTTGGCTAATGGTGAATATTGCATGGGCATCTACAAAACAAGGAATGCTGGGGCTATGACTTTTTTTTTTTATTTTCTTTTTTACTTTGTCCTTTATTTATTTTGCTGTTTCCCATTTCTAATGTGAGTGTTCTGTATGTGTTTTTTTTCTTGTGTGTTTTGTGTTTTTTCTTTTGACTTACAGTGCGAGCTTCACATAAAGGCGAGCCAAGGATCTTCCAGCATTCACCTGCTTTTTGCAGTAATGTGTCCCTGCCATTTGTGTTCCTTCGACACAGATCACTAATCATTCATTTAACACATCATGTTTGGCTGCACGCGGCGGATACTGCGTGCACTCTGACTTTTTGTTGCTGGAAAGTAAGGGTTGCCGAGCCTGGCCTGCTTTGAATGGCAGCGACACGTGCCTATCTTCTGCTATTTATTCTGCACTCCTGTTTGCTATTGCCTCACTGGTACCAAGGGATATTACACATGTGTTTGGCAAAGCACCAAACAAATTGAGCATGTGATTCAGAAAAATACATTGCCGAGATCTGACAAATTTATTTCACTAATGGTTAACTTAGTACTTTTCAAATGTAATATTTGTGATAATATGAAAAAAATCTTATGAGCACAATCAAACAAAACCAGCAGACATTAATACATATTTTATTTACTTTTAAATATTTGCCTGTCATTAGTACAAAATGGCTCCCTTAAAAGGAAGTCCATTTTTTTTAATGTAACCCTTTCTAATAAATGATGACTGGCAGGAATAAAGCAAAACCATTCTGAATATATTCCGGCTAAGGCACCAGTTGCTGATGAATAATCCCAAATCAGATCACAAAATATGCAAAGCTAATTAATCATTTTCTTAACTGTTTGCCTATTTGCTATTTGTCGGATGCTCTTTTGGCCGTCAAAGCCGGGGCCTAATGCAACTTCTGTTTATGCAATAATTTCATTCCATGGGTATAATGATAATTGTATTAATATATCAGTAGGAAGCACAGTGTTTGGCAAGGCAACTGGCTTTGAAAGCAACAAGCAGCCTTTTTTATACAACTGCAACCGAGCTGTAATAAATGTCACATTTGAGGAATATTTATGTCTGTACATTACTTTTGAGAGCAGGATATTTGTGAAGGTGCTTCTTGACCACATTGCTGTTTTTTATTTTTTTTTATTTTATTGTTTCAAATGTACAAATAAACTCCTGACATTAACATCCCAAACATACTTGTATTATGGCATACATGGTAAGAAAACTGACAGAATTTGTGTTTTGTATTTTTTTGTTTTTATGCCGTTCCTACCTGGACAGCGCCTTTCCCCTTCTGATACATTCCAAGAAGTGGCGACCCATGTTTACCTTTTGACTTCTGGATTTCTTTCTCTTCTGATCCTGTTTTTCCTGCTATCCTTCAGTTCATAGCTAGGTAGCCTCTCTCTTTACATGCCTTGTTCCTAAGCTCCCCACGCGTTTCACCTAATAACTCACGCATTTCACTTTGCCTGCAGCTGCCCCTCACTTGAAAGCAACTGTATATGAATGCATTTAAACACTTTTTTTTGCTTCTATAAAAAGCCCTCTTTCCCTTTTCACTGCCTAAACATGGCTCTGGGTGAAGGGGAGCGTAGCTAAGTGCAGTACAAAGGGAGCACATGTTCTGCAACAAAGGTATTATTTTTTTACCTCTTTATATGGTAAAACAAGTTTCCTTACCATGAGTGTAATTTAATCACTCATTATGCTCTAGTACAAAAGAAGTCTTGCACTAGTGTTTGCACTGGTATTGTCTTTTTTTGTGTATTTATTTATTCCTTTTTCATTTTTTTATTTTAACAACTAACTGCACAGTTTATTTAGAATTTTTCCTGTGCGTCTGGCATAGTAAGACATCATTACTGCCATTAAACAAGCATATGTCTTTGTACACTACACGTTCCAAAGAGCAAAGTGTTTGGGTTCTGTATTGTGGCTGTATTTTTAAACCCATGAAACCATACTACTAGCTTTTATCAAGTGGAAGTTGTTTTTTATCTTATCTGATATTTTAGGACAAAATGCCTTGTTATATTGCTCTTTAGTAATTAAAAGCATTTTTTTTAATCTTTTTTAAAAACAAAACCTGTTAGAAACAAAATATAAGTAGCTAAATTATTATTTTATATGTAGTTAATCAACCCAAAAAATAAATAAATACATAAAAATGTAACTATGAATTTAAACAAAATATTTATTCTCCTATTTATATGCTATGCATTTTTTTTTATAATCCATTAATCTTATTTCCATTATTCTATGCAGTATATGGTTTCATTTCCAGTATATTATATATATATGACAAATTGTAGTTCATATATTTGTTCATACATACATATATATATATATATATATATATATATACATCCAAAAATTTCCAAATTGGCAACAGCGTTGTTTAAAATATATATAATTTTATTCAAGCAACATGGGAATAAAATAGCAACGTTTCGAGTCACGTAGGACCCTCAGTCATGCAGACTAAGCATGAGAAGGGTCCTATGTGACTCGAAACGTTGCTATTTTATTCCCATGTTGCTTGAATAAAATGATATATATTTTAAACAGTGCTGTTGCCAATTTGGAAATTTTTGGATGTACATACCATGAGGTTGGCAGACCTCACTGGCGTACGTGCACTTATCACTTTGAAAGAATAGATTTCTTACTAAGGTGCTGGACTTACCTTATTTGTTTGATTTATATATATATATATATATATATTTACAACCTGAAAATTTAGTGGTGTTAGAGAAAGAAACAAAAATACCTGGGCCATGTTTAGCTTTTTTTTACAGCGTCTTGTCTCTGCACCTGCTTGTTTTTCCTTCTGTATTTATACATTTTTTCCACAGTAGCCCTTGGCTGTGCACGGAATAAGTGGCTCCCTTCCAAACTAATTGGATGTGCTCTTCTGCGTCTGCATGTAAGTATATTTGATGCTTGAATCCTGCATCTGCTATGTAACCATCAGCAAAAATTAATAATAAACCTCACAAACATCTCATTAAACATTTTCTAGTGACCCATATATTTTAATGAAATCAGACAAAAACAAGCAACAAGAGAAATTGGTTTTTTTTTTACGAAACTACAGTGTTAATGTTCACTGCTGGTTAAAATCAGAACATTCTACGCTCATCTATAACTACAATATTTTTGCCATGTAAAACTCACATTTTGTAACCATTAAAAAAATTCCAAATAAAATATTCTGTGCCTTATATTACAAATTGCATCATGTGTTTTCCATATATTTGTATTCTATAACATTTTGATCTGTCATGTTCTACTACAAAGTTCTTCAATTCCAACCCTAAAAATCCTTTAAAAGGCCACATTTTCAGGATTACCTCTGGTGAGAGCTGATTGTTAAAGATGGACACTAAACAGCTTTTTATTTCACCTGTTCAGGTATTTAAAAAAATAAATAAATCTGGCCTGAGAATCTCAAGAACTGTGATCAAGTGCATCTTATATGCCAAAAACACAATTATCAACAGTACTGTCAAAGGAAAAAAAAGATATTTAAAACAACATTTTTACTGCTTTATATCTGTAAATTTAGCAAATAGAATCAAACTATGAAATTGTTGCTTAAATGGACCAAGCAGGCTTGCAGGAGCGTGGTGTTCAATGGAGATTTTATTAGACAACATTCAGCTGAGCTTTTGAATCAGTTGCAGACAACCAGGCATCCCAGCAAGCTTATGTCTGATTGTCACTGGTAAGTTAAGAGCTTACATTACTGAAACCACTAACCCGTGCCCAGTTTGGGCTTCATGCTTTTGTTTTATTGGCAAAAACAGCAACAGCCTAGCTGTTACCCTCTTCATTCCTTGTTACCTTTTTCCTGTCCAATGGGAACAAAACTCATGGGTCGTCACATTTCTTCATCATCCATATGCTGTCTGTCCTATATTTCATGCATCCTTTCCATTGCATTCGGATTAGGGGTGTATGTCATCTATAAAGCTTGTGAGTTCAAAATTGCTGTGTTTTTTTTTTATCTGAACATAAAGCTGTGAACAGCACTAGGAATAATGTAATGTTATACTTTTTATATATAAATATATACCATTTGCCTTAAATTGTAGGTTTAGACAATTAAATACCAGTATGTATTGTTTTTCATTTTGAAACCTTTTTTTTTTTTTCTTACTTACAATGTTAATGCAAGCAGTATTATGTAATGGATGCATATAGTAGGCACTTGTTATATGTATTAATTTTAAAAATGGCGTCAAAACATTTCATGTTTGAAACGTAAAAACTATATGATTTATTTTGAATACCGTTTTTTTGTATGTTAGACAGTGGACATAAAATGTTACCAGCACTCTGAAAAAAAATATATACTTTACCCCAACCTAATCTGTGTCTCTCAATGTTTTTTTTTTTTCATTTAATTTTTTATTTAATCTCTTCACTGTCCGACTGGCCATTAAAGCCATGTATAAAGGTATATTATTCTGATGAAAGTTGTAAAGAAAATCCTGCTGGGGCTAAATGTTGGCAAAGTCCTTATATTTTACAATCTTGCCATTTCAATTCTGCTGTTAAATTAATAAGGAAATGCATTTGTACACAACTGGACATATATTTAGTATATATCCATATATACAGACAATTGGTTGTTTTCTTGCCACCTTCTTGTTTGCTGCACTTATTTTTTAATAGCCAAATCTCCAATGTTTTGCAGTTCATTACCACATCAATCCTGCTGAGGCCAACAATGGCTGTGATGTGCATTTATAAATCACAGTATATTGCAAAGATTATTTTTTTTTACTACACATAATAAAACATTTTATGTTACAATCTCAAAGTGTTAACTATCCTTTTAAGCCTGAAAAGGGTACTATTTTAAATTGCAAGTAAACCACATTTATGGTACTTTAAAGTGTTTAAAAAGATAGATAATCCCTTTATTACCCATTCCCCAGTTTTGCATAACCAACACTGTTATATTAATATACTTTCTTTTTAAAGACACGATGAGTCCACAGATTTTATCCTTACATGTGGGATATCGCCTCCTGGTCAGCAGGAGGAGGCAAAGAGCACCACAGCACAGCTGTTAAATAGCTTCTCCCTTCCCTCCCACTCCAGTCATTCTCTTTGCCTACGTTAGTGGTAGGAAGTGGCAAAGTGAGGTGTTAGATTAGATTCTTCAATCAAGAGTTTATTATTTTTAAAGTAGTGCCAGAGTGTGCTGCTTTGTTCTGGGGTGTAGCCGTAGTCCATATCAGTCTCTTCAGTACAGGGAGTGCAGAATTATTAGGCAAATGAGTATTTTGACCACATCATCCTCTTTATGCATGTTGTCTTACTCCAAGCTGTATAGGCTCGAAAGCCTACTACCAATTAAGCATATTAGGTAATGTGCATCTCTGTAATGAGAAGGGGTGTGGTCTAATGACATCAACACCCTATATCAGGTGTGCATAATTATTAGGCAACTTCCTTTCCTTTGGCAAAATGGGTCAAAAGAAGGACTTGACAGGCTCAGAAAAGTCAAAAATAGTGAGATATCTTGCAGAGGGATGCAGCACTCTTAAAATTGCAAAGCTTCTGAAGCGTGATCATCGAACAATCAAGCGTTTCATTCAAAATAGTCAACAGGGTCGCAAGAAGCGTGTGGAAAAACCAAGGCGCAAAATAACTGCCCATGAATTGAGAAAAGTCAAGCGTGCAGCTGCCAAAATGCCACTTGCCACCAGTTTGGCCATATTTCAGAGCTGCAACATCGCTGGAGTGCCCAAAAGCACAAGGTGTGCAATACTCAGAGACATGGCCAAGGTAAGAAAGGCTGAAAGACGACCACCACTGAACAAGACACACAAGCTGAAACGTCAAGACTGGGCCAAGAAATATCTCAAGACTGATTTTTCTAAGGTTTTATGGACTGATGAAATGAGAGTGAGTCTTGATGGGCCAGATGGATGGGCCCGTGGCTGGATTGGTAAAGGGCAGAGAGCTCCAGTCCGACTCAGACGCCAGCAAGGTGGAGGTGGAGTACTGGTTTGGGCTGGTATCATCAAAGATGAGCTTGTGGGGCCTTTTTGGGTTGAGGATGGAGTCAAGCTCAACTCCCAGTCCTACTGCCAGTTTCTGGAAGACACCTTCTTCAAACAGTGGTACAGGAAGAAGTCTGCATCCTTCAAGAAAAACATGATTTTCATGCAGGACAATGCTCCATCACACGCGTCCAAGTACTCCACAGCGTGGCTGGCAAGAAAGGGTATAAAAGAAGAAAATCTAATGACATGGCCTCCTTGTTCACCTGATCTGAACCCCATTGATAACCTGTGGTCCATCATCAAATGTGAGATTTACAAGGAGGGAAAACAGTACACCTCTCTGAACAGTGTCTGGGAGGCTGTGGTTGCTGCTGCACGCAATGTTGATGGTGAACAGATCAAAACACTGACAGAATCCATGGATGGCAGGCTTTTGAGTGTCCTTGCAAAGAAAGGTGGCTATATTGGTCACTGATTTGTTTTTGTTTTGTTTTTGAATGTCAGAAATGTATATTTGTGAATGTTGAGATGTTATATTGGTTTCACTGGTAAAAATAAATAATTGAAATGGGTATATATTTGTTTTTTGTTAAGTTGCCTAATAATTATGCACAGTAATAGTCCCCTGCACACACAGATATCCCCCTAAAATAGCTATAACTAAAAACAAACTAAAAACTACTTCCAAAACTATTCCGCTTTGATATTAATGAGTTTTTTGGGTTCATTGAGAACATGGTTGTTGTTCAATAATAAAATTAATCCTCAAAAATACAACTTGCCTAATAATTCTGCACTCCCTGTAGAGCTATTGGTGGCTTTAGAGCAATGGGAACTTGGGGACATAATTCTCACTGCGCCTCCCATACTTATGCTGCCCTGTTTGTAAAAGTGTGAGGGAGAAATACTCAGTACTTTTGTTTTCCACAGACCAATGTGAGGGAGAGGACCTTGCAAGCCAGGTGGGCTGCCCTTCTGCCGGGCAGATTTCTAAGGTAAGTGCTCAATTTTATTTCTGGGGTATGTACACAGAAATTTTGGCACTTATTTACATACATGCACATAAGATGACATAATTCAACAAATCTATCGGGGATAAGTCATATGGCAGTTAATGCACGTCTAGGATAAGCCTTATCAACGGCTTGTTTTTTCTAACCTGCTCCTAACGTCTTATACATTTGGCTTTAGAGTTATGTAGGCATTTTCCTATTCACTACAGCTCTGGGAAAAGCAGGCTCAGTGGATGCATGTATTTGTCTACTCCCTACGGCTTTATATATGTTCTTAGCCGGCCGGGAGGTTTAGCCCTTAGAACTGCTATTATCTAGCTGAAGAGTGGGAAAGTAGGCTCAGTGTATATGATGCACATATTTGTCTACTCCCTATGGCTTTATATATATATATTTCTTTTACAAAGATATGACGAGTCCACGGATTTCATCCTTACTTGTGGGATATTAACCTCCTGCTGACAGGAAGTGGCAAAGAGCACCACAGCAGAGCTGTATATATAGCCCCTCCCTTCCCCTCCACCCCCAGTCATTCTCTTTTCCTGTGTTATACTAGGAAGACATGGTAAAGTGAGGATTTAGTTTCTTCAATCAAGAAGTTTTTTATTTTAAATGGTACCGGTGCGTACTATTTTCCTCAGGGGGATATGGAAGAAGATTTCTGCCCTGAGGTTTGATGATCTTAGCATTTGTAACTAAGATCCACGCTGGTTCCCACAAGACTTCTGAAGGTAACCATGAGACATCTTCAGTGTAGAGACCGGTTTCATGCTACAAGCAGTATTAAGGTATGTGCAGCCTTTTTTTCTGAGGAGACTTGGTGTATCAGAACTGGCTGGCATTTTTTCCCTGTATGGGAATGGGGTAAGCAGTAAAACCTATTTTAATAAGAGGGGTGTTACTGGAGTCCCTATATTTTATTTATCATTAGTTGATATTTGGGCATTATGTGACATGGGAGACAATGTAAAAAACGATGTTTTATGTTTTTTATTTTTTTGGCACTTAAAACTTATTGGTTTTATGCTTGAGGGTTGTATTGTGTGTATATTTCTACTTTAGTGCAAAACCGCATTCCCATGCAGTGTTGTTTGGGCCTACTCTGATTTTTGACCTTAAGGGGCGGAGCCTATTTCCGCGCGCTCAGATGCGTACTTCCTTCAGGCTTAGCAGCAGCAAACAGTAACTCGGTGGCTCCTGGACTGTGTAGCTGGTCTGAAGGGTTGGAAACTTGATTCAAAGTACTCTGGGGGCAGGTAGGCGCCACAGCAGAGCTGTGGCGAGGTGCAGAGGGTATTTTTATCTTTTGAATAGATGTTGATATAAGTACTTCTAAAGCCTTATTTCTGCCTTTGCTTCTGGGTGCAGTAATTTTTGGATTAACCAACGATATTAAGTTAAATTTGGGAATAATTTAACGTTTTTTGTGCATTTTGGAAAAATTGTTCACTTTTTCTTTTCTTAAAGGCACAGTACACGTTTTTTCTAATGTTTATTTTATGCTATAAATAAGTGTTTAAACGACTTTTGTGGTATTACTAGTCTGTTCAACATGTCTGACATTGAGGTTTCTCATTGTTCTATGTGTTTAGAAGCTATTGTGCAACCCCCTCTAACATTGTATAACTTTTGTACTGAAAGGGCTTTACAATGTAAAAAGCCTATTTTAAATAAAGTATGTGTGCCTAAGGATGATTCTCAGTCTGAAGAGAATCAGGATATGCCATCCAATTCTCCCCAAGTGTCACAACCTTTAACGCCCACACAAGTGACGCCTAGTACTTCTAGTGCGTCTAATTCCTTTACTCTGCAGGAGATGGCTGCAGTTATGCCAACTACCCTTACAGAGGTATTGTCTAAATTACCAGTGTTGCAGGGTAAACGCAGTAGGTCAAGTATTAATGTTAATACTGAATCCCCTGATGCTTTGTTAGCTATTTTCGATGTTCCCTCACAGTGCTCTGAGTTGGGGATCAGGGAATTACTGTCTGAGGGTGAAATTTCTCATTCAGGGAATGTTTTGCCTCAGACAGATTCGGATGCTATGTCATTTAAATGTAAGCTTGAACACCTCCGCCTGTTGCTTAGGGAGGTTTTAGCGATTGTGATCCTATTGTGATTCCTCCAGAGAAATTGTGTAAAATGGATAAATATTTGGAAGTTCCTACTTACATTGATGTTTTTCCGGTTCCTAAGAGAATTTCGATAATTATTAGTAAGGAATGGGATAGACCAGTTATACCGTTTCCTCCCTCTCCTAATTTTAAGAAAATGTTTCCTATATCAGATACCATTCGGGACTCATGGCAAACGGTCCCTAAGGTAGAGGGAGCTATACCTTCCCTAGCTAAGCGTACTACTATACTTATTGAGGATAGTTGTGCTTTCAAGGACCCTATGGATAAGAAATTAGAGGGTCTACTAAAGAAATTATTTGTTAATCAGGGATTTCTTTTATTCATGCATTGTTCCAGTAACTACTGCAGCAGCTTTTTGGTTTGAGGCTCTAGAAGAGTCTCTTAAAGTTGAGGCTCTATTAGATGACATTCTAGATAGAATTAAGGCTCTTAAGCTAGCTAATTCTTTTATTACTGATGCCGCTTTTCAAATTGCTAAATTAGCGTAAAAAAATGCAGGATTTGCTATTTTAGCACGTAGAGCATTGTGGCTCAAATCTTGGTCTGCTAATGTGTCATCAAAACATAAGCTTTTAGCTATTCCCTTTAAAGGTAAGACCCTTTTTGGGCCAGAATTGAAGATCATTTCTGATATTACAGGAGGTAAAGGCCATGCCCTACCTCAGGATAGGTCGGTTAAAATGAGAGGTAAACAGAATAATTTTCGTTCCTTTCAGAATTTTAAAGGAGGCCCCCCGCTTCTTCTTCTTCTTCCACAAAGCAGGAAGGGAATTTTTCCCAATCTAAGTCAGTCTGGAGACCCAATCAGAACTGGAAGAAGGGTAAACAATCCAAAAAACCCACTGCTGGTCCTAAGACAGTATGAAAGGGTGGCTCCCGATCCGGGACCGGATCTAGTAGGGGGCAGACTCTCTTTCTTTGCTCAGGCTTGGGCAAGAGGTGTTCAGGATTCCTGGACACTAGAAATAGTGACCCACAGTTATCAATTGGAATTCAAGGATTTTCTCCCAAGAGGGAGATTTCATCCTTCAAAATGATCTGCAAACCAGATAAAGAGAGAGGCGTTCTTATGCTTTGTAAAAGACCTTTTTACTATGGGAGTAATCTGTCCTGATCCAAAATTAGAACAGGGACAGGGTTTTTACTCAAACCTATTTGTGTCCCCAAAAAAGAGGGAACGTTCAGACCCATTTTGGACTTCAAGTGTCTAAACAAATTTCTAAGAGTTCCATCATTCAAGATGGAGACGATTCGAACGATTTTGCCAATGGTTCAGGAGGGTCAATATATGACTACTGTGGATTTGAAGGATGCTTACCTTCATATTCCAATCCACAAAGATCATCATCGGTTTCTAAGGTTTGCCTTCTTGGACAAACATTATCAGTTCGTAGCTCTTCCTTTCGGGTTGGCTACAGCACCCAGAATCTTCACAAAGGTTCTAGGGTCTCTTTTGGCGGTTCTCAGACCGCAAGTGATAGCGGTGGCGTCTTATCTGGACGATATTCTGATTCAGGCGTCAACATATCATCTGACAAAATCTCACACGGACACAGTGTTGTCTTTTCTGAGAACTCACGGCTGGAAGGTGAATATAGAGAAAAGTTCACTTGTTCCACAGACAAGGGTTCCTTTCTTGGGAACTCTGATAGACTCGGTAGCCATGAAAGTATTTCTGAAGGAGGTCAGAAAATCAAAGATTTTGAATACTTGCCGAGCACTTTAGTCCATTCCTCGGCCATCAGTGGCTTAGTGTATGGAGGTAATCGGATTAATGGTAGCGGCAATGGACATGGTTCCATTTGCTTGCTTTCATCTCAGACCTCTGCAACTGTGCATGCTTGGTCAGTGGAATGGGGATTATGCGGATTTATCTCCAAAGATAATTCTGGATCAAGAGACCAGAAACTCTCTTCTTTGGTGGTTGTCGCCGGATCATCTGTCCCAGGGGACTTGTTTCCGCAGACCCTCGTGGGTGATAGTGACAACAGATGCCAGCCTTCTGGGCTGGGGTGCAGTTTGGAATTCCCTGAAGACTCAGGGTGTTTGGACTTAAGTGGAGTCTCTACTTCCAATCAATATTTTGGAACTGAGTGCAATATTCAATGCGCTTTAGGCGTGGCCTCAGTTGGCTTCGGCCACATTCATCAGATTCCAGTCGGACAACATAACGACTGTGGCATATGTTAATCATCAGGGGGGAACAAGAGTTCCTTAGCGATGATAGAAGTATCCAAGATAATCAGTTGGGCAGAGGCCCACTCTTGTCATCTGTCAGTGATCTACATCCCAGGGGTAGAGAACTGGGAAGCAGATTTTCTAAGTCGACAGACTTTTCATCCGGGGGAGTGGGAACTTCACCCGGAGGTATTTGGCTCATTGATTCTCACATGGGGCAGATCGGAGTTGGATTTGATGGCATTTCGTCAGAATGCCAAGCTTCCAAGATACGGATACCGGTCAAGGGATCCTCAGGCCGAACTGATAGATGCCTTGGCAGTTCCTTGGTTCTTCAGCCTAGCTTATGTGTTTCTGCTGTTTCCTCTCCTCCCACGCGTGATTGCTCGAATCAAACAGGAGAGAGCTTCAGTGATCCTGATAGCGCCTGCGTGGCCACGCAGGACTTGGTATGCGGATCTAGTGGACATGTCCTCTCTGCTACCGTGGAAACTTCAGTTGAGACAGGACCTTCTCATTCAAGGTCCTTTCCAACATCCAAATCTAATTTCTCTGCAACTGACTTTGCGGAGATTGAACGCTTGATTTTATCAAAGCGAGGATTCTCTGATTCAGTTATCAATACTTTGATACAGGCTAGAAAGCCTGTCACTAGAAAAATCTATCATAAGATATGGCGTAAATATCTTTATTGGTGTGAATCCAAGGGTTACTCATGGAGTAAAGTTAGGATTCCTAGGATTTTGTCTTTTCTCCAAGAAGGATTGGAGAAAGGGTTATCAGCAAGTTCCTTAAAAGGACAAATTTCATCTTTGTCAATTCTGTTTCACAAACGTTTGGCAAATGTATCAGATGTTCAGTCTTTTTGTCAGGCTCTATCTAGAATTAAGCCTGTATTTAGACCTATTACTCCTCCATGGAGTTTGAATTTAGTTCTTCTAGTTCTGCAAGGGGTTCCGTTTGAACCTATGCATTCCATAGATATTAAACTATTATCTTGGAAAGTTCTGTTTTTGGTTGCTATTTCTTCTGCTCGAAGAGTTTCTGAGCTTTCAGCTTTACAGTGTGATTCGCCTTATCTCATATTTCATTCTGATAAGGTGGTTTTACATACCAAACCTGGTTTTCTTCCTAAGGTTGTTTCGAATAAGAATATTAATCAGGAAATTGTTGTTCCTTCTTTGTGTCCTAATCCTTCTTCTAAGAAGGAGTGTCTGTTACATAACTTGGATGTGGTCTGTGCATTAAAGTTTTACTTACAGGCAACTTAGGATTTCTGTCAATCATCTTCATTATTCATTGTTTATTCTGGAAAGCGTAGGGGTCAGAAAGCTATGGCTACCTCTCTTTCTTTTTGGCTGAGAAGTATCATCCGCCTGGCATATGAGACTGCTGAACAGCAGCCTCCTGAAAGAATTACGGCTCATTCTACTAGGGCTGTGGCTTCCACATGGGCTTTTAAAAACGATGCATCTGTTGAACAGATTTGTAAGGCTGCGACTTGGTCGTCCCTTCACACTTTTTCCAAATTTTATAAATTTGATACTTTTGCTTCTTCTGAGGCTATCTTTGGGAGGAAGGTTCTTCAAGCAGTGATGCCTTCTGTTTAGGTCTCTGTCTTGTCCCTCCCTTTCCTATTGCTTTTGGTATTGGTTTCCCACAAGTAAGGATGAAATCCGTGGACTCGTCATATCTTTGTAAAAGAAAACTAAATTTATGCTTACCTGATAAATTACTTTACGATATGACAAGTCCACTGCCCACCCTGTTGTTTTAAGACAGATTTATTTTATTTTTTGTAAACTTCAGTCACCTCTGCACCTTTTTAGCCTTTCCTTTTCTCTTCCTATAACCTTCGGCCGAATGACTGAGGGTGGAGGGGAAGGGAGGGGCTATATATACAGCTCTGCTGTGGTGCTCTTTGCCACTTCCTGTTAGCAGGAGGTTAATATCCAACAAGTAAGGATGAAATCTGTGGACTTGTCATATCGTAAAAGAAAGTAATTTATCAGGTAAGCATAAATTTAGTTTCTTAGCCGACCGGGAGGTTTAGCCCTTAGAACTGCTATTATCTAGCTGAAGAGTGGGAAAGCAGGCTCAGTGTATATGATGCACATATTTGTCTACTTCCTACGGCTTTATATATATTCTTAGCCAACCGGGAGGTTTAGCCTTTAGAACTGCTATTATCTAGCGGAACAGCGGGAAAGCAGGCTCAGTGTATATGATGCACGTATTTGTCTACTCCCTACGGCTTTATGTATATTTTTAGCCGACCGGGAGGGTTACCCTTTAGAACTGCTATTATCTAGCTGAAGAGCGGGCTCAGAGTATGTGATGCGCGCATTTGCCCACTCCCTACTGCTTTATAGGCGTTTTTGGCCGACCGGGAGGTTTGGCCCTTGGGACTACTGTTGTCTAGCTGAGAAGCGGGAAAGAAGGATTGGGAAATGGACTAGCGCCTACTTAGAAACCCTTATAGCCTGAGGGGAGGTGATGCCTAGTAACCACCAATAGGAATCAAGGTTAAAAATGGTAATAACCCCAGGCGCCTGACCAAACGGAGGCAAAGGAAATAACAGTGAATAAGCAAAGATGGACTAAAAAATAAAATCACTTATTTAATAGTAAAAATGATAATTAGTACAATACTCATGGATCCATGATGCTAATACAAGAACATAAAAATATATACATAGGTATACACAATGGTCGGAAATAACAGTAAAACAGTAATAATAATAAAACCAATGGTAAAACTACATTAGATATTGGCGAATAGATAGACTCTGCTAGATTCACGATCTAGCACCAATAATAAAGAGACTCTATGTGATGGGATAAGGCTCTAATCCATCCAATAGTAAATGTGTGGTGGGCTGAGATGTGACAGTCTCCAAAGAAAAAATAAAAATAAATAGTGTCCAAATAATGTACGTGATGGTAAATCCACGCGTTTCGGCCCTTACCAGGCCTTTATCAAGACTTGATAAAGGCCTAGTAAGGGCCGAAACGCGTAGCCCGAGTACTGGTAAGCCTGATTTCAACTATTTCCACTGTTTGAAAACTATCTGCACTATATATTTTTATAGGAGGATATCGTATTTGTTTTGCCACCCTGTTGTACACAAATTCTATCTGTGGGGCCAGCATCCATCCACACTAGACACTCACGGATGCAGTTGGTTTATCTTGGAACTTACTACAAGGAACACATCACACATTAGGATTTCAAGTGACTGTTTTTTTGAATATTTGTACTCTTCTTTGTCCAAAATTTTTTGCAGCAAGTTGTGTTCTTGTGTCTTTGGAATTTTTTCACTTTTTTTCTTATATTTTTTCTATTTTCCACTGAGTTTTTCTAGCACTTTGCACCACTCTGTTGTTTTTATTTGCATTTGAATATTTTGGATAATTACCCATACTGACTCTTTTGGATTTACCATCACGTACATTATTTGGACACTATTTATTTTTATTTTTGTTTTTTCTTTGGAGACTGCCACATCTCAGCCCACCACACATTTACTATTGGATGGATTAGAGCCCTATCCCATCACATAGAGTCTCTTTATTATTGGTGCTAGATCGTGGATTTACACTTCACGGTCACCGAGTTGTTGTTTTTTTGGTTATCTAGCAGAGTCTATCTATTCGCCAATATCTAATGTAGTTTTACCATTGATTTTATTATTATTACTGTTTTACTGTTATTTCCGACCATTGTGTATACCTGTGTATATATTTTTATGTTCTTGTATTAGCACCACGATGGGCGGAGCTAGGACGCGACAGTGTTTTGCACGCTCTTTTCATACTTCGGAGAGCGAGGGTGGGTCTTCTCTGCTGCGTTAGGTCACGCAGCAGCAAGGCTTCACATTAAGTCTTTTAAAAGATATTTATTTCAAATATTGAGTGTGTTATTTACCATGTGGTAGTGGGTAGACTCCAAAGCAGATCATAAGCTTAGGGCTATGGATGTCTGCATTACTCAGTACAGAGTTCTTTCCTTGTTAAAATAATGCACTTTATTTTACATACAGTTTTTAAAGACACAGTAACACACAATAATTTGTGGATCAATGTGTGAATCCAGTCTGTCCAAGCCCTTCAACATTCTAATTTACATATCTAATGTGTAGGGTAGATGTAAAGCAGATTTAGATAAAGTGCTTGTAACATTTAAAGGCACAGTGTCTCTAGTTAGGTTACTTAATTTCTAGTGGATTAAGATGTGAAAAATATATATATTCTTTATGCTGTTTTACAGTTCAGAGGTAAACCTTGTCAACATTGTCTTAGATGCTGTTCAAAATGCATTGTGACAATGTTCAATATATTCTGCAGCTTTTTCCTCAAGTGTGCGGTAGCATCTGAGGATAAAATCTCAGTTTCTGACAGTATACTTCCTTCTACTGATACTCTGGTTTCTTTTTAGATCGAATAAATCTTTTGCCTTTTACTAAAGATTTTCATGGAAAGGTACAACCATGAGTTTTCAGCAATTTCTTTTTTTTTTTTTGAAGCTCTACCACATGCAGAGATAGAAAAGAAAAAAAGAAGACACCTCCGTCTGTTACTTAAGGAGGTCTTAGCTACTCTGGACAACATCAACACCATGGTTGTTGTTAATCTTATGACTTTGGGTTTCCAGGATCATTGTTAGGGAATGTGAGAGAACGGATATAAATCCTCTGTTCTCCTTTTCCTATATTTGGAGTTTATCCATAGCAGACTCTTTCAGGAGTCTTGTCAGATTATTTTTGATATCATGGGAGGTAAGCATCTTCTCCCTCAAGACAAGAGATATAAACAAAAAGGAAGACAACACAATTTTAGTTCCTTTCAAAATTTCAAGGGAAATTCTTCCTCTTCCTCCTCTAAGCAGGAACAGTCTGAACCTTCATGGTGACCCAGCCAGTCTTGGAACAAAGAGAAAGCTCTCCAAGAAGCCGCTTAGTGATCCCAAGACTGTTTGGAGGGCATGCCCCTGATCCGGGACCGGATCTGGTAGGGGGCAGACTTTCCTTCTTCATTCAAGCCTGAGTTGGGGATGTCCAGGATCCCTGGACAATAGTGATTGTGTCTCAGGGATACAAACTGGAGTTCAAGGTTTTTTCCTCTCATAGGCAGATTTCTAATTTCAGATTATCTGCAGACCAGACAAAGAGAGAGGCGTTCTTCAACTGTGTAGGAGACCTCTCCGCTCTGGGAGTGATTGTTCCCATTCCATTTCAGGGACTGGAGTTTTTATTCCAATCTATCGTGGTTCCCAAAAAAGAGGGGACCTTCAGACCAATTCTAGGCCTCAGGAGTCTAAACAAGTTTTTCAGGGTACCGTCCTTCAAGATGGAAACTATTCGTTCCTTTGATCCAAAAGGGTCAGTTTTTGACTACAGTGGATTTAAAGGACGCATTTCTGCATTTTCCCATTCACAGGGATCATCTCATGTTCTTAAGATTTGCCTTCTGGGCAAACACTTCCAGTTGGTGGCTCTTCCTTTCGGTTTTCCCACAGCCCTCAGAATCTTCGCAAACGTTCTGGGACCCCTGTTGGCAGTACAGTGGCGTCTTATCTGGACCTTTCTAGTTCAGGAGCCATACTTATAGCTAGCAAGATCCCACCTGGACTTGGTGTTGTCCTTTCTAGGATCCCACTGCTGGAAGGTGATTTTAGAAAAAAGTTTCTTGTTCCAATCACAAGGGTGACTTTCCTAGGAACTATAATAGACTCTCTGTCTATGAAGATTTTTCTGACAGAAGTCAGGAAATCAGAGATTATCGTTACTTATCTAGCCCTTCAGTCCACTCCTCGTCTATCAGTGGTAAAGCGCATGGAGTTAATCGGGCTGATGGTGGCAACAATGGACATCGTCCCGTTTGCTTGCTTTCATCTCAGAGCTCTACAGTTGAACATGCTGAGACAATGGAACTGAGATTTTTCGGGCTTCTCCTCTTGGCTTCTTTTGGAGCAGGAGACAAGGGACTCTCTACAATGGTGGTTGTCTCTCGATCATCTCTTCCAAGGAACATGTTTTCGCAGGCTATCTTGGGTGATTGGGACAACAGATACCAGCCTTCTAAGGTGGGGAGCAGTCTGGGGCTCTCTAAAGGTTCAGGGAACATGGACTCAGGCAGAGTCTGTTTTACCCATAAACATTCTGGAACTGAGAGCGATCTACAGTGCTCTCCTGACCTGGCCCCAGTTAGCCTCGGTTCAGTTATCAGGTTCCTGTCGAACTTAATGTCAGTAGCCTACATCAATCATCAGGGGGGAACAAGGAGTTCGTTGGCGATGACAGAGGTATCCAAAATAATTCAGTGGGTGGAGGCCCATTCTTGCTGTCTGTCGGCGATCCACATCCCAGAGGTGGACAACTGGGAGGTGGTTTTTCTGAATAGGCAGGCCTTTCATCCGGGGGAATGGGAACTCCATCAGGAAGTGTTTTCTAGTCTGATCCTCAAGTGGGGTCAGCCGGAGTTAGATCTCATGGCATCGAGGCAGAATGCCAAGCTCCCGAGATACGGGTAAAGGTCCAGGGATCCTCAGGTGGAACTGATAGATGCTGTAGCAGTTCCTTGGTCCTTCAGCCTAGCATATCTTTTTCCTCCGTTTGCTCTTCTTCCTCGGGTCATTGCTCGAATCAAGCAGGAGAAGGCATCAGTGATCCTAAATTGCTCTGGCGTGGCCTTGCAGGATTTGGTATGCCGATCTGGTGGACATGTCATCCCTGCCACCTTGGAGACTATCGTTAAGGAAGGATCTTCTCATTCAAGGTCCCTTCATCCAAATCTAATTTCTCTGAATCTGACTGCTTGGAGATTGAACGCTTAGTTCTATCCAAGCAGGGTTTTTCTGAATTTAGTTCTTAAGGTTCTTCAAGGGGTTCCGTTTGAACCTATGCATTCCTTAGATATTAAGTTGTTATCTTGGAAGGTTTTATTTCTTGTTGCTATTTCTTCAGCTCGAAGAGTGTCTGAGCTTTCGGCGTTGGAATTCAAATCGCCTTACCTTATTTTCCATTCGGATAAAGTTGTTTTACATACTAAACTGGGGTTTCTTCCTAAGGTTGTTTCAGACAGGAACATTAATCAGGAGATTGTTGTTCCTTCCTTGTGTCCTAATCCTTCTTCTCAGAAGGAGAGACTTCTACATAATTTGGACGTAGTCCGTGCTTTGAAGTTTTACTTACAATCGACTTTCGTCAGTCTTCTTCTCTTTTTGTAGTTTTTTCTGGAAAACGTAGGGGTCAGAAAGCTACGGCTACCTCTCTTTCTTTTTGGTTGAGGAGTATCATCCGATTTGCATATGAGACTGCTGGACAGCAGCCTTCTGAAAGAATTACGTCTCATTCCACTAGGGCGGTTGCTTCCTCATGGGCATTCAAAAATTAAGCTTCTGTGGAACAGATTTGCAAGGCTGCAACTTGGTCTTCTCTTCACACTTTTTCTAAATTTTACAAATTTGATACTTTTGCCTTGGCTGAGGCTGCTTTTGGGAGAAAGGTTCTTCAAGCAGTGGTGCCTTCCGTTTAGGTTCCCTGTCTTGTCCGACCCTTATCATCTGTGTACTCTATCTTTGGTATTGTATCCCACAAGTAAGGATGAAATCTGTGGACTCATTGTGTCTTTAAAAAGAAAAGGAAATTTATGCTTACCTGATAAATTTGTTTCTTTTTAGACACGATGAGTCCACGGCCCGCCCTGTTCTTTTAAGACAGGTTGTTATTTTTTGTAAACTTCAGACACCTCTGCACCTTGGCTTTTCCTTTCTCTTCCTAACTTCGGTGGAATGACTGGAGTGGGAGGGAAGGGAGGAGCTATTTAACAGCTCTGCTGTGGTGCTCTTTGCCTCCTCCTGCTGACCAGGAGGCGATATCCCACAAGTAAGGATGAAATCCGTGGACTCATTGTGTCTAAAAAGAAACAAATTTATCAGGTAAGCACAAATTTCCTTTTTTACCTCTGTGATTACCTTGTATCTAAGCCTCTGCAGACTGCCCCTTATCTCAGTACTATATGCAGACTTGCATTTTAGCCAATCAGTGCTGACACATTCGTAACTCCACAGGCGTTATCTGTATCATACATATTAACTAGCACTGTCTTGCTGTGAAAAGCTAATAAAATGCACTTAGATAAAGGCGGCCTGCAGGGGTTTAGAAACAGGCAGAAATTTAGAGGTTTAAATGTTATAAAGTATATTAATATAACAGTGCCGGTTGTGCAAAGCTGGGGAATGGGTAGGAAAGGCGTTATCTATCTTTTTAAACAATAACAAATTTGGAGTAGACTGTCCCTTTATGCTTGACTTTAAAATTCAAGGGGGGGGGGGGGGGGAGAAGGACATCAATTTTAAATGTAAAAAAAACAATCTTGTTTGGCCAGTTATGGAATGTCTTTTAAATAATTGAATGAAACATTATAAAATAAACATGTTGTGTTTCTGGTACAATTACATTCTGCAAATAAAATAGCTGTTTATTAAGAATGTTATATTTCCATCTATATAATCTTAATTATAATCAGCTCAGTGTCTGGAAGCAATTAGTTTATGCATTTTAGAGATCATTACAATTA
Source organism: Bombina bombina (assembly GCF_027579735.1). Taxonomy (NCBI): domain Eukaryota; kingdom Metazoa; phylum Chordata; class Amphibia; order Anura; family Bombinatoridae; genus Bombina; species Bombina bombina. The sequence goes on from NC_069500.1 coordinate 940,186,647, forward strand.
TAACCTACATCAAAATCGCCGCAGAACCTGCATGAAAACGTATACACAATCCACATTATAGGGATCATTATATAATATTTTATTAGAGGTTTGAAAAGAAATTTGTCTGTTGCAGAACAAGCAATAAAGTTTTTTATAGGATGTATAGAGCTTCTGCCCATCTACACTTTCTTTCTCTTAAAGGAACATAAAACATCTAAATTACAAGACTTCTGTAATCTTGCAGTATCATTCCAGTAAAGTGCAATACATTAAAAGGATATGAAACCCATTTTTTTTCTTTCATGAGTCAGATAGAACCATGCAATTTTAAGCAACTTTCTAATTTACTCCTATTATCAATTTTTCTTTGTTCTCTTGGTATCTTTATTTGAAAAGCCGTTATGTAAGCTTAGGAGACGACCCATTTTTGGTTCAACATCCTGGGCAGTGCTTGCTACATTTAACCACCAATCAGCAAGCGCTACCCAGGTGCTGATAAAAAAAACGGGCCAGTTCCTAAGCTTACTTTCCTGTCTTTTCAAATAAAGATACCAAGGGAACGAAGACAAATTGATAATAGGAGTAAATGAGAAAGTTGCTTAAAATTGCATCCTCTATCTAAATCATGCAACAAATTGGGTTTAATATTCCTTTAATCCAGGGCAAAATGCATCATTCCTCTATTTTACCAAATACATCCCACTGGAATCTGCTCCTACTATGAATTGTGTAAAGTTTACTTGTCTAAAACCAGGTAAAAAGTGAAATATAATTACACCATGTTATAATCAGTTTGGGGTCATATAGTTTTCCATAATTTCTTCCGATTTACTTTTATCACTACCCAATTCTCACATATATTGTGTTAACTGTGAACAGTTTGACTTTTACTAAAATTCCACATACAAGGTTTTGCCAACGTATAGTGGTTCACATGTGTTGGCATAGAGTAAGGGCAGAAAAAAAGTAAAGATATAAGAACATTACTTAATTCTAACAGATAAACTACAAATTATTCTTTCAGTTATGCTGCAAGCCCAGAACAGTTTCATCACAGGGCCTGACATTTTAGCCCATGTGCTATATACAACACTGTTTTCTCTTTTGTTTCTTTATATTGTACATATTTGCTGAATAGGAGCTTATACTTTCTTTGTACAATATCTGTGTCTGATTTTTTAAGCCAATTGTACACAAAATATAAGTATTTATACTTTACCTGCCAGTAAAATGCCCATCCAAGAGAACATGCTTGTAGGCCGTTTCATTTCTTAGGGCCCAATTCTCTAACGCTTTCCGCTCAGATGAGATTATCTAAAAAGATTTGTCAGCTCTATATGATCATAATGAGGATTTATGTAGGCAGCTTAATTCTAATTTCAATTACACAGTAATAATAATCATAGTTAACATGCTCCTTAATTATATTTAATGGTCAATGGAATTTCACAATTTGAAATAAAAAATGTACTGAAAAGTACAAAATTCAAAGTATAATATATAAATGAGTCCTGCAGCCTCTGCAAATGGGCTGTTTGTTTCTCAGATGTCTGTTTACCCCTGCAAATCTCACTATTTTATATTGTAAAATGTATGCTGGCGAGCTTGGCTCAAAATGTGCAATGCACTTATTAAACTGATAGAAGAAATTGTATATAAAACTAGAGGCAATTGCAAGTTAAAGTACACTGAATACACAGCCATTTGATTTGTATTTGCTTAACAAATATCAGCACCAAGCACTCCTACTAAATTTAATTTCCCATGAAAGATTATTATCATTGATATGTAGAGCGGTAACAGATTCCACAGAGATAAAGGTGCTTTATTCCAGAGTGCATTACTTTCTATGATAGGCATTTTGCCAGTCACAAGTACTTTTGGGTCCCTTCTTTTTTAGAAAATGAACTGAGTGCTGTCTATGAAATTGTTAGTCTGATCATTCCATTAACGCATTTTTTTACCTCAAAATTTCCCAAGCATTAACACCCTACTCTAAAGAGACTTTAGTCCCAGGGCTTCCAAGGAAGTGTGCATCTGGCATGTGCAGACACAGTAATGTTATTTTCCTATTCAGTTTAAGGAAGTTTACTAAATCTCATGAGATTTAAGTGAAATCTAATGAGATCACATGCAAGACCCCAGCACTGCTGATGCTGATTGGCTATTGTGTTTAGCTTTTTCAACTTGCAGCTTTACAGAAGAAATTGTTAGGTAAAATACACTTTTTACATAGAGATTTTTAGGTGATATTATCTTTGTCTGTATACCAAAGCCCAATACTTAGAGAGAGCAATAAAAAATGAAAATTGTATTACTTATCTCTCCTAACCCACACCGGGAGTGTTAATTTATTTTGCTGGCTATGTTGACACAGCTTTTCTATAGACATTACTTAAAGGGACATTATACACTAAAAAATTTTTGCATAAATGTTTTGTAGATGATCCATTTATATAGCCCATACAGTTTTTTTTTTGTTTTCTTTAATACTTTTGCTTATTTTTAAATAACATTGCTCTGATTTTCAGACTCCTAACCAAGCCCCAAAGTTTTCGTAGAATACCGACGTATTACACAGCTTGCTTCTGTTTGTGTAAAGGGTCTTTTCATATGCGGGGGAGGGGGGAGTGTCTGCTATTTCCCACTTGCATTGGGTGTTCCAGTAACCTTTTAAACAGAGCTAAACTGGAAGCTTCTAAGTATGTTTTTAAATGGTTTTATACTGGAGTGTTTTTTAATGGTTTTATACTGGATTTTTATATCAGTATCTGTGCATATTATTCTTTATAGTATTGTCTATTACATGCAGTTATATGAACATTGGTGTATACTGTCCCTTTAAGTATAGTAACTTAAATGAGCTATTTGTAAACAATTTAATACACTCCAGCAGGTCAAATTGATAATTAGGAACAACTGAAAGAGGATACATTTTAGGATACACTGTCCCTTTAAAAAAATTGGGTCTTTTTTTGAGGAAGCCAGGCTTAACTTCAAAATTCTGCCCATTTAAAAGTCTCTGTCAAATCCTGGGAGATATATTATGGAAAAGCTTTAATGCTGAGATTTAAGAGTAATTGGAGCAAAGAAAGTACAATTCTGAGGTTAAGATAAATTATTTTACCAAAACTAAGTTTATAGAATGTTTAAAATTTGCTCTTTTTAAACAAGTAGGAGGTTATGATCCCTTTAAAGAAGAAACTAATGGTGTTTCAAGAGCTCTGTAACACATCTAAGAATATATTTTTGATTCTGCCTTGATACTTTTCTACTACAACTTTGGATATTAATATCATGGTGCCCTGTGGTCTACAGCTTAATATATGTTAAAATAAAAAGAGAAGCGCTCAACCTGTGAACGAACAATAGCATAATAGCTTGTTATATGGCTAGTTACCACTCAAGAAGCAGCCTCTTTTTGCTCAACATGTCTGACGAGGCCCACACTAGGCCGAAACTTATGTCTGGGGTTTGGACGTTTCTCGCATTCAGAGTGTGATTGCCTGGTATTTCAGGACTGGACTGGACTGTGAAGTCAGGATCAGACTGATATGCTTCAGGAAAGTTCTTCTCTGTGAAAGGCACATGTTGAGCAAAAAGAGGCTGCTTCTTGAGTGGTAACTAGCCATAGAACAAGCTATTATGCTATTGTTCGTTCCCAGGTTGAGCGCTTCTCTCTTTTTATTTATGCAGCTTAATATATGTAGTATTTATCTGTGTTCACACCTCATTACTACTCTTTAATACTGCTTTCATATATCAAACCCAAACCAGAGCATTTTTGCTCTATCAATAATCCAGTTGCTTCATTATAATTATTTCTCCTCTCTTCTGTAGCTTCTTCTTTCTATAACCAACCTGTTGACAGTCCTCCATCTTCCTCAAACGAGCAGTAATGTATCAGAAGAGCAACACTAATTGTACACCTGTTGGAAGATATGCCACACGACGCCTACCCCCTGTTCTTCCTTTGTTTACCTTCAGTGGGTATATGTTGCTGTGTATTGTGAGTGCGATTACTTGCTCACTGCTGACTTATATCTGTCTGTTGTCAAATTGTAGCACCAAGGATGCTCCCAATATCTTTAGGACCTTGGAAAGGCCAATGTTCTTGGTGTGGTTTCAAAGCTCCACGTGAACATTAAAAACTAGTGACTCATGGTTGCTTCATATTAAAATGGGACTTCAGAGAGATAAAAGCAAAAGTTTTTAAAGAAAATATTTATATATACAGTATGAACAAGGATGCTGACAATATCTCTAGGTCCTTGGTAAGGCCACTATTCTTAGGGTGGTTTTTGAAAGTGCCACATAAATATAAATACTAATGACTTAAAATATAGGGCTGGGCCACATTTAAATGAAATTCCGGAGAAATAAGAAAATATTTTAAAGGTAATATTTATATACAGTATGCTAATTATATCAAATTAACTACATTTGACATATAGGGGCCGAATTTTCAATGTCTGGCGGACATGATACGCTGTAACATATGTCCGCCAGACATCGCTGAATGCCGACAGCATATGCTGTCGGCATTTAGCATTGCACAAGCAGTTCTAGTGAACTGCTTGTGCAATGCCACCCCCTGCAGATTTGCGACCAATCGGCCGCTAGCAGGGGGTGTCAATCGGGTTGATTGCTGTCCGCCGCTCAGAGGCGACAGAGCAGTTAAGGAACAGCAGTCTTAAGAGCCCCATGGAGTCTTTGATTGGTATCTTCAGGTCATAACATATTAAAGGTACCGTCCACTTACTACTATTTTTAATCCTACAGCTAGCCCCATTGATTCTCACTAAACATAAGGTTTCTGTATGATATTCTGGGCAGATATTAATTTATCTTAATGGCTACAAGATTTATACACTTTTTTGGGAATCAGGCCTTTTCTAAATAACACTATATCAAATTATAACATTTTATTGTGTGCTATAACTCAGGTTTCTGCAGGTTAAACTAAATATGTACACAGTTTATTTATCTGGAATTATAAAAAAATTTCTAATATGGAAAGAAAGATTTATTTTATCTTCAAAATTGTCATAAAATACTTTATTTATATAACAAACGATTAGGTAATGTTTTGATGATGTTATTATTAAACCGTCACACAAATTGTTAATGAAGAACGCTAACGAGGATGGACTTGTAACCCTTTGTGCATCCAATACTTCTCTATGCCAAGACTTTTATTTGCTTTCTTCAGAACACTATCATTAGATGAGAAAGCTCAGAAGAGAACCTAATCGTATGTAAACAGCCTAAGAACGTTTAAAGGCCTTGTGATTAAATATTATCTGCACTAATGATTTCCTGGAACCAAGTAAAATGAATATGATCGTTGTATCTGATGTATTTTGGTTATGCATTTTATAATGTTTCTATGATCTATTAAATGTTTTCTATTTGCACTTAAGTATCTACCCCAGATAGTTATTAATGTAAGAATTCAGCAGCTACACAACTTGCTTAATTCCTGATCCAGAAATATTTGTTACAGCTATTTGCCAAAATAATTTTTTTAATATTTAAAGGGAAAGTAATGTCAAAATTAAACTTTCATGATTTTGATGGTGCGTGCAATTTTAGACAGTGTTCCAATTTATTCATATTATAATTTACTTCGTTCTTTTTGGTATTCTTTGTAGCAAAAATATACCTAGGTAAGCTCAGGAACAACTATGCACTGCTGGAAGCTAGTTACTGATTTGTGGCTGCATCTATATGCCTCTTGTAATTTGCTCACCCAATATGTAACGCTACCTCATAGTAATGCATTGCTGCTTAGTCAACAAAGGATAACAATAAAATGAAGCACATTTCAAAATAGAAGTCAATTGGAAAGTTGTTTAAAATTGTATGATCTGTATCTGAATCATGAAAGAGATATTTTGGTTTTCATTTTTATTGAACACTTCCAGGAAAAAGGATACATATTTTATACAGATCCCATTGTAAATTTTTAGTTGTTCCATTAAAAAAAAAAAGACAAACGAATTCTAGTTTATTTTGAAAGAAAGTATGTTCCTGTGCTGAATAAACCATTTTTTCAGGTTGGTTGAGGCTTGTCCCTCTGTTCCAATATAGCCTAAGGAAGTGTTCCTGTCAGCAGATGAGCATTAAGATTGCACAGATTTGATTTGCATGTTGTTAAACAGCATCCACTCTACTATTTGCCAAAACCTATTTAAAGTGTATATTTGTGTATTTTTGTGTGCATGATAGATATTTTTGAGTACATAGTCTGCTTAAGACATGGGGCACTATCTCAGATTCATATCTCAGGTACAAGTAACTACAAACATATATAGTTTTTGATCATTTGGCTATTCTTTTGATATTTACACGTGGCGTAGACACATACTACTCAATGCCCAGAATCCTTAGCTGAGCCTAATCCTATCTAACAGAGACTAATAAAGCAGATATTTGCTGTACATGCCCTCAATACTTTATAATACTTTGTAGAGTTATCATTTTATTTTTGCCATGGTGATTTTTATTTATTAAAGTTTTTGTATTTTACTGCAAAACAGATTGAAAATCTATGCAAAAAGACGCACACTAAGGGGCCTATCTATCAAGCTCTAAATGGAGCTTGAGGCCCCGTGTTTCTGGCGAGCCTGAACAGAAACAGCAGTTATGAAGCAGCGGTCATAGAGACCGCTGCTCCATAACCCTGTCCGCCTGCTCTGAGCAGGCGGACAGACATCGCCGGAAATCAACCCGATCGGGTTCATTGACACCCCCCTGCTGGCGGCCCATTGGCCACGAGTCTGCAGGGGGCAGCGTTGCACCAGCAGCTCTTGTGAGCTGCTGGTGCAATGCTGAATACGGCGAACATATTGCTCGCCGTATTCAGCGAGGTCTGGCGGACCTGATCCACACTGTCTGATCAGGTCCGCCAGACTATGATAAATAGAGGCCTAAACAGTAAAAAGGGACACATCTTACTGCATTAAACAGAAATTGTCAAAGTTATTAGTAAATTGAACATTTAATATACATTGCATCTAGTTTATAGTTTAAAAATGGGTTAGACATTGTTAGTTTTCTGAAACTATTGGCTGATATCACTAAACCAAAGTTTTGTTCCATGATATTTTTTGATGATTTAGTTCCTGTGTTAGATTTATTAGGTAATACATTTTGCAAAGGCACATAACATTTAATTCCCCAAAAAGGGGTTATTTCAAAGGGAGCCAAGAAATAGTAGCATTAACATCACTTCTTTTTTTGCCCTCATATCACAAGTCCAAAATGATTTTTTATTGCTCTAGTGATTGTCTATAGCCTTGTTTTGCAAGAGCCGGGCTACAGCCCAGTACTGGGCCTTGACAGTCCTCTTGGTGAGCCATGGCCTGAAATACCCCCACAGTGAGCTGTAACAGGCTTGCCTGTCCCCACATAAGAAATACTGGGCAGGCCTGCCAGTCATGTGTGTGTGCACTCTGCACATATAGCAACAGTTCAGTGGGTGGGTAGCATGGGACAAGAAGCAGATAGGACTGGATATGGGTATCACAGTTAAAGGGATAGGAAAGGCAAAATTAAACTTGTCTCTTGTGATTGACTAACTAGATGTGTTCAGCTAGCTGTCAGTAGTGCAATGTTGTTCCTTCAGGAAATAACAACAAGAGAATGAAGCAAATTTGATAATAAAAGTACATTTGAAAGTTGTTTTAAATTGTATGTTCTATCCAAATCATGAATTAAATTTGTGGGATTTTCTGTTCCTTTAAGTTATACCAAATTTACTGGGCCTTGAGTTCATTTGGATCGAGAACCACTGGTCTACAGCACACTAACATCTGCATGTCTGATAGTCCAGATATGTGAAATCCCTCACATAATAGACTTCTATGGGGTGTGCAATAAAAATTAATGTTGGATGTCGCTTGAGCTGCAAGCCAATGGTGCGCAAGTAGTGAAGCTCTGTGCTATCCTAAGTTTGCTTTAGGTATTAAAAGCGCTAAATGTTAGTGGCATATAGGATGGCATTTGAGTGCAACGCTTAAAGGGACATAATACTCATATGCTAAATCACTTGAATCTGATGCAGTATAACTGTAAAAAGCTGACAGGAAAATATCACCTGAGCATCTCTATGTAAAAAAGGAAGATATTTTACTTCACAAATTCCTCAGCTCAGCAGAGTAAGTTCTGTGTAAAAAGTTATCTTTCAGTTATTGCCCAGCTGCAGGTAAAAAAAAATAAAGAAATGAACAGCAGTGAATCAGCATCAGAAGTGCTGAGGTCATGAACTCTTTTAATGTGATCTCATGAGATCACATAGTAAACTTCCTTAAACTGAATAGGGAAATAAGATGAGAGTTCACAAGGCTAAATCCCTTAGCTGTCCCGGGAGAGACATACTGATTTGCTGCTTAGAACTTTTGAGGTAAAATAACTTTCTTTTTTACATAGAGATGTTCAGGTGATATTTTCTACTCAGCTTTTTACAGCTATGCTGCATCACTTTCAAGTGTTTCAACATTTGGGTATTATGGCCCTTTATTTCACTTGTAATATGAATACTGTGAGCGCTCTAATATCACTCTTTGCTCTATCCAATAAAAGTATAAGGCCCACTAAAAAAAGATTCAGCCATGGTAAGATGCTTTGGTTAAAATATTTATCAATCCACTTGTTATACCAGACTTTGTGTTGTTCTTGATTGCGGTCATGTAAAAGATAACAAACTCAGCTCAATCCTAAGGGGTAGATTTATCATTGTGCAAGCGGACATAATACGATGTAGCGTATCATGTCCGCTGCATATCGATAAATGCTGACCGCATACACTGTCGGCATTTATCATTGCACCAGCAGTTCTTGTAAACTGCTGGTGCAATGCCACCCCCTGCAGATTCTCGGCCAATCGGCCGGTAGCAGGGGGTGTCAATCAACCTGATCGTATTTGATCAGGTTGATTTCTGTCCACGGCCTCAGAGCAGGCGGACAAGTTATGGAGCAGCGGTTTTGCGGGTGTTAAATGCTTCTAAAACATTTATTTCTTCCTAAGGTATGGTGAGTCCACCGGTTCATCCTAATTACTGTTGGGATTATCACTCCTGGCCAGCAGGAGGAGGCAAAGAGCACCACAGTAAAACTGTTAAGTATCACTCCCTTACCCACATTCCCCAGTCATTCTCTTTGCCTTTCGTGCATGGAGGAAGAAAAAGTTTAGATGTCTGATGAGAAGATTGATTTAATTTCTAGCAAGTTTTTAGGGTATAGCCGTATCCCACGTTAGTCTTTGCAGTCGAGCTGTGCTGGCTTTAAAGCAGTTGAGAACTTGTAGAGCGGTGCTCACTGCGTTTTTCTGAACATTGCTGCCCTAGTATGGGATACCAAAGTTAGTTACTTTGCTATCTGCCTTTGTTCTAGGTCTCTGTGGGGAGATGTATCCTTTCATACCTAAGGACTGTCTACATGCCGGACAGCAGAGCAGGACAGCAGAGCAGGTAAGTGCTTTTCTTCCAGGTGGGGAGATATGTGCACTTAAGTTAAAAAGCTACACTACCTTGCTAATCTATTTGGGACAAAAAATAGTTCACCGTGGTGTAAGGGCCACACAAAGGCATGACTGCAGGCACAATGGTGAGGTCTGTGTTGAGAGAATGTCATTAACCTAGAAGGGTTAATGTGTTTGGGCTCTGTTTTTATTGTCAGCGTAAGAGGGGAATTGCATGAGGGAAATTTATTCTACGGTCAAAGTGGAAGTGATCCATTTGTATGTGAGAGTGCTGTTGTGAAAAGTGAGACTTTCTGTTTAATTGTTTGCCATTTGTTTGCGGCGTTTGTGAGTCTTCACTTCGGGTTTTGGCTCCGCCCCCCCCTTACTGTTGCACCGCGGGAGGTTTTTGCGACTCTCTTCCATCCGATCACGTGATCAATCTTTTCTCCGTTTGCAACGGGTTTTCCATCTTCTCGGCTAGCGTGGTCTACGAAGTTGGAGGAGGAATTCTTGCTACGCGGTGGTGGTAAGGTAGGCACCTCATTAAACTGAGGTGGGGAAGGAGGTTTAGTCAGAGCGATAGCACTCACGTTTTTCTCATAGCACTTGATTACATAAACTCAGCAGGTTTGATCGTAATTATTTTAAATTATTTGCTTAAGACGTCTGAGGCCTGTGTGGCGTGTTGAACAATCATGCCTGACATGGATCAGGACTCTGTTCAGTTGAACCCCTGTTTGTTATGTTTAGATGCACATATTGCAGCCCCCATGCAACTTTGTTCCTCCTGTGTCAAACAGACATTACAGGGAAAGGATACATTTTTCAATGTGGGGCCTAATGTCTCTCAGGAGGACGCTGTCAAGGTATTACCAGGGCCATCTCCTATTTCGTCCCAAGCCTCTATGGCATCTCACACTGTGTCCTGTGGTTTTTCTCTAACTCCCAGTGGAGTGTTTTTAAACGCAGAGATTGCTGCACAGGTATCCCTGGCGGTATCTGCAGCTTTAGCGGAATTTCCCAGGATTCAGGGAAAGCATAAGAGGAAACTTAAGAATTCGGATAGTAAGGTATCTGTTCCAAGTTCTGATTCACAGGTTCCTCATAGATATGAGGATGAGTCTCATTCTGAAGGTGAGATTTCAGATTCAGATAGTATAATTCCTTTTTTCTGACAATGAAGGAGTTTCCTTCAGATTTAAGCTTGAACACCAAGTACTGTTAAAGGAGGTTTTAGCTACCTTGGATGACTCAGAAACTCCTGTCATAGTCACTCCTAAGAAATCTAGTAAACTTAATAGTTTTTTTGATGTCCCTTCCTTTTTGAAAGTCTTTCCTGTGCCAGACCGTGTTAAGGAGATCATAACCCAGGCATCGGAGAAGCCAGGAGTGGCTTTTACTCTGTCTTTTGTTTTTAAGAAAATGTTTCCGGTGGAGACTTCTATCAAGGATCCTTGGTATACGGTTCCCAAGGTTGAAGGGGCCATTTCTACTCTGGATAAGAGATCCACTATTTCTATTGAGGATAGTTGCTCTTTCAAGGATCCAATTGACAAAAAGATGGAGGCCTACTTGAAAAAGATTTATGTTCATTTAGGCATGCAATGGCAACCTGTGGTATGTATCGCCACAGTGACTAGTGCAGCATCCTATTGGTTTGACGCATTGTCTGACTCTCTTCAGGAAGAGACTCCTTTAGACGAGATTCAGGATAGGATTAAGGCTCTTAAGTTAGCCAATTCCTTTATAGCAGATGCTGTTCTACAGGTTTTTAGACTGTGAGCTAAGGCTTCTAGTTTTGCAGTCTTAGCCAGAAGGGCATTATGGCTGAAGTCTTGGTCAGCCGATGTTTCTTAAAAGGTCAAGCTTCTGGCTCTTCCTTACAAGAGGAAGACCTTGTTTGGACCTGGGTTGGCTGAAATCATTTCTGATATTACAGGCGGGGAGGGGTGTTTTCTTCTTCAAGATAAGAAGGGACGTCAGAGTCATTTTCATTCATTTCGAAACTATTGAGGAAAACCATCATCTTCCTCGTCGAAACGGGACCATAACAAGCCTTCAAACCAAATCAGTCTTTGAGCAAGGGAAAGCAGTCTAAGAAACCAGCGGCTAAGTCAGCATGAAGCATTTGCCGCCGATCCATGCTTGGATCAAGTAGGGGGATGGCTGTCTCAGTTCTCTCTGGTCTGAATAAGAGACATTCCAGACCCCTGGGCTGTGGACATTGTTTCCCAGGGTTACAAGTTGGAATTTAAAGCTTGCCCTCCCAGAGGCAGGTTCCACCTGTCAAGACTATCTGCAGACCAGATAAAAAGAGAGCTGTTCTTGAAATGCATTCAGGATCTCTCTTCTCCAGGAGTGATTGTCCCAGTTCCAATACTGGAACAGGGTCTATGGTTTTACTCAAACTTGTCTGTAGTTCCCAAGAAGGAGGGAACCTTCCGTCCCATTCTAGATCTGAAATGTCTAAACAAATTCCTCAGAGTCCCATCCTTCAAGATGAAGACTTTGTATCATTCTTCCTTTAATACAAGAGGGTCAATTCATGACGACCATAGATCTAAAGGATGCGTACTTGCATGTACCCATTCACAGAGATCATCACACGTTTCTGAGGTTTGCTTTTCTAGACCAGCACTTCCAGTTTGTCTTCTGTTTGGCCTTGCCACAGCTCCCAGAATATTCTCAAAGGTTCTGGGGGCCCTCTTGGCTGTGATACGGTCCAGGGGAATTGCTGTGGCTCCCTACTTGGATAACATATTGGTTCAAGCGCCATCTTTTCCTCAAGCAGAATCTCACACGGGGATGTTGTTGTCTTTTCTTCGTTCTCACGGATGGAAAGTGAATATGGAGAAAATCACCCTGTTTCCAGCTACAATGGTAGTTTTCTTAGGGACTATAAAAGACTCCGTTCTGATGAAGATTTTCAGTAGCGCAATGTATGGAAGTAATTGGCCTGATGGTGGCTTCCATGGACATTGTCCCCTTTGCTCGATTTTATCTAAGAGCTCTACAGTTGTGAATGCTCAGACATTGGAACGGAGATTATGCAGATCTATCTCAGAAGATAGTTCTAGATCAGGAGACGAAAGACTCTCCCGTGGTGGATCTCTCAGGAGCACCTGTCTCAAGGCACCTGCTTTCGGAGACCTTCCTGGGTGATTGTGACCACGGACGCCAGCCTATTGGGCTGGGGAGCAGTCTGGGACTCCTTAAAGGCGCAGGGACTTTGGTCTCGGGAGGAGTCCGCTCTCCCTATCAACATTCTGGAGTTGAGGGCAATTTACAATGCTCTGATGGCTTGGCCCCAACTGTCTTTAGTCCAGTTAATCAGATTCCAGTCAGAGAACATAACCTCATTGGCTTACATCAACCACCAGGGGGTACTCAGAGTTCCTTAGCCATGAAGAAGGTGGCTCGGATCATTCAGTGGGCGAAAGCTTGCAGTTGCTGTCTATCTGCCATCCACATTCCAGGAGTAGACAACTGGGAAGCGGATTTCCTGAGCAGGCAGACATTTCATCCCGGGGAGTGGGAACTCCATCCCGAGGTGTTCTCTAAGTTAACCATCAAATGGGGGGTACCATAGTTGGATCTGATGGCGTCTCGACAGAACACCAAGCTTCCAAAGTACGATTCCTGGTCGAAGGATCCTCAGGCCTTTCTGATAGATGCGTTGGCAGTTCCTTGGAACTTCAGGATGGCATACCTATTCCCTATGTTTGCTCTGCTTCCACAAGTCATTGCTCGTATCAAACAGGAGATAGCATCAGTGATTCTAATTGCTCCGGCTTAGCCTTGAAGGATCTCGTATGCGGATCTAGTGGAGATGTCTCTACCTCCGTGGAGACTACCCTTGAGGAAGGACCTTCTATTTCAGGGTCCCTTCTTTCATCCAAATCTTGTTTCCCTGAAGCTGACTGCCTGGAGATTGAACGCTTGATTCTGTCTAAGCGTGAGTCAGTCATTGAGACCATGATTCAGGCTTGTAAGCCTGTTACTCAAAAGATTTACCATAAGATATGGCAAAAATATCTTTATTGGTGTGAATACAAGGGCTACTCTTGGAGTAGGGTTAGGATTACAAGAATTTAGTTTTTTCTCCAGGAGGGTCTGGAGAAAGGGTTATATGTTAGCACTCTAAAGGGTCAAATTTTGGCTTTATCTGTTTTGTTACATAAACGTTTGGCAGATGTGCCAGACATACAATCATTTTGTCAGGCCTTGGTCAGAATCAGGCCTGTGTTTAAATCTGTTGCTCTCCCTTGGAGCCTTAACCTTGTTTTGCAGCAGGCTCCGTTTGAGCCAATGCATTCCATAGACATTAAGTTGTTATCTTGGAAGGTTGTATTTATTTTGGCTATTTCTCAGCTTTTCAGTTTGATATTACTTATCTTATTTTTCATGCGGATAAGGTGGTTCTTCATACTGTTAGATTTCCTTTCTAAGGTTGTTTCTACAAAAAATATTAATCAGGAAATCATTGTTCCGTCTCTGTGTCCGAAGTCTTCTTCTGTTAAAGAACGTCTGTTGCGCAATTTGGAAGTGGTTCGTGCTCTTAAATTCTATTTGGAGGCGACTAAGGATTTTCGCAAGTCTTCTGCTCTTTTTGTTTGGTTTTCTGGGAAATGTAGAGGTCAGAAAGCTACTGTTTCTACTCTTTCTTTTTGGTTGCGAAGTGTGATTCGTCTAGCATTTGAGTCTGCTGGTATATAACCTCCAGAGAGAATTACGGCTCATTCCAACAGGGCTGTTGCCTCTTCTTGGACTTTTAAAAATGAAGCTTCCATGGAGCAAATTTGCAAGGCTGCAACTTGGTCTTCTTTACAAACTTTTTCCAACTTTTACAGATTTGATACTTTTGCCTCGGCTGAGGCGGCTTTTGGGAGAAAGGTTCTTCAAGAGGCAGTGCCTTCTGTTTAGGCATGCTTGTTTTTATCCCCCCTATTCCATCTGTGTCCTCTAGCTTGGGTATTGGTTCCCAACAGTAATTAAGATGAACCCGTGGACTCACCATATCTTTGGAAGAAAACTAAATTTATGCTTACCTGATAAATAAATGTATTTCTTCCAGGTATGGTAAGTCCACAGACCCACCCTTTTTGTTTTTATAAGAGTTTTTGACTAAACCTCAGACACCTCCGCACCTTGTGTTACTCTCTTTTCTCCATTTCCTTTTGGTCGAATGACTGGGGGTTGTGGGTAGGGGAGTGATACTTAACAGTTTTACTGTGGTGCTCTTTGCCACCTCCTGCTGGCCATGAGTGATATTCCCAACAGTAATTAAGATGAACCTGTGGACTCACCATATCTGGAAGAAATAAATGTATCAGGTAAGCATAAATTTTGTTTTTGTATGCAGACCTGCTGTAACACATTCAATAATTTCTAATTAGGAATGTGCATTGGGATCATTCATGATAATCCGAAAGCGTAAGAAGGTGGCTTCTCACAGCATTTGTCTCTTTTTGTTGCTGGATTCCTTCTTGTAAAAGTGCAACAAACTAACATCTGGATTTGCACAGATCTTAGTGTGTTGCACTTTCACAAGAAGAAATCCTGCTCTGAAATGAGCCGAATGCCACTGCATTCATTTCATCATAAATTATCTGAATGCACATGATTTATTCTAATGAATAAATAAATTACAGTAAGATGGGAATTTTAAAAAGTTATGTATAAGATCATGACATCATCGGTATCAGCATGCTCTCAATAGAAGTGGTTTTAGTGGCACTATTCCCACATCACATCTCATTTTCATAAGGTTTAGTGGGTAGACTGTATTTTAGTTGGTACATTTCTTTTGGCTAAATTCTCAATGAGTTTTTATAGATAATTTATCTGATAACTTTACAGCAGGAGTAGACTCTAACCATATTCTAGAATACATGCTAGGCATACAACAGGATTTATCAAGGTTAAAATAATGTCTTGGTTGCAACTAATTTTAGGAAGTACAGGGGCTATGGCTGACAGATACACAGATCAGTGTTGGGCAACACCTGCTACCCTTAAAAGGACATACAACCCATAAAGGTAAAGGGGCTTGTAAACAATATAATGCACTACATCTGGTAAAATGGGAGTACATTAAATGGGAGCAAATGCATAGTACACTGTTCTTTTGTCCTTTTGTACATCTTCCCACTAATTCTTTAATCTTGATAATACCAGGGCTGCATCGTTTGGCCAGGTAAAACATCACAACATAAACAAGATACAATAGAACAATGGGCACCTCATTGTACAATATTGTCTGAGCTTGGAAAGGTGGAGACCTAAATGGCAAGAAATGCGTTGGTTGTAATAATGGCGTATGATTTCAACAATTGTAGTACATTTCTTTTACAAGATATGATGAGTCCATGGATTTCATTCTTGTGGGATATCGCCTCCTGGTCAGCAGGAGGAGGCAAAGAGCACCACAGCGGAGCTGTATATATAGCTCCTCCCTTCCCTCCCACTCCAGTCATTCTCTTTGCCTGGGTTAGTAATAGGAAGAGGTAAAGTGAGGTGTTAGTTATAGATTCTTCAATCAAGAGTTTATTATTTTTAAAGTGGTGCCACAGTGTGCTACTTTGTTCTGGGGTGTAGCCTAGACCAGATCAGTCTCTTCAGTAAAAATAGAAGCATTTGGTGGGACATAATTCTCACTGCGCCTCCCATACTGATGCTGCCCTTCTTGTAAAAGTCTGAGGGAAGAGATATATTTAGTACTTTTTATTTCCACAGGCCAATGTGAGGAGAAAGTGAGGACCTCGCATGCCAGGTGGACTGCCTTACTGCCGGGCAGCAACTTCAGGTAAGTGCTGATTTTTATTTCTGGGGACACACTCACAGAACGATTGGCACTTTTATTTATTAAGGGACACTGGATAACATTATCCCTAGGTGGGAGGAAATGTTATTGGGCAGCAATTGCAGGCACTGAAAGGACGTGGAGAAGAGGCTCTCGTTTATACTAGCTTTTAACTACGGCTTTATTTACACTAGTAAGCCTTCTGGAGGGCTGGTTGTTTTCATGATAGCCGCATCGCATGTAAGGTGTGTTGCATGCATGAGGACATTCTTACTCCCCTGGACGTTATTGTCATATGCTGTAACGGTCGGGAGGTTTGTTTATTCTTATGTTAGTCCGTATGTAGGTGTGCAGCATGCTTGACAACATTCTTACTCCCCTGGACGTTATTGTAATAGGACAATAACTGTCGGGAGTTTTTGCTTTTTCTTCTGTTAGTCCGCATGTAAGGTGTCGGGAGGTTTGTTTATTAGTCGCATGGTTGAGGGCATTTTTTCTCCCCAGGACGTTGTTATATGTTTTAACTGTCGGGAGGTTTGTTTATTAAGTGTTCATATGGGCTTGTTCTCCCGGCGGCTCCATTGTTACATTTTAGTCGCCCGGGAGTTTTTAGCTTGTTACGCCCACGATGGGCGGAGCTATGTTGCGCGGTATGTTTGCGCGCCTTTATTTCACTGCTGTGTTAGAAGCAATTTGTTCTACGTACAGGGAAGCATTTATGGGGAAACACGCTAGAAGGATGGTTTTCCTCTATAACCCGGTTGCCTGTTTTTTTGATCAGTGACAGGCAGAGTCCTCTGCATATTTTGCAAATTTATACAGTGTGTTTTAAAGTCTCAGTTCCATATTATCCCATTTTTTATCATGTTAAATCATGGTTCATGGGTTCATACAAATAACGTTATATTTGTTATTTAAAGAGACAGTTACTCTTAAAGTTTTATTTCTTGTTGTCTTTTCTTCAGCTCGAAGAGTGTCTTAACTTTCGGCATTACAATACGCTTGTCCTTAGCTTTTTTTTTCTTCTTTCAGATAAGGTAGTTTTGCGTCCTAGCCTAGGGTTCCTTCCTAAGGCTGTTTCAATCAGGACCATTATTCAGGAGATTGTTGTTCTATCTTTGTGTCCTATTCCTTCTCAAAGGGAACATCTTTTGCACGGTTTGGACGTGATCTGTGCATTAAAATTTTATTTACAAGCGACTGTGGACTTCGTCAGTCGTCTTATTTGTCGTTTTTTTCTGGAAGATGTATGGGTCTGTATGCTACGGCTCTCTCTCTTCTTTTTGGCTGTAGTGTATCATCCATTTTGCATGTAAGACTGCTGTACAGCAGCCTCCTGTATGAGTTACAGCCCGTTCCACTAGGGATGTTGCTTCCTCGTGGACATACAAGAATGAAGCTTCTGTAGCCAACGTTTGCATGACTGCAACCTGGTCTTCTTTTCACATTTTTTTCTACTTTCCAAATTTGATACTTTTGTCTCATCTGAGGCTGTTTTTGGGAGTTGGGTTCTTTATGCAGTGGTGCCTTCCGTTTAGGTTCCCTGTCTTGTCCCTCCCTTTTCATCCGTGTACTATAGCTTTGGTATTGTATCCCACAAGTAAGGATGAAATCCGTGGACTCATCATATCTTGTAAAAAAAAGGAAATTTATTCTTACCTGATAAATTTGTTTCTTTTACGATACGATGAGTCCACAGCCCACCCTGTTTTTATAAGACAGGTCTTTAATTTTGTTGAACTTCAGTCACCTCTGCACCTTGAATTTTCCTTTCTCTTCCTAACTTCGGTCGAATTACTGGAGTGGGAGGGAAGGGAGGAGCTATATATACAGCTCTGCTGTGGTGCTCTTTGCTTCCTCCTGCTGACCAGGAGGCGATATCCCACAAGTAAGGATGAAATCCGTGGACTCATCGTATTGTAAAAGAAACAAATTTATCAGGTAAGAATAAATTTCCTTTTTATGCATTATTACCATAGTCTTCAGAATTACTGAATTAACTTTATCTGTAAAAGTTTCCTAAACAGGAGGAGCTGCTATATCATACTAGCTGGGGGACTTCCAGAGCCCAGCACACAGAAACCACCTGGAGGTGCACTATATTTGTCAGTTTTTTTTACTTATATTCCATCCTACACAACCCAGGTTCAGATAATATTACCCTTTGATTCACTAAAATCAAAGATGCAAAGAACAAACATAGTAACTGAAGTAAGCAGGAAAAGAGAAGTGTAGATGTTTTATTGGGTAAACTAGAGCAATCAGTTTATTTAAAAGTAAAAACTGGAGATTTATTTGTGTTCTTTGGAGGAAAAGAAATGGAGAGGTTTGTGGAAGTCTTTAAGGGTATTGTCACAGCTAAATAGCCAAAATTCTTCAAAGAATTACAGGTACAATTCAAAGAATTTGACAAGGTTGTAAATACAAGAAATTAAATATTACAAAACACATTTTAAAGTGGACCTTCATGAGATGGAAGACTAACATCGGTGTTCAGCAGATGTCTCTAATCTAGAGTTTCACCCCATATTTTATTATCATTATCAGGTATTTGTAGAGCACCAACAGGTTCCACAGTGCTATGAACATGGGTGGTATATAAAAAAAACAATTACAGGGATCAAATGGGGAGAGAGGGTCATGCCGAGAGTTCCATAAGATAGGAGCCAGTCTTGAGAAATCTTGTAGATGGGAATGTGAGGAGGTAACAAGAGAGGAGGAGATTCGGAGCGGAGGGACAGTATCTGGAGACAAGGTCTGAGATGTAGGGGGGATCAGTGCAATTGAGGGCTTTGTGTGTCAAAGTGAGAATTTTGTGTTTAATCCTGGAGGCAAGAAGAAGCCAGTGAAGGGATTGGCAGAGAGGTGTGGCAGATAAAGAGTGACGTGCAAGGAAGATGAGCCTGGCAGAGGCATTCATTATGGATTGTAAAGGAGCTAGGCAGCAGCTAGAGAGACCAGAGAGGATAGAGTTGCAGTAGTTGAGGCAAGAAAGGATGAGAGAGTGAATTAAAATCTTTGTTGTGTCTTGTGTAAGGAAATGTCTAATTTTAGCGATGTTTTTAAGGTGGAAGCGGCAGGCTTTAGCCAAGGACTGAATGTGAGGAGTGAAAGAAAGATCAACCAAATGTGACCCAAGACATTGAGCATGTGAGGTTGGGGTAATGATGGAGTTGTCAACAGTTATAGAGACATGGGGGGGGGGATTTTGGATAAAGGGGGGAAAATAAGGAGTTTAGTTTTGGGGAGATTTAGTTTGAGGTAGTGAGAGGACATCCAAGATGAGATATGAGAGAGACAGTTAGTGACACGGGTTAGCAAGGAAGGAGATAGTTCTGGTGCAGAGAGGTAGATTTGGGTATCGTCGGCATACAAATGATAATGAAACCCGCAGGACTTTATTAAGGAACCTAGTGAGGACATGTAGATTAAAGGGACAGTCTAGGCCAAAATAAACTTTCATGATTCAGATAGAGCATGTCATTTTAAACAATTTTCCAATTTACTTTTATCACCAATTTTGCTTTGTTCTCTTGGTATTCTTAGTTGAAAGCTTAACCTAGGAGGTTCATATGCTAATTTCTTAGACCTTGAAGCCCACCTCTTTCAGATTGCATTTTAACAGTTTTTCACCACTAGAGGGTGTTAGTTCACGTATTTCATATAGATAACACTGTGCTCATACACGAGAAGTTATCTGGGAGCAGGCACTGATTGGCTAGACTGCAAGTCTGTCAAAAGAACTGAAAAAAGGGGCAGTTTGCAGAGGCTTAGATACAAGATAATCACAGAGGTTAAAAGTATATTATTATAACTGTGTTAGTTATGCAAAAATGGGGAATGGGTAATAAAGGGATTATCTATCTTAAAACAATAAAAATTCTGGTGTAGACTGTCCCTTTAAGAAGAGAAGGGGATCGAGGACAGAGCCTTGCGGTACCCCAACAGAAAGAGGTAACGGGACAGAGGATACCCCAGAGAAGGCTACATTAAAGGTACGGATGGCGAAGGATTAAAGGGTATGGAGCAAAAGAGGGTGGTCGACAGTATCAAAGGCTGCAGACAGATCAAGGAGGATAAGTAGAGAGAAGTGGCCTTTTGATTTTGCTGTAAGTAGGTCGTTGGTAAACTTAACAATTGCTGTCTCTGTTGAGTGAAGGGGGCGAAATCCAGATTGCAGTGGGTCAAGGACTGAGTTTAATGTAAGGAAATGGTATAGATGTGCATATACTAGCTTTTCAAGAAGCTTCAAGGCAAGAGATAGAAGGGAAATAGGGCGGTAGTTGGATGGGGAAGTTGGATCGAGAGGTTTTTTGAGGATAGGTGTGACTAATGCATGTTTAAGAGATGTGTGAACTATACCAGTGCTGAGGGACAGGTTGAATGTGTGTGTGAGTATAGGGATAAGGGTAGAAGAGAGGGAGGGGAATAGTTGTGAGGGGATGGGGTCGAGGGGACAGGTAGTGAGGTGAGAAGATAGTATAAGGGCAGAAACTTCATCCTCTGTAACAGGGGCAAAAGAGCTAAATTTATGGCTATGTGGGTTTTGGATGATTGTGAGCTTATGAGGGGGTGGGAGACCGGTAGTATGTTGAAAAGTGATTTAATTTCTGATGGAGTCGATTTTGTTGTTGAAGTAGCTGGCAAAATCTTGGGCTGAGAGAAAAGTTGTGGTGGGAGGTGGAGGTGGGCGGAGAAGAGTATTGAATGTGGCGAACCGACGTTTGGATTTGAAGAAAGAGTAGAGATAAGAGAAGTAATGTTGCTTATATAGATTAAGGGCACAATAGTAAGAGTTCAAGATGAACTTATAATGAAGAAAGTCAGCAGAACTCCAGATTTCCTCCAGTGTCGCTCAGCAGTACTGGGAACATCTGCATAAGAACAGTGTCAGGAGTATGCCAGGGCTGAGGATGAGTGTATGTTTTCGGACCTATGGTAGGTGGGGCCAGGTTATCAAGGACCGATGTAAGGGTGGAGTGATAGTGGCAGATGGATTCATCAGGACAGGAAAAGGAGGGGATGGAAGAGAGAAGAGGTTCGAGAGAGCTAGCGAGCTGTTGCTGATCTAATTACTTGATTCTTCTGTGAAGTTTAGTGTGAGGGGTAGAAGGAGGGAGAGTTGTAGGCAGGGAGGTGATGGTACAAGTGAGGAGATGGTGGTCAGAAAGAGGAAAAGGTGAGTTTGGAAGTTTGAGATAGTGCATCGATAACTGAAAATCAGATCAAGGGAGTGACAATCTTTGTAAATGGGAGAGTCAGTCCATTGTGACATGCTGAAAGAGGAAGTGAGTTGCAGAAGTTGTTTTGTAGAGGGTTATCAACAGGGAGGTTGAAGTCACCGAGAATGAGGGCAGGAGTATCCGAGGAAAGGAAGTAAGCTATCTAGGTGACAAAGTGATCAAGAAATAGAGTTGCGGAGCCAGGGGGGCAGTATATGACTGCAATGCATATAGAGAGGGGAGAGAATAAGCGAATCATGTGATACAGAATGAAGAAAATGTGAGGGAGGGGAAGGGATGTATTTGTTGAAAGGTGAAACGAGAGAAAAGTAAAATACAAACACCACCTCCTTGTCTATTGTCAGACCTAGGAGTGTGGCTGAAGTGGAGTGTGGCTGAAATATGCTCAAGATTTCACTCTGATTATGATTTCCATGGAAACCACTAATGTTCGTTGTTGTTTATGCATTTTGCACATACATATTGTCCCATATTTATGAACATTCTATGTCATGTTCTTTTGTATCTTGATTATGCACTGTATATAATAGGCTCACTCTGCACATCTGGATGTTAATTATTTAGACACCAATGAACAGTTTGATACAAATGTCCTGAATTTAAAATGTGTGGCTACATAATAGTAAGCAACAGATTCTCTAACAGCCACTGTTCCTTTGGTAGATTGTGATACATTTTAATGGACAAACAAAATCAAGGTTTTTTTATTCCATAAGCTTTCAAGACCTCACGGGGCTCTTCTTCAGATGTCGATAAACTCTGTCTGAAATTGTATTAACACAAAGTCAGTCCCTATCAATAGTTTCACATGAAGGCAGGGATGGAAGTGTGAAAACAGTAGACTTAGTCCTCGATCACATACGTGCAAAAACCAGTGTCGTCATTTGTTTCTCAAATCGTGTGATCACTAACCCGGTGCAGCAGACAATTTACGCGTGTAGATTTTTCACGGCGTGCACATTTTTTACTCCCATAGACTAACATAGAACTGGCATTGGCAGTCAGTGTCTCAAAGGCAGCGCCTGGACTTACATGCGCAGAATGGATATATTTTACTCCATTTATAGCATGCCACACATAGGCAGACGCAGCAACCCTTGCGCACAGTAAAAAAGCAGCGTAAGTCCCTGGAAGGCTTAACAAACACCTAACACATGCACACTCACATACATTTCAGCTGCACATATCAAACAGTTAAACCTTTTCTGGCCACTGGCCACTTAATTAATCAAACCAGTATCCGCACTCTGCAAGTTTGTCAAACCAATCACAAACAGCGCAACCTCTCACCTGCAACCTTAAAACATCTGACAGATAATGCATACCCTGATTACCCACCGGGGACAAGATTACATATGCGGCGGCGCCTGCAAAAGCCGTCGATGCCTGTTTTTACGCAGTTATGGTATCACATATACGGTGCCGCATAAAGGACAGCCAATAGGATTTCAGTAGCTCTCATCCATTGGCTGATTTGATTTTGAAGAATCAAATCAGCCAATAGGAATGCAAGGGATGCCATATTTAAACACGTACCTTGGATTCACTATTCAGTGTATGGTGGCGATCGTACAAAGAGGATCCTCTACGCTCCATGGCACAGCGGTCACCGGTCCTGCTCCGCGCTCATCTCAACTCCGTGCCGGCTTGGTCCTGGATGAAGAAGGGAGTGGTCCCCACTTGGAAGAAGATGTCAGCCGCTTGGAAGAAGACTTCACTGCCTCAAACAGGACCTTCTCCGCCGGACTTCAGGAACGGTGAGTACCTATTTGGGGGTTAGAGTTAGGATTTTTTTTTATACTAGGGTTTTAATGGTCAATCGTAAAAGAGCTGAATGCCCTTTTAAGGGCAATGCCCATAAAAATGCCCCTTTAGGGGCAATGGGTAGTTTAGGTTTTTTAGTGTTAGGTTTATTTATTTTGGGGGGTTTGGTGGGTGGTGGGTTTTACTGTTAGGGGGGATTTAGAATTTTTTTAAATGCAAAAGAGCTGTTTTACAGGGCAATGCCCTACAAAAAGCCCTTTTAAGGGCTATTGGTAGTTTAGCATTAGGGGGTGTTTTCATTTTGGAAGGGCTTTTTTATTTTCATAGGGATTAGGTTTAATTTTGTTTATTATTTTCTGTAATGTTAGACTTTTTTATTTTTGGTAATTTTATATTAATTTATTTTAATTTAATCTTAGGTTTATTCTTCTAAGTACTGTTAGGATTTTTTATTTTAATTATAATTTAGTATTTTATTATTTTATGTAATTTGGGGTTAATTTAGTGAGTGTTAGGTTAGGGGGCTTAGTAATTAATAGCTAGATTACGAGTTTTGAGTTATGAGTGAAAAAGCATCTTTATGCTTCATAACGCTGCTTTCTTTCATGTAATTGGCAAGAGTCCATGAGCTAGTGACATATGGGATATACAATCCTACCAGGAGGGGCAAAGTTTCCCAAACCTCAAAATGCCTATAAATACACCCCTCACCACACCCACAATTCAGTTTTATAAACTTTGCCTCCTATGGAGGTGGTGAAGTAAGTTTGTGCTAAGATTTCTACGTTGATATGCGCTTCTCAGCATTGTTGAAGCCCGATTCCTCTCAGAGTACAGCGAATGTCAGAGGGACGTGAAGGGAGTATCACTTATTTGAATACAATGATTTCCCTAACGGGGGTCTATTTCATAAATTCTCTGTTATCGGTCGTAGAGATTCATCTCCTACCTCCCTTTTCAGATCGACAATACACTCTCAATTTACCATTACCTCTACTAATAACTGTTTTAGTACTGGTTTGGCTATCTGCTATATGTGGATGGGTGTCTTTTGGTAAGTATGTTTTTTATTACTTAAGACACCTCAGCTATGGTTTGGCACTTTATGCATTTATATAAAGTTCTAAATATATGTATTGTACTTATATTTGCCATGAGTCAGGTTCATGTATTTCCTTCAGCAGACTGTCAGTTTCATATTTGGGGAATTTAAACATTTTAAGAAATGTTTTTCTTACCTGGGGTTTTAGTCTTTTTTTCAATTGACTACTTCTTGCTATTGCGGGTATTAGGCCCGCGGGTGCGTCAAATGCTAAACTTTATTGCGTCATTCTTGGCGCAAAATTTTTTTGGCGCGGAAAAAGACGTTTATGACGCAACTTCGTCATTTCCGGCGTCATACGTGATGCTGAGACCTTTCACACGGCGGCGTCACATTAGTGACGCGAGTGTGTCATTTCCGGTTATTTTTGGCGCGTCATACTTGGCGCCAAATTTTTTTCATTATTTCAATACCCCATTGATGTTTGCCTCTTGTTTTTTTTCTCTATCAGAGGCCTATGCTTTTGCATTTTTTTCCCATTCCTGAAACTGTCATATAAGGAAATAGATCATTTTGCTTTATATGTTGTTTTTTTCTCTTACATTGAGCAAGATGTCCCAATCTGATCCTGCCTCAGAAGTTTCTGCTGGAACATTGCTGCCTGACATCGGTTCTACCAAAGCTAAGTG
Organism: Bombina bombina; assembly: GCF_027579735.1. Lineage (NCBI taxonomy): Eukaryota > Metazoa > Chordata > Amphibia > Anura > Bombinatoridae > Bombina > Bombina bombina. The sequence goes on from NC_069500.1 coordinate 940,211,635, forward strand.
CATTTGTTGTAAAAGTGTAGAAATTATTCCACCAAATGTCATTTGTAATAGTTGTCATGATAAACTTTTACATGCAGATAGTGTTTCCATCAGTAATAGTACATTGCCAGTTGCAGTTCCTTCAACTTCTAATGTACATGATATACCTGTAAATTTTAAAGAATTTGTTTCTGATTCTATTCTGAAGGCTTTGTCTGCATTTCCACCTTCTAATAAACGTAAAAGGTCTTTTAAAACTTCTCATTTAGCTGATGAAGGACCAGCAACATAATAATATATCCTCTTCTGATGAGGATCTATTTGATTCAGAAGATCCTTCCTCAGACATTGACACTGACAAATCTACTTATTTATTTAAAATAGAGTATATGCGTTCTTTATTAAAAGAAGTGTTAATTACTTTGGATATTGAGGTAACCAGTCCTATTGACGTTCAGTCTTATAAACGTTTAAATGCTGTTTTTAAACCTCCTGTGGTTTCCCCAGGGGTTTTTCCTATTCCTGAGGCTATTTCTGATATGATTTCTAGGGAATGGAATAAGCCAGGTACTTCTTTTATTCCTTCTTCAAGGTTTAAAAAATTGTATCCTTTACCAGCAAAATCTATAGAGTTTTGGGAAAAAATCCCCAAAGTTGATGGGGCTATTTCTACTCTTGCTAAACGTACCACTATTCCTATGGAAGATAGTACTTCCTTTAAGGATCCTTTAGATAGGAAGCTTGAATCCTATCTAAGGAAGGCCTATTTATATTCAGGTCATCTTCTCAGACCTACTATTTCTTTGGCTGATGTTACGGCTGCCTCAACTTTTTGGTTGGAGAATTTAGCGCAACGAGAATTGGATCCTGACATATCTAGCATTACTCGCTTACTGCAACATGCTAATAATTTTATTTGTGATGCCATTTTTGATATTATCAAAATTGATGTTAGATCCATGTCTTTAGCTGTATTAGCTAGAAGAGCTTTGTGGCTTAAATCTTGGAATGCTGCTATGACATCTAAATCTAGATTACTATCTCTTTCTTTCCAAGGTAATAATTTATTTGGTTCTCAGTTGGATTCTATTATTTCAACTATCACTGGAGGAAAAGGAGTTTTTTTGCCTCAGGATAAAAAACCTAAGGGTAAATCTAAGGCTTCTAACCGTTTTCGTTCCTTTCGTCAGAATAAGGAACAAAAACTCAATCCTCCTTCCAAGGAATCTGCTTCCAGTTGGAAGCCTTCCTCAAATTGGAATAAATCCACGCCATTTAGGAAACCAAAGTCTGCCCCTAAGTCTGCATGAAGGTGCAGCCCTCATTCCAGCTCAGCTGGTAGGGGGCAGATTAAGGTTTTTCAAGGATTTTTGGATAAAATCTGTCCAAAATCATTGGATTCAGAGCATTGTCTCTCAAGGGTATCGAATAGGATTCAAAGTAAGACCTCCTGTGAGAAGATTTTTTCTCTCACGCATCCCTGTAAATCCAGTAAAAGCTCAGGCTTTTCTGAAGTGTGTTTCAGACCTGGAGTCTTCAGGGGTAATCATGCCAGCTCCTCCTCAGGAACAAGGTTTGGGGTTTTATTCAAACCTATTCATTGTACCAAAGAAAGAAAATTTGTTCAGACCAATTCTGGATCTGAAAATTTTGAATCGTTATGTAAGAGTACCAACTTTCAAGATGGTGACTATAAGGACTATTCTGCCTTTTGTTCAGCAAGGACATTATATGTCCTCAATAGACTTGCAGGATGCATACCTTCATATTCCGATTCATCCAGAACACTATCAGTTTCTGAGATTCTCTTTTCTAGACAAGCATTACCAATTTGTTGATCTTCCATTTGGCCTAGCAACAGCTCCAAGAATCTTTTCAAAGGTTCTGGGTGCCCTACTATCTGTAATCAGCTCAGTCTTTACATACTGCAGAATCTCACACGAATCAACTAGTGTTGTTTCTTTGGAAACATGGTTGGAGGATCAATTTACCAAAAAGTTTCTTGATTCCTCAGACAAGGGTCACCTTTTTAGGTTTCCAGATAGATTCAGTGTCCATGACTCTGTCTCTAACAGACAAGAGACGTTTAAAATTGGTTGCAGCATGCCAACACCTTCAGTCTCAGTCATTCCCTTCAGTGGCTATGTGCATGGAAGTTTTAGGTCTCATGACTGCAGCATCGGATGCGATCCCCTTTGCTCGTTTTCACATGAGACCTCTACAGCTTTGCATGCTGAATCAATGGTGCAGGGATTATACAAAGATATCACAATTAATATCCTTGAATCCCAATGTACGACACTCTCTGACATGGTGGATAGATCACCATCGTTTGGTTCAAGGGGCCTCTTTTGTTCGGCCAACCTGGACTGTGATCTCAACAGATGCGAGTCTTTCAGGTTGGGGAGCTGTTTGGGGATCTCTGACAGCACAAGGGGTTTGGAAATCTCAAGAGGCGAGACTACCAATAAATATTTTAGAACTCCGTGCAATTTTCATGGCTCTTCAGTTTTGGCCTCTGCTAAAGAGAGAACTGTTTATTTGTTTTCTGACAGACAATATCACAACTGTGGCTTATGTCAATCATCAGGGTGGGACTCACAGTCCCCAAGCTATGAAAGAAGTATCTCGGATACTTGCTTGGGCGGAATCCAGCTCCTGTCTAATCTCTGCGGTGCATATCCCAGGTGTAGACAATTGGGAGGCGGATTATCTCAGCCGCCAGAATTTACATCCAGGGGAGTGGTCTCTCCATCCAGATGTGTTTTCTCAGATTGTTCAGATGTGGGGTCTTCCAGAGATAGATCTCATGGCCTCTCATCTAAACAAGAAACTTCCCAGATACCTGTCCAGGTCCAGGGATGTTCAGGCGGAAGCAATGGATGCACTGACACTTCCTTGGTGTTATCATCCTGCTTACATCTTCCCACCTCTAGTTCTCCTTCCAAGAGTGATCTCCAAAATCATCATGGAACAGTCTTTTGTGTTGCTGGTGGCTCCAGCATGGCCACACAGGTTTTGGTATGCGGATCTGGTGCGGATGTCCAGTTGCCCGCCTTGGCCACTTCCATTACGGCCGGACCTACTATCTCAAGGTCCGTTTTTCCATCAGGATCTCAAATCATTAAATTTGAAGGTGTGGAAATTGAACGCTTAGTTCTGAGTCATAGAGGTTTCTCTGACTCAGTGATTAATACTATGTTACAAGCTCGTAAATCTGTCTCTAGAAAGAATTATTACAGAGTTTGGAAGACTTACATTTCATGGTGTTCTTCTCATAAATTCTCCTGGCATTCTTTTAGAATTCCTAGAATTTTACAGTTCCTTCAGGATGGTTTGGATAAGGGTTTGTCTGCAAGTTCCTTGAAAGGACAAATCTCCACTTTTTCTGTTTTATTTCACAGAAAGATTGCTATACTTCCTGATATTCACTGTTTTGTACAGGCTTTAGTTCGTATTAAGCCTGTCATTAAATCAATTTCTCCTCCTTGGAGTCTTAATTTGGTTCTGAAGGCATTACAGGCTCCTCCATTTGAGCCTATGCATTCTTTGGACATTAAACTACTTTCTTGGAAAGTGTTGTTCCTTTTGACTATCTCTTCTGCTAGAAGAGTTTCTGAGCTATCTGCTCTTTCTTGTGAGTCTCCTTTTCTGATTTTTCATCAGGATAAGGCAGTATTGCAGACTTCTTTTCAATTTTTACCTAAGGTTGTGAATTCTAACATTAGTAGAGAAACCTTCCTTATGTCCTAATCCTAAGAATTCTTTGGAGAGATCCTTACATTCTTTGGATGTAGTAAGAGCTTTGAAATATTATGTGGAAGCTACTAAAGATTTCAGGAACACTTCCAGTCTATTTGTTTTATTTTCTGGTCCTAGGAAAGGTCAGAAGGCTTCTGTTAGTTCCTTGGCTTCTTGGTTGAAACTTTTGATTAATCAAGCTTATTTGGAGTCGGTTAATTGTGTGATATAGTGAGCGCTGGGAAGCTTAAAAGGACTGTGAGGTATGGATATGTTAAAATGGAATGTATTTATTACAGTTAATATACAATGAAAATACAATATAATACATACAAATTAAAAAGCTTCTAAAATTCTTCCTAAAATCTCTATGGATCCATGAGATATAAGTCTTAAGGATATAGTGTTACCTATATCTGTGGTGTTGGAACAAATATTACGTTAGCTCCGACAACAGTCTAAGACCATAGTATTATGGTCTATAAAGTGCAGTTTAAGCACAGATATTTACAAACAGCAGATGTGATGTAAATGGCCAAAATTGGCGTAGTACAATGTCAATAATACAGATGTCAACAATACAGATGCAGTATAAAAGTATAAGTGATAGAAATACAATATAAATAAAAGTGTAGGAGAAATCCAATTGTGTAAAAATGGAAATAAAATTTGTTGAAAAAATGAAGAAATTTATGTCTCTCAAATAGTTTCTTAAAAAATGTCTCTTTGGAGAATCACAGTGTTCCAAAAAAAATATATATCAGAGTGTTCCACAAAAATTGCAAAAGTGTTCCACAAAAATTGTAAAAAATGAATCCACAAATAAATATCAAAGTGTTCAAAAAATATGGTGGGTAAGTGCGTTCAAAGAAATCCTAGATGATTAACTTCCAAAATAAACTCCAATAGCTGTGGTAGACGTGAAGGAGATTATAAGAATGCAGAATATAAAAAATATATAAAAAAATGTAGAATATAAAAATGCAGAAGAAAAAAAAGTACAATAATGTGGCGGGTAGGTTCAAAGTCCTCCTCCTAATCTGTGGGTGAAATAAAGTGCAATAGTGTAATAACGTCTAGATGTGGTATAATAAAATCAGAAATTTGCTCACCAGTATGTCGACGCGTTTCGGCCCTCCTAGGCCTTTCTCAAGACAGTCTTGAGAAAGGCCTAGGAGGGCCGAAACGCGTCGACATACTGGTGAGCAAATTTCTGATTTTATTATACCACATCTAGACGTTATTACACTATTGCACTTTATTTCACCCACAGATTAGGAGGAGGACTTTGGACCTACCCGCCACATTATTGTACTTTTTTTTCTTCTGCATTTTTATATTCTACATTTTTTATATATTTTTTATATTCTGCATTCTTATAATCTCCTTCACGTCTACCACAGCTATTGGAGTTTATTTTGGAAGTTAATCATCTAGGATTTCTTTGAACGCACTTACCCACCATATTTTTTGAACACTTTGATATTTATTTGTGGATTCATTTTTTACAATTTTTGTGGAACACTTTTGCAATTTTTGTGGAACACTCTGATATATATTTTTTTTGGAACACTGTGATTCTCCAAAGAGACATTTTTTAAGAAACTATTTGAGAGACATAAATTTCTTCATTTTTTCAACAAATGTTATTTCCATTTTTACACAATTGGATTTCTCCTACACTTTTATTTATATTGTATTTCTATCACTTATACTTTTATACTGCATCTGTATTGTTGACATCTGTATTATTGACATTGTACTACGCCAATTTTGGCCATTTACATCACATCTGCTGTTTGTAAATATCTGTGCTTAAACTGCACTTTATAGACCATAATACTATGGTCTTAGACTGTTGTCGGAGCTAACGTAATATTTGTTCCAACACCACAGATATAGGTAACACTATATCCTTAAGACTTATATCTCATGGATCCATAGAGATTTTAGGAAGAATTTTAGAAGCTTTTTAATTTGTATGTATTATATTGTATTTTCATTGTATATTAACTGTAATAAATACATTCCATTTTAACATATCCATACCTCACAGTCCTTTTAAGCTTCCCAGCGCTCACTATATCACACAATTGTAGTCACATCCCAAGTCCACTAGGGGACTTTTGCCAGTGAGCATAAGGCTGTAAAATACTAGCGCTCGGTCTACCACACACACTTATTTGGAGTCGGGTCAGGCCCCGTCTCAGAGGATTACAGCTCATTCTACTAGATCAGTTTCCACTTCGTGGGCTTTTAAGAATGAAGCTTCAGTTGATCAGATTTGCAAAGCGGCAACTTGGTCCTCTTTGCATACATTTACTAAATTCTACCGTTTTGATGTATTTGCTTCTTCGGAAGCAGTTTTTGGTAGAAAAGTTCTTCAGGCAGCTGTTTCAGTTTGATTCTTCTGCTTTTGATTTAAGTTTTTTCTTTCAAAGATGAAATAAACTTATTTTTGTTTTGGGTTGTGGATTAATTTTTTCAGCGGAATATGGCTGTTTTTATTTTTATTCCCTCCCTCTCTAGTGACTCTTGAGTGGAAGACTCCACATCTTGGGTATTGATACATGAAAGAAAACATAATTTATGTAAGAACTTACCTGATAAATTTATTTCTTTCATATTGGCAAGAGTCCATGAGGCCCACCCTTTTTATGGTGGTTATAATTTTTTGTATAAAGCACAATTATTTCCAAATTTCCTTTGTTGATGCTTTCTACTCCTTTATTTATCACCCCACTGCTTGGCCATTCGTTAAACTGAATTGTGGGTGTGGTGAGGTGTGTATTTATAGGCATTTTGAGGTTTGGGAAACTGCCCCTCCTGGTAGGATTGTATATCCCATATGTCACTAGCTCATGGACTCTTGTCAATATGAAAACATTAATTTATCAGGTAAGTTCTTACATAAATTATGTTTTTTCCCTAACGCTGCTATTACAAGTCTTATAGGTATAGGTGTACCACACACCTTTTTGGCCGTCACGCAACGTCAGTACCGCACTTTTAAAAAAGTCCTTTTTCAATGGGACTTCCATAGCGCTGGTATTACGAGTTTGCCTGGGAGGCCAAAAAGTGAGCGGTACACTCTATAACCACAAGATCCGTACTGCCATCTAAAGTCAGTAGTTATGAGTTTTACGTTACAAAGCTGTAGCATAAAACTCATTACTAAAGTGTTAAAAAGTACACTAACACCCATAAACTACCTATTAACCCCTAAACCGAGGCCCTCCCGCATCGCAAACACTAAAATAAAATGATTAACCCCTAATCTGCCGCTCCCGACATCGCCACCACTAAAAAAATGATTAACTCCTATTCCGCCACTCCCTGACATTGTCACCACTATAATAAACCTATTAAACCCTAAACCGAGGCCCTCCCGCTATAATAAATATATTAACCCCTAATCTGCCATCCGCCCACACCGACGCTATAATAAACGTATTAACCACTAAACCGCAAGCCCACCACAACGAAATATACTAAACTAGTCCTAAAGCCCGTGTACACGGGCCAATTTTTTAAGTACCGCGGTTCCAACCCTTGCTCCCTCTCTCTCCCCCTCTCTGTTGCGCTCTCTCCCCCCTCTCTTTTGAGCTCTCTCTCTTACCCCCCTATTTTGTACTCTCTCTCCCCCTCTTTTGATCTCTCCCCCCTCTTTTGCTCTCCCTTTTGCTCTCTCGCTCTCCCCTATTTTGCTCTCTCCCCCCTCTTTTGCTCTCCCTTTTGCTCTCTCGATCTCCCCTATTTTGCTCTCTCTCTCCCCTCTTTTTCTCTCTCTCCCCTATTTTGCTCTCTCTCCCCCTCATTTGCTCTCTCTCTCCCCCTCTTTTGCGCTCTCTCTCTCTCCCCCTCTCTTTTGCGCTCTCTCCCCCTCTCTTTTGGGCTCTCTCCCCCTCTCTTTTGGGCTCTCTCCCCCTCTCTTTTGCGCTCTCTCCCCCACTCTTTTGCGCTCCTCTCCCCCTCTCTTTTGCGCTCTCTCTCCACCCTCTTTTGCGCTCTCTCTTTCCCCCCTCTTTTGAGCTCTCTCTCCCCCCTCTCTTTTGAGCTCTCTCTCTCCCTCTCTTTTGTGCTCTCTCTCTCTCCCCTCTCTTTTGAACTCTCTCCCCTCTTTTGTGCTCTCTCTCCCCCTCTTTTGCGCTCTCTCTCCCCCTCTTTTGTGCTCTCTCTCCCCCCCTCTTGCGCTCTCCCCCTCTTTTGCTCTCTCTCGCTCCTCTCTTTTGCTCTCTCTCTCTCCTCTCTTTTGCTCTCTCTCTCTCCTCTCTTTTGCTCTCTCTCTCTCTCCTCTCTTTTGCTCTCTCTCCCCTCTTTTGCTCTCTCTCTTCTCCCCTCTTTTGCTCGCTTTCCCTCCTCTCTTTTGGTCTCTCCCACCTCTTTTGGTCTCTCCCAACTCTCTCCTGTTGGCCACGCCCCTCCACGCTCTGTACTGCACATGACTGCATCTGACAAACATACCTGGCCTTTTATTATATAGGATTAATCTATTAACCCCTAAACCTCTGGCCTCCCACATCACCACATAAATATATTAACCCCTAAACCTAACCCTAACGTAACCCTAAGCATAAGCCTAACCCTAACACCACGTAACTTAAATATAATTAAAATAAAGCTAAATAAACCTTACAATTATTACCTAAATAATTCCTATTTAAAACTAAATACAAACTTACCTGTAAAAAAAAACTAAGCGAGCTACAATATAACTAATAGGTTTTTTTTTATTATATAGGATTAATCTATTAACCCCTAAACCTCTGGCCTCCCACATCACCACATAAATATATTAACCCCTAAACCTAACCCTAACGTAACCCTAAGCATAAGCCTAACCCTAACACCACGTAACTTAAATATAATTAAAATAAAGCTAAATAAACCTTACAATTATTACCTAAATAATTCCTATTTAAAACTAAATACAAACTTACCTGTAAAAAAAAACTAAGCGAGCTACAATATAACTAATAGTTATATTGTAGCTATCTTAGGTTTTATTTTTATTTCACTTGTAAGTTTGTATTTATTTTAACTAGGTAGACTAGTTAGTAAATAGTTACAGGTGGCCCTCGGTTTACGACGGTTCAATTTGCGCCGTTTCAGAATAACGCCCTTTTTTTTGCTATTGAAAAGCATTGACTGCTATTAAAAGCATTAGCACATGCATACATTAAAATAGCCAGTAGGTGGAGCTGTCCGCTTGTGTTGCAGCAAACACATGCAAAGAAAAGCAAGCCAGACATGATCAATGATTCAGCTTTCAAAGGAACAAGATCTAGCAGCCATTTCCCTTAGCTGCAGACTCAATGCAGAGAACTGTTTACAGAAAAAGGCAAGTAAAAAACGTTTTTGTTCATTAAACTTTTTGATCATGATACAGTCTGTTGTGTGATTAAACACAGGCAGGCTAATCAGTGTATAACCAGACCTGAGCAATGTTTTTAAAGGAACAAGATCTAGCAGCCACACTTCCCTTAGCTGCAGAAAAATGCAAGTAAAAAAACGTTTTTCTACATTAAACGTAGTTTGTTGATGATACAGTCTGTTGTGTGATTATATCTACAGTATATTTTTAGGTTTATAATGCTGTTTACCATTTAAAGTCTTAATTTCAAAGCTTTAAAAATAATGTATTAGGTGACAATTTTGAGAGGGGCCTGGAACCTAACTCCCTCACTTCCCATTGACTTACATTATAATCTGGGTTTCAGTTTACAACGGTTTCAGTTTACAACCATTCCTTCTGGAACCTAACCCCGGCGTAAACTGAGGGCTACCTGTATTAACTATTTACTAACTACCTAGTTAAAATAAATACAAACTTACCTGTAAAATAAAACATAACCTGCCTTACAATAAAACCTAACATTACAGTCAAATAAATTAAATTAATCAAATACATTATCTAAATTACAACAAAAAAATAAACACTAAAATTACACAAAATAAAAAATTAAATTATCAAAAAACAAAACAAATTACTCCTAATCTAATTGCCCTATCAAAATAAAAAAGCCCCCAAAAATAATAAAACCTCTAGCCTACACTAAACTGCCAATAGGCCTTTTGCAGGGCATTGCCGCAAAGATAACAGCTCTTTTATCTGGCAATAAAAATTACAAATACCCCCCCCAACAGTAAAACCTGCCCCCCACCCAACCAAACCCTGAAATAAAACTCTATCTAAATAAAGCTAAGCTAACCATAGCCCTGAAAAGGGCATTTGGATGGACATTGCCCTTAAAAGGGCATTTAGCTATTTTACTGTTCCCAAACCCTAAGCTAAAAATAAAACCCACCCAATTAACCCTTAAAAAAACCTAACACTAACCCCCGACGATCCACTTACAGTTTTCGAAGAATGGACATCCATCCTCATCGAGGCGGCAGAAGTCTTCATCGAAGCCGGCAGAAGTCCTCATCGAAGCCGGCAGAAGTCTTCATCCAGACGACATCTTCTATCTTCATCTATCCGGCGCGGGTCCATCTTCAAGACATAAGGAGCGGAGCATCCTCTTCTTCTGATCGTCGCTGGAAAATGAATTTCACTTTAAGTGACATCATACAAGATGGTGTCCCTTACTGACCGATTGGCTGATGAATTCTATCAGCCAATAGGAATTAAACGGGAAAAATCCTATTGGCTGATCCAACAGCCAATAGGATTGAGCTTTAATCCTATTGGCTGATCCAATCAGCCAATAGGATTGAGCTCACATTCTATTGGCTATTCCAATCAGTCAATAGAATGTGAGCTCAATCCTATTGGATGATTGGGTCAGCCAATAGGATTTTCCCCCTTTAATTTTAACGTGTCGGTTTATTTTTGGGAGGCGGGTTAGACTTTTACCGGAGATTTGATATATTTTTTTCTTTTCTTAGGCGCCGGCAGTTTCTAAAGTGCCGTAAGTCACTGGCGACTCCAGAAATGTGTATTTATGCACATTTCTGGACATCGCTAGTTTATCCGACTTACGGCACTTTATGAACTGCCGTCACCGTATATGTGATACCCCGATGTGTGAGGGGAAATTACGGGTGGCGCAGGTTTCAGTAGTTACGCTGAAGCTTGTGCCGCATATGTAATCTCGCCCCATGTTTCTCTTGCAGTTTCTGAGATTTTTACGTGCATTCAAAACTACTTTTTATTTTTAACTTCCGCGTGCAATATACTGGCAACGCCAGAAATGTGTAGTTGCGCATATTTCTGAACCTCGCCAGTTTGGCCTCCTTACAGCAGTATATCATCTGGTGGCGTGTGTTATGTGAACTTACGGGCGACGTGGGTTTCAGCAGTTGCGCTGAAAATTATGCAACATATGTGATTGCGCCCTAGATGTCTAAGATATTTTATAGTTCCACACCTCCCATTAGTGTGACATAAAGCCAGACCCTTGATTCAAGCCAGAATGTTTGGAGTTAAAAAGCTTGATATGTTTTCATTGCCATGTCCTCTGATCAAGGGTATTTAAAAAAAAAAAATCCCTTTAAAATGAATACTTTTAAATCCTTTACAGAGTGTCAAGGTTGTGAGAAATGTTTACCCACTGCAGTTTCTGTATCTGGGTGGTGTATGCAGTATCTGTGATGATTCATCCTTTTGTGGTTGTTTTGTTTCACCTATATATTTCATATGAGAGCACTTTTTGCACTGAATTAAATATATCACATTCCTGGATTTGCAGGTATATGATCCTTTTATTAGTATTAGCTTTTGATGTACTGTCTGTAGAGTGGTTATATTACTGATGTGTTGGCATGTGGCACATTTGCTTCTGTTGAAGGGTTTAGTGCCTGGGGTATCTGTTTGTTCACCATTCAGTCTGTTCTTGATGAGTAGCCTGTGTATGCTAGCGGATTATTATTATATTTATTATTCTTTATTTATAAAGCGCCAACAGATTCCGCAGTGCTGTCCATGGGTACAAAGATAAAAATACAGTGCAATACAATATAAAAGACACCAGACAAAGTTTAACAAACAATTACAGGGGAATTGAGGGCCCATTTCCCATTGGAACTTACAATCTAGATGGGTAGGAGGGTGAGAAACCGGAGGTGAGTTGTCTATCTGATAAGATTGGTGGTTGAGTGAATATGTTTCTGATCCTTGTTTAAAGGGACATGAAACCCCAAAAAAAGCTTTCATAATTTGGATAGAACATACAATTTTAAACAACTTTTTTTAATTTACTTCTATTATTAAATTTGCTTCATTATCTTGTTATCCTTTGCTGAAGGAACATCATTGCCCTAATTCCAGCTAGCTGAACTTATCTAGTTAGCCAATCACAAGAGACAAATGTATGCAGGCACCAATCAGCAACTAGCTCTCACTAGTGTAGCATATGTGCATATTCTTTTTCAACAAGTGATACCAGGAGAACGAAGCACATTTGAAAATAGAAGTAAAGTTAAAAGTGTCTTAAAATCACATGCTTTATCTGAATCATGCAAGTTTAATTTTTACTTTTCTATCCCTTTAATATAGGTTGTAAATCCGTAACAATTCGTTTAAGTGGTGTTGTTGCTTTGTTGTAAGTAATAACTGAGTAAGAACTTTTTTCTCTCTATATCTCAAAAGGTTGTAAAACAATATTTTTAAGGCTCACTTGATTTCTCTGTCTGTTGTGCTGAATGTCCTTTTTGGATTATGGAGTCACAGAGCGAGGACAGATGTTAGTCTTTTATTCCCTCATCTGACCAGATGCAATGGTAATGAATATCTTGGCTATATATATATATATATATATATATATATATATATATATATATATATATATATATATATATATATATATTTATGTCGCTGGGGTGGAAGCTGGAACTCCGGAGGTATTATTGCAATCTCAATAGAGCACAATAGGGGTCTTAAAGCTGTCCAATTTTTCCCGGAGGAAGGATCGAAAGAAGAACCAACACACAATGATTTTATTCTCCAATTACTTGAGTTTGTTCTGAAGTACAACGTCTTCACATTTGCCAACCAATTCTACCTGCAAACACAAGGAACTGAAATGGGCACCGTGTGTGCACCCACCTACGCTAACCTATTCCTAGGATGGTAGGAAAGACAAATAGTATTCTCAGATGTGCATACCCTGGAGACTGAACAGATACCACTATGGATTTGTTATATAGACAATATTCTATTCCTTTGGAAAGGTACCAGGGAAGATCTTGAAGTATTACTATACAAGCTGAATGAGAACACGCTTAACATCATATTAATCTATACAATGAGCCAATCTCAAAATAACTTTCTCGTCCTTTCCATACTCAAAGATCCAGATGGAAAAATTAAAACTAATCTGTATAGGAAAGACACGGCAGTAAACAGTCTACTACACAGAAGCAGTGCACATGCGCTGGGTACTATGAAGTCACTACCTGTAGGTAAATTCCTCAGATTGCATAGAAATTGTAGTGATATTACATTTTTCAAACAACAAGCTCAAGATTTAGAGAGCAGACTACTGGACAGGAGGTATAGCAAAAGGAGCATCAAAAAACCCTAAATCCAGAGCTCTAAACAGAAACAGATTGCACCTTTTAAAGAAGAAAAAACTAAAGAGAGCGATACTCAGACCCGCTTAATTTTAACGTATAACCCAAAAATACACCTAATATTAAAAATAATGAATAAACACTGGGACATACTCAAGATGGATCCTGATCTGAACCCTATAGTGGGTGACAAAGTCGAAATAGGATATAGAAGAACCAAAAACATAAAAAATATGATTCCCAGCAGCCACTTTTATCCTGGAAAAACTAAGACCTTAATTGCACCTGGCTCCTTTCCGTGCGGTACATGTTCAACATGTAATCATATCAAGAAAACTAACGTTATTCAAGGTATGTTTGGGCAAAAACATAAAATAAATACATCAGCTGCTCCTCAGAGGGCGTGATATATGTATTATTCTGTAAATGCCCAAAAATCTATGTTGGCATGACCAGCAGAAAATTAAGAACAAGACTCAAAGAACACATCAGAAATATAAATAATTCCACAAAAGATCTAGAAGAAGGAAAAACACTTACATCTGTGGCATCCCACTTTTTGGTGTTCCACGAATCTAACCCCAAAGATCTTGAATGCCAAGGAAGTGAAAAAAAAATTCTCTGGGCATCAGGGGGGGGGGGGGGGGGCAACATGGAACAGGCACTACTTAGAGCAGAGTGCAAGTGGATATATCTTTTGGACTCAGTCCATCTTAAAGGGCTTAATGAGCAAAATAATTACTATTGCTTTTTATAATATTTTTTTCTACTTTGTAATTTACTCTACTCCCAACACCATGAGTGGAAAATATCTATAGTAATGATACTTGACACTACTTACACTAGATAGTATTACGCCAAAAAAATGTGGCCTTCTATTTCAACACAACATAACCATCAGCACTTTGATAGTTAATAAATCATCCTTTCTTATAATGCCTACGGTAGCACCATCTTTATTCCCTATTTCACTAATATTACGACCCGTAATAGTGACGTCTCAATTCACTAATATTACAACACGTCAAAGTCACGTGCTATTTTCCCCTCGCCAGATCACCTCGGAAGATCCTCCCATTTGTTTACACTGTGTTCTTCTCTACCTTTGCTGCACTTCTTATTCAGGATATTAATAATATCCCCTATTTTTATATTCATGTTACATGCTCATCTTTTAAACAGGAATAAATCACGATTTTTCAGCGTACCCACACTTAACTGCATCATTCACATACACAATTGTGTTTTTATTCGTCCTTAGTGCATTCATGATCCCAACAGTGATATAAGTACAATCAATAATTAGAATCCGAGATTGTAACTATTTTTAGTTGTGCATACTATCTTGCAAGTAAATACATTTACAGGTAGCCCTCAGTTTACGCCGGGGTTAGGTTCCAGGAGGAATGGTTGTAAATCGAAACCGTTGTAAATTGAAACCCAGTTTATAATAAGTCAATTGGAAGTGAGGGAGTTAGGTTCCAGGCCCCTCTCAAAATTGACATAAGTAACAACTAATACATTATTTTTAAAGCTTTGAAATGAAGACTTTAAATGCTAAACAGCATTACAAACCTAATAATATAGATTTTCTTATCATCAAACTAAGTTTAATGAACAAACACATTTGCTAACAGCACCTAATTAAATAATCACACAACAGACTGCATCATCATCAAACTTGACATAAAACTTTTTTTACTTGCATTTTTCTGCAATCAGTTCTCTGCATTGTTAGCATGTTAGATTATATTGGGTCTCCACCTATTCTATGCATTTCAATCTGCAGTGATTAATAGGCAGTTAGGCACCCTCACCTCAAGCTGCTGGACAGGAAGATAATAGGGAAGTGGCTGCTCGATAGCTAATGTCTGTTCTGTGTACACAGATCAATTTTAGACCTGTTAAGTTGCATAACTTTGCTGCAAAACAAGTGGACAGCTCCACCTACTGGTTTTTTTAATTAGTAACAACAAAGGAATAAGATGCGCTGGCTCAAAAAAGTCAAATGCTGGAAAGAAATTTATTGGAAGTCCAAGTACTGGTACAATGTTAATGGGTCACAGTCAGGGACCCAAGAACAAATGTATTCCAGCCTCCAAAATTCTTTAAAATAACCTTTATTTCACATAGGGTCCTCAGCAACAAACATACAACGTTTCAAGCCTCAGCAGGCTCTTAGTCATGTATGTCACCGCCAGTCCATGAGGAAGTACAGAGTGCGCCCAGGCACCCCACCAGACCAGTGGAGGGTAAGAGAAACGGTTTAAGCATACTACTACTACAAGAGACCTGCTCATAATCATCTATTAACATCTAGGCTGAAGTGGAGCATGTTGACACTAGAGGAACTTTTAGAGAGAGATGCTTTGAGCCCCAGGATTTGGACAGTACATTACTAATTTGACTGTTTGTCCCTTAATATACGGATAGTGATTGGGACACATACCCCTGCTATTGTTCTCAAGCATATACTTTCAGAGAACTATGGGGTTTTATAACTGAATACCCTGTTCTTGTGTATTTTTTAATTAGTGCATTGCTTTCCAAAGCTTTTCAATAGCAGTCACATGACTGAAAAAAAAAGGTTGTTATTCTGAAACAGCGCAAATTGAACCGGTGTAAACCGAGGGCCACCTGTATATGCAATTTAAGATGCCTCCTAACCACGTAGAATAACAGCTATTTATATCATTTAAATAGGAGTATAACTACAATATCAGTGCAAAATGTGCGCCTAGATCCAAATAGAAAATACCCTGAAATATACTTGAAATTTAGTATTCGGAATTTCAATGACTGGCGATTTACTTTGCCCTTGAGCTCTAACTGCTATGTACAACATCTGCTCTGTAGTTAACGATCAGACCGAATTAACCTATAAACTGTACAAATAGTAACTCTGTTGCAGAAGCAGGGAGAATTGCTACTCAATAACAATGCCTAGGTGCGCCCACTTATAATTAGAATAAACACTACTACTATATATATTGTTTGACTATAAGTATAACTATAATACCAGTGCACAATGTACGCCTAGATCTAAACAAAATATATATATAATCGACAGTCAGTATTTGCTCCATATATATTCCTCTTGGGGAACAAATTGTGGATCCTTATAATTGGACAACAATGCAGCCCCTTTCATACTAGTATTAATTATTTCCTACGCAGTGTTTATATTTTGACTATATTGCATCTTCTTGTCCAGATTGTGGTTTTAAATATATTTGGTTTTTATTTAACTATTAAAAGTTATATTTTAAAATAACCCCCTTTCTTTCGGGGCCAGACTAATTGAGTAGTGTTGTGAGTGCTAATAAGTACACTCTTTGCAAGTACCTTTTACTTGTTTTCTCTTCAAATTCATTTCCCTGTGTACAACACCTCTTTCCTTATAATAGCACAATATAATGGGGCCAAATTATCATTATGCGAGCGGACATGATTCGATATTGCAGATCATATCCGCTGCACATTGATAAATGCAGACAGCATACGCTGTCTGCATTTATCATTGCACCAGCAGTTTTTGTGAACTGCTGGTGCAATGCTGCCCCCTGCAGATTCACGGCCGTATTCGATCTGGTTGATTTCTGGTGATGTCTGTCTGCCGACCTCAGAGAAGGCGGACAGGTTATGGAGCAGCGGTCTTTAGACCGCTGCTTCATAACTTGTGTTCCAGGCGACCCTGAAGGCTCGCCAGAAACACAGGGCATCAAGCTATATACGGAGCTTGATAAATATGCCCCTAAGTGTGTATATGACTTTATATAAGTGATAAACCATTTATAGGAAACAACACTGGTAGTTCCATCGGTTAACTACTTTTCCAATTTTTTGCAATCTGTTGGTATCTAGGAAATTGACACTTTTGGTGGAGTGTTCCAGGGTGAGATTAATGGTGGGGTGGAAATTATTATAGTCTTTGTGAAACTGGTTTAGTGCTATTTCCTCTTCAGTCCAAATAAAGAAGATGTAATCTAGGTAGCGTAGATATAACAGAGGTTTTATTTGTTATTGATTGAGAAATTCCTCTTTCAAAGTAGCCAAAAAAGATTGGAATATTAGGAGGCCATACGTGTTTTCATAGCTGTTCTCATGGTTTGTAGGAACTGTTTTCCATTACAGCAGAAGTTGTTATGTTTGAGGATGAATTCGGACAGTTATAGTATAGTGGGATTGGGAATACTTTGTGTATCCTCCTAATACACCCTCGCTACAATCATCTGTTGAGAAATGCAGTCGTTTCTAAAGGACTATCTTTCTGCCCCACACATAAAAATAGCTGTAGAGAACTTAATGGTGAAGAAACTATTAATACTTCCAAATCTCCACATCATAGAAAGACCATAAAAAAACGTCAGACTGGACTCCCCCACCAGGACTAAATACAAATCTGGATCAATACATTGAATGTTTCTGCAAAAGATTCAAATGTGATATAGTTGAAAAAGACCTAAAGAAAAATCACAATAACCTCACTCCAATAGGAAAAAAGCAACCCACATATTACCATTAAATCAGCAGAAAACATAAATTATGCTTACCTGATAATTTTATTTTCATCTGACGGGAAGAGTCCACAGCTGCATTCATTACTGTTGGGAAATACAGAACCTGGCCACCAGGAGGAGGCAAAGACACCCCAAGCCAAAGGTTTAAATACCTTCCCCACTTCCCTCATCCCCCAGTCATTCTGCCAAGGGAACAAGAAACAGTAGGAGAAATATTAGGGTGAAAAAAGGTGCCAGAAGAACAAAAAATTACAGCCGGCGGGAGCTGTGGACTCTTCCCGTCAGAAGAAAGGAAAATTATCAGGTAAGCATAATTTATGTTTTCCTTCTTAAACGGGAAGAGTCCACAGCTCCATTCATTACTTTTGGGAAAACAATACCCAAGCTAGAGGACACTGAATGCAAACAACGGGTGGGTACAAAAGGCGGCCCCTTCGAAAGGCACCACAGCCGGAATTACCCGACACCCTATAAAAATATAGACGACACTGGTGAAAACCCGAAGCCCAGGTAACTGCACATTAGTTACACCGCCAGCAAAGCCGAACTAGAGACCACTCAGTCCCAGAGTCTGTGGAGCCCAAACAGCTTCCGGGGAGTCAGCCCCGCGGGTCACTACTCCCATGAAGGTACCCGGCCGCAAGACAAGGACTGCTATCTGCCCCCAAAGGTGAGAACAGATTCACAGGATCCTTCCACACGGCTCAACAAACATAGAACAACCCATAGTTGTCTTATGAAAGTAGCGCCCAGGGAGGTGAACTCCCTAGAAACATAAGGACCTAATAAAAAAGAGATCCATACACAGGGAAACACGTCCCAAAAAGGACTCAAGGGACACCCTCATGTCCCTGACTTAGTACATACCATAAGGTAATCCAGAAAAACATGAGTTCCCTGCCGCCTCATATCAGATCGAAACCTGCAGGCTAGGTAAGCAGAGACAGCAGAAATAGGATAACTCTTCCAGCAGTTAGTAAAGAGCTCTCCAAAAGAACACCAAACCGTCTAAACAGGAACTCTCAATGACCAGCTTCCAGGTAGGAAAGCTGACTCAACCATTGTGAAACCCAAAACACAGAAAAGGCGTTATAAAGCCTGCTAGCACACATTCAAAGTGCAAATAGCTGTAGCTGGTTTCAAACTGCAAACCTTCCAAAGACTCAACAACAGCCCTCTGAATACCGGGCTCCAGGGAGCGTCCCCTTCAAGCACCATATGTCAGTAGAAAAGAGGAGGACATCAAAAGTCCGACCAGTATACCTGCCTGGTATAAGGACACTCCAGAACTGCCCAAGGTCCAAGAAAATTCAACTCGAAGGATCGATAAATGAACTAGAAAATATAATTCTATTATTCAAAAAGTGCGCAACTTCCAAGGAAGTGCCCATGCGACCACAAAATCGCAAGTATCGGTTCCAGAGAAGAACGTTCTCAAAAACGAAAATCTAACAGACATGAGCTTAAGAAAAACAAATTAAACACATCCATCCGGATCAAAAATAAAAGGAAGGCAGCACTCATTGGGTAAACGACCAAGATGAATGAGAATACCAACGGGACCAGCCGATCAGAGGCCCCATTCACCCAAGCTCAGAACTGTAACCGAAACATAAAGAAAAAATAAAACAGAGACGTTAAGGAGATTGGCTTCATCCCCAAATGTCATACCCAATTTGCCATCCAGCATCTAAGGCCTCAGACCCTTCAGTCCACTAGGACTGGGATCCTCCAACATCGCCAAAACATGTCTTAAAAGAACACAAAGACGTGCCAGCTTATAACGGAAGGCAAAATCATCCCTCGCCGGATCAACGAAAGACCCTGGCTCTGAGGTTGGGGCCCCTGAAGCCTCAAAGGCCAATGCTTCCCCAGAAGGCCGAACTGAATTAGGCGATCCCACGCCCGATGGGCCCTGGTTAACAGAACACGGACAGTATCTTAGAAATATTTCACTTGGGAGATATAAATGAGTCAGCGCCATAGAAATGGCCATGCGGAAGCATGCCGTAAACTCTGGAGGAAACAAGCCACCCTCCGGAGGAGTAAAGGTCATAGGGACACCTGTTTGCATATCCAAGAAAGGGTCTGAGGCACGCGCCTCACGGGACATGGAAACCTCAGAGGCGGATGGCACAACACACTCTAAGCTCCCTGATTCAGGAGAAGAGAGTACTCTAGAACGGCAATCGGAACATAACTGATGGGAAATGATTACCCGGCCATTTCATATTCATCACAAGACACATTCTCCATATCGGAGACATCCGTGTCTAACATATCAGAACCCTCCATAATCATGGGATTACAAAAATGACAAAAACTAACTGGCACCCTCTTTACACCCCCAATGGCTGGGGCACTCCTGTGAACCAGACAACTCACGAGCCAGACTGTCTCTGTCGCACACAGAAGTGAGAAACAATGTAACCGCACCCATCACGATGTGCACCATGCCAGTCACAGAAAAGGCGCGCAATCTCGAGAGATTGCGTCATTAAGATAAGGCTGTTATGTTCCATACAAGCCGTTAGCCTAGGTATTGCTACACATCAGCAGATAGAACCACATAACAAACATGATTAAGGTCCCCCCTGTTCAATAACCCCCCTCAGGAGATATTAAGCCATGATTCCTTATTAAGATGAAAGGAGTCCCACTGGGACCCTAACCTGTTTTGTTTAAGGGACACTGAAGCCAAATTTTTTCTATTTGTGATTCAGATAAACATGAAATTTTAAGCAACTTTCTAATTTACTCCTATTATCAAATTTTCTTCATTCTCTTGGCATCTTTATTTGAAATGCAAGAATGTAAGTTTAGATGCCGGCCCATTTTTGGTGAACAACCTGGGTTGTTCTTGCTGATTTGTGGATAAATTAATCCACCAATAAAAAATTGCTGTCCAGAGTTCTGAACAAAACAAAAAAAAAGCTTAGATGCCTTCTTTTTCAAATAAAGATAGCAAGAGAACAAAGAAAAATTGATAATAGGAGTAAATTAGAAAGTTGCTTAAAATTGCATGCTCTATCTGAATCACGAAAGAAACAAATGTTGGGTTCATTGTCCCTTTAACATTACATTCACATATCAAAATAAAATGAAATGATCTTACTGGAATCTACGACATGGAACAGGAACACGGCCCTTCAAGTGTGACAGATAGTAGCCTCGCTTCTGACATTGACTTGAGTGAATAAAGGTAGGCAGTGATTACCAAGGAGTTGTTAATATGAGTCGGGATGGGTTTGCAGGAAAACTCTCCCTGCATCTCCGGACTCTAACTTTCATCCATGCTCTTACTGAGAGGCTGACAGAATTACTTAAAACTCCAGTCCCATCTCAAAGAGTACTACCCTCCATAAGGGACTACTCCGAAATCTTCTAACACTTCTCTGCCAACCTCCTGTGACAAAAGGCAAAGAATAACTGGGGTTATGAGAAAGTGGGGGAGGTATTTAAGCCTTTGGCTGGGGTGTCTTTGCCTCCTCCTGGTGGCCAGGTTCTGTATTTCCAAAAAGTAATGAATGCAGCTGTGGACTCTTCCTGTTTAAGAAGAAAAAGGGAGGAGTGGTTGTAATTAGGAACGCTGACAACTACATCAGTGAAGCAGACAACTTTTGGATGAAAATGAATACAAGAAATTCATATCAGACCCCACTTTGGTATCAGTATATTTATAAGAATCTTAGCAGTACTCTCCAAATAATATGTGAGTATATGGCAGGGTTATAACTTAATATATTTAACAATCTTTCTTTAAACTAAACCCACAATCAAATATGCATATACTTAAGACAATAAAATTAATATAAATTCCTGAATTCTTTATTATTAGTTAATATCTATGAACAAATTGAAATATATTTGTAGGAACCAGAGTATGAGTCAATTCTATACACTATTAAAACTATTAAAATACGCTATACTTCTTACAAAGCTCATAAAGTTTACCTTTAGAACTGGCCTTATTCACAATAGCCTATCATTCAGAGTTGCATTTAAAATATTACAATGAGACTTAAGATAGCAGCTACTAACATTCAAGTAATATACTCATTTATTTAATCACACTTTATTCTAACACAATTCTAATTTAAAACATCAGAAATTGTATACATTATTTGTGCCAATAATCAAACTCTGAGTTACAACTCTATATTTGCACAGATAAAACAATTTAGCATCTATCCCCTGCTGGAAGACGTCTTCCGTGTCTGGGATACTCTGGTCAAACAAGATGAACACATATCGTCCATACATTCCCCGGTAACACCGGTTTTCGAGAACCCAGATAATGCCCTGGCAAATAGAGCACAATCCCCGAGACACATATATACTCTAGCTGAAGCAGCCATATGTAACGCTTTCCACGAGGGGAAGATTCAGACTCAGGAGAATCTAAAAAAGTGGGACCACTGGCTGTTTTCCTCATGGTTCAGAGTGGCACAGTTCCACCATTATGTTAATGGTCATAAGCAGTGTTCCCTCTAAGGACAGTTTTGTGTGCAGCCCAGCATTGAAACAGTTAACAAGAGAACCATACCTTGCCATCTGCATTGTGCAGTGTTTGCTAATTGCAGGGTGTGGTTACCTAATTAACTGTTTCACTGCTGGGCCGCACACAAAACTGGCCTTAGAAGGAACACTGGTCATAAGAACATTGCTCCCTTCATAAGAGAAAAAACACCATTTGAGTCTATCTGTACAATGGCGCATCCACCTGGACACTTGATTTCCCGCTTGTACAAGTTGCTATTGGCAGGTGGTGGAGAGACTTTGCTTTCCTATGTAGACGCGTGGAGGGCAGACTTTGATTCTGATATCACCACAAAAGACTGGTTGATGATCTTTAATAAAGCTAAGAGAGCCTCAGTCTCAATGAGACTACAGGAAATGCACTATAAATTCTTAAGCCGGTGGTATCTGACTCCTCAGAGACTAAACAAAATCTATCCGCAGACAAGCGGGGAGTGTTGGAGAGGTTGCAGAGAGGAGGGATCAATTTTACATATTTGGTGGACATGTCCGCTAATTCAGGTGTTTTGGGAGAGAGTGTTCTAGGAGAGCAGCCGACTTCTTGGTATCATCCTGCCTCCGAATCCGCATTACTTGCTATATCATGCCCTCCCCAAAATAGTGGTGGAGGCAAAATATAGACTTTTTCTACTAATGTTGAACTGCGGCAAGGGTTTAATCCCAAAATATTGGAAATCAGTGAATGTGCCAAGCCTAAGTAAATGGAAACACGGGGTTGGAGATCTGCTTGGTCTGGAGAGGTATCACTATCTTAGGGCCGGGAAACTAGCAATGCATGAACACATGATTCTGATATGGGAGGGTAAGAATCTATGACAGTTTTACATGGTGAGAGTTGATTCAGCCTACACTCAGTTGCAACTCCTGGAGGTGCACGCATCCATATTTGTTTGGGGGGGGGGCGGGATTTGGAGTACTACTGGAGCACGTCCTGAAATACGCTTATTAGATTTGACACATGAAACAGATCGCCCATAGAGGTGCATCCCCCCCCCACACTCTGATCCTCCCCCCCCCTTTTTTTTTCTCTCTCTCTCTATCCTTTTCTCCCCTTTATCTCCCTTCCTTTTCCCTCTGCTATTCACGTTGGATATGATTTAATGCCCAAGCAAACTTATAATTGAAAAGATTTACTATTACTCATAGTTGTAATGTACAACATTACACGGCTAATTGAGAACAATGAACCAAATGTTTAAGCAAGGAGCAATGCTGAAAGCGTATCGGTGCTGAATTGTCTTTATAATACATTGTGTGTAAACTTGATAACTCACAGCTCCAGTTACTATCATATGTCTGTTAAGCTTTTCTTTTTGTTCATTCAATAAAGCTTTGTTTTAAAAAAAAAATTTAGCATCAAGGATTTGTTTAACAATACATAGACTATGAATATGAGCTAAAATACAGACTGCTCTCTTTAAATCTATTAAATACAAATTGACTTTCAGGTGATACTGCAGTATTTATGACTGTGCCTGTGGTCCACTGCTGACCACTGGCTGTACCCCTAAAAAAGCATTGTTCGGTTGCTGAGCCGTAGAAGGTTGACTCATATTAGCGAATTGTTCGCTCAACCGATTTAATTGGGTATAAAGCATATCTACCTGATTGTACAAGTTACCTCTACCCCTGGGCCTATCTCTTGGTGCCCCATAATAATGATTCCTGGACCATTGGGTTCCCTCAGAATCAGGGCCGCTATTTCTATTCTGGCGTGGTTACCTCTGGGGTTCAGCTTGTTCAGCATTAGTACTTTGGTGAGCATTATATACTTGGGGTGTCTGGTTACCCTGAGAATATCTTCGCCATCTATTGTATCTACCCTTGCGCGGATATCAATTATTTGGAGAGTATTCTCTTTGTGAGTAATTATTCACCTGATTATGTCCCCCCTTTTGGATATAGTCTCTCTGCGCCTCAGCCCGTGTTGGGGAAGGGGTAGAGTTAAACCTCTGTGGAAATGGCCTGTTTCCTTTGGCCACCTCCGCATAGGTTTGCTTTTTAGACTCCAAATTGAGAGCGCTAGGTGACACCCTAGTTTCTGCCACGATTTTGGGTTTTGATTCCCTTTTCACCCCCTGTTCACCGGACTGCTGAATAGAGTATAACTTTGTACTCTCTTTGATCAGCCACTCCAAGGAACAGTTCTCATCAAAATCTCTAGCTAAATTAATTTTGATGGGTGTGGGCAGTGCTTCAAAATATAAATTTACAAATTCTGAGCATTCAAATATGGGATTATCTTCAGCCATACTGTATGGATTTTTCAATACAGAAAGAAACTCTATGGGACTTTGATTTGCACTAAATTTTAAACCATATACAGCTATTTTCATGGCAGTTTTAGTGCGATGTTGCCCGAACTCTTTTCTGCACTGTTGTTTTATTTCACTCCAGGAATGAATATTCATATCCTTTAGTGAAGTAAAGAATTTGTGATGTTTACCTTCAAATACCCAGGGCAGAAGTTTAATTTTTAATTTCTCACTTGTAACATTCATTATAGCTAATGCATTTTTAAAGGCCTCTAAGTAATCAATTACAGAGTTTGTTCCCTCTTTGGAGAATACAGGTACGGCACCCTTTAGGAAAGTAACTATTTTATGGGAGTCATACACCTTATTAGACGTACTTTGGGACTCCCTATTAGAGTTTCCCTCACCCTCACCAGCTGAGTTACAGCAGTTCCCTGGATTTACATCATGAGGTGATTGTCTATTTGGGAAATCTATTTCTGACCCAATAGGGGTCATTTGTCTACACTCTTCCATATATTTCTGCACTTCGTCCCTGACGCGTTCTCTAAGGGAATTAGCATTATATGCATTATTCTCACTGTTAATATAGGGGTTTTCATTATGGCGATAAAACCTTTTTAAATCACTTAGTTCTCTCTCGCTTTGTGCAAGCTGTTTACTTAACTCTTGTACCTGTGCTAGTAAGTCTATGTTATGCTTATCTAAAGTTGTTAGGTTTTTGGCAAAATCATCCATTTTATTTTTGGCTATTTTTAAATTCTCTTTGCATCTGCGTGAGTAGTGAATACTACTTTCTAGCTCCTGTATTTGCAATTCTTTGTCTATGACACAAAGCGACATTTCGTCAATAACGCATATCACAAGGGGCCAAGATTTTAGTATTAGTTTGTCTCGCTTTTTGAGAGTCTTGCATTGATTAATCATTAATAATTCTTGGAATAATTCATTGTTTTCATTCCACATATTATTATCAACAGCAATATTCTTAGCCCTAATTTCAAGCATATCCATAAAATCATTTAATTCACCCGCAATATTAAGCCTTTCTTTAATGTGGTCTATTATGTCCCTCTTAAGGACCTGACCTCGAGTAAGTATTGTCAGGGGACCATTTTCAACGCTATGTACAGATTCACTTCTGGCTACAGACATTATTATATTGGTTTAGTATTTAGTTAATTAAAACGCTAATACAATTTATACCAATAAAAAGAGAGAGAAAAAATATATATATTTAAAAAAAAAATAATATTAATTTTGAAATATGAAAAATTAATATTTTTATGAATTTTGAAATATGAAAAATTAATATTTTTATCAATTTTGAAATATGAAAAATTAATATTTTTACCAATTTTTCAAAAATTAATCTTTAATAATATATCAAAATATCAATATCAATTTCGAAATATAAACATCAATATTTCAATCTTAAAAAAAACCTATATTTTCAAAATATTAATTTCGAAATATGATTTTTTTTTCTCTGTTATAATAATTTCTATTTATTACAAATATATTATATCAATATCATAAATATTAAT
The DNA here is from genome assembly GCF_027579735.1 of Bombina bombina. NCBI lineage: Eukaryota > Metazoa > Chordata > Amphibia > Anura > Bombinatoridae > Bombina > Bombina bombina. The sequence continues at coordinate 940,237,732 of NC_069500.1, forward strand.
AATATCTCATGCAAGTGCCTCCATATAATATGTCAGTATATTTAAAGAGACTCTTAGCAGTACTCTCCAAATAATATGTGAGTATATGGCAGGGTTATAACTTAATATATTTAACAATCTTTCTTTTAACTAAACCCACAATCAAATATGCATACACTTAAGACAATAAAATTAATATAAATTCCTGAATTCTTTATTATTAGTTAATATCTATGAACAAATTGAAATATATTTGTAGGAACCAGAGTATGAGTCAATTCTATACACTATTAAAACTATTAAAATATGCTATACTTCTTACAAAACTCATAAAGTTAACCTTTATAACTGGCCTTATTCACAATAGCCTTTCAGAGTTTCATTTAAAATATTACAATGAGACTTAAGATAGCAGCTACTAACATTCAAGTAATATACTCAGTTATTTAATCACACTTTATTCTAACACAATTCTAATTTAAAACATCAGAAATTGTATATATTATTTGTGCCAATAATCAAACTCTGAGTTACAACTCTATATTTGCACAGATAAAACAATTTAGCATCAAGGATTTGTTTAACAATACATAGACTATGAATATGAGCTAAAATACAGACTGCTCTCTTTAAATCTATTAAATACAAATTGACTATGTTCTTACCAATAACCTTTGTTTCAAATATTAAACATTTGAACAATTATACTTCATCAATTTGAACCAATGGTAGTTGTCTTTAGATCATCTCATTTGAAGGAAAGTTATCGCATAGACCAAGATAAGTTTTCAGTTTCTTGCTGAAGTGAAAGTGTTCCCAAGTATGGCCTCCAGTATCAATCACCAGTCTCAGCACGTTACAAAAAAAAAATGTGTCTTTGTCTGCATTTACTACTCCTTATATTCTAATCATTGATGATCTTTTTCGTTCACGCCCACGTGCTTGTCCCTTCCCATTGGTTCACCTTGTGAATGTATGTTGTCAAGGAGATGCATCCTTGCAACAACCAATCGCCTTGTATTGCAACACCAGACCTTGTCCATCGGGGGGCAGCGTGACAAACAATACAACAATACATTTAATCATTTCTAACATTTATCCCATACAATTATTATTTTAAACATATACTAATTTATTGCATTAATAAATTACAATTTTAATTGTAGATGGGGTAGTATCATATCATTTTTCTGATTATTTTGATATGAAACATCATGTGTCTTTAACATTATATTATATTAAAGTAATTTATATTGCTAACTATTCAAGATTGATAGCATTTAAAATCCTGATATGGCATTCATGCAAATACAGCATGTTTCACATTTCTGTGTATTTCTTCCTGGATATATGAATTGATGCCCATGTCCAACTGTTGTCTGTAACCAAAGACATAATTGTTAGAATGCTCATGTTAAATCTCAAGATATTCTATACTTCCAAAATATATATAGGTGAAAACATCTTGAAATTTGTGCTCTTAGGTCTCCATGTTTAATATGTGTCTGAATATACTGTACACATGTGTACCCCACACACACATATCTATATATACATATATATTCATAAAAAATACAGCCATGAGACATTGTTATATATATTTTTTTTTATTATCATGTAGGCTGTATCAAAAGTTGAATTTAAAATAGCTTAACTGTAACATGTGTCTATAGCTCACAGGGGGTCACTTAACAGGCAGCTGTCACAAGCCATAATTTCCTTAATATGCCTGTATCCTCAGATCCCTTCCCAGACAGAACAACTCTTTAGCAGGCAGGAAGCCCATATATGAGCATGTACCTTTGAGATTCCAGCAAGCTAATTTCCATCTTATTAGGCCTCAAAGACATATCCCAGACACAACGTCCCCACTCACTGTATGGGGTAACCCCGTCCCCACTCACTGTATGGGGTAAGGGATGTTTGGAAGTGGCTCAATGGTTTTTATCCTATCTCAAGCTATAAACTCTGTTCTTTCTCAAAGTTATTGTTTTAAGTTCAGTAGACCAAATGTTTTATTGTCCTCATTTGGATGTTTAAAAAAACTTTGCATACTGAATGTTGGAGGATGGGACATGAGTTTCAAGTAAGTTTTTCTGAATAAATCATTTGGAATTGATTAGTCAAATATATAATAATATATAATATATATATATATATATATATATATATATATGTGTGTGTGTGTGTGTGTGTGTATTAATCTTAACATATACCTTGACAGTGGATTAAAAAAATGAACTGATACAAATTATCAAAAGCTTACCAAAACACATCCAAGAACAAGTCCTAACACTAATACTGGATTTCCCATATCCAGGCAATTTTTACATGCTTTCAAAGATACACAAACCTGGTAACCCATGCCATCCTATAACCTCTGGCATCAACATCAGGACTAACTGAATGCATACTGAAGCCCCTAGTGCATGCTACAGAGAGCTGTAATCTCTAAAATCTCAGCAGCATCAAAAAATTACCAATAAACTCAATTCTGATCACTATGGATGTCAGTGCCCTCTATACAAACATCCCCCATAACGATAGTTCATCAGCCTTTAAGAAATTTCTCTCCAAGGGAGGATACAGAGAATATTCCCAATTCCACTATACTACAACTGGCAGAATTAATCCTCTAACATAACAACTTCTGCTTTAATGGAAAATATTTCCTACAAACCAAGAGAACAAATATGCTCACCCCCTCAATATGTCAATCTTTTTATGGCTTATTTGGAAGAGGAATTTCTCAATCAACAACAAATGAAACTGCTGTTATATCTCCGCTACCTCAACTACATCTTCCTTATTTGGACTGAAGGGGAAATACTAATAAAACAGTTTCACAATGACTATAATAATTTCCACCCCACCATTAATCTCACCCTGAAACACTCCACCAAAAGTGTCAATTTCCTAGATACCACTGTTAAAATCAGTAAAGAAGGCAATATCACAACTACAATATACAAGAAACGAACAAGTCACAACAAATATCTCCATAGTTCAAGCACCCATCCCAGCCACTTAAAGAAATCAGTTATATATATCCAAGCTATATGGTATCACTGCATCTGCTCAGATGAAGGGACAAGAGACTAACATCTGTCTTATCTTGGTGACTCCTGATCCAACAAGGTCATTCAGCACAACAGACAGGTAAACCGAGCGCGCCATAAAAAATACACAGAAACAACCCTTTGAAATAGAGAGAAAAAAGAACACCAGAGCTAGTTATTACTTACAACAGAGCAACAACACAACTAAACATATTAATCTTAAAGGACCACTAAACACAAATTGTAAACTATATTATTTTGAACGTTCATATTTTAGAATAATTGTGCAACGAAAACTGCAGCTTAATTTTGTCAGATGAATATATATATTGTTTTATGTCTATTCATTTCACTGATTTCCCTGTTCCCCAGAACAAAAGAATCCTGTGTAGTTGAGAGAGACTGGGGAAGCCTGCCCGTATCTCTTCCCTTAAGGTGGTTTAGCACTGATTCAACTTAGTTACTATTGCAAGGAATGATCCTCCTATCATAATTGTTGATGCAAAACTGATAATCCACCTTTTACAAACATGTGACTGCTGAGAATCTTAGCGGGGAGGGTGAAGTAAACAAAATCTCACATAAAATGCCCTAAAAGTATTAACCTAAACCTCCCTGGGAGAAAGCAGAGCAAGCACATTTTTTAGATGTAATTTTACTGCAAAAGGTAGCAAAATAAATAACGAATGTATATTGCAATAATTTTTCACTTGCAATAATGAAACATTTTATGCGTTGTTAAAATGTCAAGTTTAATAATCCTTTAAAGGGAAATTTTAAAAATACCCTTGATCGAAGGACATGGGAATTAAAACATATCAAGCTTTTTAACTCCAAACATTCTGGCTTAAATCAAAACTCTGGCTTTATGTCACACCAATGGGAGGTGTGGAACTATAAAATATTTTAGACATCTAGGGCACGATCACATATGTTGTGTAATTTTCAGCGCAACTGCTGAAACCCACGTCGACCGTAAGTTCACCTCGCACATCAGGTGAATCACTTTACACACGTCGCCATATGATATACTGGCGTAAGTAGGCCAAACTGTTGAGGTTCATAAATATGCGCAACTACACATTTCTAGCGTTTCCAGTCATTTAATCCAGTATATTGCATGGGTAAGTTATAAATATATATATTTTTTTTTCACACGTAAAAATCTCAGAAACTGCAAGGGAAGCATGGTGGGTAAGCAGGGTGTGCATTGTCTGTCAGATGTTTTAAGGTTGCAAGTGAGAGGTTGTGCTGTTTGTGATTGGTTTGACACACTTCCAGGGGGCAGATACTGGTTTGATTAATTAAATGACCAGGAATGGTTACTGTTTGATATTTGCTGAAATGTATGTGAGTGCGCATACGTTAGGTGTTTGTTAAGCCTTCCAGGGACTTACGCTGCTTTTTTACTGTGCACAAGGGTTGCTGCGCCTGCCTATGTGTGGTAAGCTATAAATGGACTAAAAAATATCCGTTCTGCACGCATAAGTTTATGCGCTGCCTTTGTGATACCGACTGCCGATGCCAGTTCTATTTTAGTCTATGGGAGTAAAAAATGTGCACGTTGTGAAAAATCCACACGCGATTTGAGAAAAAAAGTGATGTTGGTTTTTGCGCACATTGCCAAATATTTGATCGAGGTCTGCTGTTTTCACACTTCCATCCCTGCCTTCATGGGAAACTTATGATAAGGACTGAATTTATGTTAGTCCAATTACCTGGAAACTTTTTTTATTTTTGCTTAAATCATTATATGTACAAGATATAGAAGCCTCTCATTTTAAGGTAGCTTTTATCTACATCTGAAGAAGAGACCTGTGAGGTCTTGAAAGCTTATGGAATAAAAAAAAAACTTGATTTTGTTGGGTCATTAAAAAGGTATCACAATCTACTAAAGAAACATTCTCTGTGGGACCAATACGGCAACAACCCTTTTTTCTAACAGCCCATTCTCATGAAACACTATCAATATGCACATATAAACTTAAACCACTAGAGGGAGTCATGGTTTAAAAAAACAAACCTTATTAACAAAACGTTTCTTTCATTATTCAGAGAGCATATAATTTTAAACAATTTTCCAATGCACTTCTATTATCAAATTTTCTTCATTTTCTTGTTATCCTTTGTTGAAAAGCAGGAAGGTAAGCTCAAGAGTGTGCACGTGTCTGCAGTACTATATGCAGCAGTTTTGTAACAATGTTATATATTAGCAAGATAGCTAGATAGCAAGATGCAATAGATTACAGCACTATTTCCTGTCATGTAATGCTACAGACATGTGCACACTACCTATCTAGGTACAAAGCAAATTTGATAATAGAAGTAAATTGGAAACTTTTTTGAAAATTGTATTCTCTATCTGAATAATGAAAGAAAAATTTTAGGTTTCATGATCCCTTTGAATGCTAATGACAGCTCTGAGCCCACTCAGTTGCTAACGACGGCTCAGAGTCGTTGCTAGCACTCTCCCACCTTGAGGGAGATCTGGGGGCTCCCACTCGCTCCTACCCCAGCGATCGTGCCTGCATAGTAACAGGCATCACCGGGGATTCACATTTTGCGTGATGACGTCACTGTGCAACTTTATTAACAAAATGACAATGTTAAGTATAGGGAAAGGGGGCATGATGCTTAGATGCCTGTATCTCAGGCATATAAGCAGCTACAGACCCACAAGACCCACCGTTGGAAAGGTAATCGCCTAACATTTCCAATAGTGTAAGTCTTGGGAATCTGAAAAACAAAACAAAACCCAAAAACCCTTAAAACAGATTAGCACCCAGGTGGGAAAGTGCTTAGCACTCAAAGGGTTAAACTAATTTCTCCTGAGGAATAGGCACTACTTACCCATAAAGCAAGGGGAGGCTTGCTTTATGGGTAAGTCCTATCACATCTTTTGCCACTGCTCCTTCATGAAACACGGCAGGTACAATGCTTTCATCACTGCAAACAGAGCCAGAGGCCCAATTCTAAAGGCTATAGAGTGTAATATTTCAGAAATCCCATTAAAGGGACAGTCTATACCTTACTTTGCAGAAGTCCCAAAAAAGGGAACTGATGGGGTGCGCTGCAAAATGAAAAAAGATACAAAAGTTTGTTCAATGTAAGATTACCACAGTCTGTTTCTCATTAGAACCGGATGGGTCTCCAGCTAGTGTAGCGCAATCAATATACAAACAATGATTCGGAGGCCGCTCCACTTGTACCCGGTGCGAGGGGAGATCTAAACAGATTGCATAAGAAAAAGAGGGCGCCTCATAGTGTGGTATGTAGCCAACAGGGAGATAGGATGTAAAATTACAAGGCTTACCAGAGAGTGTTGCACCGTCCTCTGACCGGTGCTATCGGGCAGACTAACACTCAACAGTGGTTAGTACACTGAATCAGGATGATCCTCAAACCACTGGTCGGCTGCTCCAGGGAATTCCCAATGATGATGACTGCTGTAGTATAATGTGAACAGCTCTGTGGGAAGCAGTTGTGTGTTGCGGTATAACTGATTACCCAAAAAAATGGGCTTGATAAAGGTTTGGAATTGAGGGACAACTTCCAAAGTGATAAGGTATAAAAACAACACTTTTATTTCGTTCTTGCAACGCGTTTCTCGACCATTCACAGGGTCGTTTCTTCAGGCAATACAAAACGGATAAAAGAGTATCTTCATTAGCAACATTAAATACACTTGTGATTATAAAAACGGAAGTTGTCACAGTTAAAACAAACCAATGATAACAATGGTTGGATCTGTCAGTATACAAACATTTCTAATTGAAAATATCTCAGGTGTCATTAATTAATAAACTCTAACTTGTGTGTGCTAGGTGTGAAAAAGAGAGGTTATAAAAATGGTCATTGAATTAAACTGTTGTTGGCGATATCTACATCTTTGTTAGAATCTGTCTTCATAGTATTTTAACACTGATTGAACCTTGTTACATTTGTTTCTTAAAATGAGTTCGATAAAAACTAACTGATAAGTGCTGTGTGTTAAATACAGGGGATGATTAATATTAGACCATATGAGAGACTTGTAGATTTATAATAAGAAAGAAAATATAACTCTTTGTTATCTTTTCCGTGAAAAAGAACAGTTATTTTAATTATGTGAGAGCTGCCATTTAATATTTAGCAGAGTGAGAATGCGAATGCAACACTGTCTAAATCGGATATGCATATTCTTAGCAATATCTACAGGTAGTATGAGGTTCGGGATGTAACCAGACGCCCAATGTCATTTTGTAACATAAAAGCAAAACCTTATATTAATCAAATATATAAATCTAAAATTCTAAAAATCTTAGGATGTCCCAATATTCAAGATTATCAAAAAAATCCAACTGGGTCTTAAAGTCCCTGTTTCAAGTGTGAATGGGTTAGAGAATTCAACATTAGTGCAAATAGTATTGTAAAGAGAATTTTTTTTTTTTTGGCGACTATCTACGCATAGATGATAAAAATACATTGTATCTGCGACCTCCTTAAAATATCAAAGTGTGCTAATCAACATTGATATTGATTTTAAATTGGATAAATTGGATAGTCTAGATTGGTGTAAGATAGTTGTCATTTGAGATGTCAAAAAATGTATGTATTCCGACCCAATGAAAAATATGTTATAATTTTAACTGCAAGAACGAAATAAAAGTGTTGTTTTTATACCTTATCACTTTGGAAGTTGTCCCTCAATTCCAAACCTTTATCAATCCCATTTTCTGGGGTTATCAGTTATACCGCAACACACAACTGCTTCCCACAGAGCTGTTCACATTATACTACAGCAGTCATCATCATTGGGAATTCCCTGGAGCAGCCGACCAGTGGTTTGAGGATCATCCTGATTCAGTGTACTTACCACTGTTGAGTGTTAGTCTGCCGGTTAGCACCGGTCAGAGGACGGTGCAACACTCTATGGTAAGCCTTGTAATTTTACATCCTATCTCCCTGTTGGCTAAATACCACACTATGAGGCGCCCTCTTTTTCTTTTGCAATCTATACCTTACTTTAGATTAAGCTGCAAATATCTTCCTGCACCCTTTCTATATCATGTAACAGTAACAGAAAATGTATTTTAAAATTACTATTGTTTCTGGTCACTTTGAAATGGCTGCCAAGCTCCGCCCACTGACATCAAGATATGCACTCTGCGGAATAGCATTGACAGTCTGTTCTTTTGTAACTAGTAAGGCCTTTAATGCAGCCCATTATCTTCCACCATTACAAATAAATAAAAGCAGTTCTGTTTCAAATACACTCACTTTATAATGGTTCATTTTATACTGGTTCACAAAAAACATAAATTATGTTTACCTGATAATTTCATTTCCATCTGTACGAGGAGAGTCCACGGCTTCATTCATTACTTGTGGGAATACAGAACCTAGCCACCAGAAGGAGGCAAAGACACCCCAGCCAAAGGCTTAAATACCTCCCCAACTCCCCCCATCCCCCCAGTCATTCTGCCGAGGGAACAAGGAACATTAGGAGAAATATCAGGGTATAAATGGTGCCAGAAGAAAAACAAAATAAATTTAGGTCCGCCCAATGGAGAACCGGGCGGGAGTCGTAGTCTCTCCTCGTACAGATGTAAATGAAATTATCAGGTAAGCATAATTTATGAGGAGAGTCCGCGGCTTCATTCATTACATGTGGGAAACAAATACCCAAGCTCTAGAGGACACTGAATGAAAACGGGAGGGTAAAAATAGGTGGACCATAGTCTGAGGGCACCACAGCCTGAAAAACCTTTCTCCCAAAAGCCGCTTCAGTCAAAACAAAAACGTCAAATTTGTAAAACCTTGAAAAAGTATGTAAGGAGGACCAGGTAGCCCCTTACAAATCTGCTCCATAGAGGCCTCATTCTTGAAGGCCCAAGAAGAAGCCACAGCTCTAGTTGAGTGAGTTGTAATCCAGTGAGGTGGCTTATGACCCGCTGTCTCATAAGCCAAGCGAATCATGCTCTTCAGACAAAAAGATAGGGAAGTAGAAGAAGCCTTCTGCCCTTTGTGCTTCTCCGAATATACAACAAACAAACAATGCTGAAGTCTGTCTGAAATCCTTCGTAGCCTGAAAATAAAATAAAATTTCAAAGCTCAAAGCACATCCAAGTTATAAAGTAAGCGTTCTTTTGAAGAAGGGTTAGGACACAAGGAAGGAACTACAATCTCCTGATTGATGTTGTGATCAGACACAACCTTATGGATAAATCCCAAGCCAGTGCGAAGGACAGCCTTATCTGCATGAAAAACCAGGTAAGGAGGCTCACATTGCAAGGCCACCAACTCAGAAACTCTGCGTGCCAAAGCAATAGCCAGTAGAAAAAGAACCTTCCAAGACAGTATATTAATGCCAAGAAAATGCATAGGCTCAAACGGAGCCCTCTGAAAAACCATAATTACCAGATTCAAACTGCAAGGAGGAGCAGAGTATCTAAATACAGGCCTGATCCTGGATAGAGCCTGAACAAAAGACTGTATATCAGGAAGCTCAATGAGCTTCTTGTGTAACAACACAGAATAAGTAGGTCCTCCACACCTGATGATAGATGCATCGAGTGACCGGCTTCCTGGCTTAAATGAGAGTATCAACCACACTCTCAGAAAACCCTCTCCTGGCTAAGACTAAGCGTTCAATCTCCATACAGTCAGCCTCAGAGAATCTAGATTTTGATGCACAAAGGGGCCCTGTACCAGCAGATCCCTGCGACAGGACAACCTCCATGAAAGAGACAATGACATCCCCACCAGATCCGCAAACCACATCCTCTGCGGCCATGATGGAGCAATCAGAATAGTTGATTCTTGCTCCTGCTTGATGCGGCCCACTACTTGAGGAAGAGGTGGTAACGGTGGAAATATGTAGACTAGGTTGAATCCCCAAGGCACTGCTAAGGCATCTATCAGTTCTGTCAGGGAATCCCTGGACCACGACCCGTATCTGGGTAGCTTGAAGTTGAGTCTGGACGCCATGAGATCTATCTCCGGCGTTCCCGACCTGTTGCATATCTCTGCAAACCCTTCGGAATGGAGAGACCATTCCTCCGGATGAAGGATTGTCTGCTGAGAAAATCCGCTTCCCAGATGTCCACACCCGGAATGTGGATTGCTGACAGCGAACATATGTGGGTCTCCGCCCACTCCAGAATCCAAGATACTTCCCTCATTGCTAGGAAGCTTCTTGTTCCCCCCTGATGGTTGATGTAAGCCACCGAGGTTATATTGTCTGATTGGAATCAGATAAATTGGGACAAACCCAGTAAGGGCCAAGCCTTCAGAGCATTGAATATTGCCCGAAGGTCTAGAATGTTGAACGGGAGGGAGCTCTCCTCCTGCGTCCACAGGCCCTGTGCCTTCTTGGTGCCCCAAACAGCTCCCCATCCTGACAGACTTACTTCTGTAATCACAGTCACCCAGGATGGTCTTAAAAAGGATGTCCCTCGGGACAGAATATCCGGACAGAGCCACCAAGAGAGCGATTCTCTCGACCGGTTGTCCAGAAAAAATCTTTTGAGACAGATCCATCCACATGCACAGTCGCAAAGGCCTGAAGTGGAACCAGGCAAAGAGAACGATGTCCATGTTGGACACCATGAGACCAATCACCTCCATACACTGAGCCACAGATGGCCTTAAGGAGGTCAGGAGGTCAACCTGAAGAAGCTAGCTTGCAACTTCTCTGCTCTGTTAGAAATATCCTCATGTCTATGGAATCTATTATCGTGCCTAGGAATTCTACCCTGGTGCTTGGAATAAGAGAACTCCTTTCTCCATTTATCTTCCCTCCGAGGGATCGAAAAAAACAGAGGAGAGATTCCGAATGATCTTCCGCCAGACGAAACAATGGTGCTTGTACCAGAATATTGTCCAAGTAAGGAGCTACTGCTACCATACCATAGACCATCAGACCATAACACCTTTTCCCACATGCTTTTGGGAGACGTCAGGTGTGTTTTTGCAAAATTTAGCCGGGCTTGGATGTTTTTCTTCATAAGAAAAGGCTTCCGTCTTGCCACTCTACCTCATAGCCCAGACATATGAAGAATAAGAGAGATTGTGTCACATGTACCACACAGCCAGTACTTGCCAGATATTCCTGAAGCTCCTTTAATGTTGCTGTAGGCCTCTTAGCAGCCTCCCAGACCAGTTTTCTTCTCGTCTTTTCATCAATTTTGGAGGGACATCCAGTTCTTGGTAATGTCACTGTTGCACCATATTTTCTCCACTTGATGATGACGGTCATCACTGTGTTCCATGGTATATCTAATGCCTTGGAAATTCTTTTGTACCCTTCTCCTGACTGATACCTTTTAACAATGAGATCCCTCTGATGCGTTTGAAGCTCTCTGCGGACCATGGCTTTTGCTGTAGGATGTGACTAAGAAAATGTCAGGAAAGACCTACTAGAACAGCTGAACTTTATTTGGGGTTAATCAGAGGCACTTTAAATGATGGCAGGTGTGTACTGACTCCTATTTCACATGATTTTGAATGCGATTGCTTTAATTCTAAACACGGCTACATCCCCAGTTATAAGGGTATACACTTATGCAACCACATTATTTTAGGTTTTTTTTGTTTACTTTCCTCCACCTAAAAGATTTCAATTTGTTTTCAATTGAGTTGTACAGTTTAAAGGTCACATTAAAAGGTGGGAAAAGTTCTGAAATTATTTATCTTTGTCTCATTATTTTACAGCACAGAAACCTGACATTTTAACAGGGGTGTGTAGACTTTTTATATCAAATATATATATATATATATACATACACACACACACACACACACAGTATATACATACATACATACATACATACATACATACACATGCAAAAGTTTAGACACCCCTGATAATTTCTATGATTTTCATTTATAAATAATTGGGTATTTGGATCAGCAATTTCATTTTGATCTATCAAATAACTGAAGGACACAGTAATATTTCAGTAGTGAAATGAGGTTTATTGGATTAACAGAAAATGTGCAATATGCATCAAAACGAAATTAGACAGGTGCATAAATTTGGGATCCCCAACAGAAATATTGCATCAATATTTAGTAGAGCCTCCTTTAACAGAAATAACCTCTAGACGCTTCCTATAGCCTGTACTGAGTGTCTGGATTCTGGATGAAGGTATTTTGGACAATTTCTCCTTGCAAAACATCTCCAGTTCAGTTAAGTTTGATGGTTGCCGAGCATGGACAGCCCGCTTCAAATCACCCCACAGATTTTTAATGATATTCAGGTCTGGGGACTGGGATGGCCATTCCAGAACATTGTACTTGTTCCTTTGCATAAATGCCAGAGTAGATTTTGAGCAGTGTTTTGGGTCGTTGTCTTGTTGAAATATCCAGCCCCGGGGTAACTTTAACTTTGTGACTGATTCCTCAACATTATTCTCAAGTATCTGCTGATATTGAGTGGAATCCATGTGACCCTCAACTTTAACAAGATTCCCAGTACTGGCACTGGCCACACAGCCCCACAGCATGATGGAACATCCACCAAATTTTACTGTGGGTAGCAAGTGTTTGTCTTGGAATGCTGTGTCCTTTTGCCGCCATGCATAACGCCCCTTGTTATGATTAAATAACTCAATCTTTGTTTCATCAGTCCACAGCACCTTCTTACAAAATGAAGCTGGCTTGTCCAAATGTGCGTTTGCAAACCTCAAGTGACTCTGTTTATGGCGTGTGCAGAAAAGGCTTCTTCCGCATCACTCTCCCATGCAGCTTCTCCTTGTGCAAAGTGCGCTGAATTGTTGAATGATGCACAGTGACACCATCTGCAGCAAGATGATGTTGTAGGTCTTTGGAGGTGGTCTGTGGGCTGTTTTTGACCATTTTCACCATCCTTTGCCTCTCCGATATTTTACTTGGCCTGCCACTTCTGGCCTTAACAAGAACTGTGCCTGTGGTCTTCCATTTCCTCACTATGTTCATCACAGTGGACACTGACAGCTTAAATCTCTGCAATAGCTTTTTGTAGCCTTCCCCTAAACCATAATGTTGAACAATCTTTGTTTTCAGGTCATTTGAGAGTTGTTTTAAGGCCACCAAGTTGCCACTCTTCAGAGGAGAGTCAAAGAGAACAACAACTTGTAATTGGCCACCTTAAATACCTTTTCTCATGATTGGATGCACCGGTCTATGAAGTTCAAGACTCAATGAGCTCACCAAACCAATTGTGTGTTCCAATTAATCAGTGCTAGGTAGTCACAGGTATTCAAATCAACAAAATGACAAGGGTGCCCAAATGTATGCACCTGTCTAATTTCATTTTGATGCATATTGCACATTTTCTGTTAATCCAATAAACCTCATTTCACTACTGAAATATTACTGGCCTAGATTTGGAGTTTGGCGTTAGCCGTGAAAACCAGCGTTAGAGGCTCCTAACGCTGGTTTTAGGCTAACTCCGGTATTTGGAGTCACTCAAAATAGGGTCTAACGCTCACTTTTCAGCCGCGACTTTTCCATACCGCAGATCCCCTTACGTCAATTGCGTATCCTATCTTTTCAATGGGATCTTTCAAACTCCGGTATTTAGAGTCGTGTCTGAAGTGAGCGTTAGACATCTAACGACAAAACTCCAGCCGCAGGAAAAAAGTCAGTAGTTAAGAGCTTTCTGGGCTAACGCCGGTTCATAAAGCTCTTAACTACTGTACTCTAAAGTACACTAACACCCATAAACTACCTATGTACCCCTAAACCGAGGCCCCCCCACATTGCCGCCACTCGATTAAAATTTTTTAACCCCTAATCTGCCGACCGCCACCTACGTTATACTTATGTACCCCTAATCTGCTGCCCCTAACACCGCCGACCCCTGTATTATATTTATTAACCCCTAATCTGCCCCCCACAACGTCGCCGCCAGCTACCTACAATAATTAATCCCTAATCTGCCGACCGCAAAGCGCCGCCATCTACATTATAGCTATGTACCCCTAATCTGCTGCCCCTAACACCGCCGACCAATATATTATATTTATTAACCCCTAATCTGCCCCCCACAACGTCGCCTCCACCTGCCTACACTTATTAACCCCTAATCTGCCGAGCGGACCGCACCGCTACTATTATAAAGTTATTAACCCCTAATCTGCCTCACTAACCCTATAATAAATAGTATTAACCCCTAATCTGCCCTCCCTAACATCGCCAACACCTAACTTCAATTATTAACCCCTAATCTGCCGACCGGAGCTCACCGCTATTCTAATAAATGTATTAACCCCTAAAGCTAAGTCTAACCCTAACACTAACACCCCCCTAAATTAAATATAATTTTAATCTAACGAAATTAATGAACTCTTATTAAATAAATTATTCCTATTTAAAGCTAAATACTTACCTGTAAAATAAACCCTAATATAGCTACAATATAACGAATAATTACATTGTAGCTATTTTAGGATTAATATTTATTTTACAGGCAACTTTGTAATTATTTTAACCAGGTACAATAGTTATTTAATAGTTAAGAACTATTTAATAGCTAAAATAGTTAAAATAATTACAAATTTACCTGTAAAATAAATCCTAACCTAAGTTACAATTAAACCTACCACTACACTATCAATAAATAAATTAAATTAAATACCTATAATTATCTACAATTAAACCTACCACTACACTATCAATAAATTAATTAAATAAAATACCTACAATTATCTACAATTAAACCTAACACTACACTATCAATAAATAAATTAAATACAATACCTACAAATAACTACAATGAAATAAACTATATAAAGTACAAAAAATAAAAAAGAACTAAGTTACAAAAAATAAAAAAATATTTACAAACATAAGAAAAATATTACAACAATTTTAAACTAATTACACCTACTCTAAGCCCCCTAATAAAATAACAAAGCATGCCCCAAGAAATTCAGCTCTTTTGCCTGTAAAAAAAAACATACAATACCCCCCCAACATTACAACCCACCACCCACATACCCCTAATCTAACCCAAACCCCCCTTAAATAAACCTAACACTAAGCCCCTGAAGATCTTCCTACCTTGTCTTCACCCTACAAGGTTCACCGATCCGTCCTGAAGAGCTCCTCCGATGTCCTGATCCAAGCCCAAGCGGGGGGCTGAAGAGGTCCATGATCCGGCTGAAGTCTTCATCCAAGCGGGAGCTGAAGAGGTCCATGATCCGGATGAAGTCTTCATCCAAGCGGGAGCTGAAGAGGTCCATGATCCGGATGAAGTCTTCTATCAACGGCATCTTCAATCTTCTTTCTTCCGGATCCATCTTGCAGACCTCCGACGCGGAACATCCTCTTCTCCCGACGCCTACTAGCCGAATGACGGTTCCTTTAAGGGACGTCATCCAAGATGGCGTCCCTCGAATTCCGATTGGCTGATAGGAGTCTATCAGCCAATCGGAATTAAGGTAGGAATATTCTGATTGGCTGATGGAATCAGCCAATCAGAATCAAGATCAATCCGATTGGCTGATCCAATCAGCCAATCAGATTGAGCTCGCATTCTATTGGCTGATCGGAACAGCCAATAGAATGCAAGCTCAATCTGATTGGCTGATCGAATCAGCCAATCGGATTGAACTTGATTCTGATTGGCTGATTCCATCAGCCAATCAGAATATTCCTACCTTAATTCCGATTGGCTGATAGACTCCTATCAGCCAATCGGAATTCGAGGGACGCCATCTTGGATGACGTCCCTTAAAGGAACCGTCATTCGGCTAGTAGGCGTCGGGAGAAGAGGATGTTCCGCGTCGGAGGTCTGCAAGATGGATCCGGAAGAAAGAAGATTGAAGATGCCGTTGATAGAAGACTTCATCCGGATCATGGACCTCTTCAGCTCCCGCTTGGATGAAGACTTCATCCGGATCATGGACCTCTTCAGCTCCCGCTTGGATGAAGACTTCAGCCGGATCATGGACCTCTTCAGCTCCCGCTTGGATGAAGACTTCAGCCGGATCATGGACCTCTTCAGCCCCCCGCTTGGGCTTGGATCAGAACATCGGAGGAGCTCTTCAGGACGGATCGGTGAACCTGGTAGGGTGAAGACAAGGTAGGAAGATCTTCAGGGGCTTAGTGTTAGGTTTATTTAAGGGGGGTTTGGGTTAGATTAGGGGTATGTGGGTGGTGGGTTGTAATGTTGGGGGGGGGTATTGTATGTTTTTTTTTACAGGCAAAAGAGCTGAATTTCTTTGGGCATGCCCCGCAAAGGGCCCTGTTCAGGGCTGGTAAGGTAAAAGAGCTTTGAAATGTAGTAATTTAGAATAGGGTAGGGCATTTTGTTATTTTTTGGGGGTCTTTGTTATTTTATTAGGGGGCTTAGAGTAGGTGTAATTAGTTTAAAATTGTTGTAATATTTTTCTTATGTTTGTAAATATTTTTTTATTTTTTGTAACTTAGTTCTTTTTTATTTTTTGTACTTTAGTTAGTTTATTTCATTGTAGTTATTTGTAGGAATTGTATTTAATTTATTTATTGATAGTGTAGTGTTAGGTTTAATTGTAACTTAGGTTAGGATTTATTTTACAGGTAATTTTGTTATTATTATAACTAGGTAACTATTAAATAGTTCTTAACTATTTAATAGCTATTGTACCTGGTTAAAATAAATACAAAGTTACCTGTAAAATAAATATTAATCCTAAAATAGCTACAATGTAATTATAATTTATATTGTAGCTATATTAGGATTTATTTTACAGGTAAGTATTTAGCTTTAAATAGGAATAATTTATTTAATAAGAGTTAATTAATTTCGTTAGATTAAAATTATATTTAATTTAGGGGGGTGTTAGTGTTAGGGTTAGACTTAGCTTTAGGGGTTAATACATTTATTATAGTAGCGGTGAGCTCCGGTCGGCAGATTAGGGGTTAATGTTTGAAGTTAGGTGTTGGCGATGTTAGGGAGGGCAGATTAGGGGTTAATACTATTTATTATAGGGTTAGTGATGCGGATTAGGGGTTAATAACTTTATTATAGTAGCGCTCAGGTCCGCTCGGCAGATTAGGGGTTAATAAGTGTAGGCAGGTGGAGGCGACGTTGAGGGGGGCAGATTAGGGGTTAATAAATATAATATAGGGGTCGGCGGTGTTAGGGGCAGCAGATTAGGGGTACATAAGGATAATGTAAGTAGCGGCGGTTTACGGAGCGGCAGATTAGGGGTTAAAAATAATATGCAGGGGTCAGCGATAGCGGGGGCGGCAGATTAGGGGTTAATAAGTGTAAGGCTAGGGCTGTTTAGACTCGGGGTACATGTTAGGGTGTTAGGTGCAGACGTAGGAAGTGTTTCCCCATAGCAAACAATGGGGCTGCGTTAGGAGCTGAACGCGGCTTTTTTGCAGGTGTTAGGTTTTTTTCCAGCTCAAACAGCCCCATTGTTTCCTATGGGGGAATCGTGCACGAGCACGTTTTTGAGGCTGGCCGCTTGCGTAAGCAACTCTGGTATCGAGAGTTGAAGCTGCGTTAAAAATGCTCTACGCTCCTTTTTTGGAGCCTAACGCAGCCTTTTTGTGGACTCTCAATACCAGAGTTATTTTTATGGTGCGGCCAGAAAAAAGCCGGCGTTAGCTACGCGGGTCGTTACCGACAAAACTCCAAATCTAGCCGACTGTGTCCTTCAGTTATTTGATAGATCAAAATTAAATTGCTGATCCAAACACCCAATTATTATTTATAAATGAAAATCATGGAAATAGTCAGGGGTGCCCAAACTTTTGCATACAACTGATATATCTATACATACACAGGTATAGATATATACAAGAATATCAATTTATAAATATATTGAACATATTCTGCTATGTGCAAAACATTGGAATGTGAAATATTTACAGTAAATACACAGTATTTTATGAGTGGTCAGGTACTCACACACTTTTGAGCTATAACTCAGCTCTTAGTGGATAGACAGGTAGTTATCAGTCCCCTCTGCACTCCCTCTTGGTGCATGTCTTATCTTCCGCTCAGTAACATTAATCATGAACATACCACATGCACAATGCACTGAAAAGTAGAATAGCCAAGAACACAGCAGTAAAACAGTTCTTACTATGTCCTTAAAGGGACACTGTAGTCAAAAATCGATTTGTTATATTTCAATAGTATACCTGTCAATCAAAAGATTTTCAATGCAGATCATGTTGTAAATATTTATCGTTTATTACATATAAGTCTTCGAAATATTACAGTTTTCCAAACCCACTGATTTTCTGTCCGTTACCAATTTCCAATCCTGGGTGACAACTCGAGTTGGAAGATGGCGATTCCTTGACGCAATGCACATGCGCGAGTTAGCGCAACGTCATTGCATACATTATTTTTATTCCTCTCTCGGTCATGTTGACTTTGCCGCAATATGCGCATGCGATAGTAAGCAAATACAAATGCGCATGAGTAGACCGACGCAATTATATTGTAATTACATGCAAATAATCGCTGTCCCATTGGCAATTATGTTATCCCTTAGACGGCCCACATTTGAGGGCTGGATGACGTGATGTCATGGGGGACGACGTTATTTTAGTAATAAAGGGAGCTTCGTTTCTGCACATAATAAGGTACATTAAATTTGTTTGATCATTGCAATTGTATTAGTATGTTTCGTTTTGCATGGGAAAATCAAGTTAGTAATCCTTTAGAAATAGCAAACTCCAACGATCGTTTTACCACTTTCCTAGTGTCTTTTTAAGATTAATATTCCATTAATCTGAATGAAGTGAGCGCCTATATCTAAGGCTGAGATAAATGGGTGGATAGATCAATATTTATTAACACAGATAATAGATATACAATAAAAACAATATTTGTTAAAACATCATGGATCCATGAATAGCATAAGATATAATGAGCATAAAATATAATGAGCACATGTACTTAAAATTCTGTTAATATTTGCATAAAAAGCAGTATTAATCACATAAATGCTTGGAATAGCATAAAAGCAGCAGTATAAATCACATGAATTCTGAAACGCATGTGCACAACAACCTAAATAAATAAATAAATAAATAAGCCCCAAAAATGAGTGTCCAATAAGGTGGGTAAAAGTAGTGACTGTGGCATCTACTTATCAAGCTGTCGACTTTCTAGCATTCAACGGCACAAATACGCTCGCCTAAGATCGCTGCCGTGGACCTGAATACATTCTCCAAAGTTATCAAAAAAGCCCTACCCTATACTAAAATACAAATAGCCGGGGGGGCGGAGTTAACCGCCTAACTAGTTGGTCCCATTTCTATAGAGCTCCGGCTCCAACTATTATAAAAGAGACTCATATGACTTATTTCATAGCTCAAACTCATCTGGATTGAGTCCCATTGATAGAAATCACTTTCAGAACGAGCTGGAGAAGCCTTTATAAGCCTTATAATATTTTATTGGACGACTATTGGCATAGTGGATAAGGCTTTCGAGATAATCAAAATGGCGGAGCCTTCGTGTGAACAGAGACTTATAGGTGTATTGGAGGAATGCTTTTCACATTTCAGGCAAGAACTTGCAAGAGTGTTTGGGCAGGAACCGGCAGAAGAAGCAACTTCTAAAGATTCTAAGAGAATACAGTGCTTTCCCGAGGGTAATCTGCAATATTGCTGTGTGACTCACCCTTGCGATATCGGAAGCGAAGCTGTCTTGAAGCGGGAAGGGAGCTTTGGGTCTACACTGAACTATCTGATCTCGGATGTGGCAGATGTCCACCTGGATGGACACAAGGTCCGGTATTTGGGTCATACCGTCCAATTACAGGCCCTGAGTGAGCACATGGCGGGGCCGTATCTAAACCTGACTAAACAACAAGAGAGCTTTTGGCCTAAGCATACTTACTTTGAAGCTCTGGAGTCAAGCATTGGAGAGACTTCAGCAGACGAGGGTAATCCTCTTGTGCTTTTAAACCAGGGCTCCTGGCTACCGTTCATACCGGAGAGTGACCCACCCGTAAGTAAACAAAGTGCCGTCCTATCATTACATGGAGGAAGGAGACCCTGTCCTAATGCACTGGAAACCTATCTTCTAATACTGGAAAGCGCAACACCAGAGAGACCCAGCGCTAGTGGTCCGGTTAGTCGATGGGGTAGAGTATCTATAGACTGGATAAAGGAACTATGCACTGCAGATCTCTTATTCTTCTGTGGAACCGCTGCTTGGATTCTTGGCATTGGATTAGGATGACTTATAGATGTACCCCCACGCTGCTACTTGGAGTAATGACGTAGTTCCAAAAATATACCCGTTGTTAATGCTGTGCAATGTTTTATGTTTGGTCTGGTTATTATGTAGGTTTACAATTGTTTTATATAAGCTAGTTTCTGAAGCCATTGTTTAGCTGAATTAATGTTTCAGGTTTGCGCTATACACCCCGTGCACTCATCCTGAGCAGACTGTAATGCATTGTCTTGGGACATGATCTCTTTATGCAGTGAATATTGTGCAGAGTCCGGTGCATATCTGATGAGACTTTATGTTAGTTTGACAGTTCACCTCAGTTTGCCTGTTCTACAGTTACCGGTACTGTTCTACACATGCTAATGCACATATACCACATCCTAGAGTGGAGTTATACTTGCTGACTCTTAATATGTTGCCCTGTTTCTACCAACTCGCAGGGCTCTATATGTTCCATATGATCCTTGCTTTCTATGTCAAGCGACAGCTTAGTCTAATGTTAATGTATATTTACCTCTAGATATAATAGCAAAGTGATAAGTGACAATGTTCTACCATGCACAGTTTGACATATCATTTTCTATTTACTTCATATGTTAGTTTTAACAGCAAGGAACTGTTGTACTGGCTTATATTTATATGTTATAAGAAGGTATTAGCTATGCTGGTGCAACTTGGGTATGCAGTAATTAGCCGCCCATATATATTATTTTATATTTTTATTCCCCATCCTTGTGGTTAGTTTCCTATTCATACTCTGGCGCGGGCTGATTATTTTCAATTTTTATTTTTTGATCTATATGTCTATACCGGACATGTCCACTAGATGGGAGTACAACCACAATTCTACATTCACCAGAGAAGTGGGGTTTTTATTTTTGTTTTTGTTTATATTTCTAGCGCAGCAGTGAGTTGCAGTATGAAAAAGCTTATGCTGAACTCCTAGAGACTTTCTAGATCGTATGAGACTCTGGTAAGACAGGCTAAGTAGCAGCTGATATTTTTCATTGTAAGATACTACAGGAAACAGGGTTATCCATATCATGTATGTATTTTCTGTAAAGATATTTGTATATTTTATTCTTCAGAAATTATGCGAGTGCAGGGTTTCTAGTTGTATTATGTACATACATATATTTCTATGGGTCTTTCTTAACCTATGGGATCTTCCAGATTGTTCCACATGCTGTATACATGTTCTGAATTTAGCCTTCCCCCTGGAATATTAACAGACATAGTATGGAACATAGCTTTTGCAGGTCTCTGGGTGGGTTCTGACAGGGTTGATAGATATCCAGAGGTTCTTAAGATAATTAGGTATTTGGGGACTGGGCTGTCAGCGGCCGAGATGGCCCAGCCTTGACTATGTAGTAAATGATATTGAAGATTCTCCTTAACAATATTAACACCCCAGGCACTCCAGAATATATTTATATAAGTTAACCACTACTATTACTTTAACAGCGCGACCAGGGTTTCCTCATAATTTTCCCCCAAATAGTTCCGTATTTATTTATTTATTTATTTATTTTATTTACATACTGCTCATTCTTAAACTCTTTGTGGCAGCGATGAACATTTATTTAACGTTCTTGCGAGTCATAAAAAAAAACAAAAAAAGAAAAAAAAAAACGTGAGACAAACTCCCTGCAATTTTATTGACTCTTTAATGGGTCCTGTATAAGCAAGGAAGTTAAGCTTCTGTATACCTTTATAGAGAATATGATATACCTCCTCTGAAGACGTTATAGAGTACATATTGTATGAGTCCTTTATATTATGACAAACTCCGTTCCCCCATCATATAGCTTAATGATTAAGCAAAGGGGCACAGACCCCATACGAAACTCCCTAAACTTTGGATAAAACTTATTATACACAGCAGTTGTTGATATAATCCCCCCCTACTCTCTATGAGGCATGATTATAAACATTTTACATGCTCTATCTGGTATAGTCATGTTCTATTAGTTTCAATAGCACCTAAAAGGTCCATAGGGGACCTTATATTCTTGTAAACCTCCTTATATTCGCTATAATAGATGTGTTAATGGTCCGAAAGAGACCCTATTTTTAGTTAGGAGGCAAAAAACTGAGGATTACCACTAGATAATATTCCTATATTTCTTTTGGTTGTATTAAGTAGTTGTTGCTTAGATAGTTGGTAACAATGTGGTACTAATCATATTTTCTTTTGTCCACATATCTGTGCCTTCTTTTTCTAATGTCTCTTCTATGCTAAGGAATATATAATATGTACATTTTATACTGTTTGATTTGTTATAGTGGATTGTCTGTATGTATATTCTAATCCTCAATAAAAATATTTAAAAAAAAAAAAAAATACAAATAGCCCTTAAAAGGGCTTTTTGCAGGGCATTGCCCCAAAGTAATCAGCTCTTTTACCTGAAAAAAAGTACAATACCCCCCAACATTAAAACCCATCATCCACACCCCCAACCCTACTCTAAAACCCACCCAATCCCCCCTTAATAAAACCTAACACTAACCCCTTGAAGATCACCCAACCTTGAGCCGTCTTCACCCAACCGGGCCGAAGTCATCAACGAAGCCAGGCAGAAGTGGTCCTCCAGACGGGCAGAAGTCTTCATCCAGGCGGCATCTTCTATCTTCATCCATCCGGCGCGAAGCGGGTCCATCTTCAAGACATCCGATGCAGAGCATCCTCTTCCAACGACATCCGACGACTGAATGAATGTTCCTTTAAATGACGTCATCCAAGATGGTGTCCCTTGAATTCCGATTGGCTTATAGAATTCTATCAGAACAGCCAATAGAATGCAAGCTCAATCCTATTGGCTGATTTGATCAGCCAATAGGATTGAACTTCAGTCCTATTGGCTAATTGCATCAGCCAATAGGATTTTTCCTACCTTAATTCCGATTGGCTGATAGAATTCTATCAGCTAATCGGAATTCAAGGGACGCCATCTTGGATGACATCATTTAAAGGAACATTCATTCAGTCGTCGGATGTCGTTGGAAGAGGATGCTCCGCGTTGGATGTCTTGAAGATGGACCCGCTCCGCGCCGGCTTGGATGAAGATAGAAGATGCCGCCTGGATGAAGACTTCTGCCTGTCTGGAGGACCTCTTCTGCCCGGCTTGGATGAAGACTTCTGCCCGTCTGGAGGACCACTTCTGCCCGGCTTCGTTGAGGACTTCGGCCTGGTTGGGTGAAGATGTCTCAAGGTAGGGTGATCTTCAAGGGGTTAGTGTTAGGTTTTATTAAGGGGGGATTGGTGGGTTTTAGAGTAGGGTTGGGTGTGTGGGTGGTGGGTTTTAATGTTGGGGGGGTATTGTACTTTTTTTTTCAGGTAAAAGAGCTGATTACTTTGGGGCAATGTCCCGCAAAAAGCCCATTTAAGGGCTATTTGTAATTTAGTATAGGGTAGGGCTTTTTATTATTTTGGGGGGCTTTTTTATTTTATTAGGGGGATTAGATTAGGTGTAATTAGTTTAAAAAAACTTGTAATTATTTTATTATTTTCTGTAATTTAGTGTTTGTTTTTTGTACTTTAGATAATTTTATTTAATTTTATTTAATTGTATTTAGTTTAGGGAATTAATTTAATTGTAGTGTAGTGTTAGGTGTAATTGTAACTTAGGTTAGGTTTTATTTTACAGGTATATTTGTCTTTATTTTAACTAGGAAGTTATTAAATAGTTAATAACTATTTTATAACTATTTACCTAGTTAAAATAAATACAAACTTGCCTGTAAAATAAAAATAAATCCTAAAATAGCTACAATGTAACTATAAGTTATATTGTAGCTATCTTAGGGTTTATTTTATAGGTAAGTATTTAGTTTTAAATAGGAATCATGTAGTTAATGCTAGGAATATTTATTTAGATATATTTAAATTATATTTAAGTTAGGGGGTGTTAGGGTTAGGCTTAGGGGTTAATAAATTAAATATAGTGGCGGCGGTGTGGGGGGGCATATTAGGGGTTAATAAATATAATGTAGGTGGCGGCGGTGTAGGGGGGGCAGATTAGGGGTGTTTAGACTCAGGGTACATGTTAGGGTGTTAGGTGTACATGTTCCCATAGGAATCAATGGGATATCGGGCAGCAGCGAACATAAGCTCTCGCTGCTTTCCGACTCCCATTGATTCCTGCGGCGGATTGAAAACCAGGTACGCTGGGCCGGAATAGTGCCGAGCGTACCTGGTAGAAATTTGATAACTTCCAAAAGTAGTCAGATTGTGCCGAACCTGTGTTCGGAACATCTGTAGTGACGTAAGCATCTATCTGTGTCGGACTGAGTCCGGCGGATCGTATGTTACGTCACTAAATTCTACTTTTGCCGGTCTGTAGGGTTTGATAACTAAGACGAATCAGGCTCCCCACAAATACGCTGCGGAATTCCAGCGTATTTGCGGTTGATGGCTTGATAAATACATGCCTGTGTGTAAAGTCTCAAGGTGCTTGTGCACGTGTTCAAGTGCATATTTGATGAGTGTGTCCAAATATCCAAATGTGAAAAAAAAAGATGATGAATATAAAATATAAAAAATTCCAAAAAAGCCAAATAGTGACAAAAATGCAAAATTAAAAATAAGAAAAAAAAAAAAAAGAGAAATATGAAAAATATTAAATATAAAATATGTAAAAAAATGTGTAAGTTTAGAGTGGAAGTGGCCAAAGTGTTGTAGTGAACTTCTGGTGTCTCCTTGTTAGTGAAATCCCATCTGTAGATTTAGAATATTCTGAGTAATCCTGTATAAAACAAAAAGAATAATAGTGCAAAACAGAACACCTTATTAAGGTATCAGAAATGTGCTTACCAGCAGTACGTCTACACGTTTCGGCCTGATAACAGGCCTTTTTCAAGACTATAAAACTGGGTAAGCAGTGGTAGCTTTTATAGGGTAAATGGTGCAATCACTAATGAATGTTTGGGCGCCAAAAGTGGATTGAGGTCCGCCCCCTTCCTGTGTGGTGTGTTGTGGGTATCGGCAAAAATTAAAATTTGTTCAGCAAATTTCTTTGGTAGTACTGACTTATATGTGCTTATAATAGTATCCTAAACTGACATATATAGGTTAAGTCTGTTTATTATTTAATGTTTGGTAGTTTGTAATGTCCTGGCTGTTATGTTTGTTTCTCATGGGCCGAGTACCCGCAACGTCATATCCGGTTTCGGATCCGGGATGTCATTTCCGGTTTAACTCGGGAGGTGTTGTAGAAAAGTTATCCGGACTTACAGGGTGGATCTGTTCTTTAGAAATGGGCTTAATGTAAAATGTTAATGGATATATATGGAGATTTGATGTGCTTAGATTGTGATAGTTTACCATACTATTACGTAATGGCAAACAGATCTGTTTTTTCAAATCGGTAATATATAGATCCTTGTTGGACCGGAAGTGAGCTACATTGTGTCTGACAGTAGGAGCAATATAATTACACAATATACAGAACATTTGCAGGCAAATAATGTGCACAAATAGGCACATGAAATAGGATAAACTGTAATCTCACAAAAATATGAGATACATACTTCTATGGCCTATAGGTGCATATAGCAAATAATACATTCAGATTTTTAATGGACAGAGATTTAAATAAAAAGTTAACAACGATATGGGGAATAAATACTTTTAAAACAGATGAAATATTGCGCATATAAAAATGCAGTAGTCAGGCAATATGAGACAGACTGCGACTGATAAAGGTTAAAACTAAAAATACGAAAATAGACGACAATATAATACATTCTTGAAACAAGATGGATCTAGCATACAGGGATAAAGTATACATAAAGTAGAATCTTGTACATTTATAAAATTATGGATTATGACAGTACAAGGATATGGCAGTGCAGGACAGACTAAAAAAACATAATTTATGCTTACCTGATAAATTTATTTCTCTTGTAGTGTGTTCAGTCCACGGGTTATCCATTACTTATGGGATATATTCTCCTTCCCAACAGGAAGTTGCAAGAGGATCACCCAAGCAGAGCTGCTATATAGCTCCTCCCCTCACATGTCATATCCAGTCATTCGACCGAAACAAGACGAGAAAGGAGAAACTATAGGGTGCAGTGGTGACTGGAGTTATAATTTAAAATTTAGAACCTGCCTCAAAAAGACAGGGCGGGCCGTGGATTGAACACACTACAAGAGAAATACATTTATCAGGAAGCATAAATTATGTTTTCTCTTGTTAAGTGTGTTCAGTCCACGGGTCATCCATTACTTATGGGATACCAATACCAAAGCTAAAGTACACAGATGATGGGAGGGACAAGGCAGGAACATTAAACAGAAGGAACCACTGCCTGTAGAACCTTTCTCCCAAAAACAGCCTCCGAAGAAGCAAAAGTGTCAAATTTGTAAAATTTGTAAAAAGTATGAAGTGAAGACCAAGTTGCAGCCTTGCAAATCTGTTCAACAGAGGCCTCATTCTTAAAGGCCCAGGTGGAAGCCACAGCTCTAGTGGAATGAGCTGTAATTCTTTCAGGAGGCTGCTGTCCAGCAGTCTCATAGGCTAAGCGTATTATGCTACGAAGCCAAAAAACAGAATTTATGCTTACCTGATAAATTACTTTCTCCAACGGTGTGTCCTTACTTGTGGGATATCTCTTCCCCAACAGGAAATGGCAAAGAGTCCCAGCAAAGCTGGCCATATAGTCCTTCCTAGGCTCCGCCCACCCCAGTCATTCGACCGACGGACAGGAGGAAATATATATAGGAGAAACCATATGGTACCGTGGTGACTGTAGTTAGAGAAAATAATTCATCAGACCTGATTAAAAAACCAGGGTGGGCCGTGGACCGGACACACCGTTGGAGAAAGTAATTTATCAGGTAAGCATAAATTCTGTTTTCTCCAACATTGGTGTGTCCGGTCCACGGCGTCATCCTTACTTGTGGGAACCAATACCAAAGCTTTAGGACACGGATGAAGGGAGGGAGCAAATCAGGTTACCTAAACGGAAGGCACCACAGCTTGCAAAACCTTTCTCCCAAAAATAGCCTCCGAAGAAGCAAAAGTATCAAATTTGTAAAATTTGGCAAAAGTGTGCAGTGAAGACCAAGTCGCTGCCTTACATATCTGGTCAACAGAAGCCTCGTTCTTGAAGGCCCATGTGGAAGCCACAGCCCTAGTGGAGTGAGCTGTGATTCTTTCAGGAGGCTGCCGTCCGGCAGTCTCATAAGCCAATCGGATGATGCTTTTAAGCCAAAAGGAAAGAGAGGTAGAAGTCGCTTTTTGACCTCTCCTTTTACCAGAATAAACAACAAACAAGAAAGATGTTTGTCTGAAATCTTTTGTAGCCTCTAAATAGAATTTTAGAGCACGGACTACGTCCAAATTGTGTAACAAACGTTCCTTCTTTGAAACTGGATTCGGACATAAAGAAGGTACAACTATCTCCTGGTTAATATTTTTGTTAGAAACAACCTTAGGAAGAAAACCAGGCTTAGTACGCAAAACCACCTTATCTGCATGGGACACCAGATAGGGCGGAGAACACTGCAGAGCAGATAACTCTGAAACTCATCTAGCAGAAGAAATTGCAACCAAAAACAAAACTTTCCAAGATAGTAACTTAATATCTATGGAATGTAAAGGTTCAAACGGAACCCCTTGAAGAACTGAAAGAACTAGATTTAGACTCCAGGGAGGAGTCAAAGGTCTGTAAACAGGCTTGATCCTAACCAGAGCCTGAACAAATGCTTGAACATCTGGCACAGCTGCCAGTCTTCTGTGTAGTAAGACAGATAAAGCAGAGATCTGTCCCTTTAGAGAACTTGCAGATAATCCTTTCTCCAAACCTTCTTGTAGAAAGGAGAGAATCTTAGGAATTTTTATCTTATTCCATGGGAATCCTTTGGATTCACACCAACAGATATCTTTTCCATATTTTATGGTAAATCTTTCTAGTTACCGGTTTTCTGGCCTGAACCAGAGTATCTATCACAGAATCTGAAAACCCACGCTTCGATAGAATCAAGCGTTCAATCTCCAAGCCGTCAGCTGGAGGGAGACCAGATTTGGATGTTCGAATGGACCCTGAACAAGAAGGTCCTGTCTCAAAGGTAGCTTCCATGGTGGAACCGATGACATATTCACCAGGTCTGCATACCAAGTCCTGCGTGGCCACGCAGGAGCTATCAAGATCACCGAGGCCCTCTCCTGATTGATCCTGGCTACCAGCCTGGGAATGAGAGGAAACGGTGGAAATACATAAGCTAGGTTGAAGGTCCAAGGTGCTACTAGTGCATCTACTAGAGTCGCCTTGGGATCCCTGGATCTGGACCCGTAGCAAGGAACCTTGAAGTTCTGACGAGACGCCATCAGATCCATGTCTGGAATGCCCCATAATTGAGTTATTTGGGCAAAGATCTCCGGATGGAGTTCCCACTCCCCCGGATGGAATGTCTGACGACTCAGAAAATCCGCCTCCCAGTTTTCCACACCTGGGATGTGGATCGCAGACAGGTGGCAGGAGTGATCCTCCGCCCATTTAATTATTTTGGTCACTTCTTTCATCGCCAGGGAACTCCTTGTTCCCCCCTGATGATTGATATACGCAACGGTCGTCATGTTGTCTGATTGGAACCTTATGAATCTGGCCTTTGCTAGTTGAGGCCAAGCCCTGAGAGCATTGAATATCGCTCTCAGTTCCAGAATGTTTATCGGGAGAAGAGACTCTTCCCGAGACCATAGACCCTGAGCTTTCAGGGATTCCCAGACCGCGCCCCAGCCCACTAGACTGGCGTCGGTCGTGACAATGACCCACTCTGGTCTGCGGAAGCTCATTCCCTGGGACAGATGGTCCAGGGTCAGCCACCAACGGAGTGAATCTCTGGTCTTCTGATCTACTTGAATCATTGGAGACAAGTCTGTATAGTCCCCATTCCACTGTTTGAGCATGCACAGTTGTAATGGTCTTAGATGAATTCGTGCAAAAGGAACCATGTCCATTGCTGCAACCATCAACCCTACTACTTCCATGCACTGCGCTATGGAAGGACGAGGAACAGAATGAAGAACTTGACAAGAGCTTAGAAGTTTTGACTTTCTGACCTCTGTCAGAAAAATCCTCATTTCTAAGGAATCTATTATTGTTCCCAAGAAGGGAACTCTTGTCGACGGAGACAGAGAACTTTTTTTCTATGTTCACCTTCCATCCGTGTGATCTGAGAAAGGCCAGAACGATGTCTGTATGAGCCTTTGCTTTTGACAGGGACGACGCTTGTATTAGAATGTCGTCCAAGTAAGGTACTACTGCAATGCCCCTCGGTCTTAGAACCGCTAGAAGGGACCCTAGTACCTTTGTGGAAATCCTTGGAGCAGTGGCTAACCCGAATGGGAGGGCCACAAACTGGTAATGCTTGTCCAGAAAAGCGAACCTTAGGAACTGATGATGTTCTTTGTGGATAGGAATATGTAGGTACGCATCCTTTAGATTCACGGTAGTCATAAATTGACTTTCCTGGATAGTGGGTAGAATCGTTCGAATGGTTTCCCTCTTGAACGATGGTACCCTGAGAAATTTGTTTAGGATCTTCAAATCCAAAATTGGTCTGAAAGTTCCCTCTTTTTTGGGAACTACGAACAGATTGGAATAAAATCCCATTCCTTGTTCCTTTATTGGAACTGGGTGTATCACTCCCATCTTTAACAGGTCTTCTACACAATGTAAGAACGCCTGTCTCTTTATTTGGTTTGAGGATAA
This sequence comes from Bombina bombina, assembly GCF_027579735.1. Taxonomy (NCBI): domain Eukaryota; kingdom Metazoa; phylum Chordata; class Amphibia; order Anura; family Bombinatoridae; genus Bombina; species Bombina bombina. The sequence goes on from NC_069500.1 coordinate 940,267,645, forward strand.
GTGAGACATGTGGAACCTTCCCCTTGGGGGTAGTTCCCTGAATTCCAGGAGATAACCCTGAGAAACTATTTCTAGCGCCCAGGGATCCTGAACATCTCTTGCCCAAGCCTGAGCAAAGAGAGAGAGTCTGCCCCCCACTAGATCCGGTCCCGGATCGGGGGCTACTCCTTCATGCTGTTTTGTTAGCAGCGGCAGGCTTCTTGGCCTGCTTACCCTTGTTCCAGCCTTGCATCGGTTTCCAGGCTGGCTTGGGTTGTGAGGCATTACCCTCTTGCTTAGAGGATGCAGAATTAGAGGCCGGTCCGTTCCTGAAATTGCAAAAGGAACGAAAATTAGACTTATTTTTGGCCTTGAAAGGCCTATCTTGTGGAAGGGCGTGGCCCTTTCCCCCAGTGATGTCTGAAATAATCTCTTTCAATTCTGGTCCAAATAGAGTTTTACCTTTGAAAGGGATGTTAAGCAATTTTGTCTTGGATGACACATCCGCTGACCAAGACTTTAGCCAAAGCGCTCTGCACGCCACGATAGCAAACCCTGAATTTTTCGCCGCTAATCTAGCTAATTGCAAAGCGGCATCTAAAATAAAAGAGTTAGCCAACTTAAGTGCGTGAACTCTGTCCATAACCTCCTCATATGGAGTCTCTCTACTAAGCGAGTTTTCTAGTTCCTCGAACCAGAACCACGCTGCTGTAGTGACAGGAACAATGCACGAAATGGGTTGTAGAAGGTAACCTTGCTGTACAAAAATCTTTTTAAGCAAACCCTCCAATTTTTTATCCATAGGATCTTTGAAAGCACAACTATCTTCGATAGGAATAGTAGTGCGTTTGTTTAGAGTAGAAACTGCCCACTCGACCTTAGGGACTGTCTGCCATAAGTCCTTTCTGGGGTCGACCATAGGAAATAATTTCTTAAATATAGGGGGGGAACAAAAGGTATGCCGGGCTTTTCCCACTCCTTATTTACTATGTCCGCCACCCGCTTGGGTATGGGAAAAGCGTCGGGGTGCACCGGAAACCTCTAGGAACTTGTCCATCTTGCATAAATTCTCTGGAATGACCAAGTTGTCACAATCATCCAGAGTAGATAACACCTCCTTAAGCAGTGCGCGGAGATGTTCTAATTTAAATTTAAATGTCACAACATCAGGTTCAGCTTGTTGAGAAATTTTTCCTGAATCTGAAATTTCTCCATCTGACAAAACCTCCCTCATGGCCCCTTCAGATTGGTGTGAGGGTATGACAGAACAATTATCATCAGCGCCCTCCTGCTCTTCAGTGTTTAAAACAGAGCAATCGTGCTTTCTCTGATAAGTAGGCATTTTGGATAAAATATTTGCTATGGAGTTATCTATTACAGCCGTTAATTGTTGCATGGTAATAAGCATTGGCGCACTAGATGTACTAGGGGCCTCCTGTGTGGGCAAAACTGGTGTAGACACAGTAGGAGATGATGTAGTATCATGTAGTATTACTCCCCTCATCTGAGGAATCATCTTGGGCAATTTCATTATCTGTGGCAGTACTGTCCTTACTTTGTTTGGACGCTATGGCACAATTATCACATAAATTTAAATGGGGAGACACATTGGCTTTCATACATATAGAACATAGCTTATCCGAAGGCACAGACATGTTAAACAGGCTTAAACTTGTCAACAAAGCACAAAAAACGTTTTAAAACAAAACCGTTATTACTGAATATGTGAAAAAGTATGAAGGAATTGTTCAAAAATTACCAAAATGTCACCACAGTGTCTTAAAGAATTAAAATTTCAGAGCTTTAACCCTTAAAATAACGGAACCGGAGCCGTTTACACATTTAATCCCTATACAGTCCCAGCTATAGCCTTTGCTGAGACCCAACCAAGCCCAGAGGGGAATACGATACCAATTGACGCCTTCTAGAAGCTTTTCCAGCAAATTTCAGATCCTCACACATGCATCTGCATGCCCTGCTCTCAAAAAACAACTGCGCAGTAATGGCGCGAAAATGAGGCTCAGTCTACAACTAGGAAGGCCCCCTGACTGGAAAAGGTGTCTAACATAGTGCCTGCCGTTTAATAAACGTTCCCCAAGTTTATAAATGCGAATTGTCAGCATAAATATGAATAAAATGCCCAAATAAAGCAATCGATTTAGCCCATAAAAATGTCTACCAGTTTTTTAGCCCATATTAAGCCCTTTATTCTGTTTGTTTGACTAAGAAAATGGCTTACCGGTCCCCATGAGGGGAAATGACAGCCTTCCAGCATTACATGGTCTTGTTAGAAATATGGCTAGTCATACCTTAAGCAGAAAAGTCTGCTAACTGTTTCCCCCAACTGAAGTTACTTCATCTCAACAGTCCTATGTGGAAACAGCAATCGATTTTAGTTACTGTCTGCTAAAATCATCTTCCTCTCACAAACAGAAATCTTCATCCTTTTCTGTTTCAGAGTAAATAGTACATACCAGCACTATTTTAAAATAACAAACACTTGATAGAAGAATAAAAACTACATTTAAACACCAAAAAACTCTTAACCATCTCCGTGGAGATGTTGCCTGTGCAACGGCAAAGAGAATGACTGGGGTGGGCGGAGCCTAGGAGGGACTATATGGCCAGCTTTGCTGGGACTCTTTGCCATTTCCTGTTGGGGAAGAGATATCCCACAAGTAAGGATGACGCCGTGGACCGGACACACCAATGTTGGAGAAAGAGAGAGGGGTAGCCGAAGCCTTTTGACCTCTCCTCTGTCCAGAGTAAACGACAAACAGAGAAGAAGTTTGTCGAAAATCTTTAGTTGCCTGTAAGTAGAACTTCAGGGCACGGACCACGTCTAGATTATGCAAAAGACGTTCCTTCTTTGAAGAAGGATTAGGACATAACGATGGAACAACAATCTCTTGATTGATATTCCTGTTAGAAACAACCTTAGGTAAAAACCCAGGTTTAGTACGCAGGACTACCTTGTCTGAATGAAAGATCAGATAAGGAGAATCACAATGTAAGGCAGATAACTCAGAGACTCTTCGAGCCGAGGAAATAGCCATCAAAAACAGAACTTTCCAAGATAAAAGCTTAATATCAATGGAATCAAGGGGTTCAAACGGAACACCCTGAAGAACTTTAAGAACCAAGTTTAAGCTCCACGGAGGAGCAACAGTTTTAAACACAGGCTTAATCCTAGCCAAAGCCTGACAAAAAGCCTGGACGTCTGGATTCTCTGCCAGACGCTTGTGTAAAAGAATAGACAGAGCAGAAATCTGTCCCTTTAGCGAACTAGTGGATAAGCCCTTTTCTAAACCCTCTTATAGAAAAGACAATATCCTAGGAATCCTAACCTTACTCCATGAGTAACTCTTGGATTCACATCAATATAAATATTTACGCCATATCTTGTGGTAAATTTTTCTGGTAACAGGTTTCCGAGCCTGTATTAATGTATCAATAACCGAATCCGAAAACCCACGCTTTGATAGAATCAAGCGTTCAATTTCCAAGCAGTCAGCCTCAGAGAAATTAGGTTTGGATGGTTGAAAGGACCCTGGATTAGAAGGTCCTGCCTCAGGGGTAGAGACCATGGTGGACAGGACGACATGTCCACTAGGTCTGCAAACCACGTCCTGCGTGGCCACGCAGGCGCTATCAGAATCACCGATGCTCTCTCCTGTTTGATCCTGGCAATCAGTCGAGGTAGCAACGGAAAAGGTGGAAACACATAAGCTATGTTGAAAACCCAAGGGGCTGCTAGTTTATCTACCAGCACCGCACCCGGGTCCCTGGACCTGGATCCGTAATAAGGAAGCTTGGCGTTCTGGCGAGATGCCATGAGATCCAGATCCGGTTTGCCCCGACGACGAATTAGTTGAGCAAATACCTCCGGGTGAAGTTCCCACTCCCCCGGATGAAAGGTCTGTCGACTTAGAAAATCCGCCTCCCAGTTCTCCACGCCTGGGATGTAGATCGCTGACAGGTGGCAAGAGTGAGACTCTGCCCAGCGAATTATCTTCGAGACTTCCAACATCGCTAGGGAACTCCTGGTTCCCCCTTGATGATTGACGTAAGCCACAGTCGTGATGTTGTCCGACTGAAATCTGATGAACCTCAGTGTTGCTAACTGAGGCCAAGTTAGGAGAGCATTGAATATTGCTCTTAATTCTAGAATGTTTATCGGGAGGAGTCTCTCCTCCTGAGTCCACGATCCCTGAGCCTTCAGGGAGGTCCAGACTGCTCCCCAGCCTAGTAGGCTGGCATCTGTTGTTACAATCGTCCAATCTGGTCTGAGAAAAGTCATTCCTTTGGACAGATGAACCCGTGACAACCACCAGAGAAGAGAATCTCTGGTCTCCTGGTCCAGATTTAGCAAAGGGGACAGATCTGAGTAATCCCCGTTCCATTGACTCAGCATGCATAGTTGCAGCGGTCTGAGATGTAGGCGCGCAAATGGCACTATGTCCATTGCCGCGACCATTAAGCCGATTACTTCCATGCACTGAGCTACTGATGGGCTTGGAATGGAGTGAAGGACACGGCAAGCATTGAGAATCTTTGATAACCTGGACATCCGTCAGGTAAATCTTCATCTCTACAGAATCTATAACCGCTAGATTTGGAGTTTTTTCGGTAACGACCCGAAAAACTAACGCCGGCTTTTTTCTGGCCGCACCATAAAAATAACTCTGGTATTGAGAGTCCAGAAAAAGGCTGCGTTAGGCTCCAAAAAAGGAGCGTAGAGCATTTTTAACGCAGCTTCAACTCTCGATACCAGAGTTGCTTACGGACGCGGCCAGCCTCAAAAACGTGCTCGTGCACGATTCCCCCATAGGAAACAATGGGGCTGTTTGAGCTGGAAAAAAAACTAACACCTGCAAAAAAGCCGCGTTCAGCTCTTAACGCAGCCCCATTGTTTGCTATGCGGTAACCCTTCCTACGTCTGCACTTAACACTCTAACATGTACCCCGAGTCTAAACACCCCTAACCTTACACTTATTAACCCCTAATCTGCCGCCCCCGCTATCGCCGACCCCTGCATATTATTATTAACCCCTAATCTGCCGCTCCGTAAACCGCCGCTACTTACATTATCCCTATGTACCCCTAATCTGCTGCCCTAACATCGCCGACCCCTATATTATATTTATTAACCCCTAATCTGCCCCCCACGTCGTCGCCTCCACCTGCCTACACTTATTAACCCCTAATCTGCCGACCGGACCTGAGCGCTACTATAATAAAGTTATTAACCCCTAATCCGCCTCACTAACCCTATCATAAATATTATTAACCCCTAATCTGCCCTCCCTAACATCGCCGACACCTAACTTCAAACATTAACCCCTAATCTGCCGACTGGAGCGCACCGCTATTCTAATAAATGTATTAACCCCTAAAGCTAAGTCTAACCCTAACACTAACACCCCCCTAAATTAAATATAATTTAAATCTAACGAAATTAATTAACTCTTATTAAATAAATTATTCCTATTTAAAGCTAAATACTTACCTGTAAAATAAACCCTAATATAGCTACAATATAAATTATAATTATATTATAGCTATTTTAGGATTTATATTTATTTTACAGGTAACTTTGTATTTATTTTAACCAGGTACAATAGCTATTAAATAGTTAAGAACTATTTAATAGCTAAAATAGTTAAAATAATTACAAATTTACCTGTAAAAGAAATCCTAACCTAAGTTACAAATAAACCTAACACTACACTATCAATAAATTAATTAAATAAAATACCTACAATTACCTACAATTAACCTAACACTACACTATCAATAAATTAATTAAATACAATTGCTACAAATAAATACAATTAAATAAACTAGCTAAAGTACAAAAAATAAAAAAGAACTAAGTTACAAAAAATAAAAAAATATTTACAAACATTAGAAAAATATTACAACAATTTTAAACTAATTACACCTACTCTAAGCCCCCTAATAAAATAACAAAGCCCCCCAAAATAAAAAAATGCCCTACCCTATTCTAAATTACTAAAGTTCAAAGCTCTTTTACCTTACCAGCCCTGAACAGGGCCCTTTGCGGGGCATGCCCCAAGAAATTCAGCTCTTTTGCCTGTAAAAATAAACATACAATACCCAAGCCCCCCAACATTACAACCCACCACCCACATACCCCTAATCTAACCCAAACCCCCCTTAAATAAACCTAACACTAAGCCCCTGAAGATCATCCTACCTTGTCTTCACCATACCAGGTTCACCGATCGGTCCAGAAGAGCTCCTCCGATGTCCTGATCCAAGCCCAAGCGGGGGGCTGAAGAGGTCCATGATCCGGCTATTGGCTGTTCCGATCAGCCAAAAGAATGCAAGCTCAATCTGATTGGCTGATTGGATCAGCCAATCGGATTGAACTTGATTCTGATTGGCTGATTCCATCAGCCAATCAGAATATTCCTACCTTAATTCCGATTGGCTGATAGAATCCTATCAGCCAATCGGAATTCGAGGGACGTCATCTTGGATGACGTCATTTAAAGGAACCGTCATTCGTCGTTCAGTCGTCGGCCAGGATGGATGTTCCGTGGTGGAGGTCTTCAGGATGCTGCTGCTTCGCTTGGATGAAGACTTCAATCGGATGGAAGACCTCTTCTGCCCCGCTTGGATGAAGACTTCACCCGGATCATGGACCTCTTCAGCCCCCCGCTTGGGCTTGGATCAGGACATCGGAGGAGCTCTTCTGGACCGATCGGTGAACCTGGTATGGTGAAGACAAGGTAGGATGATCTTCAGGGGCTTAGTGTTAGGTTTATTTAAGGGGGGTTTGGGTTAGATTAGGGGTATGTGGGTGGTGGGTTGTAATGTTGGGGGGCTTGGGTATTGTATGTTTTTTTTTACAGGCAAAAGAGCTGAATTTCTTGGGGCATGCCCCGCAAAGGGCCCTGTTCAGGGCTGGTAAGGTAAAAGAGCTTTGAACTTTAGTAATTTAGAATAGGGTAGGGCATTTTTTTATTTTGGGGGGCTTTGTTATTTTATTAGGGGGCTTAGAGTAGGTGTAATTAGTTTAAAATTGTTGTAATATTTTTCTAATGTTTGTAAATATTTTTTTATTTTTTGTAACTTAGTTCTTTTTTATTTTTTGTACTTTAGCTAGTTTATTTAATTGTATTTATTTGTAGCAATTGTATTTAATTAATTTATTGATAGTGTAGTGTTAGGTTAATTGTAGGTAATTGTAGGTATTTTATTTAATTAATTTATTGATAGTGTAGTGTTAGGTTTATTTGTAACTTAGGTTAGGATTTGTTTTACAGGTAAATTTGTAATTATTTTAACTATTTTAGCTATTAAATAGTTCTTAACTATTTAATAGCTATTGTACCTGGTTAAAATAAATACAAAGTTACCTGTAAAATAAATATAAATCCTAATATAGCTATAATATAATTATAATTTATATTGGGGTTTATTTTACAGGTAAGTATTTAGCTTTAAATAGGAATAATTTATTTAATAAGAGTTAATTAATTTCGTTAGATTTAAATTATATTTAACTTAGGGGGGTGTTAGTATTAGGGTTAGACTTAGCTTTAGGGGTTAATACATTTATTAGAATAGCGGCGAGATTCGGTCGGCAGATTAGGGGTAAATAATTGAAGTTAGGTGTCGGCGATGTTAGGGAGGGCAGATTAGGGGTTAATACTATTTATGATAGGGTTAGTGAGGCGGATTAGGGGTTAATAACTTTATTATAGTAGCGCTCAGGTCCGGTCGGCAGATTAGGGGTTAATAAGTGTAGGCAGGTGGAGGCGACGTTGAGGGGGGCAGATTAGGAGTTAATAAATATAATATAGGGGTCGGCGGTGTTAGGGGCAGCAGATTAGGGGTACATAAGGATAACGTAGGTGGCGGCACTTTGCGGTCGGCAGATTAGGGGTTAATAAGTGTAGGCAGGTGGAGGCGACGTTGAGCGGGGCAGATTAGGGGTTAATAAATATAATATAGGGGTCGGCGGTGTTAGGGGCAGCAGATTAGGGGTACATAAGTATAACGTAGGTGGCGGTCGGCAGATTAGGGGTTAAAAAATTTTTTTCGAGTGTCGGCGATGTGGGGGGACCTCGGTTTAGGGGTACATAGGTAGTTTATGGGTGTTAGTGTACTTTAGAGTACAGTAGTTAAGAGCTTTAGAAACCGGCGTTAGCCCAGAAAGCTCTTAACTACTGACTTTTTTCCTGCGGCTGGAGTTTTGTCGTTAGATGTCTAACGCTCACTTCAGAAACGACTCTAAATACCGGAGTTAGAAAAATCCCATTGAAAAGATAGGATACGCAATTTACGTAAGGGGATCTGCGGTATGGAAAAGTCGCGGCTGAAAAGTGAGCGTTAGACCCTATTTTGAGTGACTCCAAATACCGGCGGTAGCCTAAAACCAGCGTTAGGAGCCTCTAACGCTGGTTTTCACGGCTACCGCCAAACTCTAAATCTAGGCCTAAGAGTCCCTAGAAAAGGGACCCTTGTGAGTGGTAACAGAGAACTCTTATCCACGTTCACTTTCCACCCATGCAACCTCAGAAATGCTAGAACTATCTCTGTATGAGACTTTGCATTTTGAAAACTTGACGCTTGTATCAGAATGTCGTCTAGGTACGGAGCCACCGATATGCCTCGTGGTCTTAGTACCGCCAGAAGTGAGCCCAGAACCTTTGTAAAAATTCTCGGGGCCGTAGCTAACCCGAAGGGAAGAGCTACAAACTGGTAATGCCTGTCTAGAAAGGCAAACCTTAGGTACCGATAATGATCTTTGTGAATCGGTATGTGAAGGTAGGCATCCTTTAAGTCCACTGTGGTCATATATTGACCCTCTTGGATCATGGGTAGGATGGTCCGAATGGTTTCCATCTTGAACGACGGAACCCTTAGGAATTTGTTTAAGATTTTTAAGTCTAAGATTGGTCTGAAAGTTCCCTCTTTCTTGGGAACCACAAACAGATTTGAATAAAACCCTTGCCCCTGTTCCGTTCGCGGAACTGGGTGGATCACTCCCATCACTAAGAGGTCTTGTACACATTGTAGAAATGCCTCTTTCTTTACTAGGTTTGTTGATAACCTTGACAGATGAAACCTCCCTTGTGGAGGAGAAGTTTTGAAATCTATAAGGTATCCCTGAGATATAATCTCCAACGTCCAGGCATCCTGTACATCTCTTGCCCAAGCCTGGGCGAAGAGAGAAAGTCTGCCCCCCACTAGATCCATCTCCGGAAAGGGGGCCCTGTCTTCATGCTGTCTTAGGGGCGGAAGTAGGCTTTCTGGCCTGCTTGCCCTTGTTCCATGACTGGTTGCCTTTCCAACCCTGTCTGTAACGAGCAGTAGTTCCTTCCTGTTTTGGAGCGGAGGAAGTTGATGCTGCTCCTGCCTTGAAATTACGAAAGGCACGAAAATTAGACTGTTTGGCCTTTGATTTGGCCCTGTCCTGAGGAAGGGTGTGGCCCTTACCTCCAGTAATGTCAGCAATAATTTCCTTCAAGCCGGGCCCGAATAAGGTCTGCCCTTTGAAAGGAATGTTTAGTAGTTTAGACTTAGAAGTTACATCTGCTGACCATGATTTAATGGCGAATCCGGAATTCTTAGCCGTAAGTTTGGTTAAATGCACTACGGCATCCGAAACAAACGCATTAGCCAGCTTAAGCTTAAGGGTTCTAATCTTGCACAAAGATTCATCCAATGGTGCTGTGCGAATCGCCTCTTCCAGAGACTCAAACCAGAATGCCGCTGCAGCAGTGACAGGCGCAATGCATGCAAGAGGCTGTAATATAAAACCTTGTTGAACAAACATTTTCTTAAAGGATTACTTTCTGTTATAATTTTTAAGCTAAACAACTAACATATTAAAGTTAATAAACATTAATTAAAACTTACTGACCTATATTTTCTCCAAAACGATGTTTCATAACGTTCTAAAAGTTATATATTTTATTCGCCGATGATGTCACGTTATCCTGCCCACTATTTTCAGCACTGCGTGTTCAAAATACTTAAACCAATAACTTTGTGTTTAAAGCGCCATTTTGAAACCTAGGTATTGTAAACGGATTGGTACAGAGCAAAGGATACCCACGGAGTGGGTTTGGAAAACAATTAAATTTGCAGACAAGATTTTTGATATACGGTAGAGATATGTTAATGAAATGCTATTGATAAAAAGCGTATTTGGGGTAGTTAGTTAGTAACAGGCATAGAAAATATTTACTTACAGTAGCCCTTTAAGGTAACCCTCTAATTTTTTATCCATTGGATCTGAGAAAGCACAGCTATCCTCCACCGGGATAGTGGTACGCTTGGCTAAAGTAGAAACTGCTCCCTCCACCTTAGGGACCGTCTGCCATAAGTCTCGTGTGGTGGCGTCTATAGGGAACATTTTTCTAAATATCGGAGGAGGGGAAAAAGGCACACCGGGTCTATCCCACTCCTTGCTAATAATCTCTGTAAGCCTCTTTGGTATAGGAAAAACGTCAGTACACACCGGTACCACATAGTATTTATCCAGCCTACATAATTTCTCTGGGATTGCCACCGTGTCACAATCATTCAGAGCCGCTAACACCTCCCCTAGCAACACGCGGAGGTTCTCAAGCTTAAATTTAAAATTTGAAATTTCTGAATCCGGTCTCCCCGAATCAGAACCGTCACCCACAGAATGAAGCTCTCCGTCTTCATGTTCTGCAAATTGTGACGCAGTATCAGACATGGCTCTCGTGTCATCGGCGCGCTCTGTCCTTAACCCAGAGCTGTCGCGCTTGCCTCTTAACTCGGGCATATTGTATAACACTTCTTTCATAACATTAGCAATATCATGTAAAGTGATTTGTAAGGGCCTTGATGTACTTGGCGCCTCAATCTTACGCACCTCCCGAGCGGGAGACGAAGGTACTGACACGTGAGGAGAGTTAGACGGCATAACTTCCCCCTCGTTGTCTGGTGATAATTTCTTTATCGGTACAGATTGACTGTTATTCAAAGTAATATCAATACAATTGGTACACATATTTCTATTGGGCTCCACATCGGCTTTTAAACATAATGAACAAGCAGATTCCTCTGTATCAGACATGTTTAAACAGACTAGCAATGAAGCTAGCAAGCTTGGAAATTACTTCAATAAGTTTACAAGCAATATAAAAAACGCTGCAGCGCTTTTTTAAAAAACACAATTGAATAACAAAGAACTAGTTCAGTTATAGTCAACAATTCTTTAAATGTATTAATTAGCAGAGGATTGCACCCATTAGCAAAAGGATGATTAACCCCTCAGTACCCAAAAAACGGATATCAAATTAAGATTTAACGCTTTTATCACAGTCAAACACACTGTCACAGGTCTGCTGTGACTGATTAACTCCCTTAAAAACGAATTTTGAAGATCCCTGAGCTCTCTGGAGACGTCCTGGATCAAAGAGGAAGAAGCAGGAAGACTGTGCTAGAATTTTAACTGCGCAACAAGGCGCTAAAAAAGGTCCCTCCCACTCCTATTACAACAGTGGGAGACCTGATATAACGGTTTCTATGCAGAAATATACGTTAGCCGTGTGGAAAAAAATCATGCCCAAACAGATTTATCACCAAAGTACCTCACAAAACGATTAACATGCCAGTAAACGTTTTAAAAAACAACAGTTCAGATGCTGTGTAGTTATTACTAAGCCTACCAGTCGCTTCTACTGCAGTTAAGGCTCACACATTATATCAGTATTAACAGTATTTTTTCAGTCAAATTCTAGTCCCTAGAAAATAACTCTACTGTGCATACATTTATCAGCCTGATACCAGTCACTACTACTGCATTTAAGGCTGTACTTACATCATATGGGTAACAGCAGTGTTTTCTTAGTCAATTCCATTCCCAGAAAATATTGCACTGCACATACCTCATTTGCGGGAGACCCCGCATGCTATTCCCATTTTCTGAAGTTACCCCACTCCTCAGAATGTCGAGAACAGCCAGTGGATCTTAGTTACGCCTGCTAAGATCATAGAAAACGCAGGCAGTTTCTTCTTCCAAATACTGCCTGAGATAGAAAAAACAAAATTTATGCTTACCTGATAAATTCCTTTCTCCTGTAGTGTGGTCAGTCCACGGGTCATCATTACTTCTGGGATATTAACTCCTCCCCAACAGGAAGTGCAAGAGGATTCACCCAGCAGAGCTGCTATATAGCTCCTCCCCTCTACGTCACCTCCAGTCATTCGACCAAGGACCAACGAGAAAGGAGAAGCCAAAGGGTGTAGTGGTGACTGGAGTATAATTCAAAAAAATTTTTTACCTGCCATAAAAAACAGGGCAGGCCGTGGACTGACCACACTACAGGAGAAAGGAATTTATCAGGTAAGCATAAATTTAGTTTTCTCCTGTTAAGTGTGGTCAGTCCACGGGTCATCATTACTTCTGGGATACCAATACCAAAGCTAAAGTACACAGATGACGGGAGGGACAGGCAGGCTCTTTATACGGAAGGAACCACTGCCTGAAGAACCTTTCTCCCAAAAACAGCCTCCGAAGAAGCAAAAGTGTCAAATTTGTAAAATTTGGAAAAAGTATGAAGAGAAGACCAAGTTGCAGCCTTGCAAATCTGTTCAACAGAAGCCTCATTCTTAAAGGCCCAAGTGGAAGCCACAGCTCTAGTAGAATGTGCTGTAATTCTTTCAGGAGGCTGCTGTCCAGCAGTCTCATAGGCTAACCGAATTATGCTACGAAGCCAAAAAGAGAGAGAGAGGTAGCCGAAGCTTTTTGACCTCTCCTCTGACCAGAATAAACGACAAACAGAGAAGACATTTGTCGAAAATCCTTAGTTGCCTGTAGATAAAATTTCAGGGCACGGACTACATCTAGATTGTGTAGCAGACGTTCCTTCTTCGAAGAAGGATTAGGACACAAAGATGGAACCACAATCCCTTGATTGATATTCCTGTTAGTGACCACCTTAGGTAGGAACCCAGGTTTAGTACGCAGAACTACCTTGTCTGAATGAAAAATCAGATAAGGAGAATCACAATGTAAGGCGGATAACTCAGAGACTCTTCGAGCCGAGGAAATCGCCATTAAAAATAGAACTTTCCAAGATAACAGCTTGATATCAATGGAATGAAGGGGTTCAAACGGAACACCCTGTAAAACATTAAGAACTAAGTTCAAACTCCATGGTGGAGCAACAGTTTTAAACACAGGCTTGATCCTAGCTAAAGCCTGACAAAAAGCTTGAACGTCCGGAACTTCTGACAGACGTTTGTGTAAAAGAATGGACAGAGCTGAAATCTGTCCCTTTAAGGAACTAGCGGATAAACCCTTTTCTAAACCTTCTTGTAGAAAAGACAATATCCTCGGAATCCTAACCTTACTCCATGAGTAACTCTTGGATTCGCACCAATATAAGTATTTGCGCCATATCTTATGATAAATCTTTCTGGTAACAGGCTTCCTAGCCTGTATTAAGGTATCAATAACTGACTCAGAAAAACCACGTTTTGATAAAATCAAGCGTTCAATTTCCAAGCAGTCAGCTTCAGAGAAATTAGATTTTGATGTTTGAAGGGACCCTGGATCAGAAAGTCCTGTTTCAGAGGTAGAGACCAAGGTGGACAGGATGACATGTCCACTAGATCTGCATACCAAGTCCTGCGTGGCCATGCAGGCGCTATTAGAATCACTGATGCTCTCTCCTGTTTGATTCTGGCAATCAATCGAGGAAGCATCGGGAAGGGTGGAAACACATAAGCCATCCCGAAGGTCCAAGGTGCTGTCAAAGCATCTATCAGAACCGCTCCCGGATCCCTGGATCTGGACCCGTAACGAGGAAGCTTGGTATTCTGTCGAGACGCCATGAGATCTATCTCTGGTTTGCCCCAACGTCGAAGTATTTGGGCAAAGACCTCCGGATGAAGTTCCCACTCCCCCGGATGAAAAGTCTGGCGACTTAAGAAATCCGCCTCCCAGTTCTCCACTCCCGGGATGTGGATTGCTGACAGGTGGCAAGAGTGAGACTCTGCCCAGTGAATTATCTTTGATACTTCCATCATTGCTAGGGAGCTTCTTGTCCCTCCCTGATGGTTGATGTAAGCTACAGTCGTGATGTTGTCCGACTGAAACCTGATGAACCCCCGAGTTGTTAACTGGGGCCAAGCCAGAAGGGCATTGAGAACTGCTCTCAATTCCAGAATGTTTATTGGTAGGAGACTCTCCTCCTGATTCCATAGTCCCTGAGCCTTCAGAGAATTCCAGACAGCGCCCCAACCTAGTAGGCTGGCGTCTGTTGTTACAATTGTCCAGTCCGGCCTGCTGAATGGCATCCCCCTGGACAGATGTGGCCGAGAAAGCCACCATAGAAGAGAATTTCTGGTCTCTTGATCCAGATTCAGAGTAGGGGACAAGTCTGAGTAATCCCCATTCCACTGACTTAGCATGCACAATTGCAGCGGTCTGAGATGTAGGCGTGCAAAGGGTACTATGTCCATTGCCGCTACCATTAAACCGATCACCTCCATGCATTGAGCTACTGACGGGTGTTGAATGGAATGAAGGACACGGCATGCATTTTGAAGCTTTGTTAACCTGTCTTCTGTCAGGTAAATCTTCATTTCTACAGAATCTATCAGAGTCCCCAAGAAGGGAACTCTTGTGAGTGGAAAGAGAGAACTCTTCTTTTCGTTCACCTTCCATCCATGCGACCTTAGAAATGCCAGTATTAACTCTGTATGAGACTTGACAGTTTGAAAGCTTGAAGCTTGTATCAGAATGTCGTCTAGGTACGGAGCTACCGAAATTCCTCGCGGTCTTAGTACCGCCAGAAGAGCACCCAGAACCTTTGTGAAGATTCTTGGAGCCGTAGCCAATCCGAATGGAAGAGCTACAAACTGGTAATGCCTGTCTAGAAAGGCAAACCTTAGATACCAGTAATGATCTTTGTGAATCGGTATGTGAAGGTAAGCATCCTTTAAATCCACTGTGGTCATGTACTGACCCTTTTGGATCATGGGTAAAATTGTCCGAATAGTTTCCATTTTGAACGATGGAACTCTTAGGAATTTGTTTAGGATCCAAGATTGGCCTGAAAGTTCCCTCTTTTTTGGGAACCACAAACAGATTTGAGTAAAACCCTTGTCCTTGTTCCGACCGCGGAACCGGATGGATCACTCCCATTAATAAAAGATCTTGTACGCAGCGTAGAAACGCCTCTTTCTTTATTTGGTTTGTTGACAACCTTGACAGATGAAATCTCCCTCTTGGGGGAGAGGATTTGAAGTCCAGAAGGTATCCCTGAGATATGATCTCTAACGCCCAGGGATCCTGGACATCTCTTGCCCAAGCCTGGGCGAAGAGAGAAAGTCTGCCCCCCACTAGATCCGTTCCCGGATCGGGGGCCCTCGATTCATGCTGTCTTAGGGGCAGCAGCAGGTTTCCTGGCCTGCTTGCCCTTGTTCCAGGACTGGTTAGGTCTCCAGCCTTGTCTGTAGCGAGCAACAGCTCCTTCCTGTTTTGGTGCAGAGGAAGTTGATGCTGCTCCTGCTTTGAAATTACGAAAGGACCGAAAATTAGACTGTCTAGCCTTAGGTTTGGCTCTGTCTTGAGGCAGGGCATGGCCTTTACCCCCTGTAATGTCAGCGATAATTTCTTTCAACCCGGGCCCGAATAAGGTCTGCCCTTTGAAAGGAATATTAAGCAATTTAGATTTAGAAGTAACATCAGCTGACCAGGATTTTAGCCACAGTGCTCTGCGCGCCTGAATGGCGAATCCGGAATTCTTAGCCGTAAGTTTAGTTAAATGTACTACGGCATCCGAAATAAATGAGTTAGCTAACTTAAGGGCTTTAAGCTTGTGTGTAATCTCATCTAATGGAGCTGATTCAAGTGTCTCTTCCAGAGACTCAAACCAAAATGCTGCTGCAGCCGTGACAGGCGCAATGCATGCAAGAGGTTGCAATATAAAACCTTGTTGAACAAACATTTTCTTAAGGTAACCCTCTAACTTTTTATCCATTGGATCTGAAAAGGCACAGCTATCCTCCACCGGGATAGTGGTACGCTTAGCTAAAGTAGAAACTGCTCCCTCCACCTTAGGGACCGTTTGCCATAAGTCCCGTGTGGTGGCGTCTATTGGAAACATCTTTCTGAATATTGGAGGGGGTGAGAACGGCACACCGGGTCTATCCCACTCCTTAGTAACAATTTCAGTAAGTCTCTTAGGTATAGGAAAAACGTCAGTACTCGACGGTACCGCAAAATATTTATCCAACCTACACAATTTCTCTGGTATTGCAACTGTGTTACAATCATTCAGAGCCGCTAACACCTCCCCTAGTAATACACGGAGGTTTTCCAGCTTAAATTTAAAATTTGAAATATCTGAATCCAGTCTGTTTGGATCAGAACCGTCACCCGCAGAATGAAGCTCTCCGTCCTCATGTTCTGCAAATTGTGACGCAGTATCTGACATGGCCCTAATATTATCAGCGCACTCTGTTCTCACCCCAGAGTGATCACGCTTACCTCTTAGTTCTGGTAATTTAGCCAAAACTTCAGTCATAACAGTAGCCATATCCTGTAATGTGATTTGTAATGGCCGCCCAGATGTACTCGGCGCTACAATATCACGCACCTCCCGAGCGGGAAATGCAGGTACTGACAAGTGAGGCGAGTTAGTCGGCATAACTCTCCCCTCGTTGTTTGGTGAAATATGTTCAATTTGTACAGATTGACTTTTATTTAAAGTAGCATC
The DNA here is from genome assembly GCF_027579735.1 of Bombina bombina. Taxonomy (NCBI): domain Eukaryota; kingdom Metazoa; phylum Chordata; class Amphibia; order Anura; family Bombinatoridae; genus Bombina; species Bombina bombina. The sequence goes on from NC_069500.1 coordinate 940,284,370, forward strand.
AATGCAGTTAGTACATAAATTTCTATTGGGCTCCACTTTGGCTTTAGCACATATAGCACAGATATCTTCCTCTGAATCAGACATGTTTAACACACTAGCAAATAAACTAGCAACTTGGAAATACTTTTCAAGTAATTTACTATAATATGCAAAACGTACTGTGCCTATAAGAAGCACAGAAAAAGTTATGACAGTTGAAAATTGATAAACTGAAAAGTTATAGCATCAAATCTTTGTAAAAAACACACTTTTAGCAAAGGATTGCTCCCATTAGCAAAGGATAATTAACCCTGATAGCAGAAAAAAAAAAAAAAAAATAATACAGAAATAAACGTTTTTTATCACAGTCAACTACAATCTCACAGCTCTGCTGTGAGTGATTACCTCCCTCAAAACAAGTTTTGAAGACCCCTGAGTTCTGTAGAGATGAACCGGATCATGCAGGGAAGACAATAAACTTCTGACTGAATTTTTTGATGCGTAGCAAAAGCGCCAAAAAAAGGCCCCTCCCCCTCATACACAACAGTGAGAGAGATCAGTAAACTGTCATAAATTAAATAAAAACGACTGCCAAGTGGAAAAAATAGTGCCCAAAACATTTTTCACCCAGTACCTCAGAAAATTAAACGATTTTACATGCCAGCAAAAAACGTTTAACATAAATAAATTAAGTGTTATTAAAAAGCCTGTTGCTAGTCCCTGCAAATTAGGCTAAAGTCTTATGCATACAGTATAATTCCAGTGAAGTGCCATTCCCCAGAATACTGAAGTGTAAAATATACATACATGACAGCCTGATACCAGTTGCTGCTACTGCCCTTAAGGCTGAGTTTACATTATATCGGTATGGCAGAATTTTCTCATCAATTCCATTGTCAGAAAATAATAAGCTGCTACATACCTCTTGCAGATTAATCTGCCCGCTGTCCCCTGATCTGAAGTTTACCTCTCCTCAGATGGCCGAGAAACAGCAATATGATCTTAACTACTCCGGCTAAAATCATAGAAAAAACTCAGGTAGATTCTTCTTCAAATTCTACCAGAGAAGGAATAACACACTCCGGTGCTATTATAAAATAACAAACTTTTGATTGAAGGTATAAAACTAAGTATAATCACCACAGTCCTCTCACACATCCTATCTATTCGTTGGGTGCAAGAGAATGACTGGAGGTGACGTAGAGGGGAGGAGCTATATAGCAGCTCTGCTGGGTGAATCCTCTTGCACTTCCTGTTGGGGAGGAGTTAATATCCCAGAAGTAATGATGACCCGTGGACTGACCACACTTAACAGGAGAAACAGCACACTCCGGTGCCATTTAAAATAACAAACTTTTGATTGAAGAATAATTAAGTAAAAACTCCAGCTCCTCTCGCGACCTCCTTCTTTGTTGAGGGTTGCAAGAGAATGACTGGATATGACATGTGAGGGGAGGAGCTATATAGCAGCTCTGCTTGGGTGATCCTCTTGCAACTTCCTGTTGGGAAGGAGAATATATCCCATAAGTAATGGATGACCCGTGGACTGAACACACTTAACAAGAGAAATATACATATACTAATAAGGTGCAAATTACACATATAGTATATATGTATGAGTCTTTATAAAAGAGACTTAACAACTAGTCACATGATAGCATATGAACTTGAATGGGGGTCAGTGTGATATTGGCCTTAGTGGCGTCTTCAGACTGTTTTACAGACAGACAGTGGACCTATGTTGAAAAAAAAAGGAGTCGCCCCTGTCTGGATCTATTGCATCCGTTACTAGCTGACCCTATGTCACTAGATAAATAATTATTAGGTGTCAGATAAGTGTTGATTATATTATATAGTATGGTCCTAAATTCATCATGGAGTCTTAGTTGGAAATGTACTTCAATAGGGGTTGTGAAATAGGTTACATCTAATGTGTGTGTAGTATTCACAGTTGTTAGAGGACCATTATAGTTCTAGCATTATCTTATCACAGTGTTTCTTAGGTGTCCATCTACTAAATAGTGTTAGAGGACTGTTACAGTTCTAGCAGTGTCTTATCACAACGCATCTTGGGTGTCCATACAATGGATATTGTAAAAGTGGATGTCTTCACATCTCGCACATTTTAATCTATCCCATTAGGACTACATGAAGACTAGTATGAAGATACATGTAGACATATTAAAGTCCCAATGTTGATTTCCTATCGATGAGTTTAATGCTTCTAAAAGATAGATATAGAAGGTGTGATAAATCCGCTTTAATGTTTAGTCCTTTCGGGTAGAGGCAGTCTAGTGTGAATATCCATTTGGGTTTGTTGAAGAGTAATCTATGTTCATAGTTGCCTCCTTCTATGAACATAGATTACTCTTCAACGAATCCAAATGTATATTCACACTAGACTGCCTCTACCCGAAAGGACTAAACAATAAAGAGGATTTATCACACCTTCTATATCTAAAGAAGCATTAAACTCATTGATAGGAAATCAACATTGGGACTTTAATATGTCTACATGTATCTTCATACTAGTCTTCATGTAGTCCTAATGGGATAGATACAAATTATAGATTATTGTCCAATTTTGGTGAGCCTGTGCCAATTGTAGCCTCAGTTTCCTGTTCTTATCTCACGGGAGTGGCACCCGGTGTAGTCTTCTGCTGCTGTAGCCCATCTGCTTCAAGGGTCGATGTGTTGTGCGTTCAGAGATGGTATTCTGCATACCTTGTTTGTAACGAGTTGTTATTTGAGTTACTGTTGCCTTTCTATCATCTCGAACCAGTCTGCCTATTTTCGTCCACACAACTGCCGCTCACTGGATATTTTCTCTTTTTCGGACAATTCTCTGTAAACCCTAGAGGTGGTTGTGCGTGAAAATACCAGTAGATCAGCAGTTTTTTAAATACTCAGACCAGCCCGTCTGGCACCAACAACTATGCCACGTTCAAAGTCACTTAAATCCCCTTTCTTCCCTATTCTGATGCTCGGTTTGAACATCAACAAGTCATCTTCACCACGCCTAGATGCCTAAATGCATTGAGTTGCTGCCATGTGATTGGCTGATTGGCAATTTATGTTACCAAGCAATTGAACAGGTGTACCTAATAAAGTGGCCAGTGAGTGTATATAGGTATAGATATATACCTGTATCTTACCAAAATACCATCAGATATATGTAGAAATATGTATTTATGATAAATAAAACATTCTGCTATGTAAAGAACATTGGAATATGAAATATTCAGATTTTCATGTCGGGTTAGAGCAAATAAGATTATGCTATCGTGTTTGTGCGATAGTGGAGTGTCTTCTCCAATTTTATTTTTCCATTGACTTCTATGGGGGAATACATGGAAGTGCAACCGATATTTTAACTTTGGATTTTTGCGCTCGTCGGGTTACCACAAGAGCGAAAACAGTTTACTTACAACTCATAATACGAGAGCAAAAATCTTAATTCTTGCGCAATTAACGCTCAGGCGGGAGTGTTAATTCGTGCTCCACTCGTTAGCCATTGTAACTAAGTATTACACAATTAAAAAATCATGCTATAAAAAGTTATATCTGTTAAATGTCAAAAGAATGAATATGCTCTGGGGCACACATACAAACTGGTAACTATCCCTGTTGCTGCACGAAACGCAAGTATGAGAAATTCTTATTAGTGTCTGTTACAAGTTCAGTAAAGTACTATTCTATCATTTTAAAATATTTTATAAAAGAAATGGGTATTCCTACGTGCTGTACACAATACAAGTATATTTAAAGAACAAATATTTAGTCCAATAGGGAGTATGAACATGCTTGACGGCAGTTTCACCCTTGTCTTTAAGAATGTGTTAGCAAAAGTGCCATTTTTCTGGAACATATATGAACAATTCAATTAATTAGTTATTTGCTCTCAGAAGAATTAAACACTTTTTTGTGTAAAAAGTGTGCTTTGTCCCACACCTTATAGAGAGGCCAAAAAGCTAAATCTGTACCCTACATTTTAAAAAGGGAACAACAGTTCCTAATCCAGCTACAGAATGGCATTATTTTCAGGTTTGCAGACAAGTACAATTATACACAAAAACAAGGGCTGTTTAACGTGCTTTTAAATGGATATTAAACACTAAATACATTACATTTCCCTTAAGTAATGGGTACCACCATTTTGGAACCTGTGTTTGGCTGCAGGTATCTGAAAGAGTTGCTGCACATGTGCAAACCATCAGCACTGGAATGCAGTAAAAGCTAGATTTCAACATGGCGGCACCCATGACTATAGGGAGACGGGGAACAACCTCAAAACTATGCTTATAAAATATATTTATTGTTAAAAGTCCCTTTAAGGTTTACAGTCCATTTAAGAAGTATCATTTATGCTTTAAATTGTGCTCTTACATCTCCTGATTGCAGTAAAGACAAAATAATAAAACAGAGTACAGTTTTGTTGGGGCAACTTTTTATTGTAACCAGCAGGACTATGTATGGGAGCATAGATTCCATTGGCCATGCCTTTCTCAGACTGTGCAAAGAGCTCTACAGAATATCATTAACATAGTAACAAGTTTACAGAAAATTAAACACACATGCTTAAACAATGTGTCTGCTAAATGCTAACTTCAAAAAACAGTATTATTTAAAGATGTGAACATGGGTAGAACTTTTTTCATGGCCAAAAACTTGTATAATTTTAATGATTTTTGCAAGTGATTCTAATGGTTAAAGCCCATGAATATATTGCAATAACTTGTTACAATTCCAAAGTGGATATTATTTATTAAACTATGGGTATGCTTGTTAACCCAAAATGACATTGTTATTGCAGATTTGCAGCTCAAATGATTTATTATTTTTCATATATAAAATCATGTCATTATTGTAGCCAATTCTACAATCCTTGTTTGTACAATAAAGTGCGGACAGGTTATGATCAGATATTTAACAAATACTACCCATATTTTTGAGAAGTGATTTTAAATAAGGTTAAAGTAATAGTTTCATAAGACCAAAACAGTAAAGTATTTGTTTTAAATGAATGAAACAATATAGATTACCTTATTATTATTATTATGAGAACGTTCTTTGATTATTTAGGAAGAATAAAAAAACATTTAGTTTTTAATTTAAGGTCAGTACAAACAGAAAAGGCAGAGAGATGTAAGATAGAGAGTTATGCAGAATCTAGAAAGACTGGAAAGAACACCGAAAGACAAATCTAAAATATAATAGCCTTGCACAAGGAATATCAAAGAGTACAGCTTACCGCAGAAACATCAAAATAAAACGATAGAACTGACAACACTAGAACTTAACAATTTTTTCTACCTTTTTTTGTTGCTGTTTTTGGCCGTTTTGATATTTTTTTTATGTACATTTTAGTTTTTTGTTGTTTTCATCTATTTTATTTATTTTTTTAATGACATAAAATGGAGCTAGGGTTTAGCAGCATGAGAAAACAGTTAGGATTTGTATTGCTCTATTCCAACCTAGTGAGGCATGGCCTTTAACCCATAGTGCATGGCACACAATACGGTTTTAACACCTTCAGGGCTGGAGAGGTCTGCAATGCACTGCACTGAAAGGTGACCTTCAGCACATGAAGATATCAAAAGGAATCTCATATGGCACCTGGTTTTGCCAATCAAAATAGTTGTATGCTACATGACAGATACAGCCTGTAATTGTGGGCATGGAGATATGGAGACATCTTGTCTTGATAGGCCACCACTACAACCCACTATCTCCACGCCCATAACCTCCCCAGTGCAATCTTCGTTGTATAGCCTCTTGATCCCATCATAGAACTCGTCCACTTCCATTACCTCCACCTTTCGCTTGGCGGAGGCTTGCTTGCAGCCAGTCGGAGCGGCAAGCCGTTGGTATAGGACAGTTGTTCCCTTGATGCGAGCTCCTGGTGTGCTTTTGCCCTGCTGGTTGACTCCGGGGCCTGATGAAGGGGAGGGGCGGAATCGAAACGCTCCTCTGTTACAGGTTACCAGGGTCTGCTTGAGGGGACAGTAGACATAAACAGCGTTGGGAGGCAAGGGAGCCAGCAAAGGAGAAAGGTGTCGTGCAGCAACATCCCGACAATGGAACAGCTGGGAGCTATCCATCTGTGGAACCAGAGAACATACATTTATGTAATAAAGTTGAGGTAAAATAAAAGTTGACACTGTTTGTACCTTAAAGTCCTAAGAGTGCAGTTACTTTGTTGCATGCTTACTGCACCCAGATTATATACTCCAAAAAGGGGGACTTGCACCAACACCTCAATAGTCATCAGCCAGGGTGTAAGGAAATGAAAATCATAATACATACAATGAAAAATGTGCACTCATTGGACTTTAAATAGTGTGGTAAAATGTATTATAGGTGACGTTTCAGAGCAAACATTCACCTTCATCAGCTCAACATGAAACAGTGAAGGTGCAAACAATTTAAAGACTAAACCCCCCCCCCCAATAAAAAAAAATGCGCCAAAATGGTTGTCATGACAACAGCCTCAAACTAAATCTGGTAAATTCATCATATAATTATGTGATCAAACATTATAAAGACATATATTACATCATATACAAGTGAATAAATATGTGTATATATAATCCAAGCATAGTCAATATCAATCCTAACAGATATGAACTCCACTACAAATTACAATATGTGCCTATTTACTTTCATCCACTAATTCCTATAATCCAATCATAAAAATGATAATATATATAGATCATATCATTATATCATATAAATAAAGCATACCTATAGTCATGATTAGGAAAATTTATGATCTGATAAACAAAAGATGCTGGAGGATTGCTGACAATACCATTGGTGTATTACTGGAGATCAGTTTGATGGATGACTGTGAGAATCCAGCTTGCCTGATTTGCGCCTTACACTTATTGGTGCAATATAAAATGTGACTGGATCTATTGATTTTCTATTATCTATTAGTCCTGATCCAACTGTACTTGGCCTTGTGGCCCCCTGTCTATTTTTGGCATCTGAACTATACTAAAAACTTAATTTTAAGATAACTTAGAATATTATTTGTATCCTTGCTCACAGAATAAAAAGCTGTAAGGCAATCAGGTTAACATGTGGAGCATACAGATGTTAGTCGCTGCATACTCGCTGCTCATGTGCTTGAGTGACAGTCCAGTATGTGCAAAGTTAGTGCACACCAATCAGCATCTCTGTATGCTCTGAAATCAGTTGTGGCGGATTAAATGGTAGAATAATAGCAGCATCATTTTCATTTAAATATGCTACAAAGTGGCAGAACAACCATATTCGCATGTGCAACTGAGCCCTAGAGGACCACCACTCTGGGGGGGGCCCATCAGGTGCGACTTGGCCCTGGAGTTCCGCCACTGTATGTATGTACGTACGTATATATATATTATATAGTATCTCACAAAAGTAAGTACACCCCTCACATTTTTGTAAATATTTCATTATATCTTTTCATGCGACAACACTGAAGAAATTACACTTTGCTACAATGTAAAGTAGTGAGTGTACAGCCTGTATAACAGTGTAAATTTGCTGTCCAATCAAAATAACTCAACACACAGCCATTAATGTCTAAACCGTTGACAACAAAAGTGAGTACACCCCTAAGTGGAAATGTCCAAATTGGGCCCAAAGTGTCAATATTTTGTGTGGCCACCTTTATTTTCCAGCACTGCCTTAACCCTCTTGGTCATGGAGTTCACCAGAGCTTTGCAGGTTGCCACTGGAGTCCTTTTCCACTCCTCCATGACAACATCATGGAGCTGGTGGATGTTAGAGACCTTGCGCTCCCCCACCTTCCGTTTGAGGATGCCCCACAGATGCTCAATAGGGTTTAGGTCTGGAGACATACTTAGCCAGTCCATCACCTTTACCCTCAGCTTCTTTAGCAAGGCAGTGGTCGTCTTGGAGGTGTGTTTGGGATCGTTATCATCTTGGAATACTGCCCTGCGGCCCAGTCTCCAAAGGGAGGGGATCATGCTCTGCTTCAGTATGTCACAGTACACGTTGGCACTCATGGTTCCCTCAATGAACTCTATCTCCCCAGTGCCGGCAGCACTCATGCAGGCCCAGACCATGACACTCCAACCACCATGCTTGACTGTTGCTGCCCCACACGCTTGACACCATCTGAACCAAATAAGTTTATCTTGGTCTCATCGGACCACAGGACATGGTTCCAGTAATCCATGTCCTTAGTCTCCTTATCTTGAGCAAACTGTTTGCAAGCTTTCTTGTGCATCATCTTTAGATGAGGCTTCCTTCTGGGACAACAGCCATGCAGACTAATTTGATGCAGTGTGCGGCTTATAGTCTGAGCACTGACAGGCTGGCTGCACTCATACGTCTATTTCCCAAAGACAACTTCTGGATATGACGCTGAACACGTGCACTCAACTTCTTTGGTCGACCATGGCGAGGTTTGTTCTGAGTGGAACCTGTCCTGTGAAACCGCTGTAAGGTCTTGCCCACCATGCTGCAGCTCAGTTTCAGGGTCTTGGCAATCTTGTTATAGCCTAGGCCATTTTTATGTAGAGCAACAATTCTTTTTTTCAGATCCTCAGAGTTCTTTGCCATGAGGTGCCATGTTGAACTTCCAGTGATCAGTATGAGAGAGTGTGAGAGCGATAACACCAAATTTAACAAAGCTGCTCCCCATTCACACCTGAGACCTTGTAACACTAACGAGTCACATGACACCGGGAGGGGAAATGGCTAATTGGGCCCAATTTGGACATTTCCACTTAGGGGTGTACTCACTTTTGTTGCCAATGGTTTAGACATTAATGGCTGTGTGCTGAGTTATTTTGAGGGGACAGCAAATTTACACTGTTATACAGGCTGTACACTCACTACTTTACATTGTAGCAAAGTGTCATTTCTCCAGTGTTGTCACATGAAAAGGTATAATAAAATATTTACAAAAATGTGAGGGGTGTACTCACTTTTGTGAGATACTGTGTATGTATATATATATATTATTATTTTTATTTATGCTTTATTTATTTATATGGAAATAGCAGGATATAGCGAGATAGTTAATGTATCTAGAGAAGTCAGCTAATAGTCATATGCAATGGATGTGAGATGTTATGGTGGCGTTGACAGCGGTGCAGTTTTTTGCCATTGATGTTGGGCGGGGTCCTCATTGATTCTTGCACCTGAGCCTTAAAGGACCAGTCAATGCAGTAGATTTGCATAATCAACAAATGCCTGATAAGAAGACAATGCAATAGCACTTAGTCTGAACTTCAAATGAGTAGTAGATTTTTGTTAAATAAATTGCAAAGTTATGTCTATTTCCACTCCCCCTGTATCATGTGACAGCCATCAGCCAATCACAAATGCATATACGTATATGCAGTGAATTCTTGCACATGCTCAGTAGGAGTTTGTGACTCAAAAAGTGTAAATATAAAAATACTGTGCACATTTTGTTAATTGAAGTAAATTGGAAAGTTGTTTAAAATTGCTGCTCTATCTGAATCTTTAAGTTTAATTTTGAGTTGAGTGTCCCTTTAAAGTTTCTAGGTACTCCCCTGGCTACAAAGATATTCAAAAAATGCTTGTGACAAATAGCCACATTCTTTTTTATGCTTTTATGCCCCTTCTAAATCTAAGTCGGTTCACAGGGACTCAGTCAATTTAATGGGACAGTAAAGTAAAAATTAAATGTGCATGATTCAGGTAGAGCATGTCATTTTAAACAACGACCCAATCTATTTTCAATTTTACTTAGTACTCTTGGGGCTAGATTAGAAGTGGAGCGCTAATTTAACGTGCGCCCGTGAAAGGGCAAATTTGCCCATTTACGAGCGCACGTTAAATAATCAGCCATTACAAGTAGCTGGTTAATACTACAGCAAGCTTGCTGTAGCACTTTGCGCTAAGCGGAATTAACCAGAGGTCAGACCTCTGGTTAATTAAAAAAATGTCCCCCAATTCCCCCCCCCCCCGCCAAAAAAAAGTGGACAGTTCCTTTATTTAAAGGGACAGTCTACACCCGTATTAACATTAGCCTATACCTTAGATCGAGTTCCTATTTTCCTAGCTCACCCCCTCTACCCTAATGAGTCTGCTTCACAAACTGAGGTATTCAAAATCAAAACTTTGATTCTAATCGTTAAAAATGGCAGACAAACTCCACCCATTCCCTTCTCCTGCTACCATGTACTCCCCTTCTCTTTGTATCTCATACTCGTTCACATATAACCACCTACGTAATTACCTTGTAAACACGCATGCTCCTATTTACGGAAGTGATATAGAGGAAGTCCGTCTGTGCTGCAGGAAAATAACTAAGCCGAGTGTTTTTTCATTCCTTTTTTGTTTTTTTGGTTCCTCAGAAGGTGCGCATGCGCTAAACAACGAAAGCGCGATCCTGTTTTTTAATCAGTGATCTAATTTTGATTGGAGTGTTTTAAAGTATAGAGTCTATGATGTAGTTAATAGGCGGAGCTGGTCTGCCATTTATAACGATTAGAATCAGAGTTTTGATTATGAATAACTCCGTTTGTGAAGCAGACTCGTTACGGTAGAGGGGGTGAGTTAGGACAATCTGAACTTTATCTAACGTATAGGCTAATGTTAATACGGGTGTAGACTGTCCCTTTAAATTGAAAATGAGCTTCTTTTTTTTCTTTAAATAACTACACGAAGCAGTTATAAGTGGTTAAAGTGAGGAGATGTGGGGGGGAAAACGTGCCTTTACATAGCGGTTTATGGGGACTGTGTTTTAAAACTGTAAATATATATGTATATGCTTATATACATATATATTTATGTGTAAATATGTGTATATACATATATAAACACATAAATATATGTGTATATACATATATAAACACAAATATATGTGTATATACATATATAAACACATAAATATATGTGTATATACATATATAAACACAAATATATGTGTATATACATATATAAACACATAAATATATATACATATATAAACACATAAATATATATACATAGATATATACATATATATATATATATATATATATATATATATATATATATATATATATAGAGAGAGAGAGAGAGAGATATTATTTTAAATATGCTGACCAACGTTACACTAAGTTCTTTGCCGTCCATCGGCATCAGAACAAAGGCTCCCATTGTAGCCTATGAAAGTGCCCTCTCATAAGTGCAAAGCTTCCATGCAATGCGTTTGCTTGGCGCTTTACTTGTAATACCAGCGCACATTTGCGTGCGCCGATATTAATGAGTGGAGCGCAAATATCGAGCTTGCGAAAGCACACTTACACTTGTAATCTCGCCATTGATATTCTTTGTTAAAGAGTAATTCTAGATAGGCTCAGGAGCGTGCATGTGTCAGCCATTTGGCAGCAGTGTTTGCAAAAATGTTTATTGTTATATTATTCATAGTTGCAAACTCTGCTGCCATAGTGTATATGTAACATTCTATGGCAGCAGTTTTGGATGTATAACAATGGTGATCCAGAGGGGGGATTTTGTTCAAGGTAAAAAGGCAAGCACAAGTTTGCAAGCACACAGCTAGATTAAAACTTACTCTTCCATTCTGATTTTAATCTAGCTGTGTGCTTGCAAGATACTGCCAGACTTTCTAAGTGTTGTGTTAATATTTTTGGTTTGTAGATTTCCCTATAGGCTTTGCACCTAGGCTTCTCTGGTCACCGAGAGCTGTGCAGATGTCTGTGAGTGCTGGTAGTTGAACATACTGGTTATCCCTCAATATATGTTGTAGAAACGGTATTAATTTGATTTTAATAAATATTGAGTTTTTAATCACTGTATTTCAGTGTACAACAGACATATTTCCAGCTACTTGAATGTAGATAATCATATTGGTTCTGGTATGCTGCGATCAGTGAGCTGGAGCACTGTGTATCTCCAGTGTGGATCTACCAGCACAACAAAGTGCTGCATAAAGACGCAAGTACCCTGTTTAATTTGCTTGATGTTGCTCACCTACTGCAAATGAGGGCCTCATTGGACCCCCATTTGTATAACATTTCCATAAACCCTAATACTGCTGCTAGATTACTTAAATCTAGCTTTAAATAGAGAATGTGATCTAATCCTATGTTGATGCCTGTCAGGAATGAAGCAATAGACTGCATAGTAGCTTTTATTCGGATGTTTACCTAGTTCCATTTGTCTTTATTAAAGGGACACTCAAGTCAAAATAAAACTTTCCTTATACAGATAGAGCACACCATTTTAGACAGCTTTCTAATTCACTTCTATATACGTAAATGCATTTTGTGATTGGCTTATTGCTATCACATGATGCAGTGGGAGGAAAATAGAACTAACTTTAAAATTTGTCAGAATGAATTCTACTACTCATTTGAAATTTAAACTAAGTGCTTTTTTATTGTGTATTTACTGAATATGTTATTCTACTGTGCTTAGTAGTTCTTTAAACACATTCTCTAATATACATGATAAACATTTTGGCTTTGTTGTCCCTTTACTAGAAGCCTAAAAGAAGACACTGCTTACCTGCGCAGTCTGGAGTAGCTTGATGGTAAGTGCGAGCCAATCAGGAAGCAGCATTTCCATGTTTAGGCTGAGAACAGCCAACGCCAGCATGGAACCCTTGAACTGCAGGAGCTCATAAGACGCCATACACTGAAGAAGTTGTTTAGTAAGCAGCGCCACGTGCAGTGATGGATTCATCTCTGGCAACCTGTCTAGTAACTCGGGGTTGGTAGTTAACGCCATAGCATGGAACTGATAAGAAATAAGACACATACACACGGTATTACAAGGGATTTTTAAATAAAGAAAAAAAAAAAGAAAAAAGACATTAAATTTTAGTATAAATTAGTGCTTTGCTTTGATGCTCACAAAACTCTGATGGCGACAGCCACGCTACTTAACCCCTAAATTAGGAAATGGCAGCCAACGTACAGGGTAAGTTGAACATTGTTAAAGGGTTAAAAATGCCACAATTTTTGATGCAGTATTAAAAGCAGCAGGATCTCTCTCCTTAGAACTTCATCCTTTTCTGCCAGCAAATAAATGCCTCTCTGGCAATCAGAAGGAAAAACAGAATTTATGTTTACCTGATAAATTTCTTTCTCCAACGGTGTGTCCGGTCCACGGCGTCATCCTTACTTGTGGGATATTCTCTTCCCCAACAGGAAATGGCAAAGAGCCCAGCAAAGCTGGTCACATGATCCCTCCTAGGCTCCGCCTACCCCAGTCATTCGACCGACGTTAAGGAGGAATATTTGCATAGGAGAAACCATATGGTACCGTGGTGACTGTAGTTAAAGAAAATAAAATATCAGACCTGATTAAAAAAACCAGGGCGGGCCGTGGACCGGACACACCGTTGGAGAAAGAAATTTATCAGGTAAACATAAATTCTGTTTTCTCCAACATAGGTGTGTCCGGTCCACGGCGTCATCCTTACTTGTGGGAACCAATACCAAAGCTTTAGGACACGGATGAAGGGAGGGAGCAAATCAGGTCACCTAAATGGAAGGCACCACGGCTTGCAAAACCTTTCTCCCAAAAATAGCCTCAGAAGAAGCAAAAGTATCAAACTTGTAAAATTTGGTAAAAGTGTGCAGTGAAGACCAAGTCGCTGCCCTACATATCTGATCAACAGAAGCCTCGTTCTTGAAGGCCCATGTGGAAGCCACAGCCCTAGTGGAATGAGCTGTGATTCTTTCGGGAGGCTGCCGTCCGGCAGTCTCGTAAGCCAATCTGATGATGCTTTTAATCCAAAAAGAGAGAGAGGTAGAAGTTGCTTTTTGACCTCTCCTTTTACCTGAATAAACAACAAACAAGGAAGATGTTTGTCTAAAATCCTTTGTAGCATCTAAATAGAATTTTAGAGCGCGAACAACATCCAAATTGTGCAACAAACGTTCCTTCTTTGAAACTGGTTTTGGACACAGAGAAGGTACGATAATCTCCTGGTTAATGTTTTTGTTAGAAACAACTTTTGGAAGAAAACCAGGTTTAGTACGTAAAACCACCTTATCTGCATGGAACACCAGATAAGGAGGAGAACACTGCAGAGCAGATAATTCTGAGACTCTTCTAGCAGAAGAAATCGCAACTAAAAACAAAACTTTCCAAGATAATAACTTAATATCAACGGAATGTAAGGGTTCAAACGGAACCCCCTGAAGAACTGAAAGAACTAAATTGAGACTCCAAGGAGGAGTCAAAGGTTTGTAAACAGGCTTGATTCTAACCAGAGCCTGAACAAAGGCTTGAACATCTGGCACAGCTGCCAGCTTTTTGTGAAGTAATACCGACAAGGCAGAAATCTGTCCCTTCAGGGAACTTGCAGATAATCCTTTTTCCAATCCTTCTTGAAGGAAGGATAGAATCCTAGGAATCTTAACCTTGTCCCAAGGGAATCCTTTAGATTCACACCAACAGATATATTTTTTCCAAATTTTGTGGTAAATCTTTCTAGTCACAGGCTTTCTGGCCTGAACAAGAGTATCGATCACAGAATCTGAGAATCCTCGCTTCGATAAAATCAAGCGTTCAATCTCCAAGCAGTCAGCTGGAGTGAAACCAGATTCGGATGTTCGAACGGACCCTGAACAAGAAGGTCTCGTCTCAAAGGTAGCTTCCAAGGTGGAGCCGATGACATATTCACCAGATCTGCATACCAAGTCCTGCGTGGCCACGCAGGAGCTATCAAGATCACCGACGCCCTCTCCTGCTTGATCCTGGCTATCAGCCTGGGAATGAGAGGAAATGGCGGGAACACATAAGCTAGATTGAAGGTCCAAGGTGCTACTAGTGCATCCACTAGAGCCGCCTTGGGATCCCTGGATCTGGCCCCGTAGCAAGGAACTTTGAAGTTCTGACGAGAGGCCATCAGATCCATGTCTGGAATGCCCCACAGGTGAGTGACTTGGGCAAAGATTTCCGGATGGAGTTCCCACTCCCCCGGATGCAATGTCTGACGACTCAGAAAATCCGCTTCCCAATTTTCCACTCCTGGGATGTGGATAGCAGACAGGTGGCAGGAGTGAGACTCCGCCCAAAGAATAATTTTGGTTACTTCTTCCATCGCTAGGGAACTCCTTGTTCCCCCCTGATGGTTGATGTACGCAACAGTCGTCATGTTGTCTGATTGAAACCGTATGAACCTGGTCCTCGCAAGCTGGGGCCAGGCCTGGAGAGCATTGAATATCGCTCTCAGTTCCAGAATATTTATCGGTAGAAGAGATTCTTCCCGAGACCAAAGACCCTGAGCTTTCAGGGATCCCCAGACCGCGCCCCAGCCTATCAGACTGGCGTCGGTCGTGACAATGACCCACTCTGGTCTGTGGAACATCATCCCTTGAGACAGATTGTCCAGGGACAGCCACCAACGGAGTGAGTCTCTGGTCCTCTGATTTACTTGTATCTTCGGAGACAAGTCTGTATAGTCCCCATTCCACTGACTGAGCATGCACAGTTGTAATGGTCTTAGATGAATGCGCGCAAAAGGAACTATGTCCATCGCCGCCACCATCAACCCGATCACTTCCATGCACTGAGCTATGGAAGGAAGAGGAACGGAATGAAGTATCCGACAAGAGTCCAGAAGCTTTGTTTTTCTGGCTTCTGTTAGAAAGATCCTCATTTGCAAGGAGTCTATAATTGTTCCCAAGAAGGGAACCCTTGTTGACGGGGATAGAGAACTCTTTTCCACGTTCACTTTCCAGCCGTGAGATCTGAGAAAGGCCAGGACAATGTCCGTGTGAGCCTTTGCTTGAGGAAGGGACGACGCTTGAATCAAAATGTCGTCCAGGTAAGGTACTACTGCAATGCCCCTTGGTCTTAGCACCGCTAGAAGGGACCCTAGTACCTTTGT
The DNA here is from genome assembly GCF_027579735.1 of Bombina bombina. Classification (NCBI taxonomy): domain Eukaryota; kingdom Metazoa; phylum Chordata; class Amphibia; order Anura; family Bombinatoridae; genus Bombina; species Bombina bombina. The sequence goes on from NC_069500.1 coordinate 940,300,190, forward strand.
GAAAATCCTTGGAGCAGTGGCTAATCCGAAAGGAAGCGCCACGAACTGGTAATGTTTGTCCAGAAATGCAAACCTTAGGAACCGATGATGTTCCTTGTGGATAGGAATATGTAGATACGCATCCTTTAAATCCACCGTGGTCATGAATTGACCTTCCTGGATGGAAGGAAGGATAGTTCGAATGGTTTCCATCTTGAACGATGGGACCTTGAGAAATTTGTTTAAGATCTTGAGATCTAGGATTGGTCTGAACGTTCCCTCTTTTTTGGGAACTATGAACAGATTGGAGTAGAACCCCATCCCTTGTTCTCTTAATGGAACAGGATGAATCACTCCCATTTTTAACAGGTCTTCTACACAATGTAAGAACGCCTGTCTTTTTATGTGGTCTGAAGACAACTGCGACCTGTGGAACCTCCCCCTTGGGGGAAGTCCCTTGAATTCCAGAAGATAACCCTGGGAGACTATTTCTAGCGCCCAAGGATCCAGAACATCTCTTGCCCAAGCCTGAGCGAAGAGAGAGAGTCTGCCCCCCACCAGATCCGGTCCCGGATCGGGGGCCAATATTTCATGCTGTCTTGGTAGCAGTGGCAGGTTTCTTGGCCTGCTTTCCCTTGTTCCAGCCTTGCATTGGTCTCCAAGCTGGCTTGGCCTGAGCAGTATTACCCTCTTGCTTAGAGGACGTAGCACCTTGGGCTGGTCCGTTTTTACGAAAGGGACGAAAATTAGGTCTATTTTTTGCCTTGAAAGGCCGATCCTGAGGAAGGGCGTGGCCCTTACCCCCAGTGATATCAGAGATAATCTCTTTCAAGTCAGGACCAAACAACGTTTTCCCCTTGAAAGGAATGTTTAGTAGCTTGTTCTTGGAAGACGCATCAGCCGACCAAGATTTCAACCAAAGCGCTCTGCGCGCCACAATAGCAAACCCAGAGTTCTTAGCCGCTAACTTAGCCAATTGCAAAGAGGCGTCTAGAGTGAAAGAATTAGCCAATTTGAGAGCATTGATTCTGTCCATAATCTCCTCATAAGGAGGAGAGTCACTATCGAGCACCTTAAGCAGTTCATCAAACCAGAAATATGCGGCAGTAGTGACAGGGACAATGCATGAAATGGGTTGTAGAAGGTAACCCTGCTGAACAAACATCCTTTTAAGCAAACCTTCTAATTTTTTATCCATAGGATCTTTGAAAGCACAACTATCCTCTATGGGAATAGTGGTGCGTTTGTTTAAAGTAGAAACCGCTCCCTCGACCTTGGGGACTGACTGCCATAAGTCCTTTCTGGGGTCGACCATAGGAAACAATTTTTTAAATATGGGGGGAGGGACGAAAGGAATACCGGGCCTTTCCCATTCTTTATTAACAATGTCCGCCACCCGCTTGGGTATAGGAAAAGCTTCTGGGAGCCCCGGCACCTCTAGGAACTTGTCCATTTTACATAGTTTCTCTGGGATGACTAAATTTTCACAATCATCCAGAGTGGATAATACCTCCTTAAGCAAAATGCGGAGATGTTCCAATTTAAATTTAAATGTAATCACATCAGATTCAGCCTGCTGAGAAATGTTCCCTAAATCAGTAATTTCTCCCTCAGACAAAACCTCCCTGGCCCCCTCAGATTGGGTTAGGGGCCCTTCAGAGATATTAATATCAGCGTCGTCATGCTCTTCAGTAACTAAAACAGAGCAGCCACGCTTACGCTGACAAGGGTTCATTTTGGCTAAAATGTTTTTGACAGAATTATCCATTACAGCCGTTAATTGTTGCATAGTAAGGAGTATTGGCGCGCTAGATGTACTAGGGGCCTCCTGAGTGGGCAAGACTCGTGTAGACGAAGGAGGGAATGATGCAGTACCATGCTTACTCCCCTCACTTGAGGAATCATCTTGGGCATCATTGTCATTATCACATAAATCACATTTATTTAAATGAATAGGAATTCTGGCTTCCCCACATTCAGAACACAGTCTATCTGGTAGTTCAGACATGTTAAACAGGCATAAACTTGATCAGAAAGTACAAAAAACGTTTTAAAATAAAACCGTTACTGTCACTTTAAATTTTAAACTGAACACACTTTATTACTGCAATTGCGAAAAAACATGAAGGAATTGTTCAAAATTCACCAAATTTTCACCACAGCGTCTTAAAGCCTTGAAAATATTGCACACCAATTTTGGAAGCTTTAACCCTTAAAATAACGGAACCGGAGCCGTTTTAAGCTTTAAACCCCTTTACAGTCCCTGGTATCTGCTTTGCTGAGACCCAACCAAACCCAAAGGGGAATACGATACCAAATGACGCCTTCAGAAGTCTTTTATAAGTATCAGAGCTCCTCTCACATGCGACTGCATGCCATGCCTCTCAAAAACAAGTGCGCAACACCGGCGCGAAAATGAGACTCTGCCTATGCTTTGGGAAAGCCCCTAAAGAATAAGGTGTCTAAAACAGTGCCTGCCGATATTATTATATCAAAATACCCAGATAAAATGATTCCTCAAGGCTAAATATGTGTTAATATCAATCGATTTAGCCCAGAAAAAGTCTACAGTTTAAATAAGCCCTTATGAAGCCCTTATTTACAATCGTAATAAACATGGCTTACCGGATCCCATAGGGAAAATGACAGCTTCCAGCATTACATCGTCTTGTTAGAATGTGTCATACCTCAAGCAGCAAGGGACTGCAAACTGTTCCCCCAACTGAAGTTAATTGCTCTCAACAGTCCTGTGTGGAACAGCCATGGATTTTAGTTACGGTTGCTAAAATCATTTTCCTCATACAAACAGAATTCTTCATCTCTTTTCTGTTTCTGAGTAAATAGTACGTACCAGCACTATTTGAAAATAACAAACTCTTGATTGAATAATGAAAAACTACAGTTAAACACTAAAAAACTCTAAGCCATCTCCGTGGAGATGTTGCCTGTACAACGGCAAAGAGAATGACTGGGGTAGGCGGAGCCTAGGAGGGATCATGTGACCAGCTTTGCTGGGCTCTTTGCCATTTCCTGTTGGGGAAGAGAATATCCCACAAGTAAGGATGACGCCGTGGACCGGACACACCTATGTTGGAGAAAAGGACATTTATGCTTACCTGATAAATTGATTTCTTCTACGATACGACGAGTCCACAGATTCATCCTTACTTGTGGGATATTATCCTCCTGCTAACAGGAAGAGGCAAAGAGCACCACAGCAGAGCTGTCTATATAGCTCCTCCCTTCTCTTCACCATTCGACCGAAAGTATAGGAAGAGAAAGGTGCAGAGGTGACTGAAGTTTTGAAAATAAAATAAATTCTGTCTTAAATAGACAGGGCGGGCCGTGGACTCATCGTATCGTAAAAGAAATCAATTTATCAAGTAAGCATAAATTTCCTTTTCTTCTACAAGATACGAAGAGTCCACGGATTCATCCTTACTTGTGGGATACAATACCAAAGCAACAGGACACGGATGAATGGGAGGGACAAGACAGATACCTAAACAGAAGGCACCACTGCTTGAAGAACCTTTCTCCCAAAAATAGCCCCCGAAGAAGCAAAAGTATCAAATTTAGAAAAAATATGAAAGGAGGACCAAGTCGCAGCCTTACAAATCTGTTCAACAGAAGCATCATTTTTAACAGCCCATGTGGAAGCCACACAGTAGAATGAGCCATCATTTTTTCAGGAGGCTCGTATGCCAGGCGGATGATGCTTTGCAGCCAAAAAGAAAGAGAGGTAGCCGTAGCTTTTTGACCCCTACGCTTTCCAGAATAAACAATGAATATAGAAGATGTTTGACGGAAATCCTTGGTCGCTTGTAAGTAAAACTTCAAGGCACGAACCACGTCCAAGTTATGTAACAGACGTTCCTTCTTAGACAAAGGATTAGGACACAAGGAAGGAACAACAATTTCCTGATTAATATTCTTATTTGAAACAACCTTAGGAAGGAATCCAGGTTTAGTCCGCAAAACCACCTTATCAGAATTAGGGTTGCACCGATACCGATACTAGTATCGGTATCGGTACCGATACCAAGTATTTGCATAAGTACTTGTACTCGTGCAAATGCACCGATACTTAAACCGATACCTCCACTTCCTACCCATGTGCTATCTTGTGGTGTTTTTTCAAACTGCATGTTCTCATTTCATTTTAAACTGGAGTGGAGACTAAACTAAAAATTGTTTACTACTGTTCTGCCAATACAAATTGCTGTTATTTGTATTATTGTAGGAGACATCACTGTACCTCGTTCAGACAAACCCCTGAAGAACTGGTCAATTAATAAACAGATTTCCAGCTCTGGCTAAAATGGCCCAAAAATATCTTTCTGCACCATGCAGTAGTGTGGAAAGTGAAAGACTCCATACAAATGTCAGATTGATGTTATATAACAGCCCTACAACCCAATTGCATCACCCCTTTAAATGTAATATTTTATTGTAATATTTTTTATTTATAAACATGTTCAGTGAACTTTGTGACAAATAAAACTTTTATTATTTCATAATGTCTTTTGAATTACAGCCCTTTACAATTATAAAGAAGGAATCTTAAATAATTAGTCTGTATTGTGCTTGGTAAACTGTCACATGACATTAAAAAAAATAAAGTATCGGTAATTGGTATCGGCGAGTATTTGAAAACAAGTATCGGTACTTGTACTCGGTCATAAAAAATGGTATCGGTGCAACCCTAATCAGAATGGAATATAAGATAAGGCGAATCACATTGTAACGCAGAAAGCTCAGAAACTCTTCGAGCAGAAGAGATAGCAACTAAGAACAAAACTTTCCAAGATAAAAGCTTAATATCTATGGAATGCATGGGTTCAAACGGAACCCCTTGAAGAACATTGAGAACTAAATTCAATCTCCATGGCGGAGCAATAGGTTTAAACACAGGCTTGATTCTGATTAAAGCCTGACAAAAAAACTGAACGTCTGGGACATCCGCCAGACGCTTGTATAGTAAAATTGACAAAGCAGAAATTTGTCCCTTTAATGAACTAGCTGATAATCCCTTATCCAATCCTTCTTGGAGAAAGGACAAGATCCTAGGAATCCTAACCCTACTCCATGAGTAGCCCTTGGATTCACACCAATAAAGATATTTACGCCATATCTTATGGTAAAGCTTTCTAGTGACAGGTTTTCGAGCCTGAATCAAAGTATCAATGACCGACTCAGAGAATCCCCGCTTAGATAAAATCAAGCGTTCAATCTCCAGGCAGTCAGCTGCAGAGAATTTAGATTTGGATGTTGGAACGGACCTTGAATGAGAAGGTCCCGTCTCAATGGAAGTTTCCACGGTGGCAGAGAGGACATGTCCACTAGATCCGCATACCAAGTCCTGCGTGGCCATGCAGGCGCTATTAGAATTACCGAAGCTCTCTCCTGTTTGATTCTTGCAATCACACAAGGCAGGAGAGGAAATGGTGGAAACACATAAGCCAGGTTGAACGACCAAGGTACTGCTAGAGCATCTATCAGTACAGCTTGGGGATCCCTTGACCTGGACCCGTAATGAGGAAGTTTGGCATTCTGACGAGATGCCATCAGATCCAATTCCGGTGTGCCCCATTGATGAATCAATGATGCAAACACCTCCGGATGGAGTTCCCATTCCCCCGGATGAAAAGTATGACGACTCAGAAAATCCTCTTCCCAGTTCTCTACTCCTGGGATATAGATTGCTGATAGATGGCAAGAGTGAGCCCCCGCCCATCGGATTATTTTTGAAACCTCTATCATCGCTAGAGAACTCCTTGTTCCCCCTTGATGATTGATATATGCTACAGTCGTGATATTGTCCGACTGGAATCTTATGAATTTGGCCAAAGCCAACTGAGGCCACGTCTGAAGCGCATTGAATATTGCTCTCAGTTCCAGAATATTGATTGGCAGTAGAGACTCCACCTGAGTCCAAACACCCTCAGCCTTCAGGGAATTCCAGACTGCACCCCAGCCCAAGAGACTGGCATCCGTCGTCACTATTACCCATGCTGGCCTGCGGTAGCACATTCCCTGGGACAGATGATCCTGTGACAACCACCAAAGAAGAGAATCTCTGGTCTCTTGATCCAGATTTATCTGAGGAGATAAATTTGCATAATCCCCATTCCACTGTCTGAGCATGCACAGCTGCAGTGGTCTAAGATGAAAGCGAGCAAACGGAACGATGTCCATTGCTGCTACCATTAAATCCAATGACCTCAATACACTGAGCCACTGATGGCCGAGGAATGGACTGAAGTGCTCGGCAAGTATTTAGAATCTTTTATTTTCTGACCTCTGTCAGAAATATTTTCATGTCTACCGAGTCTATCAGAGTTCCCAAGAATGGAACTCTTGTGAGTGGAACTAGTGAACTCTTTTCTATATTCACTTTCCAACCGTGTGTTCTTGCCAACACGATGTCCGTGTGAGATTTGGTCAGATGATAAGTTGACGCCTGGATCAAAATATCGTCCAGATAGGGCGCCACTGCTATGCCCTGCGGTCTGAGAACCGTTAGAAGGGACCCTAGCATCTTTGTCAAGATTCTCTGAGCTGTGGCCAACCCGAAAGGAAGGGCCACAAACTGATAATGTTCGTCCAGAAAGGCGAACCTTAGAAACTGATGATGATCCTTGTGGATAGGAATGTGAAGATACGCATCCTTCAGGTCCACGGTGGTCATATATTGACCCTCCTGGATCATTGGTAAAATTGTTCGTAAAGTCTCCATCTTGAACGACATTGTTTAGACATTTGAGATCTAAAATCGGTCTGAAAGTTCCCTCTTTTTTGGGAACCACGAACATATTTGAGTAAAACCCCTGTCCCTGTTCTAGTTTTGGAACTGGGCAAATTACTCCCATGGTATAGAGGTCTTTTACACAGCATAAGAACGCCTCTCTTTTTGTCTGGTCTACAGACAAACGTGAAAGATGAAATCTCCCTCTTGGGAGCAAGTCCTTGAATTCCAGCTGATATCCCTGGGTCACAATTTCCAATGCCAAAGGATCCTGAACATCCCTTGCCCAAGCCTGAGCAAAGAGAGAAAGTCTGCCCCCTACTAAAATCCGGTCCCGGATCGGGGGCTGCCCCTTCATGCTGTCTTGGTAGCAGCAGTGGGCTTCTTGACTTGTTTATTTTTATTCCAGGCCTGGTTAGGTCTCCAGACTGACTTGGATTGAGCAAAATTCCCTTCCTGCTTTGTGGAGGAAGAGGAAGCAGAGGGTCCTCCTTTAAAGTTTCGAAAGAAACTAAAATTATTTTGTTTACCCCTCATCTTAACAGACTTATCCTGAGGCAGCCATATCTTACAGAGTAAAAGAATTGGACGCACTAGAAGTACTTGGTGTCGCTTGAGTGGGCGTTAAAGGTTGTGACACTTGGGGAGAATTGGATGGCATATCCTGATGCTCTTCAGACTGAGAACCATCCTTAGAAATACTTTTATCACCTAAAATATGTTCTTTACAGTGTAAGGCCCTTTCAGTAGAAGGACACAATGTAAGAGGGGGTTCCACACTGGCTTCTAAACACATAGAGCATTGACTTTCCTCAATGTCAGACATGTTGAACAGGCTAGTAATAACCACAAAAGTCGTTAAACACTTTATTTATTGAGTAAAATTTTTTTTTGAAAAACGAATACTGCACCTTTAAGAATAAAAAAGCGCACAATTTTTCCAAATCTGCTTAAAAATTATAACAAACGTTCAATTTCAAGGTATTCCTATCCTAAATTGCAGTCGGATATTGCACCACAAGCAAGGGCAAATTAAACCTCCTAAATGATTAATTTAACACAAAACCGTTAATGAAAAAAAACTTAAACAAACCCCTGCACCTCGCCACAGCTGTGGCACCTACCTGCCCCCAGGGATCTGACAAACTGATCAATATCACGCCGGTAGACAATCACTCAGTTTGGGCCCAACCGAAGCTGAAGTTTGCTGTCCTTCTTGACAAACTAACTGCGCATCTGAGGCGCAAAAATTAGGCCCCACCCATCATGTACGATGTACTCTCAGCCTAAACAACCGCATGTAAAGAGGTGTAAAACTAGCCATGTGGATAAGCATGTGGAAGCCACTGCTCTGGTAGAATGAGCAGTAATTGATTCAGGAGGCTGCTGGCCAGCAGTCTCATAGGCCAGACGGATGATGCTTTTCAGCCAAAAGGAAAGAGAGGTTCTGACCTCTCCTCTTACCAGAATAGATGACAAACAATGAAGTTGTTTGTCTGAAATCCTTAGTTGCTTGTAAATAGAACTTTAAAGCACGAAGCACATCAAGATTGTGTAACAGACGTTCCTTCTTCGAAGAAGGATTAGGACACAGAGAAGGGACAACAATTTCCTGATTAATATTCTTATTAGACACAACCTTAGGAAGAAAAACTACCTTATCAGCGTGGAACACCAAATAAGGTGAGTCACACTGCAAAGCAGATAACTCTGAAACTCTTCCAGCAGAAGAGATAGCTACCAAAAACAAAACTTTCCAAGATAAAAGTTTAATATCTATGGAATATAAAGGTTCAAACGGAACCCCTTGCAGAACTGAAAGAACTAAATTCAGACTCCATGGTGGAGCCACAGGTCTATAAACAGGCTTGATTCTGACTAAAGCCTGACTAAACGCTTGAACGTCTGGTACCTCTGCCAGACGTTTGAGTAAAAGAATAGACAAAGCAGATATCTGTCCTTTAAGGAACTAGCTGATAATCCTTTCTCCAATCCTTCTTGGAGAAAGGACAATATCCTGGGAATCCTAATCTTACGCACCAACAAAGATATTTTCGCCAAATCTAATGGTAGATTTTCCTGGTGACAGGCTTTCTAGCCTGAATCAGGGTATCGATAACCGACTCAGAGAAACCACGCTTAGATAGAATTAGGCGTTCAATCTCCAAGCAGTCAGACGCAGAGAAATTAGATTTGGATGTTTGAAAGTACCTTGAAGTAGAAGGTCCTGCCTCATTGGCAGAGTCCATGGTGGAACGGATGACATGTCCACTAGGTCTGCATACCAAGTCCTGCGTGGCCACGCAGGCGCTATTAGAATCACTGACGCCCTCTCCTGCTTGATTCTGGCAACCAGACGAGGAAGGAGAGGAAATGGTGGAAACACATAGGCCAGATTGAAGAACCAAGGCGCTGCTAGAGCATCTATCAACACCGCCTGGGGATCCCGGGACCTGGACCCGTAAAGAGGAAGTTTGGCATTCTGACGGGACGCCATCAGATCCAATTCTGGAGTGCCCCATAGCTGAGTCCCACTCCCCCGGATGAAAAGACTTAGAAAATCCGCTTCCCAGTTGTCTACTCCTGGGATGTGAATTGCTGAGAGGTGGCAAGAGTGATATTTTGGTTACTTCCATCATTGCTAGGGGACTCCTTGTTGCCCCTTGATGGTTGATGTCAGCTACAGTCGTGATGTTGTCCGACTGAAATCTGATGAATTTGGCCGCAGCTAGCTGAGGCCATGCCTGAAGAGCGTTGAATATCGCCCTCAGTTCCAAAATGTTTATCGGGAGAAGAGCTTCTTCCCGAGACCATAAGCCCTGAGCTTTCAGGGAGTCCCAGACAGCACCACAGCCCAACAGACTGGCGTCGGTCGTTACGATGATCCACGCTGGTCTGCGGAAACACATTCCCTGAGACAGGTGATCCTGAGACAACCACCAGAGAAGAGAATCTCTGGTCCCCTGGTCCAACTGTATTTGAGGAGACAAATCTGCATAATCCCCATTCCACTGTTTGAGCATGCATAGTTGCAGTGGTCTGAGGTGTATCTGAGCAAAATGGACTATGTCCATTGCCGCTACCATTAGTCCGATTGTCTCCATGCACTGAGCTACAGACGGCCGAGGAATGGAATAAAGAGCTCGGCAAGCAGTTAAGAGTTTTAACTTCTGACCTCCGTCAGAAATATTTTCATTTCTACCGAGTCTATTAGTGTTCCTAGGAAGAGAACTCTTGTGAGGGGGGAGAGAGAACTCCTTTTGATGTTTACTTTCCACCCGTGAGACCTCAGAAAGGCCACTACGATTTCCGTGTGAGACTTGGATCTTTGGAAAGTTGACGCCTGAATTAAGATGTCGTCTAGATAAGGCGCCACTGCTATGCCCCGCTGTCTTAGCACCACCAGGAGGGACCCTAGTACCTTTGTGAAAATTCTGGGAGCAGTGGCCAACCCGAAAGGGAGAGCCACAAACTGAAAATGCTTGTCCAGAAAAGCAAACCAGAGAAACTGGTGATGATCTTTGTGGATAGGAATGTGTAGATACGCATCCTTTAGATCCACGGTAGTCATATATTGACCCTCCTGGATCATTGGTAATATTGTCCGAATGGTCTCCATCTTGAATGATGGGACTCTGAGGAATTTATTTAGAATTTTGAGATCCAGGATTGGTCTGAAAGTTCCTTCTTTTTTGGGAACCACAAACAGGTTTGAGTAAAACCCCAGCCCTTGTTCCGCAATTGGAACTGGGTGGATCACTCCCATTGTATCTAGGTCTTCTACACAGCGTAAGAACGCCTCTTTCTTTGTCGTGTCTGTAGACAGACGAGAAATATGGAACCTTCCCCTGGGAGGGGAGTCCTTGAATTCTAGAAGATATCCCTGGGATACAATCTCTAAGGCCCAGGGATCGTGTACGTCTCTTGCCCAGGCCTGAGCGAAGAGAGAGAGTCTGCCCCCTACTAGATCCGGTCCCGGATCGGGGGCTACCCCTTCATGCTGTCTTGGGGGCAGCTGCAGGCTTCTTGGCCTGTTTACCCTTGCTCCAGCCCTGGTAAGGTTTCCAGGCTGCCCTGGGTTGTGAAGTGTTACCCTCTTGCTTTGCAGCAGGGGAGGATGAAGCAAGACCGCTCCTGAAATTTGAAAGGAACGAAAATTATTTTGTTTGTTCTTTGTCTTAAAGGACTTGTCCTGAGGGAGAGCATGGCCTTTTCCCCCAGTAATTTCTGAGATAATCTCTTTCAATTCAGGCCCGAAAAGGGTCTTTCCTTTAAAAGGGATGTTCAGCAGTTTGAATTTTGACGACACATCGGCCGACCAGAACTTGAGCCATAGCGCCCTGCGCGCCAGAATGGCGAAACCTGAATTCTTTGCCACTAACTTAGCTAGTTGGAAAGCGGCATCTGTGATAAAAAAATTAGCCAGCTTAAGAGCCTTAATTCTGTTCATAATATCCTCATATGAGGTCTCCGTCTGGAGTGAATCTTCCAGCGCCTCGAACCAGAAAGCAGCTGCAGTAGTTACAGGAACAATGCACGCTATAGGTTGGAGAAAAAAACCTTGATGGACAAAAATTTTCTTAAGTAGACCCTCTAATTTTTTATCCATAGGGTCTTTAAAAGCACAACTGTCCTCAATTGGTATGGTTGTGCGTTTAGCAAGTGAAGAAACAGCCCCCTCCACCTTAGGGACCGTCTGCCACGAGTCCCGCGTGGTGTCACATATGGGGAACATTTTCTTAAAAACAGGAGGGGGAACAAACGGAATACCTGGTCTATCCCACTCCCTAGTTACTATATCCGTAATCCTCTTAGGGACCGGGAACACATCAGTGTAAACAGGAACTTCTAGGTACTTGTCCATTTTACACAATTTCTCTGGAACCACCAAAGGGTCACAGTCATCCAGAGTAACCAATACCTCCCTGAGTAATAAACGGAGGTGTTCTAGTTTAAATTTAAAAGCCAACGTATCTGAGTCTGTCTGAGGAGCAACCTTTCCCGAATCGGAAATTTCTCCCTCAGACAGCACCTCCCTCGCCCCCATTTCAGAGCGTTGTGAGTGTATATCGGATACGGCTACTATGCTATGCGTCAGAATGCTCATAATCTGTTCTTAAAACAGAGCTATCACGCTTTGCAGGTAACACGGGCAGCTTAGATAAAAATACTGAGAGGGTATTATCCATAACTGCCGCCAAATCTTGTAAGGTAAAAGAGTTAGACGCGCTAGAGGTGCTAGGCGTCGCTTGGGCGGGCGTAACTGGTTGTGACACTTGGGGAGAGGTCAACGGACTAACCTCATTACCTTCTGTCTGAGACTCATGTTAGGCCACATTTTTAAGTGCAACAATATGGTCTTTAAAATGTATAGACATATCAGTACACGTGGGACACATTTTGAGAGGGGGTTCCACCATGGCTTCTAAACACATTGAACAAGGATTTTCCTTGGTGACAGACATGTTTAACAGACTAGTAGTAAGACAAACAGGCTTAGAAATCACATTAATCAAGCAAAAAACACACTTTGCAAAAAACGTTACCGTGCCTTTAAGAAATAAAAAAGGTACACAATTTTCCAAAACAGTGAAAAATGCACCAAACTTTCTGAAATTTTCACAGTATGTACCTAAAGCATTGGTAAGATTGCACAACTAGCAAAAAAATCAATTAACCCCTTAATGCCCAAACCGGATCAATAGTAAGCTAACAGACCGGTTAAAACAAATTTAGCACCTTGCCAACAGACCGGTTAAAACAAATTTAGCACCTTGCCACAGCTCTGCTGTGGCCCTACCTTCCCTTAGGAGTCGGATTTATGGGGAAAAAGCTTCTTATGGGTCTTCAAACTGTAGCAGGAGCCACCAAGTGAACACAGCCTGAAGATCTAGTCAATCTAACTGCGCATCTGAGGCGCGAAATTAGGCCCCTCCCACCTTACTCCGGTGCTGTGAGGCCTAAAGAAACACTCCTAGGAGTTATAATATTAGCCATGTGGGTAACAACCCCTGAAAGAAACCCAAAGGGACCTTCTAAGTGTCTCAAAAAAGATATTTATAAGTAAAAACCGTTTGCCATAAAAAAGTGTCAACACATAAAATAGTGTCATCCAGCATAAATTAGCCCTGTCATGTAAGCTTGTAATTCCATACTTAGTCTCTGAATAAAGCTTACCCTTCCCTCATGGGGATCTTATCAGTCCTTTTCTAGCATTATCACAGTCTTGTCTAGAAATAAATGACTGAACATACCTTATTGCAGCCTAATCTGCAAACCGTTCCCCCTAACTGAAGTTTTCTTGTACTCCTCAGTCCTGTGTGGGAACAGCAGTGGATTTTAGTTACAACATGCTAAAATCATCTTCCTCTCTGCAGAAATCTTCATCCCTTTTCTGCTGGAGAGTAAATAGTACAAACCGGTACCATTTAAAAATAACAAACTTTTGCTTGTAGAACAAAAACTACAAATCTAACACCACATTCACTTTACCCTTCCAAGAGAGACCCTATTGCTTAGAGCCGGCAAAGAGAATGACTGGGGGGTGGAGCTAGAGGGGGAGCTATATGGATAGCTCTGCTGTGTGCTCTCTTTGCCACTTCCTGTTAGGAAGGAGAATATCCCACAAGTAAAGGATGAATCTGTGGACTGGATACACCTTACAAGAGAAAATTGTTATTGTTTAAAAAAATAATAGATCATCACTTTATTGCCCATTCCCCAGTATTGCATACCTCTATGACTACCTGTATCTGAGCCCCTGCAGACTGCCCCTTATCTCAGTGCTTTTTACGATCTTGCAATTTAGCCAATCAGTACTGGTTTTTGCATAACCAATATCATTCTCCACGGGAACAAGCACAATAGTATCTATATGACACACATCAACTAGCACTGTCTGGCTGTTTTGCAAGATTTAAAAAGCGCTGAGATAAGGGGTGACTTGCAGGGGCTTACAAACAGGCAAACTAGAAGTTATAAAGTATATTAATATAACAATGTTGGTTATGCAAAGCTGGGGAATGGGTAGTAAAGGCGTTATCTATCTTTTTAAACAAACAAAAATCAAGTAGACTGTCCCTTTAAATTTTAGTTTACGTTTTTGCATTAAATAAAGAGACATGATGTTTGAAAACAGATTTTATCCTTGAGGGAAGATAGTTGTAAGAACCGTACAATTTTCCTCTAAACCTTTCCATGTGTAAAGTTTTATTTTTCAATTGTACAAAATAAGACTGTTGCCATATCTGCCCACAGAGGATATTGATCTTACAATCTAAAAGCACGCTATTCTCTTTTTTTTACTCATGCATGAAGTCTGCGCTTTCATAGTCTGTGCTTACATGTAAAGATGGAGGTCTGAGACATTGAACTCTTAAACAAACAAAACCATTAGTCCACCAAAATATATCACAATCTACTAACGGCAATTTCTAAGTGTTAGCCAACATGAAACATGAAAAGTTAAAGAGACAAAAAAGACAATTTTTTTGATTTGATTTATCTAAAGAAAAAAAAATGGAATGTGCTGAATAATTGATCGTTTTTGTAGTTACAGCTGTGGTAGTCTTGCAAATTCCACCTCTATGGTTCATTGCATCATTGCAGCCCTTTGCTATGATAGAAATTTGCCTTTTGTGTTTTTTTTTAACCCCTTAAAGGGACAGTAAAGTCATAATTAGACATTCGTGATTTAGACAGAGCATACAATTTTTAAAAACTTTCCAATTTACTTCTTATTTAATTTGCTTCCTTCTCTTGTTATCCTTTGCTGAAAGGTTTATCTAGGTAAGCTCAGGAGCAGCAAAGAACCTAGGTTCTAGATGCTGATAGGTGGCTGCATATATAGTTCTCAGAGATCCATGCTCGGTTCCAGCACTTACTAGACCCCCAAAGCAGGCACAAGAGACAGGGACTTCGTTCAACACCTTTATATGTGTTAACACACACAGAGAAAACAAGGGCCTTGCCCAAACGTTTTGGCTCACACAAGAGCCTTTGCACATTATTGCAAACTGTCTCGTGACTGCATTGGGGTTCTAGTAAGCGCTGGAACCGAGCGTGGACCTCTATGAGAACTCTGTACATGGTAAACAACAGTGCACCGGGGTTGTTGCTCTGATGGTGTGTGCCGCTTAAAAACCAGTAGTGCATTGCTGCTCCTTCAACAAAATGATACCAAAAGAATGAAACAAATTTGATAATAGAAGTAAAATTTTTGGGGTTTCATGTCCCTTTAAAGACCAACGATGTACCCTGGTCTTTCTATGGGTTTTGCGTTACTAATAGTGCGGTCTCACTACCAGCGGCGAGAGGAGGGAGGGTATAATAGTGCCGTGGACCCGCGTTATTATATACAACAAAACCTTTAACAACCAGTGACGTACATGGTACGTCACGGTCATTAAGGGGTTAAATTATACTTTTTTAAATGTACTCTCTCTACTGCACTACTGGGAGCTAGCTGGTGATTGTTCAGCTAGCTCCCAGTAGTGCACTGTTGCTGAGGAGATGGCTTTAAAGTATACTGTAAAATTGTTTTTCCCTTAATGTATTTCCAATGACTTGTTATTCCAGCTGCAAAGTATATAAAATGTATAAGAAATTGCAGGTTTATTTGTGTATATGAAATAGCTGGTTTTGTGCTTTGAGACCACAGCCTATTTCGATGGGTTGAGCATGCAGGTGTGTACACACACACACACATGATTCCTTGTCTTATATTTGTCTGTAAACCAAAGCTCAATACTGGGGGCCTGATATTCAAAAGCTCATCAGCATGGAGAGAAATCATGCAAAATCTTTAGGATTTTGTTTAGAACTTATAGTGTAATGTAGGCGTCTCTCCTTTACTACAAGAACCCTGCATAGTATGATAACACAGAATTTATGCTTACCTGATAAATTACTTTCTCCAACGGTGTGTCCGGTCCACGGCGTCATCCATAACTTGTGGGAATATTCTCTTCCCCAACAGGAAATGGCAAAGAGCACAGCAAAAGCTGTCCATATAGTCCCTCCTAGGCTCCGCCCACCACAGTCATTCGACCGACGGACAGGAGAAAAAAACAGGAGAAACTATAGGGTGCCGTGGTGACTGTAGTTAAAGAAAGAAATTCATCAAACCTGATTAAAAAACCAGGGCGGGCCGTGGACCGGACACACCGTTGGAGAAAATAATTTATCAGGTAAGCATAAATTCTGTTTTCTCCAACATTGGTGTGTCCGGTCCACGGCGTCATCCATAACTTGTGGGAACCAATACCAAAGCTTTAGGACACGGATGAAGGGAGGGAGCCAATCAGGTTGCCTAAACGGAAGGCACCACGGCTTGCAAAACCTTTCTCCCAAAAATAGCCTCCGAAGAAGCAAAAGTATCAAATTTGTAGAATTTGGCAAAAGTGTGCAGGGAAGACCAAGTCGCTGCCTTACATATCTGATCAACAGAAGCCTCGTTCTTGAAGGCCCATGTGGAAGCCACAGCCCTAGTAGAGTGAGCTGTGATGCGTTCAGGAGGCTGCCGTCCGGCAGTCTCGTAAGCCAATCGGATGATGCTTTTCAGCCAAAAGGAAAGAGGTAGCAGTAGCTTTTTGACCTCTCCTCTTGCCAGAATAAACGACAAACAGAGAAGACGTTTGTCTGAAATCCTTTGTTGCTTCTAAATAGAACTTTAAAGCACAAACTACATCTAAATTGTGTAACAAACGTTCCTTCTTTGAAATTGGATTCGGACACAAAGAAGGCACAACTATTTCCTGGTTAATATTCTTGTTGGAAACAACCTTTGGAAGAAAACCAGGTTTAGTACGCAAAACAACCTTATCTGAATGGAACACCAGATAGGGCGGATTACACTGCAAAGCAGATAACTCAGAAACTCTTCTAGCAGAAGAAATAGCAACCAAAAACAGAACTTTCCAAGATAACATCTTGATATCTATGGAATGTAGAGGTTCAAACGGAACCCCTTGAAGAACTGAAAGAACTAAATTCAGACTCCAAGGAGGAGTCAAAGGCCTGTAAACAGGCTTGATCCTGACCAAAGCCTGAACAAAAGCTTGAACATCAGGCACAGCTGCCAGTCGTTTGTGTAATAAGACAGATAAAGCAGAAATCTGTCCCTTTAGAGAACTCGCTGATAATCCCTTATCCAAACCTTCTTGGAGAAAGGAAAGGATCCTAGGAATTTTGATCTTACTCTATGAGAATCCCTTGGATTCACACCAACAGATATATCTTTTCCATATTTTATGGTAAATCTTCCTAGTTACAGGTTTTCTGGCTTGTATCAGAGTATCTATTACAGAATCCGAGAACCCACGCTTAGATAAAATCAAGCGTTCAATTTCCAAGCCGTTAGCTGAAGGGAAACTAGATTTGGATGTTCGAATGGACCTTGTACTAGAAGATCCTGTCTCAAAGGTAGCTTCCATGGTGGAGCCGATGACATATTCACTAGGTCTGCATACCAAGTCCTGCGTGGCCACACAGGAGCTATCAAGATCACCGAGGCCCTCTCCTGCTTGATCCTGGCTACCAGCCTGGGAATGAGAGGAAACGGTGGAAACACATAAGCTAGGTTGAAGGTCCAAGGCGCTACTAATGCATCCACTAGAGTCGCCTTGGGATCCATGGATCTGGACCCGTAGCAAGGAACCTTGAAGTTCTGACAAGACGCCATCAGATCCATGTCTGGAATGCCCCATAATTGAGTCAACTGGGCAAAGATCTCCGGGTGGAGTTCCCACTCCCCCGGATGGAATGTCTGACGACTCAGATAATCCGCCTCCCAGTTTTCACACTCCTGGGATGTGGATCGCAGATAGGTGGCAGGAGTGATCCTCCGCCCATTTTATGATTTTGGTCACTTCTCTCATCGCCAGGGAACTCCTTGTTCCCCCCTGATGATTGATGTAAGCAACAGTCGTCATGTTGTCTGATTGGAATCTTATGAATCTGGCCTTTGCTAGTTGAGGCCAAGCACTGAGAGCATTGAATATCGCTCTCAGTTCCAGAATGTTTATCGGGAGAAGAGACTCTTCCCGAGACCATAGCCCCTGAGCTTTCAGGGAGTCCCAGACCGCGCCCCAGCCCACTAGACTGGCGTCAGTCGTGACGATGACCCACTCTGGTCTGCGGAAGCTCATTCCCTGGGACAGGTGGTCCTGAGTTAGCCACCAACGGAGTGAGTCTCTGGTCTTCTGATCTACTTGAATCACTGGAGACAAGTCTGTATAGTCCCCATTCCACTGTTTCACCATGCACAGTTGTAATGGTCTTAGATGAATTCGCGCAAAAGGAACTATGTCCATTGCTGCAACCATCAACCCTACTACTTCCATGCACTGAGCTATGGAAGGACGTGGAACAGAATGAAGAACTTGACAAGCGTTTAGAAGTTTTGACTTTCTGACATCTGTCAGGAAAATCTTCATTTCTAAAGAATCTATTATTGTTCCCAAGAAAGGAACTCTTGTCGACGGAGACAGGGAACTTTTTTCTATGTTCACTTTCCATCCGTGAGATCTGAGAAAGGCCAGAACGATGTCTGTGTGAGCCTTTGCCTTTGAAAGAGACGACGCTTGTATCAGAATGTCGTCCAAGTAAGGTGCCACTGCAATGCCCCTTGGTCTTAGAACCGCTAGAAGGGACCCGAGTACCTTTGTGAAAATTCTTGGAGCAGTGGCTAGCCCGAATGGGAGAGCCACAAACTGGTAATGTTTGTCCAGAAAGGCGAACCTTAGGAACTGATGATGATCTGTGTGGATAGGAATATGTAGATACGCATCCTTTAGATCCACGGTAGTCATAAATTGACCCTCCTGGTTTGTAGGTAAAATCGTTCGAATGGTTTCCATTTTGAACGATGGCACTCTGAGAAATTTGATTAGGATCTTTAAATCCAGAATTTGTCTGAAAGTTCCCTCCTTTTTGGGAACTACAAACAGGTTTGAGTAAAACCCCATTCCTTGATCCACGGTTGGAACTGGGTGTATCACTCCCATTTTTAGCAGGTCTTCTACACAATGTAAGAATGCCTGTCTCTTTATTTGGTTTGAAGATAAGTGAGACATGTGGAACCTTCCCCTTGGGGGTAGTTCCTTGAATTCCAGAAGATAACCCTGAGAAACTATTTCTAGTGCCCAGGGATCCTGAACATCTCTTGCCCAAGCCTGAGCGAAGAGAGAGAGTCTGCCCCCTACTAGATCCGGTCCCGGATCGGGGGCTACTCCTTCATTCTGTTTTGTTAGCAGCAGCAGGCTTCTTGGCCTGCTTACCCTTGTTCCAGCCTTGCATCGGTTTCCAAGCTGGTTTGGTTTGCGAAGCATTACCCTCTTGTCTAGAGGCTGCAGAGTTGGAGGCCGGTCCGTTCCTGAAATTGCGAAAGGAACGAAAATTAGACTTATTCTTGGCTTTGAAAGGCCTATCTTGTGGGAGGGCGTGGCCCTTACCCCCAGTGATGTCTGAGATAATCTCTTTCAATTCTGGCCCAAAGAGAGTTTTACCCTTGAAGGGGATATTAAGCAATTTTGTCTTGGAAGATACATCCGCTGACCAAGACTTTAGCCAGAGCGCTCTGCGCGCTACAATTGCAAACCCAGAATTTTTCGCCGCTAATCTAGCTAACTGCAAAGCGCCATCTAAAATAAAGGAGTTAGCTAACTTAAGTGCGTGAACTCTGTCCATAACCTCCTCATACGGAGTCTCTCTATTGAGCGACTTTTCTAGTTCCTCGAACCAGAACCACGCTGCTGTAGTGACAGGAATAATGCATGAAATAGGTTGCAGGAGGTAACCTTGCTGTACAAAAATC
Source organism: Bombina bombina (assembly GCF_027579735.1). Taxonomy (NCBI): domain Eukaryota; kingdom Metazoa; phylum Chordata; class Amphibia; order Anura; family Bombinatoridae; genus Bombina; species Bombina bombina. The sequence continues at coordinate 940,319,731 of NC_069500.1, forward strand.
TTTTTAAGCAAACCCTCCAATTTTTTATCCATAGGATCTTTGAAAGCACAATTATCCTCGATAGGAATAGTAGTGCGCTTGGCTAGTGTAGAAACTGCCCCCTCGACCTTAGGGACTGTCTGCCATAAGTCCTTTCTGGGGTCGACCATAGGAAATAATTTCTTAAATATAGGAGGGGGAACAAAAGGTATGCCGGGCTTCTCCCACTCCTTATTCACTATGTCCGCCACCCGCTTGGGTATAGGAAAAGCGTTGGGGTGCACCGGAACCTCTAGAAACTTGTCCATCTTGCACAATTTTTCTGGAATGACCAGGTTGTCACAATCATCCAGAGTAGATAACACCTCCTTAAGCAGTGCGCGGAGATGCTCTAATTTAAATTTAAATGTCACAACATCAGGTTCTGCCTGTTGAGAAATTCTACCTGAATCTGAAATTTCCCCATCTGACAAAACCTCCCTCATGGCCCCTTCAGATTGGTGTGAGGGTATGACAGGGCAATTATCATCAGCGCCCTCCTGCTCTACAGTGTTTAAAACAGAGCAATCGCGCTTTCTCGGATATGCAGGCATTTTGGATAAAATATTTGCTATGGAGTTATGAATTACTGCCGTCAATTGTTGCATAGTAATAAGCATTGGCGCGCTAGAAGTACTAGGGGTCTCCTGCGTGGGCAAAACTGGTGTAGACACAGAAGGAGATGATGTAGAACTATGTCTACTCCCTTCATCTGATGAATCATCTTGGGCAACTTTACTATCTGTGGCGGTACTGTCCTTACTTTGTTTGGACGCTATGGCACAATTATCACACAATTTTGAAGGGGGAGACACATTGGCTTCCATACATACAGAACATAGCTTATCTGAAGGCACAGACATGTTAAACAGGCTTAAACTTGCGTGGGCAAAACTGGTGTAGACACAGAAGGAGATGATGTAGAACTATGTCTACTCCCTTCATCTGATGAATCATCTTGGGCAACTTTACTATCTGTGGCGGTACTGTCCTTACTTTGTTTGGACGCTATGGCACAATTATCACACAATTTTGAAGGGGGAGACACATTGGCTTCCATACATACAGAACATAGCTTATCTGAAGGCACAGACATGTTAAACAGGCTTAAACTTGTCAATAAAGTACAAAAACCGTTTTAAAACAAAACCGTTACTGTCTCTTTAAATTTTAAACAGGGCACACTTTATTACTGAATATGTGAAAAACTATGAAGGAATTGTTCAAATTTCAGACCTTTAACCCATAAAATGAGTTAACCGGAGCCGGTTATAGATTTAACCCCTCTACAGTCCCAGCTACAGCCTTTGCTGCGACTTTACCAAACCCAGGGGGGAATACGATACCAAATGAAGCCTTCTAGGAACCTTTCCAACTACTTTCAGACCCACACACATGCAGCTGCATGTCCTGCTCTCAAAAGTAATTGCGCAATAATGGCGCGTAAATGAGGCTCAGCCTACTACAGGGAAGGCCCTTCCTGACTGGAAAGGTGTCTAAACCAGTGCCTGGCGTAAAAAAACGTTCCCCAAAGTTTATAAGTGTGAATTTCAAGCATCAAGCTGTATAAAATGCCCAAATAAAGCAATCGATCTTGCCCATAAAAGTGTCTACCAGTTTTATAGCCCATATTAAGCCCTTTATTCTGTTTGAGACTAAGAAAATGGCTTACCGGTCCCTATGAGGGGAAATGACAGCCTTCCAGCATTACACAGTCTTGTTAGAAATATGGCTAGTCATACCTTAAGCAGAAAAGTCTGCTATTTCCCCCAACTGAAGTTATTTCATCTCAACAGTCCTATGTGGAAACGGCAAACGATTTTAGTTACTGCTGCTAAAATCATATTCCTCTCACAAACAGAACTCTTCATCTTTTTCTGTTTCAGAGTAAATAGTACATACCAGCACTATTTCAAAATAACAAACTCTTGATAGTAGAATAAAAAACTACAACTAAACACCACATACTCTTCACCATCTCCGTGGAGATGCTGCCTGTGCAACGGCAAAGAGAATGACTGGGGTGGGCGGAGCCTAGGAGGGACTATATGGACAGCTTTTGCTGTGCTCTTTGCCATTTCCTGTTGGGGAAGAGAATATTCCCACAAGTTATGGATGACGCCGTGGACCGGACACACCAATGTTGGAGAAATAGCTTTCAAATTAAAATTTGTGTTTCTACCAATTTTTTTTTTTAGGGACCTAGCCGTACTGACGAGATGTCTTAGATCATCTCACCTAAGCGGAGAGCTTTTGACCAGCAGGCCCTTAGAGAGAGAAATGGAAAATTATAATTGTATTAGTTATCACTAACCAGGAGTGTAATTTCTTCTGCTGGCTGAGTTTGAATTGCCTGTCAATAGCCTGGACTTAAGTATAGAAACTTTTAGAATAGGTGGGGACACCACAGGCTAAATCAGCTATTTCAAATGCCCAAATAAGGGTAAAGGAGCTACTTGTAAACCATTTAATATACTCCAGCAGGTAAAATAGATAATTAGGAACAAATTAAAGTGATTATAAACTTTAATGAATTAAAGCCCAGTATCAAAAAATAATCTTAAAAACAGGGGCACTTTACAAACATGATTATTTTTAAAAATACTTACCTTTGCATTATGGTAAAGATAACGCCGATCCTTCGCCTGCATCTCCTGCTTTCTTTAGCTTATGGATGACGAATCTGACATACTCCAATCGTTGCATGCCCCCTTTGGTGTCCTCGTGGGGCATGCAACGATTGGAGGAACCCGGATTAGTCTTCTATATGCTAAAGAAAGCAGGAGATGCGGGAGGAGGATCAGCATTATGTTTACCATAACACAAAGGTAAGTATTTAAAAAAATAAGCGTCTTTGTAAAATTTAATGAATTAAAGTGCTCCTGCTTTTAAGATTATTTTTTGATACTGGACATTAATTTATTAAAGTTTACAATCACTTTAAACGGGAGAAAAATTTGAGGTAAACTGTCCCTTTAACTAATGTGTTTAATCCCTGTGCATCGAGTAAACAAAGTTATATGCAAGCAACAGTGCAATAATGCATACACACACACACAAATTTATATATAATATTGAAGCTCTACTCCACGGCTCATACTATATTTTATATGTTGTAAGCAAAGTGTGTGGCTTAAATGAAAATAATAATCCCTATAAACCCTTGGGGAAAATGTAATTCTAATAAAAAACGGTACTTAATATTTACAATGTGCAGGAAATCCAGGGGCGTAGCTGTGTGAAGGTCCCAGTTGAGTTTGTCCAGAATGATCCTCTCCATCCTGAGGACTTCAGATGGAGAACAGCCACAAGAGCTGTCCTGTGTCAAGGTCCTGAGAACAGGAATCCGCTGGAACAGATAATTAGAGAGATTGGTTAATAAAAAAGTAAATTTATGCTTACCTGATAAATTAATTTCTTCTATGGTACAACGAGTCCACAGATTCATCCTTTACTTGTGGGATATTATCCTCCTGCTAACAGGAAGTGGCAAAGAGCACCACAGCAGAGCTGTCTATATAGCTTCTCCCTTAGCTCCACCACCCAGTCATTCGACCGAAGGTACAGGAAGAAAAAGGAGAAACTAAAAGGTGCAGAGGTGACTGAAGTTTAAAATAAAAAAAACATAATTTATGCTTACCTGATAAATTTATTTCTCTTGTAGTGTAGTCAGTCCACGGGTCATCCATTACTTATGGAATATATCTCTTCCTAACAGGAAGCTGCAAGAGGATCACCCAGCAGAGCTGCTATATAGCTCCTCCCCTCACATGTCATATTCAGTCATTCGACCAAAGCAGACGAGAAAGGAGAAACCATAGGGTGCAGTGGTGACTGGAGTTTAATTAAAATTTAGGTCTGCCTTAAAGACAGGGCGGGCCGTGGACTGACTACACTACAAGAGAAATAAATTTATCAGGTAAGCATAAATTATGTTTTCTCTTGTTAAGTGTAGTCAGTCCACGGGTCATCCATTACTTATGGGATACCAATACCAAAGCTAAAGTACACGGATGAAGGGAGGGACAAGGCAGGAACATTAAACAGAAGGAACCACTGCCTGAAGTACCTTTCTCCCAAAAATAGCCTCCGAAGAAGCAAAAGTGTCAAATTTGTAAAATTTTGAAAAGGTGTGAAGCGAAGACCAAGTCGCAGCCTTGCAAATCTGTTCAACAGAGGCCTCATTTTTAAAGGCCCAGGTGGAAGCCACAGCTCTAGTAGAATGAGCTGTAATCCTTTCAGGAGGCTGCTGTCCAGCAGTCTCATAGGCTAAACGTATTATGCTACAAAGCCAAAAAGAGAGAGGTAGCCGAAGCCTTTTGACCTCTTCTCTGTCCAGAGTAAACGACAAACAGGGAAGAAGTTTGACGAAAATCTTTAGTTGCCTGCAAATAGAACTTCAGGGCACGGACTACGTCCAAATTATGCAAAAGTCGTTCCTTCTTTGAAGAAGGGTTAGGACACAGTGATGGAACAACAATCTCTTGATTGATATTCCTGTTAGTAACTACCTTAGGTAAGAACCCAGGTTTAGTACGCAGAACTACCTTGTCTGAATGAAAAATCAGATAAGGAGAATCACAATGTAAGGCAGATAACTCAGAGACTCTTCGAGCCGAGGAAATAGCCATCAAAAACAAAACCTTCCAGGATAACAGCTTGATATCAATGGAATGAAGGGGTTCAAATGGAACGCCTTGAAGAACATTAAGAACTAAGTTTAAGCTCCACGGCGGAGCAAAAGTCTTAAACACAGGCTTAATCCTAGATAAAGCCTGACAAAAAGCCTGAACGTCTGGAACTTCAGCCAGACGTTTGTGTAGGAGAATAGACAGAGCAGAAATCTGTCCCTTTAACGAACTAGCAGATAAGCCCTTTTCTAAACACTCTTGTAGAAAGGACAATATCCTAGGAATCCTAACCTTACTCCATGAGTAACTCTTGGATTCGCACCAATATAAATATTTACGCCATATCTTATGGTAAATTTTTCTGGTAACAGGCTTCCTAGCCTGTATTAAGGTATCAATAACCGGCTCCGAGAAGCCACGCTTTGATAGAATCAAGCGTTCAATCTCCATGCAGTCAGCCTCAGAGAAATTAGATTTGGATGTTTGAAAGGACCCTGAATTAGAAGGTCCTGTCTCAGAGGTAGAGACCACGGTGGACAGGACGACATGTCCACTAGGTCTGCATACCAGGTCCTGCGTGGCAACGCAGGCGCTATCAGAATCACCAAAGCTCTCTCCTGTTTGATCTTGGCAATCAAACGAGGAAGCATCGGGAATGGTGGAAACACATAAGCCATGTTGAAGACCCAAGGGGCTGCCAGAGCATCTATCAGCACCGCTCCCGGGTCCCTGGACCTGGATCCGTAACAAGGAAGCTTGGCGTTCTGGCGGGATGCCATGAGATCCAGATCTGGTTTGCCCCAACGAAGAATCAGTTGAGCAAAGACCTCCGGATGAAGTTCCCACTCCCCCGGATGAAAAGTCTGGCGACTTAGAAAATCCGCCTCCCAGTTCTCTACGCCTGGGATGTAAATCGCTGACAGGTGGCAAGAGTGAGACTCTGCCCAGCGAATTATCTTTGAGACTTCCAACATCGCTAGGGAACTTCTGGTTCCCCCTTGATGGTTTATGTAAGCCACAGTCGTGATGTTGTCCGACTGAAATCTGATGAACCTCAGAGTTGCTAACTGAGGCCAAGCTAGGAGAGCATTGAATATTGCTCTTAATTCCAGAATATTTATTGGGAGGAGTTTCTCCTCCTGAGTCCATAATCCCTGAGCTTTCACGGAGTTCCAGACAGCGCCCCAGCCTAGAAGGCTGGCGTCTGTTGTTACAATCGTCCAATCTGGCCTGCGAAAGGTCATCCCCTTGGACAGATGTGGCCGAGAGAGCCACCATAGAAGAGAATCTCTGGTCTCTTGATCCAGACTTAGTAGGGGGGACAAATCTGAGTAATCCCCGTTCCACTGACTTAGCATGCACAATTGCAGCGGTCTGAGATGCAGGCGCGCAAATGGTACTATGTCCATTGCCGCTACCATTAAGCCGATTACTTCCATGCACTGAGCTACTGACGGGTGTGGAATGGAATGAAGTACACGGCAAGCATTTAGAAGTTTTGATAACCTGGCCTCTGTCAGGTAAATTTTCATCTCTACAGAATCTATAAGAGTCCCTAGAAAGGGAACTCTTGTAAGTGGTAATAGAGAACTCTTTTCCACGTTCACCTTCCACCCATGCGACCTCAGAAATGCCAGAACTATCTCTGTATGAGACTTGGCAGTTTGAAAACTTGACGCTTGTATCAGAATGTCGTCTAGGTACGGAGTCACCGCTATGCCTCGCGGTCTTAGTACCGCCAGAAGTGAGCCCAGAACTTTTGTAAAGATTCTTGGAGCCGTAGCTAATCCGAAGGGAAGAGCTACAAACTGGTAATGCCTGTCTAGGAAAGCAAATCTTAGGTACCGATAATGATCCTTGTGAATCGGTATGTGAAGGTAGGCATCCTTTAAATCCACTGTGGTCATGTACTGACCCTCTTGGATCATGGGAAGGATGGTTCGAATAGTTTCCATTTTGAATGATGGAACTCTTAGAAATTTGTTTAGGATTTTTAAGTCCAAGATTGGTCTGAAGGTTCCCTCTTTCTTGGGAACCACAAATAGATTTGAATAGAATCCCTGCCCGTGTTCCGTCCGCGGAACTGGGTGGATCACCCCCATTAGTAAAAGGTCTTGTACACAGCGTAGAAACACCTGTTTCTTTATTTGGTTTGTTGATAACCTTGAAAGATGAAATCTCCCTCGTGGAGGAGAAGTTTTGAAGTCCAGGAGATATCCCTGAGATATGATCTCCAACGCCCAGGGATCCTGGACATCTCTTGCCCAAGCCTGGGCGAAGAGAGAAAGTCTGCCCCCCACTAGATCCGTTTCCGGATAGGGGGCCCTCTCTTCATGCTGTCTTGGAGGCAGCAGCAGGTTTCTTGGCCTGCTTGCCCTTGTTCCAGGACTGGTTAACTTTCCAGCCCTGCCTGTAACGAGCAACAGCTCCTTCCTGTTTTGGAGAGGAGGAAGTTGATGCTGCTCCAGCCTTGAAGTTACAAAAGGCACGAAAAATAGACTGTTTGGCCTTTGATTTGTCCCTGTCCTGAGGTAGAGCATGGCCCTTACCTCCCGTGATGTCAGCTATAATTTCTTTCAAGCCGGGCCCGAATAAGGTCTGCCCTTTGAAAGGAATATTAAGCAATTTAGATTTAGAAGTCACGTCAGCTGACCAGGATTTAAGCCATAGCGCTCTGCGCGCTTGGATGGCGAATCCGGAGTTCTTAGCCGTAAGTTTGGTTAAATGTACGACGGCATCAGAAACAAATGTGTTAGCTAGCTTAAGTGCTTTAAGCTTGTTCATAATTTCATCCAATGGAGCTGTGCGAATGGCCTCTTCCAGAGACTCAAACCAGAATGCCGCCGCAGAAGTGACAGGCGCAATGCATGCAAGGGGCTGTAAGATAAAACCTTGTTGAACAAACATTTTCTTAAGGTAACCCTCTAATTTCTTATCCATTGGATCTGAAAAGGCACAACTATCCTCCACCAGGATAGTGGTACGCTTAGCTAAAGTAGAAACTGCTCCCTCCACCTTAGGGACCGTCTGCCATAAGTCTTGTGTGGTGGCGTCTATAGGAAACATTTTCCTAAATATGGGAGGAGGGGAAAAGGGCACACCAGGTCTATCCCACTCCTTGCTAATAATCTCTGTAAGCCTTTTAGGTATAGGAAACACGTCAGTACACACCGGTACCGCATAGTATCTATCCAACCTACATAATTTTTCTGGAATTACAACCGTGTTACAATCATTCAGAGCCGCTAATACCTCCCCTAGCAATATGCGGAGGTTCTCAAGCTTAAATTTAAAATTAGAAATCTCTGAATCCAGTCTCCCTGGATCAGATCCGTCACCCACAGAATGAAGCTCTCCGTCTTCACGTTCTGCAAACTGTGACGCAGTATCTGACATGGCTCTCACCTCATCCGCGCGCTCTGTCCTTAACCCAGAGCTATCGCGCTTGCCTCTTAATTCAGGCAATTTAGATAATACTTCTGTCATAACAGTAGCCATGTCTTGCAAAGTGATTTGTAAGGGCCTCCCTGATGTACTTGGCGCCACGCACCTCCTGAGCGGGAGGCGAAGGTACTGACACGTGAGGAGAGTTAGTCGGCATAACTTCCCCCTCGTTGTCTGGTGATAATTTCTTTGCATGTAAAGATTGACTTTTATTTAAAGTAGCATCAATGCAATTAGTACATACATTTCTATTGGGCTCCACATTGGCCTTTAAACATAGTGAACAAAGAGATTCATCTGTGTCAGACATGTTTAAACAGACTAGCAATGAGACTAGCAAGCTTGGAAATACTTTTCTAAATAAATTCAATATAAAAAACGCTACTGTGCCTTTAAGAAGCACAAAAAGCTGTCACAGTTGAAATAACAATGAACCAAAATAGTTATAGCAACCAATTTTTCACAGTAAATGTATTAAGTTAGCAAAGGATTGCACCCACCAGCAAATGGATGATTAACCCCTTAATACCCAAAAACGGATTAACAATTTAATAATTAACGTTTTTCTCACAGTCAAAACACACTGTCACAGGTCTGCTGTGACTGATTACCTCCCTCAAAATGAATTTTGAAGACCCCTGAGCTCTCTAGAGACGATCTGGATCATGGAGGATGAAGTAGACAGATTGTGACTGAATTTTTACTGCGCAAAAAAGCGCTAAAATAGGCCCCTCCCACTCATATTACAACAGTGGGGAAGCTCAGAAAACTGTTTCTATGCAGAAAACAAAGATGGCCATGTGGTAAAAATCATGCCCCAATAAGTTTTATCACCAAGTACCTCACAAAAAACGATTAACATGCCAGTAAACGTTTTAAACATACATTTGAAAAGTTATGAATTGTTATTAATAAGCCTGCTACCAGTCGCTTTTACTGCAGTTAAGGCTCATACATTATTTCAGTATTAACAGTATTTTCAGAGTCAATTCCATTCCTTAGAAAAATACATTCAGTGTACACACACTCATCAGCCTAATACCAGTCGCTATCACTGCATTTAAGGCTGAACTTACTTTACATTGGTATCAGCAGTATTTTCTCAGTCAATTCCATTCCTCAGAAAAATAATTACTGCACATACCTCATTTGCAGGGGGGGCCTGCATGCTATTCCCCTCCTCTGAAGTTACCTCACTCCTCAGATGAGAACAGCCAGTGGATCTTAGTTACGTCTGCTAAGATCATAGAAAACGCAGGCAGATTCTTCTTCTAATGCTGCCTGAGAATAAACAGCACACTCCGGTGCCATTTAAAATAACAAACTTTTGATTGTAGAAATAAACTAAGTTAAAAAACACCACAGACCTCTCACAGCGACCTATCTAGTTAGGCTGCAAGAGAATGACTGAATATGACATGTGAGGGGAGGAGCTATATAGCAGCTCTGCTGGGTGATCCACTTGCAGCTTCCTGTTAGGAAGAGATATATTCCATAAGTAATGGATGACCCGTGGACTGACTACACTTAACAAGAGAAATATAATCTGTCTTAAAATGACAGGGCGGGCCGCGGACTCGTCGTACCATAGAAGAAATTAATTTATCAGGTAAGCATAAATTTACTTTTCTTCTATAAGGTACGAAGAGTCCACGGATTCATCCTTTACTTGTGGGATACAATACTAAAGCTACAGGACACGGATGAACGGGAGGGACAAGACAGATGGTTAAACAGAAGGCACCACTGCTTGAAGAACTTTTCTGATAGCCCCTTCTCCAATCCTTCTTGGAGAAAGGACAAAATCCTAGGAATCCTGATCTTACTCCATGAGTAGCCTTTGGATTCGCACCAATAAAGATATTTACGCCATGTCTTATGATAAATTTTCCTAGTGACAGGCTTTTGAGCCTGAATCAAGGTATCTATGACCGACTCAGAGAAACCCTGCTTGGATAAAATCAAGCGTTCAATCTCCAAGCAGTCAGCCGCAGAGAAACTAGATTTGGATGCTGGAACGGACCTTGAATCAGAAGGTCCTGTCTCAGTGGCAGAGTCCATGGTGGAAGAGATGACATGTCCACCAGGTCTGCATACCAAGTCCTGCGTGGCCACGCAGGTGCTACCAAAATCACTGAGGCTCTCTCCAGTTTGATTCTGGCAATCAAACGAGGAAGGAGAGGAAATGGTGGAAACACATAAGCCAGGTTGAACGACCAGGGTACTGCTAGAGCATCTATCAGTACTGCCTGAGGATCCATTGACCTGGACCCGTAACAAGGAAGTTTGGCGTTCTGACGAGACGCCATCAGATCCAATTCTGGTGTGCCCCATTGCTGAATAAATTGTGCAAACACCTCCGGATGGAGTTCCTACTCCCCCCGGATGAAAAGTCTGACTACTTAGAAAATCCGCTTCCCAGTTCTCCACTCCTGGGATATAGATTGCTGATAGATGGCAAGAGTGAGTCTCTGCCCATCGAATTATTTTGGTAACCTCTATCATCTCTAGAGAACTCTTTGTTCCCCCATGATGATTGATATATGCTACAGTCGTGATATTGTCCGACTGGAATCTTATGAATCTGGCCGAAGCCAGCTGAGGCCACGCCTGAAGTGCGTTGAATATCGCTCTCAGTTCTAGAATATTTATTGGGAGGAGAGCCTCCTCCTGAGTCCACAAACCCTGTGCTTTCAGGGAATTCCAGACTGCACCCCGCCCAATAGGCTGGCATCCGTCGTCACTATGACCCAAGCTGGCCTGCGGAAACACATTCCCTGGGACAGATGATCCTGTGACAGCCACCAAAGAAGAGAGTCTCTGGTCTCTTGATCCAGATTTATCTGAGGAGATAAATCTGCATAATTGCCATTCCACTGATTGAGCATGCATAGTTGCAATGGTCTGAGATGCAAGCGAGCAAACGGAACTATGTCCATTGCCGCTACCATTAGACCGATTACCTCCATACACTGAGCCACTGACGGCCGAGGAATGGAATGAAGAGCACGTCAGGTGGTTAAAATCTTTGATATCCTGACATCCGTCAGAAAATTTTTCATGTCCACCGAATCTATCAGAGTTCCCCGGAATGGAACTCTTGTGAGAGGGATAAGTGAACTCTTTTTTATGTTCACCTTCCACCCGTGAGATCTTAGAAAAGCCAACACAATGTCCGTGTGAGATTTGGCTAGTTGGTAAGTCGACGCCTGAATTAATATATCGTCCAGATAAGGCGCCACTGCTATGCCCCGCGGCCTTAGAACCGCCAGAAGGGACCGTAGCACCTTTGTGAAAATTCTGGGAGCTGTGGCCAACCCGAAGGGAAGAGCCACAAACTGGTAATGCTTGTCCAGAAAGGCGAACCTGAGGAACTGGTGATGATCTTTGTGGATAGGGATGTGTAGATACGCATCCATTAAGTCCACGGTGGTCATATATTGACCCTCCTGGATCATTGGTAAAATAGTCCGATTGGTCTCCATCTTGAAGGATGGGACTCTGAGAAATTTGTTTAGGATCTTGATATCTAAAATCGGTCTGAAGGTTCCTTCTTTTTTGGGAACCACGAACAGATTGCAGTAAAACCCCTGCCCCTGTTCTGCTTTTGGAACTGGGCAGATTACCCTCATATTATATAGGTCTTCTACACAGTGTAAGAACGCCTCTCTTTTTGTCTGGTTTACAGACAACCGTGAAAGATTAAATCTCCCCCTTGGAGGAGAATCTTTGAATTCTAGAAGATACCCCTGGGTCACAATTTCTAATGCCTAACATCTCTTGCCCACGCCTGATCGAAGAGAGAAAGTCTGCCCCCCACTAGATCCAGTCCCGGATCGGGGGCTGCCCCTTCATGCCGTCTTGGTAGCAGCAGCGGGCTTCTTGGCCTGTTTACCTTTATTCCAGGTCTGGTTAGGTCTCCAGACTGACTTGGATTGAGCAAAATTCCCCTCCTGCTTTGTGGCAGGGGAGGGGGTAGCGGGACCACCTTTGAAGTTTCGAAAGGAACGAAAATTATTTTGTTTGGCCCTCATTCTATTTGTCTTATCCTGAGGAAGGGCATGGCTTTTCCTCCAGTGATGTCGGAAATGATCTCTTTCAGTTCAGGCCCGAATAGGGTCTTACCCTTGAAGGGAATAGCTAATAGCTTAGATTTTGATGACACATCAGCAGACCAGGACTTAAGCCATAATGCTCTACGCGCTAAAATGGCAAAACCCGAATTCTTTGCCGCTAATTTAGCCAGTTGAAAAGCGGCATCTGTAATAAAAGAATTAGCTAGCTTAAGAGCCTTAAAGGGACACTGTAACCAAAATTTTTCTTTCGTGATTCAGATTGAGCATGAAATTTTAAGCAACTTTCAAATTTACTCCTATTATCAAATTTTCTTCATTCTCTTGGTATCTTTATTTGAAATGCAAGAATGTAAGTTTAGATGCCGGCCCATTTTTGGTGAACAACCTGGGTTGTCCTTGCTGATTGGTGGATAAATTCATCCACCAATAAAAAAGTGCTGTCCAGAGTACTGAAACCAAAAAAAAGCTTAGATGCCTTCTTTTTCAAATAATGATAGCAAGAGAACGAAGAAAAATTGATAATAGGAGTAAATTAGAAAGTTGCTTAAAATTGCATGCTCTTTCTGAATTACAAAAGAAAAAATTTGGGTTTAGTGTCCCTTTAATTCTATCTAAAATATCATCCAATGGGGTCTCAACCTTAAGAGCCTCCTCAAAAGCCTCGAACCAAAAAGCAGCTGCAGTAGTTACAGGAACAATGCACGCTATAGGTTGCAGAAGAAAACCCTGATGAATAAATATTTTCTTTAGAAGACCCTCTAATTTTTTATCCATAGGATCTTTGAAAGCACAACTGTCCTCAATAGGTATAGTTTTACGCTTAGCTAGGGTAGAAATAGCTCCCTCCACCTTAGGGACCGTTTGCCACGAATCCCGAATGGTGTCAAATATGGGAAACATTTTCTTAAAAGTAGGAGGGGGAGAGAACGGAATGCCTGGTCTATCCCATTCCTTAGTAACAATGTCCGAAATCCTCTTAGGGACCGGAACAACATTAGTGTAAGTAGGAACCTCTAGATACCTATCCATTTTACACAATTTCTCTGGTGGAATTACAATAGGGTCACAATCATCCAGAGTCGCTAAAACCTCCCTGAGCAACAAGCGGAGGTGTTCAAGCTTAAACTTAAAAGCCGTCATATCTGAGTCTGTTTGAGGTAACATCTTTCCTGAATCAGAAAGCTCTCCCTCAGACAGCAATTCCCCCACCCCCAATTCAGAACATTGTGAGGGTACATCGGAGATGGCTAATAAAGCGTCAGAGGGCTCAGCATTTACTCTCATACCGGACCTACTGCGCTTCCCCTGCAAACCAGGCAGTTTAAATAATACCTCTGTGAGGGTAGTAGACATAACTGCGGCCATATCTTGCAGGGTGAAAGAATTAGACTCACTAGAAGTACTTGGCGTCACTTGTGCGGGCGTTAAATGTTGTGACACTTGGGGAGAAGTAGATGGCATAACTTGATTCTCTTCTGACTGAGAATCATCTTGAGACATACTTTTATCAACTTGCATTGCATAAACTTGCATTACAAGTTTAAGGCTCCAAGGAGGGGCAACAGACAAACACAGGCCTGACAAAAAGATTGCACATCTGGCACGTCCACCAGACGCTTATGTAGAAAAATAGAAAATTCAGAAACTGACCCTCTAGGGTACTGATAAACCCTTCTCTAAACCTTCCTGGAGAAAGGCCAAAATCCGAAGAATCCTGACCCTACTCCAAGAGTACCCCTTAAGAGTATTCCTTAAGATATATACGCTACACCTTATGGAAAAGCTGTCTAGAAACAGACTTTCGAGCCTGAATCATGGTCATAACGACCCACTCAGAAAAACCACGCATAGACAAAACTAAGCGTTCAATCTCAAAGCAGAACGGTTCAGAGAAACGAGATTTGAAAGAAAAAAGGAACCCTGATCCGAAGATCCTTCCTTAGAGACAGTCTCCAAAGTGGGAGATACAACATCTCCACTAGATCTGCAAACCAGACACTGCAAGGCCACACAGGGGCTAAGAAATCTGACCTTCATCAGAATCACTGACGCTCTCTCCTGAACCGAGTAATGACTTGTGGAAGAAGAACAAACGGCGGAAAAACAGGTACGCCAGTCTAAATCCCTCAGGGCTGTTAGACCATCTATCAGAGTGGTCTGAGGGTTTCTTGATCTTGAACCGTACTTTGGAAGATTGGCATTCTGCCAATACACATCCAATCCAACTCCAGCACCCCCCATTTGAAGGTTAAGCTGGAGAACATCTCTGGATGGAGTTACTACACCCCAGCATGAAAAATCTGTCTGCTCAGGAAATCCGCTTCCCAGAAGACCACTCCTGAAAGAGGTAGGCAGATAGACAGTAATAGTGAGCTTCTGCCCACAGAACAATCCAAGCCATTTCCTTCATGGCTAAGGAACTCTGAGTTCCTACCTGATGGTTTGAAACTGTAACCACAGAAGTTATGTTGTCTGACTGGAAACTTGATAAACCACTTTTCGTTCCTGGATGGAATTGAACTCAGCAAAAACAAACAAAAACAAAACAAGATGATCTCTGAATAAGAGCTTGCTTGTTGAAAGATGTCGCCTGAATCAATAACCAAGAACAGCGCTACAACAATTTCCCAAGACCTAATCACTGCTAAGAGAGCGCCCAGAACCTGATACATTCTGGGAGCTGTGGCAAGGTAAAATGGAACACAAACTGAAAAGAATTGCTAGAAAAGCAAATTCCAGAAACTTTACATGATTCCAGAAAATGGAAACATGAAAATACGCAGCCTTCAGGTCTATGGTAGCAATAAAATGACCCTCTTGAACTAATGAAGGACGGTACTCTATGAACTTTTCCTAGACACTGCAGGTCCAGAAAAAATAGGAAGTTCCTTATATTAGGGAACCAAGCCCATATCTAATAGAACCTTGGGCCCTATTCCTGTAGGAACCACACTCCCAGGGAAGAAAATGTCCTTACGCAATTCAAAAAAAAAAAAGCCTCTCTCTTATCAAATCAGCAGATAGACCTGAGAGGTGGGACCTGCCTCTGGGAGGAAGGTATTGAAAACCACTCAGAAACCTTGAGACACTATGGTCACAGCATATCCTCTGAAGGAAGCAGAGAAAATGAGCCTCCCCACTTGGTCTAATCCCAGATCAGAGCAAACACTTCAAACTGAGCTATACTCAGCTGCGGCTTGTTACTCAGACCCTTAGGTCTATTCTTCTTGACTATTGGTAGAAAAGACCCTTTTCCACTCGAAAATCAGAAATATTTCTGACAGACCAGGAACAAAAACAAAGTTTTACCCTTGTAAGGAAGCAGTAGAAAATTGAGCTGAGAGGGAATCCACAAACTACTATAGTCAACACGCCCTGCGGGCTAGAACAGCGAAACCAGAACCTGGTTCCCAGCTTAAAAAATGGAAGCATCAGGAAGAAAAGAATTGGTTAGCTCAAAAGCATTGATTCTGTCCTGAAACTCCAAGGAGGTCGCTACCATAATCCTAAAAAGGACAGCTATCCCTGACAGGGATCAAAATTCCTTTAGTCAGAGTAGAATTAGCTCTGTCTACTACAAGCTCTGTAAGACATGAATCTTTAATGGAGGCAATAGCAGGAAAACATAATCTTACAAACAGGAGACATGGAACGTTATCCCTGGCTTCTCCTGCTCCTGTGCAAAAAGAAAACTCCATTGCCCAGCTTGGAGCAGAACACTCTTTCACCGAAGAAGGAAAAGCATAGTAACTAAGGAGATTACTAGATATCCCTGAGTAGACAACGACAAAGTCTGAGTCAAACAAATAAGCCAAAACCTCCTTAAACAATACAGAAGTGCTCAAACTTAATCTGAAGGATACTACTTTAGCACCAGATGAAGGAATTATACTGTACAATCTGAGATTTTACTCTCAGAGGCTACAGACATATCCTCCTCATCATCACCAATGAGGTAGGGCAATCTGAGTAGCAGCAGAAACACTACTATCTGAATCTCTAAATCTTCCTCTTGAGATTTCCCTTTAGTAAAGGAAAATCAGATCAAGCTGCAGATGCCGCTGAAAATACCTGGGCTCCAATTTCTGCTGGAAAAAACTCCACCAGGAGATAACGAAGAACTGCAGGGCACTGCATGTGACGCCATAGAGGCTTGGGACGGTTATGGAGAATACTGTGGGTGGTATTGTCGGACAGTCTCATCCTAAGATACAAAAGGCTCAAGGGTAAACATTCTAACAATTATTCAGTACAGAATTGTATACCGAAACAATTTATGCAAATCAGCATGATGCAACAAAACATACACACCCATGCTGGCATACAAAAAGAACCCTGATACAGCCCCCAAGAGGGACTAAACACACCAGGAAGCTGAATCTAGAAAAAAAGTGAAAATAAAGATTTTACATTTAAAGCAGCACCGTCTCTTTAAATGGAATCCGTTTATCGCGTAATACTCAGAGAGAAAAACACAACACACTGGCCCTTTAATTAGACTAACAAATAATGGAGCTAAAACATTCCCCCTCTTCTCTCACTTCAACAGTAGTCCGTTAGCACAAAAGGTCTTTAGGAAGATAAAGACGGCTGGATACATAACAGCCGTAACAGATCTAAAGAGCAAACTACATGCTGTATTTACAAATGAACGCAGTCGATGCCGCTCTGGGGAAGAAGAGGGAGGAGCTGACCAGGCTGTAAGAAGCTTCCCAGCCGAACAGAAATACATAACAGAGCCACAAGCCGCAATGAAGCAATGCAGTGCGAAATTGGGCTAAAAGTAAATGCACACACAAAAATGCGCCCTAAATAAAAGGTACCAATGAGGCGGCTCTACCTTACAAGACCCTTAGGCTATGGAGGGAGTTAACATTAGCGGAGTCTTCTCTTCCGAATATAAAATAAACCAGAATCCGGCTCAGAAAGAACAAATGCTCCACAAGTGAAAATAAACAACCAGATGTATATTTTGTGCCTTGAGTAAACTAAAGGCCAATAAGAAATGAACCGCTTCCTGAGTTCCGGGGGAGGAGCGTGTGTGCAAGGCCAGGTGAGCACCTGCTCTCTGTTCCCCTGCAAGTCATTGGCGGTGGATCTTCGCGCCGAAAGCCTTAGACCTTGGGCGGCTTGCTTAGTCTAACCACTAGCACTACCGGAGCTCTAAAAGTGCATTTTCCATCGCACTTTGCTGTACAGCATAACGCTTGAAAAGACTGTCTTCTCCATATCGTTTCTCCTCAGTTTACCTGTCCTGGACTTCTAACCTATGAATTAGCCCCTTAAGTGCAAAGGTAAACAGCCGGTAATATTCTTCTCTCCCCCCCCCCCCCCCGGTGCTGGGTGAGGGGGGACTTAACTGTCTCCCCGGACTACACTTGATACTGCCAGGTCAGAGGCCATCTAGAACCTGCTGGACAAAGGGATAAGCACAAGCTCTCCTTCCCTTACGGGGACCAAGCAGAAACTTTCATTCACATCGCCCAGAAGTACCTGGGACTCGGACTGTCAGGTAGTTGCGGAGGTATATTTTAGTCGCACGGCTAATATCTCCTCGGCTCGCCACCTGCAACAACTGTGTTTCTTACCTACCAGCTGGGCCGGGTCCCTTGCCTGATCTCTTTTTGGAGGCTGCCACTCCTGCTTGGATCATCTCCCCCTCCCACCGGTGCTGCGAGAGGGGGATGTTGTTAGACTTGTCCACACTGCGAGCGGCAGCTAAACTCCCACGGGAGGATCTGGGTCTGTGTCCCTTTCTTGCACGAGCGGATTGCCTTTGCCTGGACCCCGGGCTACTGTTCCTGGATACAAGGGGACTTATCCTGCTTCTGCGTCCCGGAACTGCTGCTCTCATACCCGCACCACACGGGAGTTGCTGTCTTCGTGCTGGGTTTCTCTGGCGGGCTCTGTTTTGGAGCGGCTTGCTTGGCTTCTAGATGCGGAGGGTTGGTTGTTTTCTTCCCACGGTTTGCCGCGGTCGCTCGAGCCTGTCCTACTTTCTCCCCTCGCTGGTATGGTGAGCAGGGGTTTTCCTTGGCGGCTGGTCTGATAGTGCGTTGAGGATCCGGCTGAACGTCACTTCAAATCAGCTCTGCTTCTCCCCTTCCCAGGAGTGTCTTTTACTGCTGCTGAAATTCAAGACATCGTTGCTGTTTGGGAAGTGTCTGAACTTGCCTCTGTACTTCGGAGGCTCTGTCCTGCAACCAATACACCATAAGGGACGAGGAAACGCTTTACCTGTGTAACCAAATACTTTAACAGGTCCCTTGAACGATGTCTGTCTGCAAGTAACTCTTTATTTGTTATTACTGGGACTGTTTTTTATTATTCTTTTTTTTCTAGTTGATTAAGGCTGCTCTTTTTTCCTCTCCTACTTGCTATCATATAAGAGGAGTTTTTTTTCCTATGGTTCTGATATAATTGTGCAGATCATAAGTATTGAATATTAATTATTGGTCCTAAAATCTCTCTTATTTAGATCGAACCCAGGCATACTGTTATTACATCCCTTAGTAGGATTTATATAGTGAGAAGGGAAGAGAGGGAAAAAAGGGGAAAAAAAGAGAAGAGAGAAATCATTTATTTGCCTATTCATTTATTTCTTCTCATCTGATATTAGATGGTTTTTTGTTTTTGTTCTTTGGGGTTTTTTTTTTTTTTTTTTGCTTTGTCTCTAGCAGTCTGGGGGATACACACAGTTACAAGTTAAAACTGAGACTTTTCTCTTTTTCTATTACTTTTTTAAACTTTTAAATTTTTGCTGAAAAGTTTTTTCTTATTTTTCTTTTGATAAGCAGGAAACTGCAGTTAAAAGTTGCCTCTTTCAACCGAATCTAGTATATTTACAGAGCTAATCAAGTAATATATACTCTGTTCAGTCTGATTCATCAGGTCTTGCATGAATAAGATTTAGGTCTTGAAACAAATGTCTAGGCCTTTCC
Source organism: Bombina bombina (assembly GCF_027579735.1). Classification (NCBI taxonomy): domain Eukaryota; kingdom Metazoa; phylum Chordata; class Amphibia; order Anura; family Bombinatoridae; genus Bombina; species Bombina bombina. The sequence continues at coordinate 940,338,841 of NC_069500.1, forward strand.
TTGCTCAACCTTGATCTAAACCCTCTTCTGATCCATTCACCGTCAAAATATTGGCTGTAATAGCCCCCCCTTTTTTTTCCATGGTAGGCTCTAATAACTGACTTAAAGTCTTTATTCACTTTTTACACCCCTTTTTTTTCCCCTCCCCCTATCACCCACTTCCTATCACTCCCCTCCCCCCCCCTTTTTTTTTTTCTCTCTTTTTCTTCTTTTCTCCCTCACCTTTTCTAAGCACCTCACCTATTTACTTCGAAGCACGTAACAATTTCACTTCTACTACGCACAATTTTTTAGGGTCCCATCCACCACTCCTTCACTTTCACTGAATAGTTCAGTGCACTGATCACCATTTAATTACCTTTTTTTCACTTATTAATCACATGGATAAATTCTTATCCACTCACGCAAAAACTTCACCTTCAGTTATGGCAGCCCGCCAAAGGGAAAGGAGGAATAAGAACATTCTTGAGACTTTGGCAGATATACACACTGCTACCCCTAATCCGTCACATGCAGGGGAGCCGTTGGATATCCAGGCTTTGGTCTCTAACATATCTGATGCTTTGACCCCTAAATTTGATTCCCTTAGGATTGAAATTAAACAGGACATTACCTTGTTGTCTAAAGAGGTTAGACAATTCTCTGCTAGACTTTCAGAAGTAGAGCAGAGAACTTCTGATGTAGAAGACCTGACACTGAGTCATAACACCAAGCTAGAAGTTATGAATACCACTCTTTTAAAAATCCAGGGTAAACTAGAGGATTTAGAAAATCGTTCTCGGAGGAACAATTTTAGAGTTATTGGGGTACCGGAAGAAAACCAATATGATGACTTAAACAAATTATTAACGGTTACCATACCCCAACTCTTAAATATTCCACACTCGCACCCACAAATTATAGTAGAAAGGGTACATCGGTTAGGCTCATATACAGCTGACAAAGAGCACACAAGAACTAGACCCAGGCCTATTATAGCCAAAGTACTAAATTTCCAGGATAAAGTTACACTTCTACACTACTACCGTAAAAATCAGCCCATTTATTTGGGAGAGGCAAAAATTATGATTTTTCAAGACTTTTCTGCAGAAACTGCTGCAAAAAGAAGAGAGTTGGCCCCAATATGTACTAGATTAATTAATCAGGGGATTAGAGCTACTATAATTTACCCAGCCAGATTGAAGATCATGGTAGATGATCAAACGCATTTTTTTGATTCATCCAAAGAGGCTGAGAAATTTTGTACCAAGACCCTCCCACTGGAAAATAGGGGCTTGACATGATTCCTTTTAATGTTTCTAATACTCATCTATTAGTAACTAACTATGTGTAGAAGATGGTCCAACATGCTAAGGGGTTATTACTTGTGTGGGGGTTTTTTTTTTTTTTGTTTTTTGTTTTTTTGTTTTTTATTGTGTTTTGTTGTCTTTTTTTCCCTTATTCTCTTAAATGGCAGATATTTTAGGCAAATTTAAGCTGACCTCTTGGATTATTGGGGGTATCACTTCTCCTATTAAGCGAAAAACAATAATCTCGCACTTAAAAAAAATAAATACTAACATTGCCTTCTTGCAAGAAACCCACCTAAAACCAGAAGAAGTTTTAAAACTTAAATTTTCTTGGGTTAAAGAAGTCCTTTCATCCCCTAGCAAACACAGGAAAGGTGGGGTTGCAATTTTGCTTGGGAAAAAATTAAATTATCAGGTTCTCCACACTAAAACAGATACAGAGGGGAGGTTTCTTCTGGTGAAGATCAAACTAGATAAGGTGCTATTTACACTCTAACATTTATGCTCCTAATGTTTTCAATCCTCTTTTCTGGGAAACACTCCAAACTAATATCATGGCATATGCGGAAGGTTATCTTATAGTAGGAGGGGATTTCAACATGGCACCACAATATCCCTTAGATAGGCTCAGACAAAACTCTTCTAGCCCAAAAACCAAAAGAGATAACCTAGAGTCAAAACTATTTAATAGACTTTTTCAGAATCTCAGAGTTAGAGATCTCTGGAGGTCACAGAACCCCGATACCAGAGACTTTACATGTCTCTCTAAAGCCCATAAGTCACTCTCAAGGATCGATATCTTCCTTGTGGATGAAAGGCTATGTAAATCAAAAATCATCTCTGGGATTCTCCCTATATGCATTTCAGACCATGCCCCCATCTTTCTTGATTTTCAGCTTAATGATTTTGCTCCTAGGAGTTTGCGGTTCCATTTCCCCGCGTATATGGCAACAGATTTTAAGTTTAAAACTTGGCTTGTTTCTAAGTTTGAAGAATATGCTCTTTTTAATCATGAATACTCTGATCGGCCTACCATATTCTGGGAAACGGCGAAAGCTGTCCTCAGAGGGGAGATTTTAGCCTATGTCATTAATAGGACAAAGAAAGTCAAACTAAGAGAAAAGGAAATCCTGAGGTCAGTGTCCAATGCATATAATAATCATTTAATAGAGAAATCACCGGCTAGTTGGGCAAGGTATACTTTAATGTTACAGGAAAGGGATTCCTTTCTACTATATAGGACCTCCCAGCAAGACCTGAGACTTCAGGCTAAACTATTCAGATATGGTAATAAAACCGGGAAATTCCTGGCAAGACTAGTTAAGAGGGATAAAGGTTCTTCTTTGATTCTTTCATTACAAGATAGAGGTAAAAATTTAACAACTTCAGAGGAACTCCTAAAGACCTTTTCAGATTATTACCAAGACCTTTATTCCCTCAAAAATTCTAACTACTCTGAGCGTGAAGATTTCTGGAGCAAAATCTTGCACCCAACACTTACACATGAAAAGACCAAAATTCTTAATTCTCCAATTTCGGAGCTTGAAGTATTTAAAGCAATTCAGGATCTTTCATTGAATAAAGCCTCAGGCCCAGATGCTCTCCCTAATGAGTTTTATAAGATATTATCTCCGGTAATTGTTTCTCACTTAACCTCATTATATAACGATATGTATATCAAGGGTAGTCAGCCCTCCTCCAGCTTTACTGCCTCCTATACTACTTTAATTCTAAAACAAGGGAAGGATCCTGAAAAAAAGGAATCATACAGGCCTATAGCCTTATTAAATACAGACTATAAAATATTCACCTCCATTTTAGCATCTAGGCTTCAGTCCCTTCTCCCTACCATCATACATAAGGATCAGGCTGGATTCATGTTCCAACGTAATTCTTCGGCTAAAATAAGAGAAGTTTTTCTCACCATCGATTATTTTAGAACTAGGGAGGGGTTGGGGGGTGGGGAGAGGGGGGACACCTCGGACTTAGCGATTATTGCAATAGATGCAGAAAAAGCTTTTGACTCAGTCCATTATGACCACTTATTCTATTCCCTTCAACGCTTTGGTCTGAATGGTAGTTTTCTCAAATGTATTACTAATTTATATAACTCTGCCTCTACAAGGATGTTAGTCAATGGATTGATTTCTTCGGATATACCCCTTAAAAGAGGTACCCGGCAGGGATGTCCCCTCTCCCCCCTCCTCTTCAACCTCTCCATCGAACCTTTTGCTATTTACGTCAGACATCATCTTGAAGGGATCAGGATAGGTAAGAAGGAAATGAAAATTGCTTTGTATGCGGATGATATCCTTATCTATATTAGAAACACCTATTCTAATATCCCAAAACTTCTTTCGACTATAGATCAGTTTGGATCCTTTTCCGGGTATAAGGTGAATACTACCAAATCTGAACTTATGTGGATTAAATACCCCAACAAGCCCCCGGTAAACATACCATTTAGGATTGTCTCCGAATCTTTTAGATATCTGGGTATTGTAATCTCTCCCGACCCTGACATGTGGTATCGTCTTAATATCTCACCGATATTAAATAAAATAAAGGAGAGTTTGAAGAATTGGCATAATCTCCCCTTATCTCTATCAGGCCGAATAGCTCTATATAAGATGGTCTGCCTTCCCAAATTTCTTTACGTTCTCCAAAACACTCCATTGATTCTTAAGAGAAATGATATTCTAAAGATCAATTCTGCTCTGAGTTACTTCATCTGGCAAAGTAAAAAACCCAGAATCTCATTAGCTAAACTTTCCCTCCCTAGAAAATTTGCAGGGCTGGCTTTACCAGATCTTAAAATTTATAATTATGCTTTTCTTGTGCGTCTAGTGATGGATTGGATTTTCAGTAAAGACTATGTCACAGATAACGAATTGGAAAAAAATGTAATTGCTCCATTCCTGCCTTCAGCAATAATCCATTGTAATTCTAGTGTACTACCTAATGAGGTGAAAAAAATGAGAACTATATTTAATCCGCTTCAGGTCTGGCGAAAAGTTACTAAATTAATGGATCTAGACTATGGGGTATCTAAATATATGCCATTAATAGGTAATCCACAATTTCAAGCAGGACTCCAAACATCACCCTTTCAAAGGTGGTCTATGCTAGGCCTACATAATGTTTTTCAATTATTAGATTCTGATAACAAGTGTATTAAAACGTTTAGTTCCCTTCGTGAGGAGTTCAATTTACCTCAAAAGGATTTTTACGCGTATCTACAAGCAAGACACTTTCTATTTGATCTAACAAATAAGTTCGGCTGGAATTGGACTTTAGGACACATGGAAAACTGGCTTGTGTTAGCCAAAAATGGACACATGTCAGTTTCCCCTTGCTATCAAACCTTGAGTTCTTTAAAGGGTACCATTAATTTGGAAAATATTTCTTCAAAATGGGCCACAGTTTTGTTTAGCTCTCCGCAGAACCATGTCAATACTGATTTCATTCAATATTCAATCTCTGCAGTAACACAAACTACTCTCTCCGCTACGTGGAGAGAATCTCATATCAAGCTACTTTTTATGACATATTTTACTCCTGATAAAGGTTTCAGATATGGAAATCTCAGCTTTCATACTTGTCCTAGATGTTCACTACTAGCGGCTAACCTTGTACATATGCTATGGGAGTGTCCAGGGATTAGACAATTCTGGCTTAAGTTACAATATTGGCTTAATAATAAATTGGGGATTTCCCCTCTGACATTAAAATTGACATATATATTGTTCCTTCAGTAGGACTCAAAAAATCAGCATGTAAACCATAGATTGGTTAACATGGCCATCTTAGCGGCTAGATACCTAATTTTTAAAAAATGGAAAAGCAAGAAGACCCCCAGTATTCCGGAGGTCAAGAATTGTCTGAAAAAACAATGTATCCTAGAGCAGGTCGATACCAACTTAACTGATGAACAAGACATTTCTGTATTCTTTTCAAAATGGTCATCTTTTATCAAAACCCTTTCCCCTAATGAAATTGATTATTTAATTTATCCATTTCGAAATTCTGAACTTGTACTGTTAAAGCTTTGGTAAACAGTTCTATGCCATTTATGTTCATTCATCTTATCTCCCTTTCTTTTTTTTTTTTTTTTTTTTTTTTTGTTTGTTTGTCCGTTTGTTTGGTTTTTTTTATGTTTGTGGATTTGTTTTGAGTTGAGGGGTGTCCCCCATATTGGGTTATGTGGAGCTACTAGAAAAAGTTAGAGGTTCTATTTTTTGCACATCGGGCAAAATCAGTTATCTGCCCTAGAGAAATTGTTGTTTCTTTTTTTTTTGTTTAAGACATGTTGGTATTTATTTATTTTTCTACTTTTTTGCTTTATCTGCAATGTCTGGATTTATTTGTACTATGCCTATTACGATACCAGATGTAATTAATTCATTTGTTTTGTATACTTATTTTGAACCTCAACAATAAAAAAAAAAAAAAAAAAAAAAAAAGAAATGAACCGCTTCCTATTGATGAAGGGAGTTAATTTACAATCTCCTGTCACATGCCTAACAGTGCCTGCATTCTTTAACAATCACTCAGGATTATGTAAAGTCCAATTAATAAATTGCAGAGAGCTCAACGACTCTGAAGTGCCAGCCTCCTAGCCCCAGAAGACAATAGGCACTTACTTGCATCTAGCCGTCCGGCAGGAGGACCGCTCACACAACGTGGAAGGACAACAACTCCTTACAGAGGTCTGTGAAACAGAAAGATCAGAGCAAACCTACTCAGGCTTTCTATACTAGGGCAGCAAACATGTTAGGAAAACTCAGTAAGGCCCACCTCACAAGTTCCTAACTGCTTTAAAGCCACCAATGCCCTACGGCTATATCCAATCTTGAGAGATAAAGTCAGAGCAAACCTACTCTGGCTTTCAAAATAATAAAATCTTAATTAAAGAGAAATAAATCCATTCTTCTTCAGTAACCAAAAACTTCACATCTTCCTTGTACTGAAGGCAAAGAAAATGACTGGGGGTTGTGGGAAGGGAAGTGATACTTAACAGCTTTGCTGTGGTGCTCTTTGCCTCCATCTGCTGGCCAGGAGTGATATTCCCAACAGTAATTGATGATCCCGTGGACTCGCTGTGTCATTAGAAAGAAACATTATTACAACTAGCATTATTTTAGTGTTAAGCGTTACTTTATAAACACATAAAACTTTTTTTTTTCCTTTTAGATAATTTTTCAAGTGAAATCTGGATTTTTAACACAATTCTGTACCTTTAAAAGCAAAATAAGCATGTGACAATATTGTCATTGATTTTATATTTCTACATGAAGCAATAGACAAATGTGAACTATAAATGCAACAGCAAAAATACAAAAGGTGACAAGCTGACTATACCTCATCCTCCTCTATGGTTTTGGCCGCAAGGAAGAAGCAGCTAATTGCAATGCACCGCAAGTATTTTGGACGGGCCTGACAAATAATAAAAAGACACAACAAAATAGTTATAGAGCTGTAAAACAGTTGTGTGTGAAGTAAAACTTTCTTCACAGAAATGCCAAGACACAAAAAATCACATGTAATAGTTATGACATCATCAGCATTGCGTGTCACTTTTTTTTTCTTTGTTAGAACAGTAGTTACCAATTCGCCTTTTCAAGAAACCTCTGTCAAGATGTGGTTTAAATTGCATTATATAATTCAGTAGATAAGCATTAGTAGGGAGTGCACCACTGGCTGATGAAAGGCAATTTGTTTCAAATTAAAGGGACATGAAACCCCAAATTTTTCTTTTAGGATTTAGGTAAAACATTCCATTTTAAACAACTTTCCAGTTTACTTCTATTATCAAATTTGTTTCATTCTCTTGGTACCATTTGTTGAAGGAGCAGCAATGTACTACTGGTTTCTAATTGAACACATGGGTGAGCAAATGACAATCGGTATATATATGCAGCCACCAATCAGCAGCTAGAACCTAGGTCATTTGCTGCTCCTGAGCTTACCTAGATAAATCATTCAGCAAACGATAACAAGAGAAGGAAGTCTCCATGTTTAAAGGGACATCATAGTCAAACTTGAAATGTGCATGAGTGCATTTTAGTTTTAAAGCAATGCATTTGCACACAGTATACTTGCATTAGCAAAAAAGCTCCTAGTAAAAGCTATCACTGTCTCAGGGGCATACTTAAATATGCTGTGAATGCTCAGTCTACGAGTTTTAAACACCATGTCTGTGCCTTATATGATGTAAAATATGTCAATTGTGACATGATTACATTCCACCGCTGGCTCTCTGAGTAGGCACAGTGTTTAAAGGGACATTCCAGCCTAAATTGGAATACACAGATGCATTTCATTGTTGAATAGAGGCATGTTTGCAATATACATGTATTGGCAAAATTGTTTCTTGTAAAAGCTATAGCAGTGTTAAGAGTGTAGTTACGTATGCTCCCTGAACAGCATTTAGAACACAGCACTTGCTAAGAGAACCTAAGGTGCTAGTATCATCTGGCAATGTTTCAATTTACATAAATACTGACTGACATACAAGCCCCCACTGGCTTTCTTAGCAGCTGCAGTATTTAAGATGCTGGTGCACTGGGAATATCTAGCTATGCTTCACATGCACCTGCAGAGAAAAATGCTAACACTAAAACAAACAGTGATAACTTTTACTAGAAGCATTTGCCATTATATGTTTATTGTACATTTGTTTCTGTCCAAAGATATAATTCATCTATGTGCGTTTCAGTTTTGACAGGAATGTCCCTTCAAATAAAGAAGTGCATCATGTGTGTGTATACCACTGAAACAGCTCTACTTGTGGTCAAAATTGAAATTTACAGTGGACTATAATGTCCCTTTAATCTAAGCAGGCCTTATTTGGTTAGTTTATAGTTTCAGCTTAATTCTACACATATAAGGATTCCAGGTGCTAACAGGAGAATATTCCTATCTTTAAAGGGATATGAAACAGTGCTCCTTTAGTTAAAAACAGAATTTATGTTTACCTGATAAATTACTTTCTCCAACGGTGTGTCCGGTCCACGGCGTCATCCTTACTTGTGGGATATTCTCTTCCCCAACAGGAAATGGCAAAGAGCCCAGCAAAGCTGGTCACATGATCCCTCCTAGGCTCCGCCTTCCCCAGTCATTCGACCGACGTAAAGGAGGAATATTTGCATAGGAGAAATCATATGATACCGTGGTGACTGTAGTTAAAGAAAATAAATTATCAGACCTGATTAAAAAAACCAGGGCGGGCCGTGGACCGGACACACCGTTGGAGAAAGTAATTTATCAGGTAAACATAAATTCTGTTTTCTCCAACATAGGTGTGTCCGGTCCACGGCGTCATCCTTACTTGTGGGAACCAATACCAAAGCTTTAGGACACGGATGAAGGGAGGGAGCAAATCAGGTCACCTAGATGGAAGGCACCACGGCTTGCAAAACCTTTCTCCCAAAAATAGCCTCAGAAGAAGCAAAAGTATCAAATTTGTAAAATTTAGAAAAAGTGTGCAGTGAAGACCAAGTCGCTGCCTTACATATCTGATCAACAGAAGCCTCGTTCTTGAAGGCCCATGTGGAAGCCACAGCTCTAGTGGAATGAGCTGTGATTCTTTCAGGAGGCTGCCGTCCGGCAGTCTCGTAAGCCAATCTGATGATGCTTTTAATCCAAAAAGAGAGAGAGGTAGAAGTTGCTTTTTGACCTCTCCTTTTACCAGAATAAACAACAAACAAAGAAGATGTTTGTCTAAAATCCTTTGTAGCATCTAAATAGAATTTTAGAGCACGAACTACATCCAAATTGTGCAACAAACGTTCCTTCTTTGAAACTGGATTCGGACACAAAGAAGGCACGACTATCTCCTGGTTAATGTTTTTGTTAGAAACAACTTTCGGAAGAAAACCAGGTTTAGTACGTAAAACCACCTTATCTGCATGGAACACCAGACAAGGGGGAGAACACTGCAGAGCAGATAATTCTGAAACTCTTCTAGCAGAAGAAATTGCAACCAGAAACAAAACTTTCCAAGATAATAACTTAATATCAACGGAATGTAAGGGTTCAAACGGAACCCCCTGAAGAACTGAAAGAACTAAATTGAGACTCCAAGGAGGAGTCAAAGGTTTGTAAACAGGCTTGATTCTAACCAGAGCCTGAACAAAGGCTTGAACATCTGGCACAGCTGCCAGCTTTTTGTGAAGTAACACAGACAAGGCAGAAATCTGTCCCTTCAAAGAACTTGCAGATAATCCTTTCTCCAAACCTTCTTGAAGAAAGGATAGAATCTTAGGAATTTTTACCTTGTCCCAAGGGAATCCTTTAGATTCACACCAACAGATATATTTTTTCCATATTTTGTGGTAGATTTTTCTAGTTACAGGCTTTCTGGCCTGAACAAGAGTATCAATGACAGAATCTGAGAACCCTCGCTTTGATAAGATCAAGCGTTCAATCTCCAAGCAGTCAGTTGGAGTGAGACCAGATTCGGATGTTCGAACGGACCTTGAACAAGAAGGTCTCGTCTCAAAGGTAGCTTCCATGGTGGAGCCGATGACATATTCACCAGGTCTGCATACCAAGTCCTGCGTGGCCACGCAGGAGCTATCAAGATCACCGATGCCCTCTCCTGATTGATCCTGGCTACCAGCCTGGGGATGAGAGGAAACGGCGGGAATACATAAGCTAGTTTGAAGGTCCAAGGTGCTACTAGTGCATCTACTAGAGTCGCCTTGGGATCCCTGGATCTGGACCCGTAGCAAGGAACCTTGAAGTTCTGACGAGAGGCCATCAGATCCATGTCTGGAATGCCCCACAATTGAGTAATTTGGGCAAAGATTTCCGGATGGAGTTCCCACTCCCCCGGATGAAATGTCTGACGACTCAGAAAATCCGCTTCCCAATTTTCCACTCCTGGGATGTGGATTGCAGACAAGTGGCAGGAGTGAGTCTCCGCCCATTGGATGATTTTGGTCACTTCTTCCATCGCCAGGGAACTCCTTGTTCCCCCCTGATGGTTGATGTACGCAACAGTCGTCATGTTGTCTGATTGAAACCGTATGAAATTGGCCTTTGCTAGCTGAGGCCAAGCCTTGAGAGCATTGAATATCGCTCTCAGTTCCAGAATATTTATCGGGAGAAGAGATTCTTCCCGAGACCAAAGACCCTGAGCTTTCAGGGGTCCCCAGACCGCGCCCCAGCCCACCAGACTGGCGTCGGTCGTGACAATGACCCACTCTGGTCTGCGGAAGCTCATCCCCTGTGACAGGTTGTCCAGGGACAGCCACCAACGGAGTGAATCTCTGGTCCTCTGATCTACTTGTATCGTCGGAGACAAGTCTGTATAGTCCCCATTCCACTGACTGAGCATGCACAGTTGTAATGGTCTTAGATGAATTCGCGCAAAAGGAACTATGCCCATTGCCGCTACCATCTCCGTGTGAGCCTTTGCTTGTGGAAGGGACGACGCTTGAATCAGAATGTCGTCCAAGTAAGGTACTACTGCAATGCCCCTTGGTCTTAGCACCGCTAGAAGGGACCCTAGTACCTTTGTGAAAATTCTTGGAGCAGTGGCTAATCCGAACGGAAGTGCCACAAACTGGTAATGCTTGTCCAGGAATGCGAACCTTAGGAACCGATGATGTTCCTTGTGGATAGGAATATGTAGATACGCATCCTTTAAATCCACCGTGGTCATGAATTGACCTTCCTGGATGGAAGGAAGAATTGTTCGAATGGTTTCCATTTTGAACGATGGAACCTTGAGAAACTTGTTTAGGATCTTGAGATCTAAGATTGGTCTGAATGTTCCCTCTTTTTTGGGAACTACGAACAGATTGGAGTAGAACCCCATCCCTTGTTCTCCTAATAGAACAGGATGAATCACTCCCATTTTTAACAGGTCTTCTACACAATGTAAGAATGCCTGTTTTTTTTTATGTGGTCTGAAGACAATTGAGACCTGTGGAACCTCCCCCTTGGGGGAAGCCCCTTGAATTCCAGAAGATAACCTTGGGAGACTATTTCTAGTGCCCAAGGATCCAGAACATCTCTTGCCCAAGCCTGAGCGAAGAGAGAGAGTCTGCCCCCCACCAGATCCGGTCCCGGATCGGGGGCCAACATCTCATGCTGTCTTGGTAGCAGTGGCAGGTTTCTTGGTCTGCTTTCCTTTGTTCCAGCCTTGCATTGGCCTCCAGGCTGGCTTGGCTTGAGAAGTATTACCCTCTTGCTTAGAGGACGTAGCACTTGGGGCTGGTCCGTTTCTGCGAAAGGGACGAAAATTAGGTTTATTTTTGGCTTTGAAAGACCTATCCTGAGGAAGGGCATGGCCCTTGCCCCCAGTGATATCAGAGATAATCTCTTTCAAGTCAGGGCCAAACAGCGTTTTCCCCTTGAAAGGAATGTTAAGCAATTTGTTCTTGGAAGACGCATCCGCTGACCAAGATTTTAGCCAAAGCGCTCTGCGCGCCACAATAGCAAAACCAGAATTTTTCGCCGCTAACCTAGCCAATTGCAAAGTGGCGTCTAGGGTGAAAGAATTAGCCAAGTTGAGAGCATGAATTCTGTCCATAATCTCCTCATAAGAAGAAGAATTATTATTGAGCGCCTTTTCTAGTTCATCGAACCAGAAACACGCTGCTGTAGTGACAGGAACAATGCATGAAATTGGTTGTAGAAGGTAACCTTGCTGAACAAACATCTTTTTAAGCAAACCTTCTAATTTTTTATCCATAGGATCTTTGAAAGCACAACTATCTTCTATGGGTATAGTGGTGCGTTTGTTTAGAGTAGAAACCGCCCCCTCGACCTTGGGGACTGTCTGCCATAAGTCCTTTCTGGGGTCGACCATAGGAAACAATTTTTTAAATATGGGGGGAGGGACGAAAGGTATACCGGGCCTTTCCCATTCTTTATTTACAATGTCCGCCACCCGCTTGGGTATAGGAAAAGCTTCGGGGGGCCCCGGGACCTCTAGGAACTTGTCCATTTTACATAATTTCTCTGGAATGACCAAATTCTCACAATCATCCAGAGTAGATAACACCTCCTTAAGCAGAGCGCGGAGATGTTCCAATTTAAATTTAAATGTAATCACATCAGGTTCAGCTTGTTGAGAAATTTTCCCTGAATCTGAAATTTCTCCCTCAGACAAAACCTCCCTGGCCCCCTCAGACTGGTGTAGGGGCACTTCAGAACCAATATCATCAGCGTCCTCATGCTCTTCAGTATTTTCTAAAACAGAGCAGTCGCGCTTTCGCTGATAAGTGGGCATTTTGGCTAAAATGTTTTTGATAGAATTATCCATTACAGCCGTTAATTGTTGCATAGTAAGGAGTATTGGCGCACTAGATGTACTAGGGGCCTCCTGTGTGGGCAAGACTGGTGTAGACGAAGGAGGGGATGATGCAGTACCATGCTTACTCCCCTCACTTGAGGAATCATCTTGGGCATCATTTTCTCTAAATTTTGTGTCACATAAATCACATCTATTTAAATGAGAAGGAACCTTGGCTTCCCCACATACAGAACACAGTCTATCTGGTAGTTCAGACATGTTAAACAGGCATAAACTTGATAACAAAGTACAAAAAACGTTTTAAAATAAAACCGTTACTGTCACTTTAAATTTTAAACTGAACACACTTTATTACTGCAAATGTGAAAAAGTATGAAGGAATTGTTCAAAATTCACCAAAATTTCACCACAGTGTCTTAAAGCCTTAAGAGTATTGCACACCAAATTTGGAAACTTTAACCCTTAAAATAACGGAACCGGAGCCGTTTTTATATTTAACCCCTTTACAGTCCCTGGTATCTGCTTTGCTGAGACCCAACCAAGCCCAAAGGGGAATACGATACCAAATGACGCCTTCAGAAAGTCTTTTCTATGTATCAGAGCTCCTCACACATGCATCTGCATGTCATGCTTCCCAAAAACAAGTGCGCAATAGAGGCGCGAAAATGAGACTCTGCCTATGATTAGGGAAAGCCCCTAGAGAATAAGGTGTCCAATACAGTGCCTGCCGGTTATTTTACATAGTTCCCAAGATTAAAATAATTCCTCAAGGCTATGGGGTATAAAATATGCTTATATATAAATCGTTTTAGCCCAGAAAATGTCTACAGTCTTAAAAGCCCTTGTGAAGCCCTTTTTTTCTTTATGTAATAAAAAATGGCTTACCGGATCCCATAGGGAAAATGACAGCTTCCAGCATTACATCGTCTTGTTAGAAATGTGTCATACCTCAAGCAGCAAAAGTCTGCTCACTGTTTCCCCCAACTGAAGTTAATTCCTCTCAACAGTCCTGTGTGGAAACAGCCATCGATTTTAGTAACGGTTGCTAAAATCATTTTCCTCTTACAAACAGAAATCTTCATCTCTTTTCTGTTTCAGAGTAAATAGTACATACCAGCACTATTTTAAAATAACAAACTCTTGATTGAATAATAAAAACTACAGTTAAACACTAAAAAACTCTAAGCCATCTCCGTGGAGATGTTGCCTGTACAACGGCAAAGAGAATGACTGGGGAAGGCGGAGCCTAGGAGGGATCATGTGGCCAGCTTTGCTGGGCTCTTTGCCATTTCCTGTTGGGGAAGAGAATATCCCACAAGTAAGGATGACGCCGTGGACCGGACACACCTATGTTGGAGAAATAAAACATGTTAAATCAAAGTTAGGGTGACCATATTGCCGCTTTAAAAGGGACAAATATGAAAAATACATATGTTAGGGCTGTTTCCAGGGCTGTTTAAAGAAATGTTTTTTATAAGAACTCTGGCATATGCATTTTACATATGTGTCCTTTTTCAAGCAGCAATATGGTCACCCTAATCAAAGTAAACATAAAAAGAAACAGATTGTTTTAAAAACGGCAAACAATTTACTTTTTTTTGCTAAATAAGCACTTCACAGTGTATATGTAGCCAGTGCCCATGGCTAAATAAGAAAGATTACATTACAGAAATTAGGTTTCATGGCCACATGATTTTTGCTTCAAAAGTCCTATACTGGACATGGGCAATAAATTAATTGTAGCTAGCAGATAGGTGTCTCCTAGCAGCACTTCAAAGGGAAAACTGCAATTCTACATTCTTGTAGAGACCACGGCCTCCTTTTGGGTTTGTGACAGGAAGTAATAGACACAGTGTTCTGTCAGAAGACCGAATTCATCAGACTAGGGAACTTTCCGTCAGCTGTCTGATAAAAAATATGCATTGCGCATGCGCTGCTCTTAGTCATAGCATTCCAATGCCACTATGTCACAGCCCATCAGAACAGTTAACGGAACAGCCGCACACACTAACAACATTTCTGTATTGAAAGTTCTGCAAGTGGGAAAGTAATAGGAATCAGCTGTAGTTTCCCCCTGTATCTCTGCTCAGATGTTGTACTGAGGGTCAATAGGTGGAGCTGTTACCTGAATTTATATCTGGAATGATGGAGACTTGGAAGTGGCAAAACAGCGGGAAGAAATATTGTTTCCGTATAGCTAAAACGTTTGTATGTTGGAATCCTGGATGAGTGTCTCATTTCTGACAGACACAAAGAGATTTTAATGCTGGAAAGTATTGGGGGAACGCAGAGTTTTTAAACTTACATTTTTTTCTTTAGGGAGTCTGTTCTATGTAAATTAATAGTAACATGGTACAGTAACATAAGTAGAGACATGGGAAATGAGGGTGTGGGAGAACAGTATAAAAGAGCAGTTTGTTTTTCTTTTCACTATTTTTTTGTTTTGTTAGAAGAAAAAACAAAGTCTCCATCATTCCAGATATAAATTCAGGTAACAGCTCCACCTATTGACCCTCGGTACAACATCCAAGCAGAGATACAGAGGGAAACTACAGCTGATTCCTATTACTTTCCCACTTGCAGCACTTTCAATGCAGAAATGCTGTTAGTGCGCATGGCTGTTGCATTAACTGTTCTGATGGGCTGTGACATAGTGGCATTGGAATGCTATGACTAAGAGCAGCGCATGCGCGGTGCATATTTTTTATCAGACAGCAGACAGAACGTCACTTCCGTTCGCTAGTCTGATGAATTCACTCTTCTGACAGAACAAGGGTACAAATAAAATTTTAAAAAAAGTAATAAAGGATAAAATCCTTTTCTAAAATAATGATAATGCATATTGCAATGACTTTTATTACGTATAACCCTCTCTTTAGTGCTTTTTTATTATGGCAATGAAACAGACTGTTTTATATCCCTTTAAATTACAATATAGGAGGTACAGCTTTGGGAGGCAGCTATTTATACCACAGATCTTTCACCGTGTACATTAAAGGGACAGTAAACACTTTTTAATTTAAAGACATTTCTTTTTTTCTTGCTATAGAATAATGTTAGATACATTTAATTATATTTTAAAACAAATTAACACTCTTACTGCAACTGTTTTTCATTTCTACCTCTTCCTCTACCTACCACTTGCCTTACTTGGGTGAGCCAATCTGGGCTTGAGTCAGCCACACCGTTCCTTCTAAGGTGTGCATGTGTGTGTGTCGGTGCGCACAGACCTTTACATTCCAACGCACACGGTTTGTTACAAGTGTGCACAGCACAAGAAGGAGTTTTATTATTGTTTTTAATGGGGATCTTTTTTTTTTTTTTGCACTAACCTACGCTATATTCCTTAACTAACCTGCACTAGATATTTAGCAGAGGAAGCATAGGAGATGGGTGGGATATGTGAGGCTGCCCTCTAAAAGGATTTACCGCCCTCGTCAGACTGTAGCTTGTAAGTGACTGACAGGACAGCATAGGATTTTGGAACCAGAGTTTGAGATCCCAGCTGCTAAGGTAAGGGAAGATGAACACTTGAAACACTGGGTGAGTGCAATATGAAATTTCTACTTTCACTTGGTCTGTTGTTGAAGTAGCTATCTGCTTCATGGTATAGCTAGATAGCATCATTTTGTTTTATTTAAAAAATATCACCTAGGAGATCTGCTACACATGCTTGATGTTGTCAGAGCTCTCACAGTTTCTGTGTGTGTTTAAAAAGTAAGATGACCAGACAACACCTCCATTAATGCACAGACAGGGAAGGCCAATCCCTTATAAGCAAATATTTAGAGTGAGTCCAGCCAATAATCAAAATAAAAATTACCTTTATTAATCCATGTGGGTCATGATACAGTCAGTCAGACAACCCTTCAAGCCATACAGGCCCTTAATCATGTCTGTGTCGCTCGGAACTTCATCTGACTGTATCTTGACTCACATGGATTCATAAAGGTCATTTTTATTTTTGGCTGGACTCACTCTATATGTGTTCCTTTCTGTGCATGTTTATTTGTAAGTGTATGTGAGTGTTTCTCTGCACAAATTTGTGTGTGTCTGTGAGTGTTTCTCTGCGTGAGTGTGTTTGTGTGAGTGAGAGTTTCTGTGTGAGAGAGATAGAATGTGTGATTGTTTCTGTGTGTGTGTTTGTGCATGAGAAAGTGCTTCTCTGTTTATGCGTGTGAGTCTGTGTTTGAGAGAGAGAGAGAGAGAGAGAGAGTGTTTCTGTGTGTGTGACTGAGAGAAAGTGTTTCTCTGTGTGAGTGAGTGCTTCTCTGTGTATGCGTGTGAGTAAAGAGAGTGTTTCTTTGTGCGAGTTAGAAGTTCTTCTGTGCGTATTTCTCTGTGTTAGTGTTTGCCTGTATGTGTGAGAGAGTGTGTTTGTGTGACTGTTGGTCTGTTTTTTCTTTGTGTGAATGTGGGGGTTTGTGAATTTTTAAGTGTTTCTCTAAGTATTTTTTACTACCTTTACAACATTTTCAAGTTTGACTACACTGAAGAATAAAGTGCGCACACATTTTAGTCACTTGCCAAATTTTTACACACACTGCTCATAAAAACATAATTTATGCTTACCTGATAAATTTATTTCTCTTGTAGTGTATCCAGTCCACGGATCATCCATTACTTGTGGGATATTCTCCTTCCCAACAGGAAGTTGCAAGAGGATCACCCACAGCAGAGCTGCTATATAGCTCCTCCCCTCACTGCCATAGCCAGTCATTCGACCGAAACAAGACGAGAAAGGAGAAACCATAGGGTGCAGTGGTGACTGTAGTTTAATTAAAATTTAGACCTACCTTAAAAGGACAGGGCGGGCCGTGGACTGGATACACTACAAGAGAAATAAATTTATCAGGTAAGCATAAATTATGTTTTCTCTTGTTAAGTGTATCCAGTCCACGGATCATCCATTACTTGTGGGATACCAATACCAAAGCTAAAGTACACGGATGATGGGAGGGACAAGGCAGGAACTTAAAACGGAAGGAACCACTGCCTGTAGAACCTTTCTCCCAAAAACAGCCTCCGAAAAAGTGTCAAATTTGTAAAATTTTGAAAAGGTGTGAAGCGAAGACCAAGTCGCAGCCTTGCAAATCTGTTCAACAGAGGCCTCATTTTTAAAGGCCCAGGTGGAAGCCACAGCTCTAGTAGAATGAGCTGTAATCCTTTCAGGGGGCTGCTGTCCAGCAGTCTCATAGGCTAAGCGTATTATGCTCCGAAGCCAAAAGGAGAGAGAGGTTGTCGAAGCTTTTTGACCTCTCCTCTGTCCAGAGTAAACGACAAACAGGGCAGATGTTTGACGAAAATCTTTAGTAGCCTGTAAGTAAAACTTCAAGGCACGGACTACGTCCAGATTATGCAAAAGACGTTCCTTCTTTGAAGAAGGATTAGGACACAATGATGGAACAACAATCTCTTGATTGATATTCCTGTTAGAAACCACCTTAGGTAAAAACCCAGGTTTGGTACGCAGAACTACCTTGTCTGAATGAAAAATCAGATAAGGAGAATCACAATGTAAGGCAGATAACTCAGAGATTCTTCGAGCCGAGGAAATAGCCATCAAAAACAGAACTTTCCAAGATAAAAGTTTAATATCAATGGAATGAAGGGGTTCAAACGGAACTCCCTGAAGAACTTTAAGAACCAAGTTTAAGCTCCACGGGGGAGCAACAGTTTTAAACACAGGCTTAATCCTAACCAAAGCCTGACAAAATGCCTGGACGTCTGGAACTTCTGCCAGACGCTTGTGCAAAAGAATAGACAGAGCAGAGATCTGTCCTTTTAAAGAACTAGCTGATAAGCCTTTGTCCAAACCCTCTTGGAGAAAGGACAATATCCTAGGAATCCTAACCTTACTCCATGAGTAACTCTTGGATTCACACCAATAAAGATATTTACGCCATATCTTATGGTAGATTTTCCTGGTGACAGGTTTCCGAGCCTGTATTAAGGTATCAATGACTGACTCGGAGAAGCCACGCCTTGATAGAATCAAGCATTCAATCTCCATGCAGTCAGTCTCAGAGAAATTAGATTTGGATGACTGAAAGGACCTTGTATTAGAAGGTCCTGCCTCAGAGGCAGAGTCCATGGTGGAAGAGATGACATGTCCACTAGGTCTGCATACCAGGTCCTGCGTGGCCACGCAGGCGCTATCAGAATCACTGATGCTCTCTCCTGTTTGATTTTGGCAATCAGTCGAGGGAGCAGAGGAAACGGTGGAAACACATAGGCCAGGTTGAAGAACCAAGGAGCTGCTAGAGCATCTATCAGCGTTGCTCCCGGGTCCCTGGACCTGGATCCGTAAACAAGGAAGCTTGGCGTTCTGGCGAGACGCCATGAGATCCAGTTCTGGTTTGCCCCAACGATGGACCAGTTGAGCAAACACCTCCGGATGGAGTTCCCACTCCCCCGGATGAAAAGTCTGACGACTTAGAAAATCCGCCTCCCAGTTCTTTACGCCTGGGATGTGGATTGCTGACAGGTGGCAAGAGTGAGACTCTGCCCAGCGAATTATCTTTGAGACTTCTAACATCGCTAGGGAACTCCTGGTTCCCCCTTGATGGTTGATGTAAGCCACAGTCGTGATGTTGTCCGACTGAAATCTGATGAACCTCAGTGTTGCTAACTGAGGCCAAGCTAGAAGAGCATTGAATATTGCTCTTAACTCCAGAATATTTATTGGGAGGAGTTTCTCCTCCTGAGTCCACGATCCCTGAGCCTTCAGGGAGTTCCAGACTGCGCCCCAACCTAGAAGGCTGGCATCTGTTGTTACAATCGTCCAATCTGGCCTGCGAAAGGTCATACCCTTGTACAGATGGACCCGAGAAAGCCACCAGAGAAGAGAATCTCTGGTCTCTTGATCCAGATTTAATAGAAGGGACAAATCTGAGTAATCCCCATTCCACTGACTTAGCATGCATAATTGCAGCGGTCTGAGATGCAGGCGCGCAAATGGCACTATGTCCATTGCCGCTACCATTAAGCCGATTACTTCCATGCACTGAGCCACTGACAGGCGTGGAATGGAATGAAGGACACGACAAGCATTTAGAAGTTTTGATAACCTGGACTCCGTCAGGTAAATTTTCATCTCTACAGAATCTATAAGAGTCCCTAGGAAGGAAACTCTTGTGAGTGGTGATAGAGAACTCTTTTCCACGTTCACTTTCCACCCATGCGACCTCTGAAATGCCAGAACTATCTCTGTATGAGACTTGGCAATTTGAAAGCTTGACGCCTGTATCAGGATGTCGTCTAGATACGGAGCCACCGCTATGCCTCGCGGTCTTAGAACCGCCAGAAGTGAGCCCAGAACCTTTGTAAAAATTCTCGGGGCAGTGGCCAACCCGAAGGGAAGACCTACAAATTGGTAATGCCTGTCTAGAAAGGCAAACCTTAGGAAACGATGATGATCTTTGTGAATCGGTATGTGAAGGTAGGCATCCTTTAAGTCCACTGTGGTCATGTACTGACCCTCTTGGATCATGGGTAGGATGGTCCGAATAGTTTCCATTTTGAATGATGGAACTCTGAGGAATTTGTTTAAGATCTTTAGATCCAAGATTGGTCTGAAGGTTCCCTCTTTCTTGAGAACCACAAACAGATTTGAATAAAATCCCTGTCCTTGTTCCGTCCGCGGAACTGGATGGATCACTCCCATTACTAGGAGGTCTTGCACACAGCTTAGGAATGCCTCTTTCTTTATCTGGTTTGCTGATAACTTTGAAAGATGAAAGCTCCCTTGTGGAGGAGAAGCTTTGAAGTCCAGAAGATATCCCTGAGATATGATCTCCAACGCCCAGGGATCCTGAACATCTCTTGCCCACGCCTGGGCGAAGAGAGAAAGTCTGCCCCCCACTAGATCCGTTTCCGGATAGGGGGCCGTTCCTTCATGCTGTCTTGGGGGCAGCAGCAGGCTTTCTGGCCTGCTTGCCCTTGTTCCAGGACTGGTTAGGTTTCCAGGCCTGTCTGGAATGAGCAACAGTTCCCTCTTGTTTTGAAGCGGAGGAAGTTGATGCTGCTCCTGCCTTGAAATTTCGAAAGGCATGAAAATTAGACTGTTTGGCCTTTGATTTGGCCCTGTCCTGAGGAAGGGTATGACCCTTGCCTCCAGTAATGTCAGCAATAATTTCCTTCAAGCCAGGCCCGAATAAGGTCTGCCCCTTGAAAGGAATGTTGAGTAATTTAGACTTTGAAGTCACGTCAGCTGACCAGGATTTAAGCCATAGCGCCCTACGCGCCTGGATGGCGAATCCGGAATTCTTAGCCGTTAGTTTAGTCAAATGAACAATGGCATCAGAAACAAATGAGTTAGCTAGCTTAAGCGTTCTAAGCTTGTCAATAATTTCATTCAATGGAGCTGTCTGGATGGCCTCTTCCAGGGCCTCAAACCAGAATGCCGCCGCAGCAGTGACAGGCGCAATGCATGCAAGGGGCTGTAAAATAAAACCTTGTTGAATAAACATTTTCTTAAGATAACCCTCCAATTTTTTATCCATTGGATCTGAAAAAGCACAACTGTCCTCAACCGGGATAGTGGTACACTTTGCTAAAGTAGAAACTGCTCCCTCCACCTTAGGGACTGTCTGCCATAAGTCCCGTGTAGTGGCGTCTATTGGAAACATTTTTCTAAATATAGGAGGTGGGGAAAAGGGCACACCGGGTCTATCCCACTCCTTGCTAATAATTTCTGTAAGCCTTTTAGGTATAGGAAAAACGTCAGTACACACCGGCACCGCATAGTATCTATCCAGCCTACACAATTTCTCTGGAATTGCAACTGTGTTACAGTCATTCAGAGCAGCTAATACCTCCGCAAGCAATACACGGAGGTTCTCAAGCTTAAATCTAAAATTAGAAATCTCTGAATCAGGTTTCCCCGAGTCAGAGATGTCACCCACAGACTGAAGCTCTCCGTCCTCATGTTCTGCATACTGTGACACAGTATCAGACATGGCTCTAACAGCATTTGCGTGCTCTGTATCTCTCCTAACCCCAGAGCTATCGTGCTTGCCTCTTAATTCAGGCAATCTAGATAATACCTCTGACAGGGTATTATTCATGATTGCAGCCATGTCCTGCAAGGTAATCGCTATGGGCGTCCCTGATGTAATTGGCGCCATATCAGCGTGCGTTCCCTGAGCGGGAGGCGAAGGGTCTGACACGTGGGGAGAGTTAGTCGGCATAACTTCCCCCTCGACAAAACCCTCTGGTGATAATTCTTTTATAGATAAAAACTGATCTTTACTGTTTAAGGTGAAATCAATACATTTAGTACACATTCTCCTATGGGGCTCCACCATGGCTTTCAAACATAATGAACAAGTAGGTTCCTCTGTGTCAGACATGTTTAAACAGACTAGCAATGAGACTAGCAAGCTTGGAAAACAGTTTAAAACAAGTTTACAAGCAATATAAAAAAACGTTACTGCGCCTTTAAGAAACACAAATTTTCCCAAATTTTGAAATAACAGTGAAAAAATGCAGTTACACTAACGAAATTTTTACAGTGTATGTAAACAGTTAGCAGAGCATTGCACCCACTTGCAAATGGATGATTAACCCCTTAATACCAAAAACGGAATAACAAATGACAAAAACGTTTTTTAAACAGTCACAACAACTGCCACAGCTCTACTGTGGCTTTTTACCTCCCTCAATACGACTTTTGAGCCCTTCAGAGAAGTCCTGGATCATGCAGGAAGAAGCTGGATGTCTGTGTCTGTAATTTTTTCTGTGCAAAAAAACGCTAAAATAGGCCCCTCCCACTCATATTACAACAGTGGGAAGCCTCAGGGAACTGTTTCTAGGCAAAATTCAAGACAGCCATGTGGAAAAAACTAGGCCCCAATAAGTTTTATCACCAAACATATGTAAAAAACGATTAAACATGCCAGCAAACGTTTTAAAATACACTTTTATAAGAGTATGTATCTCTATTAATAAGCCTGATACCAGTCGCTATCACTGCATTTAAGGCTTTACTTACATTACTTCGGTATCAGCAGCATTTTCTAGCAAATTCCATCCCTAGAAAAATATTTTAACTGCACATACCTTATTACAGGAAAACCTGCACGCTATTCCCCCTCTGAAGTTACCTCACTCCTCAGAATATGTGAGAACAGCAAAGGATCTTAGTTACTTCTGCTAAGATCATAGAAAACGCAGGCAGATTCTTCTTCTAAATACTGCCTGAGATAAACAGTACACTCCGGTACCATTTAAAAATAACAAACTTTTGATTGAAGAAATAAACTAAGTATAAAACACCACAGTCCTCTTTCGACCTCCATCTTAGTTGAGAGTTGCAAGAGAATGACTGGGTATGGCAGTGAGGGGAGGAGCTATATAGCAGCTCTGCTGTGGGTGATCCTCTTGCAACTTCCTGTTGGGAAGGAGAATATCCCACAAGTAATGGATGATCCGTGGACTGGATACACTTAACAAGAGAAAATTAGAGGGAACATTGGTCAGCAGAGAACAAGACTAGTCACGATCATTTAAGAAAATATCTTGAAATTTTAATATAAACGGTTTTAGTTATGCATAGTAAAAAAAAAGGGGCAATTTACTTTCATTATCTATTTTGCCCCCTTAAGTTTTATTTCTCTGTAGTGAAAAAGCACCCTACATACTTCTCAAGGCTAACACTGCTGCATATATTTCCCTAATTCCCTTTAACAAATAAGAACTGCAATACAATACACTTTATAATAACAATTTGACCATGGTTAGCCTTGTCAGCTGCAGTCTCAAGGCCAGATTGGCTCCTCCAAATAAGGCAAGTGGTGGGTGGAGTTTAGCTATAGGAAAACAACTACAGATAAAGTCAATGCCAATTTGTTTTTAAATATGTTTAGACTTGGTTAATATATTATTCTATAGAAAGACAACAGAACATATCTATGGATATAAAAACATAATTTATGTAAGAACTTACCTGATAAATTCATTTCCTTCATATTGACAAGTCCATGAGCCAGTGACGTATGGGATACACAATCCTACCAGGAGGGGCAAAGTTTCCCAAACCTGAAATAGCCTATAAATACACTCCTCACCACACCAACAATTCATTTTAACTAATAGCCAAGTAGTGGGGTGATAGAAAAAGGAGTAAAAAGCATCAAAAAAGGAACTGGAAATGTAATTGTGCTTTATACAAAAAAACATAACCACCATAAAAAGGGTGGGTCTCATGGACTCTTGCCAATATGAAAATTTATTTATCAGGTAAGTTCTTACATAAATTATGTTTTCTTTCATGTAATTGGCAGGAATCCATGAACTAGTGACATATGGGATATGAATACCCAAGAAGAGTCACTAGAGAGGGAGGGATAAAAATAAAAACAGCCATTTTCTACTGAAAAAATTAAATCCACATCCAAAAAAATAAGTATTTTTCTCATAATTGAAAAAACTTAAAATATAAGCACTAAAATAGCTGCCTGAAGAACCTTTCTACCAAAAACTGCTTCCGAAGAGGCAAATACACGAAACGGTAGAATTTAGTAAATGTATGCAAAGAAGACCAAGTTGCTGCTTTGCAAATCTGATCAACTGAAGCTTCATTCTTAAAAGCCCACGAAGTGGAAACTGATCTAGTAGAATGAGCTGTGATTCTCTGAGGCTGGGCCTGACCCGACTCCAAATAAGCCTGATGAATCAAAAGTTTTAACCAGGATGCCAAGGAAATGGCAGAAGCTTTCTGACCTTTTCTAGGACCAGAAAAGACAACAAATAGACTAGAAGTCTTCCTGAAATCTTTAGTAGCTTCAACATAATATTTCAATGCTCTTACAACATCCAGAGAATGTAAGGATCTCTCCAAAGAATTCTTAGGATTAGGACACAAAGAGGGAACAACAATTTCCCTATTAATGTTGTTAGAATTCACAACTTTAGGTAAAAATTTAAATGAAGTCCGCAAAACTGCCTTATCCTGATGAAAAATCAGAAAAGGAGACTCACAAGAAAGAGCAGATAATTCGGAAACTCTTCTAGCAGAAGAGATAGCCAAAAGGAACAACACTTTCCAAGAAAGTAGTTTAATATCCAAAGAATGCATAGGCTCAAAAGGGGGAGCCTGTAAAGCCTTCAAAACCAAATTAAGACTCCAAGGAGGAGATATTACTTTAATGACAGGCTTGATACGGACCAAAGCCTGCACAAAACAGTGAATATCAGGAAGCTTAATAATCTTTCTGTGAAATAAAACTGAAAGAGCAGAGATTTGTCCCTTCAAGGAACTTGCAGACAAACCTTTATTCAAACCATCCGAAAGGAACTGTAAAATTCTAGGAATTCTAAAAGAATGCCAGGAGAATTTATGAGAAGAATACCATGAAATATAAGTCTTCCAAACTCGATAATAAATCTCCCTAGAAACAGACTTACAAGCCTGTAACATAGTATAAATCACTGAGTCAGAGAAACCTCTATGACTAAGCATTAAGCGTTCAATTTCCATACCTTCAAAATTTAACGATTTGAGATCCTGATGGAAAAACGGTCCTTGAGACAGAAGGTCTGGTCTTAAAGGAAGTGGCCAAGGTTGGCAACTGGAAATCCGGACAAGATCCACATACCAGAACCTGTGAGGCCATGCTGGTGCTACCAGAAACACAAACAATTGTTCCATGATTATCTTGGAGATCACTCTTGGAAGAAGAACTAGAGGAGGGAAGATATAAGCAGGTTGGTAGAACCAAGGGTCTGCTAACGCATCCACCGACTCCGCCTGAGGATCCCTGGACCTGGACAAGTACCTGGTTTCTTGTTTAGATGGGAAGCCATCAGATCTATTTCTGGAAGACCCCACATCTGAACAATCTGAAAAAACACATCTGGATGGAGAGACCACTCCCCCAGATGTAAAGTCTGACGGCTGAGATAATCCGCTTCCCAATTGTCTACATCTGGGATTGACATATGCCACAGTTGTGATATTGTCTGTCTGAAAACAAATTAATGGTTCTCTCTTCAACAGAGGCCAAACCTGAAGAGCCCTGAAAATAGCACGGAGTTCTAAAATATTGATTGGTAACCTCGCCTCTTGAGGTTTCCAACCCCTTGTGCTGTCAGAGATCCCCAGACAGCTCCCCAACCTGAAAGACTTGCATCTGTTGTGATTACAGTCCAGGTTGGACGAACAAAATAGGCCCCTTGAACTATACGATGGTGGTCTAACCACCAAGTCAGAGAGAGTCGAACATTGGGATTTAAGAATATTAACGGTGATATATTTGTATAATCCCTGCACCATTGTTTCAGCATCCAAAGCTGGAGAGGTCTCATATGAAAACAAGCAAAGGGGATAGCGTCCGATGCTGCAGTCATGAGACCTAAAACTTCCATGCACATAGCCACTGAAGGGAATGATTGAGACTGAAGGTTCCGACAAGCTGAAATCAATTTTATTTGTCTCTTGTCTGTTAGGGACAGAGTCATGGACACTGAATCTATCTGGAAACCTAAAAGGTGACCCTTGTCTGAGGAGTCAAGGAACTTTTTGGTAAATTGATCCTGCAACCATGTCTTTGAAGAAACAACACTAGTTGATTCGTGTGAGATTCGGCAGAATGTAAAGACTGAGCTAGTACCAAGATATCATCCAAATAAGGAAACACTGCAATACCCTGTTCTCTGATTACAGAGAGTAGGGCACCAAGAACTTTTGAAAAAATTCTTGGAGCTGTCACTAGGCCAAATAGAAGGAGCGACAAATTGGTAATGCTTGTCTAGAAAAGAGAATCTCAGAAACCGATAGTGATCTGGATGAATAGGAATATGAAGATATGCATCCTGTAAGTCTATCGTGGACATATAATGACCTTGCTGAACAAAAGGCAGAATAGTCCTTATAGTCACCATTTTGAAAGTTGGCACTCTTACAAAACGATTCAAAATGTTCAGATCCAGAACTGGCCTGAATGAATTTTCTTTCTTTGGGACAATGAATAGATTTTAATAAAACCCCAGACTCTGTTCCTGAAACGGAACTGGTATGATTACCCCTGAAAGCTCTAGATCTGAAACACACTTCAGAAAAACCTGAGCCTTCACTGGATTTGCTGGAAGGCGTGAAAGAAAAAAACTTCTCACAGGAGGTCTTACTCTGAATCCTATTCGATACCCTTGAGTGACAATATTCTGAATCCAATGATTTTGGACAGAATCTGCCCAAATATTTTGGAAACATTTTAATCTGCCCCGGTCATGATACAATCATGTGGAGTAGTTGCTATCTGGATCGGCTACTCATCGTAAATTATAACAAGGGTGGTGTCTTTGACAAGGCAAAGAAGGTTTAGTTTAAGTATGCAGCAGAAAGACTTTTTGGTCAGAAATGCCCTGGGGACCAAAGCCATTAACATCCTGATCAGCAGCTCTCCACATATCTAAAGGAATTTGATAATAAGTAAGATATTGTGTTTCTATTACTTTTATGTCCCCTATTCTTTTTAAAGAATTGTAACTTTGCAATTGTATGTTATTTTGAATGTCTTTATAAATTTCGCACTGTGTAACCTGTGTTGATATTTTTGTTATTAAACACATAGAAAATCTCATTCTGTCTTTTGGGCTCTAATATCCAAATTCACACTCCTGTTTAGACAGGTTAAAGGCACGTTACAGAATTGTTAAATTGTGTGAGTTTTTGGGGGTTCCCAAAACGCCCCTTTAATTTAGACGTTTTGGTGGTGACAGAAATTATTAGACCAGTGTGGACAGTATTTGGGGGTTAACTTGGTGTCCCTTTTAAGGTCCTTTTGTAGAGTTGCAAGGTTAAGGAAACCAGAGCTGTGTGCCATTAACCCCTTTATGCCCACACCCCTCTATTGTGACATTGAGAAGGTTTGATTTGTCACAGTCCCCACCAGCTGAGCTGGAATGAGGGCCGCACCATCAGCAGACTTGGGGGCTGGCTTTGGTTTCTTAAAAGGCTTGGATTTATTCCAACTTGAAGAAGGTTTCCAATTGGAACCAGATTCTTTGGGGGAAGGATTTGGTTTGTTCCTTATTCTGTCGAAAAGAACAAAAATAATTAGAAGCTTTAGATTTACCCTTAGATCTTTTATCCTGAGGTAAAAAACTCCCTTCCCCCCAGTGACAGTTGAAATAATTGAATCCAACTGAGAACCAAATAAATTGTTACCATGGAAAGAAAGAGATAGTAATCAAGACTTAGATACCATGTCAGCATTACAATACGTGAGCCACAAAGCTATTCTAGCTAAAATAGCTAAAGGCATAGATTTAACATCAATTTTGATGATATAAGAAATAGCATCACATATAAAATGATTAGCATGTTGAAGCAAGCGATCAATGCTAGACAAATCAGGATCTGTTTCCTGTTGCGCTAAGCTTTCCATCCAGAAAGTTGATGCAGCTGCAACATCAGCCATATAAATGGCAGGCCTGAGAAGATAGCCAGAATATAAATAAGCTTTCCTTAGATAAGATTCAAGTTTTCTATCTAAAGGATCCTTAAAGGAAGTACTATCTTCCATAGGGATAGTAGTACGTTTGGCAAGAGTAGAAATAGCCCCATCAACTTTGGGGATTTTTTCCCAAAACTCCAATCTGACTGCTGGCAAAGGATACAACTTTTTAAACCTAGAAGAAGGAATAAAAGAAGTACCAGGCCTATTCCATTCCTTTGAAATCATATCACAAATAGCATCAGGAACTGGAAAAACCTCTGGAGTAACCACAGGAAGTTTATAAACAGAATTTAAACGTTTACTAGTTTTAGTTTCAAGAGGACTAGTTTCCTCAATATCCACAGTAATCAACACCTCTTTTAACAAGGAACGAATATACTCCATCTTAAAGAGATAAGTAGATATCTGAGGTAGGATCTTCTGAATCAGATAGATCCTCATCAGAGGAGGATAATTCAATATATTGTCGGTCATTTAAAATTTCATCAAATTTATGAGAAGTTTTAAAAGACCTTTTACGTTTATTAGAAGGCGGGATAGCAGACAAAGCTTTCTGAATCGCATCAGCAATAAAATCTTTTATATTCACAGGGATATCATGTACATTAGATGTTGAAGGAACAACAGGCATTGTACTAGTACTGATGGACACATTCTCTGCATGAAAAAGCTTATCATGACAACTATTACATACTACAGCTGGAGATATAATCTCCGCTAACTTACAACAGATACACTTATCTTTGGTAGAACTGTTATCAGGCAGCAGGGATCCAACAGTGGTTTCTGAGACAGGACCAGATTGAGACATCTTGCAAATGTAAGAGAAAAAACAACATATAACACAAAATTATCAATTTCCTTATATGGCAGTTTCAGGAATTGGAAAAAAACAGCATAGCCCTCTGAGCATAGAAAAAAGTCAAGAGGCATATCGGAAGTGGGGTTTAAATAATTAAATTATTTGGCGCCAAGTATGACGCACAACGCAAAATGAAATTTTGGGGCACTAACAACATCTGGAAATGACATAACTCACGTCATGGCAGACGCAACCTTGTGCAAGGAGACCTGGCATCAACTAAGACACTGGAAATGATGAATTTGCGTCATCGAATGTACCTTTGCGCCAAAAAAATTCTCGTGCCAAGAATGATGCGATAAATATCAGCATTTTGCGGCCTCACAAACCTAATTTTGCCCACAAAAATTTATGAAAAACAGTCAAGTTTGAATTAAAGACTATACCCCAGGTAAGAAAAAATAACTTCCTAAATATGTTTTCCCAATTTTTAAAATGAAAGTCTGCAAAAGGAAATATACATAAACCTGACTTATGGCAAATATAAGTACAATACATACAGTGGATATAAAAAGTCTACACACCCCTGTTAAAATGTCAGGTGAGACAAAGATAAATCATTTCAGAACTTTTTCCACCTTTAATGTGACCTATAAACTGTACAACTCAATTGAAAAAACAACTGAAATCTTTTAGGTAGAGGGAAGAAAAAATATAAAAATAAAATACTTTGTTGAAGCACCTTTTGATTTTATTACAGCACTCAGTCTTTTTGGGTATGAGTCTATCAGCATGGCACATTTTGACTTGGCAAGATTTGCCCACTCTTCTTTGCAAAAACACTCCAAATCCGTCAGATTGCAAGGGCATCTCCTGTGCTCAATCGGATTCAGGTCTGGGCTCTGGCTGGGCCATTCAAAAACTTTAATCTTCTTCTGGTGAAACCATTCCTTTGTTGATTTGGATGTATGCTTTGGGTCGTTGTCATGCTGAAAGATGAAATTCCTCTTCATGTTCAGCTTTCTAGCAGAAGCCTGAAGGTTTTGTGCCAATATTGTCTGGTATTTGGAACTGTTCATAATTCCCTCTAGCTTAACGAAGGCCCCAGTTCCAGCTGAAGAAAAACAGCCCAAAAGCATGATGCTGCCACCCCAATGCTTCACTGTGGGTATCGTGTCCTTTTGGTGATGTGCAGTGTTGTTTTTGCGACTAAGAAAATTTCAGAAAAGACCAACTAGAGCAGCTGAACTTTATTTGGGGTTAACCAGAGGCTCTTTAAATGATGACAGGTGTATGCTGACTCCTATTTAACAAGATTTTGAATGTGATTGCTCAATTCTGAACACAGCTACATCCCCAGTGCACACTTATGCAACCACATTATTTTATTTTATTTTTGTTTTCTTCCCTCCACCTAAAAGATTTGTTTGTTTTTCAATTGAGTGGTACAGTTTATAGGTCACAATTAAAAGGTGGAAAAAGTTCTGAAATGATTTATCTTTGTCTTATTTTTTTACATCACAGAAACCTGACTTTTTAACAGGGGTGTGTAGACTTTTTATATCCACTGTATATTTAAAACTTTATATTAATACATAAGTGCCAACCATAGCTGAGAATGTCTTAAGTAATAAAAACATACTTACCAGAAGACACCCATCCACATATAGCAGATAGCCAAACCAGTACTGGAACTGTTATCAGTAGAAGTAATGGAATATGAGAGTATATCGTCGATCTGAAAAAGGGAGGTAGGAGATGAATCTCTACGACCGATAACAGAGAACCCATGAAATAGACCCCCGTTAGGGAAATCATCATATTCAATAGGTGATACTCCCTTCACAACCCTCTGACATTCACTGTACTCTGAGAGGAATCAGGCTTCAAAATGCTGAGAAGCGCATATCAACGTAGAAATCTTAACACAAACTTACTTCACCACCTCCATAGGAGGCAAAGTTTGTAAAACTTAATTGTGGGTGTGGTGAGGGGTGTATTTATAGGCATTTGGAGGTTTGGGAAACTTTGCCCCTACTGGTAGGATTGTATATCCCATACGTCACTAGCTCATGGACTCTTACCAATTACATGAAAGAAACATTTTTTTTCTTTCATGACTCAGAGCATACATTTTTAACCATATTTTCCAATTAACTTCTATTACCAAATTTTCTTTGTTTTTTTGGAATCCTTTGTTAAAAAGCAGGAAGGTAAGCTCAGGAGGGTGCACATGTCTGAAGAACTAAATGGCAGTAGTTTTACAAGAATGTTATACATTAACAAGAGAACTAGGTGGAAGCACTTTTTCCTGTAATGTAGTACTCCAGACATGTGCAAGCTACCTATCTAGATATAGCTCTTCAACAAAACATGAGAATGAAGTAAATTTGATAATAAAAGTAAACAGGAAACTTTTTTTAAATTGCATGCTTCATGTTCTTTTAAAGTGAATGTAAATTTTCACAAATGAAAGCCCTGTTTTTAAAAAATCCAATTAAAAACGGGGACACTTTCATTCATGAACGTTTACATTGCAGCCATTTTTTTAAAATAGTTAGCTTTTATTCCTAGCAAGCGTGGAACACCCGAGCAGCGATTCCCCCGCCCTCAAGTCCTCTCTTCTTACGTCAGAAATGACGAAATCGGCTTCCTCCATTAACGGCTTACACCTCAGAGCAAACATTACCTGAGGCCACGCCGTGATTGGAGGAAGTCGGATTCGTAATTTCTGAAGTAAGAAGAGACAATTTGGAGGCGGAGGAATCGTTGCTCCGGTGTTTCAAGCTTGCAAGGAATAAAAGGTAAGTATTTTAAAACGCTGTAATATAAACTTTCATGAATGAAAGTGCCCCTGTTTTTAATAGTATTTTTAAAAACAGGGCTTTCATTCCTGAAAATTTACATTCACTTTAAGTTATTGTTAAATTATTTTTTTTTGCAGTTGTTATCTGTAAAAGTATATTACAAAGTTATTTTATTACGCATAACTAAACATTTTATTTTAAAAGCTCAAGGTGTTTACTGTCCCTTTAAATTGCATATCTGATAACAAAAAAGTGCTGCCACATAACTTCTACATATTGGTCCCTTACAATTAAATTTATATTTGATTCAATTTATTCCTCTATTTTTAGTGCTCTATAGTTTTGAGAATGAGATGATACAAAACCTTTTGAAAATGTTAGTTCTTACTCAATACTGGTTTTCCATTATCAGAACCTTATTATTTCATCATGTTACAGATTTCTGAGTCTGGTGATCACACAGTCGTAGAGATGCACATTTCGATTGTAAATTTCATAGTGTGACTTTGCTGATCTATAGTGTGATCTGGGGAACAGACCTCAAATAGTGTGTCACTCTGTCTCATATTAATAGTAGTTGATAATAGTTTATGTATTTGTGTTTAGCTTTTCTATAGACAAGAGAATCGGGTATTTAAAGGGACAGTTTACTCAAAAATGTTCTCCTCTTTAATTTGTTCCCAATGATCCACTTTACCTGCTGGAGTGTATTAAATTGTTTATAAGTATTTCCATTGCCCTTATATTGGCATTTGAAAAGGAAATTTATGCTTACCTGATAAATTGAT
Organism: Bombina bombina; assembly: GCF_027579735.1. NCBI lineage: Eukaryota > Metazoa > Chordata > Amphibia > Anura > Bombinatoridae > Bombina > Bombina bombina. The sequence goes on from NC_069500.1 coordinate 940,371,257, forward strand.
TTCTACTATGATACGACGAGTCCATGGATTCATCCTTTACTTGTGGGATATTATCCTCCTGCTAACAGGAAGTGGCAAAGAGCACCAAAGCAGAGCTGTCTATATAGCTCCTCCCTTGACTCCACCCCCCAGTCATTCGACCGAAGGCATAGGAAGAAAAAGGAAAACTAAAAGGTGCAGAGGTGACTGAAGTTTTAAACCAAAAAGTATAATCTGTCTTAAATTGACATGGCGGGCCGTGGACTCGTATCATAGAAGAAATCAATTTATCAGGTAAGTATAAATTTCCTTTTCTTCTATAAGATACAACGAGTCCACGGATTCATCCTTTACTTGTGGGATATAATACCAAAGCTACAAGACACGGATGAACGGGAGGGACAAGACAGACACCTAAACAGAAGGCACCACTGCTTGAAGAACCTTTCTCCCAAAAATAGCCCCAGAAGAAGCAAAAGTATCAAATTTGTAAAATTTGGAAAAGGTATGAAGGGAAGACCAAGTTGCAGCCTTACAAATCTGTTCAACAGAAGCATCATTTTTAAAAGCCCATGTGGAAGCCACCGCTCTAGTAGAATGAGCTGTAATTCTTTCAGGAGGCTGCTGTCCATCAGTCTCGTATGCCAAACGGATGATGATTTTCAGCCAAAAAGAAAGAGAAGTAGCCGTAGCTTTTTGACCTCTATGCTTTCCAGAATAGACAACAAACAGAGAAGATGTTTGAAGGAAATCCTTGGTCACTTGCAAGTAAAACTTCAAAGCACAAACCACGTCCAAGTTATGTAACAGACGCTCCTTCTTAGAAGAAGGGTTAGGACACAGAAGAAACAACAATTTCCTGATTAATATTCTTATTTGAAACAACCTTAGGAAGGAATCTGGGTTTAGTACGCAAAACCACCTTATAAGCATGGAATATAAGATAAGGCGAGTCGCATTGTAACGCAGATAGCTCAGAAACTCTTCGAGCAGAAAAAATAGCAACTAAAAACAGAACTTTCCAAGATAAAAGTTTAATATCTATGGAATGCATGGGTTCAAACGGAACCCCTTGAAGAACATTAAGAACTAAATTCAAACTCAATGGCGGAGCAACAGGTTTAAACACAGGGACATCTGCCAGACGCTTGTGTAGCAAGATTGACAAAGCAGAAATCTGTCCCTTTAAGGAACTAGCTGATAACCCCTTCTCCAATCCTTCTTGGAGAAAGGACAAAATCCTAGGAATCCTGATCTTACTCCATGAGTAGCCTTTGGATTCGCACCAATAAAGATATTTACGCCATATCTTATGATAAATTTTCCTTGTGACAGGCTTCCGAGCCTGAACCAAGGTATCAATGACCGACTCAGAGAATCCCCGCTTAGATAAAATCAAGCGTTCAATCTCCAGGCAGTCAGCTGCAGAGAAACTAGATTTGGATGTTGGAACGGACCCTGAATGAGAAGGTCCTGTCTCAGAGGCAGTTTCCACGGTGGCAGAGATGACATTTCCACAAGGTCTGCATAACAGACGCTATCAATATTACCGAAGCCCTCTCCTGTTTCATTCTTGCAATCAGACGAGGTAGAAGAGGAAAAGGAAGAAACACATAAGCCAGGTTGAACAACCACAGTGCTGCTAGAGCATCTATCAGTACTGCTTGAGGATCCCTTGATCTGGACCCGTAACAAGGAAGTTTGGCATTCTGGCGAGATGCCATCAGACCCAATTCCAGTGCGCCCCATTGATGAATCAATTTTGCAAACACCTCCGGATGGAGCTCCCACTCCCCCGGATGAAAAGTCTGACGACTTAGAAAATCCGCTTCCCAGTTCTCCACTCCTGGGATATATATTGCTGATAGATGGCAAGAGTGAGTCTCTGCCCATTGAATTATTTTGGAAACTTCTATCATCGCTAGAGAACTCTTTGTTCCCCCTTGATGATTGATATATGCTACAGTCGTGATATTGTCCGACTGGAACCTTATGAATTTGGCCGAAGCCAGCTGAGGCCACGCTTGAAGTGCGTTGAATATCGCTCTCAGTTCCAGAATGTTTATTGGTAGTAAGGACTCCTCCTGAGTCCACACACCCTGAGCCTTCAGGGAATTCCAGACTGCACCCCAGCCCAAGAGGCTGGCGTCCGTCGTCGCTATGACCCATGCTGGCCTGCAGAAGCACATTCCCTGGGACAGATGATCCTGTGACAACCACCAGAGAAGAGAGTCTCTGGTCTCTAGATCCAGATTTATCCGCATAATCCCCATTCCACGGTCTGAGCATGCACAGCTGCAGTGGTCTGAGATGTAAGCGAGCAAACGGAACTATATTCATTGCCGCTACCATTAGTCCAATTACCTCCATACACTGAGCCACTGATGGCAGAGGAATGGAATGAAGTGCTCGGCAAGTGGTTAAGATCTTTAATTTTCTGACCTCCGTCAGAAAAATCTTCATGTCTACCGAGTCTATCAGAGTTCCTAGGAATGGAACCCTTGTCACAGGAACAAGTGAACTCTTTTTTTATGTTCACCTTCCACCCGTGAGTTCTTAGAAAAGCCAACACGATGTCCGTGTGAGATTTGGCTAGATGGTAAGTTGACGCCTGAATCAAAATATCGTCCAGATAGGGCGCAACTGCTATGCCCCGCGGCCTTAGAACCGCCAGAAGGGACCCTAGCACCTTTGTGAAAATTCTGGGAGCTGTGGCCAACCCGAAAGGAAGGGCCACAAACTGGTAAGGATCTTTGTGGATAGGAATGTGAAGCTACGCATCCTTCAAATCCACGGTGGTCATATATTGACCCTCCTGGATCATTGGTAAAATTGTTTGTATAGTCTATAGAAAATTTTTAGAGTTTTGAGATCTAAAATCGGTCTGAAAGTTCCCTCTTTTTTGGGAACCACGAACAGATTGGAGTAAAATCCCTGCCCTTGTTCTACTTTTGGAACTGAGCAGATTACACCCATGGTATATAGGTCTTCTACACAGCGAAAGAACACCTCTCTTTTTGTCTGGTTTACAGACAAACGTGAAAGATGAAATCTCCCCCGGGTCACAATTACCCCTGGGTCACAATTCCTAATTCCCAGGAATCCTGAAAGTCTCTTGCCCAAGCCTGAGCGAAGAGAGAAAGTCTGTCCCCTACTAGATCCGGTCCCGGATCGAGGGCTGCCCCTTCATGCTGTCTTGGTAGCAGCAGCGGGCTTCTTGGCCTGTTTACCTTTATTCCAGGTCTGGTTAGGTCTCCAGACTGACTTGATTTGAGCAAAGTTCCCCTCCTGCTTGGAGGCGGATGAGGAAGTAGAGGGACCGCCTTTAAAGTTTCAAAAGGAACGAAAATTATTCTGTTTGGTCCTCATTTTAAACATCTTGTCCTGAGGAAGGGCACGACCTTTACCTCCAGTAATGTCAGAAATTATCTCCTTTAGTTCAGGCCCGAATAGGGTCTTACCCTTAAAGGGAATAGCTAAAAGCTTAGATTTAGATGACACATCAGCAGACCATGACTTAAGCCATAACGCTCTATGCGCTAAAATGGCAAAGCCTGCATTCTTAGCCGCTAATTTAGCCATTTGGAAAGCGGCATCTGTAATAAAAGAATTTGCTAGCTTGAGAGCCTTAATTCTATCCAAAATGTCATCTAATGGGGTCTCAATCTTAAGAGACTCCTCTAGAGCCTCAAACCAAAAAGCTGCTGCAGTAGTTACTGGAACAATGCACGCTATAGGTTGCAGAAGAAAACCCTGATGAATAAACAACTTCTTTAGAAGCCCTTCTAATTTTTTATCCATAGAATCTTTGAAAGCACAACTGTCCTCGATAGGTATAGTTGTATGCTTAGCCAGGGTAGAAATAGCTCCCTCCACCTTAGGGACCGTCTGCCACGAATCCCGAATGGTGTCAGATATGGGAAACATTTTCTTAAAAGTAGGAGGGGGAGAGAACGGAATGCCTGGTCTATCCCATTCCTTAGTAACAATGTCCGAAATTCTTCTAGGGACTGGAAAAACATTAGTGTAAGTAGGGACCTCTAGATATTTATCCATTTTACACAGTTTCTCTGGCGGGATGACAATCAGGTCACAATCATCCAGAGTCGCTAAAACCTCCCTGAGTAACATGCGGAGGTGTTCAAGCTTAAACTTATAGGCCGTCACATCTGAGTCTGTTTGAAGGAACATCTTTCCTGAATCAGAAACCTCTCCCTCAGACAGCAATTCCTCCACCCCCAAATCAGAACACTGTGAGGGTACATCGGAGATGGCCAATAAAGCATCAGAGGGCTCAGCATTTACTCTAATACTGGACCTACTGCACTTACCCTGTAAACCAGGCAGTTTAGATAATACCTCTGTAAGAGTAGTAGACATAACTGCAACCATATCGTGCAGGGTGAAAGAATTAGACACACTAGAAGTACTTGACGTCGCTTGTGCTGGCATTAAAGGTTGTGACACTTGGGGAGAAGTAGATGGCATAACCTGATTCTCTTCTGACCGAGAATCATCCTGAGACATACTTTTATCAGCTAAAATATGCTCTTTGCAATGTAAGGCCCTTTCAGTACATGAGGGACACATTTGAAGTGGGGGTTCCACAATGGCTTCTAAACACATAGAACATCGGCTTTCCTCAATGTCAGACATGTAAACACAGGCTAGTAATGAACACAAACAGGCTTGAAAACACTTTATTTTGTGAAAAAAATATCTGAAAAAACGGTACTGCGCCTTTAAGAGAAAAAAAAGCATACAAATTTTCCAAAACAGCTTTAAAACAATAAAATTATCTCAATTTTTTTATAAAATGTATCCCAACTTGTCAGCTAAGATTGCCCCACAAGGAAAGGAATACTTAACCCTTAAGAACCAAAAACGTTATACCAAAAACGTTATAGCTACACAAAAACACCCCCTGCTGTGGCGCCTACCTGCCCTCAGGGGTCTGCAGAATCGGATTAACCCTTCGATTAGGCCCAAACTTTCCTGAAAGGCCCACCGGAGTTTGAGCTTGCTCCTTGCATGGGAAATACAACTGTGCAACTGAGGCACGAAATAGGCCCCGCCCATCTAACTTGATGTCTCACAGCCTTAACAATAACCGCACCAGATCGGTCTAAAACCTAGCCATGTGGGTTCATATACCCATCTAAATGAAGCCATGTGTACCCTCGATTGTTAAATAAATTGAAAACGTTTGCCACAAAAAAACCTTATATTAACTCCCAACAAAGAATCGTTTGCCCACAAACATCATGTCATCAGTGTTAAACATATTTTACAGCCCAACATACAGGTCCAGTAATACCCCTCTCTATACATTAGGATTACTGCTTACCCTTTCCCTCATGGGGATACTGTCAGCAAATTCTGAAATAACACAGTCTCTTCAGAAAAAAATGACTGAACATACCTCAATGCTTGTAACACGAAAAACGTTCCTCACACTGAAGTTTCTTAAGTACTCCTCAGCCATTCTGTGGGAACTACTCTGGATCTTAGTAACAACTGCTAAGATCATCAGTCTCCAGGCAGAAATCTTCATCCATCTGCTGCCTGGGAAGAAATAGCACTCGCCGGTACCATTTAAAATAAAAAAAGTCTTGCTTGAAGAAAATAAAAAACAGAATTTATGTTTACCTGATAAATTACTTTCTCCAACGGTGTGTCCGGTCCACGGCGTCATCCTTACTTGTGGGATATTCTCCTCCCCAACAGGAAATGGCAAAGAGCCCAGCAAAGCTGGTCACATGATCCCTCCTAGGCTCCGCCTTCCCCAGTCATTCGACCGACGTAAAGGAGGAAAATTTGCATAGGAGAAACCATATGATACCGTGGTGACTGTAGTTAAAGAAAATAAATTATCAGACCTGATTAAAAAACCAGGGCGGGCCGTGGACCGGACACACCGTTGGAGAAAGTAATTTATCAGGTAAACATAAATTCTGTTTTCTCCAACATAGGTGTGTCCGGTCCACGGCGTCATCCTTACTTGTGGGAACCAATACCAAAGCTTTAGGACACGGATGAAGGGAGGGAGCAAATCAGGTCACCTAGATGGAAGGCACCACGGCTTGCAAAACCTTTCTCCCAAAAATAGCCTCAGAAGAAGCAAAAGTATCAAATTTGTAAAATTTTGTAAAAGTGTGCAGTGAAGACCAAGTCGCTGCCTTACATATCTGATCAACAGAAGCCTCGTTCTTGAAGGCCCATGTGGAAGCCACAGCCCTAGTGGAATGAGCTGTGATTCTTTCAGGAGGCTGCCGTCCGGCAGTCTCGTAAGCCAATCTGATGATGCTTTTAATCCAAAAAGAGAGAGAGGTAGAAGTTGCTTTTTGACCTCTCCTTTTACCAGAATAAACAACAAACAAAGAAGATGTTTGTCTAAAATCCTTTGTAGCATCTAAATAGAATTTTAGAGCACGAACTACATCCAAATTGTGCAACAAACGTTCCTTCTTTGAAACTGGATTCGGACACAAAGAAGGCACGACTATCTCCTGGTTAATGTTTTTGTTAGAAACAACTTTCGGAAGAAAACCAGGTTTAGTACGTAAAACCACCTTATCTGCATGGAACACCAGATAAGGGGGAGAACACTGCAGAGCAGATAATTCTGAAACTCTTCTAGCAGAAGAAATTGCAACCAGAAACAAAACTTTCCAAGATAATAACTTAATATCAACGGAATGTAAGGGTTCAAACGGAACCCCCTGAAGAACTGAAAGAACTAAATTGAGACTCCAAGGAGGAGTCAAAGGTTTGTAAACAGGCTTGATTCTAACCAGAGCCTGAACAAAGGCTTGAACATCTGGCACAGCTGCCAGCTTTTTGTGAAGTAACACAGACAAGGCAGAAATCTGTCCCTTCAAAGAACTTGCAGATAATCCTTTCTCCAAACCTTCTTGAAGAAAGGATAGAATCTTAGGAATTTTTACCTTGTCCCAAGGGAATCCTTTAGATTCACACCAACAGATATATTTTTTCCATATTTTGTGGTAGATTTTTCTAGTTACAGGCTTTCTGGCCTGAACAAGAGTATCAATGACAGAATCTGAGAACCCTCGCTTTGATAAGATCAAGCGTTCAATCTCCAAGCAGTCAGTTGGAGTGAGACCAGATTCGGATGTTCGAACGGACCTTGAACAAGAAGGTCTCGTCTCAAAGGTAGCTTCCATGGTGGAGCCGATGACATATTCACCAGGTCTGCATACCAAGTCCTGCGTGGCCACGCAGGAGCTATCAAGATCACCGATGCCCTCTCCTGATTGATCCTGGCTACCAGCCTGGGGATGAGAGGAAACGGCGGGAATACATAAGCTAGTTTGAAGGTCCAAGGTGCTACTAGTGCATCCACTAGAGTCGCCTTGGGATCCCTGGATCTGGACCCGTAGCAAGGAACCTTGAAGTTCTGACGAGAGGCCATCAGATCCATGTCTGGAATGCCCCACAATTGAGTAATTTGGGCAAAGATTTCCGGATGGAGTTCCCACTCCCCTGGATGAAATGTCTGACGACTCAGAAAATCCGCTTCCCAATTTTCCACTCCTGGGATGTGGATTGCAGACAAGTGGCAGGAGTGAGTCTCCGCCCATTGGATGATTTTGGTCACTTCTTCCATCGCCAGGGAACTCCTTGTTCCCCCCTGATGGTTGATGTACGCAACAGTCGTCATGTTGTCTGATTGAAACCGTATGAACTTGGCCTTTGCTAGCTGAGGCCAAGCCTTGAGAGCATTGAATATCGCTCTCAGTTCCAGAATATTTATCGGGAGAAGAGATTCTTCCCGAGACCAAAGACCCTGAGCTTTCAGGGGTCCCCAGACCGCGCCCCAGCCCACCAGACTGGCGTCGGTCGTGACAATGACCCACTCTGGTCTGCGGAAGCTCATCCCCTGTGACAGGTTGTCCAGGGACAGCCACCAACGGAGTGAATCTCTGGTCCTCTGATCTACTTGTATCGTCGGAGACAAGTCTGTATAGTCCCCATTCCACTGACTGAGCATGCACAGTTGTAATGGTCTTAGATGAATTCGCGCAAAAGGAACTATGTCCATTGCCGCTACCATCAAACCTATTACTTCCATGCACTGCGCTATGGAAGGAAGAGGAACAGAATGAAGTATTTGACAAGAGTTTAGAAGTTTTGATTTTCTGGCCTCTGTCAGAAAAATCCTCATTTCTAAGGAGTCTATTATTGTTCCCAAGAAGGGAACCCTTGTTGACGGAGATAGCGAACTTTTTTCTACGTTCACTTACCACCCGTGAGATCTGAGAAAGGCCAGGACAACGTCCGTGTGAGCCTTTGCTTGTGGAAGGGACGACGCTTGAATCAGAATGTCGTCCAAGTAAGGTACTACTGCAATGCCCCTTGGTCTTAGCACCGCTAGAAGGGACCCTAGTACCTTTGTGAAAATTCTTGGAGCAGTGGCTAATCCGAACGGAAGTGCCACAAACTGGTAATGCTTGTCCAGGAATGCGAACCTTAGGAACCGATGATGTTCCTTGTGGATAGGAATATGTAGATACGCATCCTTTAAATCCACCGTGGTCATGAATTGACCTTCCTGGATGGAAGGAAGAATTGTTCGAATGGTTTCCATTTTGAACGATGGAACCTTGAGAAACTTGTTTAGGATCTTGAGATCTAAGATTGGTCTGAATGTTCCTTCTTTTTTGGGAACTACGAACAGATTGGAGTAGAACCCCATCCCTTGTTCTCCTAATGGAACAGGATGAATCACTCCCATTTTTAACAGGTCTTCTACACAATGTAAGAATGCCTGTTTTTTTATGTGGTCTGAAGACAATTGAGACCTGTGGAACCTCCCCTTTGGGGGAAGCCCCTTGAATTCCAGAAGATAACCTTGGGAGACTATTTCTAGTGCCCAAGGATCCAGAACATCTCTTGCCCAAGCCTGAGCGAAGAGAGAGAGTCTGCCTCCCACCAGATCCGGTCCCGGATCGGGGGCCAACATCTCATGCTGTCTTGGTAGCAGTGGCAGGTTTCTTGGCCTGCTTTCCTTTTTTCCAGCCTTGCATTGGCCTCCAGGCTGGCTTGGCTTGAGAAGTATTACCCTCTTGCTTAGAGGACGTAGCACTTGGGGCTGGTCCGTTTCTGCGAAAGGGACGAAAATTAGGTTTATTTTTGAAAGACCTATCCTGAGGAAGGGCGTGGCCCTTGCCCCCAGTGATATCAGAGATAATCTCTTTCAAGTCAGGGCCAAACAGCGTTTTCCCCTTGAAAGGAATGTTAAGCAATTTGTTCTTGGAAGACGCATCCGCTGACCAAGATTTTAGCCAAAGCGCTTTGCGCGCCACAATAGCAAAACCAGAATTTTTCGCCGCTAACCTAGCCAATTGCAAAGTGGCGTCTAGGGTGAAAGAATTAGCCAAGTTGAGAGCATGAATTCTGTCCATAATCTCCTCATAAGAAGAAGAATTATTATTGAGCGCCTTTTCTAGTTCATCGAACCAGAAACACGCTGCTGTAGTGACAGGAACAATGCATGAAATTGGTTGTAGAAGGTAACCTTGCTGAACAAACATCTTTTTAAGCAAACCTTCTAATTTTTTATACATAGGATCTTTGAAAGCACAACTATCTTCTATGGGTATAGTGGTGCGTTTGTTTAGAGTAGAAACCGCCCCCTCGACCTTGGGGACTGTCTGCCATAAGTCCTTTCTGGGGTCGACCATAGGAAACAATTTTTTAAATATGGGGGGAGGGACGAAAGGTATACCGGGCCTTTCCCATTCTTTATTTACAATGTCCGCCACCCGCTTGGGTATAGGAAAAGCTTCGGGGGGCCCCGGGACCTCTAGGAACTTGTCCATTTTACATAGTTTCTCTGGAATGACCAAATTCTCACAATCATCCAGAGTAGATAACACCTCCTTAAGCAGAGCGCGGAGATGTTCCAATTTAAATTTAAATGTAATCACATCAGGTTCAGCTTGTTGAGAAATGTTCCCTGAATCTGAAATTTCTCCCTCAGACAAAACCTCCCTAGCCCCCTCAGACTGGTGTAGGGGCACTTCAGAACCAATATCATCATCGTCCTCGTGCTCTTCAGTATTTTCTAAAACAGAGCAGTCGCGCTTTCGCTGATAAGTGGGCATTTTGGCTAAAATGTTTTTGATAGAATTATCCATTACAGCCGTTAATTGTTGCATAGTAAGGAGTATTGGCGCACTAGATGTACTAGGGGCCTCCTGTGTGGGCAAGACTGGTGTAGACGAAGGAGGGGATGATGCAGTACCATGCTTACTCCCCTCACTTGAGGAATCATCTTGGGCATCATTTTCTCTAAATTTTGTGTCACATAAATCACATCTATTTAAATGAGAAGGAACCTTGGCTTCCCCACATTCAGAACACAGTCTATCTGGTAGTTCAGACATGTTAAACAGGCATAAACTTGATAACAAAGTACAAAAAACGTTTTAAAATTAAACCGTTACTGTCACTTTAAATTTTAAACTGAACACACTTTATTACTGCAATTGTGAAAAAGTATGAAGGAATTGTTCAAAATTCACCAAAATTTCACCACAGTGTCTTAAAGCCTTAAAAGTATTGCACACCAAATTTGGAAGCTTTAACCCTTAAAATAACGGAACCGGAGCCGTTTTTATAATTAACCCCTTTACAGTCCCTGGTATCTGCTTTGCTGAGACCCAACCAAGCCCAAAGGGGAATACGATACCAAATGACGCCTTCAGAAAGTCTTTTCTATGTATCAGAGCTCCTCACACATGCATCTGCATGTCATGCTTCCCAAAAACAAGTGCGCAATAGAGGCGCGAAAATGAGACTCTGCCTATGATTAGGGAAAGCCCCTAGAGCATAAGGTGTCCAATACAGTGCCTGCCGGTTATTTTTACATAATTCCCAAGATTAAAATAATTCCTCAAGGCTATGGAGTATAAAATATGCTTATATATAAATCGATTTAGCCCAGAAAATGTCTACAGTCTTAAAAGCCCTTGTGAAGCCCTTTTTTTCTTTCTGTAGTAAAAATGGCTTACCGGATCCCATAGGGAAAATGACAGCTTCCAGCATTACATCGTCTTGTTAGAATGTGTCATACCTCAAGCAGCAAAAGTCTGCTCACTGTTCCCCCAACTGAAGTTAATTCCTCTCAACAGTCCTGTGTGGAAACAGCCATCGATTTTAGTAACGGTTGCTAAAATCATTTTCCTCTTACAAACAGAAATCTTCATCTCTTTTCTGTTTCAGAGTAAATAGTACATACCAGCACTATTTTAAAATAACAAACTCTTGATTGAATAATAAAAACTACAGTTAAACACTAAAAAACTCTAAGCCATCTCCGTGGAGATGTTGCCTGTACAACGGCAAAGAGAATGACTGGGGAAGGCGGAGCCTAGGAGGGATCATGTGACCAGCTTTGCTGGGCTCTTTGCCATTTCCTGTTGGGGAGGAGAATATCCCACAAGTAAGGATGACGCCGTGGACCGGACACACCTATGTTGGAGAAACTAACATTTTATCACCTCTTTCACTTTACCCTTCCTATTACTTAGAGTAGGCACAGAGAATGACTGGAGGGTGGAGTCAAGGGAGGAGCTATATAGACAGCTCTGCTGTGGTGCTCTTTGCCACCTCCTGTTAGCAGGAGGATAATATCCCACAAGAAAAAGGATGAATCCGTGGACTCGTCGTATCTTATAGAAGAAAAAAAGTATTTGGAAACACATTAAAGGAATAACACTTTTATAGTATACTGTCACTTTAAGCTTATTGGTTTTTAACAGCATTCAGAATCTAGGTTTCTGATATAAACCTATGCACATGAACAATTGCTGACTACTGCAATTCAACTGTTAGACATGCAAATAATAGTAGATATGTGGTTACCTTTACTGTAGCCAAGAAACGATCCAAAAGACTGATGGCCAGAGCAAGGGTTTCTGGGTAAACAAGGAACTGGCACTTCAGCTCAGCCAGCCAAAGGATTACTTCATCTCGCTGTTCTGGAGAAATAGCTGCATCCTGTAAAAGCAAAATAAATATGATGTAATATACACTATGCTTTATTGCGATCATGCCAAATATGTATTTATACAAAGTAAAGAATGGATATAGTAGATCCAGCAAATAACGCTTTAAAAAATGAAAAAAAGGGACCGGTAAACATTTTGGTTTGTGTAATATTACTTAATTTACTGAAAACTAAAGTTGAAAAATTGTAATTACTTAAAGGAACATTAAAGTAAAAATAGAACTTTTATGAAGCAAAAGAGCATTCAGTTTTAAGAGACTTTGGAATTTACTTCTTTTAACACATTTTGAACATTCTTTTTATATACACACTCCTACTGAGCATGTGCGCAAGTCCTTAAGGTATACGTATACTAGTGTGTGATTGGCTGATGATATGGGGGCTGACAAATAGGGGGGATAAATTTGTCAGAAAACATATCTGTTTATTTGAAATTCAGAGTAATTGTTATTGCATTGTGTTTTTAGTATGCACATGTTAATTATGTAATCCTACTGTATTTAGTTGTCCAATTAAAAGGGACACAAAAGTCAAAATTAAACTTGCATGATTCAGATAGAGCATGTCATTGTGAGAAACATTTCAATTTAGTTCTATTAACAAATTTGCTTCATTCTTTTAGTATCCTTTGTTGAAAATCATACCTATGTCGGCACAGAAGCAACAGTGCACTACTGGGAGCTAGCTGGTGATTTGAGGGTATGTACATATGCCTCTTGTCAATGCCCCCCAGATGCTTTCAGCTAGCTCCCAGTAGTGCTGCAAATTCTCGACACTTAGCAACACATTCACAAGGCCATATTCACTTATCAAATTCATCAGCTAAGAGGATTGGATCAATCCCAAATAACACTTTTCAACTTCTTACCTAGTAGCCCAAACAAAGGTTTTAAATCTACCATTAGTTTTGCACATGGGCAAAACACACTGAACTTACCTGCCACCATATTAGATGGCAATAGGAAGCAATGCTACCAAACAGATACAAACTTTAACTACTCAAAGTTAAAAAATAATAAGCACTTTTACACTAATAAAAATTAACCAAATTAATAACCAAACACACATGCCCACTAAACTGATAATGCCCCTGTCCAAAGAAAGACATACACACAATTGCAATACAATTTTTAAACATTTGGAGCCACCATAATTTTGTGGGCAGTTATCTCATCTATAATGAGATCTTGCCACACTTTAAGAATGTCACATTCCAACAAAATGTCAGAAGTAACATTATGGAATGTAGGATCAGGACTAATTCCTGAATGGCCTACCAGGATGTCAGGAGAGTTCCCTGTGGGCTGCAGCAACTGGGGCTGGAAAGCTACAATTTAAAAGGGTGATTAATGGATGCAATTGGGTTGTAGGGTACCTATATAACAACAATTTAAATACAAAATAATAGAATATAATTCTAATATAAAATATTTAGGGAAGGAGTATCCCAGTAATCCCCTTTTATAAAAATGGGGTGTACACATTATACTGAGTCAACATAAAACAGGGCTGGTCTACAAATTTTCTAGGGTTGCACTGATTAGGACTATGGTTATGTCTAACTGGACACCAGACCAGAGCTGCTTAGTGGAGAGGTAAGCTGAACAGGTATATATATATATATATATATATATATATATATATATATATATATATATATATATATATATATATATATATATATATATATAAAAATTCAAATACAGAGCCCACTTCACTACCTTTCAGTCAATGAGCAAAGAATAAATGTATATTATATTTATCACAAGTTTAAATTTATTTTTGTAACCTTTTAAATTTTTAAAAACATTTATGACACCTTTAAAGGGACACTGAACCCAAATTTTTCTTTTGTGATTCAGATAGAGCATGACATTTTAAGCAACTTTCTAACTTACTCCTATTATCAAATTTTCTTCATTCTCTTGGTATCTTTATTTGAAATGCACAAATGTAAGTTTAGATGCCGACCCATTTTTGGTGAACAACTTGGGTTGTCCTTGCTGATTGGTGGATAAATTCATCCACAATAAAAAAAAGTGCTATCCAGAGTTCTGAACCAAAAAAAAAAAGCTTAGGTGCCTTCTTTTTCAAATAAAGATAGCAAGAGAACGAACACAAATTGATTATAGGAATAAATTAGAAAGTTGCTTAAAATTGCATGCTCTATCTGAATCACAAAAGAAAAAAATTTGGGTTCAGTGTCCCTTTAATTGCTCTTCTTTCATATTGATAATATATTTGTATGTATATCTTTTCCATTTATATTATGCACTCTTGGGTACATACTAAAATCACACAAAATGTAAAAATATGCTATAGGCAGTGTTTCTATCTCATGACCCACGCTATATTTGTTATGCGTTATGTTTTTTATTTAGAAAAATGCTGTTTCAACTATCTAAGTTTAGGCAAACAGGAAACAGCTGCTAACCGAACATTTATTTTTTCCAAAAATCATTGCAAAAAAAAAATAAAATTCTACAGCTTCATGCAGTTTTCACCATGGTATAAAAAAACATAATTTATGCTTACCTGATAAATTCCTTTCTTCTGTAGTGTGATCAGTCCACGGGTCATCATTACTTCTGGGATATTACTCCTCCCCAACAGGAAGTGCAAGAGGATTCACCCAGCAGAGCTGCATATAGCTCCTCCCCTCTACGTCACTCCCAGTCATTCGACCAAGGACCAACGAGAAAGGAAAAGCCAAGGGTGAAGTGGTGACTGGAGTATAAATTAAAAAATATTTACCTGCCTTAAAAACAGGGCGGGCCGTGGACTGATCACACTACAGAAGAAAGGAATTTATCAGGTAAGCATAAATTATGTTTTCTTCTGTTAAGTGTGATCAGTCCACGGGTCATCATTACTTCTGGGATACCAATACCAAAGCAAAAGTACACGGATGACGGGAGGGATAGGCAGGCTCTTTATACAGAAGGAACCACTGCCTGAAGAACCTTTCTCCCAAAAATAGCCTCCGATGAAGCAAAAGTGTCAAATTTGTAAAATTTGGAAAAAGTATGAAGCGAAGACCAAGTTGCAGCCTTGCAAATCTGTTCAACAGAGGCCTCATTCTTGAAGGCCCAAGTGGAAGCCACAGCTCTAGTAGAATGAGCTGTAATTCTTTCAGGAGGCTGCTGTCCAGCAGTCTCATAAGCTAAACGAATTATGCTACGAAGCCAAAAAGAAAGAGAGGTAGCGGAAGCTTTTTGACCTCTCCTCTGCCCAGAGTAAATGACAAACAGAGAAGACGTTTGTCGAAATTCCTTAGTTGCCTGTAAGTAAAATTTTAGAGCACGGACTACATCCAGGTTGTGCAGTAGACGTTCCTTCTTTGAAGAAGGATTTGGGCATAAAGAAGGAACAACAATCTCTTGATTGATATTCCTGTTAGTAACTACCTTAGGTAAGAACCCAGGTTTAGTACGCAGGACTACCTTATCCGAATGAAAAATCAAATAAGGAGAATCACAATGTAAGGCTGATAATTCAGAGACTCTTCGAGCCGAGGAAATAGCCATTAAAAATAGAACTTTCCAAGATAACAACTTTATATCAATGGAATGAAGGGGTTCAAACGGAACGCCCTGTAAAACATTAAGAACAAGGTTTAAACTCCATGGTGGAGCAACAGTTTTAAACACAGGCTTAATCCTGGCCAAAGCCTGACAAAAAGCCTGGACGTCAGGAACTTCTGACAGACGTTTGTGTAACAGAATGGACAGAGCTGAGATCTGTCCCTTTAATGAACTAGCAGATAAACCCTTTTCTAAACCTTCTTGTAGAAAAGACAATATCCTAGGAATCCTAACCTTACTCCAAGAGTAACCTTTGGATTCACACCAATATAGGTATTTACGCCATATCTTATGGTAAATCTTTCTGGTAACAGGTTTCCTAGCCTGTATTAAGGTATCAATAACTGACTCAGAAAACTCACGTCTTGATAAAATCAAGCGTTCAATTTCCAAGCAGTCAGCTTCAGAGAAGTTAGATTTTGATGTTTGAAGGGACCCTGTATCAGAAGGTCCTGTTTCAGAGGTAGAGACCAAGGTGGACAGGATGACAAGTCCACCAGGTCTGCATACCAAGTCCTGCGTGGCCACGCAGGTGCTATTAGAATCACTGATGCTCTCTCTTGTTTGATTCTGGCAATCAATCGAGGAAGTAACGGGAAGGGTGGAAACACGTAAGCCATCCTGAAGTCCCAAGGTGCTGTCAGAGCATCTATCAGGACTGCTCCTGGATCCCTGGATCTGGACCCGTAACGAGGAAGCTTGGCGTTCTGTCGAGACGCCATGAGATCTATCTCTGGTTTGCCCCAACGTCGAAGTATTTGGGCAAAGACCTCCGGATGAAGTTCCCACTCCCCCGGATGAAAAGTCTGACGACTTAAGAAATCCGCCTCCCAGTTCTCCACTCCCGGGATGTGGATTGCTGACAGGTGGCAAGAGTGAGACTCTGCCCAGCGAATTATCTTTGATACTTCCATCATAGCTAGGGAGCTTCTTGTCCCTCCCTGATGGTTGATGTAAGCTACAGTCGTGATGTTGTCCGACTGAAACCTGATGAACCCCCGAGTTGTCAACTGGGGCCAAGCCAGGAGGGCATTGAGAACTGCTCTCAATTCCAGAATGTTTATTGGCAGGAGACTCTCCTCCTGACTCCATTGTCCCTGAGCCTTCAGAGAATTCCAGACGGCACCCCAACCTAGAAGGCTGGCGTCTGTTGTTACAATTGTCCAGTCTGGTCTGCTGAATGGCATCCCCCTGGACAGATGTGGCCGAGAAAGCCACCATAGAAGAGAATTTCTGGTCTCTTGATCCAGATTCAGAGAAGGGGATAAGTCTGAGTAATCCCCATTCCACTGACTTAGCATGCACAGTTGCAGTGGTCTGAGGTGTAAGCGTGCAAAGGGTACTATGTCCATTGCCGCTACCATTAAGCCGATTACCTCCATGCATTGAGCCACTGACGGGTGTTGAATGGAATGAAGGGTGCGGCAAGCACTTTGAAGTCTTGTTAGCCTGTCCTCTGTCAGGTAAATCTTCATTTCTACAGAATCTATAAGAGTCCCCAGGAAGGGAACTCTTGTGAGTGGAACGAGTGAACTTTTCTTTTCGTTCACCTTCCATGCATGTGACCTTAGAAATGCCAGCACTAACTCTGTATGAGACTTGGCAGTTTGAAAGCTTGAAGCTTGTATCAGAATGTCGTCTAGGTATGGAGCTACCGAGATTCCCCGCGGTCTTAGTACCGCCAGAAGAGCACCCAGAACCTTTGTGAAGATTCTTGGAGCTGTAGCCAATCCGAATGGAAGAGCCACAAACTGGTAATGCCTGTCTAGGAAGGCAAACCTTAGGTACCGATAATGATCTTTGTGAATCGGTATGTGAAGGTAAGCATCTTTTAAATCTACAGTGGTCATGTACTGACCCTCTTGGATCATAGGTAAAATTGTCCGAATAGTCTCCATCTTGAACGATGGAACTCTTAGGAATTTGTTTAGGATCTTTAAGTCCAGGATTGGTCTGAAAGTTCCCTCTTTTTTGGGAACCACAAACAGATTTGAGTAAAACCCCTGTCCCTGTTCCGATCGTGGAACTGGATGGATTACTCCCATTAACAAGAGCTCTTGTACGCAGCGTAGAAACGCCTCTTTCTTTGTCTGGATTGTTGACAATCTTGACAGATGAAATCTCTCTCTTGGAGGAGAGTATTTGAAGTCCAGAAGGTATCCCTGAGATATTATCTCTAGCGCCCAGGGATCCTGAACATCTCTTGCCCAAGCCTGGGCGAAGAGAGAAAGTCTGCCCCCCACTAGATCCGATCCCGGATCGGGGGCCCTCAATTCATGCTGTTTTAGGGGCAGCAGCAGGTTTCCTAGTCTGCTTGCCCTTGTTCCAGGACTGGTTAGGTTTCCAGCCTTGTCTGTAGCGAGCAACAGCTCCTTCCTGTTTTGGTGCAGAGGAAGTTGATGCTGCTCCTGCTTTGAAATTACGAAAGGAACGAAAATTAGACTGTCTAGTCTTGGCTTTGTCCTGAGGCAGGGCATGGCCTTTACCTCCTGTAATGTCAGCGATAATCTCTTTCAACCCGGGCCCGAATAAGGTCTGCCCTTTGAAAGGTATATTAAGCAATTTAGACTTAGAAGTAACATCAGCTGACCAGGATTTTAGCCACAGCGCCCTGCGTGCCTGAATGGCGAATCCTGAATTCTTCGCCGTAAGTTTAGTAAGATGTACTACGGCCTCCGAAATGAAAGAATTAGCTAGTTTAAGGACTCTAAGCCTGTCCGTAATGTCGTCCAGAGTAGCTGAACCAATGTTCTCTTCCAGAGACTCAATCCAGAATGCCGCTGCAGCCGTGATCGGCGCAATGCATGCAAGGGGTTGCAATATAAAACCTTGTTGAACAAACATTTTCTTAAGGTAACCCTCTAATTTTTTATCCATTGGATCTGAAAAAGCACAGCTATCCTCCACCGGGATAGTGGTACGCTTAGCTAAGGTAGAAACTGCTCCCTCCACCTTAGGGACCGTTTGCCATAAGTCCCTTGTGGTGGCGTCTATTGGAAACATTTTTCTAAATATCGGAGGGGGTGAGAACGGCACACCGGTTCTATCCCACTCCTTAGTAACAATTTCAGAAAGTCTCTTAGGTATAGGAAAAACCTCAGTACTCGTCGGTACCGCAAAATATTTATCCAACCTACACATTTTCTCTGGTATTGCAACTGTGTTACAATCATTCAGAGCCGCTAACACCTCCCCTAGTAATATACGGAGGTTTTCCAGTTTAAATTTAAAATTTGAAATATCTGAATCCAGTCTGTTTGGATCAGAACCGTCACCCACAGAATGAAGCTCTCCGTCCTCATGTTCTGCCACCTGTGACGCAGTGTCTGACATGGCCCTAATATTATCAGCGCACTCTGTTCTCACCCCAGAGTGATCACGCTTACCTCTTAGCTCTGGTAATTTAGCCAAAACCTCAGTCATAACAGTAGCCATATCCTGTAATGTGATTTGTAATGGCCGCCCAGATGTACTCGGCGCTACAATATCACGCACCTCCCTCTGAGCGGGAGATGTAGGTACTGACACGTGAGGCGAGTTAGTCGGCATAACTCTCCCCTCGTTGTTTGGTGAAATTTGTTCAATTTGTACAGATTGACTTTTATTTAAAGTAGCATCAATACAGTTAGTACATAAATTTCTATTGGGCTCCACTTTGGCATTGCAACAAATGACACAGGTATCATCCTCTGAATCAGACATGTTTAACACACTAGCAAATAAACTTGTAACTTGGAAATACAATTCAATTAGAATAATATTAAAACGTGCTGTGCCTTTAAGAAGCACAGAAGATCTATGACAGTTGAAAATTAATAAATTGAAACAGTTATAGCCTCAATCCTTGTAAATAACACAACTTTAGCAAAGGTTTAATCCCATTAGCAAAGATAACAAATTCTGAAAGCAGGAAACAAATTACAGAATAAACGTTTTTTATCTCAGTCAAACTATAATTCTCACAGCTCTGCTGAGAGAAATTACCTCCCTCAAAATAAGTTTTGAAGACCCCTGAGCTCTGTAGAGATGAACCGGATCATGCAGGGAATACAATGAGTTGCTGACTGAAATATTTGATGTGTAGTAAAAGCGCCAAAAAACGGCCCCTCCCCCTCACACACAGCAGTGAGGGAGAACAGAAACTGTCAGAAAACAGATTAAGCAACTGCCAAGTGGAAAAATAGTGCCCAAACATTTATTCACTCAGTACCTCAGTAAATGAAAACGATTTTACATTCCAGCAAAAACGTTAAACATAATCTCTAGTTATTAAACAGCTTTATGTATTTCTTACAGTGTAATTCTAGTGAAGTACCATTCCCCAGAATACTGAAGTGTAAAGTATACATACATGACATTATATCGGTATGGCAGGATTTTCTCATCAATTCCATTGTCAGAAAATAAAAACTGCTACATACCTCTATGCAGATTCATCTGCCCGCTGTCCCCTGATCTGAAGTTTACCTCTCCTCAGATGGCCGAGAAACAGCAATATGATCTTAACTACTCCGGCTAAAATCATAACAAAAACTCTGGTAGATTCTTCTTCAAACTCTGCCAGAGAGATAATAACACACTCCGGTGCTATTTTAAAATAACAAACTTTTGATTGAAGATATAAAACTAAGTATAATCACCATAGTCCTCTCACACATCCTATCTAGTCGTTGGGTGCAAGAGAATGACTGGGAGTGACGTAGAGGGGAGGAGCTATATGCAGCTCTGCTGGGTGAATCCTCTTGCACTTCCTGTTGGGGAGGAGTAATATCCCAGAAGTAATGATGACCCGTGGACTGATCACACTTAACAGAAGAAACCTCAACTAAATAAAAAAGGTCTTGTAAAAAAAAAAATACAAAAAAAAAAGGTGCAAAGGTGTTTTAAGACTTTCTTTATTATTATAATTTTAAACAAGCAGGTATAAAGAGTATTGTATATAGCATGTGTTTAATTAAATGATTACCAAACTATTTGTTTTTTGTCACACTATTGTTTTTTTAAAGGGTAAATAAAGAGCTTTACATTGCGTACAAATAGCTCATTTTACTTTATTTTGGCATTTGAAATAGCTAAGTTTGCCTGTGTTATCCCTACTGAAATGCTCTATAGTTAGGGACACTCAAGTCAAAATAAACTTTTATGATTTAGAAAGAGCATGCAGTTTTAATACTTCCATTATCAAATTTTGCACAGTCTTTTTATATTCACACTTTTTGGGGAACAAGATCCTACTGAGAATGTGCACAAGCTTACAGGATATACATATACTAGTCTTTGATTGGCTAATGTCTGTCACATGATAAAAGGGGCCGGCAAATGGGAGAGAGAAAATAATTTGGCAGAAAAAAAAAATCCTTTAATTTAATATATTTTTTTATTTTTAAAAAACATTGACTTGTTTTTGGCCACAAAAAAGGCCTTTTTTTCCCCAAGCATTGTTTCCCCACACTGAAGGACCTGAGATAAACTAGCTGAATTGTCTGCCACACAAACTACTCATGGAAGAGTACCACAGGGAAAAAATCAAGTTGTTACTAGAAGTCTTTCACCGAATTTTGATGGCCTACATTGTGTAAAAAATGGAGGTTTGTTTAGCTATAAAGTTACAATGCTTAATAAATCACCAAATTTAAATATATATATATATATATATATATATATATATATATATATATATATATATATATATATATATATATATATATATATATATATATATATATCTCAAGCACACCATATGAAGATGTGTAGCTCATAAAAAAGGATGACCAATCAAAAATGTCTATTTCAGGAGAATTTTGTTTTTAATCTAAGACTTTTGAGTTTTGCTCAGGAGGATGATAAAAAGCACTACCTAAATTTCAGAAAAATAAAAAAATGGTAAGGCAACCTGGATTTATATATTTGACCCATTAAAGGGACATTTAACCAACATTTCTTTTGTGATTTAGATAAGAGTGTACAATTTTTAAACAACCAATTTACTTCTCTTATCTAATTTGATTTCTTCTTTTGGTATCATTTGTTGAAAAACAAACCTAGGTAGGCTCTGGTGTTGGGAGCTAGCTGCTGATTGGTGGTTGCACATATATGCCTGTTGTCATTGGCTTACAAATGTACTCAGCTAACTCCCAGCACTGCATTGCTGCTCCTTCAATAAAGGATAGCTAGAGAATTAAGCAAAATTGACAAAAGAAGTAAATTGGAAAGTTGTTTAAAATGGTATGTTCTATCTGAATCATGAAAGAAAATTATTGGGTTTTGTGTCCCTAGTTTTAAGGTTACAAATCATATTTTTACTGCAGAATTCACATCTGCAATTGCTGTTACATCCTCATTCTGCTTTGTTTGGCTTCCCTAACAACATGTAACTATTTTGTGAAACTAAGTGAGCCTGAGAGCTGTCTGTAATGCCAAATCAATCAACAATGTCAGGTTTTCACTTGGGAAATAAGCAAACATATCATGATTAAAGGCTACATTTGTTGTGTTAACCTGAATATTTTCCATTTCCTTTTTTTTCACATATAAAATCAGGGCTTAATAAAAAATGCTCAAAATCTAGAAGCCATTCCAAAATATTTAAAATTCTGGACTTGCACAGAAGAGGTTAAATCACTGCATTGCGGCACATACAGAAGTGACTTAACACTTGGTTGTCCAGAACATAGAAAGGGCAATCAAGTGACTATATTACTGCTAAATAACATTTCAGTGTCTTATGGAAGGCTAAAACAGCAGTATAACCGTTGATTGCCCAGAACATACTGGCAATACAAGGGACAGCTCATTGTTGTGCAGCACACTTACAGAAGTAATTAAAGGGACAGTATACTGTAAAATAGTTTTTTCGCTTAAAGGGACATTATACACTCATTTTTTCTTTGCATAAATGTTTTGTAGATAATCTATTTATATAGCCCATAAAGTTTTTTTTTTAAATTAATGTATAGTTTTGCTTATTTTTAAATAACATTGCTCTGATTTTCAGACTCCTAACCAAGCCCCAAAGTTTTATGTGAATACCGTCAGCTACCTTCTCCAGCTTGTTCCTGTTTGTGTAAAGGGTCTTTTCATATGCAAAAGAAGGGGGAGGGGGGAGTGTCTTATTTGCCACTTGCAGTGGGCTTTCCAGCTACCTTTTCAACAGAGCCAAACTGACAGCTTCTAAGTAAGTTTTTAAACAGTTTTATACTGGATTTTTATATCCGTATCTGTGCATCTTATTCTTTATAGTAGTGTCTATTACATGCAGTTATATGAAAATGAGTGTATACTGTCCCTTTAATTTGTTTCCAAGTGCTTTTTTTTTTTTACCAACTGCAGAGTATAAAATGTATGAGAATTTGATTTTTAAGGTTTATTTGTGTATATGAAATAGCCAATTTTGTGTTTTAAAGCCACAACCTAATAAAATGGGTTGAGCTTGTAGGTATAATCAGGGATCTAATTACGTTATCACATTTTGTAGATAACATGCTTCTTTATCTTATATCTGTCCAATATATCCAATACTTGGAGAGAACAATTGTAAATTAACATTTTATTATCTTACCTCTTCTATACCACACTGAGAGTAATTTCTTCTGTTGGCTGTGTTTACACAGCTTATCTACAGCTTGGACCTAAGGCCAGAAAATTTCAGAATATGTGAGGATACCAGTCTAAATAAACTATTTCAAATGGCAATATAAGGGTAATGGAAAAATAATTTAATACACTCCAGCAGGTAAAGTGGATCATCAGGAACAAATGGGGGGGGGGGGGATTTTCGAGTAAAGTGTCCCTTTAAACCAGTGATTTCCCAAAAAGCTTGTTCCTGTGATTTGACCCTTACTTCCTTGGTTTAGCTGTGCGCTGCATACAGCTCCTCTTAGCACTCTGATAGTGGAGTTGAATGGAAGAGCAGTAAGCCTGGGTGTTACTGAGTTCCTCCTCTTTACCACCACTGAGGTTAGTTATCACTGATTAGGAGGACTCCATTTATGATAGTGATTAAATAGTTAATCTGGAAAAGAATCAGAACTGCTTTAATAACTGACACTGCCAAACTTACAGTGGGGAGCGAGAAGTACCATTTTCTTGCAGCCAGAAGAGGCAGCATGGGGGGAGGTCCATGATTGCGAATGAGGTGGTGTTGGAGGTTTCAGTAAGAGTAATCTGGAGGTGTCTGAGGGGTTAATTCAATGAAAAGGACCATTTTGTTGACACATGATGTAAAGTCTTAAAGGGACATAAAAGTGCAAAAGGAAAATGGTTTAACGTATTAGAGCAGTTTATTGTTGCACAATTTCTTGCATATAGCTATGAGGTTAAGCCCTACAAATAGCTGAATACGTCTGGTGAGTCAAAGATAAGAGGCATATGTGCATAGCCACAAATCACCAGCTAGCTCCAAGTAGTGCATTGCTGCTCCTGAGCCTACCTAGGTATGTGTTTTCAACAAAAGATACCAAAGGAACAAAGCCAATTTGATAATAGAAGTAAGTTAAAGTCTCAAAATTGCATGCTCTATATGAATCCTAAAATAATTACTTTACTTTCATGTCCATTTGCCAGCTGTCAGAGAAATCACAGTGGAAAAAAGTGTTTGGTGTAAAATAGCTGCCATTATTCATTTCAGGCTGCTGCAATACAGCAATCAGCTACTCAATTGCTGAAAGCCCCAATTTATTGGGAAAGGGTTGATGCTATGAAGATACAGATATTATTTACTGTTTGCATAGAATCCAGCCCAGATGGCTCATAGGCCGACTCCCATGCCAGTGACAAGCCCCATATGCATTAAATAAATCTTAAAGGGACATTATACACATTTTTTCTTTGCATACATTTTTTGTAGATGATCTATTTATATAGTCCATGAAGTTTTTTTTTTTTTTAAATGTATAGTTATGCTTATTTTTAAATAACATTGCTCTGATTTTCAGACTCCTAACCAAACCCCAAATTTGTATGTGAATACAGTCAGCTACCTACTCCAGCTTGCTCCTGTTTGTGTAAAGGGTCTTTTCATATGCAAAAGAAGGGGGAGGGGGGTTTGTCTTAGTTCCCACTTGCAGTGGGCTTTCCAGCTACCTTTTCAACAGAGCTAAACTGAGAGCTCCTAAGTAAGTTTTTAAACCATTTTATACTGGATTTTTATATCAGTATCTGTGCAACTTATTCTTTTATAGTAGTGTCTATTACATGCAGTTATATGAAAATGAGTGTATACTGTCCCTTTAAATGCAAATAAAAAAAAGCAAAGCTGTCTTTAATATCACTTACAATTGGATTAAACCTCTGTTATTCTATGGGTACAATGTGAAATTCTGATTAAAGGGACAGTCTACCATAGAATTGTTATTGTTTAAAAAGATAGATAATCCCTTTATAACTCATTCCCCAGTTTTGCATAACCAACACAGTTATATTAATATACTTTTTACCTCTGTGATTACCTTGTATCTAGGAACCTTCTTCCAGCCCCCTGATCACATGACTGTGACTGTTTATTATCTATTGTCTTAAATTTAGCATTGTTTTGTGCTAAATCTTAAATAACTTTCTGTGTCTGAACACAGTGTTATCTATATGGCCCACGTGTACTTTCTGTCTCTTTGTGTTGAAAACAGAATTTATGCTTACCTGATAAATTACTTTCTCCAACGGTGTGTCCGGTCCACGGCGTCATCCATAACTTGTGGGAATATTCTCTTCCCCAACAGGAAATGGCAAAGAGCACAGCAAAAGCTGTCCATATAGTCCCTCCCAGGCTCCGCCCCCCAGTCATTCGACCGACTGTTAGGAGAAAAAAGGAGAAACTATAGGGTGCCGTGGTGACTGTAGTGTATAGAGAAAGAAATTTTTCAAACCTGATTAAAAAACCAGGGCGGGCCGTGGACCGGACACACCGTTGGAGAAAGTAATTTATCAGGTAAGCATAAATTCTATTTTCTCCAACATTGGTGTGTCCGGTCCACGGCGTCATTCATAACTTGTGGGAACCAATACCAAAGCTTTAGGACACGGATGAAGGGAGGGAGCAAATCAGGTTACCTAAACAGAAGGCACCACGGCTTGCAAAACCTTTCTCCCAAAAATAGCCTCCGAAGAAGCAAAAGTATCAAATTTGTAGAATTTGGCAAAAGTGTGCAGAGAAGACCAAGTCGCTGCCTTACATATCTGATCAACAGAAGCCTCGTTCTTGAAGGCCCATGTGGAAGCCACAGCCCTAGTAGAGTGAGCTGTGATTCGTTCAGGAGGCTGCCGTCCGGCAGTCTCATAAGCCAATCGGATAATGCTTTTCAGCCAGAAAGAAAGAGAGGTAGCAGTAGCTTTTTGTCCTCTCCTCTTACCAGAGTAAACGACAAACAAAGATGAGGTTTGTCTAAAATCTTTTGTTGCTTCTAAATAGAACTTTAAAGCACGAACTACATCTAAATTGTGTAACAAACGTTCCTTCTTTGAAACTGGATTCGGACACAGAGAAGGAACAACTATTTCCTGGTTAATATTCTTGTTGGAAACAACTTTTGGAAGAAAACCAGGCTTAGTACGCAAAACGACCTTATCTGAATGGAACACCAGATAGGGTGGATCACACTGCAAAGTAGATAATTCAGAAACTCTTCTAGCAGAAGAAATAGCAACCAAAAACAGAACTTTCCAAGATAGTAACTTGATATCTATGGAATGTAAAGGTTCAAACGGAACCCCTTGAAGAACTGAAAGAACTAAATTTAGACTCCAAGGAGGAGTCATGGGTCTGTAAACAGGCTTGACTCTGACCAAAGCCTGTACAAAAGCTTGTACATCTGGCACAGCAGCCAGTCGTTTGTGTAACAAGACAGATAAAGCAGAAATCTGTCCTTTTAGAGAACTCGCTGACAACCCTTTATCCAAACCTTCTTGGAGAAAGGAGAGTATCTTAGGAATTTTAATCTTACTCCAGGAGAATCCCTTGGATTCACACCAACAGATATATCTTTTCCATATTTTATGGTAAATCTTTCTAGTCACAGGTTTTCTGGCTTGGACCAGAGTATCTATCACTGAATCTGAAAACCCGCGCTTGGATAAGATCAAGCGTTCAATTTCCAAGCAGTTAGCTGGAGAGAAACTAGATTTGGATGTTCGAATGGACCTTGTACTAGAAGATCCTGTCTCAAAGGTAGCTTCCATGGTGGAGCCGATGACATATTCACCAGGTCTGCATACCAAGTCCTGCGTGGCCACGCAGGAGCTATCAGAATCACTGAGGCCTTCTCCTGTTTGATCCTGGCTACAAGCCTGGGAAGGAGAGGGAACGGTGGAAACGCATAAGCTAGGTTGAACGACCAAGGCGCCACTAATGCATCCACTAGAGTCGCCTTGGGATCCCTGGATCTAGACCCGTAGCAAGGAACCTTGAAGTTCTGACGAGACGCCATCAGATCCATGTCTGGAATGCCCCATAATTGAGTCAACTGGGCAAACACCTCCGGGTGAAGTTCCCACTCCCCCGGATGAAAAGTCTGACGACTCAGATAATCCGCCTCCCAGTTGTCTACTCCTGGGATGTGGATTGCAGATAGGTGGCAGGAGTGATCCTCCGCCCATTTGATGATTTTGGACACCTCTCTCATCGCCAAGGAACTCCTTGTTCCCCCTTGATGGTTGATGTAAGCTACAGTCGTCATGTTGTCTGACTGGAATCTTATGAATCCGGCCTTCGCTAGTTGAGGCCAAGCCTGGAGAGCATTGAATATCGCTCTCAGTTCCAGAATGTTTATCGGGAGAAGAGACTCTTCCCGAGACCATAGACCCTGAGCTTTCAGAGAATCCCAGACCGCGCCCCAGCCTAATAGACTGGCGTCGGTCGTGACAATGACCCACTCTGGTCTGCGGAAACTCATTCCCTGGGACAGGTGATCCTGGGTCAACCACCAACGGAGTGAGTCTCTGGTCAACTGGTCTACTTGAATCATTGGAGACAAGTCTGTATAGTCCCCATTCCACTGCTTGAGCATGCACAGTGGTAATGGTCTTAGATGAATTCGAGCAAAAGGAACTATGTCCATTGCTGCAACCATCAACCCTACTACTTCCATGCACTGAGCTATGGAAGGCTGCAGAATAGAGTGAAGAACTTGACAAGCGTTTAGAAGCTTTGACTTTCTGACTTCTGTCAGGAAGATCTTCATTTTTAAAGAATCTATTATCGTTCCCAAGAAGGGAACTCATGTCGACGGAGACAGTGAACTCTTTTCTACGTTCACCTTCCACCCGTGAGATCTGAGAAAGGCTAGAACAATGTCTGTATGAGCCTTTGCTTTGGAAAGAGACGACGCTTGGATTAGAATGTCGTCCAGGTAAGGTGCTACTGCAATACCCCTTGGTCTTAGAACCGCTAGAAGGGACCCTAGCACCTTTGTGAAAATCCTTGGAGCAGTGGCTAGCCCGAATGGGAGAGCCACGAACTGGTAATGCTTGTCCAGAAAGGCGAACCTTAGGAACTGATGATGATCTTTGTGGATAGGAATATGTAGATACGCATCCTTTAAATCCACGGTAGTCATAAATTGACCCTCCTGGATTGTAGGTAAAATTGTTCGAATGGTTTCCATTTTGAACGATGGAACTCTGAGAAATTTGTTTAGAATTTTTAAATCCAGAATTGGTCTGAAAGTTCCCTCTTTTTTGGGAACTACAAACAGATATGAGTAAAACCCCTGACCTTGTTCCACAGTTGGAACTGGGTGTATCACTCCCATCTTTAACAGGTCTTCTACACAATGTAAGAATGCCTGTCTCTTTATTTGGTTTGAAGATAAGTGAGACATGTGGAACCTTCCCCTTGGGGGTAGATCCTTGAATTCTAGAAGATACCCCTGAGAGACTATTTCTAGTGCCCAGGGATCCTGAACATCTCTTGTCCAAGCCTGAGCGAAGAGAGAGAGTCTGCCCCCTACTAGATCCGGTCCCGGATCGGGGGCTACCCCTTCATGCTGTTTTGGTAGAAGCAGCAGGCTTCTTGGCCTGTTTACCCTTGTTCCAGCCTTGCATTGGTTTCCAAGCTGGTTTAGTCTGGGAAGCGTTACCCTCTTGTCTAGAGGCTGCCGAGTTGGAAGCCGGTCTGTTCCTGAAATTGCGAAAGGAACGAAAATTGGACTTATTCTTAGCCTTGAAAGGTTTATCTTGTGGGAGGGCATGGCCCTTTCCCCCAGTGATGTCTGAAATAATCTCTTTCAATTCTGGCCCAAAAAGGGTCTTACCTTTGAAAGGGATATTAAGCAATTTTGTCTTGGAAGATACATCCGCCGACTAAGACTTTAGCCAGAGCGCTCTGCGCGCCACAATTGCAAACCCTGAATTTTTCGCCGCTAACCTCGCTAACTGCAAAGCGGCGTCTAAAATAAAGGAATTAGCTAACTTAAGTGCATGAATTCTGTCCATGACTTCCTCATACGGAGTCTCCCTACTGAGCGACTTTTCCAGTTCCTCGAACCAGAACCACGCCGCTGTAGTGACAGGAATAATGCACGAAATAGGTTGAAGGAGGTAACCTTGCTGTACAAAAATCTTTTTAAGCAAACCTTCCAATTTTTTATCCATAGGATCTTTGAAAGCACAATTGTCCTCAATAGGAATGGTCGTGCGCTTGGCTAGAGTAGAAACTGCCCCCTCGACCTTAGGGACTGTTTGCCATAAGTCCTTCCTGGGGTCGCCTGCGCGGGCATAACTGGTATAGACACAGAAGGAGATGATGTAGAACTATGTCTACTTCCTTCATCTGAGGAATCATCCTGGGCAACTTTACTATTTGTGACAGTACTGTCCTTACTTTGTTTGGACGCTATGGCACAATTATCACACATATTTGAAGGGGGAACCACATTGGCTTCCATACATACAGAACATGATCTATCTGAAGGTACAGACATGTTAAACAGGCTTAAACTGGTTAATAAAGCACAAAAACCGTTTTAAAACAAAACCGTTACTGTCTCTTTAAATGTTAAACAGGGCACACTTTATTACTGAATATGTGAAAAACTATGAAGGAATTATCCAATCTTTACCAAATTTTCACCACAGTGTCTTAATGCATTCAAAGTATTGCACCCCAATTTTCAACCCTTAAAATGTGGAAACCGGAGCCGTTTACAATTTTAACC
Source organism: Bombina bombina (assembly GCF_027579735.1). NCBI lineage: Eukaryota > Metazoa > Chordata > Amphibia > Anura > Bombinatoridae > Bombina > Bombina bombina. The sequence continues at coordinate 940,401,001 of NC_069500.1, forward strand.
CCCTTACAGTCCCAGCCACAGCCTTTGCTGCGACTTCACCAATCCCAGGGGGGCATACGATACCAAATGAAGCCTTCTAGGAATGTTTTCAGTGGATTCCAGACCCTCACACATGCAGCTGCATGTACTGTTCTCAAAAGTAACTGCGCAGTAATGGCGCGAAAATGAGGCTCTGCCTACTACAGAGAAAGGCCCTTCCTGACTGGGAAGGTGTCTTAACAAGTGCCTGGCGCTAAAAACGTTCCCCTATGTTATAAACGTGTGAAATTCAACTTCAAACTGCAAATAATTCTTAAATAAAGCAATCGATTTAGCCCTTAAAAAAGTGTCTACCAGTTTATAGCCCATAATAAGCCCTTTATTCTGTTTGAGACTAAGAAAATGGCTTACCGATCCCCATGAGGGAAAAATGACAGCCTTCCAGCATTACACAGTCTTGTTAGAAAAATGGCTAGTCATACCTTGAGCAGAAAAGTCTGCCAACTGTTCCCCCAACTGAAGTTCTCTCATCTCAACAGTCCTGTGTGGGAACAGCAATCGATTTTAGTTACTGCTGCTAAAATCATACTCCTCTTTTAAACAGAACTCTTCATCTCTTTCTGTTTCAGAGTAAATAGTGCATACCAGCACTATTTTAAAATAACAAACTCTTGATAGAAGAATAAAAAACTACAACTAAACACCACATACTCTTCACCATCTCCGTGGAGATGCTACTTGTTCAGAGCGGCAAAGAGAATGACTGGGGGGGCGGAGCCTGGGAGGGACTATATGGACAGCTTTTGCTGTGCTCTTTGCCATTTCCTGTTGGGGAAGAGAATATTCCCACAAGTTATGGATGACGCCGTGGACCGGACACACCAATGTTGGAGAAAAGAGATTTAAAAAGCATGTTATAAGAGGCAGCCCTCAAAGGCTTAGAAATTAGCATATGAGCCTACCTATGTTTAGTTTAAACTAAGAATACCAAGAGAAAAAAGCAAATTTGATGATAAAAGTAAATTGGAAAGTTGATTAAAATTAAAAGTCCTGTCTGAATAATGAAAGTTTAATTTATACTAGACTGTCCCTTTAATAACAATTGTGAACTAAACAATTTGTCTACTGATTTTGCCTGGGTATGTTTGTAACTTAGATATGGGTCACATATCAGCAATGAAGAGCTGTAGGCTATTTCCCTTGATCTGCATGGAATGGAGAAAGGCTGGCAGCTTCAAGAATGGAAAATGACTTAAGTCTAAAATGTAAAACCTCAACAGTCTTTTCCCTGGATTAAGCAGGCATAATAAACGTTTCACAATGATTATTACTGCAAACAAGAGTGACTGTGCGTCTTGTACAGAGAAAATAGCAAAGTTCACCCAAATACACCAGCTTAAAAAAAATATTCTAAAGCGAAGATATCTACTTACTTGGCTAATATAACATTTCACAAGGGAAGACAGCACCTCACTCCAAGTTATGGGGCAAGGAAAAGGGCTAAGCCAGACCCCAGCATCATAGTCCATTTTCAAGAAGATTTCCAGCCTCCAAATAGTAAATAAAAAAACTTTATTTATACAGTGTCCATAATTGCTGCATTATGGACCCTGTATAAATACAGTACAGGTTTTTTTATTTACTATTTGGAGGCTGGAAATCTTCTTGAAAATTGACTAATATAAAATAGTTTAAAACAGATTATGGTTTCATTAAAACGGAAGAATAAACACAAAATAAAATGTTTACTGAAGTATAGTAATAAAATGCGTTGTACATTCATTATGTACTTTACTGCTTTTCTTTACAAGAAACAGTAAACACCTTAAGATTTTTAAATAAAATGTTTCGTTATTAGTAATGAAACAACTTTGCTAAGTTTTTTCATTATTTATTTTGCCCCCTTGTCATGTAATTTAGCTCTGAAAATTGAGCAATTTCTATTCTTCAGAACTTGCAATGCACTCTGCTGACTTCTCAAGGCTAACTCTGCTACATATATGTCCCTAATTAGCTTTATCAAATAGCAGCTGCAAAACTATTACCTTTATACAAACTTTATGACCATGGCTATGTTGTCTGTGGACTAAAGCCCAGATTGGCTCCTCCAAATAAGGCAAATAGTGGGTGGAGTTTGGCTATTAAAATCTAATTGCAGTACAAATTATGTTAATTTGGTTTAAAAACATTAAGACCTGGCTGATATGTTATTCTATAGCAACAATACAGATATGTCTTGTAATTACAGTGTTTACTGTCCCTTTAATTTAGTTTTGCAAATATTGCTTATTCCAGTCCCCCCTGAGAGGCTTCAGTTTTCGCAATCCTTTTGCTCATTTAAAGGGATTTTATGAGATTGTAATTAAAAATGTTTATGTGTAGTTAAAAAAATAACTTTCCATTATACTTTTATTGTCTTCATTACTTATTGTATCCCCTTTTCGTACAATTTAACCTTGAAAATAGTTGGTTTTCTAAATTCCACAGAATTTGTATAAAGTAATGGACGCTGACATGTTTGAACTTCAGTTTTCCCTCTCTCCTGCTGAGAACAATTTTGATACAGTGCCAGCTAAGGGTAGTGAAAAGCATCAGTCGACCAGCGCCGTCAACACCCAATGTTTGTTTTAGAGTCCAGAGACTATTAAGATTTAGTAAAGAATTTGCTTCTATCCAGTGTAGTGCTCCTGTATAGCCTATGGGGCCTATCTATCAAGCTCCGAACGGAGCTTGATGGCCCGTGTTTCTGGCAAATCTTCAGACTCGCCAGAAACACGAGTTATAGAGCAGCGGTCACAAATACCACTGCTCCATAACCCTGTCCGCCTGCTCTGAGCAGGCGGACAGGAATCGCCGCAATTCAACCCGATCGAGTACGATCGGGTTGATTGACACTCCCCGCAGGGGGCACCGTTGCACCAGCAGCTCTTGTGAGCTGCTGGTGCAATGCTGAATACGGAGAGCGTATTGCTCTCCGCATTCAGCGATGTCTTGCGGACCTGATTCACACTGTCGGATCAGGCCTGCAAGACATTTGTTAAATTGGCCTCTATGTTTGTAGCCAAGTAGCTTGTTAGCATACAGGTGTGGAGGATTGTGTGCTATTAATACAGAGGACAGTTGGGGACAGATATAAAACCGGCAATAAAAGGAGAATAAGCAATATGAGACTGTTCAAATAAGCCTTGTTTGTCTGATTTACATGTGTCCCTTATTGTCCTCAGCAGGAAAGATAGCCAAGGGGAAACAGGTTAAAACATTGTGGCACCCATTACTTTCTTTGAATACATTATTATGTCTAGCATGTGCTTACTGTTTGATATCCCTTTAAATATAGCCTCTGAGATATATATATATATATATATATATATATAGCTACAGCAGATGAGACCAAGTAAACATACTATATAAGCTTTTTCAATGGACACATTTGCACATTGTGCTGAGAAAAGTAATTTAATATAATTTTACAGCATTTATTATGTTTACTACCCTTTGGTCAATTGGCCTCAGTACTCCAAAGGACATTGTACTTAGGGGTTGATTTATCAAGCTGTGGCGGACAGGGGCGCACATATGCAGCCCTGTCTGCCGCAGCTCACCTCCTGGTGGGCTGAATTTCATGAGTGCTATTTTGCGCTTGCATGCAATTCCGCCTCCTGCCGTGCACAGCCTATCATTTGTGGGCAAGAGCTGTCAATCTCCCCGGTCTGATGACCGCTGCTTGCTAAATACCGACTGCAGGTTCTCTTGTGAGAACCTGCAGTTGTAGTGGGGGGAAGCCTGCCGAAGGCTTTGATAAAATCGACCCCTTAATGTCTGTTACTGAAAGAGCAACATTTAAACAAGTAGGTATCGTTTTTACCTGAAAAAAATATAAAGTAAAAAAGTCTCAGTGATCATTAGCAGAAATTATCAACCAATGAGCATTAATAGGAAGTACCTATCATTCAATGAGCAGTTGTAGGAAGTGCATAACTGAAACAGCTGCATTATGTCCATTTAAATAAAATAAAAGAGAAACTTTAAAGATGGTTTCATGCTGCTTATTCATATTGATGACTGAAAATAGCAGTACAAAGTCCTTTTAAAGGGACAGTAAGCGCCTTACGATTTTTCTAAAACATGTTTAGTTATGCATAATGAAACAACTTTGCTATATACTTATTATTATTTAACTTGAACCCTATTATTGTAATTTATATCTATAAAATTTAACAATTTCTAATTCTAAGAAATTGAAATGCACCCTGTTATCAAGGCCAACTCTGCTACTTATCTTTTCCTAATTGGCTTTATCAGATAACAACTGAAAAACTAATGTATTTTATACTAACTTTATGACCGTGGCTAGCCTTGGTGTCTGTGGACAAAAGCCCACATTGGCTCCCCTAAATAAGATAAGTGGCGGGAGGAGTTTGGCTGTTAAATAAATTTAAAGGAATAGTAAACCCCGAAATTTTCTTTTATGATTCAGATAGAACATACAATTTTAAACAACTTTCCAATTTAATTCTATTATCAAATTTTCTTCATTCTCTTGTTATCCATTGCTGAAGGGACAGCATTGCACTACTGACAGGAAGCTGAAAATATCTATTTAGCCAATCACAAAAGACAAATGTGTGCAGGCACCAATTAGCAGCAGCTCCCACTAGTGTATGATATGTGCATATTCATTTTTTAACAAGGGATACTAAGAGAACGAAGCACATTTGAAAATAGAAGTTAATTTAAAAGTGTCTTAAAATTGCATGCTCTATCTGAATCATGCAAGTTTAATTTTGACTTTCCTATCCCTTTAAGTAAAAATTATGTTACTTTGTTTTAAAAATGTTTAGACTTGGCTGACACGTTATTCTACAGCAATAATTACAAGGTGTTTATTGCCCCTTTAATTGCTGATATGCACTATGTGCTCATGTGACCATGCAACCACAAGTTGCTTCCTAACCTCTCTGCCATCTTAAAGGAAGCAGAATATAAACTGAACAGGGTGATTGAAAGCCTCATCTTTTGTGATTAGCTGTGTGAGAAAAGTTGGATTGCCGCCAGTAAGCGTAGGCAGACAGGTTCCCTGCCTGGTAACATTATCCGCCCGCTGCTATATAAATGGGGCCCTATATATTTTGTAAATGGTGTCTGAAACTGCAGGCACATGACCTTATGCCTTCCATATGCCCGTGGAGTCAATTATGAAAGAAGCATATTCTTTTGCTCATAAAATACAACTATAAGTAATATTCTATTAATTTATTTATTTTTACATTGCTCTTACATGACTGCCAGGCATCTAAGCCAAGTCATAATGGCTTCAAGAATGGGTGCTTTCCTAAAAGGTGAAGTGTGGCCTGCAGCATCTGGTTTTACACAGTCTGACTGGCTGCTAAGTCCTCATAATCAATGTCTCCAAACAGACCAGGAACAGCACACATTTCTGGTACATCTTATTTTAGCATTACTTGGATTATAAATAAAATCATTTCTTGCTTCAATTTTTTTAGCAAAACAACCAACCGACCTGACTATTCTTCCTTAGCAGAAGGTTCCGTTTATTTTTATTCGCCAGCAAGAAACTATATGCTGCAATGACCCAGCAAGCTGAGTCCCTCATCAGATTATGCTTGGAAATATCTACTGAGCATACATTACTAAATAATGTCAAGGAAATAAAGGTTTTGTGCTAAAATAAGTACAAAAAAAAAAAAAAAAAAAAAAAAGGACATTCACTTTCCCTTATGAATAAGATTGCTGTCTCATGCGCACACCCTTTTAAAAATAGAAGAGGTATTACAATGCATAAATGTGAAACAATCATGAAAGAAAACAAATGGAATGTGCGTTCTTGATAAGGACGACTTATAACCTACAAGAGCCAGTCAAAATTCTGGGTTAGATGCTAGATTAAGAGAAAGTAAAAGCCGTACTCTAAGGGCCTGCCAATGCCATATCAACAGTATGTCTGTACAATTTCCATAGGAAGCACTTCAGTTGAAGCAAGGGTTTTTAAAAAGGAAAGGGTTTAGGATATTTCTGATAAAATATATTCTTTAAAAGTGGCCGGGCTTCGTTTTTGTCATGACATTTTTTTAAATTAGTCAACTTTTTCTTCCTATTTTTGCACACTTATTGACACTATTACATGTATTATATGTCTATATAATCAGTAAGCCAATGATAACAGGCATATAAATGCAGCCACCAATCAGCAGCTGGCACCCAGCTCCTGAGCCTACCTAGGTATGCTTTTCAAAGGATACTAAAAGAACGAAGCAAATTAAATAATAGAAGTAAATTGGAAAAAAAAGGTTTACAACGGTGTGCTCTAGCTGAATTATCAAAGAAATGTTTTTGGATTTTATGTCCTTTTTTAAATATCATCAAGAAAAAGGATGAAAACAAAACTTTATTACTTTTTTTTTTTTTACAGCTTTGTTTGCATGAAAGCAACTCCAGCGATAATTCCCTTATCGCTCAGGCACAAATGTTTGCGCTCCACTTGTAATCTAGCCCTTAAAGGACCAGTCAATACAGTAGATTTGCATAATCAACAAATGAATGATAAGAAGACAATGCACTAGCACTTAGTCTGAACTTAAAGGGATACTCAATCAAGTCAAAATGAAACTTCATAATTCAGATAGAGCAGCAAATTTTAAACAACTTTCCAATTTACTTCCATTAACAAAATGTGCTCAGTCTTTTTATATCTACACTTTTTGAGTCACCAACTCTTACTGAGCATGTGCAAGAATTCACAGAATATACGTATATGCATTTGTCATTGGCTGATGACTGTCACATGATATAGGGGGAGTGGAAATAGACATAACTGCAATTTATTTAACAATAATCTACTACTCATTTGAAGTTCAGACTAAGTACTATTGCATTGTCTTCTTATCATGCATTTGTTGATTATGCAAATCTACTGTGTTGACTGGTCCTTTAAAATGAGTAGTAGATTTTTAAAAAATAAATTGCAAAGTTATGTCTGTTTCCACTCCCCCTGTATCATGTGACAGCCATCAGCCAATCATAAATGCATATACGTATATGCTGTAAATTCTTGCACATGCTCAGTAGGAGCTGGTGACTCAAAAAGTGTAAATATAAAAAGACTGTGCACATTTTGTTAATAGAAGTAAATTGGAAAGTTGTTTAAAATTGCATGCACTATCTGAGTCATGTAAGTTTAATTTTGACTTGATTGTCCCTTTAATGTCTTTATAACTAGGAAAGAGTTATACCAACAGTCAGTCTGTCTGCTAGCTGGGAGCAAGGTTAATAGAGACTTCCCATAACAAGAAACACAAAAACGCAAATATCAAATTTTCCCCTTGCAATCACAAATCAGAAAACAAAACAAAAAAACTATACATTTAAGGAACTTTGCCTTTGTAAATAGTATAATAATGGTACTGGACACATAAAGGTTGCACATTTCATAGAGGTGTCTAAAGCCAACCTAGCAGCAAATATATTATAGAGTACTTCAGAGTAGATAAAGCCAGGGATGACAACTGTTTATGAAACATTGAAGCCAGCTAGAATATTGCAGAGCCAGAAATTAATCATTTGTAGGACCCAAAGAAGGCTTTGTTTATAAATAGATTGTACCAAAACTTAGTGGTCACGGCTCTCTGTCTCCAGATATTTACCACGGCCTGAACAACACTCACTAGTAATCCTAATTACATTATGTATGCTGTATCATAAAAGGAATATTATTATTTGCCACAATACAAACTCTATATCATCTTAAAGGTGTTATATATATATTATATATACACACACATATACACTTTTACTCACAAATGACATACTCTAAATCCATTAGAATGTGTAATTTTTTCTTGGGCCTAGATAACTATATGTGATTAACCTCATGCAAATGTTTAAATACACAGTTAAAGCCAAGCTCAGGAGCAACAAGCCTTGCAGCTTAGTAGCAGAGCACAGCTGGGGATTGGAGGGTCATGACTCCCCTTCTGATTAACAAACAGGTCAGATTCTGCTTAGGGGTTAAACATATAGGGCCAGATTACAAGTTGAGCAGAAAAAATGCTTCCGCGACAGCAATATTTGTGCTCAATTTAGCAATACCAGCGAACGCAAATGTGCGCTGGTATTACAAGTGAGGTGCAATGCGAATGTGGCCTCGCACTCACATTGCACAGAAGCTTTGCGCTCACAAGTCAACACCAGAGGTCTGTTAGAGTAATGCAACAGCATGCGTCAAGCATGTTAGTAAGCAGACAGTAACAGGGCAGAAAACAGAAAAACTGTAATCCAAGGCACTGCGGTAAAAGTTCAAAGCAAGCAGCATGTAAAGAGGGCAAAGCGATGCAGCGGAAGCACAGAGTCAACAAATTCGGAACAGGAGCCAAACCAATGCTTCATAAAGGGTCAACCAAGGTAATCAGACATATATCAGTCCGTGGTCCCTTTAAAACTCCTCTGTCCCTCTGTGCAAACAGTACCAGTGTAGTGTACCTCCAGCAAGCATACTCACAGCACTAAGCATAGGACTCGTAGTCCCTTCATGGAAGTATCACAGTCCCAGGATATAGATCATGTCTGCCCAGCATAAGTGGATCAGTACTTTACCAGCTTGACACAGTATGGATGACCTCCGGAACAAGTGTAACAGGGCATCGAACGCTCAGCTGATCACCTACGCGCATTTCACCCCCATGCACCCGTCAGCGCAGGGCTTAGTCAGGGTGAGTCCTATGCTTGGTGCTGTGAGTATGCTTGCTGGCGGTACACTACACTGATACTGTTTGTACAGAGGGACAGAGGAGTTTTAAAGGGACCACAGACTGATGGATGCCTGATTACGTTGGTTGGCCCTTTATGAAGCATTGGTTTGGCTCCTGTTCCAAATTTTTTTACTCTGTGCTTCCGCGGCATCACTTTGCCCTCTTTACATGCTGCTTGCTTTGAACTTTTACCACAGTGCCTTGGATTACAGTTTTTCTGCCCTGTTACTTTCTGCTTACTAACATGCTTGACACATACTGTTGCATCACTCTAACCTATAGCAGTGACCTCCGGTGTTGACTTTCTCATCTTTACTTGAAGTGCACATAGATCCCAACTATATACACATATTAACACATAAATACATATGTATATAAGCATATACATATATATTTACTGAAAACACACAGTTCTTATTGACTGCAATGAAAAAGCAACAACCGCCACTTTTAACCCCTTATAACTGATTTTTGCAGTTATATTTAAAAAATATATATATATTTTAAAATATATTATTTTATTATATAAAAAAAGAATGTCACTAAATTGTAGGGGCTATTGAGGAACATTTAGAAAATTAAGAAAATTTAGAAAATTAACCAGAGATCAGATATCTGGTTAATTTTCTGAGCACTAATTGCTACAGCGAGCTCTCTGTAGTAACAACCAGCCACTTGTAATTTGCCAGTTTACGGGCGTGCAACAAATTTGCGCTCCACTTGTATTCTAGCCCATAGTTATCTAGCGTTAGTGATACATGCTTTAACAGATTATACTATGTCATTTTTGCATTGGAATATCCATTTAAGTGTAATTTCTAAACTAGAACGTTTACATAAATTGATATTATTCAAAATTGTGTTTTGTTTTGCTTTTTAGGAAAGTGGCAGATCCCCTATGATGTATTAATACTAAATAAGAGAGTGTCAATGTTTTAATGTGGTGCCATTTGACCAGCACAATTAAAACATAATTTATGCTTACCTGATAAATTCCTTTCTTCTGTAGTGTGATCAGTCCACGGGTCATCATTACTTGTGGGATATTAACTGCTCCCCTACAGGAAGTGCAAGAGGATTCACCCAGCAGAGTTGCTATATAGCTCCTCCCCTCTACGTCACCTCCAGTCATTCGACCAAGGACCAACGAGAAAGGAGAAGCCAAGGGTGTAGTGGTGACTGGAGTATAATTTAAAAAATATTTACCTGCCTTAAAAAACAGGGCGGGCCGTGGACTGATCACACTACAGAAGAAAGGAATTTATCAGGTAAGCATAAATTATGTTTTCTTCTGTTAAGTGTGATCAGTCCACGGGTCATCATTACTTGTGGGATACCAATACCAAAGCAAAAGTACACGGATGACGGGAGGGATAGGCAGGCTCTTTATACAGAAGGAACCACTGCCTGAAGAACCTTTCTCCCAAAAATAGCCTCCGAGGAAGCAAAAGTGTCAAATTTGTAAAATTTGGAAAAAGTATGAAGCGAAGACCAAGTTGCAGCCTTGCAAATCTGTTCAACAGAGGCCTCATTCTTAAAGGCCCAAGTGGAAGCCACAGCTCTAGTGGAATGAGCTGTAATTCTTTCAGGAGGCTGCTGTCCAGCAGTCTCATAAGCTAAACGAATTATGCTACGAAGCCAAAAAGAGAGAGAGGTAGCAGAAGCTTTTTGACCTCTCCTCTGACCAGAGTAAACGACAAACAGGTCGAAGTATTTGGGCAAAGACCTCTGGATGAAGTTCCCACTCCCCCGGATGAAAAGTCTGACGACTTAAGAAATCCGCCTCCCAGTTCTCCACTCCCGGGATGTGGATTGCAGACAGGTGGCAAGAGTGAGACTCTGCCCAGCGAATTATCTTCAATACTTCCATCATTGCTAGGGAGCTTCTTGTCCCTCCCTGATGGTTGATATAAGCTACAGTCGTGATGTTGTCCGACTGGAACCTGATGAACCCCCGAGTTGCTAACTGGGGCCAAGCCAGCCATAGTCCTCTCACACATCCTATCTAGTCGTTGGGTGCAAGAGAATGACTGGGGGTGACGTAGAGGGGAGGAGCTATATAGCAACTCTGCTGGGTGAATCCTCTTGCACTTCCTGTAGGGGAGCAGTTAATATCCCACAAGTAATGATGACCCGTGGACTGATCACACTTAACAGAAGAAATATAAATAACTAAAAAAGTAAAAGCACAACATGCCTGGAGGTTACCACAAAGAAGTCTAAAATTCATAATTTTAGAGAAACTGGTCCAAAAGATAGACCCTTGCGCAAAATACATCTGAAATTAATGTCAGGTTTGTGGTGCCAATAAACCCCAGTTTCAAGTTACTTAGAATGGACACAAAAAAAAAAAAAAAGTTTAAAAGTCTTTCTAAATAAAATATAAAATTTGCATTAAAAGAATGGCTAGTTAAAGGGACAGTAAACACCAGATTTTTTTTACATCAAATGTTTATTCATAATGAAACAACTTTGCAATATACGTTCATTATTTATTCTGCTCCCTTTTAAATGTAATTTAGCTTTGAAAATTGAGCAATTTCTAATTCTCAGAATTTGAAATACACCCTGCTGACTTTTCAAGGGCAACACTGCTACATACAGTTGTGCTCATAAATTTACATACCTTGGCAGAATTTATAATTTCTTGGCCATTTTTCAGAGAATATGAATGATAACACAAAATATTTTCTTTCACTCATGGCTAGTGTTTGGCTGAAGCCATTTATTATCAATCAACTGTGTTTACTCTTTTAAATCATAATGACAACAGAAACTACCCAAATGACCATTTCCACTTCTTGATTAGAGTTTGAACACTGCTGATTTGCATTCTCAATTCCTTGGATATCTTTTTATATCCCTTTCCTGTTTTATACAGTTCAACTACCTTTTCCTGCAGATCCTTTGACAATTATTTTGCTTTCCCCATGACTCAGAATCCAGAAACATCAGTGCAGCACTGGATGAAAGATGCAAGGGTCTGTCAGGAGTCCAGAAACGTATTGACCTTTTATACACACACACTAATTACAAGCAAACAGATCACAGGTGAGGATGGCTACCTTTAATAGCCATTCAAACCCCTTTGTGGCAACTTGCATGCATGTTATAAGGCCAAAATCACCAGGGTATGTAGTATGTAAACTTTTGATCAGGGTCATTTGGGTAGTTTCTGTTGTCATTATGATTTAAAAATAGTAAACACAGTTGATTGATAATAAATGGCTTCAGCCAAACACTAACCATGAGTGAAAGAAAAGTTTGTGTGTTATCATTCATATTCTCTGAAAAATGGCCAAGAAATCAAATTCTGCCAGGGTATGTAAACTTATGAGCACAACTGTATCTGCTCCTAATTAGCTTTATCAGATAACTACAAAACAAACAATTTTATACTAACTTTATATAACTAGCCTTGTTGTCTGCAGACTTAAGCCCAGATTGGCTCCTCCAAATAAGGTAAATGGGGGGTGGAGTTTGACTACTGAAAACTAATTGCAGTAAAAAGGAAGTTACTTTGTTTTAAAAATGTTCAGACTTGGCTGATTTGTTATTCTATAGCAACACCACAGAAATGTCTTGTAATTATAAGGTGTCTACTGTCCCTTTAAACCTGGATGCTGATCCTAGTAAACATTATTTTTAATATTTAATTTCTAGTAAAACAATTTCTTGCGGTCTTCACCAGCACTACAATTACAATATTCACCACTCTCAACATTAACACGAGGCACACAAAAAAACAAGTAATGTCAAAGCAAAAATACAAGTTTAATGGAAGCACTATGGATGCCACACAAGCAATATTAATGCCCCAAAGCAATAGGTACTAAATAAAAAAAAAATACATGTTCTAAAAATTTAGACTATTAAAAAAAATTAGACTGTCCCTTTAAACAAAAACTGCTGTCTAAAATTCCTCATTTTTCCCAAGTTATATTATAATAAAGTATTTATTCTTCAAAACTGATTGAAAAAAGGGAAGTTGTTACAGACTTATTTTATTGCACCAGATGTTTAATCTTACTGTTTCATCAATTCAACCTTGCACACTTTGACCAGTTATATAAAATCTTTATTAGAGATTTCCAAGGTCACTAAGCAATATTGGAAGCAAGTACTTCTGCTTTTCAAGCCAGTAGACTTAAAGGGAAATGAAGTGCAATATTTATTTCCCTATAAATTAATTCATTGCATTAATCAAAATAAACTAACAGTTTAATATGCATTATTTATTTTGCATGCTTTTGCTATAGAATATCACTGGAGATTGTGCTTTTTTCCCATTACCAAGACTGACTGGAGCTAAAAATCTTTAAACTAAGGGGCCGATTGGACCATGATGCCCCCGTTTCCGCGTGAGCCTTCAGGCTCGCCAGAAACAGCAGTTAAGAAGCAGCGGTCTTAAGACCACTGCTCCTTAACTTGTCTGCCTGTTCTGAGGCTGCAGACATCAATTCGCCAGATCACATAAGATCGGGTTGATTGACACCCCCTGCTAGCGATTGGCTACGAATCTGCAGGGGGCGGCATTGCACAAGCAGTTCACCAGAGCGGATCATGTCGGACAGACCGTTAATAAAATCGGCCCCTATGTGTGCTGTTAAACACTGCACAGAGACTGCTTAGAGCAGTGCACAAACTCATTTACAGCCATCCCTAAATAGTTACGATAAAGTGAAATAAGATAAACAGACTCACCAGGGTTTTCAAGGGATTTATTCTCAATTTGCAAAATTATGTACATTGTTTCAAAAAAGTGTTAGTGTTAAATGTTTTTAAAATGTTTAATTGTATAGTAGGACTTATTACTGATATACACAAACCAATGTTAATATCCAATTAACTCATTTATTTTGTGTTAGATTGAACATATAACCAAAAGGAATAAATTGCTCTTAAAGGGACAGTAAAGTCAAAATTAAATTTTTATGATTTGGAAAGAGCATACAATGTTAAACAACGTTTCAATTTACTTCTGTTATTAAATGTGCTTTGTTCTCTTTGTATCTTTTATTGAAGAGTAAAAATAGGTAGACTCATAAGAGCTCAAGAGTATGCATGTGTCTTTAGTACTCTACAGTATCAGTGTTTTGCAACAATGTATAACAAAGCTACAAATAATGTTGCAAAACACTGCTGCTATAGAGTACTAAAGACACGTGCACACTCCTGAGCTCTTATCAGCCTACCTAGTTGTACTCTTCTCTAAAAGATACCAAGAGAATAAAGCAAATTTTAATAACAGAAGTAAATTGCATGCTCTATCTGAATCATGAAAGTTTAATTGTAACTTTACTGTCCCTTTAAATGAGAAGCATTTTTTTTACATTCACATAAGTGCATTTGACACAGATTTGCTTGATTCTGTGTAAAACTGGAAAACATTTTGTAGGCTAAATGCACAATATACAGATTAGGGAGATCAGATTATAGTAATCAGCTGGAAAAGCATTCATTAGGTATACTGTGTAATTATTTACTTATACACAGACTATGTCAATTGATGCTGAGACCACCTCATTTGATGACTCACATCTATTTAGATATATTGTAAGCACAAACATTATTTGGACAATATAATGCAAACAACAAATCCAGAGACAACGTACATTACTGGAAACCTGACACACCCACACACTGAAGTGTTCACACAAGATGTGCTTTCTGGTATCTGTATAAATATATAGACCTCCACCAGATGTTGCACAAACCAGGGTTTAGATGGACCTCATTAGCAGGACACTATGTAAGTATCAATCTGTTTTTCCCTCTTATCTGTGTCAATCATACTGCTTGTTGCCTTTATGTCCTGATAACATACAAAATATAGCTCCAAGCATATAAAACGGATTTGACTTTGCTGGGGGTATAAAAATAAAAAAAATATTTAGTAGGATATCTAATAATGTTGCTAAGAGCTTACCTCTTGCCTCATGGACATAAAGGGGTCTATGTATTACTGTGCAGACGGACATGATACGATGTAGCGTATCATGTCCTCTGCAAATCAATAAATGCCGACAGCATGCACTGTCGGCATTTATCATTCCACCAGCAGTTCTTGTGAACTGCTGGTGCAATGCCGACCTCCTGCAGATTCGCGGCCAGGGGGTGTCAATCAACCCGATCGTATTCGATCGGATGATTTCTGTCCGCCGCCTCAGAACAGGCAGACAGGATATGGAGCAGTGTTTTTTATCAAGCTCCGTAGGGAGCTTGATAAATTGACCCCAAAGACTGAAAAGCAACAAACCTTCTCAAACTCCGCAGAGAAATAACACAAGTTTGGATTCTAGAATCAAGGCCCGATTGAGAGGACAAAAGTTCCATTTTGAGGAAAACTTAACAATTGCGCTTTGTGTTTTTCTTCAATTATATATTTAGACCTCCACCAGCCTTAGCATAGATTTAGAATCAGAAGGGCCTCCCTAACAGTGTCCAGCAGGCTGAATATATATGGCCTTGGCGATTCCTCATAATGGTGGGTTGGCATTATGCACTAATAACATGCAAACACCTTGAGATTTGTATATAAAATGTTTACTAATGCACAAAGAAACAAGGTTACAATACATTTGTATTATTTATTTTGCCCTTTTTCATGTAATTTTGTTCTAAACATTGAGGATTTTCGAATTCTCAGAAACTGAAACACACCTTGCTAACTTATCAAGGTTAACCTTGCTACCTATCTGTCCCTAATTGGCTTCAGCAGATAAGAACAAGAAAACAATGCACTTTATAGCAACAATATTACCGTGGTTAGCTTTGTTGACTCGGCCCCTCCAAATAAGGCAAATGGTGAGGGCAGTTTGGCTGATATGTTATTCTATAGCAACACAACAAAAATGTCTTGTAACTACAGGATGTTTACTGTCCCTTTAAGTCACAAATTAAAGAAACATATAGTAGGTAGATAATAGAAACATCTATTAGACCCAAGTCATCTGAAAGCTATAACACTCTTACAGGAGTACTTCAATAGTTCTCTATATGTAATTACACTGTTCTGCCTTTGTTGTTCTTATAGGTCTATCATACATAATAACTGATGAATCCACATCATCTTTAAGTGTAACAACATCCTACAATTAACCCTTTAAGGACACAGCTTTCAGTTTGCTCAATTGATTTATGACGGAAAAATTCCATCATATGTCCTTAAGAGTTTAAGCCCCTCTTGATATAATTACTCACTGGGTCTTCTACCTAACTACTACTAAACAAATCTTTTCTATCACCTACAGTCCAGGGGCCCCATCCAATATGCAGTGTCGCCCGCAGAAGCCGGTGACGCCAGATTTTGTGTGGGTTTGGTATCACATATACGGCGTAACATAGAAGTTACCCTCGTATATTTCTGCCTTCGCCCGTAGTTTTTTGCCCCGTAGACTGATATAGAAATCACGCGCAATTTGGTATCCAATATACAGCGTAAGGACTTACATGGCAAAAATGGAGAAATCTTACTCCATTTTCACCTCGCCACAAAATGCAGGCGTAGCAAGCCTTGCGCTGAGTATTGGAGCCCCGTAACTCCCTAAACTGCCTGCAAAATAAAACCTAACGCATGCGCAATGTCTATCTACCTGTCACCCGCAATCTCCCACCACAATACCTAATAAAGTGTTTAACCCCTAAACTGCCGCTCCCGGACCCCGCCGCCACCTACATTAAATGTATTACCCCCTAATCTGACCCCCCTACACCGCCGCCACCTACATTAAATATATTAACCCCTAATCTGACCCTCCTACACCGCCGCCACCTATATTAAATTTATTAACCCCTAATCTGACCCCGTACACCGCCGCCACCTATATTAAATTTATTAACCCCTAATCTGACCCCCCTACACCGCCGCCACCTATATTAAATTTATTAACCCCTAATCTGACCCCCCTACACCGCCGCCACCTATATTAAATTTATTAACCCCTAATTTGATCCCCCTACACCGCCGCCACCTATATTAAATATATTACCCCTAAACCTAAGTCTAACCCTAACACCCCCTAACTTAATTATTATTTAAATAAATCTAAATAATATTAATATTATTAACTAAATTATTCCTATTTAAAACTAAATACCTATAAAATAAACCCTATTATAGCTACAATATAATTAATAATTACATTGTAGCTATTTTAGGGTTTATATTTATTTTACAGGTAACTTTGCATTTATTTTAACTAGGTACAATAGCTATTAAATAGTTAATAACTATTTAATAGCTACCTAGTTAAAATAATTACAAAATTACATGTAAAATAAATCCTAACCTAAGTTACAAATACACTTAACACTACACTATCAATAAATTAATTAAATAAACTACAATTATCTAAACTAAAATACAATTAAATAAACTAAACTATATTACAAAAAAAACACTAAATTACAAAAAATAAAAAAATATTACAAGAATTTTAAGCTAATTACACCTAATCTAAGCCCCCTAATAAAATAAAAAAGCCCCCCAAGATAATAAAATTTCCCTACCCTAAACTAAATTACAAATAGCCTTTTGCGGGGCATTGCCCCAAAGTAATCAGCTCTATTACCAGCCCTTAAAAGGGCCTTTTGCGGGGCATTGCCCCAAAGTAATCAGCTCTTTTACCTGTAAAAAAAAAGAACAATACCCCCCCCCCATTACAACCCACCACCCACACACCCCTACTCTAAAACCCACCCGATCCCCCCTTAAAAAAACCTAAGTCTAACCCCCAAGTGGTCCTTAACTGTCCTGAAGACCGGCAGAGAAGGTCCTGTTCCAGGCGGTGAAGTCTTCTTCCAAGCGCGACCTCTTCTTCTTCCAGGAACCAGCCGGCGCGGAGCGGAGGAGTTGAAGACCGATGACCGCAGAGCTGAAGACCGTCGACTCTGGAACTGAAGATCGGCAACGCTGGAACTGAAGACCGCAGAGCCATGGAGCGTGGAGGATCCTCTTCATACGATCTCCGCCGTACACTGAATAGGAATTCAAGGTACGCGATTAAAAATGGCGTCCCTTGAATTCCTATTGGCTGATTTGAGCCTTCAAATCAGCCAATCGGATGAGAGCTACTGTAATTCTATTGGCTGATTTGAATAGACATAATAATTTAGTTAATAATATTAATATTATTTAGATTTATTTAAATAATAATGAAGTTAGGGGGGTGTTAGGGTTAGACTTAGGTTTAGGGGGTAATACATTTAATATAGGTGGCGGCGGTGTAGGGGGGTCAGATTAGGGGGTAATATATTTAATATAGGTGGCGGCGGTGAAGGGGGGTCAGATTAGGGGGTAATACATTTAATATAGGTGGCGGCGGGGTCCGGGAGTGGCAGTTTAGGGGTTAATACTAGGATAGGTTTATTGCGGTGTGGGCTATGGCGGTTTAGGGGTTAATAATTAGGCTTATTGCGTTGTGGGGGGTTGTCGGTCTAGGGGTTAATACATTTATTGTTAGGAGTGAGAGGGGGGATTGCGGATAGAGGGGTATACATGTCAGGCTATTTTTGGGAGGCGTGTTAGACAGTTATGGGAGAATTAAAAGTTTAGTACGTTTTTGTAGGCGACCGCAGTTTCTAAAGTGCCGTAAGTCACTGGCGACTCCAGAAATTTGTACTTACGCTTATTTCTGAACATCGCTAGTTTGTCCAACTTACGGCACTTTACCAACTGCCGGCGGGGTATATTGGATACCCCAATGTGCGAGGTGAAACTACGGGTGGCTCGGGTTTCCTCGCTTGCGCCGAAAAGTACGCCCTATATCGGATCGCGCCCCAGGTATTTATTATGTAGAATGGTGCTTAGCAATAAAAAAAATGTTTTTAAAAAACGTACAAAAAAAAGAGATGACTAGTAAGAATCACTGTAGCCACACACCTCTGTAATAATTTGGCAACTGGCATTATATGTACTCATGGTCAGGAAGAAGTTTAAGATATGGATTATTGTTTGGTTTTTTTTAGAGCTATCTTCATGTTATTCCTACCGAGTTTCCACTGCATCTATGTCTCTGAGTGGTGACAATGTAGTAATTATGGTTAGGAATAGATTAAAACTCATCCATTGGCATCCAACATGGTAACAGGGGTTTGCATTCCCAAGACATTCTCACTTGCAATATTAATACATAGGCAACATTGCTTGAGTCACGGAAACATCATGGATGAAAAATTTGAAGCTAACACAGTGTCCCCATTGACATAATGTAAAATGATGGCAGTGAACGCCACACAAGAGTTGTACGGATTACCATCTTTTTTGTAAGGATCACCAGTCTTTTGGGAATGACCATTAAAGACAACATGTGACTTTGAAAATCCCCACCCCAAGACTTTATGGACAATTGCCACTACAAGTGCATTACAGATGGAGTTTATATTCAGCAATCATTAACAATATTCACAACTAGGAAGCAGTATGCACCAGGTGGCTTTGAGAAACCTGGCTTTGAGAAACCTGTAGTAGTGAGTAGATCTCATTAAAGTGAAGGTAAACTTGAGCGTACTTGCTCAAGTCATAGGAACACAAATTACAAAACAGAAAAAAACATATTTGCAAGAGGTCAGCTGCCAAGTATGGCCAGCTGGTAAGAAAAATATTGAAATTAAAATATTTTATCTTGACTGAACATTCTTATCTGGTCTATATGTACACTAACGTCAATATATATTTTAGCTAGATAGAGCTAATACCATGCTTGGATAAGATATAAAAACTGGCAGTGATGTTGGCTTCTGGTATCAGAGATTTGTGAACAGACTATTGATAAGTATTTAGTTGTTAAATATTATTTTTTATCTATTTTATATTATCTTAAAAAAAAACAAGAACAAGAAAGTCTGAATGCTGACAATATACTGTTACTATATATATGCCAAATTTATAGCCTTGGTACTTGGCAGACCTGCTTGTATATTCTAATCAAATCAACCTGGTAATATTTACTCACCGTAACGCTCTAGCATCGCACAATAAGAAATGGAAAAATGTTTTACCAGTGAAGGAAAAAATCTATTTGTATTAGTGAAACCGCTCTTAATAACTTAAATTATGCTTACCTGATCATTTTCTTTTCTTCAGATTGAAAGAGTCCACAGCTGCATTCATTACTTTTGGGAAATAAGAACCTGGCCATCAGGAAAAGACAACCCAGCCAAAGGCTTAAATACTCCTCCCACTTCCCTCATCCCCCAGTCATTCTGCCGAGAAACAAGGAACAGTAGAAGAAATACCAAGGTGAAAAGGTGCTAGAAGAATAAAAAATAAGAGACGCCCCACAGAAAAATTACGGGTGGGGAGCCGTGTACTCTTTTCATCTGAAGAAAAGAAAATTATCAGGTAAGCATAATTAAGGTTTTTCTTCATTAATGGAAAGAGTCCACAGCTGCATTCATTATCTTTGGGAAAACAATACCCAAGCTATAGAGGAAACTGAATGCAAAAATGTGAGGGTACAATAGGCGGCCCATTCTGAGGGCACCAGGCCTGAAAAAAAACAAAACCCAATCAAACCCCGCTTAGTCGGAGCCGGGCAAAAAAAAAAAAAAAATAGAAGGAAAAGGCCCCAAGGACACTGACCCGCAGATAGTACGAAAGCCTAACTAGAGACCGCAAGCAGACTCACTGAGCCAACACTCCTCCAGGAGAACACTCGCCCAGCAGTCGGTCCCCACACAACCCTTACTAGTAAAGTACCAAAAATACCAAAAGGGAGAGAACAAGGATAAGCCAAAGCGATACCCAAAAGGTACAGCAAATCCAAAAAGGGAAAAACTCCTTTCCAAGGAAGGCCAAGTCCACAGAGACCAGAATGGATTCTGAGAATAAGGGGAGACGACGCCCAACCCAAAAGGAGATACCAGGCATCATCAAGGAAAAGAAACATCTCCCAAACCTCGTGCAACAGCACCGAAAAAGACACCTGAAGACAAAGTCCTCAAAGCTTCAGAACTCAGAGACTGAGCCAACAGAATTACAAGTAGCAAACTCAGAAATAAACATCTGAGTCCAGTAACACGCTGCCATCCGTAGGAAGACACGGAGAAAACACTATCCATAAGGAAGAAGTGGCCGCAAAAAAAACAGATTGCCCAACCTTCAAGACAGAGGACACACTCCAGGCAATCTAGGCCACCAAGCTTACTCACAGATCTCAAAGGGGGAGAGACACAGAACCTCTAAAAGGAAAAAAAGGTCCACTGTAACACCTAAGACCTGAGGATGACCACAGATCTCAGATTCTACACCTAGCCGGACCAGCCAAAGAAAAGTGCGGAAGAATGGACACAACCACTTCAACCAAAGACAATCGAAAAGGCGTGAGACCCAAGGAGATCTAGCAAAGCCACCCGACTAAGTCTCAATGCGAAGCCAGCAGCTCCCCAGATGGAAAGGAACAACTCAAAGAGAAGACCAATCCCCGAACCAGATAAAACATCTGTTCAAAACTCCCGAACACAGGAGAGGCCCCTAAAAAGGAACCACACCTCCGTAAGGAGGACAACGAGCCACCTGAAAGGAGAGCATTGATAACACCTGCCAATAAGACAGGAAGTCGTAGGAAGAACCAAGAGGACACAAGGCCACGTCACTGACGAACACGGAAGAACCCCTTAAAACACGATCGTCCTAGCACACATACTAGGCACAAAAGGACAGCTGAGCAACCGCAAACCTTCCGTTTGCTAGGCAGGAAAGCCTACCATCAGGTCACGTTATTTGGCAGTCCCAAGGGAACCGTATCATCCGGCACAAGACAAGCCCCAAGGAGCCCCGGCTCTCAGTAAATCTGGCCAAGTTGTAAAACAGAACAGCCAGAACAAGGGCTAAGCCCAAGTACCCCAGAAACTGGAACCCCCAGGCCAGTCCTAGGATCATAAGGTCCGGTAACATCCCACAGCGGGATCCACAAAGAGTAAACACAGAGTAAAATCCTTGACAACCGGAAGATCAGCATAAGAAGCCTGGGCCCCACCAATGTTTAGATTAAACATCTTCCAGGAACATAAATCCCTCGTCTGATATCAAAAACAGATCTCCCAGGGAAAAATCCAGAATAACCCGGATAACAAGAGCAAGAAGCCCTTGCAGGTCCCAAACCAAAGGGAAGAGACCACCCCTTGCAGAAGCCCAGCACTCCAAAGAGCCAGGGCCATAAAAGGACACTAGAGCTAACAGGTGTCCAAGCAATATGAACATGACTGTGCTTGAAAAGTGCAGCTAATCCCCCTTAAGGGACACACGGTGCTGCTCATTTTATCAACCTCAAAAGGAGGACAGGCTGAGTAGACGTTTCCGGGGATCGAACTAGCAACCCTCGGTGTGCTACAGTACAGATTAGCCACAGAGCATTAGTATGCTTAGTTAGCTGTCCAGCTAGCCACAAGTCCAGACACAAGGGAAATAGTGAGGACAAGTCACCCGAACAGAGCAACATCACGCCTCCACATCACCTCAGATTCTAAGTCAGAGTACAGTAAAACATGGGTTTGGATGCCACCTGGATGGCAATACCTGAACCATATAAGTGGAAAACCACTAGGACCTCTTCTATCCCAAGAAAGAGATGCAGAGCATTCCCAACACCGGGAAAGGACCCCTAACCGGAGCCCAAAAGGACCTCACTGTCTAATGTCCTGAAAAAGGAACAACCAACTCCCGAAGGGAATCTAAGTCCCCCGAAGGCGACCCATCCACAAGGAGAAACGGACAATCCAAGAGGTCTCAATGAAGAAGAGAACCACTAAAGGAACAAGTCCAAAAAGGACAATTTCCTAAAGCAGCACCACCCCCACCAGCAGAAAGAGGCGATAAACCCTCTAATTTTCCCACCACGTGGGAAGGAATAGGTTCCGAGGGTATCGGAAACAACAGAGAGTGACGCAGCAAAATCCACTGACCCAGTCACCAGAGAGACGGCTATTTAGGACTGAAACAATCCTGAGAGTCGCACAGACCCGCAAGTCCTCTTAAAAAATGCTTAGCTGAAACCTGTAAAACAAATAACTGGAAACATAATAATGTTAAGAGCACTCGGCACCCCAACCTGACCAGCAAGGTATATTAGGCGCCACGTGTCTGAATAAGCCGGGAGACAGAAGATCTGAACCCAAGCAGGACCAACCTGCAACCAGGGTCATAACTGCCAAGCTGGCTAAATTCATCCTAAGAGAGGGAAGAAGAAAAACAGACAAACATGGGACTAACGTGTCCCGAACAACTTCCGTAGAAGCAAACATCGAGTATCAATCCCAGAGAAAGTTCCCATAGGAAACATTAGAATGAAAATAAAAATAAAATTAATCCTAACCGGATAAAATAAAATGACAGGCAACCTGAGGGTTAACACACAAGAAGAACAGAAAGGTCAGCAGGACCAGGCTAACGGAAACCCTGTTCTTCCAACAAAACTGGAAAGGATCTCGATAACAAGACTTAAAGGAGATAACTTCATCCCCCCATGTCTAACGAGGTGAGCCATTGGAAGGGGGAGACTGATGAGTCCCATAACCGAGAAGGATAGGGTCCCCAAACAGCTCAAAAACTTGTCTGAGAAGAACACAAAGCCAAGCTAGCCTGTAACGAAAAGCACAACACTCAGGAACAGTTACACCCGCAGGGAACTGCACATGCCCTCCTGAGGCCGAGAGACCTGGGGCAATCGGGCACGAGCACAATCGCAAATAAACATTTGGACTTTGTAGACGCGCAAAAGCACCAAAAGCATGTAAAAGCAAAAATGTGCCACAACCTCCAGGGGGAACAATAACCTGGGTTACCCGCATGTGTAGTAGTAGGGAGAGGTAGGGAACTCGCCTCCTGGAGGACAGGGCCCCCTGAGGCATACGGCTCAGCAGTCCCTTGAATCCCCGAGCCTGAGGGACAAGACGCTCTAGAGCGGCCTAAAGAACATATAATACAAAAAAACATAATTTATGTAAGAACTTACCTGATAAATTCATTTATTTCATATTAGCAAGAGTCCATGAGCTAGTGACGTATGGGATATACATTCCTACCAGGAGGGGCAAAGTTTCCCAAACCTCAAAATGCCTATAAATACACCCCTCACCACACCCACAAATCAGTTTAACGCATAGCCAAGAAGTGGGGTGATAAGACAAAAGTGCGAAAGCATAAAAAATAAGGATTTGGAATAATTGTGCTTTATACAAAAAAATCATAACCACCACAAAAAAGGGTGGGCCTCATGGACTCTTGCTAATATGAAAGAAATGAATTTATCAGGTAAGTTCTTACATAAATTATGTTTTCTTTCATGTAATTAGCAAGAGTCCATGAGCTAGTGACGTATGGGATAATGAATACCCAAGATGTGGATCTTCCACGCAAGAGTCACTAGAGAGGGAGGGATAAAATAAAGACAGCCAATTCCGCTGAAAATAATCCACACCCAAAATAAAGTTTAAATCTTATAATGAAAAAAAATGAAATTATAAGCAGAAGAATCAAACTGAAACAGCTGCCTGAAGTACTTTTCTACCAAAAACTGCTTCAGAAGAAGAAAACACATCAAAATGGTAGAATTTAGTAAAAGTATGCAAAGAAGACCAAGTTGCTGCTTTGCAAATCTGATCAACCGAAGCTTCATTCCTAAACGCCCAGGAAGTAGAAACTGACCTAGTAGAATGAGCTGTAATCCTTTGAGGCAGAGTTTTACCCGACTCGACATAAGCATGATGAATCAAAGACTTTAACCAAGACGCCAAAGAAATGGCAGAGGCCTTCTGACCTTTCCTAGAACCGGAAAAGATAACAAATAAATAGACTAGAAGTCTTTCGGAAATTTTTAGTAGCTTCAACATAATATTTCAAAGCTCTAACTACACCCAAAGAATGCAACAATCTTTCCTTAGAATTCTTAGGATTAGGACACAATGAAGGAACCACAATTTCTCTACTAATGTTGTTAGAATTCACAACCTTAGGCAAAAATTTAAAAGAAGTTCGCAACACCGCCTTATCCTGATGAAAAATCAGAAAAGGAGACTCACAAGAAAGAGCAGATAAATCAGAAACTCTTCTAGCAGAAGAGATGGCCAAAAGAAACAAAACTTTTCAAGAAAGTAATAATGTCCAGCGAATGCATAGGTTCAAACGGAGGAGCTTGAAGAGCCCCCAGAACCAAATTCAAACTCCAAGGAGGAGAAATTGACTTAATAACAGGTTTTATACAAACCAAAGCTTGTACAAAACAATGAATATCAGGAAGACTAGCAATCTTTCTGTGAAAAAGAACAGAAAGAGCAGAGATTTGTCCTCAAGGAACTTGCAGACAAACCTTTATCCAAACCATCCTGAAGAAACTGTAAAATTCTAGGAATTCTAAAAGAATGCCAAGAAAAATGATGAGAAAAACACCAAGAAATGTAAATCTTCCAGACTCGATAATATATCTTCCTAGATACAGATTTACGAGCCTGTAACATAGTATTAATCAGAGAGTCAGAGAAACCTCTATGACTGAGAATCAAGCGTTCAATCTCCATACCTTCAAATTTAAGGATTTGAGATCCTGATGGAAAAAAGGACCTTGAGATAGAAGGTCTGGTCTTAACGGAAGAGTCCACGGTTGGCAAGTGGCCATCCGGACAAGATCCGCATACCAAAACCTGTGAAGCCATGCTGGAGCCACCAGCAGAACAAACGAGCACTCCTTTAGAATTTTGGAAATTACTCTTGGAAGAAGAACTAGAGGCGGAAAGATATAGGCAGGATGATACTTCCAAGGAAGTGACAATGCATCCACTGCCTCCGCCTGAGGATCCCTGGATCTAGACAGATACCTGGGAAGCTTCTTGTTTAGATGAGAATCCATCAGATCTATTTCTGGAAGTCCCCATATTTGAAGAATCTGAAGAAATACCTCTGGGTGAAGAGACCATTCGCCCGGATGTAACGTTTGGCGACTGAGATAATCCGCTTCCCAATTGTCTATACCTGGGATATTAGACAGGAGCTGGATTCCGCCCATACCAGAATTTGAGATACTTCTTTCATAGCCAGAGGACTGCGAGTCCCTCCTTGATGTTTGACATATGCCACAGTTGTGACATTGTCCGTCTGAAAACAAATGAACGACTCTCTTTAGAAGAGGCCATGACTGAAGAGCTCTGAAAATTACACGGAGTTCCAAAATATTGATTGGTAATCTCACCTCCTGAGATTCCCAAACCCCTTGTGCTGTCAGAGACCCCCAAACAGCTCCCCAACCTGTCAGACTTGCATCTGTTGAAATCACAGTCCAGGTTGGAAGAACAAAAGAAGCCCCCTGAACTAAACAATGGTGGTCTGTCCACCACATCAGAGAGTGTCTTACAATCGGTTTTAAATATATTAATTGAGATATCTTTGTATAATCCCTGCACCACTGGTTCAGCATACAGAGCTGAAGAGGTCGCATGTGAAAACGAGCAAAGGGGACCGCGTCCAATGCAGCAGTCATAAGACCTAGAATTTCCATGCATAAGGCTACCGAAGGGAAAGATTGAGACTGAAGGTTTCGACAAGCTGAAACCAATTCCAGACGTCTCTTGTCCGTCAGAGACAGAGTCAAGGACACTAAATCTATAAGGAAACCTAAAAAGGTTACCCTTGTCCGAGGAATCAACAAACTTTTTGGTAAATTGATCCTCCAACCATGTTCTAGAAGAAACAACACTCATAAAAGAATGGAAAGGTTCTTTCTAGTGAAAATGAGCAAAGGGAATTGAATCCAATGCTGTGGCCATAAGACCTAAAACTTCTATGCATATATAGCAACTGAAGGAAATAATAGAGACTAAAGGTACCGACAGACGGAACCCAATAAAATTATCCCTTGTCTGATAGAGACAAAGACAGTGACACAAACTATCTGGAAACCTAAAAAAGGTGACCCTTGTGAGAGGAATCAAGAGCTTTTGAAAAAAAGATCCTTTAACTATGTCCTGAAGAGCAAGTGAATCATATGGGATTCCGCATCCTCAGAAAATAATCTGAATGAAAACAGAAAAATGGAAATATGCATTTATTGTATCTAATGAAAACAAATGATGCTATCAATGACCATAAAAAGGCAAAATAGTTCGAATAAAACTCCAAAACCCGGTTCCTAAAAAAGGAACTGGAAGAAATACCCCAGAAGATTCCAGGTCTGAGCAGCACTTGAACCCCATGGGTGCCCAGCCATGCTTCAACAGTACCCAAAATATATAGGACAGAAACACACTTAAAGAAAGTGTTAGCCTTACTGGAATAAAATCAAAGAAATTTGGACAAAATAAAACCAAATAAATTTCAAAGAAATCTTAACCTGCCTCTTACCAGCCAAGCTGGAATACGGCACGTACATCGCAATATTAGGGAGCTGATTTCGAACTCCAATTATAAACATGTTACTTGGGAAAGAACTCAGGAATTCGTTCCTTAATAAGAACAACCAAACTAGTATAAGCTTAAAGTTTTAGTCTTAGAACTCAATCTTGAAGCCCAGAGTAACAGTTAAGAATTGAATCCAATTATAAAACAAATAATTGATTATCTTAGAACAAAAGAAATATGGATTTTTTTATTTTTTTTTTAAATCACAAAATTCTTCTAGCTAAAATAGCTAAAGACAGATTAACCCTCATTTGCGAAAATATTCAATAAAATGAAGACACAAATGAAATTATTAGCATGATAGTCCAGTTAAAGAGACCAGTCAAT
Source organism: Bombina bombina (assembly GCF_027579735.1). Taxonomy (NCBI): domain Eukaryota; kingdom Metazoa; phylum Chordata; class Amphibia; order Anura; family Bombinatoridae; genus Bombina; species Bombina bombina. The sequence goes on from NC_069500.1 coordinate 940,428,460, forward strand.
ACAGTGGACTTGCATAATCAATAAATGCAAAACAACAAGACAAATGCAACAGCACCTAGTCTAGTAAATGTTGTCCCTTTAACAATGCTAAAATAAATCATAATCTGATACTTGATCTTAAAGTAACAGAAAAAATGAAGCAATTGCAATATCCAAATAAATCACAGGACCAAGAAAAGTACCTGAAACTAAATAATTTTCCATAAATAAGATACAACTATCCAAAGGAAAATAAATACTATTTTGCTATAGAAACAATAGCATAATTAGTAGAAGTAGAGATAGCCCCAATAAATTGGAGAACGCTCTAAATTGGATTTAACAGCTGGCAAAGAATATAGTTTAAAACCTTTGAAGAAGGAATAAAATAAAATTCTCAGCCTATTCCATTCCCTAGTATGGGGAATTGGAAAGAAAACCTCTGAAAACACAGAAGAATAAATAGGCAGAAATAGTGTCAGCTAGTCTTAAAGAACTAGTTACCTTAATATCCAAAATAATCAACACCTTTTCAACAAAGAACAAATGTACTTTAATAATAGAAAAATAATAAAAAAAGTAGATTTGTTAGTGTCAATATCTGATGAAGAAAATTTCTGAAAGAGAAAAAACATCATCAGAGAAGGATAAATCAGTATGTTGTTGGTCATTTGAAACTTCAATAATTAAAAAAGAAGTGAAAAAGACCTAAAAATTTTATTAGAAGGCATGAAGTCAGACAAAGCCTTTAAAATAGAATCAGAAAAAAAATTCTTATAAATCTTCTAAATATTTCTTGTACATAAGATGTAAGAATGGAAATATATAAAGCATAAATACTAATGGATTCTGCATGTAAAAGTATATCATAATAACTTATTACAAACCATAGCTAAAGATAAACATTTATAACATTTAAAATAAATGAACTTAGCTTTGGTAGAACTGAAACTCAGTTAAGCGGTTTTTCCAGAAGTGGCTTCTGATTCAGGGTCAATCTGAGACATCTTGCAATATGTAATAGAAAAAACAACATATAAAGCAAAATTGATCAAATTCCTTAAATGACAGTTTCAGGAATGGGAAAAAAATGCCAATGAACAAGCTTCTAGCAACCAGAAGCAATAAATAATGAGACTTAAATATTGTGGAGACAACAATGACGCTCGAATTTTTTAGCGCCAAAAAAGCCGCCCACATTATTTGGTGCCTAAATGCTTTTGGCCACATCCGGTATCGCCGACATTTTTTGGCGCAAAAACGTCAAAATAAATGACGCAACTTCCGGCGACACGTATGACGCCGGAAATGACAAGAAAATTTTTGCGCCAAGAAAGTCCGCGCCAAGAATGATGCAATAAAATGAAGCATTTTCAGCCCCCGCGAGCCTAACAGCCCACAGGAAAAAAGTCAAATTTTAAGGTAAGAAAAAATTGATTAATTCATATGCATTATCCCAAATATGAAACGGACTGTCTGAAATAAGGAACGTTGAACATCCTGAATCAAGGCAAATAAATGTTTAAACACATATATTTAGAACTTTATATAAAAGTGCCCAACCATAGTTTAGAGTGTCACAGAAAATAAGACTTACTTACCCCAGGACACTCATCTACATGTAGTAGAAAGCCAAACCAGTACTGAAACGAGAATCAGTAGAGGTAATGGTATATCTAAGAGTATATCGTCGATCTGAAAAAGGAGGTAAGAGATGAATCTCTACGACCGATAACAGAGAACCTATGAAATAGACCCCGTAGAAGGAGATCATTGAATTCAAATAGGCAATACTCTCTTCACATCCCTCTGACATTCACTGCACGCTGAGAGGAAAACCGTGCTCCAACCTGCTGCAGAGCGCATATCAACGTAGAATCTAGCACAAACTTACTTCACCACCTCCACAGGAGGCAAAGTTTGTAAAACTGATTTGTGGGTGTGGTGAGGGGTGTATTTATAGGCATTTTGAGGTTTGGGAAACTTTGCCCCTCCTGGTAGGAATGTATATCCCATACGTCACTAGCTCATGGACTCTTGCTAATTACATGAAAGAAAAAGAGAGCGCCTCATGGTGCAGACCAGTGCGATATTCAACGGTAACAATATGCAGATTCAGACTACTCACATGTAGTGAAGCACTAGATGTGCACAACTAGCAAGCCGGATCCAAAGAGTCGTCCGGCAGACTCACACCCACACAGCAGCAACAACGGTCCTCGACAACTAGTGCAGGATTCCAAAGGTCCGACCAATGCTAGAGGTGCAGCAGACTATTGGTGCAGGCAGCAGCAGGATACAAGCAGACAAAAAGTGTAGCACTTTTTATATATCTTCACTGCTGCACTTATTGTCTGCTTGTATCCTGCTGCTGCCTGCACCAATAGTCTGCTGCACCTCCAGCATTGGTCGGACCTTTGGAATTCTGCACTGGTTGTCGAGGACTTGTATTAAAACACTGAAATGCACTGATGCACATTTAAAATTTTTTTTTTTTTTTTTTATTAATATTTTTTATTGAGGTATAATTTTTGGCAAATACACAAAGTATAACAACATTATATAAGCACATACCAGATATAAGTTACATATTGAAATTACATATGCAATATACTGTGTCGACTGTGTCATGTAGCCAATAATATTCATAGTTGCTGTAAGAAAAGACACATATATAAAAACTAGATTCATGGGTATATCCATTAGATAGTCAGGCTCTAGTAAACAAGCGTAATATAACTGCTTTAACCAAATATATTCTGAAGTAACATGGTTTATCATACAAGAGACACAGTAGAACTGCGCAAGTAATGGACAACATCTGTGATATCCATGCCATGAAGCCATCAAAGCTTATAATTGCTTCAACAGGATGCCAACATTAAAGTTAAACCTCCTAATCCACCTAGAAAGGCCACTCTTGGGCCCTACACCATATGTAGTAAATAACACTTACAGAAGGTTACCTTAACTAAAAGAGACCACTTGTGGGTCCCATTATCTGAACCTCATATTTTAAAATTTGCTTTACTATATGTTTGTAACAAAGGGGAAATAAGGAATTTTCCTAACAGGGATAGTGGTTAACCTGGGGGGTTTAAGCACGTGAAAGCCCGTCTTGGGGTTTACTAGAAATAACAATTATTTGTAGTAAGAGATATAATTGTGTATATATATACAGGCTAAACAATCATATACCTAATAAGTAGTTGAAGCGTGCAATGTGAGAGAAATTTATGTTAAGTATGTACAGTATATTTTATGAGCGAAGATGGGGCAATGATATAATTGAGAACCTTGACCAAATATACTAATAGAACAATACATAGCTTCTGACTGGGACCTATTAGCGAGCCAGACATCTCAGGAATAAAGTTAAGTGCAAGCCGCCCTATAATTATATGACTTTTAGGATCACGCCATCCCGGCCGCAGACAGCGAGACCCCCTGACATAACGGTTTGCAAACCTAAGGTAGCTGGAAACATCACAATAGGCTATTACTGAAACAAGATTATTGCTTCTAAACAAATACAATTTTACATGGTTATCATATGAATAGTATGCGAATAAGTGGGAGCCAGATACTCATTTCCCAACTATAGCAGGTAGCTAGCATAAACAGAAACAGGGGAATACACAGGTATAGGAGGCCAACAGTTCGTTATCTTAGCTCTTGCCATCATCTAATAACTAGAAAAAACAGTGCTAAACTGTTTAGGTACATTCAATTGCATACACAACTGGATATGGATATACATCGCTTTTAAACCTGTGCTGTCAGGTAATTGATAGCAGAGAGACCACCACAACCAGATTAAGCTAAAGTCCTAGGTATTTAGTAGACAGTCTAAATGGTTGCGAATGTTCAAACAAGGCAGGAGTTTTGCGGGGAGTTCTCTGCTCACCTCTGTTAGTCCATGCCAATGCAGTGATCTAACCCACACCTGTCCGTGGTATCATAATATAGACTCTGTGGTGTACAGGGCCGTGAGACAAGCTTGAACAAACCTGCATGTGTGTCTGGAGATTGCTTCTCACATCGATCATTGTTACACTTGAACTCTTTAGCCAGATGGCCTCTATGCTGCACAACTCAGTAATGAAATTACAGACTGCGGTAGACACTGGCCCCGGTCCGGATAATACCTGTTTAGTGAGCGGTGAGTCATTATACCGGACCTCTTGTTCCTTCTGGACATAGCGGCTCGTGCATGATGAGCCTGAATTGGCAGCTTGGTAAGTTGGAGCAGCGGTATTTGTTGCAGCTAATTTTCCAGAGCTCTCAATGCCAGTCAGCCCCAACTCTCTCACCCGGCGGTGTCCTTTATGTAAGGGTTTATCCATCTGCTTCTTCTCCGGTGAGTTACTGTTCGTGACAGGCTCACAACTTAACGGCACCATACTCACAATGGTCGAGCTGTTCTGTTGAACCATAGCTCCGTCATTTCTCCAGGCTGCATCTACCTCTCTCCCCAGACGTATAAAGTGATTGCTTAAAAGTTGTGTGATCTGAGAAAGCAGGGTAGCTCCCCCAGGCTCCATTTGGAACAGTTGGTTACTGGATCCCCGCTAAAAGTAGGTAGAAATATTATTCTTGTTGCAGTGACTAGTGAGGTAGCACTGCGTCTTAACGGCAGGCCCACAGAGGGTACCCGCCGGGGGGGTCAAGATGATGGTACCAGACCTCAGCGTAGTGTAGGAGTCCGGGTAGGATTATGAAAATCTGTAGCCACGAGGTGGAAAAGGTGTTGGGAAAATTGCCGCCGCTCATGCAGAATCAGAATAAAGCCCCGATCAAAATTCAAAGGAATAGCACCTAGAGTGAAATTTGGCTTTCGCCAGCTGTTAGCAAAAAGTCCAGGGTTTGTTCAGAGCGTTTCTCAGAGTTCAGTTCTGTAGTGGTCAATATATAAAGTAATATATAGTGTAATCAGGATCAGAGCAGCAAGGGTATGCGACCAGTCTCCCGGGCTCCGGACTCCGCCCCCCCACATTTAAATTTTGACTATTAATTTCCCTTTATTTCTTGTCTGTAGAAAAACATACTTAAAGGAATAGTCTAGTCAAAATTAAACTTTCATGATTCAGATAGAGCATGCATTTTTAAGCAACTTGCTAATTTACTTCTATTACATATATTTTTTCGTTCTCTTGGTATCTTTATTTGAAAAAAGCAAGAATGTAAGCATAGGAGTCGGCCCATTTTTGGTTCAGCACCTTGGTAGCGCTTTCTGATTGGTGTCTAAATGTAGCCACCAATCATCAAGCACTACCCAGGTACTGAACCAAAAATGGGTCGGCTCCTAAGCTTTACATTTAAATAAAGATAGATACCAAGAGAACGAAGAAACAAAGAAAAATTGCCCTCCTGAGGCCGAGAGACCTGTGGCAATCGGGCACGAACACAATCGCAAATAAACATTTGGACTTTGTAGACACGCAAAAGCATGTAAAAGCAAAAATGTGCCACAACCTCCGGGGGGAAAAATAACCTGGGTTACCCGCATGTGTAGTAGTAGGGAGCGGTAGGGAACTCACCTCCCGGTGGACAGGGCCCCCCCGAGGCGTACGGCTCAGCAGTCCCTTGAATCCCCGAGTGACAAGGCACTCTAGAACGGCCTAAAGAACATATAATACAAAAAATAGAGAGCGCCTCATGGTGCAGACCAGTGCGATATTCAACGGTAACAATATGCAGATTCAGACTACTCACATGTAGTGAAGCACTAGATGTGCACAACTAGCAAGCTGGATCCAAAGAGTCTAAGCATAGGAGTCGGCCCATTTTTGGTTCAGCACCTTGGTAGCGTTTTCTGATTGGTGTCTAAATGTAGCCACCAATCATCAAGCACTACCCAGGTACTGAACCAAAAATGGGTCGGCTTCTAAGCTTCACATTTAAATAAAGATACCAATAGAATGAAGAAAAATTTATAATAGGAGTAAATTAGAAAGTTGCTTAAAATTTCATGCTCTGATTCATGAAAGTTTAATTTTGACTAGACTATCCCTTTAAATCAGAGCTCCCTCTGGAACACTCTCCCTCGTCTTGTCAGGCTTTGCCCTAATCTTTCTTCTTTTAAATGCTCCCTGAAGACTTTTCTGTTCAGAGAAGCCTACCACCAAACTCAGTAATAAATTAATTTCACTTACCTAACATTTCCCTCATATAACTCTGCATTAACATCTTTCTTGCAGTCCTCGCCTCCTGTTTCTCAACCTCCTACCCTTCTAGATTGTAGAATAGGGGCCTCAATTCCTCCTGTATGTGTTTGTAAAAATGTGTCCTGTCTCTTACAAGTTTTATATCATAGTTTTCTTTAAATGAATTGTACCCATGGACAGCGCTTCATAAATAAAGTAAAATAATAATAAAATTAAGCTTCAAAATAAATATAATAAGAACCATAACTGTAATGAAAAAAACTTGGTATAGCATTAATACTTCTCTTAAAATTATAAAGCTCCTAAGAGGTTTTGATGAATTAAAAATCCATAATCCTACTTTAATAACAAGATATGTGGCCAAGGAATGAAGTATTAATCCATGTGGGAAACAAAAGAACAAAAAAAACTTGGATCCCTTATAAAGTCCTCCAGTCTGCAAAAGATCAAACAAAAGAACAGAGGACAGACACAGGAGATTGCTGGCTTCATGGCATAGCACAAGCAATCTTTCTGCTGAATAATCAATGAGAGTTTAGGCTGCATTTTGCACTAGTTTGGCACTAGCTGTGCATAAATAATATGCTTGCTGATGATTTGCATGTCTCAATCAGGTAACACAGGGGCCAGCAACCTTGGGCCTTCAGATGTTTTGCAACTACATTTCCCATGATACTGAGACACTCTTTAGGCTGTCTGAGCATCATGGGAATTGTAGTTCCAAAACATCTGGGACCCAAAGTTGCTGACCCCTCGGGTAACAATATCATACACACTACAATATCAATTCAACATCTCACTTGGATAGAGTATTACCACTCCCAACTAGCATCTTGCAGGGCTGTCACTGATTGGAAGCTCTGTCCTGTTGTCTCTACTACAACTTTTAACCATATTTCAATAAAAAAAATTCTAGAACCATGTAAACCTTACCCTAAAATGCACAAACCAGACCCACATGTTTGAAAGCCCCACCAATACTGCCCATATAGACCGCTCATTATATATATATGTGACTGATCAACACTAAAACAGGACCCTTCACACTCGATTCTTTTTTTAAATGAGATTTTGACTTTACAAACAGGTTTTTATTAAATTTAGGCCAATGTCGGTGGATATGGTGTATGAAACTTGTGAATAAGCACTTAGAGCACTAGATTATAAGTGGAGGACAAAAAAAGTAAATTTATGCTTACCTGATAAATTAATTTATTTTACGATATGACGAGTCCACGGATTTCATCCTTACTTGTGGGATATTAATCTCCTGCTAACAGGAAGTGGCAAAGAGCACCACAGTAGAGCTGTATATATAGCTCCTCCCTTCCCTCCACCCCCCAGTCTTTCGACAGAAGGTTTAGGAAGAGAAAGAAAAAGCCAAAGGTGCAGAGGTGACTGAAGTTTACAAAAAATAAGTATAAAATAAATCTGTCTTAAAAGAACAGGGTGGGCCGTGGACTTGTCATATCGTAAAAGAAATTAATTTATCAGGTAAGCATAAATTTACTTTTCTTAACAAAGATATGACGAGTCCTCGGATTTCATCCTTACTTGTGAAATACCAATACCAAAGCTATAGGACACGGATGAAACGGGAGGGACAAGACAGAGACCTAAATGGAAGGCACCACTGCTTGAAGAACTTTTCTCCCAAAAACAGCCTCAGAAGAAGCAAAAGTATCAAATTTGGAAAATTTGGAAAAAGTATGAAGAGACGACCAAGTCGCAGCCTTGCAAATCTGCTCAACAGAAGCATCATTTTTAAAAGCCCATGTGGAAGCCACAGGCCTAGTAGAATGAGCCGTAATTCTTTCAGGAGGCTGCTGTCCAGCAGTCTCATATGCCAGGCGGATGATACTCCTCAGTCAAAAAGAAAGAGAGGTAGCCGTAGCTTTCTGACCCCTACGCTTTCCAGAATAAACAATAAATAATGAAGATGATTGACGGAAATCCTTAGTTGCCTGCAAGTAAAACTTCAAGGCACGGAACACGTCCAGATTATGTAACAGACGCTCCTCCTTAGTAGAAGGATTAGGACACAAGGAAGGAACAACAATTTCCTGATTAATAACCTTAGGAAGGAATCCAGGTTTGGTACGCAAAACCACCTTATCAGAATGAAATATAAGATAAGGCGAATCACATTGTAACGCTGAAAGCTCAGAAACTCTACGAGCTGAAGAAATATAGCAACCAAAAACAAAACTTTCCAAGATAATAATTTAATATCTATGGAATGCATGGGTCCAAACGGAACCCCTTGATTAACTCTAAGAACTAAATTCAAACTCCAGGGAGGAGTAATTGGTCTAAATACAGGCTTAATTCTGGTTAGAGCCTGACAAAAAGACTGAACATCTGGAACATCTGCCAAACGTTTGTGTAGCAAAATTGACAAAGCAGAAATCTGTCCCTTTAAGGAACTCGCTGATAACCCTTTCTCCAATCCTTGGAGAAAAGACAGAATCTTGGGAATCCTAACTTTACTCCATGAAGTAGCCCTTGGATTCACACCAAAAAAGATATTTACACCATATCTTCTGATAGATCTTTCTCACTTTACCTCTTCCTAGTACTAACACAGGCAAAGAGAATGACTGGGGGTGGAGGGAAGGGAGGAGCTATATATATACAGCTCTGCTGTGGTGCTCTTTGCCACCTCCTGTTAGCAGGAGGTTAATATCCCACAAGTAAGGATAAAATCCGTGGACTCGTCATATCTTTGTAAAAGAAATAATGGTGCTAGTGTGCGTTAATATCACTCAAATGCAATCAATGGTTCATAAGTCAAGTTATCTTTTAATGCCTAAGTGATAGTCTAGGACAGTTATAGTTAACCTTGGCACCCCTGATGTTTCAGAACTACATTTTCTGTGATGCTCAACTAGATTGCAGGGTACCTAAGCATCATGGGAAATGTAGTGCCAAAAAATATTGGGTGCCAAGGTTAGCCATCATTGGTCTAGTACATGCTTACATCTGCATGTTGTATAGCACATGTGCACTAAATCCCACATCAAATGGACTTATATTTCTATGGTGGTGCACAGTAAAATTCATTTTGGAATCAGAAATCGTTTTGAGAGCTAAGCCGTTGGTGTACTAAGCTAAGGGTGCACAAGCAGTGGCGTTCTGTTTACAAAGATAACAAGCACAACACTTAAAGGGACATACAACCCAAAATATATCTTTCATGATTCAGACAGTGCATACAATTTTAAACAACTTTACTTTTATTATCTAATTTGATTTGTTCTTTTGATATTCTTTGTTGAAAAGCATACCAATGTAGGCTCAGGAGCGGGGAGCTAGATGCTGATTTGTAGCTGAATATATATATATGTCTCTTCTAATGGGCTTACCAATGTGTTCATCTAGCTACCAGTAGTGCATTGCTGCTCCTTCAATTAAGGATACCAAAAAAATGAAGCAGAATTTAAAATAGAAGTAAATTGGAAAGTTGTTATAAATTGTATTCCCTATCTGTATCATAAAAGAATAATTTTGTGTTTTATGTCCCTTTAAAGATACATTAGAGTCAAAATTAAACTTTCTTCCGTGATTCAGATAGAGCATGCAATGTTAAGCAACTTTCTAATTTACTCCTATTATCAATTTTTCTTTGTTCTCTTGCTATCTTTATTTGCATCTAAGTTGTTTTTTGGTTCAGTAGGCTGGACAGCGCTTGTTTATTGGTCGGTTAAATTAATCCACCAATCAACAAGAACAACCCAGGTTGTTCACCAAAAATGGGCCGGCATCTAAACTTACATTCTTGCTTTTCAAATAAAGATTACAAGAGAATGAAGAAAATGTGATAATAGGAGTAAATTAGAAAGTTGATTAAAATTGCACGCTTTATCTGAATCACAAAAGAATAAATTTGGGTTCAGTGTTCCTTTAACCATCCAGTGGTAATAGCAGATTTATTCTGGGCAAGTAGGTAATCTTACAGCAAGACATTCTGAAATGCCATCTTTCAGCTGAAACAAACAAAAAATAAATTAAAAACGTCACATTCTTGTATGGCTACCCCTATACATTGTACACAAGTACAAGATGGTGATAGTGCTCATTTAAACATCCACAAAATTGATTATTTGAACATAATATAATGTTTAAATGTATTTATTGCTCTTAAAGTGAATGTAAATTTTGATGCTTAAAAATTCGATTAAAAACAGGGGCACTTTAATTCATCAAAATTTACATTTCACTCCTGTTGTGAAAAAATACTTACCTTTAAACTTGACAGCAGCTCCAGCTTCCTCCACCCGTCACAAAGCCTCTTCCTGGGTTTAAAATGAGGAATCCGGCTTCCTCCAATCATGGCGTTGAATCAGACACTGATTCCCCCGGGGGGAAGCCGTGATTGGAGGATGACCTATCCAAGAATGGACCTGCCGCCTTTCCTGTAAAAATCTTATTCCCTACACTAGATCCAACGTTATCGCCAACAATAAAACTATTTTTAAAAGGAATAGTGTTCATTTTATAGTAAGGATTTAGACATTTGGCACCTTAATGTGAGACTGTGATGTGTCTCATTCTGCAGGAAACCTGACACTTTCCAGGAATTCATTATACAGAGCTGGTGCGATCATTGCCCAAAGGTAAAACACAATAAGTGCACTGAACAGAACATATCACACAAACTGCACAGAGAGGGTATGAGGGGAACATTGTGTTCCTCTACTGCTCAGTAAGTTCAGTTTCAGAAACGTAATGGGTTTTGTGCCTTGAAAGGACAGTTGAGATGTGCTCTTGTACAAACTGTCTTGTCCATTCTTGTGCAAATCAATGGAATTTTCCAAAGTTGCGTAACTTTGTCACAGGCTGTATCCAGTTGCACTTGTGACAATACTGTAAATGATTTTCACACTATAAAAGATGTACAATTTTAATAACTCATTAGTTCTCCCAAATTGAAATCTTTGTTTTATTTTGAAGTAGACCAAGCTCAAAACTTGATTCAGTGTCTGGAAAATAGTTCATTTAGCAGAATAAATACTGACAGAATGGAGCTTTCCCTGAGGAATATGGTTTATAAACCCTGCAATTAAAGGGAGATTAAACATTTTGAGATGGTAAAATAAAATGATAAATTGTATATTTAAAAGAAACTCTGCAATATACTTTAATTATTTATATTGTCCCCTTTTCCTGTAATTCCATTCTGAAATTGTGAGCATTTCAGTTCCTGTTAGAAATGGAAGTGCAGAATACTGTTGTATTCCACACAGGCATTGGGTGCACACTGTAGTGACCTATTTATAACTGTCCCTAATTGGCCACAGCAAAGAAGGTAACCTAAGTTACAAGATGGCAGCTCCCATTGTTTTATAGACACTAAAACGTTACACTTATTTTTCAAAAAATTTAAACTAAAGAAACTTTAAAAAATACATTTACATGTTATTCTCAGACAAATCTTTGAATGCATCATTCTATCTAGCATTTATTTAGTGTTTAATGTCCCTTTAAAGGGATATAAACGTGCAAAACAGAAATACTGTGTGTACAGTTAGAGCATTTTTAATCCTGCACTATTTTTTTGCATAAAAGCCTCGTAATAAAAAAACTGAAGTTTTTTAATAGATTATGCCAGACATCATGAAATTTGCTTTTTTCTCTTGGTATTCTTAGGTTAAACTAAACATAGGTAGGCTCATATGCTAATTTCTAAGCCTTTGAGGGCTGCCTCTTATCACATGCTTTTTAAATCTCTTTTCAACACAAAGAGACAGAAAGTACACGTGGGCCATATAGATAACACTGTGTTCAGGCACAGGGGGTTACTTAAGATTTAGCACAAAACAATGCTAAATGCAAGACAATAGATAATAAATAAAAATAAATATAAATAAATAAACAGTCACAGTCATATGATCAGGGGGTTGGAAAGAGGTTCCTAGATACAAGGTAATCACAGAGGTAAAAAGTGTATTAATATAACTGTGTTGGTTATGCAAAACTGGGGGATGGGTAATAAAGGGATTATCTGTCTTTTAAAACAATAACAATTCTATGGTAAACTGTCTCTTTAACACAGCTTGGCCTTGAGGCCAAAAACTTTCAGGATGGGTGGGTATACCACAGGCTAAATAAACCATTGCAAATGCCAATATAAGTGTAATGGAAATACTTGTAAACAATTTATTATACTCCAACAGGTAAAGTGGATAACTGGTAACAAATTAAAGGGGAGACATGTTTTGAGTAAACTGTCCCTTTAAGCTATCAGCAGCAGCTTAAGTTAAATCATCATAATATGTATACATTTTAAAAGGACGTTATTACATAGTATATAAATGCTGGTTATAGTGGTGTATTCAAAGCAAAAATTAAAGGGACATAAAGCTGAAAAATGTATTTCATGATTCAGATGAGCAGCGCCTTGAGACCCTTACGAGTGATTAGCCGCGCTTTACAAGTACCCAATACATACATACATACATATAGAGTATAAGATTTAAAAAAGAAAAAAAAAAAAACAGAATTTATGCTTACCTGATAAATTACTTTCTCCAACGGTGTGTCCGGTCCACGGCGTCATCCTTACTTGTGGGATATCTCCTCCCCAACAGGAAATGGCAAAGAGTCCCAGCAAAGCTGGCCACACAGTCCCCCCCCAGGCTCCGCCCACCCCAGTCATTCGACCGACGGACAGGAGGAAATATATATAGGAGAAACCATATGGTACCGTGGTGACTGTAGTTAGAGAAAATAATTCATCAGACCTGATTAAAAAACCAGGGCGGGCCATGGACCGGACACACCGTTGGAGAAAGTAATTTATCAGGTAAGCATAAATTCTGTTTTCTCCAACATTGGTGTGTCCGGTCCACGGCGTCATCCTTACTTGTGGGAACCAATACCAAAGCTTTAGGACACGGATGAAGGGAGGGAGCAAATCAGGTTACCTAAACGGAAGGCACCACAGCTTGCAAAAACTTTCTCCCAAAAATAGCCTCCGAAGAAGCAAAAGTATCAAATTTGTAAAATTTGGCAAAAGTGTGCAGTGAAGACCAAGTCGCTGCCTTACATATCTGGTCAACAGAAGCCTCGTTCTTGAAGGCCCATGTGGAAGCCACAGCTCTAGTGGAGTGAGCTGTGATTCTTTCAGGAGGCTGCCGTCCGGCAGTCTCATAAGCCAATCGGATGATGCTTTTAAGCCAAAAGGAAAGAGAGGTAGAAGTTGATTTTTGACCTCTCCTTTTACCAGAATAAACAACAAACAAGGAAGAAGTTTGTCTGAAATCTTTTGTAGCCTCTAAATAGAATTTTAGAGCACGGACTACGTCCAAATTGTGTAACAAACGTTCCTTCTTTGAAACTGGATTCGGACATAAAGAAGGAACAACTATCTCCTGATTAATATTTTTGTTAGAAACAACCTTAGGAAGAAAACCAGGCTTAGTACGCAAAACCACCTTATCTGCATGGAACACCAGATAGGGCGGAGAACACTGCAGAGCAGATAACTCTGAAACTCTTCTAGCAGAAGAAATTGCAACCAAAAACAAAACTTTCCAAGATAGTAACTTAATATCTATGGAATGTAAAGGTTCAAACGGAACCCCTTGAAGAACTGAAAGAACTAGATTTAGACTCCAGGGAGGAGTCAAAGGTCTGTAAACAGGCTTGATCCTAACCAGAGCCTGAACAAATGCTTGAACATCTGGCACAGTTGCCAGTCTTTTGTGTAGTAAGACAGATAAAGCAGAGATCTGTCCCTTTAGAGAACTTGCAGATAATCCTTTCTCCAAACCGTCTTGTAGAAAGGAGAGAATCTTAGGAATTTTTATCTTATTCCATGGGAATCCTTTGGATTCACACCAACAGATATATCTTTTCCATATTTTATGGTAAATCTTTCCAGTTACCGGTTTTCTGGCCTGAACCAGAGTATCTATCACAGAATCTGAAAACCCACGCTTCGATAGAATCAAGCGTTCAATCTCCAAGCCGTCAGCTGGAGGGAGACCAGATTTGGATGTTCGAATGGACCCTGAAAAAGAAGGTCCTGTCTCAAAGGTAGCTTCCATGGTGGAACCGATGACATATTCACCAGGTCTGCATACCAAGTCCTGCGTGGCCACGCAGGAGCTATCAAGATCACAGAGGCCCTCTCCTGATTGATCCTGGCTACCAGCCTGGGAATGAGAGGAAACGGTGGAAATACATAAGCTAGGTTGAAGGTCCAAGGTGCTACTAGTGCATCTACTAGAGTCGCCTTGGGATCCCTGGATCTGGACCCGTAGCAAGGAACCTTGAAGTTCTGACGAGACGCCATCAGATCCATGTCTGGAATGCCCCATAATTGGGTTATTTGGGCAAAGATCTCCGGGTGGAGTTCCCACTCCCCCGGATGGAATGTCTGACGACTCAGAAAATCCGCCTCCCAGTTTTCCACACCTGGGATGTGGATCGCAGACAGGTGGCAGGAGTGATCCTCCCATTGAATTATTTTGGTCACTTCTTTCATCGCCAGGGAACTCCTTGTTCCCTCCTGATGATTGATATACGCAACGGTCGTCATGTTGTCTGATTGGAACCTTATGAATCTGGCCTCTGCTAGTTGAGGCCAAGCCCTGAGAGCATTGAATATCGCTCTCAGTTCCAGAATGTTTATCGGGAGAAGAGACTCTTCCCGAGACCATAGACCCTGAGCTTTCAGGGATTCCCAGACCGCGCCCCAGTCTTCTGATCTACTTGAATCATTGGAGACAAGTCTGTATAATCCCCATTCCACTGTTTGAGCATGCACAGTTGTAATGGTCTTAGATGAATTCGTGCAAAAGGAACTATGTCCATTGCTGCAACCATCAACCCTACTACTTCCATGCACTGCGCTTTGGAAGGACGAGGAACAGAATGAAGAGCTTGACAAGAGCTTAGAAGTTTTGATTTTCTGACCTCTCTCAGAAAAATCCTCATTTCTAAGGAATCTATTATTGTTCCCAAGAAGGGAACTCTTGTCGACGGAGACAGAGAACTTTTTTCTATGTTCACCTTCCATCCGTGTGATCTGAGAAAGGCCAGAACGATGTCTGTATGAGCCTTTGCTTTTGACAGGGACGACGCTTGTATTAGAATGTCGTCCAAGTAAGGTACTACTGCAATGCCCCTCGGTCTTAGAACCGCTAGAAGGGACCCTAGCACCTTTGTGAAAATCCTTGGAGCAGTGGCTAACCCGAATGGGAGGGCCACAAACTGGTAATGCTTGTCCAGAAAAGCGAACCTTAGGAACTGATGATGTTCTTTGTGGATAGGAATATGTAGGTACGCATCCTTTAGATCCACGGTAGTCATAAATTGACTTTCCTGGATAGTGGGTAGAATCGTTCGAATGGTTTCCATCTTGAACGATGGTACCCTGAGAAATTTGTTTAGGATCTTCAAATCCAAAATTGGTCTGAAAGTTCCCTCTTTTTTGGGAACTACGAACAGATTGGAATAAAATCCCATTCCTTGTTCCTTTATTGGAACTGGGTGTATCACTCCCATCTTTAACAGGTCTTCTACACAATGTAAGAATGCCTGTCTCTTTATTTGGTTTGAGAATAAGTGAGACATGTGGAACCTTCCCCTTGGGGGTAGTTCCTTGAATTCCAGGAGATATCCTTGAGAAACTATTTCTAGCGCCCAGGGATCCTGAACATCTCTTGCCCAAGCCTGAGCAAAGAGAGAGAGTCTGCCCCCCACTAGATCCGGTCCCGGATCGGGGGCTACTCCTTCATGCTGTTTTGTTAGCAGCGGCAGGCTTCTTGGCCTGATTACCCTTGTTCCAGCCTTGCATCGGTTTCCAGGCTGGTTTGGGTTGTGAGGCATTACCCTCTTGCTTAGAGGATGCAGAATTAGAGGCCGGTCCGTTCCTGAAATTGCGAAAGGAACGAAAATTAGACTTATTTTTAGCCTTGAAAGACCTATCTTGTGGAAGGGCGTGGCCCTTTCCCCCAGTGATGTCTGAAATAATCTCTTTCAATTCTGGTCCAAATAGAGTTTTACCTTTGAAAGGGATGTTAAGCAATTTTGTCTTGGATGACACATCCGCTGACCAAGACTTTAGCCAAAGCGCTCTGCGCGCCACGATAGCAAACCCTGAATTTTTCGCCGCTAATCTAGCTAATTGCAAAGCGGCCTCTAAAATAAAAGAATTAGCCAACTTAAGTGCGTGAACTCTGTCCATAACCTCCTCATATGGAGTCTCTCTACTGAGCGACTTTTCTAGTTCCTCGAACCAGAACCACGCTGCTGTAGTGACAGGAACAATGCACGAAATGGGTTGTAGAAGGTAACCTTGCTGTACAAAAATCTTTTTAAGCAAACCTTCCAATTTTTTATCCATAGGATCTTTGAAAGCACAACTATCTTCGATAGGAATAGTAGTGCGTTTGTTTAGAGTAGAAACTGCCCCCTCGACCTTAGGGACTGTCTGCCATAAGTCCTTTCTGGGGTCGACCATAGGAAATAATTTCTTAAATATAGGGGGGGGAACAAAAGGTATGCCGGGCTTTTCCCACTCCTTATTTACTATGTCCGCCACCCGCTTGGGTATAGGAAAAGCGTCGGGGTGCACCGGAACCTCTAGGAACTTGTCCATCTTACATAATTTCTCTGGAATGACCAAGTTGTCACAATCATCCAGAGTAGATAACACCTCCTTAAGCAGTGCGCGGAGATGTTCTAATTTAAATTTAAATGTCACAACATCAGGTTCAGCTTGTTGAGAAATTTTTCCTGAATCTGAAATTTCTCCATCTGACAAAACCTCCCTCATGGCCCCTTCAGATTGGTGTGAGGATATGACAGAACAATTATCATCAGCGCCCTCCTGCTCTTCAGTGTTTAAAACAGAGCAATCGCGCTTTCTCTGATAAGTAGGCATTTTGGATAAAATATTTGCTATGGAGTTATCCATTACAGCCGTTAATTGTTGCATGGTAATAAGTATTGGCGCACTAGATGTACTAGGGGCCTCCTGCGTGGGCAAAACTGGTGTAGACACAGTAGGAGATGATGTAGTATCATGTTTACTCCCCTCATCTGAGGAATCATCTTGGGCAATTTCATTATCTGTGGCAGTACTGTCCTTACTTTGTTTGGACGATATGGCACAATTATCACATAAATTTAAATGGGGAGACACATTGGCTTTCATACATATAGAACATAGCTTATCTGAAGGTACAGACATGTTAAACAGGCTTAAACTTGTCAACAAAGCACAAAAAAAAAAAAAACGTTTTAAAACAAAACCGTTACTGTCTCTTTAAATTTTAAACAGAAAACACTTTATTACTGAATATGTGAAAAAGTATGAAGGAATTGTTCAAAAATTACCAAAATTTCACCACAGTGTCTTAAAGCATTAATAGTATTGCACACCAAATTTCAGAGCTTTAACCCTTAAAATAACGGAACCGGAGCCGTTTATAAATTTAACCCCTATACAGTCCCAGCTATAGTCTTTGCTGAGACCCAACCAAGCCCAGAGGGGAATACGATACCAATAGACGCCTTCTAGAAGCTTTTCCAGCAATTTTTAGATCCTCACACATGCATCTGCATGCCCTGCTCTCAAAAAACAACTGTGCAGTAATGGCGCGAAAATGAGGCTCAGTCTACAACTTGGAAGGCCCCCTGACTGGAAAAAGGTGTCTAACACAGTGCCTGCCGTTTAATAAACGTTCCCCAAGTTTATAAATGCAAATTGTCAGCATAAATATGAATAAAATGCCCAAATAAAGCAATCGATTTAGCCCATAAAAATGTCTACCAGTTTTTTAGCCCATAATAAGCCCTTTATTCTGTTTGTTTGACTAAGAAAATGGCTTACCGGTCCCCATGAGGGGAAATGACAGCCTTCCAGCATTACATCGTCTTGTTAGAAATATGGCTAGTCATATCTTAAGCAGAAAAGTCTGCTAACTGCTTCCCCCAACTGAAGTTACTTCATCTCAACAGTCCTATGTGGAAACAGCAATCGATTTTAGTTACTGTCTGCTAAAATCATCTTCCTCTCACAAACAGAAATCTTCATCCTTTTCTGTTTCAGAGTAAATAGTACATACCAGCACTATTTTAAAATAACAAACACTTGATAGAAGAATAAAAACTACATTTAAACACCAAAAAACTCTTAACCATCTCTGTGGAGATGTTGCCTGTGCAACGGCAAAGAGAATGACTGGGGTGGGCGGAGCCTGGGGGGGACTGTGTGGCCAGCTTTGCTGGGACTCTTTGCCATTTCCTGTTGGGGAGGAGATATCCCACAAGTAAGGATGACGCCGTGGACCGGACACACCAATGTTGGAGAAATCTGATTTACTTCTATTACATTTACTTTGTTCTCCTTGTATCCTTTGTTGAAAAAGCAGGTAGGAAGGTTCACCAGACTTGAGAAATAAATGGCAGCAGCGTTATAACTCTGTTATACATTTGGAAGAACAGTAGGTGGCAGCAGTGTTTCCTGTCCTGTACTGCTCTGGAAATATGCACACTACGAGGTATATTTATCATAGTGCAAGCGAACATGATACAATGTAGTGTATCATGTCCACTGCACATCGATAAATCGCATATGCTGTCGGCATTTATCATTGCGCCCGCAGTTCTAGTAAATTGCTGGTGCAATGCCGCCCCCTGCAGATTCACGGCCAATCGGCCGCTAGCAAGGGGTGTCAATCAACCCAATCGTATTCAATAGGGTAGATTTCTGTCCGCTGCCTCAGAGCAGGCAGACAAGTTATGGAGCATACGGAGCTTGATAAATCGGCACCTACATCTCTAAATATCTCTTCAACAAAGAATACAATGAGATCAGATTTTATCATAGAGGCATATTGAAAACTTTGTTTTAAAACTGTATGCTCTGAATCATAAAAGAAAAAAATGGTTGTTTTCATGTCCCTGTAATTTGAGAATATGAAGATATGTTTTTCATTATTTAAGAAATACTTTTAGTATCTACTTTAATTGCTATAATGTAAAGGGGACCGCCATGTTTAAACCTATCTAATCTATCTGAGAACAATTAGGGATAGATAACATATACACACAATAGCCGAGTGTAGAATATTGCAATGTTAAGGTAACCATTTAACATGATGGTAAATCCTAGCATTTCTGAAACACTATGATTTACCAGTGCTACAAATAAAAGGGGTCTTTCAGTCATGAAGTATAAAATACTTCATGTTGAAAGTTCCTTTATTTGCCTGCAGCATATGCCGCACTGAGCGCCTCAGCAGAATGCTATTTTATCAATGAGGTGATGTTAGCCAATAGCAAGCTATGAATTTGCATAATGCCGATTGGCCCGCATTGCTATTGGCTAAGAGGTGGAAACGTCACCTCATTGAAAAAATAGTGTTCTGCTGTGGGAGGCCTGAGGTGCTCAGCGTGACATAAGATGCACAATCTCAAAGGGTAAGACAATCATTTGCAAGTACAAAGATTTCAATGCTGGTTTATTGATTAGTTTCAGTAGTATCACAGGAAGGGGATTTTCAATAAATTCAACAAAGAAAGTTACTAAAACTTTCCAGACTTCCCAGAGTTGTTAGCTATCATACCACGTAGCATAGGGGTAGAGCAATAGACTTAGATAGCAGTTATTTTGTGCATGATAGATATAAGATTTCAAGACATTAGGGCCAGATTGCAAGTGGCGTGCTAACAGTTTGCGCGCTACGGGTGTAGTGCTCGTATTACAAGGTTAAAGTAAACATGATCGCTTGAGCGCAATTGAAGTTAAAGCTTGTCGGGTTAGCAGAACCTGGGAGCTCTGGTTAACTTTTTTGCGAAACATGAGTCACAAAACAGATCAAAAATACATTTAAAAGTACAGTTACACTGATAACACTATAAAAATTATTTTTAAAAAATGCACAAAAAAGTTATGAGCTCAAAGATATGAGGTCTCGGGTGTTAGGGGGAAAAAATACAGACAAAGGGCTTGTGAAATATTCAAATTCAAATATTTAGAAAATTAAGGGCTGCATATAAATGTATGGGTATTAAATCACACAAATAATATATTTCCTAAAAACATCCAGAGTCAGATTTAGCTAACATTGCAGGATATACTATGTTTTCCACTCCAAAGAGCCTACCTAGGTATGCTTATCCACACAGGCTATCAAGAGAACAAAGTACATTTTAAAATAGAGGTAAAATGAAAAAACTATCAAAACTGCAAGTTCTATCTGAACCATAAAAGTTTAAATTTGACTTTCATGTTTTGCTAAGCATATAACTTACTGCTTTAATAGTGTGCCCTTACCCAGTAAAACTACATTTGTTAAAATGTAATCTTATCATATAAAATGTCAGCACGCCCTTATCAAGGTGATTGACCAATGTCAGCAATGCATACAGCTGTAATACTAAATTTGTTAAAATGTAACTTTATCCCATAAGTGTCCAAAACACATTAAAAAACTAACAATACACAATGAAGTGAAAAAGTACTTACCTGGTTGGTTGGCATCTTGTGCACGTACACCTTCCACATCTGGGCTTCCCTAGAGACTGCCCTTTCTAGAAGAAAGGACAGTCTCTGGCTCTCCAGGGGACCTGAGTACTTCATGGTACCCCTTGGATACGCCTGCCACCCAACCGGATACAGCTACCTGCAAAACAAAAACAATATGCACTGGTGAAAAAGGAACACAGATGTGGATATCCGACTATTTTTTTTTTTATTTCACTGGAAGCTGTAAATCGTAGATTTTATGCATGCACTTCTTTTCCATTCTCTGCTCACACTATTGGGTCTAAGCTTCTTCACTCCATTTAAGGTACAGTAAACCACAATTTTTTCTTTCATGATTTCGATAGAACATACAATTTTAAACAAGTTTCCAATTTACTTCTATTATCAAATTTGCTTCATTCTCTTAGTATCATTTGCTGAAGGAACAGTATTGCACTACTGGCATATAGATGAACAAATCTAGTTAGACAATCACAAGAGACAAACGTGTGTAGACAACAATCAGCAGCTAGCTCCCACTAGTGTAGGATATGTGCAGATTTTTTTCAACAAGGGAAATCAAGAGAACAAAGCACATTTTAAAATATAAGTGAATTGAAAAGTGTCTTAAAATTACATGCGCTATCTGAATCATGCAAGTTTAATTTTGACTTTCCTATTCCTTTAAATGAAATGGATACATACAATGTTTTAGCCCAATGCGTAATAATATCAACATAGGCTAAGAAATACGACACAAATCCGGTCCATTTAAAATTTTTACAATAAAGCCTTAAATACTTTTTATGTCATTTTAAAAAAAGGAAATTTATGCTTACCTGATAAATTGATTTCTTCTAAGATACGACGAGTCCACGGATTCATCCTTTACGTGTGGGGTATTGTCCTCCTGCTAACAGGAAGTGGCAAAGAGCACCACAGCAGAGCTGTCTATATAGCTCCTCCCTTGACTCCACCCCCCAGTCATTTGACCGAAGGTATAGGAAGAAGAAGGTGAAACAAAAAGGTGCAGAGGTGATTGAAGTTTAAAAAAAATATATATAATCTGTCTTAAATTGACAGGGCGGGCCGTGGACTCGTCGTATCTTAGAAGAAATCAATTTATCAGGTAAGCATAAATTTCCTTTTCTTCTATAAGATACGACGAGTCCACAGATTCATCCTTTACTTGTGGGATACAATACCAAAGCTACAGGACACGGATGAACGGGAGGGACAACATAGATACCTAAACAGAAGGCACCACTACTTGAAGAACTTTTCTCCCAAAAATAGCCTCAGAAGAAGCAAAAGTATCAAATTTGTAAAATTTAGAAAAAGTATGAGGGGAAGACCAAGTCGCATCCTTACAAATCTGTTCAACAGAAGCATCATTTTTAAAAGCCCATGTGGAAGCCACCGCTCTAGTAGAATGAGCTGTAATTTTTTCAGGAGGCTGCTGTCCAGCAGTCTCGTATGCCAAACGGATGATGCTTTTCAGCCAAAAAGA
This sequence comes from Bombina bombina, assembly GCF_027579735.1. Lineage (NCBI taxonomy): Eukaryota > Metazoa > Chordata > Amphibia > Anura > Bombinatoridae > Bombina > Bombina bombina. Next base: position 940,450,601 of record NC_069500.1, read on the forward strand.
AAGAGAGGTAGCCGTAGCTTTTTTACCTCTACGCTTTCCAGAATAGACAACAAACAGAGAAGATGTTTGACGGAAATCCTTGGTCGCTTGCAAGTAAAACTTCAAGGCAAGAACCACGTCCAAGTTATGTAACAGACGCTGCTTCTTAGAAGAAGGGTTAGGACACAGAGAAGGAACAACAATTTCCTGATTAATGCTTGTGTAAGATTGACAAAGCAGAAATCTGTCCCTTTAAGGAACTAGCTGATAACCCCTTTTCCAATCCTTCTTGGAGAAAGCACAAAATCCTAGGAATCCTGATCTTACTCCATGAGTAGCCTTTGGATTCGCACCAATAAAGATATTTACGCCATATCTTATGGTAAATTTTCCTAGTGTCAGGCTTTCAAACCTGAATCAAGGTATGAATGACAGACTCAGAGAATCCCCGCTTAGATAAAATCAAGCGTTCAATCTCCAGGCAGTCAGCTGCAGAGAAACTAGATTTGGATGATGGAACGGACCCTGAATGAGAAGGTCCTGTCTCAGTGGCAATTTCCACAGTGGCAGAGATGACATTTCCACAAGGTCTGCATACCAAGTCCTGCGTGGCCACGCAGGCGCTATCAATATTACCGAAGCCCTCTCCTGTCTGATTCTGGCAATCAGACGAGGTAGGAGAGGAAAAGGAGGAAACACATAAGCCAGGTTGAACGACCACGGTACTGCTAGAACATCTATCAGTACTGCTTGAGGATCCCTTGATCTGGACCCATAACAAGGAAGTTTGGCCATCTGACGAGATGCCATCAGATCCAATTCCGGTGTGCCCCATTGATGAATCAATTTTGCAAACACCTCCGGATGGAGCTCCCACTCCCCCGGATGAAAAGTCCGACGACTTAGAAAATCCGCTTCCCACTCCTGGGATATATATTGCTGATAGATGGCAAGAGTGAGTCTCTGCCCATTGAATTATTTTGGAAACCTCTATCATCGCTAGAGAACTCTTTGTTCCCCCTTGATGATTGATATATGCTACAGTCGTGATATTGTCCGACTGGAATCTTATGAATTTGGCCGAAGCCAGCTGAGGCCACGCTTGAAGCGCGTTGAATATCGCTCTCAGTTCCAGAATATTTATTGGTAGTAGTGACTCCTCCTGAGTCCACACACCCTGAGCCTTCAGGGAATTCCAGACTGCACCCCAGCCCAAGAGGCTGGCGTCTGTCGTCACTATGACCCATGCTGGCCTGTGGAAGCACATTCCCTGGGACAGATGATCCTGTGAAAACCACCAATGAAGAGAGTCTCTGGTCTCTAGATCCAGATCTATCCGCGGAAATAAATCTGCATAATCCCCATTCCACTGTTTGAACATGCACAACTGCAGTGGTCTGAGATGTAAGCGAGCTAACGGAACCATGTCCATTGCCGCTACCATTAGTCCAATTACCTCCATACACTGAGCCACTGATGGCCGAGGAATGGAATGAAGTGCTCGGCAAGTGGTTAAGATCTTTGATTTTCTGACCTCCGTCAGAAAAATTTTCATGTCTACCGAGTCTATCAGAGTTCCTAGAAATGGAACTCTCTTGTCAGAGGAACAAGTGAACTCTTTTTTATGTTCACCTTCCACCCGTGAGTCCTTAGAAAAGCCAACACGATGTCCGTGTGAGATTTGGCTAGATGATAAGTTGACGCCTGAATCAAAATATCGTCCAGATAGGGCGCCACTGCTATGCCCCGCGGACTTAGGACCGCCAGAAGGGACCCTAGCACCTTTGTGAAAATTCTGGGAGCTATGGCCAACCCAAAAGGAAGAGCCACAAACTGGTAATGTTTGTCCAGGAAGGCGAACCTGAGGAACTGGTGATGATCTTTGTGGATAGGAATGTGAAGATACACATCCTTCAAATCCACGGTAGTCATATATTGACCCTCCTGGATCATTGGTAAAATTGTTCGTATGGTCTCCATCTTAAACGATGGGACTCTGAGAAATTTGTTTAGAGTTTTGAGATCTAAAATCGGTCTGAACATTCCCTCTTTTTTGGGAACCACGAACAGATTGGAGTAAAACCCCTGCCCTTGTTCTAATTTTGGAACTGGGCAGATTACACCCATGGTATATAGCTCTTCTACACAGCGTAAGAACGCCTCTCTTTTTGACTGGTTTACAGACAAACGTGAAAGATGAAATCTCCCCCTTGGGAGAGAATCCATGAATTCTAGACGATACCCCTGGGTCACAATTGCTAATGCCCAGGAATCCTGAACGTCTCTTGCCCAAGCCTGAGCAAAGAGAGAAAGTCTGCCCCCTACTATATCCGGTCCCGGATCGGGGGCTGCCCCTTCATGCTGTTTTGGTAGCAGCCGCGGGCTTCTTGGCCTGTTTACCTTTATTCCAGGTCTGGTTAGGTCTCTAGACTGACTTGGATTGAGCAAAGTTCCCCTCCTGCTTGGAGGCGGATGAGGAAGTAGAGGGACCGCCGTTAAAGTTTCGAAAGGAACGAAAATGATTCTGTTTGGTCCTCATTTTAAAGGGAATAGCTAAAAGCTTGGATTTAGATGACACATCAGCAGACCATGACTTAAGCCATAACGCTCTACGCGCTAAAGTGGCAAAGCCTGCATTCTTACCTGCTAATTTAGCCATTTGGAAAGCTGCGTCTGTGATAAAAGAATGTGCTAGCTTGAGAGCCTTAATTCTATCCAAAACATCATCTAATGGGGTCTCAACCTTAAGAGACTCCTCTAGAGCCTCAAACCAAAAAGCTGCTGCAGTAGTTACTGGAACAATGCACGCTATAGGTTGCAGAAGAAAACCCTGATGAATAAACAACTTCTTTAGAAGCCCTTCTAATTTTTTATCCATAGGATCTTTGAAAGCACAACTGTCCTCAATAGGTATAGTTGTACGCTTAGCAAGGGTAGAAATAGTTCCCTCCACCTTAGGGACCGTCTGCCACGAATCTCGAATGGTGTCAGATATGGGAAACATTTTCTTAAAAGTAGGAGGGGGAGAGAACGGAATGCCTGGTCTATCCCATTCCTTAGTAACAATGTCCGAAATTCTTCTAGGGACTGGAAAAACATTAGTGTAAGTAGGGACCTCTAGATATTTATCCATTTTACACAGTTTCTCTGGCGGGATGACAATAGGGTCACAATCATCCAGAGTCGCTAAGACCTCCCTGAGTAACAAGCGGAGGTGTTCAAGCTTAAATTTAAAGGCCGTCACATCTGAGTCTGTTTGAGGGAACATCTTTCCTGAATCAGAAAGCTCTCCCTCAGACAGCAATTCCCCCACCCCCAAATCAGAACACTGTGAGGGTACATCGGAGATGGCCAATAAAGCATCAAAGGGCTCAGCATTTACTCTAATACCTGACCTGCTGCGCTTACCCTGTAAACCTGGCAGTTTAGATAATTCAGATTCAAAGAGTATTCCAGCCACCAAGTTTTCTTAAAAGACCTTTATTTCACATAGGGTCCCAAACAAACAGTTACAACGTTTCAAGCCACACCAGGCTCTTAATCATGTATAATTAGATACACAGGTGTATGCCTTATATACCCTTACCTATTATTCTACATCCTGTGTTAGAATCCAACTGCACAACAGTGCCATCTTGTGGATGCAATAATTCAATGCAACTCCAAATTCAACACAGGAGGTAAATAAACACATAGATAAAATCACTTAAAAAGACATATACAACCAAGTAAAAAATTAAAAAAGAGGAACAATGCATAGCAAAATTATTCCAATCAACTGATGTTATTTATGTTGTCAATAGAGAAAGGGATTTTTATCTTAATACATTATCACAGATTTTATCAGAGAAAAAGACTCCAGTCGAAATCTTTGTTCATACCCTTTGGCTTCATGCATTCTAGTTTATATACGTAGAACATCTCTCTCATTTTTAATAGTCGTTCCCTATCTCCACCCCTTCTAGGCCTATCTACTTGTTCAATAATTTGAAACCTAAGTTGGCTGATATTATGACCCATAGAGAGGAAGTGAGAGGAAACTGGCGCCTCTTTATTCTTGCATCTAATATTAGATTTGTGTTCAGTTATCCTCTCCCTTACCTCTCTACAGGTCTCGCCAATATAAATTTTATGATAAATATATCCCAACTTGCCAGCTAAGATTGCACCACAAGAAAAGGAATACTTAACCCTTAAGGACAAAAAACGTTATACCAAAAACGTTATAATTTAGCAAAAAAAAAAAAAAACCTGCACCTCGCCACAGCCCTGCTGTGGCGCCTACCTGCCCTCAGGGGTCTGCAAAATCGGATTAACCCTTCGATTAGGCCCAAACTTTCCTGAAAGGCCCACCGGAGCTGGAGCTTGCTGCTTGCATGGAGAATACAACTGCGCAACTGAGGCGCGAAAATAGGCCCTGCCCATCTACCTCAATGTCTCACAGCCTTAAACAATAACCGCACCAGAGCGGTCTAAAAAACCTAGCCATGTGTGTTTATATACCCAAGTCTAAATGAAGCCATGTGTATCCTCCATTGCCAAAATAAATGAAACGTTTGTCCACAAAAAACGTTATATTATCTCCCATCATAGAATCGTTTGCCCACAAACATCATGTTATCAGTGTCAACCATTTTTTACAGCCCAACATACAGGTCCAGTAATACCCTTCTCTATACATTAGGATTACTGCTTACCCCTTCCCTCATGGGGATACTGTCAGCCAATTCTGAAATAACACAGTCTCTCCAGAAAAAAATGCCTGAACAAACCTCAATGCTTGTAGCATGAAAAACGTTCCTCACACTGAAGTTTCTTAAGTACTCCTCAGCCATTCTGTGGGAACTACTCTGGATCTTAGTAACAACTGCTAAGATCATCAGTCTCCAGGCAGAAATCTTCATCTATCTGCTGCCTGGGAAAAAATAGCACTCACCGGTACCATTTAAAATAAAAAAAGTCTTGCTTCAAGAAAATAAAAACTAACATTTTATCACCTCTTTCACTTTACCCTTCCTATTACTTAGAGTAGGCAAAGAGAATGACTGGGGGGTGGAGTCAAGAGAGGAGCTATATAGACAGCTATCTTATAGAAGAAAAGGAAATTTATGCTTACCTGATAAATTGATTTCTTCTAAGATACGACGAGTCCACGGCCCGCCCTGTCAATTTAAGACAGATTATATATATTTTTTTTTTAAACTTCAATCACCTCTGCACCTTTTTGTTTCACCTTCTTCTTCCTATACCTTCGGTCAAATGACTGGGGGGTGGAGTCAAGGGAGGAGCTATATAGACAGCTCTGCTGTGGTGCTCTTTGCCACTTCCTGTTAGCAGGAGGACAATATCCCACAAGTAAAGGATGAATCCGTGGACTCGTCGTATCTTAGAAGAAATCAATTTATCAGGTAAGCATAAATTTCCTTTTTTTAAAATGACATAAAAAGTATTTAAGGCTTTATTGTAAAAATTTTAAATGGACCGGATTTGTGTCGTATTTCTTAGCCTATGTTGATATTATTACGCATTGGGCTAAAACATTGTATGTATCCATTTCATTTAAAGGAATAGGAAAGTCAAAATTAAACTTGCATGATTCAGATAGTTATGTCAATGTATTATTTCCTAAAATAAATCTCCCTTTACCATCACTTACCTTATGCATCATCCACCCTACTTGGCTGGTATTTTTTATTCTGTCAGAACCAGAGCGCTGCAGCCAATCATAAGTTGTAATGCTCTGCCTGTTGGAATGAGGCAGAGCATTGCGTTCTCTCAGCCACTGCACAACTGACCTGACTGTGTACAGATTGACTGAAGGCTGCGTGACTGTGCACCTTCAGTCTCAATAGAAGCAATAATTGCATCTTCTGATTGGCTGTATGCTCTCCTTCAGGAAGAGCAATAAAACTGTTTGCCTAGTAGGGAGGAGGCTACATACGGTAATATTCTATCAAAGTGATGGTAAATCCAAACGTTTTAAAAACACTAGGATTTACCATCACTAAAAATAAACTGGACTTTCAGTCATGAGTTTGTAAAAAAAAAAAAAAAAAAAGTGCTAAACTTACCCTGTCTGTGCTAGCGGCTGCTGGCTAAAGTCAGCGCCTCCGGCCGTCCACGGCACAGCACACTTTTCTCAATGAGATGACATCTCCACCTCTTAACCAATAGCCATGCTAGTATACAGAACACAGTCAGATGACTAGAACGACAATTGGTTTGGAGATTACTTTTATTTTTTACAGGACATGAAAGGTTTTTATTTAGACATTTTAATATGTCCACTTTTGTTTGTTTGATCTAAAAGATATATTTTAAAATTCATTCCTGTCCTGAATAAATACTGCTTTCTATCAGGCTTGGAGAGCCATGTCACACAACAATAGTGGTGTTGTTCTTATCAGCCAGGAGTATTAGTAGGAAGTGGACAACTGTGCACAAAGGCTATTTAAAAAGGGACAATAACCACCCTAAGATTTTTATATACAATGTTTAGTTATGCATATTCTGTAGAAAGGAAACAGAGGCGCCACAATGACCTAGTATCACCAAAACAAAGGGTAATATGAATGATGCAAGTAATGTACTCACAAGCGTGATGCACCCAATGGTGCTGATGGGGCAGGCTGGAACTTTACAGTAATCAAGCTCACTGTGTCCAACCGACTGTGATCCAAGGCCAAAAGCTCCTTAGAAAGTTCCCCCGAATACCTATGTAGGGATGAAGAGCAAAACAACCATAGCCCAGTACAGCAAATACAGGGACAAAAAGGTATGGAGTAATTGCACTTACAGAAAGGAAAGCACCTCCAGGTGTAATAAAGGCAAGCTGGAACTTCACAGCCAAAGATGAATAGCCTGAGGAAACAGCCCTACAGAGGCTGAGAAACGCGTTGCTTGTTTTAATAAATATAATGTATTTTATTTACACTTGCTGCTGTGGTGGAATCTGTTACATTCTTTTTGGAGAGATTGGAGCATATCCAGTCCTTTGCTGTGGAGATCAGTCAGCTGGGCGGCTGTGAAGTCCCAGTTTGCCTTTATTACACCTGGAGGTGCTTTCCTTTCTGTAAGTGCAATTACTCCATACCTTTTTGTCCCTGTATTTGCTGTACTGGGCTATGTTTTTTTTGCTCTTCATCCCTACATAGGTATTTGGGGCACTTTTTAAGGAGCTTTTTGCCTTGGATCACAGTCGGTTGGACACAGTGAGCTTGATTACTGTAAAGTTCCAGCCTGCCCCATCAGCACCATTGGGTGCATCACGCTTGTGAGTACATTACTTGCATCATTCATATTACCCTTTGTTTTAGTGGTACTAATCCATTATGGTGCCTCTGTTTCCTTTTTGCAGATCATCTTTCACCAGGATTTGATCGTCCTTTGACAGAGAGCTGCCTCATTTTGGATGATATGGACTTTGTTTGTTGTGTATTTGTTTTATTGATAGATGCTTTATTATTAGGTAGAAAGCGCCCCCTATGGGATAAATTGGTACTTTTATCTCATTTATAATCAGTTATGCATATTGCAACTGCTTTGCAATAGGTTCCTTATTTGTTTTGCTCCCTTTTTATGTAATTTAGCTCTGAAAATATAGTAAATTCTAATAGTCTGAACTTGAAATGTACCCTACTGACCTTTCAAGGCTTACTCTGGTAGATATATGCCCCTAATTGGCTTTAACTGATAACAAATAAAAATAAATTAATTTTATATTAAATTTATGACAGTGGTTAGGCTGGTAGTCTGCTGACTAAAGCCCAGATTGGCTCCTCTAAATAAGGCAAATGGTAGGTGAAGTTTGGCTATTTAAAAATAAATTGCAGAAAAAGGATGTTTGAAACATTAAGGGCTAGATAACAAGTGGAGCGCTATTTTAACATGCACCCGTAAATGGGCAAATTTGCCCGTTAACGGGCGCAGGTTAAATAACCATCCATCACAAGTGGCTGGTAAATGCTCCCATGAGCGCATTCCCCTTAGCGCAATTAACCAGAGGTTAGACCTCTGGTTTATGACAAAAATGTGCCCCATTGCCCCCCAAATAAAGTGGACAGTTCTTTGACAAAAATAAAAAATATGAGCACTTTTCTTTTTCTTTTTTTTAATAAAAAACTGCATGTTATAAGAGGTTAAATAAAGGTGAACTGCCTTTACATAGATGTGAATGGGGACTGTGTTTTTACTGTAAATATATATGTATATGCCTATTTACATATATATTTATGTGTTTATATGTGTATATACGCATATAAACACATAAATATATAAGCATATACATATATATTTTTTATTTTGCTGCACCCCCTGCACTGTGTCTAACGGCATGAGACCGAGGCCCCCATTGGAACCTATGGAAGTGCTCTTGTGATGCCGACAGATTTAACATTGCACAAGCATTTCTTGTGAAATGCTTGTGCAATGCCGTCCCCTGCACATTCACGGCTAATCGGCCACTAGCAAGGGGTGTCAATCATCCCTATCGGATCTGATTGCAGTCACAAGTTAACATGAAACCCAATTTTTTTATTTCACTATTCAGATAGAGGATACAATTTTAAACACATTTCTAATTTACTTTTATTATCTAATTTGTTTTATTCTCTTGGTATCATTTGTTGAAGGAGCAGCAAAGCACTAATGGTTTCTAACTGATCATATGGGTGAGCAAATCACAATCAATATATATATGCAGCTACCAATCAACAGCTAGAACCTAGGTTCTCTGCTGCTCTTGAACTTGCCTAGATAAACCTTTCAGCAAAGGATAACAAGAGAAGGAAGCAAATTAAATAATAGAAGTAAATTGTAAAGCTGTTTAAAATTGCATTCTCTATTTGAATCATGAAAGAACATTTTTGGGTTTCATGTCCCTTTAAGGAGCAGCAGTCTTATGACCGCTGCTTCTTAACTTATGTTTCCGGCGAGCCAGAAACTTTGGGCGGAGAAAGCAGCATCCGCTGCTTATTAAATCTCTCCCTTTGTATCTACTTCTGTTTTTGACAGATTTGTATCAGTGACACTGGACTCAAATGACACATGAAATTCATACAACTGTATTCGTTGTGTACTTCCTGCTAAAGTTTATTAGCGGTTAGGTACAAATACTAATGGTAAGCCGCATGAGCCCTGGCAGACCTCCCTCCATTTAATAGCTCATTGTCCTGAATGTCTGTGACTACCTCTGCCCCATCCACGGTACACTCTGCCCCACCAATGGCAGCTCAACCCCTACCACCACATTACCTGCCCACACATCCATGAGTTTCCTGACCTCCCCATCCCAGGAAAGCCTCCAGGAAAGGTAGGGAGGTAGGTAAACAGGAAGTACCTATCAGCCAATTAAATATTCACAAGCCATAGTGCATCATTGGTCTCTCTACTACCCCCTGTGGATACCTGTGGTATAGATATAATTGGTTGAATTAATTATTTTATGAAAATGAAAGAAGGTAGCACAATGCCCTGCTACATAAATGTACATGTTCTAAACTTCAGAACAAATTTCTTTTTATACAAAGGAAAATATTTGTAAAGTAATATTCTGTAAAGCCTGATACATGAAAGCTCTTAAAGGGACATAAAAGCCAAACATTTTCTTTCATGATTTAGAGTATACAATTTTAAACAGCTTTCCCAATTTCTTCTATTATTAAAATGTCTTTGTTTTTTGTTATCCTTTGTTGAAAAGCAGGAAGGTAAGTTTAGGCGTGTGCACGTGTCTGCAGTTCTATATGGCAGCAGTTTTTCAACAATGTTATATATGAGAAAGAGCACTAGATGGCAGCACTATTTCCTGTGTTTTGTAGGGTCCCCGGCATGTGTACACTACCTATTTAGACATCTCTTCAACAAAGAATAACAAGAGAACAAAGCAAATTTTATACTGGAAGTAAACTGGAAGCTTTTTAAAATTGTATTCTCTTCTATCTGAATCATTAAAGAAAAATAATTCATGTCCCTTTAAAAACAAAAACGCGTAGAGCGGAGCAAACTAAGTAAGTATTGTCCTGATGTTCTGGTCGCTATTGTGTCATGATTTATAATATAGTAAAGACAAGACGATGGTCCATTATTAGGTGTCCAAAGATTGGTGGATGTTACCCTCTCCCCCACCTTCCCCTTCCCCTGTTCCCCCACTAGCTCGAGCTAGTATGGTTTTATATAAAAAATGTTAATGCATATTGAAGTTTGATGTGTAACACCTGGAAATCTCTAAAAGGTTCTTAACCTTATGGCCTCTATTTAACAAAGTCTGGCGGACCTGATCCGCCAGACCTCGCTGAATACGGAGAGCAATACGCTCGCCGTATTCAGAATTGCACCAGCAGCTCACAAGAGCTGTTGGTGCAACGCCGCCCCCTGCAGACTCGCGGCCAATGGGCCGCCAGCAGGGAGGTGTCAATCAACCCAATCATACTCGATCGGGTTGAATTCCGGCGATGTCTGTCCGCCTGCTCAGAGCAGACGGACAGGGTTATGGAGCAGCGGTCTTTGTGACCACTGCTTCATAACTGCTGTTTCTGGCGAGTCTGCAGGCTCGCCAGAAACACGGGGCATCAAGCTCCATTCGGAGCTTGATAGATAGGCCCCTATGTCTTTTGACTCAGGGAATTATATTACACTCTGTGATGTATGTGATTTATGATGAATGTGATTTATAATGTATTTTTGTGCTTCAATAAAAAAAAAAAAACTTTAAACATAAAAACAAAAACACTGATATAATAATGCTAGTTTACTCTTGACAGTCATAAATAAATAAAATATGAAATGTGATACATAGACTGCAGCCTGTTGTTATGTATCTAAGTGCGAATCAGAAAATCACAAGATTGCTATGTGATTTCCGTCTCTCTGCAGCCGGGCAGTACTGATAAAAAATAAAAAAAGTGTAAATTTGTTTTGCACAAATATGCTGTATTACAACTGTTTCTTCAAATGGTTGTTTTATTTAAGTCCTAACTCGCCACAAAAACATATCAATATTAGACCTGTTTTACAAATGCAAGTAGATTACACTGTTCCTAGTTCATTAAAGGGACAGTCAACACTTCCGTTAACATTATTTGAGATAGAAATATAAGAACCGAAGATCCGCCTGCACTATACCCCTTCTGCCATGCCGCCCTGCTTCTGTAGTAATCACTTTCGCTAACTTGTCTAATAGCGGGTAAATATGGCAGCCGGACTCCCCCCACCGTTACGTAGCTGCCTTCTTCTTCAAATGATCATCAAATCACAATCCAGTCCTCGGACAGAAATTGCAAGCGAAAGACAAAACATTCTTGATAAAGGCACTCACAGTGCTGAAACGCGTAGATAGGAAGCTGTGGAGTCTGTTTACACTTTCCATTGTCACCCATCATCTATCGATAGTACCCAGGAAAGATCCAGGAAGATCAAGGTAACCATTGTCCATTCTTTCAACGGAACAGCCGAACGGCAACTAGAAAGGATTCAGTGCTGTCACAAGACAGTGAAGCAGCTGTGAGTACTTCCGCCACGCATTTACACACATACGCTGGCCGGGGAGCGCAGCTAATAAGCCTGTCATACAGCTGAAGATTCACATTGAACATTTTATAACTATCACATTGATAAAATATTCTTAAATAAGAAAATTTGTCACTTTCTTGCAAAGAAGCTAATTTAAAGAAATTCACGTATCTACTAGTTCACTTAACAAAGAACTATCTATCACTTGCACTTTAACACAGTACGGCAGAACAGCAGATTGCCCTGTCTTTCACTCACTTCAACTCACGGAGCTCAACTCAGTACACGCAATAGGAATTTGCCTACACACTTTCTACGGGACTATTTCATTCATTCACAAAGGATACCCTAACTCACCAGTTTTAAATCACATACGGACATTATCGGAGAAATTACAAGCCAATTATTTCAGTCTCATTTACTTACAGGAGGCTTAGTATTGCACCTTATCTAAGTGATATTATATCGCTGAACCGTCATAGTGAATTAATAGCGTTTGAATTGTAAATCTATGTTGCTAATTTTTCTTCATCATTTAATTTAGTTGTGGCCACAACTTACTATTGTTATTTATTATTGCTTTTTATTAAACTAGCTGATATTATATTGTATTATACATATTGAGATATTTTTATTTAAACTATTTTAGCTATTGTTGGTTCTCTCAGCTGTTTACACAGCGCCTCTCTTACACCCAAGTTTTTGTTGACCTAACCTATGAACCAATAAAACCTTTATGCTTATTAAGACCTGCGAGTGCCTCTTCTTTACTTGAGAAGGTTCTACCTATCTACCATAGAGTGCACCCAGGCATTACAAACTAACAGTGAGTGCTTGGATCCATCAACTAATATATATATATATATATATATATATATATATATATATATATATATATATATATATATATATATATATATATATACACACATACATACATATACATACAGTATAGACACATTATATATATATATATATATATATATATACATATACACACACACACACACACATTGGAGCCCTTTGCAGTCAAGTTGATGAAAACATGTAAAAGCATATTTATGCAGTATTCACGTTTAACCCATTAACAACCACAGCACTTTTCCATTTTCTGTCCGTTTGGGACCAAGGCTATTTTTACATTTTTGCGGTGTTTGTGTTTAGCTGTAATTTTCCTCTTACTCATTTACTGTACCCACACATATTATATACCGTTTTTCCCGCCATTAAATGGACTTTCTAAAGATACCATTATTTTCATCATATCTTATAAGTTACTATAAAATTTTTTTTATAAAATATGAGGAAAAAATGGGGGGAAAAAAAAACACATTTTCTAACTTTGACCCCCAAAATCTGTTACACATCTACAACCACCAAAAAACACCCATGCTAAATAGTTTCTAAATTTTGTCCTGAGTTTAGAAATACTCAATGTTTACATGTTCTTTGCTTTTTTTGCAAGTTATAGGGCAATAAATACAAGTAGCGCTAGTTACATTGGGACACTGATATCTTTCAGGAATCCCTGAATATCCCTTGACATGTATATATTTTTTTAGAAGACATCTTAAAGTATTGATCTAGGCCCATTTTGGTATATTTCATGCCACCATTTCACCGCCAAATGCGATCAAATAAAAAAAAATTGTTCACTTTTTCACAATTTTTTTTCACAAACTTTAGGTTTCTCACTGAGATTATTTACAAACAACTTGTGCAATTATGGCACAAATGGTTGTAAATGCTTTTCTAGGATCCCCTTTGTTCAGAAATAGCAGACATATATGGATTTGGCGTTGCTTTTTGGTAATTAGAAGGCCGCTAAATGCCACTGCGCACCACACGTGTATTATGCCCAGCAGTGAAGGGGTTAATTAAGGCCCATGTAGGGTTAATTTTAGCTTTAGTGTAGTGTAGTAGACAACCCCAAGTATTGATCTAGGCCCATTTTGGTATATTTCATGCCACCATTTCACCGCCAAATGCGATCAAATTGAAAAAAAAAAAACTTTACATTTTTCACAATTTTAGGTTTCTCACTGAAATTATTTACAAACAGCTTGTGCAATTATGGGACAAATGGTTTTAAATACTTCTCTGGGATCCCCTTTGTTCAGAAATAGCAGACATATATGGCTTTGGCGTTGCCTTTTGGTAATTAGAAGGCCGCTAAATGCCGCTGCGCATCACACGTGTATTATGGCTAGCAGTGAAGCAGTTAAAGTGAAGGTCAATTTTAACTAACTGCACAGCACCCATGTAAACATTATCAAATAACTATTAAAGTCGCTAACATATTTTTTTTAAAAAGTATATGAATTTATAGTAAAATATATATATATATAATACCGCCGTTTCTTATTTGTACTCCTCCCCCGCTCCACTTCCTTCTTTGCATCTAATGACGTAGCGAGCATATCAACAAGCTCACCGCGTCACTTCAAAGCTCGTGCACAACACCGGGTTCAGAATGCGCATGCGTATTTTAACCGCATTTGCGCATGCGTAGAAATTTTCAGTACGTAGCACTGTTAGATTGTATTTACACAAATGTAAACTTGGATCCATACTTTGGAACGCAATAGTGTAAATCGCTTTCTCTGTCTAATTCTAATTTTTCTCTGTCTAATGACTAAATCAATGTAACGAATGAAGACATACAGCGCAATACGCATGCGCATATCATGCACGAGCATGAAGACGATGACGATAGCCCCGGTTACACGCATGCGCAATAGTGATTGATGACGCGGGTAAAAAGGGGCAGGACGCCCCGGGGGAAGAAAAGTAATTGGCTCTAGGATGTAGAAAACCTGTCAATCAATTGAGGGAAAATATCGGGCGGACAATTACGGTAATACGGAGGGTAATTGTAAATTAAAAATTTAAATGACAAGAATATTTTTCAAGCTATTGATGAATGAACATCATACTGATTTCACATGTAAAGTCTCAAACTGTAAACAAGAGCGTTGGACTTGACCTTCACTTTAATTAGGTAGCTTGTAGGGAGCTTGCAGGGTTAATTTTAGCTTTAGTGTAGAGATAACTTTTTACTTTCAACTTGTAATATGAGTGCTACCCGATGGGCGCAAAAATCTTACTTCTAGCGGAGTTAGCGTGTGAGCGGGAGCGCAAAATACCGCTCCACTTGTAATCTGGCCCACAGTTTTTACATGGGTTGGCGCATTTCATTTAGAGACAAAAAAGTCAAAACTGAAATTCACACAAATATATTTTAGTGTAGGGTAGATGCATTTATGCAGTATGCATGTAATAAAAGTTAGCGTTGTTTCAGTCATAGCTTTAACCAAGCATGGAGCATATGTACATATGTCTTGCGCTTCTTCATTCAAACACTGCACCTGCTCAGAAGGAATATATTATATTGGTGATACTTTTTTTGCCTTTGGTGGTGAGTGTATGTCCCTAAGCAAGAGTATTGTCTGAATGGCGGTGTATGGTGCATATGTACATATGCTCCATGCACAATAATATCTATTACTGATAATAATGAAAACCTTATATAAAAAGCACTATCATTACATATGAATTGGCGAAAATGCTTCTTTTCAAAACTGAAAAACACTGAGGTGCACTTAAAAGGACAGTCAAAACCAAAATTGCTATTGTTTTAAAAGATAGATAACGCCTTTACTACCCATTCCCCAGCTTTGTACAACCAACATTATTATATTAATATACTTTATAACATTTAAACCTCTAAATTCCAGCCTCTTTCTAAGCCACTACATCTTATCACATGCTTTTTTATTTACTTTTCACAGCAGGAGACTACTAGTTCATGTGGGCCATATAGATAACAATGTGCATGACACTGCACTTATTGGCTACAATGCAAGTCAATAGATAATAAATAAATAAATAGCCCTGAGATAAGGGGGCTGTCAGAAGATGCTTAGATACAAGGTAATCACAGCTGTAAAAAGTATATTAATATAACAGTGTTGGTTATGCAAAACTGGGGAATGGGTAATAAAGGGATTATCTTTTTTTTTTTTTTTTTTTTTTTAACAACAAACATTTTGGAGTTGAATTACCCTTTAAGCTTTGTGTTTTAAGTCCCTGTATGTCTGTTCTGAAAATGTAGATCTTAATTGAATTTGTATGCTAGTTCTTCAATGCTGTGTCTAAAGCAGTGGAAAAATAATAAACACCTCCAATGAGATGCATCCTGTTATTCTACAAAGCCCTACAGATCCTCCAGCTAGAATAGCCTGATAGCCCCACAGAATAACAACTAAATTATAATGGATTCTCACTTCATGCTTAGTGAATCTAGGCTAGTGATGTTCTAAGGAACACCCTATATATTTCTGAATCATCTCATGCTTAATGAATCTAGGCTAGTGACGTTCTAAGGAAGACCCTATATATTTCTGAATCATCTCAATTTTCTGTAAAGTATTGTGTGGGTTTGTAGTTTAAGATATTACATGAAAAATATGATCCCTTGTTATAACATGTACATGGGTTAACAGTCTATAATACTGTACACTTTCTTGTCTCATACTCCATTTAAAAAGAGCACAAACACTATACACTGTACTGTACAAGTACACACCTAAACATAATAATAATAATAAGACAGTAAATGTAATCTAGCATCTAGAAGAGGGCATTTTAATAAGTATTAGGGGTTTTTTTTTGCCTTTTTATGTGAAAATTATTACTTTTAAAATATGAGCTACACTAATATTTGTATACTAAGATATGTAGAATAATAAATAGCTATTAGCCAAAAAGTCAAATTCTAATATAGTTAGCTCCCTGGTTTATAGGATTTTTCAATGCCTGCCTTAAAAAAACAATAAAGTCAAATGAACCTTTCATGATTCAGATATAACATGTAATTTTAAACAACTTTGAAATTTACTTCTGATATCAACACGAGAGCCCTATATGTGCAGCCAACAATGAGCAGCTAACTCCCAGTAGAGCAATTATGCTCCTGAGCTTACCTAGGTATGCTTTTCAACAAAGGATACCAAGAAAAAAAAGTATGGGCTTTCCAATTTCAGACTCCAGACATAAAGGGACAGTCAAAATTCTTATTAATGTTCCATTAATAAGAATGTTGACTGCCCTTTATGTATGGCAGTCTTTAGTGACACCACAGATAAAGATACTTTAAAGGGACATGAAATCCAAAAAAAATCTTTCATGATTCAGACAGAGAATACAATTTTAAAAATGTTTTCCTATTTACTTTGTTCTTTTGTTATTCTTTGTTGAAGAGATATCTAGATAGATAGCGTGCACATGTCTGGAGCACTTCATGACAGGAAATAGTGTTGCCATTTAGTGCTCTTGCTAATGAATAACTTTTTTTTAGCTTTTATTGAGGACAAATAGATTTACACACACTCATTTTCATTTTTTTTATTATATAGTGTGTTTATCCATAGTGTGATTTGTAGGAGACCTAGGGGCGGACATGATCCGCTGTAGCAGATCATGTCCACCGCACATCAATAGATGCAGACAGCATACGCTGTCGGAATTTATCATTGCACAAGCATTTCTTGTGAAATGCTTGTGCAATGCCGCCCCCTGCACATTCGCAGCCATTCGGCCGCTAGCAGAGGGTGTCAATCACCCCAATCGTATCCGATCGGGCTGATTGCTGTCCTCCGCCTCAGAGGTGGCGGACTAGTTAAGGAGCAGCAGTCTTATGACCGCTGCTTCTTAACTCCTGATTCGGGCGAGCCTAAAGGCTCGCACGGATTTAGAAACATACAGGCCTTGATAAATCGGCCCCCTAGTGTGACTTGACAGCTCTGCATTTGTTTATAGGGACATAAAACCCAAACATTTACTTTCATAATTAGATAGAGCCTACAATACTAAACAACTTTCCAATTTACTTCTATTATCAAGTTTTCTTGTTATCCTTTGTTGAAAAGCAGTAAGGTAAGTTTAGGCATGTGCATGTATCTACAGCACTATTTGGCAGCAGCTTGGCAACAATGTTATTCATTAAAGGCAAGGTGGTATATAGAGAAACCAACCAAAAGGAGGCGCAACAAATTGACAAATTTCTGATAATCTAAATTCTATGCTAAGAAATCTGCAAAAAGATTAAATTTGTCATTTGAAGGGTCATAATGTGTCATAACATTTTATTGCTGCACTGTTGCTTGCTTTAGCCTAATGTTAATACATGCAAAAGGGTTAAATACATAAAATAAGCTCCAGAGAAGCAATGCAATACTGGGAGATAGCTGAACACATCTGGTGAGTCAATGACAAGAGGCATACGTAGCCACCAATCACTGGCTAGCTCCCAGAAGTGCATTGCTGTTCCTGAGCCTATCTAGGTAAGCTGTTCAACAAAGTCCACCAAAAGAACAAAGAATATTTGATAACAGAAGTATATTAAAAGTCTCTTAGAACTGTATACTCTGTCTGAACCTGGAAAGTTTAATATTGGCCTTTATTTCCCTTTAATATAGTTCTTGAATACTAAAAACACTATAATATTAAAGAAATAACCTTAAAGGGATTTTCCAGCCAAAATTGGAAACCGCATGGGTGCATTTCGGTATTGAACAGAAGCAATTTTGTAATATACATGCATTAGCAAAAATGCTTCTAATAAAAGCTATAGCTGTTTCAAAAGTGTAATTAAGTATGCACCGTGCATCAGCATTTTAAACACAGGACTTGCTCAGAGAGCCTAAAGGTGCTTGTACCATACGGTAGAGACTCAATTTGTTCATTGCTGACATGATACAAACCCCAGTGATGATCTGAGCAGCTGCATTATTTAAAATGTGGGTGCGTTGACAATATCTAGATATGCTTTACATGTCCGTGCAGAAAAAAAAATGTTAGCACTAAAATAGTGATAAGTTTTACTAGAAGCATTTTTGCGAATACGTGTATATTGCAAATCTGTTTCTATTTAAAGATGTCATTAATCTATGTCCCTTTAACCCCTTGGCGACCGAGGACGTGTCAGGCACGTCCTACAAAGGGTGTCAGTTAATGACCAAGGACGTGCCTGGAACGTCCTCTGGGGTTTCAAGCTCTGGAAGCGATCCTGATCGCTTCCAGCAGCTTTTAGGGTATTGCAGCGATGTCTCAATATTGAGGCATCGTGCAATACCCTTTTTTAAGCAAACAGGTACAGAGAGAGCCACTCTGTGGCCCTCTCTGCATCGGCCAGCGATGGTGCCCATCATTGGTGGCGTAGGAGGGATATGAGGGAGGCGGGTGGGTGGCCCATCGCTGGAGAGGAGTTACAGATCCGGGAGTGAATGGCAGAAAGTGCGTGCGAGAGAGAGGAGGCCCGCTCCTGTTACCTATTTAAACAGCATGTTGATGGAGGGAGAAGGAAGAAGGGAGAGGGAGGGAGAAATAAGTGCTGGGGAAAGGGATCTGGGAGGGGGGGGGAGTATTGAGGGGGGCAGCTACACTACATAAAAATTGGGGTTTTATTATATTTATATATAAAAAAGGACAGCTGCCAGTACCCAAGATGGCAGCAAATAGGTAGAGGGGGGACGGTTAGAGAGCTGTTTGGGGGGGGGGGGGGATCAGGGAAGATGGGGGCTTAGGGTGGATCCTACACTGCAGAAAATATAATTTAAAAAAAAAAAAAAAAAAAACCTTTTATTTTAGTACTGGCAGACTTTCTGCCAGTACTTAAAATGGATAAAATGGCAGTGACAATTGTGGGGTGGGGGAGGGAAGGTGGCTGTTTGAGGGGGGTCGGATTTGTGTCAGGTGGGAGGATGATCTCTACACTAAAGCTAAAATTCACCCTACAAGCTACCTAATTAACCCCCTCACTGCTGGGCATAATACAAGTGTGGTGCACAGCGGCATTTAGCGGCCTTCTAATTACCAAAAAGTAATGCCAAAGCCATATGTCTGCTATTTCTGAACAAGTTGTGAAAAAGTTAACGATTTTTATTATTTGATGGCATTTGGCGGTGAAATGGTGGCATGAAATATACCAAAATGGGCCTAGATCAATACTTTGGGTTGTCTACTAAAAAATATATATATATACACATGTGAAGGGATATTCAGGGATTCCTGACAGATATCAGTGTCCCAATGTAACTAGCGCTAATTTTGAAAAAAAAAATGTTTTGTAAATAGTAAAGTGCTACTTGTATTTATTGCCCTATAACTTGCAAAAAAAGCAAAGAACATGTAAACATTGGGTATTTCTAAACTCAGGACAAAATTTAGAAACTATTTAGCATTGGTGTTTTTTGGTGGTTGTAGATGTGTAACAGATTTTGGGGGTCAAAGTTAGAAAAAGTGTGTTTTTTTCCATTTTTTTCCAACATATTTTATAAAAATAAATCATAGTAAATTATAAGATATGATGAAAATAATGGTATCTTTAGAAAGTCCATTTAATGGCGAGAAAAATGGTATATAATATGTGTGGTTACAGTAAATGAGAAAGAGGAAAATTACAGCTAAACACAAACACTGCAGAAAAATGTAAAAATAGCCCTGGTTCCAAACGGTAAGAAAATTAAAAAAGTGCTGTGGGTCACTAAGGGTTTAAAGGATAGGAAAGGCAAAATTAAACTTTCATGATATAGCATGTTATTTTAAGACACTTTTATATTCACTTATATTTTCAAATGTACTTTCTTCTCTTGGTATCCATTGTTGAAACATAACATATGCATAGCTTACACTAGTGATAGCTAGCTGGTGATTGGTGCCTGCAAACATTTGTCTATTGTGATTGGTATCTCTCAGTAGTGCATTGCTTCTCCTTTAGCAAAGGATATCCAGGGAATGAAGTAGATTCGATAATAGAAGTAAAATAGAAAGTTGTTTAAAATAGTTTATTTTATCTAAATACTGAAAGCAAAAAAAAATTGGGATTTTCTGCTCCACTGTATACTACTGGATTTTTTTTAACGGAATGTCCTATTATAGTGCCTAGCTTTCTAATTTGCAAGTAATCGTTGAGCAAATGATAATCACATGCCCCTCTAGAAACCAGGTTTTTGTACAGGTGTGGGGGGCTCTATCTAACCCACAGAGGTGGGCATGATACCCCATTTTGAAAACACCCTCAGTATTTTCTAACATAATAACTTTGCAATAATAAAATAACTGCACTTCCAAAAACCTGAGTGAAGATGGTGCAGCTGTTACAGGCAAAGCAAATAGCTAATTTAAAGGTCATATTATAAAACTATATTATTAAACACATAAATAGCATAACTACTGCATGATGTGTACAATTAATGAATGCACAGGTTAAAAATATGTCACAAATGACCCACACCCTGAATGCCCTGTCGTGAAATACAGCTTGTGAGCAAGTGAAAATGACTCTATAATGACCTATGTAATGCTGCTGTCAAGTAGATACAGAGTTAAGGGGGTGTGAGATGGTGTTTTTCAGATGACGTCACTTTATTTATGGGTTCTTATCTACTGAACCTTAGCCCTGAAACGGCAGGTCTGTCTATGGCTTCACAATCTATGTATGTAGCCCCCCCTTAAACTATAATGGAAAAAGACCTATAACCTTGAATACAAAGAAGAACATTAATACATGAAAAATAAATACGATATAATACATTTTACATATATTTTAGCAAAAAAAAATATAATAAATACTGGCATAAGCATTTTATTATTATAACGTAAAAGTATTAACATAGTAAACACGAATGTGATTATCATTTTAATGGGAACCATAGAAAACACACACATACATTAAAAAAATGGTGATCATTAATGCTATGATAGAGTCTATTTTATGTTATCGCATAAACTTACCTCCCCCGCAAAGCTGTAGGTTTCACTGTTGCATTTGGAGATTATCCGGTCCATTAAAACATAAAAATAAAAAATAATATATTTTATAAAATAGAACCCTCCATGTATTTATATGAATATTTGTCCTCCCTGTTCCAGGAGGCAGGAGGGGCTCATGATTCCAGCCTCTCCTAATAAGATTTTCTTGTTCTAATTGTGTAAATTCGTTTTAATTTTGGGGGAGGAGAGGAATGGAAGGTGAATAGGGGGAAATCAGAAGAATAAAGAAAAAAAAAGAGAAAAAGGAAGAGAGGACTACTTTACTTCCTAAGGGGGTGGGGAGGGAAAGAAGGGCCGGTAGAAGGAGGAGGAAGGATATATACAGTACCTCCTTCTTCAGCAGTTCAGTGCTAGTGCTGGAAAGGTTAAGGCAGTGCAGTTCTGTGCCAAGGGGTGGGGGCAGACAGACACAGACGTTCAGTTGTTTGTGTAGGTAGCCAATGTTGGAATTATTGTTAGTGAATACGATACCACTTCCAAAGAACAAACAGACGTTACAGTTAAGGTGTGTTTGAAAGAAGGCACTAGCTAGTAGCTAATCAGTTGAGTTAGTTGTAGCTGCTGTACTATTTTTAATATTATTATCATCACCGTAATAATTACAAGCATTATGATGTGTTAATCGTACAGTATTTTTTTAAAAGATGCTTAAATATACAAATACCAAATTGCTGAGCTATGTTTTCCTGTGCGCTGACTATGTAATTTTATTTTCCCCATATTTTTACGTTTATAAATTGTGTGTGTGTATACATATGTATATATATATATACAGTATACAGTATGTGTGTGTATAAATATATATATGTAAAGGTTTAGTTTAGCGTCCCAAATTCGGAAGGTACCACATCCCGCCGTAGGGGGTGGGGATCATGGATAGGTTCCCAGCTGCGGTTGCGGAGCCCGGGAACGATATTGGAACAGATCGTTGCGGCACCCGGGAACGATATTGGCAAAGAGCAATCTGTTCCGATACCTGCCCCCAGCGCCGCAACGGTAAATGTGGAGTTGATTGCTTGTTTCCAATATCATTCCCGAGCGTTGCAACGCTCTGTTCCAATATCGTTCCCAGGCGCCACAATCGCCACTGGGATCCTACCAGTGCCCCCCCCCCCCCCACAGTGGGATGTGGTACTTTCCGAATTTGGGATGCTACACCAAAATGGGCCTCGATCAATACCTTGGGTTGTCTGTTTAAAAAAACTATATAGTTTTGATAGGTAAATAAATAAAAAAAACAAGGCTCTATTTCTGTTTAAATGGAGCGATAGCATAAACGCTAAAAATTCTACAGTATTTTGGGCAGGTTCTTTTCTGAAATTCCCGATAGCAAGGGGTTAAAAAAAACCTGCAAAATGTAAAGCTCCTGCAGTCTGTATATTAAACACGATACAGCTGTCAAAAATCCAGCAATGCCACTTATGTGTAAGTGTGCACTGCTTCTGTCATAGTGTGCAAAAATAACTAAATTCCAAGATGGAGGCACCCAGAATGAAGATGTTGAGCTTCACCGACTGTCAACTGCAATAGAATAAGAGAACGGTTTTAAAGACAGCTCCAGTGACAGGAGAAAATACAATAAAATGCTGCATAGTAACTATGAAACCAAAGAAGGGAACAGGAGCGCAAACGTGATTCAAGTGAGTTTATTAAAACCGCATATATTTATACTGTATATAGCGCAAGGAAAAATCTGCACTTACAAGATACAAAGTATAAACAGGCACATAAGGTAAAACAGACAAACAGGAACAAAATGTTTTGACCGGATACTTTCACCGAGACCCACCAGGTAACCTCTGGGCGCCAACACCTCTGGCCTGTTTCGAATGAGTATGATTGCGTGTCTCAATAACACACACAGATATATGGAACTTCAACCCTTTTCCCCCGTTTTGCGAACGGGCTTTCTCAAGAGGACAGGTACACCTTTGGGATTCTCTATTCATTTGCTGGTTGTGACAATACTCTAGTCGATTCAGGCTCCCTTTTACGGTGAGAGACGCTGTTTTATTCTGTTCACCTACCTCACTCAACTATTGGACTTATGTGGTGAATAATACACCGGACTTTATTAGCAGCTCCTTGTTATTTTTAGGAGCTTCAAATCACTGGTTTCTTTGTTATATTTGTATTTTTACACAATTTTCAATATTGCTATTTAGATTAGTATTTACAGTATATCATACATTCTGTTCAACACGTTTGTCAGGGGATCTTAGTTCAGAAAGTTCTTTTTTGGTTTTTGCATAGGAACTATGCTATTGCAGTTATGCCCTGAATTTTAGTGTCCCTTTAAGAATATAGGAGACCCACATAGGCAAAACTTGGTCTATCCGAGAGTTGCCTCTAAACTAGTATAGAAAAAATATGTAAATAAAGACTTTTTTTTATGGTTTGGTAATATTTAATTTGGGTAGACACTGTGGGGCCGATTTATAAAGAGTCGGACGGACATGATCCGCTGTAGCGATCATGTCTGCCCAACATCGCTGAATGCCGACAGCATACGTTGTCGGCATTTATCATTGCACAAGCAGTTCTGGTGAACTGCTTGTCAATGCCGCC
Source organism: Bombina bombina (assembly GCF_027579735.1). NCBI lineage: Eukaryota > Metazoa > Chordata > Amphibia > Anura > Bombinatoridae > Bombina > Bombina bombina. Next base: position 940,474,487 of record NC_069500.1, read on the forward strand.
CCCTGCAGATTCGCGGCCCATTGGCCGCTAGCAGGGGGTGTCAATCAACCCGATCGTATGTGATCTGGCTGATTGCTGTACGCCGCCTCAGAAGTGGCATACGAGTTAAGGAGCAGCGGTCTTAAGACCGCTGCTTCTTAACTCCTGTTTTCGACGAGCCTGAAAGCTCACGCGGAAACAGATGTATCTGGCCACATTCGGGGCATGATCAATCGGCCCCTATTACTTATGCAAAAAGATTTATTAAAGGTTTCTGAAACAAATCCTATATACTTCAATTGCAAACCTTGTACAGAAAAATCTCACTAAGCTTTTGCACTGGAGTAAAAAAAAAACTTGAAAGACACAGTCTATTTAAATCAGTGCACTGTTCACAACTAACTTCTTGGTTATGTTTATAAAGTTAAGCAAATTGTATGTTGTGAGGAATATAGTCTCACCTGGGAAAACATGCTTTGTATACTATATTGGTCATGGTACCATGTGTTCTGTTAATTATACTTGAATGGTTTAACATGAACAAGAAGTGTATACCATGTTATCTCCAAGCTCATCACATCCATCCCAACTGTTTCAGAACCAGCAGGACTGTCCTGATATCAGATTGAAACCATGTAGGCTAAAAGTGTTAATTTCAATGCCAATTTTTTATTTAGATTTAGCCACAGTCCTTTAAAGGATTACTTTCTGTTATAATTTTTAAGCTAAACAACTAACATATTAAAGTTAATAAACATTAATTAAAACCTACTGACCTATATTTTCTCCAAAACGAAGTTTCATAACGTTCTAAAAGTTATATCTTTTATTCGCCGATGATGTCACGTTATCCTGCCCACTATTTTCAGCACTGCATGTTCAAAATAATTAAACCAATTTTGAAACCTAGGTATTGTAAACGGATTGGTACAGAGCAAAGGATACCCACGGAGTGGGTTTGGAAAACAATTAAATTTGCAGACAAGATTTCTGATATACGGTAGAGATATGTTATTGAAATGCTATTGATAAAAAGCGTATTTGGGGTAGTTAGTTAGTAACAGGCATAGAAAATATTTACTTACAGTGGCCCTTTAACTATGTTGCACTTGAATTTTAGTCACATTTTTGTTTTCTCAACATTTTTACATTTAGTCTATTAAAAAAAAGTTGAATTAAACTAAAACTTTAATGCCCCATAAGCATTAAAGGGACAGTCAAGTCCAAAAAAACTTTCATGATTTAAATAGGGAATGTAATTTTAAACAACTTCCCAATCTACTTTTATCACCAATTTTGCTTTGTCCTCTTGGTATTCTTAGTTGAAAGCTAAACTTAGAAGGTTCATATGCTAATTTCTTAGACCTTGAAGACTGCATTTTGACCACTAGAGGGCATTAGTTCATGTTTTTTATATAAATAACATTGAGCTCATGCACGTGGAGTGACCTAGCAGTGAGCACTGATTGGCTAAATTCCAAGTCTGTCAAAAGAACTGAAATAAGGGGGCAGTCAGCAGAAGCTTAGATACAAGGTAATTACAGAGGTAAAACGTATATTAATATAACTGTGTTGGTTATGCAAAACTGGGGAATGGGTAATAAAGGAATTATCTTTCTTTTTAAACAACAAAAATTCTGGTGTTGACTGTCCCTTTAATCAATCAGAATGAACCAGCATTGCAAAATACATTCATGATTAGTTTTGATGACTGTAAAAATTGTGCTTGATCCACTCTTCATAGAGAGGCTGAAGCTCAGATTCTGTATTTATGTACACAGAAAATTGCCTGACCAAGCTTAAAGGGGCATGAAACACATTTTCTCTCATGATTCAGATAGAGCATGCAATTTTAAAGAACTTTTCAGTTTAATTCTATTATCAATTTGACTTCATTCTTGTGATATCCTGTGTTGAAGGAGCAGCAATGCAGAATGGGAGGGAGCTGAACACATTGATAAACCAATAAGAAAAAGCATGTATCTGCAGCCACCAATCAGCAGGTAACACCAAGCTCCTGAGCCTACCTAGGTATGCTTTTCAAACAAAGAGAACAAAGCAAATTAGATCATAGAAACACATTGGAACGTTTAAGATTATATGCTGTATCTGAATCATGAAAGAAACATTTTGGGTTTCATGTCCCTTTCAAATATTACACAGTGATTGCTTAGAGCAGTATGCAAAACCACTTACAGTTAGTCCTAATTAGCCATAATCAAGGGAGATATTATTGAGTTCCCTTTTAAAATGTATTTAAACAAGAATGCATTTATCAAATTTGAGACATATATTCACTATAACTTCCTGCTAAAATGATGTAACTATAGTTTTTTTGATTAGACTCTATCTAAAAAGGTTTGCAAATACACTATTAGTGGCATCATTTCACAGTGTCGGTTCTAATATTTAACTTATAACCTTCCTTTTATTTAACTCATAACAAACAAATAAACAGACAACATTTTGGGACAACAAGGCTTGGATTGCTTTTATTAAAACGATACAAAAACATCAGGCATAACTTTTTACTAAGTATTACTAATACTAATAACACATGCTAGATGGTCAGTGGCCCAGGTAAGCTGGAACACAACAGAGCCTAGCTACTATGGCCTCAGCATAGGAAACATTATTTCTGAGCTGTTTGGACAACTGCACATTTATGGAAAAATATTCCAAGGCTTGGTCCTGGGGACGAAACAACCACCTAGATGAGGTGTCAGACTCCAAACCATGTGGATCAGGAACAGTGAGTAATATAGCATACTAGAACCTGAGGAGACAAAATCTACCGTATTTGGACTTACCAAAATGGGTCAATTGACCTTTTGGAAGTTATTGACCAGATACCAGCATCTAGACATTGGCATTCAGCAGCTTCATTAGCTGCCGAATGGTTGAAGTAGGTGGCCACTCATTGACTTCAGCAGCAAAATCGCTACACTAAGGTCTGGATTTGCACAGATTTTGGTGTAGTGATCTTTCACAAGCATAAATCCAGCTCCGAAAAGGGACAAAGTCATTGAGCGGCCATCTACTTCTGCACTCTGCAGCTAACGAGACTACCGAATGCACATGACTCTACTACCATCCCTACAGAAGCTGTATACCGTCTGTCAACCACAGGGGAAGGAGGGAGGGCAGGGAAGCTTTTGATCCAGTGGTACAAAGAGGCTGAGGGATCAGTAAACACTTTATAAATGCAGTTAAAGGGACAGTACACTGTAAAATTGTTTTTCCATTAATGTATTTTAAATGACTTGTTATACCAAGTGCAGAGTATAAAATATTTGAGAAACTCCATTTTCATGCTTATTTATGTATATGAAGTAGCTGATTGTGTGCTTTGAAACCACAGCCTAATACAATGGGTTGAACTTAAAGGTGATATCAGATCTCATTATGTTCAAAGTTTGTGTAAACAGACTTGCTTCCTTATCTTTTATTTGGCTGGAACACCAAAGCTCAATACATAGAGAGAACAATGGAAAATTATCATTTTAATACTTAACTATCCTGCATCCCACTGAGAGTGTAATCTCTTCTGCTGGCTGTGTATACTTAGGCTATTCAATAGCCTATACTCCAGTATTAATTTGTTCAGTATAGGTGGCGATACCACAGGCTAAATCAGCTATTTCAAATGCTGAAATAGGAGTAAAGGAGCTACTTGTAACCAATTTAATACACTCTAGCAGGTTAAAAGGATCATTTGGAATAATTTAAAGGGGAGAACATTTTTGGGTGAACTGTCCCTTTAAGCAAAGGAAACCCAGGTCTATAGATGATATTCATTATAATCACTTATACTCAAGATTTTGAGATTTTGTTGAGTACTTTTGCCAGTTTACTAAGGTTCTTGCAGATTTTGTAAAGGGATTTTAATCCGTCATTTTGATGGGCAAAATATATAAAGAAATATATCTTGCAGGTAAAAGATTATTGATTAAACATGTATATGTGATATAGGCTTACTAAACATAGGAACATCAATAAAAAGTATATTTCAAAATATTTTCTTTTAGATAAAACAATGGCAATAATTACAGTATCTGCTTAAAGGGCCAGTAAACGTACCAAATAATGTTATATACAGTAATTCCACACATAGTGCAGAATTATATAACATTAGCTTAGCGCTAGCTTTATAAAACAAAGGGCTGCATAGATATTTACCTAAGAGAATTACTTTTACAGAACGCTGCTCCTTGCTCTACTGAGCGGGTCTGGTTTTTTTTTTCAGAAGCGCATCGTGGCATGCTGTCTACTCACAGCCATCCCTACCCCGCCATTAAACTTAATCTAGCTCGCTCCTGTTCTGGTCTATTAGCGCGAGCGAGCTAGATTGAGTTTAATGGCAGGGTCGGGCCGGCTGTGAATAGACAGCGTGCCACGATGCTCTTCAGAAAAAACAGACCCGCTCAGTAGAGCAAGGAGCGGCGTTCTGTAAAAGTTATTTTCCTAGGTAAATATCTATGCAGCCCTTTGTTTTATAAAGCTAGCGCTAAGCTAATGTTCTATAATTCTGCACTATATGCAGAATTATATAACATCATTTGGTACGTTTACTGGCCCTTTAAATGTAATTTCTAGAAGTGCATTTCAGCATTTGTTTACTGAATGAATGCTGAAAATGACCATGGTGTGCAGCATTTGGCTCTTTTCGGTGGCTGGTTACATTTGTAAAAAATCGCAACACACAAATATCTGGATTTGCACAAATGACGAAATCCACATGCCCAGTAATTTCTCTGAGAAAATATAATTCAAGATCATTACTTTCCTTTCTTTGGACTGGTATGGAATCATTTGCAGTTATAATTATTGTTTTTATTGTTTGTGAAAACTTTTCAGGGCTTTTAGCGTGGTGGCGTTGCCAGTGTTTTACGCAGCCTTTATAGTTAAGTAAATGTCCCAGATTCCAGAACATGTTTGTACTAATATCTTGTGGAAAACATTTGCCACAACATTGCGACTACTGGACAATTTAAAGAGATATGTGCCCGCCCTTTGTTACTGTCACTAGTTGCGAGTGAGTCCCTATTATAATTAGTGGAGCAGCAACTATTTCATAACTGCATACCTTGCAATATTTGCTAGATGACTTTTGGGAAGTGGGAGGTAAAAAGCTTGCAGCAATGGTCCAATGGTAATTTGTATGAAGGGCTACATACTGGATGGACAGGGTCACGGACAGAAGAGCAAGGTTACAGGTGGTATATGGGCACAGCTGGTCATTCCATGGACTTGTCTCTTCTGGTTTTGGGCGGGGCTTTGTTAGTCTTGGGCCACACCGTGTGCTTGGGCGAACCACTGATAATTTTTTGAAAAAGCTCTGGCAAAACAGCCGTCAGACATGTGGCTGCTGAGGTATGTCTGAATAATTTGTGTTCACTTTAATTTTGTTATACTTTGATCACCCTAGTGTCCATCCGGAGTAAGACTGTAGCCCTTGAACCTTTTTGTGATAATAACTGTCACCTAGATTACAAGTTTTGCATTAAAGGCTGTGCGGTACTAATGAGCAGTTTATGCTCTGCGCTCACTTACAGACAGCGCTGGTATTACAGGTTTTTACAAACCAGACAAGAAGTGAGCATTGAGCAAAATTTTGCTCATTACCGCACTCCAATACCAGCGCTGCTTACGTTAACGGTGAGCTGGTGTAACATGCTCGTGCACGATTTCCCCATAGGAATCAACAGGAATCAACAGGGAGAGCCGGGTGAAAAAAGTCTAACACCTGCAAAAAAGCAGCGTAAAACTCCTTAACGCAGCCCCATTGATTCCTATGGGGAAATAAAATTTACGTTTACACCTAACACCCTAACATGAACCCCGAGTCTAAACACCCCTAATCTTACACTTATTAACCCCTAATCTGCCGCCCCTGACATCGCCGACACCTACATTATATTATTAACCACTAATCTGCCGCTCCAGACACCGCCGCAACCAACATTAGGGCAATGCCCTGCAAAAGGGCCTTTTGCAGGGCATTGCCCTAAAGTAATCAGCTCTTTTACCCTTAAAAAAACTTAACACTAACCCCTTGAAGATCACCTTACCGGGAGAAGTCGTCATCCAACCGGGCCGAATTCCTCAACAAAGCCGGGGGAAGTCTTCACCCAAGCCGGGCGAAGTGGTCCTCCAGATGGGCATCTTCTATCTTCATCCATCCGGCGCGGAGCGGGTCCATCTTCAAGACCTCCAACGCGGAGCATCCTCTTCAATCGACGGCTAACACAGAATGAAGGTACCTTTAAGTGACGTCATCCAAGATGGCGTCCCTTCAATTCCGATTGGCTGATAGAATTCTATCAGCTAATCGGAATTAGGTCGAAAAAATCCTATTGGCTGATGCAATCAGCCAATAGAATGCAAGCTCAATCCTATTGGCTAATTGGATCAGCCAATAGGATTGAATTTCAATCCTATTGGCTGATTGCATCAGCCAATAGGATTTTTTCTACCTTAATTCCGATTGGCTGTTAGAATTCTATCAGCCAATCGGAATTGAAGGGACGCCATCTTGGATGACGTCACTTAAAGGTGCCTTCATTCTGTGTTAGCCGTCGATTGAAGAGGATGCTCCGCGTCGGATGTCTTGAAAATGGACCCGCTCCACGCCGGATGGATGAAGATAGAAGATGCCGTCTAGATGAAGACTTCTGCCCGTCTGGAGGACCACTTTGCCTGGCTTGGATGAAGACTTCTCCGGCTTCGTTGAGGACTTTGGCCCAGTTGGATGAAGACTTCTCCCGGTAAGGTGATCTTCAAGGGGTTAGTGTTTTTTTAAGGTGGTATTGGGTGGGTTTTAGAGTAGGGTTGGTTGTGTGGGTGGTGGGTTTTAATGTTGGGGGGATTTGAAATTTTTTTTACAGGTAAAAGAGCTGATTATTTTGGGGCAATGCCCCGCAAAAGGCCCTTTTAAGGGCTATTTGTAATTTAGTTTAGGGTAGGGCTTTTTTTATTTTGGGGGGGCTTTTTTATTTTGTTAGGGGGATTAGATTAGGTGTAATTAGTTTAAAAATATTGTAATTTGTTTATTATTTTCTGTAATTTAGTGTTTGTTTTTTTGTACTTTAATTTTATTCATTGTATTTAATTTAGGGAATTAATTTAATTATAGTGTAGTGTTAGGTGTAATTGTAACTTAGGTTAGGTTTTATTTTACAGGTACTTTTTGTGTTTATTTTAGCTAGGTAGTTATTAAATAGCTAATAACTATTCTACCTAGTTAAAATAAATACAAACTTGCCTGTAAAATAAAAATAAACCCAAAGCTAGCTACAATGTAACTATTAGTTATATTGTAGCTAGCTTAGGGTTTATTTTATAGGTAAGTATTTAGTTTTAAATAGGAATTATTTAGTTAATGATAGGAATTTTATTTAGATTTATTGTAATTATATTTAAGTTGGGGGGTTTAGGGGTTAATAACTTTAGTATAGTGGCGGCGATGTTAGGGATGGCAGATTAGGGGTTAATAATATTTAACTAATGTTTGCGAGGTGGGAGTGCAGCGGTTTAGGGGTTAATATATTTATTCTAGTGGCGGCTATGTCCGGTTCGGCAGATTAGGGGTTAAAAATTTAATTTTAGTGTTTGAGATGCGGGAGGGCCTCGGTTTAGGGTTTAATAGGTAGTTTATGGGTGTTAGTGTACTTTTTAGCACTTTAGTTAAGAGTTTTATGCTACGGCGTTGTACCATAAAACTCTTAACTACTGACTTTAAAATGCAGTACCAGTCTTGACAGGAGAGGGTGTACCGCTCACTTTTTGTCAGACTCGTAATACCGGCGCTATGCAAGTCCCATTGAAACAATAGGATACGCAATTTACGTAAGTGGATTTGCAGTATTTCCAAGTCTGGCCAAAAAAGTCAGCGGTACACCTGTACCTGCAAGACTCTTAATACCAGCGGGCGTTAAAAAGCAGCGTTAGGACCCGCCCAACGCTACTTTTTAAGTCTAACGCAAAACTCGTAATCTAGCCGTGTGGTAATTCATTCTGTTAAAGTATATATGTATTAAGCCCAACTATTACCCACATTTGTGGGGCTCACCTAATCATAGTGGTAATTACTACAGGGATCTTTTTTACTCGCAGAGTGTGCTACAATGAGCTTCTCAGTTGTAGGCCAGTTACCCAGTTGAAGTGGACTATTATGTTTGTACATTTTGAAATTTGATCCATTTGCATGGAATATTCATTGATATTCTCAGACACCCCAGCAGTCCTGATTTGTTTTTTTGTTCTATATACTTTATAAATGTTTTTAAGGAGGGCATGTGTATACACAATTTTAAAATCTGGGTGAATTAAAGTTACATTTTATTTTTTTCTCTTTTATTTTTTTGTCTCATCTACATGTACTATTTGCACTGCTATTTAGCGTTAACAAGTGTGTTTCTTTTTTCTTTTCTTTTTGATACCATTAACTTTATATGCGCCAGGCACCCCCCCCCCCCCCCACGTCTCATTTGCATTGTATGAATGAGACAATTTGGGCTGAATTAATACTGATATAGGACTATTTTCTTGTACTCAGGACCTCTTTTTTCTGTATTATTTAGTATAATCCAGCCTCTGACCTTACCGTACGTCACAAATATATATGATTTTATATATATATAGGTATATATATTTATAAATATCTGTTTAAAAATACTTAGAACATATCCCTCTATATGAAGAACATTGAAATGTGAAATATTTACAATAAAACAGTTAAACACTTTATTAAATATGAATATTGCAGATATATAATTTTTCATGTTTTCAGCTTGACTGCAAAGGGCTACAATTGACATATATATATGTATGCATATGTATTCATGTGTTTATATGTATATATGTCTGTAAATACATACCGTTTATACACACATATTAATACATATGTTCACACATATATACATATATATGTGTGTTATGTGTAAAGTTAGGTATTGGATAATCCTAGGTTTACCCGGGTAAAACGAACATTACCCAAGCGGCTGTGGGTAAAGCCTGATGTATGATCATAAATCAATTGAGGAGAAAATGGCTAATACAATATATTGCAGAAGCCATGCGATCCGTGGGTCAAGAGCCAGCTTGTGTCAACTTCTATATCTCTCCTCCAGTATCCGTGTAACGCTCCTGTGCTCCATGCTACTCCCAGTCTTTGGCCCTGGGTGATGACGTCCCAGTCAGATGACCCTCATGTGTCACAGCCCGTGTCCTGGGCTATAAATAACTGGGGAAATAATGATAATCCAAAAAAGAGAAAGGAGGTATCCAGCCAGGAATCCAATGAAACACAAAACAATTATTAAATCATTTAAAAGCAGCAGAGGTTAAAAAACACATCGAAAAAGTGGTGGCGGCATCCCGGGTCTAACGCGTTTCAGCTGAGAGCCGTACTCATAGACCTATGGTCTGCCGCTACCTAAGCACAAATATATACCATTCATAAACAGAATTTAATTAATAACATGTACCATCACTAATAAGTGTATATTTATTTACATCCAATTCATAGTTATACTATTGATATATAATAGTGATTTTCGTTGTTATATTATTCAGACTCGCTGCATATATCCAGAGTAATTGAGCAGAATCTATAAGAATCAATATTAGTTGATCCATATTCGTAAACTATATGTATACACTTTGTAAACTATGTGTATACACTTTGTATTATGTCTATATACTGAATGTCCCTGACTATCTTTAGACTGTGCATTATATATTCCAATATGATAGTATACATACTATGTATCACAATAATATTTACAGAATGTCTATAATAGAGTAAAAATATATAAATCCCAAGTGTGAGCTGATATGTAGATTAGACTTATGGTAACAAAAGCAACAGTTTATTGTGCTCTGTTTTACATCCAACGGTGTTTCAATGCCAAAAGTTAATCAGATCAAACTTGGAATTTAGGCCCTTCGGCATTCTAGTCTTCAAACGAAAGATCCAATACACTTCACTTTTACTTAGTTGTCTGTCTAAATCTCCACCTCTTTGATTCACACTAACCTTTTCTATAATCGTCCAACGAAATTAATCAACAAAAGAAAATCAAGAGAATTAAGTAATGTTTCTTCAAATAAGTAGATTTGAAAGTTAACATCATGCTCAGTGCAATCCATTTAAGATTAATTTTGAATTTATTTTTCTTTTAAAATGATGCTATATATATCAAACATGAAATGAGATATCATAACATCAACAATGTGATTAAAATCAAAATAAAACATTGTGTAACATCTAATTTTAAGTGCTCAAAAGGACACAAAGGGCTCCATGTACTAAGCTGTCTGCGAGGTCTTCGTCACTATTTCCGTCTAAATTTCTGCGTGCGGATCAATAACCGTATGTACTATCCCACGAATCCATTGAAAACCTTATATTAACAAACGTCGAGCGAACTTGTCCGCAAATCTTGAATTCTCGTCTTTTTTGTAGCTAGAAAATACTCGCTCGACATAAATCTCGCACAAAACAGTAATTACTAAACTATCTATTTATACGCTCGTGAATTTATCCGCACCTACCTCGTTAAAAATCCCTCGCCAGCTAATAGGTGGCGAGCACCATAATAAACAATAGGGTCTATCAGATCAACGCCTACAACTGATTTAAAAGAGGTGTACAATTGAATGGTTACTCACTTTTGATCCTGTTAGCCATTATGGAGACACTTCTTCAACTTTATATTAAGCTATATTAAGCTATACAAAAATCTAGCAGTAATCTGCATTGATTTAACGTAATCAAAATTGACGCACCAAAAAAATTGATTTGACAAAATATCTTTACAAGATAGATATTTGGATAAAACAACTCTAATGGATAATTACAATATGATCATCATTCAATTTAAATAATAGTAATTCGATAAATGTTTTACCTCTTAGGTCGCTATCACAATCATCTGTGATTCCGACGATTACTTCTGGGCCTAGACGCTGCACCAGTCTCTGCTCGTAATCATTAAGATCAGCGACATAAGCTGTTCCACCTCCGGTAGCACGAGTTGAATTTTTTTCTTTTGCCAATTTGGCTTTTGCAAATCATTTGATGTCGTTGTACCGTTTTTTGATTTGGTCAACGTCCTTTTCCCCAGGTCCCTGAGCACTGACAGCATCACTTATCCGGGTCCATATACTTTTTTTACGGATACTAGAAGTTTGCTTCGCACGGCAACCAAATAAATAGTCATACGAGTCTAGCACCATATCGACAAGAACCAGGTTCTGCTGATGTGAAAAGTGGGGATTCTTCTATTTGGACTGTGAATCAAATCGAGAAGTAGCCATACTTAATTTATCGATAAGAATAACAGTCAGTAAAGCTTCAAGGTCTTGAAATATGCAGTCTGAAAAACTTTATAAAATCGAGTTTATATAGTGCTGCAATATGTTCCCGCGACAAAGCTGACGTTTCTGACACCTTGCAGTCACGTGGGACAAACATGACTGACAGGTTGTAAGCGATTAATAGTACATTCGCAAATAGCGAGGCGTCATATGTATGAATCATTCGCCAGTGCTCGATGCGGATTAGACGCGCCTTTTTTTTGGATAGTTTTTAGTACATATGGCAGGCGGGCAACATCTCGCTAGCTGCGAGTTCAAGCGAGTCGAGAAGACACGTTGTCGGCGAAAAAATTGATGCTTTAGTACATGGAGCCCAAAGAAAAAATTGTAGAAGAGACTGCAATGTTTTTTTTTTCCAATTTACTTCTGTTATCAAATTAACTTTGTTCTTGGTATCCTTTGTTATACCTAGCGAATCTCAGGAGCAGCAATGAACTACTGGAAGCTTACTGGTGATTGGTGGTAGTTACACACATGTGCCTCTTGTTATTGGCTCACCAGATGTGTTCAGTTAGCACCCAGTAGCGCATTGCTGCTCTGGAACTGACGTTAAAGGAAAGTCTTCTCCAGAATTGTTATTGTTTAAAAAGGTAGATAATCCCTTTAATACCCATTACCCAACACAGTTATATAAATACACCTTTTACCTCTGTGATTACCTTGTATCTAAGCCTCTGCAGACTGCCCTTTTATTTCGGTTCTGACTCATAAATAACTCCACAGGAGTGAGCACAATGTAATCTATATGGCACACATGAACTAGCACTGTCTAGCAGTGAACATCTGTCAAAATGCACTGTGATAAGAGGCGGCCTTCAAGAGCTTAGAAATTAGCATATGAGCCTAATTAGGTTTAGCTTTCAACAAAGACTACCAAGAGAACAAAGCAAATTTGATGAAAACAGTAAATTGGAAAGATCTTTAAAATTGCATGCCCTATCTGAAGCTTGAAAGTTTAATTTTTGACTTGACAGTCCCTTTAACTATGGTCTCCATGTACAAAACAGAGAATGCTTCTAGGGGGCAGAGGTCATCCAACCCCTGCTTCTTACCCTCTCTGCCACCTCTGAGTTGGCAGATATGAATCAGAACAATCATGCGTGAGCAGGGGGTGGTGCTTGTGTAATAGCACATGAACCAAGAGATCAAGTATAGTTAAGCGCTAAGAGCGAAGGTTGAAGAGGAGATAGGTAATAATATAGGAAAATATATAATTGGCAAAGATGCAGTGAGTGTGGTCAAATAATTTTTTTTTTTTAAATATATGTATGATTATTGGTGCACAATATGTATACAAAAATATGCTAAGAAATGAAATAAAGTGGAGGATGCTAGTAGATACAATAAAAACAATTTATTAAAATATATCAAGCGAAGTGCAAATGCAACAAATTAGACAAATGTATCTAAAAGTATAGGGACGTCTCCCTTACTCGTTACTATTAGTAACACTCTTAAAATGTAAAATTCTTAAAAAAGTAAAGAAAGGAATTATTTCCGTATTCGATTACTTGCGTTTTTAGCAAACAGTGGGGCAATGTTGCCTGAGATGTCCAATATAGCAATGAGGTAACTGGTGGATATAAGGTCGAGTTGTTGGCTACTCGGCGTTACCAAATGCTAATGAGAGCGCCTTTTTTATGGTTCTTACGTTACCGTTGTGACGTCACTGATGTTGGTTGCGTGTAACGTTACTATAGTTACCCCTGTACAGCAAAAGATCGTGGAAGTCCTGGGGGGTATGTATAGTATTGGCGGTCAGAATTAATGGCTTTGATGTAAGGGTATGTGACCCTCAAGTAATGTGAACTGTGCGGTCGCAAATGTAGCGACTTAGGATACGACTGGTTGCCTTGGTAACTAATGGCAGCTGGTGAGTTCTTTTGTAAAGATAACTTGGCAGTCGTGTAAAAATGACTAGTTAGACTATTAAATCTTTGCGGTCGTTTAAAAACAGCTAAAAACGACTGAGTGTCTTTGTAGTGAAGAAACTTGGCGGTCGCTAAGTAGCGACTAAGGGATCCTTCTTCTTTGCGGTAGTTTGTAACGTCTTAGGTGTTCCTATGTGTTTGTGACCAGGCACAAAAAACATACAATAGAACGTCTTCCAGGGTGCAATATTGGGGTCCTTCTTCTTTGCGGTCGTTAGTAACGACTCAGGTGTTCCTAGGCACAAAAACATACAATACAAGTAAAAGTCTTCAAAGGTGCAATATTTGATAAATATTGATAGATTCAAATAAACAAAGGCTAACAGCAATTAGCACAGTGTCTCAGTCAACGCGTTTCGCCCGTGGGCTTTATCAAGACCGCAAAGATTTATTAGTCTAACTAGTCGTTTTTACACGACCGCCAAGTTATCTTTACGAAAGAACTCACCAGCTGTCATTAGTTACCAAGGCAACCAGTCGTATCCTAAGTCGCTACATTTGCGACCGCACAGTTCACATTACTTGAGGGTCACATACCCTTACATCAAAGCCATTAATTCTGACCGCCAATACTATACATACCCCCCCAGGACTTCCACAATCTTTTGCTGTACAGGGGTAACTATAGTAACGTTACACGCAACCAACATCAGTGACGTCACAACGGTAACGTAAGAACCATAAAAAAGGCGCTCTCATTAGCATTTGGTAACGCCGAGTAGCCAACAACTCGACCTTATATCCACCAGTTACCTCATTGCTATATTGGACATCTCAGGCAACATTGCCCCACTGTTTGCTAAAAACGCAAGTAATCGAATACGGAAATAATTCCTTTCTTTACTTTTTTAAGAATTTTACATTTTAAGAGTGTTACTAATAGTAACGAGTAAGGGAGACGTCCCTATACTTTTAGATACATTTGTCTAATTTGTTGCATTTGCACTTCGCTTGATATATTTTAATAAATTGTTTTTATTGTATCTACTAGCATCCTCCACTTTATTTCATTTCTTAAAATTTTATTTGACCACACTGCATCTTTGCCAATTATATATTTTCCTATATTATTACCTATCTCCTCTTCAACCTTCGCTCTTAGCGCTTAACTATACTTGATCTCTTTGTTCTAACTTTCTGTTTTTTCCTGGAGGGGAAATACATAGTTAAGCTAGGTTGTATTCTATAGCGCATATAATTTTATTTTCAATAGCACATGAAGGCAGCAGACGTACTCAGTGCCTGCCACCCGTTTTTGACAAAGCCATCCAGACAGGTTCCCAAGTCGGGAACTTTTTCTGCCAACAGCTTTGGACATGGGGACCTATGTTTTTAACCCCTTTGCATTGGTTAAGTTCATTTTTATGTTTGATTGCCAGTGCAGAGAGCAATTTCTAATGCATTAGAGCTTTTTCTTTTTGCACTTTTATGCCCCTTTAAAGTGACATAACTCACCTCTTGAAGTCTGTTCTGGAGAAGCAATGCACTATGGTTCAGAGCTAAACAAGGCTGCTGAGCCAATCGTGCATATTGTATGTGTATAGCTGCCAATCACCTGCGGTTTTCAAATCAGAATTGACAGTCTGGCACTGACTTTATGGGCAGTTATAGGAAAGAAAATGCACTCACACAGTATTTTCTTATTACATGTTAATGTCCCTTTAACAAATGTATCCTGTATTAATGATGATGCTAATATTGTAATCATTATTTTCTTATATTTTCTCTCTTGTATGTAGAAATCTCATGTGCTCATGTGTTGAGACAAAGGTTAGAGAGCTCTGTAATAGATAGTCACTCTGTGCAGTTCAGTTACCCTGATTAGTAGATTCTCATTCATCACTTCTAGCGCCAACTCACTGATAAAGAAGAGAATAGACAGTAGTACACTAGGAATCCAATAAGCTCTTATGTAAGACACATTTCTCCTATTCCGGGAAAGCATATGCACAAAAATGTGTTATCTTAAAATATGAACACCTAGATTTAGAGTTTGGCGTTAGCCGTCAAAAGCAGCGTTAAGGGGTCCTAACGCTGCTTTTTACCGCCCGCTGGTATTTAAAGTCAGGCAGGAAAGGGTCTAACGCTCACTTCCACACCGCAACTCCAGGCTACCGCAGATCCCCTTACGCCAATTGCGTATCCTATCTTTTCAATGGGATCTGCCTAACACCGGTATTTGGAGTCTTGGGAGAAGTGATCGGTAGAGCCTCTACCAACAAGACTCCTACTGCCAAAAAAAGTCAGTAGTTAAGAGCTTTATGGGCTAACGCATGAATATAAAGCTCTTAACTACTGTGCTACAAAGTACACTAACACCCATAAACTACCTATGTACCCCTAAACCGAGGCCCCCCCACATCGCCTCCACTATAATAAAAAAATTTAACCCCTAATCTGCCGACCGGACACCGCTGCCACCTACATTATACCTATAAACCCCCTAATCTGCTGCCCATAGCATCGCCGACCCCTATATTATATTCATTAACCCCTAATCTGCCCCCCCCAACATCGTCGCTACCTAACTACACTTATTAACCCCTAATCTGCCAACCGGACCTTGCCGCCACTATAATAAATGTATAAACCCCTAAACCGCCGTACTCCCGCCTTGCAAACACTAGAATAAATAGTATTAACCCCTAATCTGCCCTCCCTAACATCGCCGACACCTACCTACAATTATTAACCCCTAATTTCCCACCCGCACCGTCGCTGCTACTATAATAAAGTTATTAACCCCTAAACTTAACTCTAACCCTAACCCTAACACCCCCCTAACATAAATATAATTTAAGTGAAACGAAATAATATTCCTAA
Organism: Bombina bombina; assembly: GCF_027579735.1. Taxonomy (NCBI): domain Eukaryota; kingdom Metazoa; phylum Chordata; class Amphibia; order Anura; family Bombinatoridae; genus Bombina; species Bombina bombina. The sequence continues at coordinate 940,490,602 of NC_069500.1, forward strand.
AATTAACTAAATTAATCCTATTTAAAACTAAATACTTACCTATTAAATAAACCCTAATATAGCTACAATATAACTAATAATTACATTGTAGCTATTTTAGGATTTATATTTATTAAGGATATATATATATATATATATATATATATATATATATATATATATATTAGGGCTGTGCGATATGGGTGTAAAACAAATTGTGATTTAAACCCCCCAAAAACAATTGCGATTGAATCGCGATTTTAACATCAGCACCCCCTGTAACCCCATGAGCCCCCCTCTGTAACCTACATAAGCCCCATCATCTCCCACTGTAAACGCACAAAATTACCTGTAAAATAAATCCTAACCTAAGTTACAAATATACCTAACACTACACTATCATTAAATTAATTAAATAAATTACCTACAATTAGCTAAATTAAAATAGAATAAAATAATCTATTCTAAAATACAAAAACAAACAAACACTAAATTACAAAAAATAAAAAAGAATTACAAGAAGTTTAAACTAATTACACCTAATCTAAGCCCCCTAATAAAATAAAAAATCCCCCCCAAAAAAAAAATGCCCTACCCTATTCTAAACTACCAATATAATCAGCTCTGTTACCAGCCCTTAAAAGGGCTTTTTGCGGGGCATTGCCCCAAAGTAATCAGCTCTTTTACCTGAAAATAAAAATACAATACCCCCCCAACATTACAACCCACCACCCACATACCCCTACTCTAACCCACCCAAACCCCCCTTAAAAAAACCTATCGCTAACCCCCTGAAGATCATCCTACCTTGAGTCGTCTTCACCCAGCCGAGCCGAATTCTTCATCCAAGGTGCTCAGAGGAGGTCCTTGATCCGGTAGAAGTCTTCATCCAAGCGGGACAAGAAGAGGTCCTCCATCCAGTAGAAGTGTTCATCCAGGCGGCGTCTTCAATCTTCATCCATCCGGAGCAGAGCGGAGCCATCTTCAAAGGAGCCGACGTGGAGCCATCCTCTTCAACCAACAACTTCCCGACGAATGAAGGTTCCTTTAAGAGACGTCATCCAAGATGGCGTCCCTTCAATTCCGATTGGCTGAATTCTATCAGCCAATCGGAATTAAGGTAGAAAAAAATCTGATTGGCTGATGCAATCAGCCAATCAGATTGAAGTTCAATCCGATTGGCTGATCCAGTATTGAACGCATTCTATTGGCTGATCGGAACAGAATATTTAAACTTCTTGTAATTCTTTTTATTTTTTGTAATTTAGTGTTTGTTTGTTTTTTTTGTATTATAGAATAGTTTATTTTATTGTATTTTAATTTAGCTAATTGTAGGTAATTTATTTAATTAATTTAATGATAGTGTAGTGTTAGGTGTATTTGTAACTTAGGTTAGGATTTATTTTACAGGTAATTTTGTACTTATTTTAACTAGGTAGCTATTAAATAGATATTAACTATTTAATAGCTATTGTACCTAGTTAAAATAAATACAAAGTTGCCTGTAAAATAAATATAAATCCTAAAATAGCTACAATGTAATTATTAGTTATATTGTAGCTATATTAGGGTTTATTTTATAGGTAAGTATTTAGTTTTAAATAGGAATATTATAGTTAATTTTAGGAATATTATTTTGTTTCATTTAAATTATATTTATGTTAGGGGGTGTTAGGGTTAGAGTTAGGTTTATGGGTTAATAACTTTATTATAGTAGCGGCGACGGTGCGGGCGGGAGATTAGGGTTTAATACTATTTATTCTAGTGTTTGCGAGGCGGGAGTGCGGCGGTTTAGGGGTTAATACATTTATTATAGTGGCGGCGGGGTCTGGTCAGCAGATTAGTGGTTAATAAGTGTAGGTAAGGTAGCGGCGACATTGGGGGGGCAGATTAGGGGTTAATAAACATAATATAGGGGTCGGCAGTGTTAGGGGCAGCAGATTAAGGGTTCATAGGGATAATGTAGGTTGCGGCGGTGTCCGGAGCGGCAGATTAGGGGTTAATAATATAATGCAGGTGTCAGCGATAGCGGGGGCGGCAGATTAGGGGTTAATAAGTGTAAGGTTAGGGGTGTTTAGACTCGGGGTTCATGTTAGGGTGTTAGGTGTAGACTTAGAGAGTGTTTCCCCATAGGAAACAATGGGGCTGCGTTAGGAGCTGAACGCTGCTTTTTTGCAGGTGTTAGGTTTTTTTTCAGCCCAAACTGCCCCATTGTTTCCTATGGGGATATTGTGCACGAGCACGTTTTTCCATCTTACTGCTACTGTAAGCAACAATGGTATTGAGGGTTGAAGTGGAGCTAAATTAGGCTCAACGCTCCCTTTTCTGAGCCTAACGCAGCCCCTCAGACAACTCTAAATAACAGCGTTGTTTTAAGGGTGCGCTGGGAAAAAATCAGCGTTAGCTATGCGGGTTTTTATCGACAAAACTCTAAATCTAGCCGATAGTTGATAGGTTTCACAGCAGAACATAGAAACTAAACATAATTATCTCACTGTGAAATGTGGTGAATCTAGGCAAAAAAAACTTTTTAAAAATAAGTATGGACAAGATGGGTAGTCCACATAGTTTTCTCTAACTCCTAATTTATTACCTCTATAAAGTGTGACTGAAGCCATTCCTGGGCTGATATAGCTATCACACAAAAATACTTATTCCAATTGCAAGGGAAAGCAGTGTGTTTGGACTTTCCAGAAGAGTACCATGGGTAGGGTGACCATATTTCCACTTTAAAAAGGGACACATATGAAAAATACATATGTCAGAGTTCTTATACAAACCATTTCTGTAAAACAGCCCTGACATATGTATTTTTTTTATATATGTCCCTTTTTAAAGTGGCAATATGGTCACCCTAACCATGGGACTTTAAAAAAAAAAGTAAATATGCCCTTTTAAAATAGAATTATTATTTTTTTTAAACTGTTTCCTTAAAGGGACGTTCTAATGAAATAATAAAATGCATTCATATGTAAGGGCATTTTATTATTAAACAAATGCTTATTGCAGACTATCTATTTATCCCCACCAACATGTAGTTAAAATCATGCTCAGGAGCCATAATAGATTGCCACTCCTAAGCAGGACACAGCCAATGATACAGGGCTTTCAAATGCACCAATCACAGTCTGTGGTTCAGGAAGAGCAAGGCGGAATGTACCTGCTTAGTACATTTATATATTATATACTGTATGTGTTTAACCCCTTTGCAGGGGTTAAAAAACATACGGCTAGATTACGAGTTTTGCGTTATGAGGGGTGCGGTGCTAACTTGTACGTTATTGTCACCACTCACTTCCCTACAGCGCTGGTATTACAGGTTTTCATAAACCCGGCGTTATTAGGCAAGAACTGAGCGTAGAGTAAAATTGTGCTCCATACCACACTCCAATACCAGCGCAGCTGAAAGCCGCGGTGAGCTGGTTTTACATGCTCGTGCATGATTTCCCCATATACATCAATGGGGAGAGCCGGCTGAAAAAAAGCCTAACACCTGCAAAAAAGCAGCGTAAAGCTCCGTAACGCAGCCCCATTGATTCCTATGGGGAAACACATTTTATGTTTACACCTAACACCCTAACATGAACCCCAAGTCTAAACACCCCTAATCTTACACTTATTAACCCCTAATCTGCTGCCCCCGACATCGCCGCCACCTACATTATATTTATTAACCCCTAATCTGCCTCCCCGACATCGCCGACACCTACATTATACTTATTAACCCCTAATCTGCTGCCCCCAACATCGCCGACACCTACATTATACTTATTAACCCCTAATCTCCCGTCCCCAATGTTGCCGCAACCTACCTACACTTATTAACCCCTAATCTGCCGCCCCCAACGTCGCTGCCACTATACTAAATTTATTAACCCCTAACCTAAGTCTAACCATAACACCCCCTAACTTAAATATAATTAAAATAAATATAAATAAAATCTACTTTCATTACCTAAATAATTCCTATTTAAAACTAAATACTTACCTGTAAAATAAACCCTAAGCTAGCTACAATATAACTAATAGTTACATTGTAGCTATCTTAGGGTTTATTTTTATTTTACAGGCAAGTTTGTATTTATTTTAACTAGGTAGAATAGTTACTAAATAGTTATTAACTATTTACTAAATACCTAGCTAAAATAAATACAAATTTACCTGTAAAATAAAACCTAACCTGTCTTACACTAAAACCTAACCTTACACTACAATTAAATAAATTACATAAATTAAATACAATTAGCTAAATTACAAAAAAAACAAACACTAAATTACAGAAAATAAAAAAAGAAATTATCAGATATTTAAACTAATTACACCTAATCTAATAGCCCTATCAAAATAAAAAAAAGCCTCCCCAAAATAAAAAAAAAAACCCTAGCCTAAACTAAACTACCAATAGCCCTTAAAAGGGCCTTTTGCGGGGCATTGCCCCAAAGAAATCAGCTCTTTTATTTGTAAAAAAAAATACAAACAACCCCAAAACAGTAAAACCCACCACCCACACAACCAACCCCCCAAATTAAATCCTAACTAAAAAAACCTAAGCTCTCCATTGCACTGAAAAGGGCATTTGGATGGGCATTTCCATTAAAACGACATTTAGCTCTTTTTCAGTCCAAAAGCCCTAATCTAAAAATAAAACCCACCCAATAAACCCTTAAAAAAACCTAACACTAACCCCCGAAGATCCACTTACAGTTTTAAGACCGGACATCCATCCTCAACAATTGCACTAGAATGCCCATTTTTGGCCAGATTGCGAGTGGAGTGCTAACAGTTATGTGCAAGCAATAAAGAGTTTACCGCAGCTGTTTGCACTAGTCGAGTTTACCACTGGTATAACAAGTTGAAAGTAAACTTGATCGCTTGAAAGCAACCGTGATTTACGCTAAGATGAATACTGCGTCCTTAGAGCTCTGGTTACCTGTTTAGCAAAACAAAAAGTGTCCCAAAACACATAAAAAATACTTTACAGAGTACAAATATACTCATAATAACACTATCTAATAAAAAAATATTAATACAAAATATTGCACAAAAAAGTTATAAGGGCTCAAAGATACGAGGTCTCAGGTGTTAAACATAGACATACATACATATACCTGTCTAAAGATGTATATGTATGTGTATATAAATATATATATGTGTGTAGAGATGTATTTATATCTGTATACAGTATATGTATTTACAGACATATAAACACATAAATACATGTATAGACATATATATATATAAGTGCATTGGAGCCCTTTGCAGTTAAGTAGATTAAAACATTTAAAAGCATATTTATGTAATATTCATATTTAATAGTGTTATACTGTATACTGTAAATATTTCACATTACAATGTTCTGCACATAGGGGAATATGTTCTAAATATTTTAAAAATATATATTCTTATATATACAGTATCTTTACATATCTATACCTATATATACCATCTATATATATATATATATATATTTATATATATAGGTATAGATATATATTGTACAAAAAAACATCAGATATATGTAGAAATATGTATTTATGAACATATTCTTCTATGTGAAGAACATTGGAATGGGAAATATTCATATTTTAATGTCAGGTTAGCGCACATGAGAATATGCTATCAGGTTTGTGCGCGAGTTGGGTGTTAGTTGTTTTTTCCACTTTTTTTTGCTTCATTGACTTCTGTGGGGGAATACATAAATGCACACGCATTTTTCTTTCTTACTTCGGCTTTTTGTGCATGTCGGGTTAGCGTGCATGCGAAAAGAGTTTACTTTCAACTCATAATACGAGCGCAAAAAAATAGCTCTCCACTCTTAATCTGGCCCTTAATATTTTAGGGACTTTTATGTCCCTTTAAAATATGCTCTGTAAGGATTGGAACTAAGAAACAATGTTGTAAATAACACAGCACTCGGCAGATAAACATGATAGGAAAGGTTGGAATCAACCCCTATGTGTTTAAAGGGACAGTCAACACAAAAAATTTTATTGTTTAAAAAGACAGATAATGCTTTTACTACCTATTCCCGAGCTTTGCACAACCAACATTGTTATATTTATATACTTTATAACCTTAAAGCCTTTAATTTTCTGTCTGTTTCTAAGCCACTAAAGACCCTGATCACATGTTTTTTTATTAGCTTTTCACAACAGGGGAGTGCTAGTTCATGTGGGCCATATAGAGAACATTGTGCTCATGCCTGTGGGTTGTGCACATCACAGCACTAATTGGATAAAATGTAAGTCAATAGATAATAAATAAAAAGTCATGTGATCAGGGGGCTGTCAGAAGATGCTTAGATACAAGGTAATCACAGAGGTAAAAAGTATATTAATATAACCGTGTTGGTTATGCAAAACTCGGGAATCGGTAATAAACGGATTATCTGTCTTTTTAAACAATAAAAAAATTTGAGTTAACTGTCACTTTAACCCATGCAAATGGGTTAAATAAGTATTTAAAGTCATTTCCAGTGCAACAGTGCACTACTGAGAGCTAGCTGAACACATCTGGTGGGCCAATTATACATACAGGTATGTATATAGCCAGTAATTACCAGCTAGCTCCCAGTAGTGCATTACTATTCCTGAGCCTACCAAGATAGACTTTTTAACAAAGGATGCCACAATTGTAAAGTAAATTTGATAACAGAAGTAAATTGAAAAGTCTTTTTAAATGACATGCTCTATCTGAACCATTAACGTTTTATTTTTGGCCCTGAAAGGTGTTTATTTAGAGTTTCAAGCGAAATGAAAGTACATGTTTGTAAAACACTGCTCCTTGGGATAGAAACTCACTGGTTGATAAGGAAATCTCACATAGTTCTATTAGTGGACAGTAACATGCTCTACAAGCAAAATAAAAAAAGTGTTTTTTTCTTTTTTTTTATAACCTCAGTATAGGGATATTAGTTTTGCAAAAGACAGATGCGAAAAAGAGTTTTAATGTCCCTTTAAGAAAAGAAGAACAATGGGAATTGGTAATATTTTTCCTTCTGCGGAAGGATTACAAATATGCAGAGCTGTGAGATGTTTATGATGTCAGCTTCCCTCTGTATGTTGTAGAAAGACGGAGCTACCAGTGACAGACACACCCCTCAATGAAGCAAGCTGAGTCTGACACAGTCCTCACAAAGAGCAACCTATTGTCCTGTCAGCTGAAGAAGGGGGTGTGTCTGCTCAGCCAATGATGTCCTGCCATGCACAAAACCATGCCCACCCACCACTCAGGTTACAGTATCACAACACTAAAATGTAGAACATTGTTAACCCATTTCATGCCTTTGTTTACAAATGATTAGAAATGTAATGTAATGTTTTAAATATTAGAGAAAACTATGGTTTAGCATTCTAACTGATTAACTTGGGCACTTAACATTATTTTAAATGCATAAATTAGTGGGAGAACTGAATACACCTCTGAAATGATTATTTAAGTTTCAGCATTCAGGGTGCAATATGGGAGTAATATTTTGGGTATCAAATGTCCTCTTATTCCCATAGGTCTTACTTCTTCACCAGACACAGTTCACAGCACTATTCATAACAAGTTGATATATTGCAGTTTACATCAATGCTAATATATTTTTTAAGAGAGTGCTACATTTCTAACAATGAGCTGAAAAGAGATTTGATAATGCAAAGTAATTACTCTAAAGCTTTAGAGAATTTTTGTTATTGCATAAATGCTTGTGTGTAAATGTGTTTAAACTCTGCAAATGGGTAAATACATAATTAATCTGCTGCTGAGCCACTGCCAAACCCTGAACATGATGCAGAAGGGGATTTTGCTGCTATGTGCGTATGCCACTCTAGGTTGGCTCCGAGAATACATTAAACTAAGCAAACATTAAAGGGACACTGTACCCATATTTTTTCTTTTGTGATTCAGATGGAGCATGCAATTTTAAGCAACTTTCTAATTTACTCCTATTATCAATTTTTCTTCATTCTCTTGGTATGTTTATTTGAAAAGCAAGAATGTAAGTTTAGATGCCGGCCCATTTTTGGTGAACAACCTGGGTTTTCCTTGCTGATTGGACAGCACCAATAAACCAGTGCTGTCCATGGTTCTGAAACCAAACATTTGCTGGCTCCTTAGCTTAGATGCCTTCTTTTTCAAATAAACGCCTAGATTTAGAGTTTTGTCGGTAAAGACCCGCGTAGCTAACGCAGCTTTTTTTCCCAACGCACCCTTAAGACAACGCTGGTATTTAGAGTTGTCTGAGGGGCCGCGTTAGGCTCCAAAAAGGGTGCATTGAGCCGAATGTACCGCCACTTCAACCCTCAATACCAGCGTTGCTTACGGTAGCGGTAAGCTGGCAAAACGTGCTCGTGCACGATTCCACCATAGGAAACAATGGGGCAATTTGGGATGAAAAAAAAACTAACACCTGCAAAAAAGCAGCGTTAAGCTCCCAACACAGGCCCATTGTTTCCTAAGGGGAAACACTCTCTAAGTCTACACCTAACACCCTAACATGAACCCCGAGTCTAAACACCCCTAACCTTACACTTATTAACCCCTAATCTGCCGCCCCCGCTATCGCTGACACCTGCATTATATTATTAACCCCTAATCTGCCGCTCCGTACACCGCCGCAAACTACATTATCCCTATGTACCCCTAATCTGCTGCCCCTAACACCGCCGACACCTATATTATATTTATTAACCCCTAATCTGCCCCCCCCCCAGCGTCGCCGCTACCTTATCTACACTTATTAACCCCTAATCTGCCGACCGGACCTTGCCGCTACTCTAATAAAGTTATTAACCCCTAAACCGCCGCACTCCCGCCTCCCAAACCCTATAATAAATAGTATTAACCCCTAATCTGCCGATCGGACCTCACCGCTACTCTAATAAATGTATTAACCCCTAAAGCTAAATCTAACCCTAACCCTAACACCCCCCTAAATTAAATATAATTTTAATCTAACAAAATAAATTAAATCTTATTAACTAAGTATTCCTATTTAAAACTAAATACTTACCTGTAAAATAAACCCTAATATAGCTACAATATAACAAATAATTATATTGTAGCTATTTTAGGATTTATATTTATTTTACAAGCAACTTTGTATTTATTTTAACTAGGTACAATAGCTATTTAATTATAAAATTACCTGTAAAATAAATCCTAACCTAAGTTACAATTAAACCTAACACTACACTATCAATAAATTAATTAAATTAATTACCTACAATTACATACAATTAAATAAACTAAACTAAATTACAAAAACAAACAAACACTAAATTACAAAAAATAAAAAAAGATTACAAGAATATTAGGCTAATTACACCTACTCTAAGCCCCCTAATAAAATAAAAAAGCCCCCCAAAATAATAAAGGTCCCTACCCTATTCTAAATTAAAAAGTAACCAGCTCTTTTACCAGCCCTTAAAAGGGCTTTTTGCGGGGCATGCCCCAAAGTAATCAGCTCTTTTGCCTGTAAAAAAAAATACAACCCCCCCAACATTAAAACCCACCACCTACATACCCCTACTCTAACCCAAACCCCCTTAAATAAACCTAACACTACCCCCTGAAGATCTCCCTTGAGATCTTCAGGGGGGTAGCCGTGTTCACCCAGCCAGGCACCGATGGACCAAAGTAGGACATCCGGAGCGGTAGAAGTCTTCATCCTATCCGGGCTGAAGAGGACATCCGGACCGGCAGACATCTTCATCCAAGCGGCATCTTCTATCTTTATCCATCCGACGAGGAGCGACTCCATCTTCAAGACCTCCGGCGTGGAACATCCTTCTTCCCCGACGATCGGAACAGCCAATAGAATGCAAGCTCAATCTGATTGGCTGATTGGATCAGCCAATCGGATTGAACTTGAATCTGATTGTCTGATTCAATCAGCCAATCAGATTTTTCCTACCTTAATTCCGATTGGCTGATAGAATCCTATCAGCCAATCAGAATTCGAGGGACGCCATCTTGGATGACGTCATTTAAAGGAACCGTCATTCGTCGTCTAGTCGTCGGGGAAGAAGGATGTTCCGCGCTGGAGGTCTTGAAGATGGAGCCGCTCCTCGTCGGATGGATGAAGATAGAAGAGGCCACTTGGATGAAGATGTCTGCCGGTCCGGATGTCCTCTTCTGCCCGGATAGGATGAAGACTTCTGCCGCACCGGATGTCCTCTTTTGGTGCATCGGAGCCCGGCTGGGTGAACACGGCTCAAGGTAGGGAGATCTTCAGGGGGGTAGTGTTAGGTTTTTTTAAGGGGGGTTTGGGTTAGAGTAGGGGTATGTGGGAGGTGGGTTTTAATGTTGGGGGGGTTGTATTTTTTTTACAGGCAAAAGAGCTGATTACTTTGGGGCATGCCCCGCAAAAAGCCCTTTTAAGGGCTGGTAAAAGAGCTGGTTACTTTTTAATTTAGAATAGGGTAGGGACCACTGTTCCCTCTAAGACCAGTTTTTTGTTCGGCCCAGCAGTGAAACAGTTAATCAAGTAACCACACCCAGCAATTAGCAAACATTGCACAATGCAGACTCGAAGGTATGGTTCTCTTATTAACTGTTTCACTTCTGGGCCGCACACAAAGCTGGCCTTAGAGGGAACACTGGTAGGGACCTTTATTATTTTGGGGGGCTTTTTATTTTATTAGGGGGCTTAGAGTAGGTGTAATTAGCCTAATATTCTTGTAATCTTTTTTTATTTTTTGTAATTTAGTGTTCTGTTTTGTTTTGTAATTTAGTTTAGTTTATTTAATTGTATGTAATTGTAGGTAATTTATTTAATTAATTTATTGATAGTGTAGTGTTAGGTTTAATTGTAACTTAGGTTAGGATTTATTTTACAGGTAATTTTGCAATTATTTTAACTAGGTAGCTCTTAAATAATAAATAACTATTTAATAGCTATTGTACCTAGTTAAAATAAATACAAAGTTGCCTGTAAAATAAATATAAATCCTAAAATAGCTACAATATAATTATTAGTTATATTGTAGCTATATTAGGGTTTATTTTACAGGTAAGTGTTTAGTTTTAAATAGGAATACTTTAGTTAATAAGATTTAATTTATTTTGTTAGATTAAAATTATATTTAACTTAGGGGGGTGTTAGGGTTAGGGTTAGACTTAGCTTTAGAGGTTAATACATTTATTAGAGTAGCGGCGAGGTCCGGTCGGCAGATTAGGGGTTAATACTTGAAGTTAGGTGTCGGCGATGTTAGGGAGGGCAGATTAGGGGTTAATACTATTTATTATAGGGTTTGCGAGGCAGGAGTGCAGGGGTTTAGGGGTTAATACATTTATTATAGTGGCGGCGAGGTCCGGTCGGCAGATTAGGGGTTAATAAGTGTAGGTAAGGTAGTGGCGACTTTGGGGGGGCAGATTAGGGGTTAATAAATATAATATAGGGGTCGGCGATGTAAGGGGCAGCAGATTAGGGGTTCATATGGATAATGTAGGTTGCGGCGATGTGTGGTCGGCAGATTAGGGGGTTAAAAATATTTATCATAGTGGCGGCGATGTGGGGGGACCTCGGTTTAGGGGTACATAGGTAGTTTATGGGTGTTTGTGTACTTTAGAGCACAGTAGTTAAGAGGTTTATAAACCGACGTTAGCCCATAAAACTCTTAACTACTGACTTTTTTTGGAGTTAGGAGTCTTGTCGGTAGAAGCTCTACCGCTCACTTCAGCCAAGACTCCAAATACCAGCGTTAGGAAGATACCATTGAAAAGATAGGATACGCAATTGGCGTAACAGGATCTGCGGTATGGAAAAGTCGCGGCTTGAAAGTGAGCGTTAGACCCTTTCCTGCCTGACTCTAAATACCAGCGGGCAGCCAAAAGCAGCGTTAGGAGCCCTTAACGCTGCTTTTGACGGCTAACGCAGAACTCTAAATCTAGGTGAAAGATAGCAAGAGAAGGAAGAATAATTGATAATAGAAGTACATTAGAAAGTTGCTTAAAAGTGCATGCTCTATCTGAATCATGAAAGAAAAAATTTGGGTTCAGTGTCCCTTTAACTATCGCCTAGATTACGAGTTTTGCACTAAACAGGGTATGCGAAAATAATGCCAAAAAAGAGAGTGTTAGAAAAAAAACTAAACCTGAAGTGCATAATGGTGATCGCCGTAACGCATCCCCATTGATGTCTATGGGGGAAAGAAAGTTACGTTTAAACCTAACACCCTAAATATACCAAAATGGGCCTAAATCAATACTTTGGGTTGTCTACTAAAAAAAACAGAATTTATGCTTACCTGATAAATTACTTTCTCCAACGGTGTGTCCGGTCCACGGCGTCATCCTTGTGGGAATATCTCTTCCCCAACAGGAAATGGCAAAGAGTCCCAGCAAAGCTGGCCATATAGTCCCTCCTAGGCTCCGCCCACCCCAGTCATTCGACCGACGGACAGGAGGAAACAATAGGAGAAACCACAGGGTGCCGTGGTGACTGTAGTTAGAGAAAATAATTCATCAAACCTGATTAAAAAAAAAACCAGGGCGGGCCGTGGACCGGACACACCGTTGGAGAAAGTAATTTATCAGGTAAGCATAAATTCTGTTTTCTCCAACATTGGTGTGTCCGGTCCACGGCGTCATCCTTACTTGTGGGAACCAATACCAAAGCTTTAGGACACGGATGAAGGGAGGGAGCAAATCAGGTTACCTAAATGGAAGGCACCACGGCTTGCAAAACCTTTCTCCCAAAAATAGCCTCTGAAGAAGCAAAAGTATCAAATTTGTAAAATTTGCCAAAAGTGTGCAGTGAAGACCAAGTCGCTGCCTTACATATCTGATCAACAGAAGCCTCGTTCTTGAAGGCCCATGTGGAAGCCACAGCCCTAGTGGAGTGAGCTGTGATTCTTTCAGGAGGCTGCCGTCCGGCAGTCTCATAAGCCAATCGGATGATGCTTTTAAGCCAAAAGGAAAGAGAGGTAGAAGTTGCTTTTTGACCTCTCCTTTTACCAGAATAGACGACAAACAGAGAAGATGTTTGTCTGAACTCCTTTGTAGCTTCTAAATAGAATTTTAGAGCACGGACTACATCTAAATTGTGTAGCAAACGTTCCTTCTTTGAAACTGGATTCGGACACAAAGAAGGTACAACTATCTCCTGGTTAATATTTTTGTTGGAAACAACCTTTGGAAGAAAACCAGGCTTAGTACGCAAAACAACCTTATCTGAATGGAACACCAGATAGGGCGGAGTTCACTGCAGAGCAGATAACTCAGAAACTCTTCTAGCAGAAGAAATAGCAACCAAAAACAAAACTTTCCAAGATAACAACTTAATATCTATGCAATGTAAAGGTTCAAACGGAACCCCTTGAAGAACTGAAAGAACTAGATTTAAACTCCAGGGAGGAGTCAAAGGTCTGTAAACAGGCTTGATCCTAACCAGAGCCTGAACAAATGCTTGAACATCTGGCACAGCTGGCAGTCATTTGTGTAGTAAGACAGATAAAGCAGAAATCTGTCCCTTTAGAGAACTCGCAGATAATCCTTTATCCAAACCTTCTTGTAGAAAGGAAAGGATCTTAGGAATTTTTATCTTATTCCATGGGAATCCCTTGGATTCACACCAGCAGATATATCTTTTCCATATTTTATGGTAAATTTTTCTAGTTACCGGTTTTCTGGCTTGAACCAGAGTATCTATCACAGAATCTGAAAACCCACGCTTTGATAGAATCAAGCGTTCAATCTCCATGCCGCCAGCTGGAGGGAGACCAGATTTGGATGTTCGAATGGACCCTGTACAAGAAGGTCCTGTCTCAAAGGTAGCTTCCATGGTGGAGCCGATGACATATTCACCAGGTCTGCATACCAAGTCCTGCGTGGCCACGCAGGAGCTATCAAGATCACCGAGGCCCTCTCCTGCTTGATCCTGGCTACCAGCCTGGGAATGAGAGGAAACGGTGGAAACACATAAGCTAGGTTGAAGGTCCAAGGTGCTACTAGTGCATCCAATAGAGTCGCCTTGGGATCCCTGGATCTGGACCCGTAGCAAGGAACCTTGAAGTTCTGACGAGATGCCATCAGATCCATATCTGCAATGCCCCATAATTGCGTCAACTGGGCAAAGATCTCCGGGTGGAGTTCCCACTCCCCCGGATGGAATGTCTGACGACTCAAGTAATCCGCTTCCCAGTTTTCCAAACCTGGGATGTGGATCGCAGATAGGTGGCAGGAGTGATCCTCCGCCCATTGTATTATTTTGGTCACTTCTTTCATCGCCAGGGAACTCCTTGTCCCCCCCTGATGATTGATATAAGCAACAGTCGTCATGTTGTCTGATTGGAATCTTATGAATCTGGCCTTTGCTAGCTGAGGCCAAGCCCTGAGAGCATTGAATATCGCTCTTAGTTCCAGAATGTTTATCGGGAGAAGAGACTCTTCCCGAGACCATAGTCCCTGAGCTTTCAGGGGTTCCCAGACCGCGCCCCAGCCCACTAGACTGGCGTCGGTCGTGACGATGACCCACTCTGGTCTGCGGAAGCTCATTCCCTGGGATAGGTGGTCCAGGGTTAGCCACCAACGGAGTGAATCTCTGGTCTTCTGATCTACTTGAATCACTGGAGACAGGTCTGTATAGTCCCCATTCCACTGTTTCAGCATGCACAGTTGTAATGGTCTTAGATGAATTTGCGCAAAAGGAACTATGTCCATTGCTGCAACCATCAACCCTACTACTTCCATGCACTGAGCTATGGAAGGACGTGGAACAGAATGAAGAACTTGACAAGCGTTTAGAAGTTTTGACTTTCTGACATCTGTCAGGAAAATCCTCATTTCTAAAGAATCTATTATTGTCCCCAAGAAGGGAACTCTTGTCGACGGAGACAGAGAACTTTTTTCTATGTTCACCTTCCATCCGTGAGATCTGAGAAAGGCCAGAACGATGTCTGTATGAGCCTTTGCCTTTGAAAGGGACGACGCTTGTATTAGAATGTCGTCCAAGTATGGTACTACTGCAATGCCCCTCGGTCTAAGAACCGCTAGAAGGGACCCGAGTACCTTTGTGAAAATCCTTGGAGCAGTGGCTAACCCGAATGGGAGGGCCACAAACTGGTAATGTTTGTCCAGAAAGGCGAACCTTAGGAACTGATGATGTTCTTTGTGGATAGGAATATGTAGGTACGCATCCTTTAGATCCACGGTAGTCATAAATTGACCTTCCTGGATTGTAGGTAGAATCGTTCGAATGGTTTCCATTTTGAACGATGGTACTCTGAGAAATTTGTTTAGGATTTTTAAATCCAGAATTGGTCTGAAGGTTCCCTCTTTTTTGGGAACTACGAACAGATTTTAGTAAAATCCCATTCCTGGGTGTATCACTCCCATCTTTAACAGGTCTTCTACACAATGTAAGAATGCCTGTCTCTTTATTTGGTTTGAGGATAAATGAGAGATGTGAAACCTTCCCCTTGGGGGTAGTTCCTTGAATTCCAGAAGATAACCCTGAGAAACTATTTCTAGCGTCCAGGGATCCTGAACATCTCTTGCCCAAGCCTGAGCAAAGAGAGAGAGTCTGCCCCCCACTAGATCCGGTCCCGGATCGGGGGCTACTCCTTCATGCTGTTTTGTTAGCAGCAGCAGGCTTCTTGGCCTGCTTACCCTTGTTCCAGCCTTGCATCGGTTTCCAGGCTGGTTTGGTCTGTGAAGCATTACCCTCTTGCTTAGAGGATGCAGAATTAGCGGCCGGTCCGTTCCTGAAATTACGAAAGGAACGAAAATTAGACTTATTCTTGGCTTTGAAAGGCCTATCTTGTGGGAGGGCGTGGCCCTTTCCCCCAGTGATGTCTGAGATAATCTCTTTCAATTCTGGCCCAAAGAGAGTTTTACCCTTGAAGGGGATATTAAGCAATTTTGTCTTGGATGATACATCCGCATACCAAGACTTTAGCCAAAGCGCTCTGCGCGCCACAATTGCAAACCCTGAATTTTTCGCCGCTAATCTAGCTAATTGCAAAGCGGCATCTAAAATAAAAGAATTAGCCAACTTAAGTGCGTGAACTCTGTCCATAACCTCCTCATATGGAGTCTCTCTACTGAGCGACTTTTCTAGTTCCTCGAACCAGAACCACGCTGCTGTAGTGACAGGAACAATGCACGAAATGGGTTGCAGAAGGTAACCTTGCTGTACAAAAATATTTTTAAGCAAACCCTCCAATTTTTTATCCATAGGATCTTTGAAAGCACAATTATCCTCAATAGGAATAGTAGTGCGCTTGTTTAGAGTAGAAACTGCCCCCTCGACCTTAGGGACTGTCTGCCATAAGTCCCTTCTGGGGTCGACCATAGGAAATAATTTCTTAAATATAGGAGGGGGGACAAAAGGTATGCCGGGCTTCTCCCACTCCTTATTCACTATGTCCGCCACCCGCTTGGGTATAGGAAAAGCGTCGGGGTGCACCGGAACCTCTAGGAACTTGTCCATCTTGCATAATTTTTCTGGAATGACCAGGTTGTCACAATCATCCAGAGTAGATAACACCTCCTTAAGCAGTGCGCGGAGATGCTCTAATTTAAATTTAAATGTCACAACATCAGGTTCAGCCTGTTGAGAAATTTTTCCTGAATCTGAAATTTCCCCATCTGACAAAACCTCCCTCATGGCCTCTTCACATTGGTGTGAGGGTATGACAGAGCAATTATCATCAGCGCCCTCCTGCTCTTCAGTGTTTAAAACAGAGCAATCGCGCTTTCTCTGATATGCAGGCATTTTGGATAAAATATTTGCTATGGAGTTATCCATTACTGCCGTCAATTGTTGCATAGTAATAAGCATTGGTGCGCTAGAAGTACTAGGGGCCTCCTGCGTGGGCAAAACTGGTATAGACACAGAAGGAGATGATGTAGAATCATGTCTACTCCCTTCATCTGAT
Organism: Bombina bombina; assembly: GCF_027579735.1. NCBI lineage: Eukaryota > Metazoa > Chordata > Amphibia > Anura > Bombinatoridae > Bombina > Bombina bombina. Next base: position 940,507,449 of record NC_069500.1, read on the forward strand.
TAATCATCTTGGGCAACTTCATTATCTGTGGCAGTACTGTCCTTACTTTGTTTGGACGCTATGGCACAATTATCACACAATTTTGAAGGGGGAGACACATTTACTTTCATACATATAGAACATAGCTTATCTGAAGGTACAGACATGTTAAACAGGCTTAAACTTGTCAATCAAGCACAAAAACCGTTTTTAAATTTTAAACAGAGCACACTTTATTACTGAATATGTGAAAAAATATGAAGGAATTGTTCAAAATTTACCAAAATTTCACCACAGTGTCTTAAAGCATTCAAAGTATTGCACAACAATTTTCAGAGCTTTAACCCTTAAAATAACGAAACCGGAGCCGGTTACAGTTTTAACCCCTCTACAGTCCCAGCTACAGCCTTTGCTGCGACTTTACCAAACCCAGGGGGGAATACGATACCAAATGAAGCCTTCTAGGAACTTTTCCAACTACTTTCAGATCCTCACACATGCATCTCCATGTCTTGCTCTCAAAAGTAACTGCGCAGTAATGGCGCGAAAATGAGGCTCAGCCTACAACTGGGAAGGCCCTTCCTGACTGGAAAAGGTGTCTAACACAGTGCCTGACGTTAAAAAACGTTCCCCAAGTTTATAAGTGTGAATTACCAGCATAAACATGTATAAAATGCCCAAATAAAGCAATCGATTTTGCCCATAAAAGTGTCTACCAGTTTTATAGCCCATATTAAGCCCTTTATTCTGTTGAGACTAAGAAAATGGCTTACCGGTCCCCATGAGGGGAAATGACAGCCTTCCAGCATTACACAGTCTTGTTAGAAATATGGCTAGTCATACCTTAAGCAGAAAAGTCTGCTAACTGTTTCCCCCAACTGAAGTTACTTCATCTCAACAGTCCTATGTGGAAACAGCAAACGATTTTAGTTACTGTCTGCTAAAATCATCTTCCTCTCACAAACAGAATTCTTCATCTTTTTCTGTTTCAGAGTAAATAGTACATACCAGCACTATTTTAAAATAACAAACTCTTGATAGTAGAATAAAAAACTACAACTAAACACCACATACTCTTAACCATCTCCGTGGAGATGTTGCCTGTGCAACGGCAAAGAGAATGACTGGGGTGGGCGGAGCCTAGGAGGGACTATATGGCCAGCTTTGCTGGGACTCTTTGCCATTTCCTGTTGGGGAAGAGATATTCCCACAAGTAAGGATGACGCCGTGGACCGGACACACCAATGTTGGAGAAATATATATAGTTTTGATAGGTAAACATAAAAAAGTCTCTATTTCTGTTTAAATGTAGTGATGGCAAAAATGCTAAAAATGCTCTGGTCTTTTGTGGAAGTTTTTGTCTGAAATGCCCGGTCCTTAAGGGGTTAATAAATCGATACCCTGTACGTTAACAAACCTCTAGAATTTCTCCAATGGCCATTTAATAGTATTTGATATAGTTGCAAGCTGAAAGACTGTTTGTAAATAGCCATAAAAAGTTTAACAGTTGGCCGAAAAGCCCTTCCAAGGACTTGTCAGGTGCCTTGAGGTGCAGAATATGATAAGCCAAAAATGGTCTCAAAGTAGTTAAAAAGTAAGAAGAAAAAGTATTGTTATGGCGAAGCAGTTTTTACTATATATGGCACACATGAACTAGCGCTGTCTAGCTGTGAAAAACTGTCAAAATGCAAAGGCAGTCTTCAAGGGCTTAGAAATTTGCATATGAGCAAAGCAAATTTGATGATAAAAGTAAATTGGAAAGTTGTTTAAAATTGCATGCTCTATCTGGATCATGAAAGTTTAATTTTGACTTAGTGTCCCTTTAAGATAGATTGTGCTAAAATTAGTGTATCAATTATGCAGTATGTTGTAGCACTGCCTATGAACCAAAGGGTTAAAATATACATTCTTTAGACTATCTCACTCATATATGCTTACAGACAGATACACCTACTGAAGAACACTCTCTCACACTGCCATTCTCATAAAGAGGAAATGTAAAATTTTCACAGACCCATTTATAATAACTTACTCAAGATTAGTCATACTAACTAGGAAAAATACATTCACCTAATTATACAGAGACATAAACACACACCTATGTACTCAGGTATGCCTGCTCCTATATACTCTGCTCACTCATTCAGATTTTTACACTAGGACCTGATGATAAAAGGATCAGCAGGTCTGCAGAGAAATGCCCATTTCACTCTTGCCAGTCTTACAAAGCTCATGCCGGGCTAAATGTTATGAGAAAGTAAACTGACCCTTGCTGTACAGACGAGTGGTTTTGTGCCTTCCATAGGAAAGTATAGTGCTTACTGCTTTTGAACATTCTGAGGACATCACTAGTGAAAATTAAGCTCAGCCGTGTGAAGGGGGTATGTTTTCAAAACATGTTTGCACAACATATATTGTGAATATAAAAATGGTTTCTGTTTTGTAATAGTTCAAATAATCTATATGGAGTAAATGCAGTATATATATATATATATTTCTTACAATTGTACTTCTCGCCACTGAAAGAGTGGTGAGGCCGCGAGACAGATATATTTGAAACTGGCCATCTACGCTAGCGTGTATTATTTAGAATATTAGAACATACCTGCAACGTTTCCCCATTGTTATATAGTTTACTCCCATAAAAAGCCCATAAAACACCTACATATTCGCTATGTATGAAATGACCATTATTAATAAAAAAACAAAAACCCTTAATCTATATGAGCTGAGCGTTTTGACTATATTGTACATAGTGGCCTAGATTTGGAGTTCGGCGGTAGCCGTCAAAACCAGCGTTAGAGGCTCCTAACGCTGGTTTTAGGCTACCGCCGGTATTTGGAGTCAGTGATTAAAGGGTCTAACGCTCACTTTTCAGCCGCGACTTTTCCATACCGCAGATCCCCTTACGTCAATTGCGTATCCTATCTTTTCAATGGGATCTTTCTAACGCTGGTATTTAGAGTCGTTTCTGAAGTGAGCGTTAGAGCTCTAACGACAAAACTCCAGCCGCCTGAAAATAGCAGGAGTTAAGAGCTTTCTGGCTAACGCCGGTTCATAAAGCTCTTAACTACTGTACCCTAAAGTACACTAACACCCATAAACTACCTATGTACCCCTAAACCGAGCTCCCCCCACATCGCCGCCACTCGATTAAAATTTTTAACCCCTAATCTGCCGACCGCCACCTACGTTATACTTATGTACCCCTAATCTGCTGCCCCTAACCCCGCCGACCCCTGTATTACATTTATTAACCCCTAACCTGCCCCCCACATGCATCTCCATGTCTTGCTCTCAAAAGTAACTGCGCAGTAATGGCGCGAAAATGAGGCTCAGCCTACAACTGGGAAGGCCCTTCCTGACTGGAAAAGGTGTCTAACACAGTGCCTGACGTTAAAAAACGTTCCCCAAGTTTATAAGTGTGAATTACCAGCATAAACATGTATAAAATGCCCAAATAAAGCAATCGATTTTGCCCATAAAAGTGTCTACCAGTTTTATAGCCCATATTAAGCCCTTTATTCTGTTGAGACTAAGAAAATGGCTTACCGGTCCCCATGAGGGGAAATGACAGCCTTCCAGCATTACACAGTCTTGTTAGAAATATGGCTAGTCATACCTTAAGCAGAAAAGTCTGCTAACTGTTTCCCCCAACTGAAGTTACTTCATCTCAACAGTCCTATGTGGAAACAGCAAACGATTTTAGTTACTGTCTGCTAAAATCATCTTCCTCTCACAAACAGAATTCTTCATCTTTTTCTGTTTCAGAGTAAATAGTACATACCAGCACTATTTTAAAATAACAAACTCTTGATAGTAGAATAAAAAACTACAACTAAACACCACATACTCTTAACCATCTCCGTGGAGATGTTGCCTGTGCAACGGCAAAGAGAATGACTGGGGTGGGCGGAGCCTAGGAGGGACTATATGGCCAGCTTTGCTGGGACTCTTTGCCATTTCCTGTTGGGGAAGAGATATTCCCACAAGTAAGGATGACGCCGTGGACCGGACACACCAATGTTGGAGAAATATATATAGTTTTGATAGGTAAACATAAAAAAGTCTCTATTTCTGTTTAAATGTAGTGATGGCAAAAATGCTAAAAATGCTCTGGTCTTTTGTGGAAGTTTTTGTCTGAAATGCCCGGTCCTTAAGGGGTTAATAAATCGATACCCTGTACGTTAACAAACCTCTAGAATTTCTCCAATGGCCATTTAATAGTATTTGATATAGTTGCAAGCTGAAAGACTGTTTGTAAATAGCCATAAAAAGTTTAACAGTTGGCCGAAAAGCCCTTCCAAGGACTTGTCAGGTGCCTTGAGGTGCAGAATATGATAAGCCAAAAATGGTCTCAAAGTAGTTAAAAAGTAAGAAGAAAAAGTATTGTTATGGCGAAGCAGTTTTTACTATATATGGCACACATGAACTAGCGCTGTCTAGCTGTGAAAAACTGTCAAAATGCAAAGGCAGTCTTCAAGGGCTTAGAAATTTGCATATGAGCAAAGCAAATTTGATGATAAAAGTAAATTGGAAAGTTGTTTAAAATTGCATGCTCTATCTGGATCATGAAAGTTTAATTTTGACTTAGTGTCCCTTTAAGATAGATTGTGCTAAAATTAGTGTATCAATTATGCAGTATGTTGTAGCACTGCCTATGAACCAAAGGGTTAAAATATACATTCTTTAGACTATCTCACTCATATATGCTTACAGACAGATACACCTACTGAAGAACACTCTCTCACACTGCCATTCTCATAAAGAGGAAATGTAAAATTTTCACAGACCCATTTATAATAACTTACTCAAGATTAGTCATACTAACTAGGAAAAATACATTCACCTAATTATACAGAGACATAAACACACACCTATGTACTCAGGTATGCCTGCTCCTATATACTCTGCTCACTCATTCAGATTTTTACACTAGGACCTGATGATAAAAGGATCAGCAGGTCTGCAGAGAAATGCCCATTTCACTCTTGCCAGTCTTACAAAGCTCATGCCGGGCTAAATGTTATGAGAAAGTAAACTGACCCTTGCTGTACAGACGAGTGGTTTTGTGCCTTCCATAGGAAAGTATAGTGCTTACTGCTTTTGAACATTCTGAGGACATCACTAGTGAAAATTAAGCTCAGCCGTGTGAAGGGGGTATGTTTTCAAAACATGTTTGCACAACATATATTGTGAATATAAAAATGGTTTCTGTTTTGTAATAGTTCAAATAATCTATATGGAGTAAATGCAGTATATATATATATATATTTCTTACAATTGTACTTCTCGCCACTGAAAGAGTGGTGAGGCCGCGAGACAGATATATTTGAAACTGGCCATCTACGCTAGCGTGTATTATTTAGAATATTAGAACATACCTGCAACGTTTCCCCATTGTTATATAGTTTACTCCCATAAAAAGCCCATAAAACACCTACATATTCGCTATGTATGAAATGACCATTATTAATAAAAAAACAAAAACCCTTAATCTATATGAGCTGAGCGTTTTGACTATATTGTACATAGTGGCCTAGATTTGGAGTTCGGCGGTAGCCGTCAAAACCAGCGTTAGAGGCTCCTAACGCTGGTTTTAGGCTACCGCCGGTATTTGGAGTCAGTGATTAAAGGGTCTAACGCTCACTTTTCAGCCGCGACTTTTCCATACCGCAGATCCCCTTACGTCAATTGCGTATCCTATCTTTTCAATGGGATCTTTCTAACGCTGGTATTTAGAGTCGTTTCTGAAGTGAGCGTTAGAGCTCTAACGACAAAACTCCAGCCGCCTGAAAATAGCAGGAGTTAAGAGCTTTCTGGCTAACGCCGGTTCATAAAGCTCTTAACTACTGTACCCTAAAGTACACTAACACCCATAAACTACCTATGTACCCCTAAACCGAGCTCCCCCCACATCGCCGCCACTCGATTAAAATTTTTAACCCCTAATCTGCCGACCGCCACCTACGTTATACTTATGTACCCCTAATCTGCTGCCCCTAACCCCGCCGACCCCTGTATTACATTTATTAACCCCTAACCTGCCCCCCACAACGTCGCCGCCAGCTACTTAAAATAATTAACCCCTAATCTTCCGACCGCAAAGCGCCGCCACCTACGTTATCCCTATGTACCCCTAATCTGCTACCCCTAACACCGCCGACCCCTATATTATATTTATTAACCCCTAATCTGCCCCCCTCAACGTCGCCGACACCTGCCTACACTTATTAACCCCTAATCTGCCGAGCGGACCTGAGCGCTACTATAATAAAGTTATTAACCCCTAACCCGCCTCACTAACCCTATCATAAATAGTATTAACCCCCTAATCTGCCCTCCCTAACATCGCCGACACCTAACTTCAATTATTAACCCCTAATCTGCCGAGCGGAGCTCACCGCTATTCTAATAAATTGATTAACCCCTAAAGCTAAGTCTAACCCTAACACTAACACCCCCCTAACTTAAATATAATTTACATCTAACGAAATAAATTAACTCTTATTAAATAAATGATTCCTATTTAAAGCTAAATACTTACCTGTAAAATAAATCCTAATATAGCTACAATATAAATTATAATTATATTATAGCTATTTTAGGATTAATATTTATTTTACAGGCAACTTGGTATTTATTTTAACTAGGTACAATAGCTATTAAATAGTTAAGAACTATTTAATAGTTACCTAGTTAAAATAATAACAAATTTACCTGTAAAATAAATCCTAACCTAAGATATAATTAAACCTAACACTACCCTATCAATAAAATAATTAAATAAACTACCTACAATTACCTACAATTAACCTAACACTACACTATCAATAAATTAATTAAACACAATTCCTACAAATAAATACAATTAAATAAACTAGCTAAAGTACAAAAAATAAAAAAGAACTAAGTTACAAAAAATAAAAAAATATTTACAAACATAAGAAAAATATTACAACAATTTTAAACTAATTACACCTACTCTAAGCCCCCTAATAAAATAACAAAGCCCCCCAAAATAAAAAATTCCCTACCCTATTCTAAATTAAAAAAGTTACAAGCTCTTTTACCTTACCAGCCCTGAACAGGGCCCTTTGCGGGGCATGCCCCAAGAATTTCAGCTCTTTTGCCTGTAAAAGAATAAATACAATACCCCCCCCCAACATTACAACCCACCACCCACATACCCCTAATCTAACCCAAACCCCCCTTAAATAAACCTAACACTAAGCCCCTGAAGATCTTCCTACCTTGTCTTCACCATCCAGGTATCACCGATCCGTCCTGGCTCCAACATCTTCATCCAACCCAAGCGGGGGTTGGCGATCCATCATCCGGTGCTGAAGAGGTCCAGAAGAGGCTCCAAAGTCTTCCTCCTATCCGGCAAGAAGAGGACATCCGGACCGGCAAACATCTTCTCCAAGCGGCATCTTCGATCTTCTTCCATCCGGTGCGGAGCGGGTCCATCTTGAAGCAGGCGACGCGGATCCATCCTCTTCTTCCGTTGTCTCCCGACTAATGACGGTTCCTTTAAGGGACGTCATCCAAGATGGCGTCCCTCGAATTCCGATTGGCTGATAGGATTCTATCAGCCAATCGGAATTAAGGTAGGAATTTTCTGATTGGCTGATGGAATCAGCCAATCAGAATCAAGTTCAATCCTATTGGCTGATCCAATCAGCCAATCAGATTGAGCTTGCATTCTATTGGCTGATCGGAACAGCCAATAGAATGCGAGCTCAATCTGATTGGCTGATTGGATCAGCCAATCGGATTGAACTTGATTCTGATTGGCTGATTCCATCAGCCAATCAGAAAATTCCTACCTTAATTCCGATTGGCTGATAGAATCCTATCAGCCAATCGGAATTCGAGGGACGCCATCTTGGATGACGTCCCTTAAAGGAACCGTCATTAGTCGGGAGACAACGGAAGAAGAGGATGGATCCGCGTCGCCTGCTTCAAGATGGACCCGCTCCGCACCGGATGGAAGAAGATCGAAGATGCCGCTTGGAGAAGATGTTTGCCAGTCCGGATGTCCTCTTCTTGCCGGATAGGAGGAAGACTTTGGAGCCTCTTCTGGACCTCTTTAGCACCGGATGATGGATCGCCAACCCCCGCTTGGGTTGGATGAAGATGTTGGAGCCAGGACGGATCGGTGATACCTGGATGGTGAAGACAAGGTAGGAAGATCTTCAGGGGCTTAGTGTTAGGTTTATTTAAGGGGGGTTTGGGTTAGATTAGGGGTATGTGGGTGGTGGGTTGTAATGTTGGGGGGGGGGGTATTGTATTTATTCTTTTACAGGCAAAAGAGCTGAAATTCTTGGGGCATGCCCCGCAAAGGGCCCTGTTCAGGGCTGGTAAGGTAAAAGAGCTTGTAACTTTTTTAATTTAGAATAGGGTAGGGAATTTTTTATTTTGGGGGGCTTTGTTATTTTATTAGGGGGCTTAGAGTAGGTGTAATTAGTTTAAAATTGTTGTAATATTTTTCTTATGTTTGTAAATATTTTTTTATTTTTTGTAACTTAGTTCTTTTTTATTTTTTGTACTTTAGCTAGTTTATTTAATTGTATTTATTTGTAGGAATTGTGTTTAATTAATTTATTGATAGTGTAGTGTTAGGTTAATTGTAGGTAATTGTAGGTAGTTTATTTAATTATTTTATTGATAGGGTAGTGTTAGGTTTAATTATATCTTAGGTTAGGATTTATTTTACAGGTAAATTTGTTATTATTTTAACTAGGTAACTATTAAATAGTTCTTAACTATTTAATAGCTATTGTACCTAGTTAAAATAAATACCAAGTTGCCTGTAAAATAAATATTAATCCTAAAATAGCTATAATATAATTATAATTTATATTGTAGCTATATTAGGATTTATTTTACAGGTAAGTATTTAGCTTTAAATAGGAATCATTTATTTAAAAAGAGTTAATTTATTTCGTTAGATGTAAATTATATTTAAGTTAGGGGGGTGTTAGTGTTAGGGTTAGACTTAGCTTTAGGGGTTAATCAATTTATTAGAATAGCGGTGAGCTCCGCTCGGCAGATTAGGGGTTAATAATTGAAGGTAGGTGTCGGCGATGTTAGGGAGGGCAGATTAGGGGTTAATACTATTTATGATAGGGTTAGTGAGGCGGATTAGGGGTTAATAACTTTATTATAGTAGCGCTCAGGTCCGCTCGGCAGATTAGGGGTTAATAAGTGTAGGCAGGTGTCGGCGACGTTGAGGGGGGCAGATTAGGGGTTAATAAATATAATATAGGGGTCGGCGATGTTAGGGCAGCAGATTAGGGGTACATAGGGATAACGTAGGTTGCGGCGGTTTACGGAGCGGCAGATTAGGGGTTAAAAAAAATATGCAGGGGTCAGCGATAGCGGGGCGGCAGATTAGGGGTTAATAAGTGTAAGGTTAGGGGTGTTTAGACTCGGGGTACATGTTAGAGTGTTAGGTGCAGACGTAGGAAGTGTTCCCCATAGGAAACAATGGGGCTGCGTTAGGAGCTGAACGCTGCTTTTTTGCAGGTGTTAGGTTTTTTTTCAGCTCAAACAGCCCCATTGTTTTCTATGGGAGAATCGTGCACGAGCACGTTTTTGAGGCTGGCCGCGTCCGTAAGCAACTCTGGTATCGAGAGTTGCATTTGCGGTAAAAATGCTCTACGCTCCTTTTTTGGAGCCTAACGCAGCATTTGTTTGAACTCTCGATACCAGAGTTAATTTTATGGTGCGGCCAGAAAAAAGCCCGCGGAGCGTTAACAGCCCTTTTACCGCCAAACTCCAAATCTAGGCCAGTGTGAGTTATATTTATGTGTTATACTGTAAAATAATTTATTATGTATTGTACTTTAACTAAGTTTCATCTAGATTACGAGTTTTGTGTTACGGCTTTTAACGCTGAAAAAAAGGCAATTTCAGCGTAAAAGCAGTAACACAGCTATTGCGAGTCGTGTCGGTATAACTATACCGCAAGCATTTTAGCCTGTAACGCAACGTCCATCCCACACTCAAAAAAATGATGTTTTTGTGTGGGATTTTCATAGCGCCGGTATTATAGGTTGCACGGTGAGGCTAAAATGCTTGCATTACAGCCTATACCGACACGATCCATACAGCCATCTGAAACCAGTAGTTATGAGTTTTGTGTAACAAAAATGTTTCACAAAACTCATAACTAAACTGTTACAAAGTACACTAACACCTATAAACTACCTATTAACCTCTAAACCACTGCTCTCCCGTATCACAAACACTATATTAAAGCTATTAACCCCTAATCTGCCGCCCACCCACATCGCGACTATTAAATAAATTTATTAACCCCCTAATCTGCCACTCCCGACATCGCCGACACTAATAGAAAGTATTAACCCCTATTCCGCTGCTCCCCGACATCACGCCACTATAATAAAACTATTAACCCCTATTCCGCCACCACTAAATAAACCTATTAACCCCTAAACCTCCGGCCTCCCACATCTCTGCAACTAAATAAACCTATTAACCCCTAAACCTCCGGCCTCCCACATCTTCGCCACTAAATAAACCTATTAACCCCTAAACCACCGGCTCTCCACAAAGCAAAACACTAAATTAAGCTATTAACCCCTAAACCTAACACCCCCCTAACTTTAAATTAAAATTACAATATAACTATATTTAAAAAAATAAAAACTTACCTGTGAAATAACATTAAACTATAAATTAACCTAACCTTACTATTCTAATAAAATAAAAAATACTACCAATTAAAAATACTAAAATTACAAATGTAAAAAAACCTATACTACGAAAAAATTAAAAAAATCTAAAATTACAAAAAATAATAAACACTAAATTACGAAAAATAAAAAACAGCTTACAAAAAATAATAAACGAAATTATCAAAAATAAAAGCTACCCATTGCCCCTAAAGGGTCATTTGTATGGGCATTCAGCTCTTTTTCATTGCCCTTAAAGGTGCATTTAGCTCTTTTTCAAAAGCCCAAAGCACTAATCTAAAAAACAAAAACACACCCCAAAAAATAAAAAAAATACCTAACACTAACCCCAGAATATCTACTCATGGTTGCTGAAGTCCGGACATCCAGGCGGCAAGAAGTCTTCATCCAGGTGGCGACATCTTCATCCATCACGGGGGAGTCTTCTACCTTCATCTTGGCAGTGCGGAGCAGCAAAGACATCCAGCGTGGAGCGTCCTCTTCATACGGTCCCTGCCGTAAACAGAAGCTTCAATGCAAGGTAGCCGTTTCAAAACGGCGTACCTTGCATTCCTATTGGCTGATTTGATTCTTCAAATTCAAATCAGCCAATAGGATGAGAGCTTATCTGCAGCACAATCTCCTACTGAACATGTGCAAGAGCTCACAGTGTATACTTTAGTAAGTCTGTAATTGGCTGATGGCTGTCACATGATACAGTGGGGAGGTAAATTAAGCAATATTTAAAAATATCTACTGATAATTTGAAAATCAGAGGAACAGCTAATTCATTATCTTTTTATTGGGCATTTGTGGGTTATACAATTCTACTGTATTTTAAACCCTCTCTGCACATGGTGATACTGCTTTGAACATTCTGCCACTGGTAGAGAACCCTGGCCTCCAACAGTGAAGTGTACTTAAACACCTGTTTGCAAGACTTCTTTCTAACAGTGATCAGATAACTTTATAACATTTCACCTGCGATCTTGATTGTGATGCGGATACCTTTAGAACATGCTTTTGTAATAATGTTTTTATCAGCGGGCACTCAAGCACATGTGTCACACCTGTTCTCAGAAATGCTTCAGTGCAAACTTTTAGTCATTGTCATTCATATTTTCTCATGCATGGTTATTAAAATGTATATAATTACACATAATAGCTCAATAATGTGATAATACAATTTTTACTTCATTTTTTTATTTCAATACCTCAAAGCTTCTCGAAAAGCTAGTATATGTACGTCTATCCCATTTCCTTACACTAAACTCCCTCCTTGACCCACTGCAATCTGGATTTTGACCTACTTACAGCAAAATCCAAAGGTCACTTCTCTCTGCTTATTCTCCTGGATCTGTCTGCAGCCTTTGATACTGTCGACCACCCACTTTTGCTCCAAACCCTCCAATCCTTCGGTGTAGCCTTCTCTGCCCCGTTACCACTTTCTGTTGGGGTACTTGTAACGGTACCAACCGGATACCAAGGGTTAACACCAGGGAACAATGTCCTACATAGGGAATCAGCAGTTCACAACCCAGCCAGTTTTCAGGTTTAAACAGAATGTCTTTTATTAAGGCTCATATGCCCAGTATTTATGCAGGTCTGACCCCCCCCAGAAGGGGGGTTGAAAGAATGTTGTACATTAGATGAAGGGAACACACCCTTGACATGATACAATAGATTTACCTTGCTGAAGCTGATAACAATTTAAACACAAGATACATTTGGCTTTTCTTATCACCTAAGCATTTGCTCTCTGAGGGTGATTAAACAATGGACTGTGTATTAATAACATTAATGACAGTGCACAATAGTTGAGGCTAAAGCTGAACACAGTTAACTCTTTCAGTGCTGACAGAAGGGTCTGTCACATCTACATAGCACAATATACAGCCTATAGACAAGCTTTCTTACGTTATAGTCCAGAAGTGGCTAGGTTTGCCACAATGCTCCCCCAGAACCAAGCCGGCATACACAGTCTGATCCCAACGGATCGGCTTGGGGATGTCCGGGGCAACTTTCGGCTCAAGTAAGCTACGGGGTGTTCTCCGCCATCTGCTCCAACTTGGCTCAGTACTGCCCCCACCCCAAACATGGAAGCGTCTCTTCCCAGAGGGACTGGGCTTGGGTAGTCACAGGGTTAACATCAGCGGGATCCATGGGAGCATAGGCAGAAACAAGGGGGGCCAAGTCATTTCCAAGGAGAACATCAGCAGGTAAGTCCTTCTTGACCCCCACATTCACAAGTCTAGCGCCCACTCCCCAATCCAAATGTACCCTGGCAACAGGTAGGCGGAACACAGTGCCCCCTGCTACCCTCACAGCCATAGTGTCTCCAGTGTGCTGTTTCTCAGACACCAAGTTCTCTTGAAGCAAGGTCATGGTAGCACCAGTATCCCGTAGACCACTGACCTCCTTCCCATTCACTTTAACCCGCTGCCGGTTATTCCGGTGGGCAGCTTGCACGGGGTCTGCTTCATGTAGGCTGCCCCAGCATTCTGGCGCCTCTACGTAGCGGGCCGCAGGCTGAGGATTATGTGGGATTCCGCCGGCGGGTCTTCTCCAGGACTGTGCTTGATTTGCTGCGTTTAGGGGACACTCTGGTCTTTTGTGCCCTAGTCGCTTACATCCAAAGCACCGAATAGGTTGTGAGTAGCCCCGCGAATTGAACCGGGCTCTCTGAGGGTAGTTCGTGGCCGGAGGCCGCGTAGTATAGCGGTGCGCCGGGGGCTGGTAACTGGCCGCTGCTGGGGTGACTGGGGGTCTGTACTCCACTCTAGCAGTGGGCAATCGGTATACCGCTCCCCCTGCTCCTCGTACTGCCACGGATCCGCCCGTGTGTACTGTATCCGGCACCAAATGGGGAGCTATCAGGGTGAAAGTAGCTCCCGAATCCCGAAGTCCCTGGACCTCCTTCCCCTCTACGGTCCCCAGCTGGCGGGGATGTTGCCAGTTATCGGCGGCCCGGACCGACATCACCTCATGCAGAATTCCCAGGGGTTCCTCGGCTTGGGTGCTCAACACCTCATGAGCGGCTGGCTCCGTTTGGTAATGGTGAGCAGCCGCCCTTGGGGCCTGGTTCTGTCTGACCTGGTTCCAAGCTTGTCTGCTCCGATTTTGGGTGCACTCACGTGCCATATGTCCCCACTGCTTGCAGGTGTGGCATTGTATATTCGCCCGTCCGTTGTTAGGCTGTAGTCCATGGTGCCTCCTGGCATCAAAATGCTGGTCTGCTAATCTGGCTGCTTCGGTTAAGGTGAGGGGTTTTCGATCTCTCACCCATTCTTGGGCTTCTGGGGACAAGCCGTTAAAGAATTGCTCCAACAGCATCAGTTGTCGCAATTCTTCCATGGTGGTAGCTTGGCTGGCCTGTATCCACCCTTGAGATGCTTGATCCAGCTTGTGGGCCCACTCTGCATGTGAATCTCTTTCTGGCTTGCGCAGGCCTCTAAACTTGCGCCGGTATGCCTCTGAGGTAATGGCATATCTTTCCAAGATCGCTCTCTTCACTTTAGCGTAATCCTTGCTGTCCTCCCTGGGTACAGCGCGATACGCTTCCGCTGCCCTACCGGCTAGCTTGCCTGCTAGCACCGGCACCCATACGGACTGCTCCAAATCATGTAACTCGCACAGTCTCTCAAAATCCTGTAAATACCCATCGATCTCATCCTTCTCCTCACAAAACATTTTAAATGCATGGTATGGGATTTTAGGTCTTACTGGGTTGCTGAGTGCGTCCAAAATGGATTCTGCTCGGGAGGATGCATTCCGCGGACTGTGTGCCATCACGTACTCCTGCACATCTGCCATTACCACGGATAGCATATCCCGTGGTACAGGTTGGGGTAAAAATTCCAGCCTGGTCCTCATTTCCCTCTGGTATAGGGTCTCCTCCATGGCTGCTGGAGGCGTAGCGCTGCGAGCTCTGTCTCCCTCCATCAGCTCAGCAATTAATATAGCCTTGGGTTTGCTGCTGCCTATCTTTCCCCTGGCTTCTAGCAGTTCCTTTAACGTTTGTCTCTTTAGCTTAGAATAATCCATCTCCATTCACTTCGGTCCCTGGTACTCCTTCCATCTTAGTCAGTATTGTAGTAATCCCCCTCTTCCTGAGGTTACTGGCTTGTGTAGTTGCTCTTCTGGGCGATAAGGTTCATTCCGTCGCTTGCCACCAATTGTAACGGTACCAACCGGATACCAAGGGTTAACACCAGGGAACAATGTCCTACATAGGGAATCAGCAGTTCACAACCCAGCCAGTTTTCAGGTTTAAACAGAATGTCTTTTATTAAGGCTCATATGCCCAGTATTTATGCAGGTCTGACCCCCCCCAGAAGGGGGGTTGAAAGAATGTTGTACATTAGATGAAGGGAACACACCCTTGACATGATACAATAGATTTACCTTGCTTAAGCTGATAACAATTTAAACACAAGATACATTTGGCTTTTCTTATCACCTAAGCATTTGCTCTCTGAGGGTGATTAAACAATGGACTGTGTATTAATAACATTAATGACAGTGCACAATAGTTGAGGCTAAAGCTGAACACAGTTAACTCTTTCAGTGCTGACAGAAGGGTCTGTCACATCTACATAGCACAATATACAGCCTATAGACAAGCTTTCTTACGTTATAGTCCAGAAGTGGCTAGGTTTGCCACAGTACTGCTAGGCTCTGTCCTTCGTCTCCTTCTCTTCTCAATCTCCACATCATCTTTAGGTTCCTTAATAAAGTCTCATGGGTTTCAAGAACATTTGTATGCTGATGACACCCAAATCTACATCTCTGCACCAGACTTATCTTCTTCCTTGCAAAACCGTGTCACTAACTATCTTTCTCATATCTCATCTTGGATGTCCTCTCACTACCTTAAGCTAAATCTCTCCAAAACTGATCTCCTTATTTTCCCCCCTTCTTCAAAAGTCTCCACCCCAACTTCTCTATAACTGTCGATAACTCCATTATTACCCCTACCCCACATGCTCGATGTCTTGGGGTCATACTTGACTCACATCTTTCTTTCACTCCTCACATTCATTCCTTGGCTAAAGCCTGCCACTTCCACCTTAAAAACATCTCTAAAATTAGACATTTCCTTTCAACACAACTAAGATTCTAATCCACTCTCGCATCCTTTCCCGCCTCGATTACTGCAACTCCATCCTCTCTGGTCTCCTTAGCTGCCACCTAGCTCCTTTACAATCCATAATGAATGCCTCTGCCAGGCTCATTTTCCTTACACGTCATTCTTCATCTGCTGCACCTCTCTGCCAATCCCTTCACTGGCTTCCTTTGCCTCAAGGCTTAAACACTCACTCTGACAAACAAAGCCCTCAACTGCACTGTTCCCCCCTATTATTATTATTCTTTATTTATAATAACAAGCGCTGTTCATAGGTAACACAGATAAAAGGACAGTACAATATGAGACACCAGACAAAATTTAACAAACAAATACAGGAGGAATTGGGAGCCCTGTTCCCATGGGAACTTACAATCTAAATGGGTAGGAGGTGAGAAACAGGAGGTGGGGATTGCAAAGGTGGGAATGATGTTAGTGTGAAGTAGATGAGGGCAACTATTAGGCAAGTGGAATTCATTAGTTAATGATTTGGTTATAGGTTTCACTGAACAAGAAAGTCTTTAGGGAGCGTTTAAAGGAGGAGAGGTTGGGGGGAAAGTCTGACAGCACGAGGAAGTGCGTTCCAGAGGATTGGTGCCGCACAAGAGAAGTCCTGTAGTCTAGCATGAGAGGAGGTGATGGTAGAAGAGGCAAGGAGTAGATCGTTGTTGGATCTTAGGGGACGGGCTGGAGTATATTTGTTGATGAGTGAGGACAGGTATGGGGGGCTGCATTGGTAAGGGCTTTGTAGGTCAGAGTGAGAATTTTGAATTTAATTCTGCTGTGAATGGGGAGCCAGTGAAGGGACTCACAGAGGGGTGCGGCAGATACAGAGCATCAGGAGAGGTGGATTAGCCTAGCAGAGGCATTTAGGATAGATTGAAGAGGGGAGAGGCGGGAGAGAGGAAGGCCAGTTAGTAAGTTGTTACAGTAGTCAAGCCGGGAAATTACTAGGGAATGGATTAGCTGTTTAGTAGTTTTAGCACTCAGAAAAGGACGAATTTTGGAGATATTGCGTAGGTGGTTGCTACAGGATGAAGAGAGCGATTGGATGTGGGGTATGAAGGACAGATTGGAGTCGAGTGTAACTCCAAGGCAGCGGACTTGGGGTGATGGGGAGATAGTGGTGTCACCGACAGTGATAGTAAAGTTAGAAGCTGGAGTAGAATTAGTTGGGGGGATTAGAAGAAGCTCAGTCTTGAACATGTTGATTTTTAGGTGGTGAGAGGCCATCCAGGAAGAAATGCCAGATAAGCAGTCGCTGATGTGGGAAAGGACAGAAGGAGAGAGTCCAGGGGTGGATAGGTAGATCTGAGTATCATCAGCATAGAGGTGATAGTTGAAGCCATAGCTACTAATAAGTTTACCCAGTGAGGAAGTATAAATAGAGAAGAGTAGAGGGCCTAGAACAGAGCCTTGAGGTACTCCAACAGACAGAGGCAATGGAGAGGATGAGTCGCCAGCAAATGAGACAGAAAAGGACCTATTAGAGAGATAAGAGTGGATCCAGGAGAGGGCAATGTCACAGAGCCCAAAGGAGCTGAGAGTCCGTTGGAGGAGGGGATGGTCAACAGTGTCAAAGGCAGCAGACAGGTCAATTAAGATAAGTATAGAATAGTGGCCATTGTTTTTAGCAGAAAAAATATCGTTAGTAACCTTGGTGAGGGCAGTCTCAGTTGAGTGTTGGGGACGGAAGCCAGATTGCAGGGGGTCAAGCAATGAGTTGGAGGATAGGAAGTGTGTTAGGCAATCGAAAACTAGTTTTTCCAGGACTTTAGAAGCTAGCGGAAGTAGTGATATGGGGCGGTAGTTTGCAGGAGAATTGGGGTTGAGGGAGGGTTTTTTGAGGATGGGGGTGACCTTTGCATGTTTGAAGGATGATGGAAATGAACCAGTAGTAAGGCATCGGTTGAATATGTGAGTAAGAGCTGGGGTGAGGGTAGAGGACATAGAAGGTATTAGATGTGAAGAGATAGGGTCAAGGGGGCATGTAGTGAGGTGTGAGGAAGATATTAGGGAACTCACTTCATTCTCAGTGGTTGGGGGGAAGGTACTGAGAGTGTTGGAGGGGGTGACCGGGGGCGGAGATGAAAGGTTGCAGTCTTGTGGTGGGATGTTGCTTCTGATGGTAAGTGTTTTGTTGAAAAAGTAGTCTGCCAAGTCTTGAGCACTAAAGTCAGATGAGGGTGGTGGTGCAGGTGGATAGAGGAGAGTGTTGAAAGTGGAGAAGAGACGTTTAGAGTTTGAGGAGTGAGACGATATGAGAGAAGAGAAGTAGTTTTGCTTGGCTAAGTGAAGGGCAGAGGCGTAAGAATAAAGAATGAACTTATAGTGTAGGAAATCGGGTTCAGAGCGGGATTTCCTCAGGCACGTTCAGCAGCACGGGAGCATTTTTGTAGATAGCATGATTGCTGAGAGTGCCAGGGCTGGAGCTGATGACGTGGGGTTTTGCGTATTTGTGGAGGAGCAAGGGTGTCGAGTGCAGAGGAGAGAGTATTGTTATAGTGGCTTGTAGCAAGGTCAGGGTAGGATACCGTGGAGGTGTGGTGAAAGGGGTTTTTGAATAAGGTTAGAAAGTTGGAGAGGATCCACAGTGTGCAGATTTCTACAGGTGCAGAGGCGGGGTAGAAATAGGTTTAGCCTGTACATTGAGATTATAGGTGAGCAGATGGTGGTTTGAGATGGGAAATGGGCGACAGGTGACATCAGAAGGGGAGCAGAGGTAGGAGAATACCAGATCAAGAGAGTGTCCGTCACGGTGAGTAGGGAATAGGGTGGATTGTGAAAGACTAAAGGAGTTTGTGAGTGAGAAAAGTTTAGAGGCAATAGGGGTAGATGGGTTATCAATGGGGATGCTGAAGTCCCCTAAGATTAGCGTAAGTGTATTTGTAGAGAGAAAGTGAAAAAGGCAGGCAGCAAAGTTGTTGAGGAATTGGGAGATTGGTCCAAGGGGGCGATAGATAACTGCCACCTTGAGGGAGAGGGGGGAGAAAATGCGGATGCAATGGACTTCAAAGGAGGAGAAGGAGAGAGATGGATGAAGATGGAGGTGCTGATAGGAGCAGGAAGGGGACAGTAAGATTCCAACACCGCCACCATGTCTCTCACCTGGCCTAGGTGTGTGGCTAAAGTGGAGACCGCCGTGCGTTAGAGCAGCAATGGAAGCAGTGTCAGAGTAAGAAAGCCAGGTTTCAGTAATTGCTATAAGATTGAAAGCGTTAGAAATGAACAGGTCGTGAACAGTTGTAAGTTTGTTACAGACAGAGCGTGCATTCCAGAGGGCACAAGAAAAGAGGGGATAACCGCTGTGGGTTAATGGAGATGAGAATTTTGGGATTGCGTGACCTTGAGTTTGCATTGTGGGGGACTGAGCGAGAGTTTAAGGGGCCCATTTATCAAAGGGCTTGCGGACCTGATCCGACACTGCGGATCAGGTCCGCAAGACCTCGCTAAATGCGGAGAGCAATACGCTCTCCACATTTAACATTGCACCAGCAGCTCACAAGAGCTGCTGGTGCAACGCCGCCCCCTGCTGACTCGCGGCCAATCGGCCGCCAGCAGGGAGCTGTCAATCAACCCGATCGTATTCGATCGGGTTGATTTCCGGCGGTTCCTGTCCGCCTGCTCAGAGCAGGCGGACAGGGTTATGAAGCAGCGGTCTTTAGACCGCTGCTTCATAACTTGTGTTTCTGGCGAGTCTGAAGACTCGCCAGAAACACGGCCCTTCAAGCTCCATACGGAGCTTGATAAATGGGCCTGTTAGAGTGTGGTGATTGCTGCAGGGCCAGGGTTAGGAGAGATGTCACCAGAAGCAAGCAGTAGTAGCAGTGAGAGTGACAGAAGGTGAGAGTGAGACTTGTAGGAGCGCGTATGACTAGACACAGGAGAGTTAGATGGGGAAGTATTGCTAAGGAAACAGAGTAGTTCATGAGAGGACAGCATAGGGGATGAGAGGAGGGAGGGAGAGATTAGGATAGTGTGGGGATTATTGATGTTATAAGGGCATGCAGTGAGTTTTAGGAAGATGACAGACAGAAAGATCAGAAAGGACATAGAGAGCATTGTGTATGTGTATAGTTAGTAAGGATTACCTGTTAGTGGGGTCTGCAGTTTCCCCTTCAGTTTCTAAACTCCATTTCTTAACTCGGCCACTTTGAATCTCAGAGCCAGCTCTCAGCTGTATATAGTAGTAAAATTAGGGTTGGAATGATTTGATTCAAGGCAGCTGTGTTACAAGTAGACTAGTTAGGTAGACTGGAGTTACACACTTGTAAATTAGATGGGGGGGGGGGGGGTGAGCAAATGGCTGGGGGATGCACACAAATTATACAATGGAGCTGATAACAATTATACAGAAAAAAATATAAATTCAGACATCAGAGGAAATGCATACCAGTATATTGAAAAAAACATTAAAGGGACGTGGGCTAACAACCAGGGCAAGAAATGCAGAGAAGGAAATGCATACCTGTGGAGAGATGAGATGATGAATAGTTAGAACAATGCTTTATGTTGTTAGTAGAGCATTCTAGATGATAGCATTATGGATTTAACTCCATTTCTTAAAGGATTCCTTTCTGTTATAATTTTTAAGCTAAACAACTAACATATTAAAGTTAATAAACATTAATTAAAACCTACTGACCTATATTTTCTCCAAAACGAAGTTTCATAACGTTCTAAAAGTTATATCTTTTATTCGCTGATGATGTCACGTTATCCTGCCCACTATTTTCAGCACTGCGTGTTCAAAATACTTAAACCAATAACTTTGTGTTTAAAGCGCCATTTTGAAACCTAGGTATTGAAAACGGATTGGTACAGAGCAAAGGATACCCACGGAGTGGGTTTGGAAAACAATTAAATTTGCAGACAAGATTTCTGATATACGGTAGAGATATGTTAATGAAATGCTATTGATAAAAAGCATATTTGGGGTAGTTAGTTAGTAACAGGCATAGAAAATATTTACTTACAGTGGGCCTTTAACTCGGCCACTTATAATTCAGAGCCACTTTGAATCTCAGAGCCAGCTCTCAGCTGTATATAGTAGTAAAATTAGGGTTGGAATGATTTGATTCAAGGCAGCTGTGTTACAAGTAGACTAGTTAGGTAGACTGGAGTTACACACTTGTAAATTAGATGGGGGGGGGTGAGCAAATGGCTAGGGGATGCACACAAATTATACAATGGAGCTGATAACAATTATACAGAAAAAAATATAAATTCAGACATCAGAGGAAATGCATAACAGTATATTGAAAAAACATTAAAGGGACGTGGGCTAACAACCAGGGCAAGAAATGCAGAGAAGGAAATGCATACCAGTATATTGAAAAAAACATTAAAGGGACGTGGGCTAACAACCAGGGCAAGAAATGCAGAGAAGGAAATGCATTCCAGTATATTGAAAAAACATTAAAGGGACGTGGGCTAACAACCAGGGCAAGAAATGCAGAGAAGGAAATGCATACCAGTATATTGAAAAATCATTAAAGGGACGTGGGCTAACAACCAGGGCAAGAAATGCAGAGAAGGAAATGCATACCTGTATACTGAAAAAACATTAAAGGGACGTGGGCTAACAACCAGGGCAAGAAATGCAGAGAAGGAAATGCATACCAGTATATTGAAAAAAACATTAAAGGGACGTAGGCTAACAACCAGGGCAAGAAATGCAGAGAAGGAAATGCATACCAGTATATTTAAAAAACATTAAAGGGACGTGGGCTAACAACCAGGGCAAGAAATGCAGAGAAGGAAATGCATACCTGTATACTGAAAAAACATTAAAGGGACATGGGCTAACAACCAGGGCAAGAAATGCAGAGAAGGAAATGCATACCTGTGGAGAGATGAGATGATGAATAGTTATAACAATGCTTCATGTTGTTAGTAGAGCATTCTAGATGATAGTATTATGGATTTAACTCAATTTCTTAACTCTGCCACTTATAATTCGGAGCCACTTTGAATCTCAGAGCCAAGGCCTCAGAGCCAGCTCTCAGCTGTATATAGTAGTAAAATTAGGGTTGGACCTTGTCTCCAGATACTCTTCCTCCCGACCCCTTCGCTCTGCCCACAATCTCCTACTCTCCTCCTCTCTTGTTACCTCCTCAAATTCCCGTTTACAAGACTTCTCCAGACTTGCTTCCATCTTGTGCAACTCTCTGCCTCGCTCCACAAGACTCTCCCCTAGTTTTGAAAGCTTCAAGCACTCCCTTAAAGACTCTACTATTAAGGGATGCATACAACCTACACTAACCCTTTCCTAACTCCACTGCTATCTCCTTGAACCCCTTAGCATGTAAGCCTATGAGCCCAGCTGTTTGTAGATCACCCGCAAGAGTGGATTACAACAGTGCAACTCTCGGCAGGAACCTCTACCCATTTGACCCCCTATAAATGTTACCTTGTATACCGCCTATGTTTATAGCGCTGCGGAATCTGTTGGCGCTCTACAAATACTTGATTCTTTTTTTTTAGATGATTTTTTAATTAGGATTTTTTGTGACTCCCTGTGTAATGAATGCATATCCTTCACATACTTAAATGCGGGGAACACCCCTTTGTGAAATACGCTGTTACTGAGGTAAAAACTGCCTTAAGAGAATTTCAAAGTAGGGCATCACAATATTGGCGAAATTTCTTACAGACGATTGGAGACACATTAAAGCACCAAGCAATAATATAGAGCAATGCAGCCATAGCAAATATGTAAAGCTCCTGCTTTGTATCATTCTAGGGTAGTTGTGTTCAGCATCAAGGCAGAGAAATCCGTGGATGCAGATCGTCTGTATGGAAAAGACACTAATTCACAATACACTCAGGCCGGTGCAGGCGGAAGCAGCAATCTCCCAATGCTGAATGCAAAATACAAACGAATACTGCCGCACTCAAGCGCTTTTTAAAAACTAAAAAGCTTTGTTCCAGAAAAAACTTTCAAAATGAAGATATACACATGGAGGTAATCTCACTCTGTACTAGTTACCTTCATGTGTATATCTTCATTTTAGAAGTTGTTCTGGAATAAAGTTGTATTGTTTTTAAATAACGCTTCAGTGTGGCAGTATTCTTTTGTAGTTGTGTTCAGCAGTTTAAGGTCCCTTGATTGTAGAGACCAGGGGTCCATTTATTAAGCAGCCGATGCTGCTTCGGAGGCCCATGATCGTTTCAGGTCCGTTTGAAACAGAAGTTAAGAAGCAGTGGTCGTAAGACGGCTGCTCCTTAACTTCTCCGCCACCTTTTAGGGGGCGGCATTGCACAAGCATTTCACCAAAAATGCTTGTGCATTGTTAAATGCTGACAGCATATGCTGTCTACATTTAGCGAGGTCGATTGGACATGATTTGCTACAGCGAATCATGTCTGCTCGCTTCTTAATAAATATACCCCCATGTCTAAGACCAGGTTCTAGTAGCCCCTGGTTGGGGTATAGCCATGGTTTTAAATACCAGATTACTTATATACAGTATATATATATTTACTTATCAAGGCTTAAGTATGGTTACAGAAAAACATAAAACACATTGTAGCAGCTAAGAAACAGAATATATAAGAAGTTACAGATGTGGTTATCATTCTGTAGTAAACAATGTTCTAGTTGAGAATTTTCTTTTAAAAAAAAATATAGCTAACTATCGGCTCGATTTAGAGTTTTGTCGCTAACGTTGGCTTTTTTCTGGCCGCACCATAAAAATAACTCTGGTATTGAGAGTCCACAGAATGGCTGCATTAGGCTCCAAAAAAGGAGCGTAGAGCATATTTAACGCCACTGCAACTCTCGATACCAGAGTTGCTTACGGACGCGGCCAGCCTCAAAAACGTGCTCGTGCACGATTCCCCCATAGGAAACAATGGGGCTGTTTGAGCTGAAAAAAAACCTAACACCTGCAAAAAAGCTGCGTTCAGCTCCTAACGCAGCCCCATTGTTTGCTATGGAGAAACACTTCCTACGTCTGCACCTAACACTCTAACATGTACCCCGAGTCTAAACACCCCTAACCTTACACTTATTAACCCCTAATCTGCCGCCCCCACTATCGCTGACCCCTGCATATTATTATTAACCTCTAATCTGCCGCTCCGTAAACCGCCGCTACTTACATTATCCCTATGTACCCCTAATCTGCTGCCCCTAACAGCGCCGACACCTATATTATATTTATTAACCCCTAATCTGCCCCCCACAACGTCGCCTCCACCTGCCTACACTTATTAACCCCTAATCTGCCGACCGGACCTGAGCGCTACTATCACTAACCCTATAATAAATAGTATTAACCCCTAATCTGCCCTCCCTAACATCGCCGACACCTAACTTCAAACATTAACCCCTAATCTGCCGACTGGAGCTCACCGCTATTCTAATAAATGTATTAACCCCTAAAGCTAAGTCTAACCCTAACACTAACACCCCCCTAAGTTAAATATAATTTACATCTAACGAAATTAATTATCTCTTATTAAATAAATTATTCCTATTTAAAGCTAAATACTTACCTGTAAAATAAATCCTAATATAGCTACATTATAAATTATAATTATATTATAGCTATTTTAGGATTAATATTTATTTTACAGGTAACTTTGTAATTATTTTAACCAGATACAATAGCTATTAAATAGTTAATAACTATTTAATAGTTACCTAGTTAAAATAATTACAAAATTACCTGTAAAATAAATCCTAACCTAAGTTACAATTAAACCTAACACTACACTATCAATAAATAAATTAAATAAAATACCTACAATTACCTACAATTAAACCTAACACTACACTATCAATACATTAATTAAATACAATATCTACAAATAACTACAATGAAATAAACTAACTAAAGTACAAAAAATAAAAAAGAACTAAGTTACAAAAAATAAAAAAATATTTACAAACATAAGGAAAATCTTACAACAATTTTAAACTAATTACACCTACTCTAAGCCCCCTAATAAAATAACAAAGCCCCCCAAAATAAAAAATGCTCTACCCTATTCTAAATTACTAAAGTTCAAAACTCTTTTACCTTACCAGCCCTGAACAGGGCTCTTTGCGGGGCATGCCCCAAAGAATTCAGCTCTTTTGCCTGTAAAAAAAAACATACAATACCCCCCCCCAACATTACAACCCACCACCCACATACCCCTAATCTAACCCAAACCCCCCTTAAATAAACCTAACACTAAGCCCCTGAAGATCATCCTACCTTGTCTTCACCATACCAGGTTCACCGATCCGACCTGGCTCCAAAATCTTCATCCAACCCAAGTGGGGGCTGGCGATCCATCATCCGGCGGCTGAAGAGGTCCAGAAGAGGCTCCAAAGTCTTCATCCTATCCGGGAAGAAGAGTAGATCCGGACCGGCAACCATCATCTTCCAAGCGGCATCTATCTATCTTCATCCGATGAGGACCGGCTCCATCCTGAAGACCTCCACCGCGGACCCATCTTCATCCGGCGACGTCCAACTGAAGAATGACGGTTCCTTTAAGGGACGTCATCCAAGATGGCGTCCCTCGAATTCCGATTGGCTGATAGGATTCTATCAGCCAATCGGAATTAAGGTAGGAATATTCTGATTGGCTGATGGAATCAGCCATTTAGAATCAAGTTCAATCCGATTGGCTGATCCAATCAGCCAATCAGATTGAGCTCGCATTCTATTGGCTGTTCCGATCAGCCAATAGAATGCGAGCTCAATCTGATTGGCTGATTGGATCAGCCAATCGGATTGATCTTGATTCTGATTGGCTGATTCCATCAGCCAATCAGAATATTCCTACCTTAATTCCGATTGGCTGATAGAATCCTATCAGCCAATCGGAATTCGAGGGACGCCATCTTGGATGACGTCCCTTAAAGGAACCGTCATTCTTCAGTTGGACGTCGCCGGATGAAGATGGGTCCGCGGTGGAGGTCTTCAGGATGGAGCCGGTCCTCATCGGATGAAGATAGAAGATGCCGCTTGGAAGATGATGGTTGCCGGTCCGGATCTACTCTTCTTCCCGGATAGGATGAAGATTTTGGAGCCTCTTCTGGACCTCTTCAGCCGCCGGATGATGGATCGCCAGCCCCCGCTTGGGTTGGATGAAGATTTTGGAGCCAGGACGGATCGGTGAACCTGGTATGGTGAAGACAAGGTAGGATGATCTTCAGGGGCTTAGTGTTAGGTTTATTTAAGGGGGGTTTGGGTTAGATTAGGGGTATGTGGGTGGTGGGTTGTAATGTTGGGGGGGGGGTATTGTATGTTTTTTTTACAGGCAAAAGAGCTGAATTCTTTGGCCCCGCAAAGGGCCCTGTTCAGGGCTGGTAAGGTAAAAGAGCTTTGAACTTTAGTAATTTAGAATAGGGTAGGGCATTTTTTATTTTGGGGGGCTTTGTTATTTTATTAGGGGGCTTAGAGTAGGTGTAATTAGTTTAAAATTGTTGTAAGATTTTCCTTATGTTTGTAAATATTTTTTTATTTTTTGTAACTTAGTTCTTTTTTATTTTTTGTACTTTAGTTAGTTTATTTCATTGTAGTTATTTGTAGGTATTGTATTTAATTAATGTATTGATAGTGTAGTGTTAGGTTTAATTGTAGGTAATTGTAGGTATTTTATTTAATTTATTTATTGATAGTGTAGTGTTAGGTTTAATTGTAACTTAGGTTAGGATTTATTTTACAGGTAATTTTGTAATTATTTTAACTATTTTAGCTATTAAATAGTTCTTAACTATTTAATAGCTATTGTACCTGGTTAAAATAAATACAAAGTTACCTGTAAAATAAATATTAATTCTAAAATAGCTATAATATAATTATAATTTATATTGTAGCTATATTAGGATTTATTTTACAGGTAAGTATTTAGCTTTAAATAGGAATAATTTATTTAATAAGAGTTAATTTATTTCGTTAGATTTAAATTATATTTAAGTTAGGGGTTAATAAATTTATTAGAATAGCGGTGAGCTCCAGTCGGCAGATTAGGGGTTAATGTTTGAAGTTAGGTGTCGGCGATGTTAGGGAGGGCAGATTAGGGGTTAATACTATTTATTATAGGGTTAGTGAGGCGGATTAGGGGTTAATAACTTTATTATGATAGCGGTGCGGTCCGCTCGGCAGATTAGGGGTTAATAAGTGTAGGCAGGTGGAGGCGACGTTGTGGGGGGCAGATTAGGGGTTAATAAATATAATATAGGGGTCGGCGGTGTTAGGGGCAGCAGATTAGGGGTACATAGCTATAATGTAGGTGGCGGCTCTTTGCGGTCGGCAGATTAGGGGTTAATTATTGTAGGTAGCTGGCTGCGACGTTGTGGGGGCAGGTTAGGGGTTAATAAATATAATATAGGGGTCGGCGGTGTTAGGGGCAGCAGATTAGGGGTACATAAGGATAACGTAGGTGGCGGTCGGCAGATTAGGGGTTAAAAAAATTAAATCGAGTGGCGGCGATGTGGGGGGGCCTCGGTTTAGGGGTACATAGGTAGTTTATGGGTGTTAGTGTACTTTAGAGTACAGTAGTTAAGAGCTTTATGAACCGGCGTTAGCCCAGAAAGCTCTTAACTACTGACTTTTTTCTGGGGCTGGAGTTTTGTCGTTAGATTTCTAACGCTCACTTCAGCCACGACTCTAAATACCGGCGTTAGAAAAATCCCATTGAAAAGATAGGATACGCAATTGACGTAAGGGGATCTGCGGTATGGAAAAGTCGCGGCTGAAAAGTGAGCGTTAGACCCTTTTTTGAGTGACTCCAAATACCGGAGGTAGCCTAAAACCAGCGTTAGGAGCCTCTAACGCTGGTTTTCACGGCTACCGCCAAACTCCAAATCTAGGCCTATGACTTAACAAACTAAAAATGGTAACTAACTAACCAAAAAACAAACCATTAATAATTAACTGAGATCGCACAGCAGTAGTAGATTACTTTTAAGTCCACAGGTCTAATTAACCTAGTTTTTTGTTTTGTTATTGAATGTGTTATTTTATTGAGGTTCACCAAGCATAGTATATGATATTACAGAGCTTCTATACAAATTGTCAAGAAGATACAGTGCCCTCCACAAATATTGGTAAATATGAGCAAAAAAGGCTGTGAAAAATATTCTTGTTGCCTTTATTGTTTAACCTTTTGATCTTTTGTTCAAAAAACACACAAAAATACTCTGCTCTTATGGATATCAAACAATTGCAAACTCAACACAGGTTTATCCAAAAAAAAAAATCTATATTCTAACTTCTGCTCTTTGCACGTGTCAGGTTAATGCGCAAGTGAAAAATATTTACTCTCAACTTGTAATATGCACGCTACCTGACACGCACAAAGAGCAGAAGTCAAGCAGTGTTAGCGTGTGTGCAGGAGCAGTAATTACCGCTCCACTCGTAATCTAGCTCTATATGTGTTCAGTTGATCATAAATTGTATATGATATGTGTGTGTGAGAATTAGGCCCCGATGGTCATACCCACCACAAGTATCTATCCTGTTAACCCCTATACTGCCACATACCCACCGCAAGTACCCATCTAAACTATTAACCGCTATACTGCCACTAGCCCATCACAAGTACCGAAACTATTAACCCCTATACCACCACTAGCCCACGGCAAGTACCCTACACTATTAACCCCAAGACTGCCACAACCCCCAACGCAAACTAACCTTACTCTACCTAACACTTAACCTCCCCCCTCTAAACTAAACCCCCTAAGTTACTTGGGGGAAAAAATCTAAGTTACAGAAAATAAAAAAAACAGTATGCAAAATAAAAAAAAACACACCATTATACCTAACACTAACCTACATGCCCTATAAAAACTAAAACCCAACCAAAACAAAATAAAACCTAACACTAAATTTAAATTACAATAGCCATTAAAAGTGCCTTTTGTGGGACATTGCCCTAAAGTAAATGCAGCTCTTTTACATTTAAATAAATTACACCCCCCCCCCCTCTACAATAGTAACCCCCAAAATAATAAAGGCTAACTACAAAACCTATCCTAAAATTTAAATTTAAAATAAAAAATCCTATTCTTTAAAATAAAAAAAACACCCGAAGAAAGCCCTAACTAAACCCAAAGTTTAAACTCACCATCGCAAAAATCCAGCTCCTCTTGATCCTACGTTGGACCATCTTCATCCAAGCACCGAGGGCCCATATTACAATGCATCATTTTAAACATGAATATTTATGTGTAGGGCCTTAGCTTCTACAGTTAGTATTGGTTTATGGCAGTGTAGGGGATAATGTTTAAATGATATGCATAGTCATGTACAATGCATATTCTTTATTGTATATATTGATAGAGTAAAAGGTATTTAAAGGGATAGGAAAGTCAAAATTAAACTTGCATGATTCAGATAGAGCATGTCATTTTAAGACACTTTTAAATGAACTTCTATTTTCTCTTGTTAAAAAATGAATATGCACATATCATACACTAGTGGGAGCTCATGCTAATTGGTGCCTGCACACATTTGTCTCCTGTGATTGGCTAAATTTATATGTTCAGCTTCCTGTCAGTAGTGCAATGCTGTCCCTTCAGCAATGGATAACAAGAGAATGAAGAAAAATTGATAATATAATTAAATTGGAAAGTTGTTTAAAATTGTATGTTCTATCTGAATCATAAAAGAAAATTTTGGGGTTTACTATCCCTTTAATGTTGCTTCCTTTTATTTTAGTCATAAACATATTTTTAAATATATATTTATATTTGAAATAATAAGCACAGCAAGCAACAATAAATCAATTTTAAGATGTATAAAATACTTATGATGATGCATATTTTGTCAAGGAGATGTGCTAAATGCCGAAGGGCTGGCAAAACCTCGTCAGCCCAGCTGTGCTCCTGGAACTGAGTGCTTCTTAAAAGGGGTGCTGATTAAGCAGTGTGCAGGGGATCAAGTTGCCCTTTTAGTATATTGTCAGCAATTTGATGAGGTACCTGGGGATACCACACCGTATTGAAAAGTCCCCCATTCCTCCTAGAAGGTAGCGCCCTCAAAGAAGTAGTATCCCCAGGTGCCTCATCAAATTGCTGACAACATACTAAAAGGGCGACTTCAAATAGGGCCAACCCCCTGGCCGCAGCAAAATGCTGACGAGCAGCGATGTCGGCGATACAGGGGGAGACTTAACTCTCCTATTGACTTCTATGGGAGACACATTGCTACTCGCCGGCCCTACTCAGACACGCCCCTTTCCTTTGAAGTCGATCTTTTGAATGTCGGGGAGTTAGTGTAAGTGTGTGAGTCTGTGTGTGAGTCTAGATGTTTGTGTGTCTGTGTGGGTATAAGAGTGTGTCTGAGATAATGTTTGTGTGTGTTTTGAAAGATTGTGAGAGAGAGAGTGTGTGTGTGAGAGTGTTAATGTCTATGTGCGAGTACGAGTTTATGTATTATGTACTATTATGTGTTATTATCTTTACATTTTCAAATTTGACTACTCTTAAGAATAAAGTGCGCACACATTTTAGTCACTTGGCCAAAAATTGCACAGGTGAATTTTTTGCGCACTGTGCTAAAAAAAAAAAGGAACATTGACTTCATTAGCTTTTTTTTTATTATTGCATTCACATTTTATACTATTTAATTACAACTAATTTACAAAATACAGTGACAGATGGACTTTATTTTTTTTGTAAATCAAACTTGTATATTATACTAAGTTTTGTGGTATGGTTAAAGTGTCAGTAAACAATATTGTTATCCCTTTCACATAGAATCATAGCATTTCGTTTTAAAATGGAACTTTTTTTTAAAAAAAATAAATAAAGTGTTTAGAAATGAAGTTATAGGGCATTGATAACTTATCTGTTATAACCGTTGATCAAGTCTTCATTCTCTGCCCAGCAAGCCGCTCCTGCTATGGGAGTTTTCATTTATTTCAAATTACGGGTTAATAAATATAATGTAGGTGTTGGCGATGTTAAGGGCACTAGATTAGGGGTTCATAGGTATATTGTAGGTGGCGGCAATGTCCGGTCGGCAGATTAGGGGTTAAATAATTTATTCTAGTGTTTGCAATGTGGGGGGCCTCGGTTTAGGGGTTCATAGGTAGTTTATGGGTGTTTGTGTACTTTGTAGCACTCTAGCTTTATGTTCCGACGTTAGCCCATAAAACTCTTAACTACTGACTTTTATATGCGGTAGGAGTCTTGGAAGGAGAGGCTGTACCGCTCACTTCTTCCAAGACTTGTTATACCAGTGTTAGCAATAGGGTACGCAATTGACGTAAAGGGATTTGCGGTATGGAAAAGTCGCTGAAAAAAAGTGAGCGGTACACCTGTACCTGCCAAACTTGTAATACCAGCGGGCGTTAAAAAGCAGCGTTAGGACCCCTTTACGCTGCTTTTTAAAGCTAACGCAGAACTCGTAATCTAGGCGTTAGTGTTTGAGTGTAAGTCTTATATTTGTTACCTTTTCAGGTTTTATAAAAATCTTATATTTGTATTATCAATATTAATAACAGTTTTTATGTATGGAAAAAAGGGGGAAAAGACTGACATATGAAAAAATAATATACTGTATCATTGGGGAGAAATCTGCACTTTAATTGCCCTTGAAAAATTCTAAAATATAGTTTCTAGCCCTGTTTTCAGTCATATACATTTTGTACATGCTGTAATATGAATAATTTTTGACAGATTTGAATTAGAGTAAAATGAACACACAAGTATACAAGTGATCTAATTTGACATTAATCATACATGTATGACGTGCACTTAGTGTTAAAATATAACCCTCACAGCTGTGTCATGAAATTATATTTTTAGGCTGGTTATCTCATAGACAGATAAGTCCCTTAAAACACCTTTGATCAAGAAAAGCTGGTACAATTATTCTTTTGTGCATTAAATGATTCATGATCTGCAAAGTGACTTTCCATTATGTTAGGAACTCTCACCCTTGTACTGACCTTGCTGAGTTGTGTTAGGTCAATGTATGCCTTGAAGCTCTGTTTGTTTTCTGGGCTGTAAACTTGTTACATACCTGTTTGTGCTAAACACCAATGAGGGTTTGTGTCTGTATTCAAGTTTTGTACTGCCTGTGTATATGTATGTGTGACATATGCATATGTAAGTGTTTGTGTGTGTTCTGATTTATTTAACAATTCATTTTAATATATTTTTTTAAATTGAAAAATAATTAAAAATAGAGGAGTTGCTTAATCAACAACGGCTAGATTACAAGTTTTGTCGGTAAAAACTTGTGGAGCTAACGCTCCTTTTTATTCCAGCGCTCACTTTAAACAATGGTGGTATTACAAGTTTTCTGAATGGCTGCGTTAGCCTCAGAAAAGTGAGCGTTGAGCAAATTTAGCGCCACTTCTCCCTGTAATACCAGCGTTGCTTACGGTAGCGGTAAGCTGGCAAAACGTGCTCGTGCATGATTTCCCCATAGGAAACAATGGGGCAGAATCGGCTTAAAAATAACCTAACACCTGCAAAAAAGCAGTGTTCAGCTCCTAACGCAGCCCCATTGTTTCCTATGGGAAAACACTTTCTAAGTCTACACCTAACACCCTAACATGAACCCCGAGTCTAAACACCCCTAACCTTACACTTATTAACCCCTAATCTGCCCCCCCTGACATCGCCGACACCTGCATAATATTATTAACCCCTAATCTGCCGCTCCATAAACTGCCGCCACCTACATTATACCTATGAACCCCTAATCTGCTGCCCCTAACATCGCTGACACCTATATTGTATTTATTAACCCCTAATCTGCCGCCCCCAACGTCGCCACCACCTACCTACAATTATTAACCCCTAATATGCCGACCGGACCTCGCCGCCACTATAATAAATGTATTAACCCCTAAACCGCCGCACTCCCGCCCCGCAAAAACAATAAAATACATTTTTTAACCCCTAATCTGCCCTCCCTAACATCGCCGCCACCTACCTACAATTATTAACCCCTAATCTGCTGCCCCCAATGTCGCTGCTACTATAATAAAGTTATTAACCCCTAAACCTAAGTCTAACCCTAACCCTAACACCCCCCTAAGTTAAATCTATTTTTAATAAATCTAAATAAAATTACTATAATTAAATAAATTATTCCTATTTAAAACTAAATACTTACCTATAAAATAAACCATAAGATAGCTACAATATAACTAATAGTTACATTGTAGGTATTTTAGGATTTATATTTATTTTACAGGCAACTTTGTATTTATTTTAATTAGGTACAATAGTTATTAAATAGTTAATAACTATTTAATAGCTATCTAGTTAAAATAATTACAAAATTACCTTTAAAATAAATCCTAACCTAAGTTACAAATACACCTAACACTACACTATCAATAATTTAATTAAATAAATTAACTACAATTATCTAAACTAAAATACAATTAAATAAACTAAACTATATTACAAAAACAAACACTAAATTACAAAAAAAAATATTACAAGAAGTTTAATCTAATTACACCTAATCTAATCCCCCTAATAAAATAAAAAAGCCCCCCAAAATAATAAAATTCCCTATCCTAAACTAAATTACAAAGTAATCAGCTCTTTTACCAGCCCTTAAAAGGGCTTTTTGCGGGGCATTGCCCCAATCAGCTCTTTTACCTGTAAAAAAAAAGAAATACAATGCCCCCCCAACATTACAACCCATCACCCACACACTCCTACTCTAAAACCCACCGATCCCCCCTTAAAAAAACCTAACACTACCCCATTGAAGATCACCCTACCTTGAGCCGTGTTCACCCAGCCGGGCACCGATGGGGCAGAAGAGGACATCCGGACCGGCAGACATCTTCATCCAGGCGGCATCTTCTATTTTCATCCTTCCGGAGCGGAATGGAGCCATCTTCTATCCAGCCGACGCGGAGCCATCCTCTTCTTCCGATGTCCTAACGAAGAATGACGGTTCCTTTAAATGGCGTCATCCAAGATGGCATCCCTCAAATTCCGATTGGCTGATAGGATTCTATCAGCCAATCGGAATTAAGGTAGGAAAAATCCGATTGGTTGATTTAATCAGCCAATCGGATTGAAGTTCAAACCGATTGGCTGATTGGATCAGCCAATAGAATTGACGTTGCATTCTATTGGCTGATCCAATCAACCAATCGGATTGAACTTCAATCTGATTGGCTGATTAAATCAACCAATCAGAATTTTCCTACCTTAATTACGATTGGCTGATAGAATCCTATCAGCCAATCGGAATTCGAGGGACGCCATCTTGGATGACGTCATTTAAAGGAACCTTCATTCATCGTTAGTCGTCGGAAAGAAGAGGATGCTCCGCGTCGGATGTCTTGAAGATGGACCCGCTCCGCGCCGTATGGATGAAGATAGAAGATGCCGCTTGGATGAAGACTTCTGCTGAATGGAGGACCTCTTCTGCCCCAATCGGATGAAGACTTCTGGCCGGATCGGATGAAGACTTGTGCCGGTCTGGATGTCCTCTTCTGCCCCATCGTTGCCCGGCTGGCTGAAGACGGCTCAAGGTAGGGTGATCTTCAATGGGTTAGTGTTAGTTTTTTTAAGGGGGGATCGGGTGGGTTTTAGAGTAGAGGTGTGTGGGTGGTGGGTTGTAATGTTGGGGGGGTATTGTATTTCTTTTTTTTACAGGTAAAAGAGCTGATTACTTTGGGGCAAATGCCCAGCAAAAAAGCTCTTGTAATATGTTTTTTTTTTTAATTTAGTGTTTGTTTGTTTTTGTAATATAGTTTAGTTTATTTAATTGTATTTTATTTTAGATATTTGTAGTTAATTTATTTAATTAATTTATTGATAGTGTAGTGATAGGTGTATTTGTAACTTAGGTTAGGATTTATTTTACAGGTAATTTTGTAATTATTTGAACTAGGTAGCTATTAAATAGTTATTAACTATTTAATAGCTATATTGTACCTAGTTAAAATAAAAACAAAGTTGCCTGTAAAATAAATATAAATCCTAAAATAGCTACAATGTAACTATTAGTTATATTGTAGCTATATTAGGGTTTATTTTATAGGTAAGTATTTAGTTTTAAATAGGATTAATTTATTTAATTGTAGTAATTTTATTTAGATTTAATTAAATTATATTTAACTTAGGGGGTGTTAGGGTTAGACTTAGGTTTAGGGGTTAATAACTTTATTATAGTAGCAGCGACGTTGGGGGCGGGAGATTAGGGGTTAATAATTGTAGATAGGTGGCGGCGATGTTAGGGATGGCAGATTAGGGGTTAATAAAATTTATTATAGTGTTTGCGAGGTGGGAGTGTGGCGGTTTTTAATACATTTATTATAGTGGCGGTGATGTCCGGGTCGGCAGATTAGGGGTTAATAAGTGTAGGTAGGTGGCGGTGACGTTGGGGGCGGCAGATTAGGGGTTAATAAATATAATGTAGGTGTCGGCGATGTTAGGGGCAGCAGATTAGGGGTTTATAGGTATAATGTAGGTGGCGGCGATGTCCGGTCGGCAGATTAGGGGTTAAATAATTTTATTATAGTGTATGCGATGTGGGGGGGCCTCTGTTTAGGGGTTCATAGGTAGTTTATGGGTGTTAGTGTACTTTGTAGCACTGTAGTCAAGAGCTTTATGTTCCGGCGTTAGCCCATAAAACTCTTAACTACTGACTTTTATATGTGGTAGGAGTCTTGGAGGTAGATGCTGTACTGCCTGCGATAATTACTCTCAGATTGAAGTGGAGAGACTTAGCTTAGGAAACGAGCGGACAGCCTGGAAGTCCGCTCCGACATCTTATGGGCACACACAAGACAACAACCGAACTTCAGAGCAGCTGTGAGAGAGCTGCGTCTCATACCCGAATTGCCGGGAAGACCTCTATACGTAATGGAAGTGGAAGCTGATTGCTGCCGTGTGGGGGAAGTTGTTTTGGCGCACGCCACCATCTTTCAAGGGCGCATCTTCCGGAGGGCCTGAACTGTGGCTGAGACCTTAGCATCCCTGCAGCACAAGTGCTCCCATGGATATAGGTGAGAGACACGCTTATCCCTTCAACAGGTGACTAAAGCCTACACAGACCCAATATAC
Organism: Bombina bombina; assembly: GCF_027579735.1. NCBI lineage: Eukaryota > Metazoa > Chordata > Amphibia > Anura > Bombinatoridae > Bombina > Bombina bombina. The sequence continues at coordinate 940,543,264 of NC_069500.1, forward strand.
CATACAATCATGGTCAACATACTTTCAGCTGAGAAGGCTCCATAAGGCCTAGCAGCCTAATCACGCTCTAGAACATTTTATCAGCAAAGTCATAGTTCCTTCCAGCCTTATACAGGAAGTTTTCAGCTTTTACAAACTAGTGGCTCACCCAGAAACATTTCACACTGGGGACTAGTACCAGCATAAAATATACCTCCCATATCTCAGCTACTTAAGTTTAACCCTTGCCTAATCCCAGGCCTACTGTTACATAAACAGATTATTTTAACAGCAACATCTGTCTGACACTCAGTTTTCCTATCCTCAAACAAATGAATTACAATATCTATCTCTCATCGGAGTGTCTCCAGCCACCTACCTGATCGCCTTAAAGGGACATGCCACCCACATTTTTTCTTTTATGATTTAGAAAGAGAATGCAATTTTAAACATCTTTCTAATTTACTTATATTATCTAATTTGTTTTATTCTCTTGATATTCTTTGATGAAAAGCATATCTAGATATGCTCACTAGCTGCTGATTGGTTGCTGCACATAGAAGCCTCGTGTGATTGGCTCACCATGTGCATTGCTTTTTCTTCAACTAAGGATATTTAAAAAATGAAGCAAAATAAATAAAGGAAGTAAATTGTAATGTTGTTTAAATTTCTATTCTCTATCTGAATCATGAAAGAAAGATTTTGGGTTTAGTGGCCCTTTAAGGTGCTCACACTTTCATTTTTATTTTATTTTATTTTATTTTTTTTTTTAAATATATTTTTTATTGAAGAATATATGTACGGATTACAAATACAAAACTTGCACAATAAAGCAATATACATAGTAAACAGATTCCATATTAAGTTTGCTGTATTAAAGCAGGTCTAGTAGAAGAGAAAATATGACTGTCCATGTGTAGATCCATAAGACTATTTCACGGAATATAATAGGACATAAAATCCGTTATAGATCTTCTCCTCTTAAAAGTCCATAGAGAAGGAATGCAAAACACAAAAAGAAAGGAAAAACAAAAGAAAAAAAAGAGAAAAAACAAAAGGAAAAAAAAAAACAACAACAACATAATACAACATAACAATGAACCTATGATTGCATAAAATGATACAGTTTATGCTTTTTGTGAATATCCTTATAATAAGGCTGTCAAAGTGATAGGAGAAGAAAAAGATAGGAAGGGTAAGGGAAAAGAAAGAGGTAAAGTAATGAGGGGGAGGAGGGGGGCACATTACTGAGGAACGAGGTATAGGGGGGAGGGAAAACACTTCCCTCTCGTAGGGGTGTCCACCAGTCTATTATGCTATTCTTGTAGGAGCACATGATTATTAAATAGATGGGAGTTTATATATTACCCTGGGCTCCTATAAAAGATTCCCAATAGAACTTAACGTCATAGTACCTATTTAGTGTTTTCTTTCTAAAGTAAACATACTCCTCCTGGGATATGAGTGTTGTAGTAGCCCGAACCCAATCTGCTCTAGAGGGGGAAGTAGGTGACTTCCATTTTCTAGCTATTAGATTCCTGGCACTATTTAAACCGATTGTCAGGAGAGTCCATCTGATATTACATATTTCCTGGGGTCTAAAGTTTAATAAAGCAGTCACAGGTGTCAGCAGAAAAGATGAATCTATAATAGTCTGGAAATCGATCTCCAATTGCGACCAAAATGGTCTTAGTTTATAACATTGCCACCAAATATGTGCCATGGACCCTTTCTTCCCACATCCCCTCCAGCATCTATCTTCGGCATTGGGGTACATGTATCTCAAGCGCTCTGGCGTTAAATACCAACGCGTCAATAACTTGTGGTTGAGTTCTAACATCTGTGGTGATGCCGAGGACTTACGAGTATTAAAAAATATATTTTCCCATTCTTGCACAGATAAGGAGATCCCTAACTGTGCCTGCCAACTCCTAGTGTATGGTGGAAGGGTATCATTCAGTGTCTCCTCCAGCAGACATCTAGAAATAGACAGTGTGCCCTTAGGGAGAGTTTCAGATAGGCATAGCCTCTCAAATCTCGTTGGGGGCCGCAGCAGAGATGTTTTGTGTTTAGAGTTATGGATCATGTGTTGTAACTGAGCGTATTTCAGCCAGGATGAGTAGCTTCCCCCAGCTATTTCCTTTAAATCTTGCCTATGCTTTAGGGCGCCATTGATAGTTAGTTTTATAAATGGTATGGTATATCCTAGTTCGCCCCGGGTATTATTAAGTGGTTCCAAGCCCCCTAGAAACTCAGCATTATATGAGATTGGAGACAGAGGAGATACTCTAGAGGAGATACCGAGGTTGGAGTCCCTCAGGGAATCCCAATTATCAAAGATATGCGAGTACAGTTCTGACACTCTAACTACAGGTGATCTAAGGCCTGGGGAAATCCAACATAATGCGCTTAGAGACGGAGAACTTAAGAGGTGTGAGTCTAATGTTGTCCATGCTTTAGTCTCCAATTTACCATGCCACTCCAGGACACGTTGGAGTGTTACCGCATTATAGTACCTTTCCACTTTGGGAACCCCCATACCTCCGCTTCCTAATGGCCTATTCAAGATTTTTTTGTTTATGCGGGGTTTAATTTTCCCCCATATGAACTGATTCAATTCAGCTTGGACATTAGATAAAAAGGATCTAGGAAGGTGTATGGGGACTGTCTGTAGGATATATAGTATCTGTGGCAATATGGTCATTTTAACTGCTTGTATTCTGCCCCACCATGTCAGGGGTTTGTCTCGCCATATTCTTAAGTCTGCTTTCAGCTTATTCAGTAAAGGTGTGTAATTTCTGTGGAACAATTGTGTCGTGGTGGAGGTCAATTCTATACCCAGATATCTAATCTGTAGGAGTTGTAATTTGTATGGACATATATCCTTCAATTGCATAAATTGATCTTTCTGCATATTGATGTTAAGGATTTCAGATTTCTGCGGGTTTATCTTAAAATTTGAGAGCTCACCAAATTTTTCGAACTCAAATAATAAATGGGGGAGTGACGTAAATGGGGATGTCATAGAGATTAATACGTCATCCGCATATAATGTAAGTTTGTATTCATTAGGGCCTATTTTCACACCACAAATTTTTTCGTTTTTTCTAACATGTGTCGCCAAACCATCCATAGACAGCGCAAACAGGAGTGGAGACAATGGGCACCCCTGCCTCGTCCCACTGTATATTTGAAAACTATCTGACATGGAACCATTAGCTTTCACTCTTGCAGTGGGGGTTTTATAAACACTAAAAATTCTATCTATTATTTTATCACCAAACCCAAACCTCACAAAGCATGCCCTAAGGAACCCCCAGTTTAGGCGATCGAAAGCCTTTTCGGCATCTGTTGAGATAAGAATTGTAGGCTCCCTAGTCCTATTTACATGTTCAATGAGGTGTAATGTCCGTATGGTATTGTCCCTGGCCTCCCTGCCAGGGACAAAGCCAGATTGGTCGACATGTATGAGCTTAGGTAATATAGTATTTATTCTCTTGGCTAGAATCTTTGTGAAAATCTTGATATCCGAATTAAGTAGCGATATAGGCCTATAGTTTTCTACAATAGTATTATCTTTCCCCTGTTTTGGTAAAACTGAAATATGGGCCTCCAAAATGCGGTTCGGCCAAACAGCCCCTTTTTCTATGGCAGCGAATAGCTCGGTGAGGTGTGGGACTAGTATCTGTTTAAACTGTTTATAATAGACATTAGAGAAGCCGTCTGGCCCTGGACTCTTGTGTAGTAGTAAGCTATTAATTGCGGATAATACTTCTTGTTGTGTGATTGGATTTTCCAGTTCTCTGGCTATCTCTGATGGTATAGTGGGAAGGTCTACTTCATTTAAATAAGCTATATAGTCCTCGAAACCACTCGAGGATGTTGATGTTGGAAGGTCGTACAATTTTTGATAGTATGTTTTAAAACAATCAACTATGCTAACTGAGTCCTGGAGGAGCTCTCCTTCGGGTGAGCGGATTTTATGTATATATGAATTATTTCTTTTTGTGCGCAGCAATCTTGCTAAAAGAGTACCTGCTTTGTTTGATTCTGCATAATATAGCTTCTTTAGAAAAAACGCCTTGTCCTGCGCTTCTTTGTATATTAAGTGGTTAAGATGTCCTCTAGCTTGTTGTAATTGTTTACTAAGTAACAGGTCTTGGGGGTTCTGTTTATGTTGAGTTTCATATAATCGTAATGTGTTTATGGCCTCCATGTAAGCAGTTCGATATTGTTTTTGGAGTGTAGCTTTTTGTTTGATTAATTCACCCCTCAACACCGCTTTATGTGCTTCCCACATATTAATAGGGGATGTTTGATGAGATTGATTAAAGCTAAAGAATTCCCCTAAGGCTGCTGTGATTTTGTTTAATATTATCGGTTTGTGAAGTAGTGTCTCATCTAGCCTCCATGTATAAGGTGTGTGTGCTCTCTCTTGCCACTTTAACTCAATACTTACTGCTGCATGGTCAGACCAACTAGTATGTTCTATATTTGAGTCCGAAATTAAACTGTATGTAAGCTGGTCAATAAAAAAGTAATCTATACGGGAGTAGCTTTTATGAGGATAAGAATAAAACGTATAATTTCTTTGCCCTGGATGACCGGTTCTCCATACATCTATTAATGACAGTTTCCTCAAATTCGCACAGATACTGCGAATTGACATAGGGGATACGTGGCTACGCCCAGTCGAGCTGTCTTTATCTGGTTCTAGAGCTACATTAAGATCCCCTGCTAAAATCAGCGCACCTTCTTGTACTGCCAACACTGAGTTTGTGAGTTTCTGAAAATGACTGCCTATTGTTTGGAGCGTAAACATTAACTAACGTAATAGGCCTATGGTACAATTTGCCTACCAGTATAATCCATCTACCCTCGGAATCCTCTACTTTATGCTGTAACTGAAAAGGGGTTTGTCTATGAAATAGAATGCCTACTCCATTTTTCTTCTTCATATGTGAGGCAAAAAACCCCAAGGGGAATTCCTTATTATGAAAGCGAGGCACATTATCTTTAGCAAAATGTGTCTCCTGAACAAACACTACTCCTCCTGACAATTTTTTGAAACTGGACAATGCTACAGACCTTTTAGTAGGGGAGTTTAACCCTTTTGCATTCTGGGAGATCAATTTAATCTTGGCATTAGCCATCAGTGCTGAGAGGGGTGTGGGATTTCACTATATAATCTGTCATGTAGTCAGGCCAAGTAATAACATACCTGTATGTAGTTGCTGGGGTTATCCGTCCGTGTCCTGCTATCGGTATTGTACTTTGCGGTGGAGGGGGTAGTAGAAAGACAAAAGAGGGTGAAAAGGGGAAAGGAGAAAGAGAGATAAGGCATTCACACTGCTCATTAGGTTCTTGAAAAAACTGCAAAAAGAAAAAAACATTAGCGTTCATGAAAACTTTCTGAATAACATACCAAAACATGTCAATATACGAATACCTCGTGAGAAACCGCCTACATTTGGGGCTCTCACTTTGAGTTACATTAATAAAAGGGGGGATCATGTCACGCAAATTTGGTGACATAACAACCTATGAATATATATATAATTGAAAAAGAGAAAGGAAAAGGGAAAGGAATCCCCTCCCCCTCCCTCCTCTCAAACAGAATTGCAACCATAAATTACTTGAAAATTGAAATATAACATTACGTCTAATAAACTAGTAGGCATACAAATAAGAGAAACATGGCATATAACTATAAAATGAATCTTAAATGAGTGTCCTTCTTGTAAGTCCTTTATTTACTAGAAACACAAAGTAGCAAATAGAAAATACTGCAACCTCTATTCCTGTCTTCCAGGTTCAGGTAGGATTTCTCAATGTAGTAATTGGGACAGGTCCCACTTCTTGATTCTTATTCCTCTGTTTCCTGACCACTTTGCTCCAGCCAGCATGAGATGGTCTTGGCAGCTGTTCCAATGCATCTTCGTTATTTACTGTTCCTGCTTTCAGACTTGGTAGAGTAGGTTTCGATATCCCTAGCTGTTCGCAGAAGTTGTCAATGTCTTCTTGTGATTTATATATGGCCACAGTGCTTCCTTTGATTACCTTCAGGCAAAAGGGAAAACCCCACCTATATGGGATCTTCAAGTCTCTCAGATGCAAAGTAAGGTACCTTGCCTCCTTTCTTTTAGAAAGCGTCATGGGGCTTAGGTCGGCAAAGAATTGGATAACGTTACCTTCAAAGGATACAGGATGCTTTTTCCTGGCTGCGGATAGAATGTTTTCTTTGTCCCTGAAACTGGAAAATTGAATTACTATGTCACGGGGCGGTGCATTCTCTTTTGGTACTGGTCGCAGGGCGCTATGGTATCTATCCATAGGGAACTCAATCTCCTCTTTATCATCTGATATAAAATTGTACAGTCTCTGTAAGTAAGGGAGAAGCTGTCCTGACTGAACTGTCTCAGGAACGCCTCGTAGTCTGACATTTTGACGCCGGCCCCTATTATCCAGGTCCTCAACTTGTTCTTGGAGCTGTTCTATTAGATTTTGCTGATGTGAGGACTGCCTGACTTGTTGGTCAAGATATTTGTTGGTCAATTCAGCGTCTTCTTCCAGTACAGCTATTCTGTTGCCAATTTCATTCACATCTTTCTTAACCTCTGCTATGCTGGATTTGATGATCTGACTCATTTGTGCAATTAAGGCCGTAAAGTCTTCCTTAGATGGTAGTAAACGGAGGTCAGCCCTGGTTAGAGGTGTCTGTGTCTCAACGTCCATTTCTGGGTCTGCAATATCCTGCGCAGTATCTTGTGCAGTATCCTCCTCTCCCCTAGCTTCCATAGTAGTTGTGTCAGTAAGCTTAAAAAAATTATGCATTTTGGGATTTGGAGTACTCACATTCTTGACAGATTTATCTGCTCTGGGCAGTCGTTTAGATGTCATATTTAGAGCTGTCAGGGTATATGTTAATAGGTAACCATATAGAGCCGGTATTATTACTATGGGTATAACAGGCCAGATTATTATCTTTATGTTGCGATGCCGCCGTGGGCTTAGTTATACTCTATTTCCTCCTGTTTCCTCTTTCTTAGGGGGCCAGACTCAGTATGTGCAGACTCCTAAAGCGGGAGCCTGTTTATTTGCAGCCCGGTGGAGATATGTACAGTTTTATTCTAAAATTATGCCATGCTTCTCTGCTGAACAGGCCAAGATGGCGTCATGCGCGCCCTGTAAGTGCAGTACAAAGTGCAGTGTAATGTCCCGGTACCTGTTCTGGCGTTAACTGAAAAAGCCGGCCATGAGTCAAATTGCGTGTTGGTCAGCGATAAAACATCCAGGCAGCACACATCTGCCTCTGATTCTCCCGGCACTCGTGCACTTCGTCAGGGGTAGCGTGGGGAGGCTGCTCCTAGAATTCTGTGCAGATATAGTGAAAAGTCCGCAGCAGCCTCTCCCGCCACTCCGCTCTATAAACCCCTAGTCTCTGTGTGCCTTCCGATCGTTGTTTGAGCTTATGTCTAACATATAGGTCGCAGGTGCCATATGTTGTGGTTGTTAATCTGTCGGAGCTCTCCTCTCACACGACCATCTTAGGCGCTGGTCGGCCCACACTTTCATTTTGACTTATGCCTACACGTACTAAGAGTACAATGTCACACTCCACTAAAAAGAAAAACAAACCACAATTTCCTCTTAAAAAGACGGTGATGGACCACTTTAACACTATCACTCCTGACTTACAATCTGAACCTGAACATCCAGATTCTACTAGATCTGAGCCAGCAGATCTCACAGCTTCCATCATGCAAGACATTCATCAAACTCCTATGGTGGCTGTAACCCCAACCCTTATACTTGACTCCTTGAAATCTATCTTGGACTCTCATCACGCATCATTTTTGGCTAAACTTGCTGCTTCAACAGTGGAATTGAAAAAAGAATTATCCTCTACCAACGAACGTATAGACACTCTAGAAAGGAAATAAGGAGACCTTGCAACTGAACAGGCTAACGTCCTGAATTTCACACAACATCTATTGGACTATCTTGATACCGTGGAGGACAAGGTAGCTGACATTGACAGATCTCGGCGCAACAACCTCAGGATCCGAGGAGTGCGTGAATCTGTTACTCTCTCAGATCTTCCATCGTTTCTCAAAGAGCACTTCCAGTTACCACTGAGTCAGAGGATACACTTGACGGTGCACATCGCTCACTTAAACCTAAAGGTCTCCCAGACAGTCAGCGCAATGTCATAGTCAGGCTACACTATTTCACCTATAAGGAGAGAATCCAGAGAGCGCATTTCCGAAGACCTTCTCTCCCAGACATGTTCCAGAACCTGCAAATCTTCCCCGACCTTTGTATGCGAACTCGGCAACAACGGTAAACTTTCTCAGAAATTACTCTTGCCTTAAGGAAAATTAAGATTAGATATAGGTGGGGTTACCCCATCAAGTTGCTAATCTTTAAAGACAACCAAATGTTCACAGTAATGAAAGCATCCCAAAGAATGGAACTCTTGCAATCTTGGAATTTACCCAGGGATCAACCTACCAATCCACAGAAGCAGTCACGCCAGCTGAAGGCTACTGCCCAAGATTGGTCAGCCTTTCCACAATGCCACAGATCCAGTTCTCCCAGCACTTAGTGAAAAAATTGGATAAACAAAACTACTCTTGTAAAAAATGGACCTTTGCTTTACTGAGGACTAGAGACCTCCATTCGCTGCTTACATGGGACTATCTGATAAGTATACTCTATTGCTTGTCTCCTCTATCCCCTAACATAGGGAATAGGCCTTGTTATTTATGTTGTCACTGTTCCACTGTATACAGTTTGTGATTCAGAAATTTGAGCTAGTTAATTGTGTTCCAGAATTTGCCTCATGATCTTGGGTCCCCTCGGGGGGAGCGCCCAGAAACTAGTCAACCTCGGCCGAGGACGGCCTACTACGCTCGACCATCTCTGCGTGAGGTGCCACCACTCACTCCTGGCTGCTCCCCTATGACCTATGACCCCTATGGCTCCTGAGCTTACAGGATAGCTTTTAGTTTGCACTATTCATGAAGGTATAATTCAATGCTATGATCATAAGTTATCAATAGATTGAGAATGTTTTCATTTGTTTTTGGTTCTCTCTTAATCTATGGTTCCAAATGTTTATGTGTTTAATGTAATTGCCTTGTTACCCTTATATATTCAGAAATACTGATGAAGAGGTCATAACAATAAAACTACAATCATAAAAGCAGATACTTAACTACACACTATACCTTCAAATGGTCTTCATGACCTTCCACATAAAGCCTCTTATATTTCTACAACTATTACTTCACATAATTCACTACACATAACCCAGTAAGAACCACATCACATTCAACTCAATCCTCACCCTCATAAACTTCAAGAACACCAATACATAACTACGTCAAGAGGAGAGGTTATAGAGATTGAATAGCATATACTTGTGCACAACTTCTATTGTTTGGACCATTACCAAGTTTATATACTAAACTTATGCATGTGCTCACTGATTTTGGCCTCTAGGCCTCCATGGTTTGAATACTTCATTATTGATTTATTTTGGACATAGTCTTTATATTAAATATAAGTTATGATTGGTCTCCACATTCAATCACGATCACCACATAACAGATTGACACTTTTATTTACTTGTGCTCATAACTACCAATGCAATATATATGTATATTGTGTGGGGTCTAATCCGATTGCTTGGAGTCACTTTCCAACCTTCCAATCCCGTTTTGACACATAACACGTCACTCAGATGGGCGTACACTGTAGCTGACGCTAATGACACTCCTTGTAATATCCTATCACAATTATGGACCGATATTTTCACAAGGTCCCCCCCCCTTTATTTCCGTTATATTTTAGATATACACGTTCTTTCGAACAGTTTATAACATGGAGTCATTAGTCATTGATTTTTCACAGTGAATTTTGATTAGTTTATGCTGACTCAAAGTAAGTATGACACTCACTGAATCATTTATACACAAATCGGACATGTAGCATCTGGAGCAAACACTATGTGGTTTAAGAATCTGATTTATACAGTATCTTATCTGATATTACACTTATATTGCCATTTTACCTCATTAGAGGGTCACAATACAGATGATCTCTCACCCATTATCACTATTTAGCTTGACCAGATATATTCTGAATTATTTATAGAAAGCATGTGTGGCATTTTTTGATAGCGGTTTTTGATAGCAATACTTTTTCTTTTGTGTATAGTAACAAATGTATTTTGTATGCTCAATCTATACTGTCAATTTATTATAATAATTAGTCATGTTGATGTCTCTGATTGGTTATACTTTGTTACCAATGAATTACGCCACACATGAAGTGTTTACTCTGGTTACCATGACATGTATAATTGGTGAACACCTACACCAGGTGTTGCTCATTATGTTTAATACTTAGTATGGTTTATATAGCAAGTGTTTGCTATACTTTTTATATTAAGCCTGATGAAACAACCATTCCTTGGTTGAGAAACGCGTTGCATGGTTTTATATTTTTTATTTAAGTACGTTTTTACTTACTACTTGCTGCCATACTCTTATTTTATTGACCTCTCCATTGATGTACAATATTTTGGGATTAACCATCTGAGCCCTTGAAGTACTCTGAAGTATCCAGATACACCGGAGGTCAGTCTGCTGGGTGACTGCTTTAATCCCAGCCTGCTATATTTGCACCAAGAGGGGTGCTCTACCACATGTGAGTGCAACTTAATTCTTATTAGTATCCTCTGGTGAGTTATACAGTACTAGGCCATATTGGCGTTTTTGTTCTTCCACCTCATTTAGAGATTGCTGCTCATATACCAGAGGCCAGTCTGCTGGGTGACTGTTTGAACCCAGCCTGCTTCATTTGCACTGAAGGGGTGCTCCACTAAATGTGAGTGCAATATATAACACATGATTTTCCATCTACAGGGAGTGCAGAATTATTAGGCAAATGAGTATTTTGACCACATCATCCTCTTTATGCATGTTGTCTTACTCCAAGCTGTATAGGCTCGAAAGCCTACTACCAATTAAGCATATTAGGTGATGTGCAGCTCTGTAATGAGAAGGGGTGTGGTCTAATGACATCAACACCCTATATCAGGTGTGCATAATTATTAGGCAACTTCCTTTCCTTTGGCAAAATGGGTCAAAAGAAGGACTTGACAGGCTCAGAAAAGTAAAAAATAGTGAGATATCTTGCAGAGGGATACAGCACTCTTAAAATTGCAAAGCTTCTGAAGCGTGATCATCGAACAATCAAGCGTTTCATTCAAAATAGTCAACAGGGTCGCAAGAAGCGTGTGGAAAAACCAAGGCGCAAAATAACTGCCCATGAACTGAGAAAAGTCAAGCGTGCAGCTGCCAAGATGCCACTTGCCACCAGTTTGGCCATATTTCAGAGCTGCAACATCACTGGAGTGCCCAAAAGCACAAGGTGTGCAATACTCAGAGACATGGCCAAGGTAAGAAAGGCTGAAAGACGACCACCACTGAACAAGACACACAAGCTGAAACGTCAAGACTGGGCCAAGAAATATCTCAAGACTGATTTTTCAAAGGTTTTATGGACTCAAGAAATGAGAGTGAGTCTTGATAGGCCAGATGGATGGGCCCGTGGCTGGATTGGTAAAGGGCAGAGAGCTCCAGTCCGACTCAGACGCCAGCAAGGTGGAGGTGGAGTACTGGTTTGGGCTGGTATCATCAAACATGAGCTTGTGGGGCCTTTTCGGGTTGAGGATGGAGTCAAGCTCAACTCCCAGTCCTACTGCCAGTTTCTGGAAGACACCTTCTTCAAGCAGTGGTACAGGAAGAAGTCTGCATCCTTCAAGAAAAACATGATTTTCATGCAGGACAATGCTCCATCACACGCGTCCAAGTACTCCACAGCGTGGCTGGCAAGAAAGGGTATAAAAGAAGAAAATCTAATGACATGGCCTCCTTGTTCACCTGATCTGAACCCCATTGAGAACCTGTGGTCCATCATCAAATGTGAGATTTACAAGGAGGGAAAACAGTACACCTCTCTGAACAGTGTCTGGGAGGCTGTGGTTGCTGCTGCACGCAATGTTGATGGTGAACAGATCAAAACACTGACAGAATCCATGTATGGCAGGCTTTTGAGTGTCCTTGCAAAGAAAGGTGGCTATATTGGTCACTGATTTGTTTTTGTTTTGTTTTTGAATGTCAGAAATGTATATTTGTGAATGTTGAGATGTTATATTGGTTTCACTGGTAAAAATAAATAATTGAAATGGGTATATATTTGTTTTTTGTTAAGTTGCCTAATAATTATGCACAGTAATAGTCACCTGCACACACAGATATCCCCCTAAAATAGCTATAACTAAAAACAAACTAAAAACTACTTCCAAAACTATTCAGCTTTGATATTAATTAGTTTTTTGGGTTCATTGAGAACATGGTTGTTGTTCAATAATAAAATTAATCCTCAAAAATACAACTTGCCTAATAATTCTGCACTCCCTGTAGTTATGCAATACTAGGCCATGTGGTGCATCTGTCTTCCTATACTTTTCACAGATTGCTGAACCTGGATCGAGGCCTTGATCCTTCTACAGATAGCTGCCTGTACCTGCTAATTTAATTGTTCCTGAGGAATATAGTAATATTAATTTCTCATCACAAGGGACTTTGGTATATTTGTTTGTTGATACACTGTATTACAATATGTTGCATTGTTTAAAATCAGATAGGTTTAATTATTTCCTATAAAACATTGTAGTTTATTCTGTGATACATACCACCTGTTTGGATATTGACCAAGGGCGCCCCCTATATTTAAATTTTTGAATACTGTATGATGCTTTTGAGATATAAATGTTTTTTGTCTTGTTTTTCTATTGATTAAGAATTCCAAGACTAACACTCACCCTGCAAACTATTGATTCCCATGTATTTGTTGATAGAGACCAATGTACCATTCATTCGAACACTGCACAACTCTAATTATTGTTCTTGCCTATTAGACAGGTAAAACGGCCCTCCCATCTGTCCGATCCTTACCCCTTCTCCTACTCCCCCCTTCTATCCCTCAGGCGACCTAGCCCTCCCTTGTAAAAATTCAACAATTGACATAAGTGTCTCTACACTTAACCACTACATCCACCACCCCTGCTAATGAGCCTCTTCCTTAGAGAGGACTACCAACACGGTTTATCTTAACAATACCGCACCCTTTACCACCCACTTAATTATAGCCCTCTATAAAAAAGAGTCTATCTTATAACTCACTCTCATTCTTCTTCCCTTTTTTTTTTCTTCTTCTTTCTTTCTCCCCAACATCATGACCTTGTCGTGCACTTCCCACAATGTTAGGGGTCTTAACACCCCTAATAAAAGAAGTAGACTTTACGCTATCTCTTGCATTCCAAATCACAAGTGGCATTCCTGCAAGAGATGCACTGGGTTGCAGGATCCCCTATACCTCTATAATCAAAACACTACCCAATCGTGGAGGCTGCGTCCTAAGTAGGAAAATCTAGAGGAGTAGCGATTCTGAATTATAAAAATATCCAATATGAAAAAATTAAGTAATTCTTAGACCCCAAAGGGTGATTTATTATTATCAATTGCAAGCTAGACAATGTCCCCTTTACCCTTGCGTGTTACAATAGCCCAAACACAGGACAGTTTAAAGCACTTAGAAAGTTTCTACCTGTCAGAACATAGAACAAAAAACCTCCAATTTGCTGGGGACTTCAACATGCTTCCAGACTCCACCATGGATGGATAGACGCTCTCCTAACCATAAGCCTTGCGACCCTCTCACACTCAGAGCTGCTAAGCAGTTTTCTGCCCTCCTTGCCCAGTACAACCTCTTTGATATATGGCACACCTTCCATCCCATCTCTAGAGACTATTCCTACTACTCCTATGTCCATAATACCTACTCAAGAATTGATTTTATCTTCTGTGAACCGTATATCCTAGACTGTGTACAGTCTATACATATACCTAGCTGCACCTGGTCTGATCACTCTCCCATACAGATGGTGCTCAGCTCCCCCATCACAATGTCCTCCAGTCCCTCATGGAAAATGCCAGAGTTCCTTCTCACCTCTCCCATCACTGTCAACCACCTGCAAGAAGAAATCAAACATTTCCTACTGATAAACGACATGGGCTCTGTCAGTGACTCCTGTCTCTGGGGTGTCTTCAAGGCATACATTAAGGGTGTGTTCATTAAACTGAAATCCGAACATTAAAAAACCCAAGGTGGATCACTAGCACAATTACACATACAATTGCGACACCTAACCTCCAAGCATATGAACACGCTAAACCTTAACATACTTGCACAAATAGAAACAGTTAAAACACAAATTGAATCCCACGAAACTAAAAGACTTAAAACCCAAATACAAACATTAAAACAAACCTACTATGCTAAAGGTAATAAGGCCAACCGACTATTGGCTAACAAACTTAGACAGCGCACAGCACAGGCCCGTATCCCCTACATCAAAACTCCAGACTGTTCAGTACGCTTACCAGCTGACATAGGCAAAGCGTTTGCTGAATACTATTCTAATCTGTACAACCTAGAAAACTCCCCAGACATCTCAATCAGAATTTTCTTAACTCTCTATCTCTCCCGACCTTCACAGATGAGCAAAAATCATTTTTGGACTCCCCTTTTAGCATAAAAGAAGTGTCCCAAGTCATCAAATCCCTGAAACCCCACAAAGCACCAGGCCCAGACGGATACACAGGCCTTTTTTATAAAATATTTCAACCACTTATCGCTCCAATACTTACTCAGGTATTCTTAGAGGCAATTCCTAGAAGCTACCACAGTGACAATCCTGAAGCCAGGAAAAACTCCTAACGTTTGTGCACATTTTCGCCCTATATCCCTAATTAACACAGATATTAAACTATTGGCTAAACTCTTGGCCACATTCTCCCCTCACTAATAGACTGGGACCAAGTCAGTTTCACACCAGGGAGGGAGGGTCCAGACAATACCAGGCGTATTCTCAATATCTATTCCTAAGCCAAACGGACAGGGATTCCCTGCACCACTAAAGCCCTCAATGCCGAAAAGGTTTTCGACCGGGTAAATTGGCAATACCTATTTGAGGTCCTAACTAAATTTGGGTTCCCCGCACAATATTTCACAAGCATTAAGGCACTATACTCATCCCCCTCCGCATCCGTACGAGGTTTAGGTCTCCATTCTCCCTCCTTTCCCATTACCAATGGGACAAGACAGGGGCGCCCCTTGTCCACCCTTATATTTGCACTGATTATGGAGCCCCTGGCAGAGGCAATTAGAATAAGTACAGACATAAAAGGGGTGGAAATCTCGGGCACACTACAAAAAAACGGCGCTCTTCACCGACGACCTTACTATTTTCCAAGGTGACCCTTCTAACTCTCTCCCTGGCCAAGTTAGTTATTACAAATTAAATGTAAGCAAAACAGATGCCTATACCATAAATGTTCCTGACAGAGAACTCCTAGAGCTTAAGAGGACTTACACGTTCAACTGGTCACAACAACGGATCAAGCATCTGGGAGTCTATTTATCCTGTAACATCTCCATGATTGAATCTAACTTTTACCCACTCCAACAATTCCAAAAACACACAGAGAGTTGGAAGTCCCCTGCATTTCTTGGCTGGGCAGGATTGCTGCCTTCAAGATGACTTTCTTACCCAAACTTACCTACCTTTTTTCGAACCATTCCCATTCCTATACCTAAGTCCCTTATTGGGAAATTCCAGCAAATCTGCAACCTCTTCATTTGGAAAAATAAACATCCAAGGGTGGCAACAAGAATATTGCAACAACCACTTCTAAGTGGGGGTGCTGGCGCCCCGAAATTAGATTATTACCATGAAGCTGCTAGATTAGCTCACATACTTCCCTGCAATGCTGAGTGCTCTAAAAGCAAATGGTGGACCCTTGAACATGCTACCTTACCCAAACCACTACTTCTTCCTGACCTCCTTTGCCTCCCTAGACACGTGAGGACTTCCTTTGATATCCCAAACCTTATAATCTTATTTACCCTATGTTTCTGGGACAAAATCCATATACTCCCACAAATTGCTCCACACCCCTCACCAGCCCACTAACTTTCTGGCCTGCTTAAAGCCTTTAAAGACTCACACCATTCTATATGGGTCAAATGCATTGCTGACCTTTTTCCCAATGGACGGTTAATCACTCTATCACAGTTCTGCTCTACTAACAACCCCAAACAACTTTTAAGATTTAAGTTTTGACGATTACACAGCTTACTATACTCATGGTATAGTATCATTCTTGATCTTACCTTAAGAGCATTAACTAATTGGGAAAAGAGATGGGCCACTGCTAAAAGAATCCTAAGAGCACTATCAATATCATACTGGGATCTACTTAACTCACCCATATTTCATAAATCAGCTGGCGTCATCTCATGAGAGAGAGCTGACCAAGTTCTAGGCTGACCAAAACTAGTGGTCGAAAGCAATATTACTTACCAAATAAGCTCTTCACTGCATCTCCCTTTTGGAGCTGCATCTTAAAGTTCGTACCAACTGGCATCTCACCCTGCTGAGGCTTTTCAAAATTTCACCTCTCAATTCCCCCCTGTGTTGGAGGGAGTGTGGTATGGTGGGAGCGTCAGCTTACATATTGTGGGAATGTCTGGTGCTATCGCCCTTCTGGAATCTGCTTTCACATAAATGCGCTAGCTTAGACCCTCTAATGTGGAACTATCCACAATCCATCCTTTTTCTTATAGGCATTAAGTCCCCTCTATCCATTAAAAGCTTGCTTTGTATCTACTTGTACACTGCAGTAAAGCTGTCAATTGCCAGACTCTGGAAATAAACCAGCCCCTCTACATGGAGAGAAGCTTCTAAAACAATGAGTTACTTAGAAAGTATGGAGTGCCCAATCTTTACCCACAACAATAAACTAGATTTACACTGTCAAGCCTGGGCCGAATGGAAAAAGATAAAATAAACTGAGGGGGCCTTGGGTGGGGGAGCTCCCCCACTTAAGCACAGATATGTGATGTGTGGGCCTTTTCCATGTTTTTTTGTTCTTTTCTTTTTTTTTGCCCTCTTTCCCCTTGTTTCCTCCTCTCCTCCTCCTCAGACTGAAAACTCTCCCCTAATATACGGGTTTCTCATATTACTCCTATATTGTAACTAAACATGTACGCATCTCTTTATGAATAACAAATTGTCTTCTGTATCATTTTTATCAGGTTGCTGCGCAACCTCTACAGTTGACTTCTGATGTGTACTGATATCACTACTTATCGATGTATAAGTTACATGTATTTACTATTGCAATGCTTAAACTTTTTCTCCAATAAAAAAATATTGAAGAAAAAAAAAAAGACAATTCAATAGCACTTTTAATTTAAAATGGAAAGTTGATTTCAAATTTTAAAATTGACTTCAATTTGTTGGCCCCTGTTGACAACTATCAACTAATAACAAACTAGGGCCCAGATTACGAGTTTTGCGTTAGAGGCTATGCAGTGCTAACAAGCAGTTTTCCCTCACCGCTCACTTACCTGCAGTGCTGGTATTCCGAGTTTTCAGAAACCCGGCGTTAAAAGGCAAGAAGTGAGCGTTGAGCAAAATTGAGCTCCTTACCGCGCTTCAATACCAGCGCTGCTTAAGTCAGCGGTGAACTGGTCGTACGTGCTCGTGCACGATTTCCCCATAGGAATCAACGGGGAGAGCCGGCTGAGAAAAAGTCTAACACCTGCAAAAAAGCAGCGTAAATCTCACTAACACAGCACCATTGAATCCTATTGGAAAATAAAATTTATGTCTACACCTAACACCCAAACATGAACCACGAGTCTAAACACCCCTAATCTTACACTTGTTAACCCTAATCTGCCACTCCCGACATCGCCGACACCTACATTATAATTATTAACCCCTAATCTGCCGTTCCGGACACCGCTGCCACCTACATTATTAACCCCTAATCTGCTGCCCCCAACATCGCTGACCCCTACATACTATTTATTAACCCCTAATCTGCAGCCCCCAATAGTTACATTGTATCTAGTTTAGGGTTTATTTTTATTTTACAGGCAAGTACCTGTAAAATAAAACCTAACCTAAGTTACATGAACACTTAACACTACACTATAATTAAATAAATTAACTAAATTAAATAAAAAAGTTTACAGACTGAGAGAGTAGAAAATATTGCTGTATATTAATATTCGGTGCTACCCTTGAATGATAATTTGAAAAAGCAAACCAGAAAGAAGAGTTATTAGGACATATGTAAATGTCCCAAGAAAGCAAGGGAAATAAAAGCACACAAAATATATTTTTTGAAAAAATCCAATTTCTTTATTTAAATCTCCCACCTCACATTCAGTGGTTAATCTGTTCCACCGGGCTGCGGTAGTTAGAGCAACATCTTACAATTAAAAATAAAACTTCAAGGTCTACGTAAAGCTAACAAAGTATCTTATTCCCTATGCATACGTATGCAAACTAAAGATGTCTCAAGTTCTCAACATATAGGATAACATATGTAACGAAATATACACAATGTCTAAATACAGTACACTTATATATTATCCTAAGATGTCAAGCTAACAGCATACTGCAAATAAACACAATAACAGCTTAACAGTCCATGTTCCCACAGTAGATATAAATGATGGCTATTGTAAACCATATAGTGGTGAGTCACGGAAGGTATCGGTATGTGAAAGACCGCAACAAAACCTGCTGCTCACTAGGTCAATTACCGACACACAGCTTATATGAATGTAAAACAGTACTTATCTTTTCCTCCTTCAAAGTATAATTGCGATGGGGCTTTTTTCTTCTTTACTGATCCGTGATTCCTCGGCGTGTGACATAACCCCCAGTGGGGGTGGCCAGCTCGTCACTGCAACTCCAATTGGTTCCTAGTACCTGAATCTGTATCTATTGGTCCAGGAGAATCCAAAGGAGAATTAGCCAATCGCACCTCTGTATATCCTTGTCAGGACGTCCAAGATAGATACCAAGCTGTATTGCTGACATGAGACAGTACTTTGCACACTTTAGTAGTTAAACACCACTTCTGTTAGCTATCCTCAAGCTTCAATGTCGATTCACAGGCATATCATCCATGCGCTATTGTTTCAGCGCAGATTCTCAGTTCACAGACTTGTCCTGTTACTTTGATTATTTTCAGAAACAGCAGTAGAAGCTTGATTAAATGCTGGAATAAGACTTCAGCTTTAACGTATCACCAGAAAGACCCCAGAAAGTTGTTAACTTTTTCCAAGGTACTGTACACATAGTGCCAACGCACGTTTCACCCCCCTCCAGAGCATGTGTCCCAGGGGTTCGTCAGGGCATTCTGAGTCCACACCGGACATCCTCTTTATAGGGCATACCTGATTGTTCACAGGTGATTCTCCTACACAGTCTCGCCTACTTTTTGTCTAGAGAGCTGTGTCCTGTGTATAGTCAGGAGCCCTTAAAGGGATATTTACATTCAATTTGATTTTAACATTTGTTTCAAATTTTATTTTCAATTGTGCAAAAATAATATTTCTTAGTTATAGAGCAAAAACATTCTTAAGTCTAACCTTCATTCCTAGGTATCACCTTGGCTCTGCTTGCACAGAGAAAATTGCTCTAAAATAGATGGCAAACATCCTGTCAGAGATATTATGCTTATAGAAAGCTTATGTATTCCAATTTATCATTTAGACCTACTGGTAACCTTGTGCCCAGCCTATATATCCATTTAATCTCTTTCTGTAAAAGAACTTTATCATTGTTACCTCCTCGTCCGTTCGTGATCCCTTTATCAATGATTATAAATTTTAGGGAATCCACATTGCCATTGTGCTTATCACAGAAATGTCTAGCAACATTTGTGTCTCTAGAATGGAGGATGTCATCTCTGTGCTCTTGTACCCGGTCCTTCACCATCCTCTTGGTTTTACCAACGTAAAAGACCGGACACGAGCACCGCAAGAGATAAATCACCCCCTCAGACTTACAATTAAAAAAGAATCTTATGTCAAAAACCTTATTTTCTTGCACAGAGAATTGTTTAGTGCTATCCATGTGGGCACAGTAAACACAGTGCCCACATGGGTAGCTACCCTTTATTCCCTTGTCCTTACGTAGCCAGTCCGCATCTGATAAACTGACTTTTTACCAGCTTGTCTCGCAGGCTTTGTGCCTTTCTAGCTGCCATTTGGGGTATATCTCCTATACTATTTCTCACTTTCTCATCCAAAGTGAGAATGTGCCAATTCCTTTTCATAGCTAACCTGATATTCTCCCATTGATCATTATACTTAGAGATAAATCTAATCTGATCTCCCTCAGTTCTTGTCCTATCTCCATATAATAAATCATCCCTTGATATTCTTCTAGTCTCCATTTGGGGTCATGGGAATCTGATATCTTTGAACAACATGTCAGCACTTTTGATGAGAAAGTGCTGATGTGGGTAAGGTATGTGGACGATGTTCTTGTCTTGTGGGATGGAACAGTAGAGGAATTTAATATCTTTGTTTCCATACTTAACCACAATGACAGGAACATCTTCCTCACATCAGAAACGAATGCAAGGGAGTTGAATTTCCTAGACATAACCCTGAAAAAAGAAGGTTTGAAAATAGTGACTGAGAACTATCGGAAGAAGAATGGCACTAATAGTATTCTCCATGCTAACAGTAGCCATCCTAATCATTTGATAAAAGGAATACCATATGGGCAGTTCCTCCGTTTAAGAAGGAACTCCTTCTCCCTTTCAAAATTTGATACTCATGCTCAGCAAATGAAGGAGAGATTCCTTAAAAGGGGATACTCAAATAAATGCCTGAAAAAATCACTTTGGAAGGCTAGAAGAATATCAAGGGATGATTTATTATATGGAGATAGGACAAGAACTGAGGGAGATCAGATTAGCTTTATCTCTAAGTATAATGATCAATGGGAGAATATCAGGTTAGCTATGAAAAGGAATTGGCACATTCTCACTTTGGATGAGAAAGTGAGAAATAGTATAGGAGATATACCCCAAATGGCAGCTAGAAAGGCACAAAGCCTGCGAGACAAGCTGGTAAAAAGTCAGTTTATTAGAGGTCCCTCTGATGCGGACTGGCTACGTAAGGACAAGGGAATAAAGGGTAGCTACCCATGTGGGCACTGTGTTTACTGTGCCCACATGGATAGCACTAAACAGTTCTCTGTGCAAGAAAATAAGTTTTTTGACATAAGATTCTTTTTTAATTGTAAGTCTGAGGGGGTGATTTATCTCTTGCGGTGCTCGTGCCCGGTCTTTTACGTTGGTAAAACCAAGAGGATGGTGAAGGACCGGGTACAAGAGCACAGAGATGACATCCTCCATTCTAGAGACACAAATGTTGCTAGACATTTCTGTGATAAGCACAATGGCAATGTGGATTCCCTAAAATTTATAATCATTGATAAAGGGATCACGAACGGACGAGGAGGCAACAATGATAAAGTTCTTTTACAGAAAGAGACTAAATGGATATATAGGCTGGGCACAAGGTTACCAGTAGGTCTAAATGATTAATTGGAATACATAAGCTTTCTATAAGAGAGCATAATATCTCTGACAGGATGTTTGCCATCTATTTTAGAGCAATTTTCTCTGTGCAAGCAGAGCCAAGGTGATACCTAGGAATGAAGGTTAGACTTAAGAATGTTTTTGCTCTATAACTAAGAAATATTATTTTTGCACAATTGAAAATAAAATTTGAAACAAATGTTAAAATCAAATTGAATGTAAATATCCCTTTAAGGGCTCCTGACTATACACAGGACACAGCTCTCTAGACAAAAAGTAGGCGAGACTGTGTAGGAGAATCACCTGTGAACAATCAGGTATGCCCTATAAAGAAGATGTCCGGTGTGGATTCAGAATGCCCTGACCAACCCCTGGGACACATGCTCTGGAGGGGGGTGAAACGTGCGTTGGCACTATGTGTACAGTACCTTGGAAAAAGTTAACAACTTTCTGGGGTCTTTCTGGTGATACGTTAAAGCTGAAGTTTATTTGCAGTATGTTATGCTGTTAGCTTGACATCTTAGGATAATATATAAGTGTCCTGTATTTAGACATTGTGTATATTTCGTTACATATGTTATCCTATATGTTGAGACATCTTTAGTTTGCATACGTATGCATAGGGAATAAGATACTTTGTTAGCTTTACGTAGACCTTGAAGTTTTATTTTTAATTGTAAGATGTTGCTCTAACTACCGCAGCCCGGTGGAACAGATTAACCACTGAATGTGAGGTGGGAGATTTAAATAAAGAAATTGGATTTTTTCAAAAAATATATTTCGTGTGCTTTTATTTCCCTTGCTTTCTTGGGACATTTACATATGTCCTAATAACTCTTCTTTCTGGTTTGCTTTTTCAAATTATCATTCAAGGGTAGCACCGAATATTAATATACAGCAATATTTTCTACTCTCTCAGTCTGTAAACTTTTTTGTATAATTTTGTGAGGATATAACTTAGAGGATTCTATTGTCCTCTTCTTTGAGATTGCAGTAGATTGCTGTAGGAGCGATTGGAGCTCCTGTATATGTCCCACATTCTAATCTGTTTTTTTCTAACTGCGGTAGAAAGATGGCATACACCCTGTCAGATGATCTGTGGGAGGCAGATCTAAAAGATTCTCTAGCTAATGACATGATTAGTGGCAATGAAGAGACTAGTGAAGAAGTTGTAACTATTTTTAGTGCCTTTAGGAGATATAGGTATCTCCTAAATAGACAACTAAAAATTAAAGCAGAAAACGCCAGCTTAGCCAACTACATTGATAAGAATATAATTCCTAGAGGACTTAGACTTTCGTTAGATCCAGGGGCAAATACCAGGGAGGATGAGGAAGGGGATTCCTTTGGGGAGGAATGGAATGATAAACTCTCCTCAACCTCCCTGGACCTAATGGAAATGATGATAAAAAGAAATAATAAGAGATTAGAAAAGGTTAAAGGTGAAGCTGAGAAAGCTTTAACAAAAGTAAATTCCTTTTGAAAAACTAAATGGGGAAACAAGTACAAATATATCAAAATTGAAAATTGATATTAAGTCTAGGAAGTATCGAAAACTCAGAAGAGACCAGGAGGACTATAAAAATGGCAGAGTCTATGTGTACAAATCACAGAAGGGCACATATGATTCAGGGACTGATATATCAGACTCTGAAGCAGGGATTTCAAAAAAACCTATCGGGTATGGATCAAAGAGAAGGAGGAGAAAGAATAGAAGGGGGAAAAAGGAAAAGATCCATATGGGACAGTAGTAAAAGAGAAACGATATCCAACCAGACAGATAAGGGGGAGAGGAGAACAATATGTCCAGAGCAGGGGGAGATTCAGAGGGAGGGGAACACGCAGGGGATATTAGTGAACCCCAGAGAGGAAGAACTCCAAATAGTGAACCTCTCCTCATTTCCCCTGAACCTGGCTCATGTTGAACTCCTCAAAAAAGGCCTGTCTTTCTGTCCCACAGCAAAATTAGATAGGTTTGAGGTTATTAAAGACCTCCACCTTTTTGCTAGAAAAATAGTACTATCAGTAATTATGAGAGCGAAATCAGACAGTACCTGCAATTTAGACCTAAGTGTCAGGTTAGGAAATATCCAGAAGTAGACCCAAATGCAAGGGCGAACTTAAACAACACCCTTGCACTCTGAGTTTAATCCAGGACGTGACCCCACGACAACCTCCAAAAAACAAAGTACTCACGATATGGAGCAGGGTTAGCCTGTGCCAAAGTAATTCATGATATCAGCCAGATAGACTTCTGAATAAGGAACTGGTTTCAGGAAATGCCTTCCACAGAATCAGGAGAGCAGGGATAGTCACTTATACTCAGACAGAAGAAGGGTAAAACAGGAAACAGTTAATAATGCAGGAGTAGGTCATTTGTTATCAGGCAGTCTGAAGGTTAACACTGTGTAGACAGTCTTTGCAGAATATGCAACAGGTAATCAGGCAGTTTGAGGATTAACACTGAGTAGACAGTCTTTGCAGAGTATGCAACAGGTAATCAGGCAGTTTGAGAGTTAACACTGTGTAGACAGTCTTTGCAGAGTATGCAACAGGTAATCAGGCAGTTTGAGAGTTAACACTGTGTAGACAGTCTTTGCAGAGTATGCAACAGGTAATCAGGCAGTTTGAGGGTTAACACTGTGTTGTCAGAACTTGCAGTGATAGCAACAGGTAAGCTGGTAGTTTGAAGGTTAACACAGATTAATCAGTACTTGTGGAGATTGGCAACAGGATATCCAGCAGTTTGAAGGTTTACACTGAATAATTGTATTTGCAGAGTTTGGAAACAGGTAAACATGCAGATTGAAGGATTCACAGAAATAACAGTATTTGAATAGTTTGCACTACACAGAGTAGTCTGAATATGCAGGGTTTGCAGCCGGTAAACAGGAAGTTTGAAAGTTTCACAAAACAAACAGTACTTGCATTGTTTGGAGACAGGTATTCAGGAGGTTGAAGGTTAATCCAGCATAGTAAGTCCTTGAAGAGATTGGCAACAGAAAAGCAGCAGTTAGAGAGATTCCTCAGCGAAATCCTAACAGAAGCCTAAAAGTTAACAAACAAACAGACACTGGAGAAACAGGAAGCCAGAATAAAAAGCCTGGTTGTTACATCATCAGGAAGGGGTGGCTCAGACACCTGTCCATCAAGCACACAGAGAGGACTGCAGAGCTTCCCAGCAGCTGAGCGTGACAGTGCCCCCTCCTCAAGGACCCCTCCGGGGGACCCGACCGGGCCTGGCAGGGTATTTCTTGTGAAAAGACTTGACAAGTGCTGGAGCATGAACATGAGAGGCCGGTTCCCAAGATCGTTCAGAGATAGGATAACCCTTCCAATGGACCAGGTAGTACAGCCGATTGCCCCGTAGCTTGGAATAGAGAATCTGGCTGACTTCAAACTCAGAAGTTCCCTCTACGGAAAGTGGAGGAGGTGGTTTACTCTTGATAGAGTACCGATTGTAGATGACTTGCTTGAATAGGGAGACATGAAACACTGGATGGATCTTGAGAGTCTTGGGTAAGGCCAGGCGGTATGCAGAAGAACAAACTGTGGAAACAATTCGAAAAGGTCCAATGTACTTAGGACCCAACTTGGTACAAGGTTGTTTTAGACGTATGAATCTGGTGGATAAAAATACTCTGTCTCCAGTACGAAGTAAAGGAGCCTTGCACCTTCTGCGATCAGCATATTTCTTATGTCTTAAGGAAGAAGAGAGTAGATTTTGATGAATGAGTTGCCAGTGATTACTGAGATTTTTCACTATACGATCTGCTCCAGGGACTTCAGTAGAACTGGTAATCATAGGAAAGGTTCTAGGTTCAAATCCATAAGCTGCCTTAAAGGGAGAGGTCTGTAATGAGGCGTTATAACGTGAGTTGTGAGCTTATTCCGCCAAAGGCAATAACTGAGACCAGTTGGAGTGGTGATGGTCTACATAATGTCTTAGAAAAGATTCCAAGGCTTGATTTACACGCTCAGTCTGTCCGTTGGATTGAGAATGGTGTGCAGTAGAAAGTGATATGTTGATTCTGAAGTGTTTACAAAAAGACCTCCAAAATTTGGAAACAAATTGGACTCCACGATCTGAGACTATGTCAGTGGGAAAACCATGTAAACGAGATATATGTAGAACAAAGAGTTCAGAAAGTCTTTGAGCTGTAGGCAAGCCTGGAAGAGGTATGAAGTGAGCAGACTTGGAGAACCGATCCACCACTACCCAAATGGTCGTATTTCCAGCAGAAACAGGAAGATCTGTAACAAAGTCCATGGATAAGTGAGACCAAGGGTAATGAGGAATAGGAAGAGGGTGTAATAGACCAAACGGTCGATGAGACGATTGTTTGTTCGAAGCACAAGAACTACAAGCAGCAATATAATCCTTAACATCCCTCCTCATAGTGGACCACCAAACATGCTGCTTCAGTTTCCACAATGTATTGGTTATTCCCGGATGACCTGCTGAAATGTTGTCATGAGCCCAACGTAGAAGCTGAAGACGTAATCCTTTGGGTACATACAGGATACCAGAAGGTAGTTTGCAAGAAGATGGTACCCGGACTTGAGCAGCATGTAAAGCCTGTACTGGAAAAGAGGATACTTGAGCCAAAACTTTGACTGGACGTAGTATAGGTTCTGAATCCAATGGAGAAGGTTCAGAAGATTGGAACTGCCTAGATAAAGCATCTGCCTTGGAATTTTTTGAACCAGGAACATAGGAAAGTACAAAATTAAACCTGGAGAAGAACAAGGCCCACCGAGCCTGACGAGGATTGAGATGTGTAGCTGTTTGGAGGTATAAAAGATTCTTGTGATCTGTCAGAATGAAAAAAGGTTGACTGGTACCCTCAAACCAATGCCTCCATTCATCCAAAGCTAATTTTATAGCCAAAAGCTCCTTATTGCCCACATCATAATTTAACTCGGGAGGATTTAATTTTTTTGAAAAGAACGCCACAGGATGTATCTTGCTGGTAGTCGGATCACGTTGGGAGAGAACAGCTCCAGCTGCTATAGAGGAAGCGTCAACCTCCAAAATAAACTGGAAATCAGGAATTGGATGACTGAGAAGAGGTGCAGAAGAAAATGCTTATTTTAGCGTTTCAAAAGCCTGTACTGCCGAAGAGGACCAGTTCTTACAATTTTGCCCTTTCTTAGTAAGAGAAGTGAGTGGAGATGTGATGTCAGCAAAATTCTTTATAAACTTTCTATAGTAATTGGCAAAGCCAAGAAACCTCTGCAGGGATTTGAGAGTAGTTGGTCTGGGCCAGTCCTTGATAGCCGACAGTTTAGCAGGATCCATCTCAAAACCTGATTCAGAAATGATATACCCCAAAAAGGGGATGGAACTCTGATGAAAAGAGCATTTCTCCAATTTAGCGAACAGGGAATTGTCTCGTAACCTCTGAAGAACCAGTCTTACATGATGTACACGTTCCTGTAATGTTTTTGAATAGATTAGAATGTCATCGAGGTAAATGATAACAAATTGATTTAGATAATCGCTGAAGATTTCGTTAACAAAGTGCTGAAATACTGCTGGTGCATTGCACAATCCAAATGGCATTACTAGATACTCATAGTGACCAAATCTAGTGTTAAATGCCGTCTTCCATTCGTCTCCTTTACGGATTCTGACCAGATTGTAGGCCCCACGGAGATCTAAATTGGAAAAAATAGAAGCACCTTGAAGACGATCGAATAACTCAGAAATGAGCGGCAAAGGATAGCTGTTTTTGACAGTAATCTGATTCAAGGCTCGATAATCAATACAGGGACGAAGACCTCCATCTTTTTTCCCAATGAAGAAAAAACCTGCACCCACAGGTGAAGAGGAAGGACGAATGAATCCTCTGGCTAAGTTGTCCTTTATGTATTCCTCAAGAGAGACATTTTCTTGACGAGAGAGGGGATAGGTCCTTCCCTTAGGTAGAGGAGCCCCTGAATACAATTCGATAGGACAGTCAAATATCCGGTGTGGAGGTAACATCTCAGCCTCTTTTTTAGAAAACACATCACTAAAGGCATGATAGTAATTGGGCAATGATTCAGGAACTTCCACCATAGCTACGACAGGACAGGATGGTTTAGAGGGATTTTACAGGCAATGTTTGAAACAGGTAGTTCCCCAGGAAATAAGTTCTCCTTTAGACCATGAGAAAACTGGATCATGAAGCTGCAACCAAGGTAACCCCAGAATCAATGGTATGTGGGGAGAAGAGATGACATCAAAACGAATAATTTCAGAATGAAGTATGCCCACAGTCAAAAGAAGAGGAATGGTAGAATGTTTTATGATACCAGTACCTAGAGGCTGTCCACTGACAGTAGTTACCTTAATTAACTGTTTCTTGGCTTGAAGAGGAATCCTGAGAGAGTCAGCAAAGTTTGAATCAATGAATACTCCAGCAGCTCCAGAATTGATGAGAGCTTGAGCTCGAAACTTGGTGTTTCCAAAAGAGATAGTTACAGGAACAAAAAGTTTAGAATTGAGGGAAGCCATGGGATTCTGGCTTAACTCTGTCCCTCTATCAAAAGTTAAGCCTTGGCTTTTACTGTCCGGATAGGACAGCCCTTCAGTAAATGTCCTTTGGTACCACAATACAGACATAACCCAAGAGTACGCCTTCTATGGCGTTCAGCTTCTGACAATTTAATACCTACTTCCATGGGTTCCACAGACTCAGGAGATTGGGAATTATTATTAGAAAGACTTGAGGTTCGAATAGGAGGACGAAATGAAGATTTAACAAAGGATCTCCGATTCCTATCTCTCTCCTGAAGACGTTCAGAATGCCGGGTGTCAAGAGTAATACATAAATTGATAAGACCCTCCAATGAATCGGGGAGTTCCCGAAATACTAGTTCATCCTTAAGGCGTTCACAAAGTCCTTTGCGAAAGGCTGCCCGTAAGGCTCCATGGTTCCAATCAGTTTCTGCGGCTAAAGTCCTGAATTCAATAGCATATTGAGCTACCGAAAGGGATCCCTGTCTCAGATCCAACAATCCTGCCTCAGCAGCTGCAGACCTCCCAGGCTTGTCAAAAACAGAAGAAAAAATGGACACAAATAATTCCACATCCTGTAGTAATGGATCATTCTTCTCTAAAAGAGGGGACACCCAGGCTAGAGCCTTACCCTTCAAGAGAGAAATAATAAAGGTGATTTTGGAAGTAGAATTGGAAAAAACTTGAGGATTGTTTCTGAAGTGTAAACGACACTGATTAAGGAATCCACGGCATTCTTTAGGATTACCGTCATATTTATCCGGAAGTGGGATTCGTGGTATATTCTGTCCAACAGTTTGAGGTGGATTAAAGACAGCATTGGTGCTAGTAGCAGTGGCAGCAGGAGTCACCGTCGCTTGAGAAGGAGCAGAGAGGTTATGTAGCAGAGCAGTAATCTGGTCAAGCTTGGAATCCAAAGATTGCAAATGAGCAGAATGATTTCCTAGAAGTTGCCCTTGTAGAGCCACAGCCCTGAATAACTCGTCAGGGTCCATATTATGGTCCGTTTGTACTGTCAGGTTAGGAAATATCCAGAAGTAGACCCAAATGCAAGGGCGAACTTAAACAACACCCTTGCACTCTGAGTTTAATCCAGGACGTGACCCCACGACAACCTCCAAAAAACAAAGTACTCACGATATGGAGCAGGGTTAGCCTGTGCCAAAGTAATTCATGATATCAGCCAGATAGACTTCTGAATAAGGAACTGGTTTCAGGAAATGCCTTCCACAGAATCAGGAGAGCAGGGATAGTCACTTATACTCAGACAGAAGAAGGGTAAAACAGGAAACAGTTAATAATGCAGGAGTAGGTCATTTGTTATCAGGCAGTCTGAAGGTTAACACTGTGTAGACAGTCTTTGCAGAATATGCAACAGGTAATCAGGCGGTTTGAGGGTTAACACTGAGTAGACAGTCTTTGCAGAGTATGCAACAGGTAATCAGGCAGTTTGAGAGTTAACACTGTGTAGACAGTCTTTGCAGAGTATGCAACAGGTAATCAGGCAGTTTGAGAGTTAAAACTGTGTAGACAGTCTTTGCAGAGTATGCAACAGGTAATCAGGCTGTTTGAGGGTTAACACTGTGTTGTCAGAACTTGCAGTGATAGCAACAGGTAAGCTGGTAGTTTGAAGGTTAACACAGATTAATCAGTACTTGTGGAGATTGGCAACAGGATATCCAGCAGTTTGAAGGTTTACACTGAATAATTGTATTTGCAGAGTTTGGAAACAGGTAAACATGCAGATTGAAGGATTCACAGAAATAACAGTATTTGAATAGTTTGCACTACACAGAGTAGTCTGAATGAATATGCAGGGTTTGCAGCAGGTAAACAGGAAGTTTGAAAGTTTCACAAAACAAACAGTACTTGCATTGTTTGGAGACAGGTATTCAGGAGGTTGAAGGTTAATCCAGCATAGTAAGTCCTTGAAGAGATTGGCAACATAAAAGCAGCAGTTAGAGAGATTCCTCAGCGAAATCCTAACAGAAGCCTAAAAGTTAACAAACAAACGGACACTGGAGAAACAGGAAGCCAGAATAAAAAGCCTGGTTGTGACATCATCAGGAAGGGGTGGCTCAGACGCCTGTCAATCAAGCACACAGAGAGGACTGCAGAGCTTCCCAGCAGCTGAGCGTGACACTAAGAGACCAAATGGCCCTTAGAGATTTGGAGTCACTCCTGGCTGAAAATGAGCAGGAACTCTCTCAAGAGAACTTACCTAGCACAAGTACAAAAGAACAGAAACACATATTTAAACCTAAGTCAGAATTTATGCCTTCTCTATCTTTGGTTCCAGCTGTCAATTTGTTTGTGAAAAAAATGGAAAAAGAGATTGAAAATCTAACATCACGACAGGAAAGTGACAATTTGGAACCTAGAGAGAGAAAGGCATTAAAAGAACTGATGTTGGCTAGGGGCTTGGTGATCAAGCCCGCGGATAAGGGGAGGGGGATCTGGTAATACTTGATGAACATTTATATGTCAATGAAGTCAAGCGTCAACTTCATGATAAGAACCAGTATGAAAAGCTAGGTAGTAACCCACTTGCACATATTCAAAATTCTCTTTTTAGGATACTCAATGATGCTAGAAGTAAGGGAACAATCAGCCAAAATGAGTTTAAGTTTATATATCCTAAATTTCCCGTCATGCCAGTATTTTATATACTGCCGAAATTGCATAAAAACATGCAATGTCCCCCTGGAAGACCGATTGTTTCGGGGATCGGCAGTATAACCGAAAAAATTGGGGAGTATGTGGATAAACATCTGCGCCCTTTCCTTTTAACATTGACATCATATGTTAAGGATACAACAGATTTATTGAGAAAATTGGATGGTGTGGTAGTGAGTGAAAAAACCATCCTAGCTTCTTTAGATGTGGAGAGCCTTTACTCTTCCATTCCCCATAATGTGGGCTTAACAGCCATTAAAAGATTCCTTGAAACGAGGGGTCCAGCCTATACAGAACATACAGAATTTATGATGGTGCTTTTGGAGTTCATCTTAAAAAATAATGTTTTTTCTTTTGATGGACAGGTGTTCCGCCAAATACGTGGAACTGCAATGGGGGCAGTTTGTGCCCCCACTTATGCATGTCTCCATTTGGGGTCATGGGAATCTGATATCTTTGAACAACATGTCAGCACTTTTGATGAGAAAGTGCTGATGTGGGTAAGGTGTGTGGACAATGTTCTTGTCTTGTGGGATGGAACAGTAGAGGAATTTAATATCTTTGTTTCCATACTTAACCACAATGACAGGAACATCTTCCTCACATCAGAAACGAATGCAAGGGAGTTGAATTTCCTAGACATAACCCTGAAAAAAGAAGGTTTGAAAATAGTGACTGAGAACTATCGGAAGAAGAATGGCACTAATAGTATTCTCCATGCTAACAGTAGCCATCCTAATCATTTGATAAAAGGAATACCATATGGGCAGTTCCTCCGTTTAAGAAGGAACTGCTCCTCCCTTTCAAAATTTGATACTCATGCTCAGCAAATGAAGGAGAGATTCCTTAAAAGGGGATACTCAAATAAATGCCTGAAAAAATCACTTTGGAAGGCTAGAAGAATATCAAGGGATGATTTATTATATGGAGATGGGACAAGAACTGAGGGAGATCAGATTAGATTTATCTCTAAGTATAATTATCAATGGGAGAATATCAGGTTAGCTATGAAAAGGAATTGGCACATTATCACTTTGGATGAGAAAGTGAGAAATAGTATAGGAGATATACCCCAAATGGCAGCTAGAAAGGCACAAAGCCTGCGAGACAAGCTGGTAAAAAGTCAGTTTATCAGAGGTCCCTCTGATGCGGACTGGCTACGTAAGGACAAGGGAATAAAGGGTAGCTACCCATGTGGGCACTGTGTTTACTGTGCCCACATGGATAGCACTAAACAATTCTCTGTGCAAGAAAATAAGGTTTTTGACATAAGATTCTTTTTTAATTGTAAGTCTGAGGGGGTGATTTATCTCTTGCGGTGCTTGTGCCCGATCTTTTACGTTGGTAAAACCAAGAGGATGGTGAAGGACCGGGTACAAGAGCACAGAGATGACATCCTCCATTCTAGAGACACAAATGTTGCTAGACATTTCTGTGATAAGCACAATGGCAATGTGGATTCCCTAAAATTTATAATCATTGATAAAGGGATCACGAACGGACGAGGAGGCAACAATGATAAAGTTCTTTTACAGAAAGAGATTAAATGGATATATAGGCTGGGCACAAGGTTACCAGTAGGTCTAAATGATAAATTGAATACATAAGCTTTCTATAAGAGAGCATAATATCTCTGACAGAATGTTTGCCATCTATTTTAGAGCAATTTTCTCTGTGCAAGCAGAGCCAAGGTGATACCTAGGAATGAAGGTTAGACTTAAGAATGTTTTTGCTCTATAACTAAGAAATATTATTTTTGCACAATTGAAAATAAAATTTGAAACAAATGTTTAAATCAAATTGAATGTAAATATCCCTTTAAGGGCTCCTGACTATACACAGGACACAGCTCTCTAGACAAAAAGTAGGCGAGACTGTGTAGGAGAATCACCTGTGAACAATCAGGTATGCCCTATAAAGAGGATGTCCGGTGTGGACTCAGAATGCCCTGACGAACCCCTGGGACACATGCTCTGGAGGGGGGTGAAACGTGCGTTGGCACTATGTGTACAGTACCTTGGAAAAAGTTAACAACTTTCTGGGGTCTTTCTGGTGATACGTTAAAGCTGAAGTCTTATTCCAGCATTTAATCAAGCTTCTACTGCTGTTTCTGAAAATAATCAAAGTAACAGGACAAGTCTGTGAACTGAGAATCTGCGCTGAAACAATAGCGCATAGATGAAATGCCTGTGAATCGACATTGAAGCTTGAGGATAGCTAACAGAAGTGGTGTTTAACTACTAAAGTGTGCAAAGTACTGTCTCATGTCAGCAATACAGCTTGGTATCTATCTTGGACGTCCTGACAAGGATATACAGAGGTGCGATTGGCTAATTCTCCTTTGGATTCTCCTGGACCAATAGATACAGATTCAGGTACTAGGAACCAATTGGAGTTGCAGTGACGAGCTGGCCACCCCCACTGGGGGTTACGTCACACGCCGAGGAATCACGGATCAGTAAAGAAGAAAAAAGCCCCATCGCAATTATACTTTGAAGGAGGAAAAGATAAGTACTGTTTTACATTCATATAAGCTGTGTGTCGGTAATTGACCTAGTGAGCAGCAGGTTTTGTTGCGGTCTTTCACATACCGATACCTTCCGTGACTCACCACTATATGGTTTACAATAGCCATCATTTATATCTACTGTGGGAACATGGACTGTTAAGCTGTTATTGTGTTTATTTGCAGTATGTTATGCTGTTAGCTTGACATCTTAGGATAATATATAAGTGTCCTGTATTTAGACATTGTGTATATTTCGTTACATATGTTATCCTATATGTTGAGACATCTTTAGTTTGCATATGTATGCATAGGGAATAAGATACTTTGTTAGCTTTACGTAGACCTTGAAGTTTTATTTTTAATTGTAAGATGTTGCTCTAACTACCGCAGCCCGGTGGAACAGATTAACCACTGAATGTGAGGTGGGAGATTTAAATAAAGAAATTGGATTTTTTCAAAAAATATATTTTGTGTGCTTTTATTTCCCTTGCTTTCTTGGGACATTTACATATGTCCTAATAACTCTTCTTTCTGGTTTGCTTTTTCTAACTAAATTAAATACAATTACCTAAATTAAATTAAATTAGCTAAAGTACAACCCCCCCCCCCCCACTAAATTACAGAAAATAATAAACAAATTACAGATATTTAAACTAATTACACCTAATCTAATAGCCCTATCAAAATAAAAAAGCCCCTCTAAAATAACAAAAAACCCTAGCCTAAACTAAACTAGCAATAGCCCTTAAAAGGGCCTTTTGCGGGGCATTGCCCCAAAGTAATCAGCTCTTTTACCTGTAAAAAAATACAAACAACCCCCCCAACAGTAAAACCCACCACCCACACAACCAACTCCCCCAAATAAAATACTATCTAAAAAAACCTATGCTCCCCATTGCCCTGAAAAGGGCATTTGGATGGGCATTGCCCTTTAAAGGGCAGTTAGCTCTATTTCAGCCCAAAGTCCCTAACCTAAAAATAAAACCCACCAATACACCCTTAAAAAAACCTAACACTAACCCCCTGAAGATCGACTTACCGGGAGAAGTCTTCATCCAAGCCGGGCCGAAGTCCTCAACAGCAGGGAGAAGTCTTCATCCAAGCCAGGCGAAGTGGTCCTCCAGACGGGCAGAAGTCTTCATCCAGACGGCATCTTCTATCTTCATCCATCCGGCGCGGAGCGGGTCCATCTTCAAGACATCCGACGTGGAGCATCCTCTTCATCCGACAACTAAAGCCGAATGAAGGTACCTTTAAGTGATGTCATCCAAGATGGCGTCCCTTAGATTCCGATTGGCTGATAGAATTCTATCAGCCAATCAGAATTAAGGTAGAAAAAATCCTATTGGCTAATGCAATCAGCCAATAGGATTGAAGTTCAATCCTATTGGCTGATTGGGCTGAAATAGAGCTAATCAGCCAATAGGATTGAGCTCTCATTCTATTGGCTGTTCCAGTCAGCCAATAGAATGCAAGCTCAATCCTATTGGCTGATTGGATTTAAAATTGCATGCCCTATCTGAATCATGAAAGTTTAATTTGGACTTTACTATCCCTTTAAGGGATTGCTTGTTTATAATAGCGCAGGTCTT
Organism: Bombina bombina; assembly: GCF_027579735.1. Lineage (NCBI taxonomy): Eukaryota > Metazoa > Chordata > Amphibia > Anura > Bombinatoridae > Bombina > Bombina bombina. The sequence goes on from NC_069500.1 coordinate 940,578,085, forward strand.
TCTGCGAGGAACAAGACTGCACTATTACACTCTCCCTCCCTCCTGCTGGTTTCTTAAAATAGCGTGGTCTCACCGCTGACAGCGAGACCACACTATGAAAAAGCAACCCCCATAGAAAGACCAGGGTCATTAAAGGGACAGTATACACCAATTTTTATATAACTGCATGTAATAGACACTACTATAAAGAATAAGATGCAAAGATACTGATATAAAAATCCAGTATAAAACCGTTTAAAAACATACTTAGAAGCTCTCAGTTTACCTCTGTTGAAAAGGTAGCTGGAAAGCCCACTGCAAGTGGTAAATATGACTCTCCCCCCTCCCCCTTCTTTACACAAACAGGAGCAAGCTGGAGTAGGTATCTGTCGGTATTCTCCTAAAACTTTGGGGCTTGGTTAGGAGTCTGAAAATCAGAGCAATGTTATTTAAAAATAAGCAAAACTATACATTTAAAAAAAAACTAAAACTTTATGGGCTATATAAATAGATCATCTACAAAACATTTATGCAAAGAAAAAATGAGTGTATAATATCCCTTTAAGTGGTAAAAATTGCATGCTCTATATGATTCATGTAAGTTTAATTTTGACTCTTGTGTAATAAATGAATATAAACTGAAAATATATACATAAAAGTTAGTTTAGTGGTTTTAAGATATGTACTCTTGAAAAACAAAACATCAATTTGTTTGATCCCCATAGGGGCACTAAGATTTTTTTTTCTCACAAGCCTACAGCCAAAATAGTGGTGGGGAGGGTCTAGTGCAGGGATTTTCAAACCTGTCCTTAGGCCTCCAGGCTTATCATCTATTTATCTATCTATCTATCTATCTATCTATCTATATTTGTCGTATTTTACTAATTTACTTGGTCTCAAGTTTTTTTGTTTTTTTAAACTAACCTGGCAGTCAATACCACAAAGAGCAGTAGGGTCTGTTAGTAGGCTGAACATGGAGAAAATGTTAGTTTTTTTTTTTTTTTTTTTTGCATGCCTGTTGGACACAGCTTCCAGTGTCTAATTATGCATTGGATACAATTTCAGTATTTGCCACTTATGAGTTGCAGAAAATTGGCTACGGGCATTTTAAATAAAGAACCTTACCAACAGACGCCATATACACTAACTCACCTTACCTGATCTGTGAATGTCTTTGTAAATTAAAGGGACACTGAACCTAAATTTTTTCTTTCATGATTCAGAGAGAGCATGCAATTTTAAGCAACTTTCTAATTTACTCCTATTATCAATTTTTCTTCATTCTCTTATCTTTATTTGAAAAGCAAGAATGTAAGTTTAGAAGCTGGCCCATTTTTGGTTCACAACCTGAGTTGTTCATGCTGATTGGTGGCTAAATGCACTCACCAATAAACAAGTGCTGTCCAGGGAGCTAAACCAAAAATGGGCTGGCTTCTTAGCTTAGATGCCTTCTTTTTCAAATAAAGATAGCAAGAGAAAAGAAAAATTGATAATAGGAGTAGATTAGAAAGTTGCTTAAAATTGCATGCTCTATCTGAATCATGAAATAAATAGTTTAATAACTATTAAAAGAATCTGAATCATAAATATAACTTGCAGCTGGGAAGTTACCTGCACTAAGATATAGCAGTTGATTTTATAAAGAGTGTCACAATCTTCCAACTCAAAATGAGGATTAACAGTTTAGTTTAGTTAGACATAGGTTAAATGCATTTACATAAAAGGTATTTAGATTATTCACCTTAAGGTTTTTTCCATTAAAATAAACTCAAATTTATGTATGATCCCTACAAAGATCTGCTAATATTGTAACATCTACATCCTTCCTATTTTCATTAGTGGATCTATACCAGCAAACTGAGCTTAATCTTAATCATTGTCATTAACACTGCCATGATCTTCTGTTTGAACAGCAAGCAAAATTATCTTGATGTTGAAGCAGGGTCGGCTCCAAGGGGGGGCATTGACAGGCAATGCCTGCCCAAATGGAATGCTGAGCCCCCTCAACAAAAATATTTTGTTATTGTATAAATAAGTGTGTCATAATTCCGGAGAGGTAGTAACCCTAGTTATGATACCAGTCACACCAAGTGGGTATTCACACAGCATATTGTGTGTGTATCACTTTCTCAGTGGAATGATGCTGACCTTTTACAAGCAACACACAGAAACTGTTTCCTGCACAATGTGTGCAAACCCGACTCTTACAGGGAGACTGTATAGCATAAATCTTTTACACGCAATCTGCCTTCACCTAGGATAGCTATGACACCAGCCCCAAACTGTAAATATTCTCAAAAAACTTTGTATACCAGTAACTCAATGGGAACAGTTCACAAATGATACCAGCAACCACTCAGCAAATTGTGTACATATAAATCATGGTGTGGGTGTCCCCATTATAGTGTGTATATAGCAGTCACACGCAGTAGGTGTTCCCAGCATAGCGTGTCTATCTATACCAGACACACACAGTGGGTGGTTCCTTATACAATGCCAACCTCTTGTCAAGCCCATATGTGTGTCGTGCTCAAGTTACAGTCCAATGCCTGCACTGGGCCAGCAAAACAAGCAGTAGGGGAAGGAGCCCTTCTCATCCAACAGCAGCAGCACACTAACTAAGGGAATGCTTCCACTTTACGTAAACATGGCGGCCCTCAGAGGCGCACACCGGTTGCTGTATCACAGTAAGTCCCAAGCTTTTCTTTTTACCATATTATACAGTGTTAACTGAGCTTTGACCCTGCTCTGTGCCCGCATTATATACCCACTAGTCAGGCGGGCAGCATTCGCTCTGAGCCTGTGACTGGCATAGCGGGTCACTCATGACCTTGTACAGGCAAAGCGTGTGGTTTCCTGATGCTAATATATCTTCACGTCACGCATATTTTATGTCATTTACTAACATTACCAGCTGATTACATTAACCAGTAGTTTACTCTCTATATGCATTTGCTTGATATATCTACTATAGTCTCAGTGCAGTATGGATTAAAAATGCTTCTGTCAGATGCTTCTGTTGCGAGTGTATTTGAGTAGAAACGCTGATGTCACTCTGAGTGGTAATTGCACTGTCAGTGTAGCATTATTTTATTTCTCTTGTAAAGGATGTCCCCTCACTCTGCTCTTATTTTGACTCTCATACATGCTTTGTACAAAATGCGTGCCCCCCCATTGAAAAAATGTCCCCCCATTTAATTTGTTCTGGAGCCGAGTCTGTGTTGAAGTTAAAGGGACAGTCTACTCCAAAATTGTTATTGTTCAAAAAGATAATCAACATGGTTATATTAATATACTGATAGATTCCGAGTCTTGTAGGTACAGGTGTACCGCTCACTTTTTTGGCCAGACTCAGAAATACCACAAATCCCCTTACGTCAATTGCGTATCCTATATTTTCAATGGTACTTGCATAGCACCGGTATTACGAGTCTGCCAAAAAGTGAGCGGTAGACCCTCTCCTGTCAAGACTGGTACCGCATTTAAAAGTCAGTAGTTAAGAGTTTTACACTACAATGCCGTAGCATAAAACTCTTAACTAAAGTACTAAAAAGTACACTAACACCCATAAACTACCTATTAACCCCTAAACCGAGCCCCCCCCACATCGCAAACACTAAAGTAAAAATTTTAAACCCTAATCTGCCAAACCGGACATCGCAGCCACTATAATAAACATATTAACTCCTAAACCGCTGCACTCCCGCCTCGCAAACACTAGTTAAATATTATTAACCCCTAATCTGCCGTCCCTAATATCGCTGACACCTACCTACATTTATTAACCCCCTAATCTGCCGCCCCCAACGTCGCTGCCACTATATTAAAGTTATTAACCCCTAAATCTAAGTCTAACACTAACCCCCCCCCAAGTTAAATATAATTTAAATAAATCTGAATAAAATTACTATAATTAACTAAAATTATTCCTATTTAAAACTAAATACTTACCTGTAGAATAAACCCTAAGATAGCTACAATATAACTAATAGTTATATTGTATCTAGCTAAGGGTTTATTTTTATTTTACAGGCAAGTTTGTATTTATTTTAACTAGGTAGAATAGTTATTAAAAAGTTATTACCTATTTGATAACCCCCTAGCTAAAATAAATACAAAAGTACCTGTAAAATAAAACCTAACCTAAGTTACAATTACACCTAACACTACTCTATAATTAAATAAATTAAATACAATTAAATACAATTATATACAATTAAATAAAATTATCTAAAGTACAAAAACAAACACTAAATTACAGAAAATAATAAACAAATTACAAGATTTTTAAACTAATTACACCTAATCTAATCCCCCTAACAAAATAAAAAAGCCCCCCAAAATAAAAAAAGCCCTACCCTACACTAAATTACAAATAGCCCTTAAAAGGGCCTTTTGTAGGGCATTGCCCCAAAGTAATCAGCTCTTTTAAGTGTAAAAAAAAGTACAAATCACCCCCCCAACATAAAACCCACCACCCACACAACCAACCCTACTCTAAAACCCACCCAATCCCCCCTTAAAAAAAAACTAACACTAACCCCTTGAAGATCACCTTACCGGGAAACGTCTTCACCCAACCGGGCCGAAGTCCTCAACGAAGCCGGGAGAAGTCTTCATCCAAGCCGGGCGAAGTGGTCCTCCAGACGGGCAGAAGTCTTCATCCAGACGGCATCTTCTATCTTCATCCATCCGGCGCGGAGCGGGTCCATTCCGACGGCTCTTCTGGAATGAAGGTTCCTTTAAATGACGTCATCCAAGATGGCGTCCCTTCAATTCCGATTGGCTGATAGAATTCTATCAGCCAATCGGAATTAAGGTAGAAAAAATCCTATTGGCTGATGCAATCAGCCAATAGGATTGAAGTTCAATCCTATTGGCTTATCCAATCAGCCAATAGGATTGAGCTCACATTCTATTGGCTGTTCCAATCAGGGCCGCTCAGTGCAGGGCCACATCATTTGGGAACCAGCTGAGCAAAGGGAAACCACATAGCGAGGTTTATACTCACAGCGCATCTTGCAATTTTGCTCAGTTCCTGGCATACAAGTTTAGTGGCTGCAGGTAGGGGTGCAGATCTGGGGCTGCATCTCTACCAGCGTCTTTGGGGAATCTTTGCCTCCTTGTTGTGGCTGGGAAGTGAGTCCCCTACGTAATGGATTGTGGACTCTCACCATCATGGAAGAAATTAATTTATCAGGTAAGCATAAATTTTGTTTTGGTAAGTGGAGTTTTTTCATGTTTACAATGTTAAAGGGACATGAAACCCAAATTTCTTTCTTTCATGATTCAGAAAGAGCATGCAAACAGCTTTCCAATTTATTTACTATTTTCTAATTTGCTTCATTCTTTTGATATCCTTTGTTAAAAAACATATCTAAATAAGCCCAGTAGTTTCTGATTGGTGGTTGCTCATAGATGCCTCGTCTGATTGGCTCAACCCATGTACATTGCTATTTGTTAACAAAGGATATGTGAAGAATGAAGCAAATTAAGTAATAGAAGTAAATTGGAATGTTGTTTACAATTGTATTCTCTATCTGAATCAAAAAATTATTTTTTTGAGTTTCATGTCCCTTTAATCTTCTGTTTCTGGTAATGAAGTGTTCTCAATGCCACACATTACACTGAAAAGAAAATACAAAATGTATATGTTTTTCTTTGCATTTTCTGATTTTTTCTGTTAGAATATTTTTCTAGGCTTGAGGGCTTGTTATTACCACTAAGAAGCCTACCTGCTGAGATTTGTGTATACTTTCTTTCTACTGTTATTATGTACTATGAGTTTTATATTACAGAGACACTCATTTCTTTTGTCTGCAAGCATTAGAAGCATGAGAGGAAGTGATTAAGGGATAAAAGCTATTTAAAAAGTTTATTCTCTTTGCACTGGTAATAAAGATGTTAAAAGCCAAGTTGAATGTAATTAAAACATTACAGGTATTTAAATGTACTGTCACTATGGTATGACTAACTGAAAATTGACTTTATACATTTATTTATATGCAGCAGTATTTGTATATAATTGTATGGATTATGCGGATATTACATTATTGCTTATTTTTGCAACAAAGCTAAATTTCTGATATGGTCACATATAAAGGGACAGTAAAGTAATAACTAAACTTTCAAGGGCTAGATAGCATGTTATTTCCAGTTGTAATCTAGGCATTGAAAAAAAAAAAACTAAAGCAGCTTTTTCTCTATTTTTTTTTTTTTTGGGTACTAAAATACTTTACATTGCAACATGTCATAAAATTATACGGAAACTATATAGTCCCAGTATACTTTTGACTTCAATGATCCTTCCACAACATTTAATTCATTGCCATGTCATGGCTATCTTGGCAAAGGAGGGTATTTGACACCAGTGTTTCAGCTTGAAACCTGAATTTTGTTTTCTTCTTCAGATAAAAGGGTCTGATGATCAAAATCTTGTCCTTCTACACACACTGAACATAATGGGATAAACAACTCTCAAGCTAAAATTTGCATTGCTAAAATTCTTTGAAGAACCTCTCAGTACCGACGAGACTTCTTAGATCAACTCACCAGAGTGGAAAGATTTAGATCAGCTGGCCCTAGTGGAAAAGAGATGTTGTTGGGATCTCTTCTTTTTCTTCAACGCTAGGAGCTGAAGCTAGAGGAAGAGCTGATGATATGTGAGTTTGAGAGCTTTCCGTTCTCTGAAGCAGAACTGCCATTGCCCCACTTCCTGTCTGCTGTTCTGGAGTACAGAGAGAACATAGGGCGGCAGAGCAGCAAACAGAGCAGAGGTGGCCCTGCTAACTGCATGTATAAAAATCACTCCTCCATTAGGTAGCTAGGCACACCTGATGCACACTGTGTACATGCCTAGGTGAGGGAGGGGAAATGTGTGTAACAAAAGTAGTAACATTGGCAGAGGAAGCAGGAGGCGTGAGGACACAGTAACATTGAAAGCAAAACAGGTCACCTTGTACTTTGGGATGAAACTGGTACGGTTGAATCTGCAGCAAATACATTATCTTGCACAGGTCAGCATTCTGCAGAGAATCTGTCCTGCTGACCATAAATTGATAGAACTACAGACACCAACATAGATAAACAGACTGCACATACTTTTGGTATATAAAATAAAGTAATTGGGCGTATCCTACTACAAGATGTTTCACAAACACCTTTAATTGCAGGGACTATTTTCCTTTGTGTGTACATATTTATTTCCCTTGCAAACCTCATCCCAGCTATCTCTGGAAGAACTAAAAGAAATTCCAATCAGAGAGAAAGCTGGAAGGATATGACTCTTCCCTGGTTGCTGAGCACATTTTTTCTTTACTAAAAAGCTGAGCATTTTTTAAACAACTTTAAAATAACTAAACTAGACACAAACAAATGCCTGTTGTTTTAGGGCTCGATTTATCTCTCCCCTTTGACTGAAGGTTCACTTGTGCAGTCATTAAATCGCTGCTTCCCTGCCCTGTTTGCCACCTCTTAGGTGGAGAATTTCAATCTCCCAGTTCTCTTCTGACCGGGAAGATTAACAGCTCCAGCCCACATGTAAATGTCAAGATCCAGGGTGTTCATAATTTGTTTTTAACTCAAATAGTGCATAGTCAGCTTAGCTCCTGTTCCTCACACCCTCCTTTCTTTCCAGGGTGGGCTGAGACCTCCATGTCTGACAGCAACTCCAGATTTCTCCTCTGTCACAGAGTCTCACCCACTTAAGGTGCAATAGTCCTATTTCTGCTGAGGGGAGCTATAAAACTCCAGAGCAATCCACGCAGAAATGTAAGCGCCATGTGTTCCACACAGTGTGGGTTGATCACACAGCAGGACAGGGTTGCATTTAGTGTATTGTAGGAATTGTTATAGCCCATTACTAGAGGATCACACTATCCCTCTAACCAAACTGTGCTCCAGCTCCTCCCACCAGCAGTAGTAGTGTTTACAGAAGCGTTTCTATTCTCTGTCCAGGGTGAACTTAGTTCCACCTGCAAAATTAATGCATGAACTCCGATCCCATGTATTCCTGTCAGACTTGACCACTGTATCTATCTAGCTATCTCTCTATCTCATCGATTCTCAACATTATTATATAGAGCAGCATGTATATTATTAATATTGCTTACTACTAAGTTACCTTTGAGGGGCAAAAAAATGTTCGCCCTCTTTTGAATAGATCTGCTACTGTTCATATGTATTATGGATATAATCATGTGCTTCCTGTTAGTTTCACCTGAAATTTAGACAGCTTTTACTTAACACTTTCTTAGAAACATGCACACAATTTTTTAAATATGTACAACTACAGCTTTCAAATGAGTAATATGTTTTATTTTTTAATGGATTCCTGATGTGTTTTTTCCTGAATCAATTGTCCTTTTACAATGAGAGAAGCAACTGTGAACTGGTTGTTCTTGAAAATTAGTTTATTACTGTGGCTGTTACCTCATAATGAAACCAGGATATTGTGCTAATTTAAATGTCTTTATTCAGACAGCAGTGACGTTGTTTCCTGTATATCAAAACTGACATGATTTCTTCAGTGAAATTTTGAAGTTAAGCAATATTTTAAATAAAGGGACATGAAAGTCAAAATTAAACTTTCATGATTCAGAAGGAACATGCCTTTTTAAAGATACTTCTCACTTTAGTTATTTTATCAAAATGACCTAGTTCACATGCTCAGGAGTAGCAAAGTACTACTGAGAGCTAGCTGCTGATTGGTGGCTACACATATGACCCTTGTTGGCTCACCAGATGTTTTCAACTTAACACTGACTTTAGCTATATTTTATAGTTATATACTAGCAATAGTGCAATGCCACAAAATGGATTTGATTGCTCAGAAAAGTGGGGATAAAACATAATTTATGCTTATCTGATGTTCTTTTCTTTCATGGTGGTGAGAGTCCACGATCCATTACTGCTGGGAATTAGTCTTCCCTACCACTAGGAGGAGACAATGATTCCCAAACCCTAAGAGCTCTATAAAAACCCCTCCCACCTCACTGCTAAACTAGTCTGACATATAGCCAAGCAAAAGTGGTAGGAATAATTAATAAGAGCAAAATAATAGGAGCAGGTAAAATATGAACCATCACCAGAAAATAAACAGGGTAGGGTCCTATGGACTCTTACCATCATGAAAGAAATTAATTTATCAGGTAAGCATACATTATGTTTTCTTTTATACAGGTGGTGAGAGTCCACAATCCATAACTCCTGGGAACTAATACCCAAGCTGTGGAGTCCACAAGTAATTAAAAATAAAGATAGGATAAAAATAACATATTTTTTCATAGAGAAACCTAAATACACAACCCAAATAGAATACAAAAAATAAATTGGAAGTTCTTTTTTTAACATGCACTTTAAATGACCTACAGACACAAAACAAAAAATTATGCTGAGACTACTGCCTGAAGGACTTTTCTACCAAAGGCTGCCTCAGAAGAAGCAAAAAGATCAAAATATTAGAATTTAGTAAAAGTCTGCAAAGAAGACCAAGTGGTTGCAAATTTGGTCAACAGAATCCTCATTCTTGAAAGCACAAGAAGTGGCAATTGATCTAGTAAAATGAGCAGTAATCCGGTTAGGTGGAGGTTGTCCCACCTCCAAGTAAGCTTTATGTATCAAAGGTTTCAACCAAGAAGCCAAAGAAACACCAGTAGATTTCTGCCCTCTTTTGGAACCAGAAAATGGACAAACTAACTAGAAGTTTGTCTGAAATCCTTAGTAGTAGTACCTTCAACCTAATACTTCAAGGCTCTAACAACATCCAAATTGTGAAGAAGCTTTTCTAAAGAATTCTTAGGATTAGGACACAAAGAAGGGACAACAATTTCCCAACTTATATAGTCTAAAGACACAACCTTAGGAAAGAAGTCAAACTTGGTTCTCAACACTGCCTTATCCTGGTGAAAAAATAGATAAAGAGAATTGCAAGAAAGAACAGACAAACTCTTCTAGAAGCAATGATAGCCAAAAGAAACAAAACTTTCCAAGAAAGAAGCTTAATATCCACCTTATGCATAGGCTCAAACGTGCCTTCAGAACCTTCATAACCAAATTTAGATTCCATGGTGGATACATTTGCTTAATAACAGGCCAAAGCCTAAAAAACATGAATATTAGGAAGGAGGTTTACCATCCTGTAAAAACTTCAGAATCCTAGGAATTCTGAAAGAATGCTAGTTAAAACCATGATCCAAACACCAGGAAATGAAGGCATTCCAGACCTTTTGATACATTTTCCTAGTCACGGGCTTAGGAGCCTGGATCAAAGTCTCAACCACAGAATCTGAAAAACCTATATGTCTATTAACAAACCATTCAATCTCCAAGCCATTAAGCTTATAGACTTGAGATCTGGATGGAAAAAACAGACCTTGAGACAGAAGGTTTGTCCATAGAGGAAGAGGCCAAGGCTTGCAACTGGATATCTGAACCAACCCTGTGAGGCCAAGCTGGAGCAATCATAATTACTAGGGTTGCACCGATACTGATACTTCCAAGTATTTGCATGAGTACTTGTACTCGTGCAAATGTACCAATACTTATACCGATACCTCCACTTCCTACCCATATGCTATCTTGTGGCGTTTTTTCAAACTGCATGTTCCCATTTCATTTTAAGCTGAGGTGGAGACTAAAATAAAAATTGTTTACTACTGTTCTGCCAATAGAAATTGCTGTTATTATTTGTATTATTGTAGGAGAGATCACTGTACCTCGTTCAGACAAACCCCTGAAGTACTGGTCAGTTAATAAACTGCGATTTCTAGCTCTGGCTAAAATGGTCCAAAAATATCTTTCTGCCACATGCAGTAGTGTGGAAAGTGAAAGACTGTTCAACTTAGAGTCAAACCTCCTTACTGATAGCAAAAACAGACTTATAGCTGAACATGCAGAGAGGCTTCTGTTCTGTTCCTTAAAAAGAACTTGCCACTAACTTTTGAAAAATTATTCTAATTGCTAAATTGCCTTTTTAACTGCTAGTTCTCATCTTGCACAATGATGTTCAAAACATACTGTACTCTGAGGAACATCCATAGGTTAGCTTATATAATTGCAGGAAGAGTACTCATGGCAAAAATTAAGTTAATTCCAATGAACACTCATCCTGCAATTATAGGACTAAATTTAGATTACATTTGATTGGTAAGCTTTATCAATGCTTTGTTCAAATTTCCAACTCCATAGACTTTAGCATAGCATTGGTAAAACCTACCAGTCAAATGTAATTTAGCCTATAGTGTTGTTCCCCATGATTAAACAGTGCACTGTTCTATTTTTACTACTATTCTATTTTTTACTGTATTGCACTTTTGGTTGGTTGTGATTTTATATTTGTTGTTATTAATATATTTTATTGTAATATTTTTATTTATAAACATGTTCTGGGAACTTTATGACAAATAAAACTGTTTTATTATTTCATAATGTTTTTTAAGTTACAGTCCTTCATAACTATAAAGAAGGAATCTTAAATAATTAGTCAGTATTGTGCTTTGTTAACTGTCACATGACATTAAAAAAAAAAAAGTATCGGTAATTGGTATCGGCGAGTATTTGAAAACAAGTATAGGTACTTGTACTCGGTCTTAAAAAAATGGTATAAGTGCAATCCTAATAATTACTGAGGATTCCTCTTGCCTGATCTTGGAAATTACCCTGGGAAGAAGAACCAGAGGAAGATTCTCATAGACAAGTTGAAAGAACCAAGGAGCTACAAGACCATCCACAAACTCAGCCTGGGGATCCTGCACCTTGCAAAGTTCCTGGGAAGTTTGTTGTTTAACCATGAAGACATCAGATCTATCTCTGGGAGACCCATATTCTGAAAGAAAATATCATGATGGACAGACCATTCACCTGGATGGAGCAACTGATTACTGAGAAAATCTGCTTCCCAGCTGATTCCTCCTGGAATATGAAGAACAGAAATTCAACAATTGGCTTCTGCCATAAGAGAATTTGAGACACTTCCCTCATAGCTATGGAATAACAAGCTCCCCCTTGATGATTGATATAAGCCACTGCTGTGATATTGTCTGATTGAAAACCGAGAAAAGACTCCCTTTTCAACAAAGGCCAACCCCCCTGTGCTCTCAGAGACCCCCAGACAGCTCCTCAACTTGAAAGACTTGCATCTGTAGTGATCACAGTCCAAGTAGGATGAGCAAAAGAAGCTCCCTGCATAATAAGTTAATACATTTAGCCACCAAGACAGGGACTGACCTGTTCTGTGATCCATAAAGTTCTCCTGAGACAGCTGAGAATGATCCCTGCACCATTGTCAGAGCATGCAAAGCTGAAGAGGCCTCATGTGAAAATGAGCAAACAGAATAGTATCCGATACAGTAATCATGAGACCTAATACCTCCATACAAAAAGCAACTGAGGGAAAAGAAAGAGACTGAAGTTTTTGACAGGCTGAAACCAACTTCAATCATTCTTGTATCTGTTAAAGAAAGTCTCATGGAAAATGAATCTATCTGAACCCCCAGAAAAGTAACCATTGTCTGAGGAACCAAAGAACTCTTTTGAAAATTGATCTTCCAACCATGCTGTTGAAGAAACAACAACAGTCTATTGGTGGGAGATTCTGCTAAATGTAAAGATGGAGCTTGAACCAAGATATCGTCCAGATAGGGAAACACTGCAATAGAGTTCTGATCACAGACAGAAGGGTACCCAGAACATTTGAGAACATTTTCTGAGCTGTAGCCACACCAGAAGGCAGAGCAACAAACTTAAAATACCTGTCTAGAAATGCAAACTTCAGAAAATGATAAAGTTCCATGTGAATGGGAACATGAAGGTAAGTATCCTTGAAATCTATTGTGAACATAAACTGACCTTGCTGAACAAGAGGCAAAATAGTTTGAATAGTCTCCATTTTGAAAGTATGAATGCTGACAAACTTGTTCGGGGCTTTTAGATCCAAAACTGGTCTGAAAGTTCCCTCCTTCTTTGGAACATTGAAGAGATGTGAATAAAATCCCCTCCCATGTTCCAATAATGGAACTGGAACAAACACTTGCATAGTTTCTATATCCGAAACTGACTGAAAAAATGGGCCTTCAACAGATTATTTGGAACATTGGACAGAATAAACCTTCCTCTTGGAGGCCTTGTTCTGAAACCTCTCTGATGACCCTGAGACACTATGTTACTACCTAGGAATCTGTAACAGACTGAAGCCAGACTTCCTTAAAAAGGCACAGTCTGCCCCCTACCAGAATCACTGGATTGAGGAAAATACCTTCATGTAGACTTGGAAGTAGGGGTAAACGTCATGGACTGTTCCAATTTGAACTCGGTTTCCAGGCAGATCCAGAGGAGCCTTGTTTTTGAGAGGAAGAATCAGATTTGTGTTCCCTGTTCTGACAAAATGAATGAAAACGATTGGAAGCCTTAGATATACCCCTGGACTTCTTGTCCTGAGGAAGAAAAACTAATTTACCTCTAGTAACAGTAGAAATAATAGAATCTAAATCAGTGCCAAACAACTTATTTTCTTGAAAATAAATAGATAATAGCCCAGATTTAGAAACCATATCAGCAGACCATGATTTTAACCATAAATATCTTCTGGAAAAAGCTGCCAAAGACATACTCTTGGTATTAATCTTAATGATAATGTCAAATACAACAGGAAAGTATTAGCACATTTAATCAATCCCAAATAAATAACCTGCTTTCAAAAAGGTCCTTCTTTGAAAGTGAAGGACCGATCTAAAGGGTCTTTAAAAGAAGTACTATCTTCCAGAAGAATAGTAGTAAGCTTAGCCAAAGTAGAAATGGCCCCATCTACCTTAGGCACAGTCTCCCAACGCTCAATATTAAAAGTAGGTAAGGGATACATTTTCTTAAACCTTGCAGTGCAGAAGGATGAAAAGGATTACCTGGTTTAGACCGTTCCCTAGAAACTATCTCCAAGACAGCATCAGGGACAGGAAAAACCTCTGGGATTTCAAGCAAAAGCATAAAAATGTAATCTCAACAATTAGTTGATTTATTTCCAGCTACCGTAGGCCTAGATTTGGAGTTTGGCGTTAGCCGTGAAAACCAGCGTTAGAGGCTCCTAACGCTGGTTTTAGGCTAACTCCGGTATTTGGAGTCACTCAAAAAAGGGTCTAACGCTCACTTTTCAGCCGCGACTTTTCCATACTGCAGATCCCCTTACGTCATTTGCGTATCCTATCTTTTCAATGGGATCTTTCTAACTCCGGTATTTAGAGTCGTGTCTGAAGTGAGCATTAGAAATCTAACGACAAAACTCCAGCCGCAGAAAAAAGTCAGTAGTTAAGAGCTTTCTGGGCTAACGCCGGTTCATAAAGCTCTTAACTACTGTACTCTAAAGTACATAAACTACCTATGTACCCCTAAACCGAGGTCCCCCCACATCGCCGCCACTCGATTACATTTTTTTAACCCCTAATCTGCCGACCGCCACCTACGTTATACTTATGTACCCCTAATCTGCTGCCCCTAACACCGCCGACCCCTATATTATATTTATTAACCCCTAACCTGCCCCCCACAACGTCGCCGCCAACTACCTACACTTATTAACCCCTAATCTGCCGACCGCAAAGCGCCGCCACCTACATTATAGCTATGTACCCCTAATCTGCTGCCCCTAACACCGCCGACCCCCATATTATATTTATTAACCCCTAATCTGCCCCCCTCAACGTCGCCTCCACCTGCCTACACTTATTAACCCCTAATCTGCCGAGCGGACCGCACCACTACTATAATAAAGTTATTAACCCCTAATCCGCCTCACTAACCCTATAATAAATAGTATTAACCCCTAATCTGCCCTCCATAACATCGCCGACACCTAACTTCAATTATTAACCCCTAATCTGCCGACCGGAGCTCACCGCTATTCTAATAAATGTATTAACCCCTAAAGCTAAGTCTAACCCTAACACTAACACCCCCCTAAATTAAATATAATTTTAATCTAACTAAATTAATTAACTCTTATTAAATAAATTATTCCTATTTAAAGCTAAATACTTACCTGTAAAATAAATCCTAATATAGCTACAATATAAATTATAATTACATTGTAGCTATTTTAGGATTAATATTTATTTTACAGGCAACTTTGTAATTATTTTAACCAGGTACAATAGCTATTAAATAGTTAAGAACTATTTAATAGTTACCTAGTTAAAATAATTACAAAATTACCTGTAAAATAAATCCTAACCTAAGTTACAATTAAACCTAACACTACACTATCAATAAATTAATTAAATAAAATACCTACAATTACCTACAATTAAACCTAACACTACACTATCAATACATTAATTAAATACAATATCTACAAATAACTACAATGAAATAAACTAAATAAAGTACAAAAAATAAAAAAGAACTAAGTTACAAAAAATAAAAAAATATTTACAAACATAAGAAAAATATTACAACAATTTTAAACTAATTACACCTACTCTAAGCCCCCTAATAAAATAACAAAGCCCCCCAAAATAAAAAATGCCCTACCCTATTCTAAATTACTAAAGTTAAAAGCTCTTTTACCTTACCAGCCCTGAACAGGGCCCTTTGCGGGGCATGCCCCAAGAAGTTCAGCTCTTTTGCCTGTAAAAAAAAACATACAATACCCCCCCCAACATTACAACCCACCACCCACATACCGCTAATCTAACCCAAACCCCCCTTAAATAAACCTAACACTAAGCCCCTGAAGATCTTCCTACCTTGTCTTCACCATACCAGGTTCACCGATCGGTCCAGAAGAGCTCCTCCGATGTCCTGATCCAAGCCCAAGCGGGGGGCTGAAGATGTCCATGATCCGGTAGAAGTCTTCATCCAAGCGGGGCAGAAGAGGTCTTCCATCCGATTGAAGTCTTCATCCAAGCGGGGCAGAAGAGGTCTTCCATCCGATTGAAGTCTTCATCCAGGCGGCATCTTCTATCGACATCCATCTGGAGCGGAGCGGCAGCATCCTGAAGACCTCCGACGCGGAACATCCATCCTGGCCGACGACTGAACGACGAATGACGGTTCCTTTAAATGACGTCATCCAAGATGGCATCCCTCGAATTCCGATTGGCTGATAGGATTCTATCAGCCAATCGGAATTAAGGTAGGAATATTCTGATTGGCTGATGGAATCAGCCAATCAGAATCAAGTTCAATCCGATTGGCTGATCCAATCAGCCAATAAGATTGAGCTCGCATTCTATTGGCTGTTCCGATCAGCCAATAGAATGCAAGCTCAATCTGATTGGCTGATCGGATCAGCCAATCGGATTGAAATTGATTCTGATTGGCTGATTCCATCAGCCAATCAGAATATTCCTACCTTAATTCCGATTGGCTGATAGAATCCTATCAGCCAATAGGAATTCGAGGGACGCCATCTTGGATGACGTCATTTAAAGGAACCGTCATTCGTCGTTCAGTCGTCGGCCAGGATGGATGTTCCGCGTCGGAGGTCTTCAGGATGCTGCCGCTCCGCTCCAGATGGATGTCGATAGAAGATGCCGCCTGGATGAAGACTTCAATCGGATGGAAGACCTCTTCTGCCCCGCTTGGATGAAGACTTCTACCGGATCATGGACATCTTCAGCCCCCCGCTTGGGCTTGGATCAGGACATCGGAGGAGCTCTTCTGGACCGATCGGTGAACCTGGTATGGTGAAGACAAGGTAGGAAGATCTTCAGGGGCTTAGTGTTAGGTTTATTTAAGGGGGGTTTGGGTTAGATTAGGGGTATGTGGGTGGTGGGTTGAAATGTTGGGGGGGGGTATTGTATGTTTTTTTTTACAGGCAAAAGAGCTGAACTTCTTGGGGCATGCCCCGCAAAGGGCCCTGTTCAGGGCTGGTAAGGTAAAAGAGCTTTTAACTTTAGTAATTTAGAATAGGGTAGGGCATTTTTTATTTTGGGGGGCTTTGTTATTTTATTAGGGGGCTTAGAGTAGGTGTAATTAGTTTAAAATTGTTGTAATATTTTTCTTATGTTTGTAAATATTTTTTTATTTTTTGTAACTTAGTTCTTTTTTATTTTTTGTACTTTAGTTAGTTTATTTCATTGTAGTTATTTGTAGATATTGTATTTAATTAATGTATTGATAGTGTAGTGTTAGGTTTAATTGTAGGTAATTGTAGGTATTTTATTTAATTAATTTAATGATAGTATAGTGTTAGGTTTAATTGTAACTTAGGTTAGGATTTATTTTACAGGTAATTTTGTAATTATTTTAACTAGATAACTATTAAATAGTTCTTAACTATTTAATAGCTATTGTACCTGGTTAAAATAATTACAAAGTTGCCTGTAAAATAAATATTAATCCTAAAATAGCTACAATGTAATTATAATTTATATTGTAGCTATATTAGGATTTATTTTACAGGTAAGTATTTAGCTTTAAGAGAACAAAGATCCAAGAGCGCCAACAAAAAAGAGTCAAATAGACCCACTATTTAGAGATGCAGGATAAAAAATAATAATGAATTAACACTTTAGATTCCCAGGGTCTAATACTTAATCATAAATATTTCACAAATATTTCCCATATACATATATAATTACTCCTGGAAAGAAGAAAGAATATATACTCTTACCAAGTTAATATACAACAAAGATAGATATAAACTGTGTATTTTGTAATGATAGTTCAGAAAAAAGTCCGCAATTTTCCTCCACACTGTCCTGCTGCTCCTTATATTCCACTGGTGTAAAATCCGTGGTAGCAAAACTGAAAAGGATCCCTGTCAAAAGACACAAGAAAACAGGAGCGCAACTCCGTGCACCAAACAGTACACGGATGATCTAAGTGTAGGTTTAAAACAATTTTAATGGTGATAATATATATAAAAACATCCAAACAAATGATTCCAAACTCACATAATAACCCTCAAACATATGAGGTATGTCAGCACACAAATGAGGGGAATGTATGTCCCACTGCTGGGCTTTTCCTCTCTCTCTCCCAGATTATTCCATAGCCAGCGGGTAAACCCTCTCATAGAAAACGGACCCTCTCTGCTCACAATGCGGTAGACGCTGTACTGCAAATAGCCGGCTCCAGTCCAGGTCCTAACACAAACGTCAGAGTACGTCCTACGTAGCGTAAAGTGGGCGTGGCCTAACGCGTTTCGCGAGGCTCCTCCTCGCTTCGTCAGAGGCAATGCCCACATTGCTTCTTACAGCTTATTTATATCCCTCTATCCTGCATGAGCGATATACATATGCTAATGTCCCAATCTATAGGTAGGCTGTTTCATACCAATGAGATAATCCCTATGGTTATACATGATCCACCTAATCTGATAACAATTAAAATATACATCAAATACATTGCATACAAATTTCATAAAATATCACAGAACTGCTTAATATATAAGAAGTTTTCTAAAACCACAAAGCAAATAAATGTTCAAAGGCTAGTTAAAACAAATACATAAATATAAAAAATATAATTGTGCTTAAGTAATAAGTTAAAAACTCATAAATATAATCTATCTATTTACACCTGCTAAAAAAGGATACAAATATATGGACATACTAATTTTTACTGCCCATTCAGAATTAATCTAAGGAAGAAATATATGATCACTAAAATTGATAGCGCATATTATAAACGATAAAGTAATGAAGATATATATATAAGGCACTAAATAAGACCTATTTAGACACTTTTATATAGAAACTCTCATAGGCAAAGTATAAATTCCTAAGAGATCTAGGGAGACTAAACCCCAGCTGGAATCAGGGCTCCACATATATGGTTATAATTTATTTCTAGAGCCCTGAATAATCTACTTTCCCTTTAGAGATACATTATACATATAGGAACATAGTTACTAGAAGAGGTAAATTTCTATTAGGGGGCTAAAAGACGTAAAATTGACTAAAAATACCCTTGAGAGGAAGCTAAATATTGATCATGTATCCAGAAATGCTGCTAAATCTATGTCTCTATTCATACCTCCTGGACCCACAGCTTCAAGCTTGTGGATCCAGTAGGTCTCCCGTTGCCTTAAAAGAAGTAATCTATCTCCTCCCCTAATGGGGTTTTTTACATGTTCAATTGCTAAGACACTCAAACCTGTTTTATCGCCATCATGGGCTTCAAGAAAGTGTGCTGGTACACCATGATTATCTAAACCGTTCTCTATGTTTCTCAGGTGCTCGTTAAATCTGGTCTTCACGGGTCGTTTCGTGCGACCTACGTAGATTTTGTCACACGAACACCTTAAAAGATAGACAACATAGCATGTTTTACAATTCATCATACATCTGATTTTAAATGTATCATCACCTTTTTTCTTTCCAAAGGTACCATTATTCTTTTCCATATGGGCACAGCAATTACAATTCTTCCTACCACATTTGAAAAATCCCTCTGAGTTTTTCTTTAGCCAATTTGTGGATTTCTCCGACTTCAGCATACTAGGACTAATTCTATTTTTAACATTTGAATTTCTCTTAAAAATAACTTGTCCCCTATCGTTCAGAATATCTCTTAATACTGGATCTTGCATGATAATAGGCCAATGTTTTTTCATGGCTTTCTCGATCTCCCTTGATGCTCTATTAAATTTTGTTACAAGTTGTATCTTCCTTTTACTACTATCATGATTCTTCTTTTTCGAATTATTACCTCCAATAAGATCATCCCTATTCATATTCCCTACGATATTTTGCACTTTAACTAATTCCTTATTCTCGTATCCCTTTGCTAAAAATCTATTTCTAATCACCCCTGCAGCTATTTCATAATCATCCTGTTTAGTACAGTTACGTCTTGCTCTCTGAAATTGTCCTAGGGGGATATTTTTGAGCCATTTATTATGATGGCCACTGCTGGCATGGAGATATCCGTTTGTGTCAGTGGGTTTCCTATATAGATTTGTGTAGACCCTTCCATTTTCTTGTATAATTTCAAGATCTAAAAAGTTAACCCTATCCTTACTCCATTCCATTGTAAATTTTAGGTTAAATAAATTCTTATTAGTATATTCAACAAATTTATTCAAATCCTCATTGGAGCCGTGCCATATCATGAGCACGTCGTCTATATAACGATACCACTCTATTATGTTATGTTTAAAAGGGTTATTTGTGCTGAAAACAAATAGATCCTCCCACCACCCCATATAAAGGTTCGCAAACGTGGGGGCGAATTTTGTACCCATAGCGGTACCTCTTATTTGGAGGAAATATTTGTTTTCAAATACAAAATAATTTTTAGTTAGAATAAACTCCATAGCCCTCTCTAGGAAACTCATCTGGGTCTCATTTATGTATCCGCTTTTATTGGCAAAATACTTCACAGCCGTGATTCCCAACAAATGTGGGATTGAGGTGTACAGCGAACAAACATCCATTGTGACCCAAATGAAATCCTGTTTCCATTCTATATCTTTCGTGAGTTCCAAAATATGTATTGTATCCCTCACATATGACCGTAAACATGGAACCATGGGTTTCAAAATTTGATCAACATATTCAGACAATTTGGTGGTGAGGCCTCCAATCCCTGAGACTATCGGTCTCCCCGGCGGGTTACTCAAACCCTTGTGGATTTTGGGGAGATGATAGAAAATAGGTAGGACTGGATTCCCCACCACCAAATACTGAAATTCCACATTATTTAGAACCAAATTACTCTTCCCAGTCTTGATTAATTCTTCATATTCTAATAGAAAATTTCCTGTCGGATTTTTCTCTAGGGTTTTATATGTCTCAGAATCACCTAATAGACGATGGGCTTCCTTAATATAATCTTTTCTTCCCTGAATTACAACCCCCCCACCCTTATCCGCACTACGGACCACTATATCCATGGTCTCACTTAGATTCTTTAGTGCTTTTCGTTCATTTGGGTTTAGGTTGCATCTGTTTCTTTTCCTTTTTCTATCTCTCAGGCAAATCTCTTTTAGTTCTTTTTCTAGAAATTTCTCAAATACTGGGATAAAGTTCCCCTTAGAATGAACAGGGTAAAATGCTGAATTTTTCTTTAACTGACTGTGATTCACAGGTATGTTTCTTGCTTCCTCTTCAAGATCGTTCAAAATATTTAATAACCCTGTTTCATTAACCCCTAAAGCCTCTCCATCTTCTAGACTCTCAGGGACAATTAATGACTCATCCCCTTGTATTGGGGGGCCATAATCCTTTTTGCTGTCATTCCTAAGGTTAAAATGTCTCGCAAGTGTGAGTTTCCTAATCAATTTCTTTGTGTCAATATATAACTCAAACTCATTGGGGGCTGCATCAGGAGCAAAGGATAGGCCTTTTTTCAGGAGATTCTCTTCATCTTTAGTTAAAACCTTTTCTGATATATTAAAAATCTCCTGCCCAAAGGGTCTCAAAAGTGCTTCCCTTTCCCTTTTTTGTTTTTTGGCTCTATATACCACTCCTCCTCTGCATCCTCTTCTTCGTGTTCTATACCTCTTTTTGGGTTTCGATTCCCTACTCGAGGCAGGTTCTCTGAGGGGTGGCCTAAAAAACGATTTTCTACTTGTTCTTTCCTATAGGGGAAGTATCCCCCAATATCTTTCTGTTCTTTATCTTTATATCCAACATTTTGGCCTTTCTTGTTATTAGTGTTAATCTGTTTCCCACCCTCTGCATTTTTCTTATGGGTGAAGGGACCTTTCTGTGTATTACTTTTTGGTCTGGCCCCTAAACCCCATTCCTGATAATAACCTTGATTCTTTTGCGGGTATAGGGAGTATTGTTCATTAACACTTGATTTCCTCCTTCCTCTGTGTCCCCAGTCCCCTTCAATCTGATCATATTGATAACACTCTGAATGTGTGTTTCTCTCCCTATTCGTTTGATTATTTCCCATTTTACTCTTGTTCTTATTGCTATTTCTATTATTCATATTCATCTTATGTTTGGGCTGGCCATTAACATGGAATTTTCTACTGTCATAGCCTGTTCTTTCCGAGCTTTCATCCCCTCCCTCTGCTCCCCTAGGTGTCCCCTCAGTTTTCTCTCCAGTATTATTATCTTCCTCTCCTATCTCTTTATCTTTATTTCCATATAGGGCATTATGTAATTTCTTCTTTTTATTTTTTATAACTTCAGATTCAAAAAGTCTCAGAGCTGTTCTATTTCTCATGTCTAATTCTTTATACAGGACATCATCCTTGTACTCATTTAAGACTGTTTCAATCTGTAGTATCTCATTACTCAATTTTTCCACTTTCTTATCCCTATATCTCTTTAATATAGAAATAAATTTTCTCGAACAGGTATCCATAGCTTCCTCCCATTCACTAAGGAATTCTACCTCATCTAACTCAAATATGGATTTCTTATATAATTTTAACCCTTTAGGGATAATTCCATATTTTTCAAAGTTTTCCAAAGTTATTAGATCATACCAGCAGTTAATCTGTGACCTACTAAGTTTCTCTAGCCTTCTAAATAATAACTTTGGATCTCTCTCTTCCTCCTCCCCATCCCCCGTTGTGGATAATAATCTGCTTCTGGTGGAGGGGTCAAAATATTTTCCAAAGCTAATGGTATTTTCTACACTTGGCGTGTCCATTTTATAAAAAGACCTTTCCTTAAGACAGTATATATAATATCGAGTATACACCTAATGTTATTTAAAAGTATAGTAAAATTAGTTGGGTAATAGCAAATATTAATATTAACACAATTGTGGCTGCTCACTAGGTATAACACACCATATAGGTGCACTGTCAAATGTGAACAGAGCAAACTGGCCACATCGACCATGCACCTAAAAAACAACAAGAGAACAAAGATCCAAGAGCGCCAACAAAAAAGAGTCAAATAGACCCACTATTTAGAGATGCAGGATAAAAAATAATAATGAATTAACACTTTAGATTCCCAGGGTCTAATACTTAATCATAAATATTTCACAAATATTTCCCATATACATATATAATTACTCCTGGAAAGAAGAAAGAATATATACTCTTACCAAGTTAATATACAACAAAGATAGATATAAACTGTGTATTTTGTAATGATAGTTCAGAAAAAAGTCCGCAATTTTCCTCCACACTGTCCTGCTGCTCCTTATATTCCACTGGTGTAAAATCCGTGGTAGCAAAACTGAAAAGGATCCCTGTCAAAAGACACAAGAAAACAGGAGCGCAACTCCGTGCACCAAACAGTACACGGATGATCTAAGTGTAGGTTTAAAACAATTTTAATGGTGATAATATATATAAAAACATCCAAACAAATGATTCCAAACTCACATAATAACCCTCAAACATATGAGGTATGTCAGCACACAAATGAGGGGAATGTATGTCCCACTGCTGGGCTTTTCCTCTCTCTCTCCCAGATTATTCGATAGCCAGCGGGTAAACCCTCTCATAGAAAACGGACCCTCTCTGCTCACAATGCGGTAGACGCTGTACTGCAAATAGCCGGCTCCAGTCCAGGTCCTAACACAAACGTCAGAGTACGTCCTACGTAGCGTAAAGTGGGCGTGGCCTAACGCGTTTCGCGAGGCTCCTCCTCGCTTCGTCAGAGGCAATGCCCACATTGCTTCTTACAGCTTATTTATATCCCTCTATCCTGCATGAGCGATATACATATGCTAATGTCCCAATCTATAGGTAGGCTGTTTCATACCAATGAGATAATCCCTATGGTTATACATGATCCACCTAATCTGATAACAATTAAAATATACATCAAATACATTGCATACAAATTTCATAAAATATCACAGAACTGCTTAATATATAAGAAGTTTTCTAAAACCACAAAGCAAATAAATGTTCAAAGGCTAGTTAAAACAAATACATAAATATAAAAAATATAATTGTGCTTAAGTAATAAGTTAAAAACTCATAAATATAATCTATCTATTTACACCTGCTAAAAAAGGATACAAATATATGGACATACTAATTTTTACTGCCCATTCAGAATTAATCTAAGGAAGAAATATATGATCACTAAAATTGATAGCGCATATTATAAACGATAAAGTAATGAAGATATATATATAAGGCACTAAATAAGACCTATTTAGACACTTTTATATAGAAACTCTCATAGGCAAAGTATAAATTCCTAAGAGATCTAGGGAGACTAAACCCCAGCTGGAATCAGGGCTCCACATATAGTAGATTATTCAGGGCTCTAGAAATAAATTATAACCATATATGTGGAGCCCTGATTCCAGCTGGGGTTTAGTCTCCCTAGATCTTATTATCGTTTATAATATGCGCTATCAATTTTAGTGATCATATATTTCTTCCTTAGATTAATTCTGAATGGGCAGTAAAAATTAGTATGTCCATATATTTGTATCCTTTTTTAGCAGGTGTAAATAGATAGATTATATTTATGAGTTTTTAACTTATTACTTAAGCACAATTATATTTTTTATATTTATGTATTTGTTTTAACTAGCCTTTGAACATTTATTTGCTTTGTGGTTTTAGAAAACTTCTTATATATTAAGCAGTTCTGTGATATTTTATGAAATTTGTATGCAATGTATTTGATGTATATTTTAATTGTTATCAGATTAGGTGGATCATGTATAACCATAGGGATTATCTCATTGGTATGAAACAGCCTACCTATAGATTGGGACATTAGCATATGTATATCGCTCATGCAGGATAGAGGGATATAAATAAGCTGTAAGAAGCAATGTGGGCATTGCCTCTGACGAAGCGAGGAGGAGCCTCGCGAAACGCGTTAGGCCACGCCCACTTTACGCTACGTAGGACGTACTCTGACGTTTGTGTTAGGACCTGGACTGGAGCCGGCTATTTGCAGTACAGCGTCTACCGCATTGTGAGCAGAGAGGGTCCGTTTTCTATGAGAGGGTTTACCCGCTGGCTATCGAATAATCTGGGAGAGAGAGAGGAAAAGCCCAGCAGTGGGACATACATTCCCCTCATTTGTGTGCTGACATACCTCATATGTTTGAGGGTTATTATGTGAGTTTGGAATCATTTGTTTGGATGTTTTTATATATATTATCACCATTAAAATTGTTTTAAACCTACACTTAGATCATCCGTGTACTGTTTGGTGCACGGAGTTGCGCTCCTGTTTTCTTGTGTCTTTTGACAGGGATCCTTTTAAGTATTTAGCTTTAAATAGGAATAATTTATTTAATAAGAGTTAATTAATTTCGTTAGATTAAAATTATATTTAAGTTAGGGGGGTGTTAGTGTTAGGGTTAGACTTAGCTTTAGGGGTTAATACATTTATTAGAATAGCGGTGAGCTCCGCTCGGCAGATTAGGGGTTAATAAGTGTAGGCAGGTGGAGGCGACGTTGAGGGGGGCAGATTAGGGGTTAATAAATATAATATAGGGGTCGGCGGTGTTAGGGGCAGCAGATTAGGGGTACATAGCTATAATGTAGGTAGCGGCGCTTTGCTGTCGGCAGATTAGGGGTTAATAAGTGTAGGTAGTTGGCGGCGACGTTGTGGGGGGCAGGTTAGGGGTTAATTAATATAATATAGGGGTCGGCGGTGTTAGGGGCAGAAGATTAGGGGTACATAAGGATAATGTAAGTAGCGGCAGTTTACGGAGCGGCAGATTAGGGGTTAAAAATAATATGCAGGGGTCAGCGATAGCGGGGGCGGCAGATTAGGGGTTAATAAGTGTAAGGTTAGGGGTGTTTAGACTCGGGTACATGTTAGGGTGTTAGGTGCAGACTTAGGAAGTGTTTACGCATAGCAAACAATGGGGCTGCGTTAGGAGCTGAACGCGGCTTTTTTGCAGGTGTTAGGTTTTTTTTCAGCTCAAACAGCCCCATTGTTTTCTATGGGGGAATCGTGCACGAGCACGTTTTTGAGGCTGGCCGCGTCCGTAAGCAACTCTGGTATCGAGAGTTGGAGTGGCGTTAAAAATGCTCTACGCTCCTTTTTTGGAGCCTAACGCTGCCTTTATGTGGACTCTCAATACCAGAGTTATTTTTATGGTGCGGCCAGAAAAAAGCCGGCGTTAGCTACGCGGGTCGTTACCGACAAAACTCTAAATCCAGCCGTCAGGATCTTTAAACCATAAAGTAAGCAAAACCTCTTTTAAAATAGAACAAATATGTTCAACTTTAAACAAAAAGAGGATGATTTTGGTTCATGATCAAAGGAAGATTCTGGATCATCAGGGAAAAAAAACCTCTCATTCTGAGGACTCATCAGAAACATTAACAGAAACAATAGCCTCAGAATGATTAGAACTAGTAGCAGGCAAATATAGAACTGGCCTTTTACGCTTACTAGAAGGTGGCACAACTGCAAACATTTCAGAAACCATTGAACAGATGGAGTCCTTTACACCAGGGGCAGAAAAAGTTGAACTACCATTTAAAGAACAAATAGAAGGAGCAGTGATACCCTTAGAAACAAGAATAGCATTAGATTGATCTGAGTGGATTAAAACATGTGTTACATAAAAATGCTGGAGGATATACATCAGCCTATATACAATAAACACATTTAACACTGTTAGGAAAGTGTTCAGAGGGCCCAGCTTCTAATGGAGATTTAAAAAACAGAATCAGAAAGTTTCATAATTGTTGCAAACTACAAAAGTAGAAAATGCATAAATAAATAAAAAGTTATATTCCCATAAAAAGACCTCTTGAAGAAAGGGAAAACGTACCCCCTCCAAAAGTAGTTCTTTAAAACAATTAGGGCCAGATTACAAGTGGAGCACTAATTAACGTTCCAGATCGAGCATTAACTGCACTAGAAGTTTGGTTTTTTGTGCTCCTTTTATGAATTGAAAGTAAACTGTTTTCTCTCGCTAACCAGATGAGCGCAAAAAGACGAACTTAGAATATCAAGTGCGTGTTCATTCATTTCACCCATAGAAATCCATGGAGCAAAAAAAGTGGAGGAAAAAAAACTATTCTTATTCATATGTGTGCTAACCTGACATGAAAATTTATTTTTGATGTGTTTTGTGACATTTTTTGTTTCACAAAACAGTTAACCAAAGCTCTGAGGACGGGGTAATTATTTTAGCATAAATCGCAATTGTGTTTACTTTCAACTCGTAATACCAGCGGTAATCCCGACGAGTGCAAACAACCCGCAATAAACCCCTTATTTCTCGTACAACAATAGCGCTCCACTCATAATCTGGCCCTTACTAGGCCAGGTGCGCTAATCCAAAACAAACAAACTCCACATCCAATGACTGGAGAGCACACTAACAGATAGAGAACATGCGTGAAACCCAATGGCAAACAAAGAGAAAAGCGCGCCAAAACCTGACGTGCTCAATCCTGAGGGCTTACATGCAGTAACCTGACATGCACAGACACAAAGGCCAATGCACGTAAAAACAAAAGTCTCCTATAAGCGCAAAAAAAAATGATGTTCGCAATCCTGAGGGCTTATGTGTACTAACGCATGACAACCCGAAGGCTGCCACTGTGGAAAACAACATTATTTTGGGTGGTTTTTTTTAAAGATTAGGGTATTCTTGGTTTTTTTTTAATTTTATTTTGGCAGAAAAAGAGCTAAATGCCCTTCTAAGGCAATGCCCAGCCAAAATGCATTTTTATATACCGTGGCTCCAATATAAACAAGCACTAAATTACAGAAAATAAAAAACAAATTACAAGATCTTTAAACTAATTACACCTAATCTAATAGCCCTATCAGAATAAAAAAGCCCACCCAAAATAAAAAAAACCCTAGCCTAAACTACCAATAGCCCTTAAAAGGGCCTTTTGTGGGGCATTGCCCCAAAGAAATCAGCTGTTTTACCTGTAAAACAAAAATACACCCAACCCCCCCAACAGTAAAACCCACCACCCACACAACCAACCCCCCAAATAAAACCCTAACTAAAAAAACCTTATCTCCCCATTGACCTGAAAAGGGCATTTGGATGGGCATTGCCCTTAAAAGGGGATTTAGCTCTATTGCGGCCCAAAGCCCTAACCTAAAAATAAAACCCAGCCAATACACCCTTAAAAAATCCTAACACTAACCTCCTAAGATCCACTTACCAGGAGAAGTCTTCATCCAAGCGGCAAGATGTCCTCAACAAAGCTGGCAGAAGTGGTCCTCCAGACGGGCAGAAGTCTTCATCCAGACAGCATCTTCTATCTTCATCCTTCCGACACGGAGCGGGTCCATCTTCAAGACATCCGGCGTGGAGCATCCTCTTCCAACGACGACTACCCGACGAATGAAGGTACCTTTAAGTGACGTCATCCAAGATGGCGTCCCTTAGATTCCGATTGGCTGATACAATTCTGTCAGCCAATCGGAATTAAGGTTGAAAAAATCCTATAAGCTGATGCAATCAGCCAATAGGATTGAGCTTGCATTCTATTGGCTGATTGGAACAGGTAGCCGTCGTTGGAAGAGGATGCTCCGTGCCGAATGTCTTGAAGATGGACCCGCTCCGGGTCGGAAGGATGAAGATAGAAGATGCCGTCTGGATGAAGACTTCTGCCTGTCTGGAGGACCACTTCTGCCGGCTTCGTTGAGGACATCTTGCCGCTTGGATTAAGACTTCTCCCGGTAAGTGGATCTTCTGGGGTTAGTGTTAGGATTTTTTAAGGGTATATTGGGTGGGTTTTATTTTTAGGTTAGGGCTTTGGGCCGCAATAGAGCTAAATTCCCTTTTAAGGGCAATGCCCATCCAAATGCCCTTTTCAGGGCAATGGGGAGCTTAGTTTTTTTTAGTTAGGGTTTTATTTGGGGGGGTTGGTTGTGTGGGTGGTGGGTTTTACTGTTGGGGGGGTTGTGTGTATTTTTTTTACAGGAAAAAGAGCTGATTTCTTTGGGGCAATGCCCAGCAAAAGGCCCTTTTAAGGGATATTGGTAGTTTAGTTTAGGCTAGGGTTTTTTTTTTTATTTTGGGTGGGCTTTTTTATTTTGATAGGGCTATTAGATTAGGTGTAATTAGTTTAAAGGTCTTGTATTTTGTTTTTTATTTTCTGTAATTTATTGTTTTTTTTTGTAATTTAGCTAATTTTATTGAATTTAGTTAATTGTATTTAATTTAGGGAATTTATTTAATTGTAGTGTAGTGTTAGGTGTTAGTGTAACTTAGGTTAGGTTTTATTTTACAGGTAAATTTGTATTTATTTTAGCTAGGTAGTTAGTAAATAGTTAATAGCTATTTAGTAACTATTCTACCTAGTTAAAATAAATACAAACTTGCCTGTAAAATAAAAATAAAACCTAAGCTAGCTACAATGTTACTATTAGTTTTATTGTAGCTAGCTTAGGGTTTATTTTACAGGTAAGTATTTAATTTTAACTAGGAATAATTTAGGTAATAATTGTAGGTTTTATTTAGATTTATTTTAATTATATTTAAGTTAGTGGGTGTTAGAGTTAGACTTAAGTTTAGGGGTTAATAAATATAATATAGTGGCGACGACGTTGGGGGCGGCAGATTAGGGGTTAATAAATGTAGGTAGGTGGCGGTGATGTTAGGGGCGGCAGATTAGGAGTTAATAATATTTAACTAGTGTTTGCAATGCGGGAGTACGGCGATTTAGGGGTTAATATGTTTATTATAGTGGCGGCGACGTTGGGGGCGGCAGATTAGGGTTTAATAACATTATGTAGGTGTCGACGATGTTGTGGGCAGCAGATTAGGGGTTAATAAATATAATGTAGGTGTCGGCGATGGGGGCAGCAAATTAGGGGTTCATAAATATAATGTAGGTGGCGGCGATGTCCGGAGCAGCAGATCAGGGGTTAATAAATATAATGTAGGTGTCGGCGATGTCAGGGGCGGCAGATTAGGGCTTAATAAGTGATTAGGGGTGTTTAGATTCGGGGTTTATGCTAGGGTGTTAGGTGTAAACATAAAATGTGTTTCCACATAGGAATCAATGGGGCTGCGTTACTGAGCTAAACGCTGCTTTTTTGCAGGTGTTAGACTTTTTCTCAGCCGGATCTCCCATTGATGTCTATGGGAAAATCGTGCATGAGCACGTACAACCAGCTCACCACTGACTTAAGCAGCGCTGGTATTGGAATGTGGTACGGAGCACAATTTTGCTATACGCTCACTTATTGCCTTTTAACGCTGGGTTTGTAAAAACCTGTAATACCAGCGCTGTATGTAAGTGAGCGGTGAGAATAAAGTGCAAATTAGTACCGCACCCCTTGTGATGGATACCCCCGGCTACCCCGACTGGGTAGCTCCGCCAAAAGGGGTCCTGCTTCCTCCCTGCCGACTGCAGCTATGTAGCTGGCAAGTGACCAAAGCCTGTAGCCAACCCTGATGCCAGACAGCACCAGTACCCAGGGTCCCACCTTGTGGCAGACTCCAGCTACCAAGACTAGGTAGCTCTTCCAGTGTGTCCTTCCTCTGCCTGGAACAGGCTGCTGTGTAGCTCAGGATAGCTCTCGGTCCCCAGATGTCACAGTCCAAAAATCAGCATGATTCGTTACTGGGGACCGGAGTTACAGTCCGATGAAGTTATGGGGTTAGGGGTGTCCAAAACCCCCAGTTCCCAAAGGAGCTCCCTTCCGGCAATTCCCCCACCCCTTGTACTCCCCAGGAGCTACTAATCCCCAAAAGAGCGGAGCTCTGGGGCACATGGTTGCTGGAGTGACCTGGGTTAAAGTTAGCGGGTGTTCTGCTGTCCTGTGGCCGACCGTGAGTTCCAGGAGCCTGGCCAGCCTGAGAGGGGTTAGGCGGGTATCCGTTGTGAGGTGGACGACCGGGAGTTCCAGGAGCTCGGCCAGCCTAGGAGGGTTTTCCTGGTCATAATCTAACTCTTCTCTGAACACAAAAACAAACCAACACAGAGCAAACAAACAGTCTCCAGAGTTGGTGGTTGCTCTGAGGAGCCCAAAAACCACTAAGAAACAACAGGGGTAGGTTGTAGGGGGGTGGGGGGTAGCCTTAGCCATCTGATATCCGTGACATCTCCCCCCTACAGTTTGGCAGACCCAGCTAGACCCTTAACGGGTCGGCCTGGGGCTGTCCGACAGTGGCCCTCCACTTCTCGGTTGCTGAGAGAGGTTATCCCATCTCTCCTGAGCTTGGGGCATCCTGGGGGGTTTCTTCTGGCGTTTATACCCTGCGCCCTGGGCGCAGGGATAGTCACATAATGCAAAGTCCCAAATAAGTTTGCTAAGGCCGGGTCCCAAACAATTGCTGTTCCACAAGTTCCAGTGTCCTTAAGTTCCATGGCCAAATTGTCTCCCTCTGTGACACTCTGTTGAGAACCGGCTGACCCACCCACAAACAAAGCCAGTGCCGGTTTCCCGGCGGTATACCCACCCCAGACTGTAGGTTGAGGTTACTCCTTGATGGGGCAGGCTAAACTCGGGTGCCCAAACTTGTGGCACCAACTGCATGAGCGGGTACCCCCCTTGCCTGCCCCCTGTGAGATATACTCCAGGACAAGAAAAGGGTAGAGACCCTGCCAAGCTACTGAGGGGAGAGTCCGTCTGTCTCTTCTCCCGAGAAGGAGATCAACCGCTGGGGAGGGAGGTCTGCTACCTCCACTCCATGGGAAACTGTGCGGCCGCTGGGGAGAGAGACCAACTGCCTCCTCTCCCAGAAAGGGATTCGGCCGCTGTGGAGAGATATCGATACCCGTCTCTCCCTGCAAGGGTTTCTCTGTAAGGGGAGGGAGGATGACTACCTCTGTTCCTAGGGGATGGCTCTGCCGCTGTGGAGAGAGACTGACTGTCTCCTCACCCAGGAAGGAGTTCTGTTTAATGGGAGGGAGGATGACTACCTCCGCTCCCAGGGGATGGCTCTGCCACTGGGGAGAGAGACCAACTGTCTCCTCTCCCAGCTCCTGGCTCTGCCGCTGGGGAGAGAGACCGACTGTCTCCTCTCCCAGGAAGGGGTTCTGTTCACGGGGAGGGAGGACAACTACCTCCGCTCCCAGGGGATGGCTCTGCCGCTGGGGAGAGAGACCGACTGTCTCCTCTCCCAGCTCCAGGCTCTGCCACCAGGGAGAGAGACCGACTGTCTCCTCTCCCGGGAAGGGGTTCAGTTTACGGGGAGGGAGGAGACTACCTCCGCTCCCAAGGGATGGCTCTGCCGCTGGGGAGAGAGACTGACTGTCTCCTCTCCCGGCTCCTGGCTCTGCCGCTGGGGAGAGAGACTGACTGTCTCCTCTCCCGGGAAGGGGTTCTGTTTACGGGGAGGGAGGATGACTACCTCCGCTCCCAGGGGATGGCTCTGCCACTGGAGAAAGAGACCGACTGTCTCCTCTCCTGGCTCCTGGCTCTGCCACTGGGGAGAGAGAGCGACTGTCTCCACTCCCGGGAAAGGGTTCTGCTGCTGGGGAGAGTTATTGACATTCATCTCTACCTGCAAGGGGTTCTCTGTAAGGGGAGGGAGGACGACTACCTCCGCTCGCAGGTTTCCTGGAGCTGTTACAGGTGCTGGGAAGAGGCCGGCGGCTCTCTGCCCTGTTGTCAGCACTTCTGCTGGGGTGACTCCCTTGTCCAAGTCTATAAGCTCAGAGCCAGACTGCTGATCAGGATCGGAGGGCAAGGTTCCTCAATGTCAGAATGTCCTGTTCCGAACAAGGATCCTTTGTTCCGGTCAGCATCTTTTGTACTCTCCCTAGAAACTCTGCCTCCATATTTACCGGCTACTGTGGTACGTCTCCTCTGTCAGCAGGAACCTTGTAAAAGAAGCAGATCCCACCGCTGCCAGCCAATGTGATGGATACCCCCGGCTACCCCGACTGGGTAGCTCCGCCAAAAGGGGTCCTGCTTCCTCCCTGCCGACTGCAGCTATGTAGCTGGCAAGTGACCACAGCCTGTAGCCACCCCTGATGCCCGACAGCACCAGTACCCAGGGTCCCACCCTGTGGCAGACTCCAGCTACCAAGACTAGGTAGCTCTTCCAGCGTGTCCTTCCTCTGCCTGGAACAGGCTGCTATGTAGCTCAGGATAGTGATTTTAGCTGGAGCTCACCCAAATAACTAGACACACTAGCATTCAGGTTACACAGGAACTGATTTTATTGAAAACACACATCTTGATTAGACCCTGGACAATCCCACTATTTTCCCACCATTCCTGCCCCTCCAGACAGCCCGGCACCTCCATAGGAGCCACAGTCCCACATAATCGCAATACATATGGGTGGTGGTTTTGGGGTGATCTCAGTGGAGCGGCACTTCCAGGGTGTCATTTTAAAGCTCTCGGTCACCAGATGTCACAGTCCAAAAATCAGCATGATTCGTTACTGGGGACTGGAGTTACAGTCCGATGAAGTTATGGGGTTAGGGGTGTCCAAAACCCCCAGTTCCCAAAGGAGCTCCCCTCCAGCAATTCCCTCACCCCTTGTACTCCCCAGGAGCTACTAATCCCCAAAAGAGCGGAGCTCTGGGGCACATGGTTGCTGCAGCGACCTGGGTTAAAGTTAGCGGGTGTTCTGCTGTCCTGTGGCCGACCGTGAGTTCCAGGAGCCTGGCCAGCCTGAGAGGGGTTAGGCGGGTATCCGTTGTGAGGCGGCCGACCGGGAGTTCCAGGAGCCCGGCCAGCCTAGGAGGGTTTTCCTGGTCATAAACTAACTCTTCTCTGAACACAAAAACAAGCCAACACAGAGCAAACAAACAGTCTCCAGAGATAATGGTTGCTCTGAGGAGCCCAAAAACCACTGAGAAACAACAGGGGTGAGGTTGTAGGGGGGTGGGGGGTAGCCTTAGCCGTCTGAAATCCGTGACACCCCTCATAACGCAAAATTCATAATCTAGCCGAAAGGGTTCTGTTATTAACCTTTTTACTGGTCTTGTTTGATATCCATATGTCTTTAATTTCACAAATGGTGACTTTTTTTGTTTAACAGTATCTGCATTGAAATATGAGGATAGAACATTTAGAAAATGTAATTTAAATGCAAAGTAAAACTAAAAGGAAATGCATGACAGTATGCAACTATGCCCTAGGACTCTACAGCTCACTGGCTGAAAGGGACAATTTCCACAAAAAGGTTGATCTATTCATGGAACAGAGAAAATATATCATGTCCCTTTCAAAAATGATCTAACTAGATTAATCATCTGGAACATATCTAATTACATTTGAGCTAAAGAAGATGGCAGTTTAAAGTTATCTGGAATGGGAAGGCTGTTGGCTGAGTATGGAAGATCCAAGGATGGAGTCATTGCCAAGTATTACAAAGCCATAGTTCAAAAGAGGGTAGTTGGGTAAAGGAATGGGCAGGATGAATAGCGGTGGATCAAAGCTTGCTCCTAACAAGTACCGTTAGAGCTGTGTAATGACAGCAGACAGAGCTCCCAAACAGTGGTGGTTCTAGATAAATTTTACTGGGGGGGCTAAAGTGGGGCCAGTGTTTAATCAGAGGTGCACAATAAAAAGGGGAAACAAATGATATTTAAACATTACTTTAATTTTGCTTTACATTAAAATCATACAAACTTTATTTTGTACATAAAGAGTGCATCAATTGAAACAATGAGGTAGGGCCATCAACAATTTGAAATTAAATACAGTAGGACAATGCTGCAAAAAAATGTCACCACAGATAATATTTAACCGATGATGAGCCACTGAAATGTCATCAAAACAATGTAATTTCCACACACCTTATAACCCTCTGACATGAAACTATGGAGGCCTTCAGCATGAAATGTTGCTGGTAATCAGCATTTAACATAAGTGCCAAAAATAACATAATTTATTTATTTATTTATTTTTTTTATTTTATTTTTTTTAAAATATATTTTTTTATTGAGGGAATAGCAATAACATACAAGAATCAGTTTGCTCAGACAAACATATGGCATGTAGTATGACAATATAGGTTTCATGAACATAAACAATTCTAAATAACAAATTTGGGTATAGATCTCTCATTATAACAATCATAGAAGACTCGTAGATTGGGATATACATAAAAATGGCAGAGCAAACCTCAAAGCACCCCCTTTTCCCCCCATGGTAGCCGAGGCCACTTTTGGACCTCATCAAGAAGAATGTACTACTCAGAGGGCTTTTAGTTAGTTCAGGCCTGAAAGAGGCCTACACTTTATATCCTCCTTCCTATAGCCGCTGGGACCATGGTTAGGTCCAGAAAACTAACAATAAAATTGAAGGAGATGAAAGAAAAAAAAATGAAAAACATAATTTATGCTTACCTGATAAATTCCTTTCTCCTGTAGTGTAGTCAGTCCACGGGTCATCCATTACTTATGGAATATTTCTCTTCCTAACAGGAAACTGCAAGAGAATTACCCAGCAGAGCTTGCTATATAGCTCCTCCCCTCACCTATCATAGTCAGTCATTCGACCAAAGCAGAAGAGAAAGGAGGAACCATAGGGTACAGTGGTGACTGGAGTTTAATTAAAATTTAGACCTGCCGTAAAAACAGGGTGGGCCGTGGACTGACTACACTACAGGAGAAAGGAATTTATCAGGTAAGCATAAATTATGTTTTCTCCTGTTAAGTGTAGTCAGTCCACGGGTCATCCATTACTTATGGAATACCAATACCAAAGCTAAAGTACACGGATGAAGGGAGGGACAAGGCAGGAACATTAAACAGAAGGAACCACTGCCTGAAGTACCTTTCTCCCAAAAATAGCCTCCGACGAAGCAAAAGTGTCAAATTTGTAAAATTTTGAAAAAGTGTGAAGCGAAGACCAAGTCGCAGCCTTGCAAATCTGTTCAACAGAGGCCTCATTTTTAAAGGCCCAGGTGGAAGCCACAGCTCTAGTAGAATGAGCTGTAATCCTTTCAGGAGGCTGCTGTCCAGCAGTCTCATAGGCTAAGCGTATTATGCTACGAAGCCAAAAAGAGAGAGAGGTAGCCGAAGCCTTTTGACCTCTCCTCTGTCCAGAGTAAATGACAAACAGGGAAGAAGTTTGACGAAAATCCTTAGTTGCCTGCAAATAGAATTTCAGGGCACGGACTACGTCCAGATTATGCAAAAGTCGTTCCTTCTTTGAAGAAGGGTTAGGACACAGAGATGGAACAACAATCTCTTGATTGATATTCCTGTTAGTAACTACCTTAGGTAAGAACCCAGGTTTAGTACGCAGGACTACCTTGTCTGAATGAAAAATCAGATAAGGAGAATCACAATGTAAGGCAGATAACTCAGAGACTCTTCGAGCCGAGGAAATAGCCATCAAAAACAGAACTTTCCAAGATAACAACTTGATATCAATGGAATGAAGGGGTTCAAATGGAACGCCTTGAAGAACATTAAGAACTAAGTTTAAGCTCCACGGCGGAGCAACAGACTTAAACACAGGCTTAATCCTAGTTAAAGCCTGACAGAAAGCCTGAACGTCTGGAACTTCAGCCAGACGTTTGTGTAAAAGAATAGACAGAGCAGAAATCTGTCCCTTTAACGAACTAGTAGATAAGCCCTTTTCTAAACCCTCTTGTAGAAAGGACAATATCCTAGGAATCCTAACCTTACTCCATGAGTAACTCTTGGATTCGCACCAACGTAAATATGTACGCCATATTTTATGGTAAATTTTTCTGGTAACAGGCTTCCTAGCCTGTATTAAGGTATCAATAACCGCCTCCGAGAAACCACGCTTTGATAGAGTCAAGCGTTCAATCTCCATGCAGTCAGCATCAGAGAAATTAGATTTGGATGTTTGAAAGGACCCTGAATTAGAAGGTCCTGTCTCAGAGGCAGAGACCACGGTGGACAGGACGACATGTCCACTAGGTCTGCATACCAGGTCCTGCGTGGCCACGCAGGCGCTATCAGAATCACCGAAGCTCTCTCCTGTTTGATCTTGGCAATCAAACGAGGAAGCATTGGGAATGGTGGAAACACATAAGCCATGTTGAAGACCCAAGGGGCTGTCAGAGCATCTATCAGCACCGCTCCCGGGTCCCTGGACCTGGATCCGTAACAAGGAAGCTTGGCGTTCTGATGAGACGCCATGAGATCCAGATCTGGTTTGCCCCAACGACGAATCAGTTGAGCAAAGACCTCCGGATGGAGCTCCCACTCTCCCGGATGAAAAGTCTGGCGACTTAGAAAATCCGCCTCCCAGTTCTCCACGCCTAGGATGTAGATCGCTGACAGGTGGCAAGAGTGAGACTTTGCCCAGCGAATTATCTTTGAGACTTCCAACATCGCTAGGGAACTTCTGGTTCCCCCTTGATGGTTGATGTAAGCCACAGTCGTGATGTTGTCCGACTGAAATCTGATGCACCTCAGAGTTGCTAACTGAGGCCAAGCTAGGAGAGCATTGAATATTGCTCTTAACTCCAGAATATTTATTGGGAGGAGTTTCTCCTCCTGAGTCCATAATCCCTGAGCTTTCAGGGAATTCCAGACTGCTCCCCAGCCTAGAAGGCTGGAGTCTGTTGTTACAATCGTCCAATCTGGCCTGCGAAAGGTCATCCCCTTGGACAGATGTGGCCGAGAGAGCCACCATAGAAGAGAATCTCTGGTCCTTTGATCCAGATTTAGTAGGGGGGACAAATCTGAGTAATCCCCGTTCCACTGACTTAGCATGCACAATTGCAGCGGTCTGAGATGCAGGCGCGCAAATGGTACTATGTCCATTGCCGCTACCATTAAGCCGATTACTTCCATGCACTGAGCTACTGACGGGTGTGGAATGGAGTGAAGGACACGGCAAGCATTTAGAAGTTTTAATAACCTGGCCTCTGTCAGGTAAATTTTCATCTCTACAGAATCTATAAGAGTCCCTAGAAAGGGAACTCTTGTAAGTGGTAATAGAGAACTCTTTTCCACGTTCACCTTCCACCCATGCGACCTCAGAAATGCCAGAACTATCTCTGTATGAGACTTGGCAGTTTGAAAACTTGACGCTTGTATCAGAATGTCGTCTAGGTACGGAGTCACCACTATGCCTCGCGGTCTTAGTACCGCCAGAAGTGATCCTAGAATTTTTGTAAAGATTCTTGGGGCCGTAGCTAATCCGAAGGGAAGAGCTACAAACTGGTAATGCCTGTCTAGGAAGGCAAATATCAGATACCGGTAATGGTCCTTGTGAATCGGTATGTGAAGGTAAGCATCCTTTAAGTCCACCGTGGTCATGTACTGACCCTCTTGGATCATGGGAAGGATGGTTCGAATAGTTTTCATTTTGAATGATGGAACTCTTAGAAATTTGTTTAGGATTTTTAAGTCCAAGATTGGTCTGAAGGTTCCCTCTTTTTTGGGAACCACAAATAGATTTGAATAGAATCCCTGCCCGTGTTCCGTCCGCGGAACTGGGTGGATTACCCCACTTAGTAAGAGGTCTTGTACACAGCGTAGAAACGCCTCTTTCTTTGTTTGGTTTGCTGATAACCTTGAAAGATGAAATCTCCCCCGTGGAGGAGAAGTTTTGAAGTCCAGGAGATATCCCTGAGATATGATCTCCAATGCCCAGGGATCCTGGACATCTCTTGCCCAAGCCTGGGCAAAGAGAGAAAGTCTGCCCCCCACTAGATCCGTTTCCGGATAGGGGGCCCTCTCTTCATGCTGTCTTGGGGGCAGCAGCAGGTTTCTTGGCCTGCTTGCCCCTGTTCCAGGACTGGTTAACTTTCCAGCCCTGCCTGTAACGAGCAACAGCTCCTTCCTGTTTTGGAGCGGAGGAAGTTGATGCTGCTCCTGCCTTGAAGTTACGAAAGGCACGAAAATTAGACTGTTTGGCCTTTGATTTGGCCCTGTCCTGAGGTAGAGCATGGCCCTTACCTCCCGTAATGTCAGCAATAATTTCTTTCAAGCCGGGCCCGAATAAGGTCTGCCCTTTGAAAGGAATATTAAGCAATTTGGATTTAGAAGTCACGTCAGCTGACCAGGATTTAAGCCACAGCGCTCTGCGCGCTTGAATGGCGAATCCGGAGTTCTTAGCCGTAAGTTTGGTTAAGTGTACGACGGCATCAGAAACAAATGAGTTAGCTAGCTTAAGGGTTTTAAGCTTGTTCATAATTTCATCCAATGGAGCTGTGCGAATGGTCTCTTCCAGAGACTCAAACCAGAATGCCGCCGCAGCAGTAACAGGCGCAATGCATGCAAGGGGTTGTAATATAAAACCTTGTTGAACAAACATTTTCTTAAGGTAACCCTCTAACTTTTTATCCATTGGATCTGAAAAAGCACAGCTATCCTCCACCGGTATAGTGGTGCGCTTAGCCAAAGTAGAAACTGCTCCCTCCACCTTAGGGACCGTCTGCCATAAGTCCCGTGTGGTGGCGTCTATAGGAAACATTTTTCTAAATATAGGAGGTGGTGAAAAAGGCACACCGGGTCTATCCCACTCCTTGTTAACAATTTCTGTAAGCCTTTTAGGTATAGGAAAAGCGTCAGTACACACCGGTACCGCAAAATATTTATCCAGCCTACATACTTTCTCTGGAATTGCAACTGTGTTACAATCATTCAGAGCCGCTAATACCTCCCCTAGCAATACGCGGAGGTTCTCAAGCTTAAATTTAAAATTTGAAATTTCTGAATCCAGTTTACCCGGATCAGACCCGTCACCCACAGAATGAAGCTCTCCGTCCTCATGTTCTGCAAATTGTGACGCAGTATCAGACATGGCTCTACCATTATCAGCGCGCTCTGTTCTAACTCCAGAGTGATCGCGCTTACCTCTTAATTCTGGCAATTTAGACAGTACTTCTGTCATAACAGTAGCCATGTCTTGCAAAGTGATTTGTATGGGCCGCCCTGATGTACTTGGCGCCACAATATCACGCACCTCCTGAGCGGGAGGCGAAGGTACTGACACGTGAGGAGAGTTAGTCGGCATAACTTCCCCCTCGTTGTCTGGTGATAATTTCTTAACATATAAAGTTTGACTTTTATTTAAAGTGACATCTATACATTGTGTGCACAAATTTCTATTGGGCTCCACATTGGCCTTTAAACATAGTGAACAAAGAGATTCATCTGAGTCAGACATGTTTAAACAAACTAGCAATGAGACTAGCAAACTTGGAAATACTTTTCAAAATTAATTTACAAGCAATATAAAAAACGTTACTGTGCCTTTAAGAAGCACAGAAAAACTAACACAGTTGAAATAACAATGATCAAAAATAGTTATAGCAACCAAATTTTCACAGTAAATGTATTAAGTTAGCAAAGGATTGCACCCACCAGCAAATGGATGATTAACCCCTTAGTACCCAAAAACGGATAACAATTATATAATTAACGTTTTTCTCACAGTCAAATACACTGTCACAGGACTACTGTGACTGATTACCTCCCTCAAAATGGATTTTGAAGACCCCTGAGCTCTCTAGAGACGATCTGGATCATGGAGGATGAAGTAGACAGATTGTGACTGAATTTTTACTGTGTAAAAAAGCGCTAAAATAGGCCCCTCCCACTCATATTACAACAGTGGGGAAGCTCAGAACTGTTTCTATGCAGAAAACAAAAATGGCCATGTGGTAAAAATCATGCCCTAATAAGTTTTATCACCAAGTACCTCACAAAAACGATTAACAAGCCAGAAAAACGTTTTAAACATACATTTAAAAGTTATGTATTATTATTAATAAGCCTGCTACCAGTCGCTTTTACTGCAGTTAAGGCTCATACATTATTTCAGTATTTACAGTATTTTCAGAGTCAATTCCATTCCTTAGAAAATACATTCAGTGCACACACACACACACACACACACACACACATCAGCCTGATACCAGTCGCTATCACTGCATTTAAGGCTGAACTTACTTTACAATGGTATCAGCAGTATTTTCTCAGTCAATTCCATTCCTCAGAAAATAAATTACTGCGCATACCTCATTTGTTGCAGGGGAGCCCTGCATGCTATTCCCCTTCTCTGAAAGTACCTCACGCCTCAGATGAGAAACAGCCAGTGGATCTTAGTTACGTCTGCTAAGACCATAGAAAGAAACCCAGGCAGATTCTTCTTCTAATGCTGCCTGAGAATAAACAGCACACTCCGGTGCTATTTAAAAATAACAAACTTTTGATTGTAGAAATAAACTAAGTTAAAAAAAACACCACAGATCTCTCACAGCTTCCTACTAGTTAGGCTGCAAGAGAATGACTGACTATGATAGGTGAGGGGAGGAGCTATATAGCAAGCTCTGCTGGGTAATTCTCTTGCAGTTTCCTGTTAGGAAGAGAAATATTCCATAAGTAATGGATGACCCGTGGACTGACTACACTTAACAGGAGAAATTAACAATATATACGCGAGTACCTTACATTACTTCAAGGAAATAAGCTACAGGGACTGTTTCATAATTAAATTTGAACCTTAATAGGTGCCAGCGTATAACTATTCGCATTAAAACAGCTACCAGGAGGTCAATAAGAATGTGAGTCTAAAAGCTGTAGGTTCAAAAGACTTATAATCAGGTGAGAAATATACAATCCCTAAAGCCATTGCAACGCACCAGTAGTGTTATCACATGCATTAGGTACATAAGTGAGAAAACTCTTATACTAAAATGAGAGTGAAAAAGTATCTAGAAGTATTGAACACAGAGTATTTAACATAGTAAATTCCCGAAGAGCCATTTTTATAATCAAACCGGGACACACTCAAACAAGGCTCCACGGGCAGGGCAGAGACAACACAACTCTGCCAAATGGGAATGTGGAGGATAAGGTGTTTATCCCTTACCACATACTTGGAAGAGGGAGGAATGAGAAGGGAGAGGGGGATAGGGTAAGGGGAGGGGAGGGAGAGAGAGGAAGAGGTGAAAGAGGGAGAGAGAGGGAGGAAGAGGAGAGAAAAAAAAAAAAAAGCGGGGGGAAAGAGGGGAAAGGAGGGGGGAAAAGGAAAAAAAAAAAAAAATAGGGGGGGGAGGGAAAGGGGGGAGAGAGAGGGAAGGGGAGAGGGAGGGGGAGAGGGAGAGGGTAAAAGAAAAGGGATGGGGGGAGAAGAGGGGAAAGAAGAGGGGGGGGAGGGAAGGAGAAGAGGGGAAGAGGGATAGAGGGGGGGGGGGCGGATTTAAAACAGATAATTAACAAGTGATCCCTAATATAAGCCTCAAGGGTACTGGGAACAGTAGGTATCTATTCGGATATCAAGAGCATCTAATGTGATTCTGTATACATGTTTTCCCAGTTATAGTCTCAAACAACATTTCCAAAACATTTGCTCACATTTTTGTATTACATTAGCTAAATAGTTGCTTCTAAATAGCACGGACATAGAGTAACCCCTTAAGAGCTATAAAAGTTAGGGCTTAGTATATAATGACACTTTAAGGGATCTACATACAAAGACATATACACTTAGATTTTTGGAGGAGCAGGTAACTAGCGTAGATAAATATTCAAATATGCTCGGTAAATAATTAGCAGTGAACTAGCTTAAGCACATGTTGCACATATATAACGGCTTTTACAGCCTTCATACAGTATTATCTTGGATAGGTTGGATAATGATACAAACGCACTAATAGGCAAGATCATGCAAATCATGTCGGTTGCAAGTAGGTTAGATCTGCTGGTCTCTAGTTCACTACTTCTGATCTAGAATACAGACAGTTAAATAGAGCTTCTTAAAATATAATAGTTTGCTGTAGGCAACATTGATAACAGTGACATAGGCCCCCCCCTGAGCTCACGAAGGAGCACACTGGAGGTGCCATACACACCGCCACACAGATCTATCACTTGAGACCCTTACAGGAAAGATAAGAAACTATCTGTACAACTAAAGTCATTTGTACAACTAAGCCCATGTGCAGAACAAATAAGGAATAGGTAAATATACTATGCAGTGTGGAATAACAGTGTGCATTGAGGTAAGTGGAGCACTTGTATATATCTGAATCTCACCTCACTACATTACCCAGCCCTAGAGTCTAACCACTTACTGCTCATCGCTCAAACTTGGTCCTAGCACAGCAAATACTAGTTATGTAGCTTTAGGCAGGTCAACATATCGTTATAATATACAGTGTGGGATAGTAACAATAAGGCTAGCATAGTGGACTGTACAGTATGTAAGGCAAGTTACAGGACATATCACATCGGTATGTACATATGCTATATTTAAATTAGTCCCAAAAAACTCACCCCAAGCTAGGAAATAGAGATACATAACACACCAAGAAATATCTGAAGCTTACAGCATTACATTGCTCTAGATATGTAATTCCATAATTAAACAACCTTGATCTATGCTTGTGACAGTGTTTAATTTAACATATGTATGGGGGCATATAATAAGCAAAAGTGCATATTGGCATGTCTCTTATAATCATATGCAAACGGATACCACTAATTACAAACTGTGGATGTTTAGTGCCAGTCATGCTATGAAGAGTATACCTAGTCCATAGCCCCCCAGCAAGGAGAATAAATCTAGCCGATACCGGCTCTGAAGAATCTGTATAGTCCCAGCTTGGTCGGTAGAAAAATTGCAGCAGGAGCCGTCCTTCCTCTCAGGACCTCCTGTTGTATTAGCCAGTATGATCTCACGCCAGAATTGTCTCCAGTAAGTGTCAAAATGATGGCCTGAATGAGTACAGAGTTCTCTATGTCTATATAAACACCAACCTGCGACAGTGCTATCCCTCCTGCCGCTCCAGTCCCATGGTCCTGGGCAGCGTGGAAGCGTAGGAGCTCTCTCTGAGAAGGGTTGTCCTGAGTTGCGTCTGTCTCAACAGCTGATGCAGTGTCCCCGGATTCAGTTGCTGATGAGCTCACACCTGCTAGCCTCACATGTTGAATGAGCGGATCCTCATTACACTGGGACGGCTGCAGGTCGGCATGCTGCAGAGAGCAGCCCTTCTTCCCGGCCATATGTGACTCATCATCCTCTTTAGCATTCTGGTTTCCCGCCAGGGCCATCAATCGATCGAATCGGCTGTGCATTTGCCGGTCATATTCTGCAAATAAAGCCTGTACCTGGCATAAGAGAAGGTCCCCCATATTCTGGGAAAAATGTAGAGAGCTATAGGTCAGCTCTCTGCAGGTAGCACAATTGCTTCAGTTGCCCACTCACTCAGAGTTAGAATTCTGTTACTGCCGCTTCACTATGGTGATCCGCCATCTTCAATTTATCTGATGTCCTGTCTGCTGCGTACCCTTTCCTCTGTACCGGTCACACATAAAAACAAAAGCATGCATATGCCCTCAAACTTGTTCTTGGATTATCCCATATGACTGGTGCTGAAATCTATGTGTCCAAGTAGACAGATATGTCCCTTTAGAAGGCTTAGGGTCGGGAGCTCTGTAGAAGTGCGGCCATCTCCCTCGGCGGTTAGCCCCGCCCCCAACATAATTTATTTTAACGAACAAAACTCCACATCAGCTATTGGGGCTATCAGTGCCAATGCTGAAATTTGTAACATAAGTAACATTTGAAAAAAAAATCACATATAGCAAAAACAGTATTTTAACCAATTAATCCGTGTAAAACGCTGAGTCACATTACATTAGTTCTGCTTTTGGCGCTAGCGCATAAAATTGTAATAACTTGCACCAACGCCGCCCCCTGCAGACTCGCGGCCAATGGGCCGCAAGCGGGGAGGTGTCAATCAACCCGATCATACTCGATCGGATTGATTTCCGGCGATGTCTGTCCGCCTGCTCAGAGCAGGCGGATAGGTTATGGAGCAGCGGTCTTTGTGACCGCTGCTTCATAACTGCTTCAGACTCGCCAGAAACACGGGCCGTCAAGCTCCTTTCGGAGCTTGATAGATAGACCCCATTGTATGAAGATGTATACAAGAGCTAATGCCATGAATATGTTTTTTTCTAATAGATAGGCAGTACATAAAAACTGTGCCATTACACATTAGTAAATAAAACACTGACTATATTGAAAATGTAAAGGAACATTAAAGTCAGTTTTAATTTTGCACCAGAAATGATTCAATACACTGTAAAAAAAAAAAAAAATCT
The DNA here is from genome assembly GCF_027579735.1 of Bombina bombina. NCBI lineage: Eukaryota > Metazoa > Chordata > Amphibia > Anura > Bombinatoridae > Bombina > Bombina bombina. Next base: position 940,622,849 of record NC_069500.1, read on the forward strand.
TCATGCAAAACAAATGTTTTAAAATCATTTAAAACTGTATTTCTTTTTTTTTTTTTTTAAAGCATCTTGAGTGATGTTTTCCTTATTTCCTTTTCTGTGGCCAATAAGGAGCAGATATAAACAAGCTCTTGAACGTATCATCTTATTACTGTAGATCATGTAGGAGGGTCAGGGTTCTGCAATCTATGGACTAAACTGGGCAGTGAAAACACTACCATTTTCAGAGATAAATTACAGGCAAAATAAATCATGATAGTGTATTGCATATTTGTTTTATAACTATTGTATGAGGAACTCAGTTTTGACTTTTAGGTGATAACAGTTGTTGGCATCTACAAAATGATCATGGGAATAGTGCAAATTGAATAATGTCATCTCCCTTATAATACATTGCTAACTTACCTTCTATTATGTTACATATAAAGGGGTACATTTATTAAATGGCGAGCGGACATGATTCGCTATAGTGAATCATGTCCACTCAACATCGCTAAATGCCGACATCATTGCCCAAGCATTTCTAGTGAAATGCTTGTGCAATGCCGCCCCCTGCTCACTGGCGGACGCTAGCAGAGGTTGTCAATTATACCGATCGTATAGGATCGGGATGATTTCAATCCACCACCTAAAAGGTGGCGGGTATGTTAAGAAGCAGCGATCTTATGACCACTGCTTCTTAACTTCCATTTCAGGTGAGCCTGAAACAATGGGCCTCCGAAGCAGCATCCGCTGCTTAATAAATGAAGCCCATAGGGGCTCGATTTATCGAGCTAGGGCGTACAGGGGCGTACATATTCGCCCCTGTCCACCTTAGATCGCCTCTGGCGGGCAGCAATCCGCTGCCGGAATTCAGCATTGCACACAAGTGCTATTTTGTGTTCTCGTGCAACACCGCCCCCTGCCTACACACAGCCAATCACGCGCAGGCAGTAGCTGTCAATCTCCCAGGTTGGATGAGACCGATGAGATTGAAATTCTCCACCTAAGAATTTCAGCTTGGCAACCAGGATGAGAAAGCATTGTTAGTCATGTCTGTGAATCATTACATCATATTGGGTTTTTGTTTCCTGGTTTTAGCTGGTCTCGTATACTGTCTGAATATACAGGATGAACACATCTATAATTTGTCTGACTCATTGCTCCAAGGTATTTGACACCATGTTGACATAACACTAAGGTATGATAATACATGTTAAACCCAGATAATGCAAACATTTATTTCTCTGTTTTACAATTATTTTATAGTAAACCTATTTAAGTGAATTTCTAATTAAATAATAAAATGTTAATATTTCAATGAGCATTTTTTTAAAAAAACTTTTATTTATACAACAAGGAACAAAGGCTAAATTAAGAATCTTTTCAGCTTAACCTAGATTACGAGTTTTGCGTTACGGTTTAACACTGAAAAAATTGCCATTTCAGTGTAAAAACCATAACGCAGCCATTATGAGTCTTATTGGTATAGCTATACCGCAAGCATTTTAGCCTGTAGCGCAACGTCAGTCCCGCACTCAAAAAAATGACGTTTCCATAGCGCTGGTATTACTGGTTGTGCAGTGAGGATAAAATGCTTGCATTACAGCCTATACCGACACGATCCGTTCTGCTATCTGAGACCAGTAGTTATGGGTTTTGCGCAACAAAACTCATAACTAAAATGTTACAAAGTACACTAACACCCATAAACTACCTATTAACCCCTATCCCGCCGCCCTCCCGCATCGCAAACACTATAATAAAGTTATAATTACAACAAATACTCAGCACACCAAAAAGATTAAATAGATAAGGATTTAATGATACGATGAATAAAGGTGAAAGGGACCAAGCCCATCCCCATTTAAACCTGCATACAGCACATACCTACTCCAAATAAACGCATACATTTCCCTTAGGCGTCCCTATGGGAAAGAAAAAAAGGGTCATCTCCAAACTGAGTGCAGTTCAAAAAAGAAGCACAGTTCATCAAACAGAAGCACAGGGGTAAAAATGAATTTATTGTAATCCACTTGTAGTGAAACAAAACATATGATTTTTAATTGAAGTTGCAACAAACTTATAACAAAGTTCAATCCCCAGCTGTTACACTTTCTCCTTTAATGCCGTGAAAGTATCGCACACCTCTCCTCCTGAACCTCACACTTCACCTGTTTAAATTTATATGACAGTGCGGTGTTAATATGGAAAATTCCCAAGCCTGGGGTATACGTTATATCCATAAAACTGTAATCTGTGTAACAATGTCCCAGAATCATACAGCAAGCACTGTTGTGACTTGTTTGGATACGATGTATAGCTCCAATATGCGGTGTGTCAGATAGTGTATCAAACCAACCCAGAAGACCCCAAACTTGCCATTAGAATGATGCAGCCCATATAGTAAACAGGAAGGTATAACAATGATACTTGCGATTCTCATCCGCTGATTAGCTGCACCGGTTAGTCAATTTCCTTTAAGCTGAAGATGTCACCATGATTCATGCTCCAAGAGCGTAATGCTATCCATCTACAAGACCGCTTCCACGGGTAGGTTCAGCTGTCTGGATATCAAACCCCAGTGTGAGGGCCAGTAGGCATAGAAAACTTGAGGTGACCACCTCGGTAACACACTCCGATGCGTGTTTCAGGGCTCCGCCCTTTTTCCAGGAGTATACTACACCTCAGTGTCCACCCCTTCATATAGTGCTTATGCGTGCTTTCATTGGATAGAAAAAACACACCTCTCATACATGACAAAATTCCCGCACACTCCTTTATCAAGTTCACAGTGAACACTACTTCTATCTACTACAAATATGCACATTTAGGAAATCTAATATATATATATATATATATATATATATATATATATATATACAGCGTCAGTATGCATCTACATTGTTTATCATTACCTAATATTTATATATATATCAATTAAGGAGGAAATTACCTACACCTCCTATGGATCATTATGATACCTATATAATACCTCTAATCCCAAATATTTTGGCGTTCACACAATAGCAGCCTCCCAGCTATAGTTAACAAAAGATACTGGTCCCATTATAATAGAAAATAAGGATCTAAAGTGAAAGCAGATCTCTATATGAAAAAAACCCAGGGGATATCTCTATTCAGCCCCTGGGAGACAGAGTATCCAGTTTCCTAATCCACTGAACCTCCTTTTTAAAAAGAGACTTCTGTCTATCACCCCCTCTTCTAGCTAATGGATCATCATCAACAACTTGAAACCTAATTGACTCTTATTGTGAGAATGAGTAATGAAATGATGTGCAACAGGTGCATCTATATCTCCGTTAGTTATGGCTGCCTTATGTTGCCTTATACGGTCCCTGACACTCTGTGTGGTCTTACCCACATACCCCAGCCCACATGAGCATTTGATGACGTATTTTACGTAACTTGAATTTCAAGTATATGTATTTTTTTATCCCAATCTTACGTCCAGTGTGGGGATGTGTAACATAGTCACCTTTTGTTAAAGAATTGCATTGTGTGCAGTTATAACAGGGGAAGGAACCTTTCTTATGTAGGGGATATGCAGAACTTGTTGAACCCAAGTCTGTTCTTACAAATTCATCCCTGAGATTCCTATTTCTTTTATATGAAAACAGTGGGGGATATTTAAATACTTCTGATATTTGAGGATCCTCTTCTAATAGGTACCAGTGTTTTTCTACCATAGATCTTAATTTCCTACTGTGTAAACCATATTGAGTGACAAGGGGGACAGAGAATTTAATGTCAGATATTTGTCTGGGGGATAACAAACTTTGTCTATCTATCTGTTGTACTCGTGCTAAGTGATCTTTCACAACATTCTCTGGATAGCCCCTGGCCTTAAATTTATTAGCCATCTGGTCTAGAATAATTTGGGCTTTCATAGGGTCCGAAACAATCCTCTTAGTTCTCAATAGTTGGCTGTAGGGTAGGCTTTTAATCATTCCCGGGGCATGAACGCTATCAAACATTAATAGATTGTCCCTATCAGTAGCTTTACTAAATATATCACATTCAAGTCTGTCTCCTCTTTTAATATCCAATGTGTCTAGAAAATTGACATTTTTGGTGTTGGACTCCACTGTAAATTTCATAAAATCAGTTTTAAGATTTAGTTTATTCACAAAGGCATTCAAGGAGTCTGAATCACCTGTCCATATGAAGAATATGTTGTCTATATATCTTTACCAACATAGTACATGCTTAGTATACATATCCCCCATATAGACAGACTGCTCCTCAAATTGTCCCACAAATAAATTTGCATATGTGGGTGCGACGTTAGAGCCCATCGCCATGCCCTGGGTCTGGACATAGAAGGTGTCCTCAAATAGGAAGTAATTCTCATACAGGATGACCTCCAAAAGATTTTTGATCAATCCTCTTTCAGAGGAGGTGTATAATATCTCCTTCTCAATATAATATGAGACACCCTCTATGCCCAGATTATGAGGAATACAGGAGTACAGACTGGAAATATCCATAGTAACCAATATACTATTAGTCGGTATTATTAAGGTTGCCAAGAAACGACCCACCACTCACAGAACATAAGTGATACCAGCAGGATGGATCGGGAACATCGTGACTTGAAGGTGACAGTGGGGGAACTAAAACAGCCTGAGATGAAATCCACTTACCGCGAGATGAGCACTACTGAGGAGGCTTGGGTCATGGCGGTGAAATTCCCTGTGGCACACCATATCCTCCCTTTGGAAAGAGGGAGATCGAGATCGAGAGATAGAGCTTCAGAGTGGGACACCTCTCAGGGTTGATTCTATGAGTAAAGTAAGTAGTTCAGTGACAAGTACTAAAGGAGAGGGTTTACCGCTCACTTTTTGGCCTCCCAGGACAGACTTGTATTACCGGCGCTATGGAAGTCCCATAGAAAAAAGACTTTACGAAGTTTACGTAAGTCGTTTTGTGGTAAGGCCAAAGAAGTGTGCGGTGACCCTAAACCTGCAAGACTTCTAATAGCAGCGTGCGTAAAAAAGCAGGACCTCTTAACACTGCTTTTTTACCCTAACGCAGAACTCGTAATCTAGGCGTATGTTTCTTATTTCTGCATATTCTAAGGGGAGCTCACTATAACAGAAAACTTGAGGTTGATTTTTTTATTTGCATACCTAGATAATATTTGTTTTCCTTTTGTGACATGACTGTATCAGGAGATTTTGTGTATGCCAATGTTCTTCTATTTTTTACTACCTCTCTGTTATTGGTATGATTTCTTCTTCTTGTACTTGCATGTCATGAAAATTACCGCCTAATTGTCATTTTATGCATTAAACCTCAATAAAAATATATATATATATAAAAAAAAAAATTATATAACTAATTTGGTAAATTGGCAACTGTGAATCTTCTGCAGTTATTGATTAAATGAAGTGAAGTAAAAACATAAAAAAGCAAAAAAATAAATAAATAAACTAAGTTTAAATTAAGCTAAACTTACAGAAAATAAAAAACAAATTATCAAAAATAAAAAAATTATACCTAATCCCTATGAAAATAAAAAAGCCCCCCAAAATAAAAACACCCCCTAATCTAATACTAAACTACCAATAGCCCTTAAAAGGGCCTTTTTTAAGGCATTGCCCTAAGTTAAACAGCTATTTTCCTTAAAAAAATAAATTACCAAGTCCCCCCTCTAACAGTTAAACCACCCACCCACCAAACCCCCCAAAATAAAAAAACCTAACACTAAAAAAACCTAAACTACCCATTGCCCCTAAAGGGACATTTGTATGGGCATCGGTCATGTTTCTTCGTTCTCTTGCTATCTTTATATAAAAAAGAAGGCATCTAAGCTTTTTTATTGGTTCAGCACTCTGGACAGCAGTTTTTGATTGGTGGATGAATTTATCCACCAATCAGCAAAGACAACCTAGGTTGTTCACCAAAAATGGGCCGGCATCTAAACTTACATTCTTGCATTTCAAATAAAGATACCAAGAGAATAAGGAACATTTGATAATAGGAGTAAATTACAAAGTTGCTTAAAATTTCATGCTCTATCTGAATCACAAAAGAAAAAAATTGGGTTCAGTGTCCCATTAATTGCAAAATTGCGTTAAAACCGGCGGCGCCGGCTTTTTCTGGCGGAGCCCCATATGTAATGGAGCTCCCAATTTGCACCTCATTAAGGTCTAGATTACAAGTGGAGCGCTAATTTATCACACAGTGGCTGGTTATTGCTACCACAAGCTTGCAGTAGTAATTAGCGCTCCAAATATTAACCAGAGATCAGATCTCTGGTTAATTTTCCAAAACTGCATTAATTGGCCCCAAAATAAAGTATATTGTACCTGTTTATATATATATATATATATATTTTTTTTTTTTATGCCAAAAATAAATATAGGTATATAGGAGTAATAGCAAAAAAATACTAAACATTCTTTGGTAACCTGGACAAGTTTTTCCTGGCAGCAAAGGGGTTAAAATAGGAGAACATCAAACATGGGAATACATCATAATAAATATCTGTCATGGATTAAAAGATCACATTATAAAAGGGAGAGCATTTGTTTTTTTTATTATCACTCCACTCCTTTTACCACTCTCCACAATCTAACAAGACAGAACCCAATCACAAGAGAGAAAACTATAACCGAATAACACCCCCCAACTGTCCCGATTTTCGCAGGACAGTCCCGATTTTAGGGGTCTGTCCCTCTGTCCCGAGTTGCTAGCCATCTGTCCCGATTTGCCCCAGGCATTTATAAAAAAAAATTTTTTTTTTTTTTTTTTTAAATTCTGTTGAGCCCATACTAAGAAGCAGCTGGCTTTGCTTTCACAGGGTTAGATACCTGTTTCCCTATAGAAAAGGAATGGTGTGTGGGTTAAGCAGGAGTAAGAAGGCTGTATACACGCTGACCACGGGTAATGGTGACCTCTCTAACCTACCTCTGGTAGTGATGATGTCTAACCCCTGGGGATAATACTAGCATGCCTTCAGTTTTATACAATGAGCAGAGCTAATACCAGGGTAACGAACAGTGGCAGCCGCAGACTGCCAGCTAATGTGCTTGCCAACCCCAGGACCCCATACAATGAATGTAGTGCGTGTGTCTATCTGTATCCATAACTGTTTGTGTGTATCTGTATGTATAAGTTTATGCTATGTAGTGTGTGTGTGTCATCATGTATAAGTGTATACTATGTAGTGTCTGTGTAGCTGCATGTATAAGTGTATGCTGCCTGTATAAGTGTATGCTATGTAATGTGTGTGTGCATCTGCATGTATAAGTGTATACTATGTAGTGTGTGTGTATCTTCATGTGTAAGTGTATGCTATGTAGTGTGTGTATCTTCATGTGTAAGTGTATGCTATGTAGTGTGTGTGTATCTGCATGTATAAGTGTATGCTATGTAGTGTGTGTGTATCTGCATGTATAAGTGTATACTATGTAGTGTGTGTATATCTGCATGTATAAGTGTATGCTATGTAGTGTGTGTGTATCTGCATGTATAAGTGTATGCTATGTAGTGTGTGTGTATCTGCATGTGTAAGTGTATGCTATGTAGTGTGTGTGTATCTGCATGTATAAGTGTATGCTATGTAGTGTGTGTGTATCTGCATGTATAAGTGTATGCTATGTAGTGTGTGTATCTGCAAGTGTAAGTGTATGCTATGTAGTGTGCTACTGTGCATTTTTGCTGACTTTAAAGGCCAGAATCTAGAATATTAATGGGGAATGCAGAGAGCAGTTTTAAAGAATTTATTATTAAATGTCCAATTAAGATAAAAATATTTAGCAATGTCTTTGCAAAGGATAATTAAATACATAGCTCACATAGCCATACCAGTGGTTTGAGCTTGTGTTTGATTTGCTGCCTAAGTGTATTAAAATCTATGACTTTATTTAGAATTTTATTTATATTACTTTGGTCTTATGATTTTTTAAGCCCCGCCCACCACATTTCAATTCTTTGCCGCGGGGGGGGGGGTGTCCCTCTTTTGAATTTTGAAATGTTGAGAGGTACAAGGAAGCACATACAGTGCCAATAAGTAAATCAAGTTGTTATCTGGCAGCAAACTCATATTGAATACAGTCATATTAGGGAAACACTACCCAGAAACACTGTGAGACTAGGACAGACTAATATTGAATACAGTCGTATTAGGTAAACACTACCCAGAAACACTGTGAGACTAGGACAGACTGATATTGAATACAGTCGTATTAGGGAAACATTATCCAGAAACACTGTGAGACTAGGGTCCTCTGACAAAATGCAGAAGGACATTTGGCAGATGGACATTTGGCAGACAGCCTTCTGTCAGACGGACATTTGGCCGACGGACAGAATGCCGAAGAATGTTCCGATTTCGGCCGAGGGCAGATATGTTCCAAAGTGCTCTGTTCTAATCAGAGCCTCGGGCGCCGCAACTGCCTCTGGGAACCTTACCATGGGTCCCAGCCCGCACGTCTTGTAATTCTCTGTCTGGGAAATTATCTATCTATCAAATCTATCTATTTATCTATCAAATCTATCTATCTATCGTATCTAGTAAATTTATCTATCGCATCTATTGATTTATCTAGCTAATCTATGTATCTATCTATCAAATCTATCTATCTCGTGGCTGGACTGTTATCTGACAGCCACTTGTGTTTCGGGCCAAATGTCCATCGGCCAAATGTCCGTCTGCCAAATGTCCGTCGGCTAAAAGTCCGGCCACGGAGACTAGGACCTCTGCCCAGGTCTAGCTTGCATCACTCCATCATTCCTTGGACCACCTGCCAATAAACAAGCCACCATTAAAAGCTCATTAACCCTTTTGCTGCTAAGCCTTTTTTACACCCTAGTGCTGAGCCAATTTTGAACTTTTTTTTGCTACCTACATTTAAACTCTATTGTAAGTCAAATTTCAGTAAGTGACCCACACAAATTATATATTTTTATTTTCTTTTATCAGGCCCAGCAGATTCACAATATACCATTATTATATTTCTATTTCATGGCATGTGTGATAGATGTGGCAAAAACTCTAAAACAAAGTATAATTTTGATTAGATTTTCGTGAATAATATTGAAAATGGCAGGTGACCCCTGCTGTTACTGTGATCTTCTGACTAAATTGTCATTAAGAGTAGCCACATGTGAAATAAGGGCCCATACAGGGTTTTGGGGGTTATAATATAGATTAGAGGGACCCAATTGTGTAGTACAGAAATAAAATAGGATTTCAGTTGCTCTCATCCTATTGGCTGATTTGAAAATGTCAGCCAATAGGAATGCAAGGTACTCTATAGGCCTCTATTTATCATTGGTCTTGCGGACCTGATCTGACAGTGCGGAAAAGGTCTGCAAGACCTCGCTAAATGCGGAGAGCAATACGCTCTCCGCATTTAACATTGTACCAGCAGCTCACAAGAGCTGCTGGTGCAACGCCGCCCCCTGCTGACTCGCGGCCAAACGGCTGCCAGCAGGGAGGTGTCAATCAACCCGATCGTACTCGATCGGGTAGATTTCCGGCGATGTCTGTCCGCCTGCTCAGAGCAGGCGGACAGGATTATGGAGCAGCGGTCTTTGTGACCGCTGCTTCATAACTGGTGTTTCTGGCGAGTCTGAAGACTCGCCAGAAACACTAAGTTTGCGGCGGTGATCGTACAAAGAGGATCTCCACACTGGATGGCTCCAGTTGCCGGTCTTGTTTCACAGTCACCTCTGCTCCGCATAGCCTTGGTCCTGGATGAAGCTAGAAGAGGTCCCTGTGCTAGGGGGTTTGGTGGGTGGGGTATTTTACTGTTAGGGGGGACTTAGTATTTTTTTACATGTAAAAGAGCTGTTTAACTTTGGGCAATACCCTAAAAACAGAATTTATACTTACCTGATAAATTACTTTCTCCAACGGTGTGTCCGGTCCACGGCGTCATCCTTACTTGTGGGATATTCTCTTCCCCAACAGGAAATGGCAAAGAATCCCAGCAAAGCTGGCCATATAGTCCCTCCTAGGCTCCGCCCACCCCAGTCATTCGACCGACGGACAGGAGGAAATATATATAGGAGAAACCATATGGTACCGTGGTGACTGTAGTTAGAGAAAATAATTCATCAGACCTGATTAAAAAACCAGGGCGGGCCGTGGACCGGACACACTGTTGGAGAAAGTAATTTATCAGGTAAGCATAAATTCTGTTTTCTCCAACATTGGTGTGTCCGGTCCACGGCGTCATCCTTACTTGTGGGAACCAATACCAAAGCTTTAGGACACGGATGAAGGGAGGGAGCAAATCAGGTTACCTAAACGGAAGGCACCACAGCTTGAAAAACCTTTCTCCCAAAAATAGCCTCCGAAGAAGCAAAAGTATCAAATTTGTAAAATTTGGCAAAAGTGTGCAGTGAAGACCAAGTCGCTGCCTTACATATCTGGTCAACAGAAGCCTCGTTCTTGAATGCCCATGTGGAAGCCACAGCCCTAGTGGAGTGAGCTGTGATTCTTTCAGGAGGCTGCCGTCCGGCAGTCTCATAAGCCAATCGGATGATGCTTTTAAGCCAAAAGGGAAGAGAGGTAGAAGTCGCTTTTTGACCTCTCCTTTTACCAGAATAAACAACAAACAAGGAAGATGTTTGTCTGAAATCTTTAGTAGCCTCTAAATAGAATTTTAGAGCACGGACAACGTCCAAAATTGTGTAACAAACGTTCCTTCTTTGAAACTGGATTCGGACACAAAGAAGGTACAACTATCTCCTGGTTAATATTTTTGTTAGAAACAACTTTAGGAAGAAAACCAGGCTTAGTACGCAAAACCACCTTATCTGCATGGAACACCAGATAGGGCGGAGAACACTGCAGATCAGATAACTCTGAAACTCTTCTAGCAGAAGAAATTGCAACTAAAAACAAAACTAAAAACCAGAGCCTGAACAAATGCTTGAACATCTGGCACAGCTGCCAGTCTTTTGTGTAGTAAGACAGATAAAGCAGAGATCTGTCCCTTTAGAGAACTTGCAGATAATCCTTTCTCCAAACCTTCTTGTAGAAAGGAGAGAATCTTAGGAATTTTTATCTTATTCCATGCGAATCCTTTGGATTCACACCAACAGATATATTTTTTCCATATTTTATGGTAAATTTTTCTAGTTACAGGTTTTCTGGCCTGAATCAGAGTATCTATAACAGAATCTGAAAACCCACGCTTTGATAGAATCAAGCATTCAATCTCCAAGCCGTCAGCTGGAGGGAGACCAGATTTGGATGTTCGAATGGACCCTGAACAAGAAGGTCCTGTCTCAAGGGTAGCTTCCATGGTGGAGCCGATGACATATTCACCAGGTCTGCATACCAAGTCCTGCGTGGCCACGCAGGAGCTATCAAGATCACTGAGGCCCTCTCCTGATTGATCCTGGCTACCAGCCTGGGAATGAGAGGAAACGGTGGAAATACATAAGCTAGGTTGAAGGTCCAAGGTGCTACTAGTGCATCTACTAGAGTCGCCTTGGGATCCCTGGATCTGGACCCGTAGCAAGGAACCTTGAAGTTCTGACGAGACGCCATCAGATCCATGTCTGGAATGCCCCATAATTGAGTTATTTGGGCAAAGATTTCCGGATGGAGTTCCCACTCCCCCGGATGGAATGTCTGACGACTCAGAAAATCCGCCTCCCAATTTTCCACTCCTGGGATGTGGATCGCAGACAAGTGGCAGGAGTGATCCTCCGCCCATTGAATTATTTTGGTCACTTCTTTCATCGCCAGGGAACTCCTTGTTCCCCCCTGATGATTGATATATGCAACGGTCGTCATGTTGTCTGATTGGAACCTTATGAATTTGGCCTTTGCTAGTTGAGGCCAAGTTCTGAGAGCATTGAATATCGCTCTCAGTTCCAGAATGTTTATCGGGAGAAGAGACTCTTCCCGAGACCATAGACCCTGAGCTTTCAGGGATTCCCAGACCGCGCCCCAGCCCACTAGACTGGCGTCGGTCGTGACAATGACCCACTCTGGTCTGCGGAAGCTCATTCCCTGGGACAGATGGTCCAGGGTCAGCCACCAACGGAGTGAATCTCTGGTCTTTTGATCTACTTGAATCATTGGAGACAAGTCTGTATAATCCCCATTCCACTGTTTGAGCATGCACAGTTGTAATGGTCTTAGATGAATTCGTGCAAAAGGAACTATGTCCATTGTTGCAACCATCAATCCTACTACTTCCATGCACTGCGCTATGGAAGGACGAGGAACAGAATGAGGCACTTGACAAGAGCTTAGTAGTTTTGATTTTCTGACCTCTGTCAGAAAAATCCTAATTTCTAAGGAATCTATTCCTATGAAGGGAACTCTTGTCGACGGAGACAGAGAACTTTTTTCTTTGTTCACTTTCCATCCGTGAGATCTGAGAAAGGCTAGAACGATGTCCGTATGAGCCTTTGCTTTTGACAGGGACGACGCTTGTATTAGAATGTCGTCCAAGTAAGGTACTACTGCAATGCCCCTCGGTCTTAGAACCACTAGAAGGGACCCTAGCACCTTTGTGAAAATCCTTGGAGCAGTGGCTAATCCGAATGGGAGGGCCACAAACTGGTAATGCTTGTCCAGAAAAGCGAACCTTAGGAACTGATGATGTTCTTTGTGGATAGGAATATGTAGGTACGCCTCCTTTAGATCCACGGTAGTCATAAATTGACTTTCCTGGATGGTGGGTAGAATCGTTCGAATGGTTTCCATCTTGAACGATGGTACCCTGAGAAATTTGTTTAGGATCTTCAAATCCAAAATTGGTCTGAACGTTCCCTCTTTTTTGGGAACTACGAACAGATTGGAATAAAATCCCATTCCTTGTTCCTTTATTGGAACTGGGTGTATCACTCCCATCTTTAACAGGTCTTCTACACAATGTAAGAATGCCTGTCTCTTTATTTGGTTTGAGGATAAGTGAGACATGTGGAACCTTCCCCTTGGGGGTAGTTCCTTGAATTCCAGGAGATAACCTTGAGAAACTATTTCTAGCGCCCAAGGATCCTGAACATCTCTTGCCCAAGCCTGAGCAAAGAGAGAGAGTCTGCCCCCCACTAGATCCGGTCCCGGATCGGGGGCTACTCCTTCATGTTGTTTTGTTAGCAGTGGCAGGCTTCTTGGCCTGCTTACCCTTGTTCCAGCCTTGCATTGGTTTCCAGGCTGGTTTGGGTTGTGAGGCATTACCCTCTTGCTTAGAGGATGCAGAATTAGAGGCCGGTCCGTTTCTGCGAAAGGGACGAAAATTAGACTTATTTTTAGCCTTAAAAGACCTATCCTGTGGAAGGGCGTGGCCCTTTCCCCCAGTGATGTCTGAAATAATCTCTTTCAATTCTGGTCCAAATAAAGTTTTACCTTTGAAAGGGATGTTAAGCAATTTTGTCTTGGATGACACATCCGCTGACCAAGACTTTAGCCAAAGCGCTCTGCGCGCCACGATAGCAAACCCTGAATTTTTCGCCGCTAATCTAGCTAATTGCAAAGCGGCATCTAAAATAAAAGAGTTAGCCAATTTAAGTGCGTGAACTCTGTCCATAACCTCCTCATATGGAGTTTCTCTACTGAGCGACTTTTCTAGTTCCTCGAACCAGAACCACGCTGCCGTAGTGACAGGAACAATGCATGAAATTGGTTGTAGAAGGTAGCCTTGCTGTACAAAAATCTTTTTAAGCAAACCTTCCAATTTTTTATCCATAGGATCTTTGAAAGCACAACTATCTTCGATAGGAATAGTAGTGCGTTTGTTTAGAGTAGAAACTGCCCCCTCGACCTTAGGGACTGTCTGCCATAAGTCCTTTCTGGGGTCGACCATAGGAAATAATTTCTTAAATATAGGGGGGGGACGCCACCCGCTTGGGTATAGGAAAAGCGTCGGGGGGCACCGGAACCTCTAGGAACTTGTCCATCTTGCATAATTTCTCTGGAATGACCAAGTTGTCACAATCATCCAGAGTAGATAACACCTCTTTAAGCAGTGCGCGGAGATGTTCTAATTTAAATTTAAATGTCACAACATCAGGTTCAGCTTGATGAGAAATTTTTCCTGAATCTGAGATTTCTCCATCTGACAAAACCTCCCTCATGGCCCCTTCAGATTGGTGTGAGGGTATGACAGAACAATTATCATCAGCGCCCTCTTGCTCTTCAGTGTTTAAAACAGAGCAATCGCGCTTTCTCTGATAAGTAGGCATTTTGGATAAAATATTTGCTATGGAGCTATCCATTACAGCCGTTAATTGTTGCATGGTAATAAGCATTGGCGCACTAGATGTACTAGGGGCCTCCTGCGTGGGCAAAACTGGTGTAGACACAGTAGGAGATGATGTAGTATCATGTTTACTCCCCTCATTTGAGGAATCATCTTGGGCAATTTCATTATCTGTGGCAGTACTGTCCTTACTTTGTTTGGACGCTATGGCACAATTATCACATAAATTTAAATGGGGAGACACATTGGCTTTCATACATATAGAACATAGCTTATCTGAAGGTACAGACATGTTAAACAGGCTTAAACAAAAAACGTTTTAAAACAAAACCGTTACTGTCTCTTTAAATTTCAAACAGAAAACACTTTATTACTGAATATGTGAAAAAGTATGAAGGAATTGTTCAAAAATTACCAAAATGTCACCACAGTGTCTTAAAGCATAAAAAGTATTGCACACCAAATTTCAGAGCTTTAACCCTTAAAATAACGGAACCGGAGCCGTTTTTAAATTTAACCCCTATACAGTCCCAGCTATAGTCTTTGCTGAGACCCAACCAAGCCCAGAGGGGAATACGATACCAATTGACGCCTTCTAGAAGCTTTTCCAGTGATTTTTAGATCCTCACACTGTCACACATGCATCTGCATGCCCTGCTCTCAAAAAACAACTGTGCATTAATGGCGCGAAAAACATAATTTATGTAACAACTTACCTGATAAATTCATTTCTTTCATATTAACAAGAGTCCATGAGCTAGTGACGTATGGGATATACATTCCTACCAGGAGGGGCAAAGTTTCCCAAACCTTAAAATGCCTATAAATACACCCCTCACCACACCCACAAATCAGTTTAACGAATAGCCAAGAAGTGGGGTGATAAGAAAAAAAGTGCGAAGCATATAAAATAAGGAATTGGAATAATTGTGCTTTATACAAAAAAATCATAACCACCACAAAAAAGGGTGGGCCTCATGGACTCTTGTTAATATGAAAGAAATGAATTTATCAGGTAAGTTGTTACATAAATTATGTTTTCTTTCATGTAATTAACAAGAGTCCATGAGCTAGTGACGTATGGGATAATGACTACCCAAGATGTGGATCTTTCCACACAAGAGTCACTAGAGAGGGAGGGATAAAATAAAGACAGCCAATTCCTGCTGAAAATAATCCACACCCAAAATAAAGTTTAACAAAAAACATAAGCAGAAGATTCAAACTGAAATCGCTGCCTGAAGAACTTTTCTACCAAAAACTGCTTCAGAAGAAGAAAATACATCAAAATGGTAGAATTTAGTAAAAGTATGCAAAGAGGACCAAGTTGCTGCTTTGCAGATCTGGTCAACCGAAGCTTCATTCCTAAACGCCCAGGAAGTAGATACTGACCTAGTAGAATGAGCTGTAATTCTCTGAGGCGGAATTTTACCCGACTCAACATAGGCAAGATGAATTAAAGATTTCAACCAAGATGCCAAAGAAATGGCAGAAGCTTTCTGGCCTTTCCTAGAACCGGAAAAGATAACAAATAGACTAGAAGTCTTACAGAAAGATTTCGTAGCTTCAACATAATATTTCAAAGCTCTAACAACATCCAAAGAATGCAACGATTTCTCCTTAGAATTCTTAGGATTAGGACATAATGAAGGAACCACAATTTCTCTACTAATGTTGTTGGAATTCACAACCTTAGGTAAAATTCAAAAGAAGTTCGCAACACCGCCTTATCCTGATGAAGAATCAGAAAAGGAGACTCACAAGAAAGAGCAGATAATTCAGAAACTCTTCTGGTAGAAGAGATAGCCAAAAGGAACAAAACTTTCCAAGAAAGTAATTTAATATCCAATGAATGCATAGGTTCAAATGGAGGAGCTTGAAGAGCCCCCAGAACCAAATTCAAACTCCAGGAGGAGAAATTGACTTAATGACAGGCTTTATACGAACCAAAGCTTGTACAAAACAATGAATATCAGGAAGAATAGCAATCTTTCTGTGAAAAAAAACAGAAAGAGCAGAGATTTGACCTTTCAAGGAACTTGCGGACAAACCCTTATCTAAACCATCCTGAAGAAATTGTAATATTCTCGGTATTCTAAAAGAATGCCAAGAAAAATGATGAGAAAGACACCAAGAAATATAAGTCTTCCAGACTCTATAATATATCTCTCTGGATACAAATTTACGAGCCTGTAACATAGTATTAATCACAGAGTCAGAGAAACCTCTTTGACCAAGAATCAAGCGTTCAATCTCCATACCTTTAAATTTAAGGATTTCAGATCCTGATGGAAAAAAGGACCTTGAGACAAAAGGTCTGGTCTTAACGGAAGAGTCCACGGTTGGCAAGAGGCCATCCGGACAAGATCCGCATACCAAAACCTGTGAGGCCATGCCGGAGCTACCAGCAGAACAAACGAGCATTCCTTCAGAATCTTGGAGATTACTCTTGGAAGAAGAACTAGAGGCGGAAAGATATAGGCAGGATGATACTTCCAAGGAAGTGAAAATGCATCCACTGCCTCCGCCTGAAGATCCCGGGATCTAGACAGATACCTGGGAAGTTTCTTGTTTAGATGAGAAGCCATCAGATCTATTTCTGGAAGTTCCCACATTTGAACAATCTGAAGAAATACCTCTGGGTGAAGAGACCATTCGCCCGGATGCAACGTTTGGCGACTGAGATAATCCGCTTTCCAATTGTCCATACCTGGGATATAAACCGCAGAGATTAGACAGGAGCTGGATTCCGCCCAAACCAAAATTCGAGATACTTCTTTCATAGCCAGAGGACTGTGAGTCCCTCCTT
The DNA here is from genome assembly GCF_027579735.1 of Bombina bombina. Lineage (NCBI taxonomy): Eukaryota > Metazoa > Chordata > Amphibia > Anura > Bombinatoridae > Bombina > Bombina bombina. The sequence goes on from NC_069500.1 coordinate 940,639,835, forward strand.
GATGATTGATGTATGCCACAGTTGTGACATTGTCTTATCTGAAAACAATGAACAACTCTCTCTTCAGAAGAGGCCAAGACTGAAGAGCTCTGAAAATTGCACGGAGTTCCAAAATATTGATCGGAAATCTCACCTCCTGAGATTCCCAAACCCCTTGTGCCGTCAGAGACCCCCACACAGCTCCCCAACCTGTAAGACTTGAATCTGTTGAGATTATAGTCCAGGTCGGAAGAACAAAGAAGCCCCCTGAACTAAACGATGGTGATCTGTCCACCATGTCAGAGAGTGTCGTAAAATCGGTTTAAAGATATTAATTGAGATATCTTTGAGTAATCCCTGCACCATTGGTTCAGCATACAGAGCTGAAGAGGTCGCATGTGAAAACGAGCAAAGGAGATCGCATCTGATGCGGCAGTCCTAAGACCCAACATTTCCATGCATAAGGCTACCAAAGGGAATGATTGTGACTGAAGGTTTTGACAAGCTGATATCAATGTTAAACTTCTCTTGTCTGACAAGGACAGAGTCATAGACACTGAATTTATCTAGAAACCTAAAAAGGTTACCCTTGTCTGAGGAATCAATGAACTGAATGGTAAATTGATCCTCCAACCATGAACTTGAAGAAACAACACAAGTCGATTCGTATGAGATTCTTCGAAAATGAGAAGACTGAGCAAGTACCAAGATATCGTCCAAATAAGGAAATACCAAAACCCTATTCTCTGATTACAGAAGAAGGGCACCGAGAACCTTTGAAAAAAATTCTTGGAACTGAGGCTAGACCAAACAGTAGAGCCACAAAACTGGTAATGCTTGTCTAAAAAGAGAATCTCAGACACTAAAAGTGATCTGGATGAATCGGAATATGCAGATACACATCCTGTAAATCTATTGTAGACATATAATGCCCTTGCTAAACAAAAGGCAGGATAGTCCTACAGTAACCATCTTGAATGTTGGTATCCTAACATAACGATTCAATAATGATAGATCCAGAACTGGTCTGAAGGAATTGACCTTCTTTGGTACAATGAAGAGATAAAATAAAACCCCAGCCCCTGTTCCAGAACTGGAACTGGCATAAATACTCCAGCCAACTCTAGATCTGAAACACATTTCAGAAATGCTGAGCCTTGCTGTGTCAACTGGGACACGGGAAAGAAAAGAATCTCTTAGCAGGAGGCCTTAACTTGAAGCCAATTCTGTACCTTTCTGAAACAATGTTTCTGAAACCAGAGATTAAGAACGGAATTGATCCAAATTTCTTTGAAGAAAACGTAATCTGCCCCATACCAGCTGAGCTGGAATAAGGGCCGCACCTTCATAGGTACTTAGGAGCTGACTATAGGTTTCTATAAGGCTTGGATATATTCCAAACTGGAAATAGTTTCCAAACTGATACCGCTCCTGAGGATGAAGGATCAGGCTTTTGTTCCTTGTTGTGAGGAAAGGAACGAAATGATTATTTACCCTGGAAAGAAAGGGAAAGCAAAGTTGACTTAGAAGACATGTCAGCATTCCAAGTTTAATCCATAAAGCTTTTCTAGCTAAAATAGCTAGAGACATATACCTGACATCAACTCTAATGATATCAAAAGATGGTATCACCAATAAAATAATTAGCATGTTATAGAATAATAATAATGCTATAAAATTATGATCTGTTACCTGTTGCGCTAAAGCTTCTAACCAAAAAGTTGAAGCTGCAGCAACATCCGCTAAAAATATAGCAGGTCTAAGAAGATTACCTGAACATTAGTAAGCTTTTCTTAGAAAAGATTCAATTTTCCTATCTAAAGGATCCTTAAATGAAGTACTATCTGCCATAGGAATAGTAGTACATTAGCAGGAGTAGAGACAGCCCCATAACCTTAGGGATTTTTGTCCCAAAAAAACTCTAATCTGTCAGATGGCACAGGATATAATTTGCTTAAACGTCTAGAAAGAGTAAATAAATTACCCAAATTATTCCATTCCCTGGAAATTACTTCAGAAATAGCATCAGGGAGATAAAACACTTCTGGAATAACTACAGGAGATTTAAAAACCTTATTTAAACGTTTAAATTTAGTATCAAGAGGACCAGAATCCTCTATTTCTAATGCAAATAACACTTCTTTAAGTAAAGAACGAATAAATTCCATCTTGAACAGATACAAAGATTTATCAGCATCAACCTCTGAGACAGAAACCTCTGAACCAGAAGAACCATTATCAGTATCAGAATGATGATGTTCATTTAAAAATTCATCTGAAAAAAAGAGAAGTTTTAAAAGACTTTTATGTATACTAGAAGGAGAAATAACAGACATAGCCTTCTTAATGGATTTAAAAAATAAAATCTCTTATGTTATCAGGAACACTCTGAAAATTAGATGTTGACGGACAGCAACAGGTAATGTAATAGTACTAAAGGAAATTTAATCTGCATTAATAAGTTTGACATGACATGCAATACAAATAACAGCTGGAGAAACAGATACCAAAAGTTTATAGCAGACTTAGCTTGGTAGCTCCAGCACTGTGCAGTGATTTTCCTGTAGTATCTTCTGACTCAGTTGCAACGTGGAACATCTTGCAATATGTAAAAGAAAAAAACAACATATAAAGCAAAATTGATCAAATTCCTTAAATGACAGTTTCAGGAATGGGAAAAAAATGCCAGTGAACAAGCTTCTAGCAACCAGAAGCAATAAATAAAGAGACTTAAATAATGTGGAGACAAAAATGACGCCCATATTTTTTAGCGCCAAAAAAGACGCCCACATTATTTGGCGCCTAAAATGTTTTTGGCGCCAAAAATGACGCCACATCCGGAACGCCGACATCTTTGACGCAAAATAACGTCAAAAAATGACGCAACTTCCGGCGACACGTATGACGCCGGAAACGGAAAAGAAATTTTTGCGCCAAAAAAGTCCGCGCCAAAAATGACGCAATAAAATGAAGCATTTTCAGCCCCCGCGAGCCTAACAGCCCACAGGGAAAAAAGTCAAATTTTTGAGGTAAGAAAAAATATGATAATTCAATGCATAATCCCAAATATGAAACTGACTGTCTGGAAATAAGGAAAGTTGAACATTCTGAGTCAAGGCAAATAAATGTTTGAATACATATATTTAGAACTTTATAAATAAAGTGCCCAACCATAGCTTAGAGTGTCACAGAAAATAAGACTTACTTACCCCAGGACACTCATCTACATGTTTGTAGAAAGCCAAACCAGTACTGAAACGAGAATCAGTAGAGGAAATGGTAAATATAAGAGTATATCGTCGATCTGAAAAGGGAGGTAAGAGATGAATCTCTACGACCGATAACAGAGAACCTTATGAAATAGACCCCGTAGAAGGAGATCACTGCATTCAATAGGCAATACTCTCTTCACATCCCTCTGACATTCACTGCACGCTGAGAGGAAAACCGGGCTCCAACTTGCTGCGGAGCGCATATCAACGTAGAATCTAGCACAAACTTACTTCACCACCTCCCTTGGAGGCAAAGTTTGTAAAACTGATTTGTGGGTGTGGTGAGGGGTGTATTTATAGGCATTTTAAGGTTTGGGAAACTTTGCCCCTCCTGGTAGGAATGTATATCCCATACGTCACTAGCTCATGGACTCTTGTTAATTACATGAAAGAAATGAGGCTCAGTCTATAACTAGAAAGGCCCCCTGACTGGAAAAGGTGTCTAACACAGTGCCTGACGTTTTATAACCGTTCCCCAAGATTATAAATGCAAATTGTCAGCCTAAATCTGAATAATATGCCCAAATAAAGCAATCGATTTAGGCAAAAAAAATGTCTACCAGTTTTTTAGCCCATATTCAGCCCTTTATTCTGTTTGTTTGATTAAGAAAATGGCTTACCGGTCCCCATGAGGGGAAATGACAGCCTTCCAGCATTACACAGTCTTGTTAGAAATATGGCTAGTCATACCTTAAGCAGAAAAGTCTGCTAACTGTTTCCCCAACTGAAGTTACTTCATCTCAACAGTCCTATGTGGAAACAGCAATCGATTTTAGTTACTGTCTGCTAAAATCATCTTCCTCTCACAAACAGAAATCTTCATCCTTTTCTGTTTCAGAGTAAATAGTACATACCAGCACTATTTTAAAATAACAAACACTTGATAGAAGAATAAAAACTACATTTAAACACCAAAAAACTCTTAACCATCTCCGTGGAGATGTTGCCTGTGCAACGGCAAAGAGAATGACTGGGGTGGGCGGAGCCTAGGAGGGACTATATGGCCAGCTTTGCTGGGACTCTTTGCCATTTCCTGTTGGGGAAGAGAATATCCCACAAGTAAGGATGACGCCGTGGACCGGACACACCAATGTTGGAGAAAAGGCCCTTTAAAGGACTATTGGTAGTTTAGTTTAGATTAGGTGGTGTTTTTTATTTTGGGGGGCTTTTTATTTTCATAGGGGTTAGGTTTATTTTTTTATTTTTGATAATTTGGTTTATTTTTTTCTGTAATGTTAGACTTTTTATTTTTTGTAATTTTAGATTAATTTAATTTAATCTTAGGTTGTTTTTTTAAGTAAAGTTAGGTTTTTATTTTAATTGTAGCTTAGTATTTTTGTATTTAATGTAATGGGGTTAATTTAGGGGGGTTAGGTTAGGGGGCTTAGTAATTAAATTAGTTTTTTGCATTGGGGGTGGTGGTTTAGGAGTTAATAGCTTAATTAGGTTTATTGCGATGTGGGAGATGGCGGTTTAGGGGTTATTAGGTTAATTATTTACTTTGCGATGGGGGGATGGCGGATTAGGGGTTAATAGATGTATTAGGTAGTTTGCAATGTTGGGGTTGGCGGATTTAGGGGTTAATACTTTTATTAGGTAGATTGCGATGTGGGTGAATGGCGGATATGGGGTTAATAATTTAATTATGCATATTGCGTTGTGGGGGTTTGGCGGTTTAGGGGTTAATAATTGTATTATTAGTTGCGATGTGGGGTAATGGCGGATATAGGGGTTTTATCGTGCCGGGTTTATTTTTGGTAGGCGAGTAAGACTTTTACAGGAGATTTTTTTTTTTTTAATTTTCTTAGGCGCTGGCAGTTTCTAAACTGCCATAAGTCACTGGCGACTCCAGAAATGTGTATTTACACACATTTCTGGACATCGCTAGTTTATCTGATTTACGTCAGTTTATGAACTTCCGGCGGGGTTTATGTGATTCCCCGATGTGCGAGGTGAAATTACAGGCAACGTGAGTTTCAGCAATTATGCCGCATATGTAATCTCTACCATTTCTCTATATAAGGTGTTTTCAAACCTGTCCTCAGGCCTCACAAACAGGCCAGATTTTTGGGATATCTGAACTGGAGCACAGGTGAAATAATCAGCTGATTACTAAACATGGTTATTAACTGACTCTCTCCCAAGCTAATCCTGAAAATGTGCCCTGTTAGGAAGTCCCGATGACAGGCCTGAAACCCCTTCTCTATATTATATACAACATTAAAAACACAGCAAAATATTATTGCTGATAGCTTTTTATATTTGTTAAGTAATTTTAAATTGTGATTGGCTCCCAAAGGCTCAGCAGGCATTACTAGCACTCTGGAGGTGCTCATCAATTTATGCGTATGCTGCTGTCTGTTCTAACACCCTCATTGCGAAACCTTCTTTTTTTTTGTCATATTATATATATATATATATATGTTGTACATTAAATTAACATAATAGTAAAAAATCAAATGCTCTTTTTCTCTGTAGTGATTTATTTTTTGACTATACAACCCCTTCTATTTGTGTCTAGACACTTTGAAAGTATACTGATTAAATACCATATCAATAGCTACTGTGGGATCTACTACAAGTGATCATTGACTGATCCTCCATTGTGCTATTTTGGGGGTGGTATAGGAGTGTGCCAAGTGATTTTTTTTTTAACCTTTAGCATCTACTATATATGAAAAATTAATAAATTTAAAAATAAATATATAAAATTAATAAATAAACAAACTTTTTTTTTAAATAACTGCACAAAGCAGATATAAGGGGTTAAAGTGAGAGGATGTGGGGTGTAAAAAAAAAAACGCACTGAAAAGTACCTTTAAATAGCAGTCTATATGGAGACTGTGTTAAAACTGTAAATATATATGTTATATGCTTATATACATATATATGTATGTGTTAATATGTGTATATACACATATAAACACACAAATATATATGTATATATTCATATACGTATATATTTTAAATATGCTGCCCAACGCTGCGCAGCTTACCCCTTTCGCTGCACTAGGTTTTGTGCCATGTCTATCAGCATCAGAACGAGACTCCCATTGTAGCCTATGGAAGCGCGCTATTGTGAGCACAAAGCTTCCAGGCACTGTGAACTCAAGGTCACGTTCGCATTGCGCTTAACTTCTAATACCAGTGCACATTTGCATGTGCTGGTATTACAAGTGGAGCGCAAATATCATGCTTGCGAAAGCGCAATTTTGCACTCCACTCGTAATCTAGGCCATAATGTTTATATACATTGTTGTGTATAATAAGTTATAGCACACAAAAAGCACTGAACGCTATTAAAGGGCCATAATACCTAAATGTTTAAACGCTTGAAAGTGATGCAGTGTAGCTGTAAAAAGCTGACTAGAAAATATCACCTGAACATCTCTATGTAAAAAAGAAAGATATTTTACCTCAAAAGTTTCTTAGTAGCCACCTCCCATTGTAAAGGATTTCTAAGCAGCATATTAGTGTGTCTGTCCTGGGACAGCTTAGGGGATGAGCCTCCTGCACTCTCATATCATTTCCCTATTCAGCTTACTATGAAATCTCATGAGAGTTAAGTCAAATCTCATGAGATCACAGTAAAAGAGTTCATGACCTCAGCACTGCTGATGCTGATTGGCTGCTGTCCATTTCTTCGTTTTTTTTTACCTGCAGCTGGGAGCAGCTAAGTATAACTTTTTACACAGAACTTACTCTGCTTAGCTGAGGAGATTGTGAGGTAAAATATCTTCCTTTTTTACATAGAGATGCTCAGGTGATATTTTCCTGTCAGCTTTTTACAGTTATACTGCATCAGTTTCAAGTGATTTAGCATATGCGTATTATGTCCCTTTAATCACTATCTATTTTGGTATTAATTTACATCAACAGTAGGGGAAGGCTTTTTAATTTTACTGACAATAATAGACTGCATGGGGTATTTCAAATCATATATTGCTCCTATAAAACCTACCTCAACGCAACATCAATCATAAGAGTTGATAAATCGTAATCTATTTTTTTTTATTAGACTTTTCTTTCCCATAATTTTAGAAATATTTTCAATAGAATGTTTTCATAATTACTGCAACACATATATAGAAGAGGTGGGTAAATTAGGAATTATTACATATAATTAAGTTATTTTTTCCCCAACCCCTTTTTATTTTGAGAAAATCAGAGAAAAGGGTAAAAAAAATGAGAACATGTTACCATTATTTTAAATAATTACTATGAACGCCTTATGAATGCATTAAATTAATGAAAACATTTTTTTAGCTTAAAAATATATGCATGCAATAATGAGCACACGAATGCTAATTTAATTACTATTCCTCATATTATGTATATGTTTAACAGTTGCAATAAGTATTTGAATAAAATATATACATTTGTAAATGTGTACAACAGTATATTTACTGTTGCAAATTTGTGCAGCCAAATGTGAAGGGCTTAGACAGTGCAGTTGCTATGACTACATTCCCAAGTGTAAACACCGTGCAACGATGTAGAGGTGATAGTAAAGGATTCCTATGAGCATGCGTACAGTCATTCAGTAGCGACCTGCTAAAAATCTGACCAGCAACAAGGACATAAGAAGAAACCAATCAGCATCTACTTCACCAACCACCCAATCAAACCCACTTTCATCTTTTTGTTAGCCAATAAATAGCCGTAAATCTTTCTACCCAATCAAAACGTGAACAAATTCGGGCGGTCTTTTTAAAATGAGAAAGACAGCTAGTGGGCGGAACAATGTTTTAAATACCAATGACGTTTAAGACACTTCACATATACCTCCGCTGTCTTCCTCTTTTTATCGAAATTACCTACATTTATAAAATTATATCTCCCACATGCCTATATTTTTTTCAACACTTTTATAGCATCATGAGGTAGAACTAAGGAACGAAACTTTCATAATAAATGGCGATTTTGGGGAACTATTTTACGTTTGTTTCTTGTTATTATTGAGCTATAAAGATATCACTACGCGCTTTGACGTCTAAGATTCCTGGGCGTAGAAGGATCAGAAACAACAACAATCAAGGACAGTTAGATTAGATATTTAGCTGAGGAAGTCTGAACATTACTAGATTATTTTATGTGTGTATTTATGTTAAATCCTGCAACGCAAAGCACCAATTTTTGTGTTTTGATTACTTGTAAGAAGCTTTTATCCAGATGTGTTCGATACCTTTAACTCAATAAGCACTTAATATTTGGATTTCTGGGTTTACAATGGCCCTGGAGTGAGTGACAGACCAAAAACACAGTTAACAGCACCTATGTGATCGGAGGAGAGCAGCATCCAGGTGAGACTATGGTCAATCATGTCCCTGTATGGATGTTTAACCGTGTGTGAATAACAATATAGTTTTATTAAAATGACATTATGCATAATGATAGTCTAACTGTTGCTCTAGAAGCTTTCTGATGTATATTATACTTTGTTTATAAAGCATACCTATAATTCATAGTATGCATATGTGTAATAAAAAATATATATATAGTAACAAAATAGGATTAAATTGCTTTGACAAATGGCAAAGATAATAATAAAAAAAAATCACAACCATTACATTATTCAGTTACCTCGTATTGTGTTATATACTAGCATTTCATAAATAAAATACTTGACAGAAATCAAACTTTTGGAATCTTTCATTTGAATATGTTGTATTAAAAATGTAGCTTTAGATTATAAATGTTTTGCTATTTCTGATGTGTATAGTCTAAAACATTAATTTAGTGTTAAAGTGTGTATTATTATATGACTTTAGTCAGCTGAACCCCATTGTAGAATCCTTAGTTTGTATTGTTAAAAAAAATACAGCTCCGTTATTCGCTTATCTTTGTTGTGGACTATTTGTCTTTGTTGTTCTTCATTCTCGCACATACACGGTCACCTGTTTAAGATCGGTGTTCGCTATTTCAGTTGTTTTACTTATTTTTGTTCTAATGTCAGAGGTCATATCTGCTTTTACTAGAACCGATGGAGTAAATAGCCTTATTTCACTGAGATCTTTTGTTGTCATCCTGTCTACGGAACAGTTTGTACTATAGGAAGGAGGTGTGGCTATCATAAGGATTTTATGGAAGATTCATGTTGACGTTCTTATGTAGCTGAGACGATAATGAACAGTTACTAGATACAAACATTTTTTTTATTCTGCATCACCTTCCTTTAGAAAGTCTTTTGTTAAAATGTGGACGTGACTAGTCCCTGCAACCTAGATGGAAAACATTAAAGATCTGCGGCTGATGCTCCTCCTCCTGGGGTTGGCTCAAGCGTCTACAGAGCACTCCCAGCACCAGCTGATCTATTGCTTTGCAGTGGAAATGTTAATTTTATTTATCTAATCCTTTATTTATTTTAATTTCCAGCTACGATCCCAAAATGAAGGATTTGTCAGCCCGGGATAACACCAGCAATGAAGCCTTTAGGCTTCTAAAGCAGTTAAATATGTACCTGGAGCAAGAACCAAAATACCAGCCTAGGGAGAAAGGACTAATACTCATAGAGTCAACAGTAGAGGTAAGAGAGCTATGTGATCCTGGGGGATGGTGTGTTTATTATTGGTATCTATGTACTGATTGCCTGAATCGTTTAAATGGGAGTTTCCCTATAGTTTTGACTTCATGTCTACCATCAAATGGAATGTTTTCTAATTTGGCAGTCATTATTTTGAATATAAATTTAAAAGCTTATGATGCTCGTTTATACATTTTTATTTATTTTTTTATTTCCAGAAAAAGTGTGTGTTTAAAAACAACTGGTACAATGACAAAGATTAACATGCAAATTGTTTTATAGATTTAAAAACATATGTTGCTTAGTGACATTGTTGCTACTATTTAGTCCAAATTGATAGGGACCCAAAACAATCAATCCCTTTTTATATATATATATATCTATATCTCTATTCATCTGTAGTTTATTGAACTCCAGGTTGATTCTTCAGAATACATTTTTTACTTTAACAGAATTTCATTTTCAGATATGTAAACAAAATTAAAGAATATTCTACTTTATTGCTTTTGGTTTTTTTTCCCTACGTTGTGTGTGTTGGACCTTTTTTTTTTTTTTTTAAATGTTCTAACAAGCCCCCTTTTCCAACTTTTTGTTTTAGAATGATAATACCATCTGTCCAAAGTTCAGGAATGCAAAAGTTGAAGACTTGTGGAGTTTAACAAACTTCTTTGGCCTGAGTATGGAAACATTTGTCTTGGCTGCGAACATCTTAGATAGATTTTTGGCAATTATGAAGGTAATAATTTTGTACTTAATTGGTTTCTTATATTAAAGTTCAAGGGACAATTAACACCAGCATTTTTGTTGTTTTTAAAGATAGATAATCTTTTATTACCAATTCCCCAGTTTTGCATAACCAACACAGTTATAATACACATTTTACCTCTGTAATTACCTTGTATCTAAGCCTCTGCAAACTGCCCTCTTATCTCAGTTCTTTTGACAGACTTGCATTTTAGCCAATCGGTGCTGACTCCTAGGTAACACATGAACTAACGCCCTCTAGTGGTGAAAACTGTCAAAATGCATTCAGATTAGAGACAGCCTTCAAGGTCTAAGAAATTAGCATATGAGCCTACCTAGGTTTAGCTTTCAACTAAGAATACCAAGAGAACAAAGCAAAATTGGTAATAAAATTAAATGGGAAAGTTGTTTAAAATTACATGCCCTATTTGAATCATGAAAGTTAATTTTGGGCTTGGCTGTCCCTTTTAATTAGTACTATGCAGCTGTATTGTTTAGACCTACAGATCATTTGCTGTGTATTTATTTTATTTATTTCATTGTTTTAAGGTAAAGCCAAAACATTTGTCATGCATTGGAGTTTGCTGCTTTCAACTAGCAGCCCGGGTTGTAGAGGAAGCTTGTAATGTGCCATCCGTCCATGATGTGATCCGCATCAGCCAATGTAAATGCACTGTGTCCGACATAAAACGAATGGAGAAAATCATTTCAGAAAAGCTGCACTTTGAATTTAACGCTACCACTGCCTTAACCTTTTTGCACTTGTATCACACAATAGTCCTCTGCCACTCATTAGAGCGGTAAGTGATAGCTACTTATTAGTTGAAATATTGGTTTTATTTATTTGAAATGTTGGTTTTATTAACACAGGCTTGTCTAGCTTAAGGCCCACAGGCTACAATTGGTTGACTTTATCTGAAACCTCTATTTCACCGTTCTGAATGTGGTCTCTGAGGCTGGAGAACACTAACATTTAGTAGTTTTTGTTTTCTTTACATACTTCTGTATAAAAGACTCCACATCCAATGGAAAATGTCCAAGGTGTGCATTTCATTTAAAAAATAAATTAAAAAATTGTAAGCTGTAGTTATACTTATGTCTACATTATTGTGTATGCCCTTTGTATGGTGAGATTAGTAACACAAATACATCTCTTGACTTGTGAATGTGATACCACCATTATGGGTATATGCACAATTATGGGCTTGATTTAAATGCCACTAATATATTATTTTGCAATGAATCTTTATACATGAGCAATGTGTCTCATGTTCTATGACTCCATTCTGACATTTCATGGGCACTCCTACCAAACATCTCGAAATGAGTCGTACCAGAGATTTGTTCATTTTATGCAAATACAATGCTGCTTCATTATAAACTTGTATTTATTTTTTTGTATGTGAAATTAAGATTAACATAACTAAGAATATCCCTTTTTTTTTTTTTTTTTTTTTTTTGTTTTTTGTTTTTGTTTAGGAAGGAAGTATTGAACCTTGACAAACTGGAAGCTCAGCTAAAAGCTTGCAACTGCCGACTGATATTTTCCAAAGCAAAAGTAGGTTTTTAAGTTGTTGTGTTTTTAGTATATCAAATGATGGCTGTTTTTCATTTGAATGGATTGGTAAATAACTTTTTTATTTTATTTTAGCCCTCAGTATTAGCCTTGTGCCTTCTTACGCTTGAAGTGGAAACTTTAAAGTCTCTAGAACTCTTTGACATCGCCCTGCGTGTACAGAAACATTCTAGGGTGAGTTTTTCAAAAACTGTAGTACTAAGGGTGTATTATGCAGTTGACTGACTTTCCTGTTGATATAATCTTATCTAACTCATACTTTTATTATAGTCAAAAGATTACATGCTCTTATTTTTTTTTTTTGAGGATATAATTTTAAAGACTATCATCCTTTTGCCTCTGCATTTAAACCATGCAAAATAGGTAAAACACGTAGAAGTTCTGATCAGGACCAGCAGTGTTCCACTACAGCAGTTTCTGCTCTGCGGATCCTGAGCAGTGCTTCCATTATGTTTAACCCATATTTGTAACCTAGGTTCCATAATGGCAGCATCCATAATTAGAGGGTGGTGCAGGAGATTTGTTTAGTGTCCCTTTAAACACATTGGTGCAGTGTTGCTACTCTTAAAATTAAGTTCTCTAATAAATTAGAGCATGTAACTTTTTTTTTTTTTTTTTTTTTTTTTTTAGCTATTTATGGCCCTTTTTTAATTACAGTGGATTTTTATGTTGTAGAATTATTGTTAAATAGTTAAGAGTCCATGTGTGGCCCTGTGTAGCCCATCCTTTCTTTCACAAGTTGGAAGAATTGATCCTATTTGCCTTGTGAAACAGGCTTGCACACACATCTCTGTACAACCTTTCCAAATATGCACACAAGAAAATGTTTCCTGAATGGATATATCAAAATAACAATCACTGCATTGCAAAATATCTACATTCAACACAGTAAGGCTTGTATTTTCTCTCATGAACATCTTTTTAAAATGCTCTCTTTTTGTTTTTAGGTTAATGATAGAGATATGCTTTACTGGAGGGAGTTGGTTTCAAAATGCCTAGCAGACTATTCCTCCCCTCAGTGCTGCAAGCCTGACCATAAGAAATTGGTTTGGATTGTTTCCAGGCGCACTGCACAAAACCTGCACAATAGTTATTACAGTGTTCCGGAACTGCCAACTATTCCAGAGGACAGCTGCTTGAGTGAGAGGTATGCACAGCTCCACCTGATAAATATTATTTCTGTTTAATAGCCATGCTGTGTACATCACTATCCTTCTTTCTTTAGTGACTGCATTAATAATATAGGCCCAGAAGCTTTCATAATTATGAAAGAGGCTGTTTGTGTTAACTGCTGTAAGACAATTATTTAATTTTGAAATTCTGTTTAGCAGAAGTATATGTATGTATGTATGTATGTATGTGTGTGTGTGTGTGTGTGTATATATATATATATATATATATATATATATATATATATATATATATATATATATATATATATATAATTTTCAAGAAATATACGGAGGGGAAGCAACTGCTTGTAGCTAAAATTTAGGCAAAAAGTATTTCTAGATACTTATTGTATAGACATACATCAATGAATGTGGTGCAGACCCTTTATATGTATTGAGTTTAACAAGAGAGAAAAAATCCAGGATTATAATCCAGGATTTTTTCTCTCTTGTTAAACTCATGTATGTATGTATCCCTCCCTCCCTCAGTTTACGCCGGGGTTAGGTTCCAGAAGTAATGGTTGTAAATCGAAACCGTTGTAAATTGAAACCCAGTTTATAATGTAAGTCAATGGGAAGTGAGGGAGATAGGTTCCAGACCCCTCTCAAAATTGTCATAAGTAACACTGAATACATTATTTTTAAAGCTTTGAAATTAAGACTTTAAATGCTAAACAGCATTATAAACCTAATAAAATAATCACACAACACAGACTTCACTTGCATTTTTCTGCAAACAGTTCTTTCTATGCATTCTAATATGGACTGATTTATAGACAGGAAGATCCTGTTCCTTTGAAATCTGCTCGATAGCTCAGGTCTAGTCAAACCTGATTAATTTCAGCTTGCTTGGCTTTGCTGCAACACAAGCGGACAGCTCCACCTACTGGCTCAGTGCTTTTCAATAGCAGTCACATGACTGGAAAAAAAGGTTGTTATTCTGAAACGGTGTAAATTGAACCGTTATAAAACGAGGGCCACCTGTGTGTGTGTGTATATATATTCAGTGTGTCTTTTTCACAAATATAAAATGAAAGTAAGGTTCCTTGATGTAAATGTGAAAATGAAAGCAGACAACTGAACCAGGGTGAGATGTGAATGTCAGTTTTAAAAAGAAAATAAAAATAATAAAAATACAGCTATAAGTAGAATTTTGTTTCAATACCAATGATAACCACTACTGCCTGATTGTTTTAGTCTTAGGTTATTTTATAACTAATAATTTATTATAATCCTTATAAAAGATTGACAGTGTTTGGATTTACTTCACAAAGACACTACTAACCCTGAAAGTTTACAATAAAAGGAATGTTTTTGCTGTGTTCAAGATGGCTGCCACTATTATGTTGGATGTTGCGGTGCGGTTTTTAGAGTGCGCATCTTTGCGACACTCAATCACCCCACCTCCCTTAAATTGACCAATAATGAATAATGTTCTGCTTTTCATTTCAGTGAGGATTCGTGTGAAGATATGAGCAGTGGAGAAGATAGCCTAAGCAGCTCTCCTCCAAGTGATTTGGAGGCTTCCTTCTTTTTTGATGATTTCAAGCCTAAAATGAAACGCCGCTCTCGTCATCTTTACCCTTAATTTTGTGCCATGATATTGTATGCATGTTAGGTAGTGATTGTGAAGTTCTAGGAGGGAGTTGAGGCAGAAATATTTATTTTACTGTTTTCACACTTATTTTATTTAACTTTGCACACTTTTCTTAAATCTTTCAAACGGTTAACAGCGCTGATTTTGTGTCTTGTTTACTTTTTTAAAATGTAATTTAATCTGTTTTGAAGTCCATGTACATAATTATTTTTACATTCTTTATAGCTTCCAAAAAAATTGAGACATCAAGGGGCTTTACATTCTAAAATCTATCTTGCATATGAAAGTGCACAATTTAAAAGCTTTAAAATGATAAACCTTAAAAAGGTTGTTAAAGCTGTTCGTTTTGATTTTGAAGCTAAGAGGGTACACGCGTGCAAACATTTTTTTGTGATTATTGAAGCAAGTTGCACAATTCTAGTAGAGTATTGGTTTGCAAACCTGTCCTCAGACCTCCCTAACAGGCCAGGTTTTCAGGATTACCTTGTATAAGAGCAGGTAAAATAACCACATTTACTAATCTGCTGATTATTTCACCTGTGATCCATTTCAGATATACTCAAAATGTGGACTTTTTGGGGGGTCCTGAGGACAGGTTTGAAAACCAGTGTAGTAGAGTGACATTTTAAAATGTGCTTCTTCAAATGCAACAGAGCAAAAATGTTTTTGTGTCTCTAATAGTTTCATAAGCATTTTACATTGTAATGTAACTGAAATGGTACAGTTTTTTTTTTTCTTGGCTTCATCCTCTGCCCTCCGCTATATAATGAGGCTTTATTGTTGGATTTACAGAACAGATGTTTGTTAGTGGTGTTAACTAATTTTACATTCCAAAGCAAATTGTATTGTGAAAATTTGTTTACAAAAAGATTTTTTTTTTTTTTTTTTTTTTTTTTTTTTTTTGCATGATTTTCATTTTGGATGTAGCTTTGGTGCAGTATATATGCCATGTTAAAGGGGGGGGGGGGAATCAACAATGAATACTTGTTTTTAAACTTTAAAAAAATCTTGTAGTGTATTACATAAGGGCCTAATGAGCAACACATAAACAAAGAACCAAAGTGATTCATATTAGTATAACAGGAAATGTATTTCTGGTTTTAGATATTTGCAGTAACGATCATATAAAGGGAAGATAAATTAAGCTGCAGATGGACATGTGTTTAAGCACAGAACCTGTCCACCCACAAGCTCTCATATGCAACTAAACATGGGTTAGAGCAGAGCCTGTCAATCACCCAGAATAAGCAATTTCAGGGTGATTTATCTTCACCACAAGCTGCTTCTTAAATTTATTTATGGTTACAGGCTTGTTCATGTAAGTTTGCAGCTCAACATGCCAGAAATTGTAAATAAAGCTTGATACATTCTTCCCATCGTGTTATATTGGTTGGACTGGATGGTATTAAACCATCCTACCCAGATTTTAATTACATTTTATGTGACCTCTAGTTGCCAAATATAAAGTTGCCTTTTACGACAATAGATGTGCTGAAATTTGATTGCCAAGTAAGTTCAAAGTGAAATTAGTTTTTTTGTTGAACATGGAAAGTGACGTTAGAAGAAAATGTTTTTTTCTTTTTGGAACATGATAGTATGAAATGTGAATTGTAGACAATTTAAACTGAAAGGCCCAGACATGACTGTTATTATTGAAATGTACGTGATATAGTACAGATGTGAATGGTGCTGTAAGTGTTAATTGTATAATTTTACAGTGTATAAGAGCAATAATGCTCAAAATGTACATAGAAAAAAAATGTAAATTAGAAAAAAATTGTACAGAAAAATGTAAAAGCTAAAATGCACAGAAAAAAATGTATTTTTTTACATGTATGTAGTTTTTTGTTTTGTTAAAATGTGTAGATATTAACTTATTCCATAAAATAATGCATATCTGAGGCTGTAGCGGTTTACAGCTTCATTTAAAAAATAAACAAAATCACTTTTTACACACTCGTCTTTCATTCATTGGTTGAGGTGATGTATAACCTGCTATATTTTGGGGGGATATATATATACTATGTATGTAGTGTGTGTGTATATATATAATTTTCTCACTTAAAAATAATCTTAACCAAAAGCAACATTGTGTGTGTGTGTATGTATATATATATATATATTCATTCATTCATTCATAATAAAATACAACATAGTATAATAGTACAAACTTCCATATATATTCATCAATCAATACACAATATAGTAAAGGGAAATCTCCAGAGAAAGGAGGGGATATTACTAAATAGAAGATGCTTCAAAACAAATGTAGAAATAATTATGCATTTAAAGGGGTAAAAAATAAAGGGTGCATTTCAATTTGAAATAGCATTTTTTTTTTTGTAAGATACTTTACAAAAATGCTTCTAGTAAAAGTTCAGACTTTTTTTCTGCGGAATACGCACATTCTCCTTTCAGGGCTTGTCCACCAGTATTTAAACGCCATGCCTGGGCCCTCATAGTATATAGGATTATGACACAGAAAAGCAGTAATAGCTTTTACTAGAAGCATGTTTGCTAATCAATGTATATTGCGAAAATACTTATTTCAAATTGAAATGCTCCCATGCACATTTCATTTTTGACCTTTCCATCCCTTTAAAGGGACAGTAAATGTAAAATAATGTTATATAATTCTGCACATAGTGCAGAATTATGTAAAATTATCTTATTGATAGCTTTAAAAATCAAGATATGATAAATTTCAGCCCTCAAGGTTGCACTTACCTGGTCTCCTCTCCAGGCTCTTCCGATCAGGTCTTCTTTTTCAAAAGCGGTTTGCTGGTGTGCTCAGTCACGCTATTGAACTAAATGTAGCTTGCTACCATACCAGAGTCTTAGCTCGCCCGTGAACCGCTTTTGAAAAAGAAGACATGATCAAAAGAGCCTGGAGAGGAGACCAGGTAAGTCAATGGAGGATGTTCGAAGATGGTGTCTGAAGATACTAATCCTTTTATAGGTACATTTCCCTGCAAGCAAGGATTGGGGTTATGCTGTGTCCATGTCAATCTCTTTAGTAAGAGTAATGGTGGCTATTAGCAGTTAGAAAGCGGCAAGGTTGTCTTTTCTTTATTTCTAGCATTATTGCTACCCCTTCACAGAAAGCCAGGGTTGGTTACTCTGCTCTTTCTTTTGGTCCCTGATAGAGCGTGGAGTATCTATCACACCTAAGAAGCTGTTCCTGCTCTGCAGCTGGCTCCACAGGTAAGTGCATTTGCCTTCTAGGTCAGCACTTGAGAGGTTAATTACATTAGTGGATCATTTCATGGAACAAGACCTTACAGTTCGGTTTTCTATTTGGCAAGCACTGGCATATGTGATATGTAAACGTTAAGGGGTTAATCATGTTTACCATTAGTTTGTTTGTGGAGAGACTGGCTGAAGGGGTAATTTAAGGCAATTTTGGAACCATAGGATATTTATTATGTAATGTAGTGCAATGTACTTCAGTTTTATGCAGGTCGGACAGAGACGCGCACTTTTACAGTGATGCAGTTTTCTTTTTTTTAGTCCGATCACGTGACCCGCCTCTCTTCCGTTTTAAATATGCAGAGCGAGTTAGACATCTTGCGATCTTGTCGCCTATCTCTATGCCGGCTTCGTTTGGATCGCTGAACTTTTCTAATCTGGCATCCTACTGATAGCGAATCTAATCGGATATCACTTGCTGATTTTCTGGAGTGACTACGGTCTCAGTGTGGTAAAACTCAGCTCAGCCTGAGGTATAGAGGTGAGAGGAAGTTGTTTCTAAAATAAAAACTTTTTTCCTTGTTAAGAAGTGTGTGCTTTATTTTTACTGTACTGGTGTTAAATAATTTTCATATTTTATATATTTGATATATTTTAAAATTGATTCAGACCATAGTTCATCCATTAGTTTTGACAAATGTTTGCTTTGTCTGGAGGCTCAGGTTCTATCTCCTGTGCAATTTTGTTCCACTTGCTTATCTAAGACCTTAAAATGTAAAGATAAATTACTCCCTTCTGAGCCTTATGTCTCTCAGGATAATGCTGAGGGGTGGTTATTTGCCAGGAGATTTTGCTGTGCAGATAACTTCTGCGGTGTCTGCAGCTTTATCTGCTTTCCCTACTTCGGGTAAGAGGAAATCTAAACCTTTTTCTACTAGTAAGGTTTCTGACCCTTCTAAGTCTGCTCTGGTCAACCTTTTTCAAATGTCTGATGAGGAGGATACTTCAGTAGCTTCTGAAGGTGAAATCTCAGACTCTGACATGATGGGGAAAAATTCTTCAGAATCTGAAGTTAATTTCAGATTTAAACTTGAACATATCCGGTTGCTTCTAAAGGAGGTTCTAGCTACTTTGGACGACTCTAAACCTTCGTTGCTGTCAACCCTAAGAAGTCTACTAATCTTAATAGAGTTTATAATTCTCCCTCATCCGTGGATGTTTTTCCTGTTCCAGACAAGATGTCTGAAATTATAGTTTAGGAATGGGATAAGCCAGGGGTTTCTTTTTTCCCCTTCCCCCTGTTTTTAAAAAGATGTTTCCGGTTGCTGACACCAATCGTGATTCATGGCGCACTGTGCCTAAAGTAGAGGGAGCTATTTCTACTTTGGCTAAGATAACTACCATTCCTATAGGATAGCTGTTCCTTTAAGGATCCTATGGTTAAGAAGCTAGAGGCTTACTTAAAAAAGATGTACATCCATCAAGGATTACAGTGGCAACCTGCGGCAAGTATTGCTATGGTTGCGGGTGCAGCATCTTATTGGTGTGACTTTGTCTGATCTGATATCAGAGGAGATTACGATAGAGATCATCCAAGATAGGAACAAAGCTCTTAAAATGGTCAATACCTTTATCTGGGATGCTAACATGAATGTAATTAGACTGGGAGCTAAGATGTCTAGCTTTTTGTTCTAGCTCGCAGAGCTCTGTGGTTAAAATCCTGGTCGGCTGATGTAACTTCAAAAGCCAAGCTTTTATCTTTACCTTTATAAAGGTAAGACTTTATTTGGACCTGGTCTGGTGGAAATTATTTCTGAAATTACGGGTGGAAAGGGATCTTTCCTTCCTCAGAATAAAGACAGACAGATTTAAGGGTCGCTAGAATTCTAATTTTCGCTCCTTTCGTAACTTTAAAGGACTAAAGTCTTCCTCCTCTTCTTCCAAGCCAGAGCAAGCCAAGACCTCTTGGAGTTCCAGTCAGCCTTAGAATAAGGGGAAGCAAAACAAGAAGCCTTCCGCTCACTCTAAATCAGCATGAAGTATCCGTCCCTGATCCAATTTTGGATCAAATGGGGGGCAGGCTTTCCTTTTTTCGACAGGCTTGGATACGTGATATCCCAGAGCTGTGGGCATAGTATCCCAGGGTTACAAAATAGGATTCAAGTCTTGCCCTCCAAGAGGCAAATTTCTCCTGTCAAGACTATCCTCAAACCAGGTAAAGAGGGAGGCTGCCTTCTTAAATTGCGTAGAAGACCTATCCTCCCTGGTAGTTATTGTTTCAGTCCCTCTAGAGGAACAAGGTCAATGATTCTATTCAAATCTATTTGTGGTTCCCAAAAGGAGGGAACGTTCCATTCCATCCTAGCCTTTAAAGTACCTCAACAAATTCCTCAGGGTTCCGTCCTTCAAGATGGAAACTATTCGTTCCATTGGTTCAGCAACGTCAGTTCATGACGACCATAGACCTGAATGACGCGTATTTACACATTCCTATTCACAAGGATCATCACCAGTTTCTAAGGTTTGCCTTTCTGGACAAGCATTTCTAGTTTGCTGCACTTCCGTTTGATCTTGCCACGGCTCCCAGAATTATTCACAAAGGTTCTGGGGCCTCTATTGGCAGTGATCAGATCCCAGGGAATTGCTGTGGCGCCTTATTTAGACGACATCTTGGTTCAGTCGTCATCTTTTCAACTAGCAAAATTTCATACAGAGATGATGTTGTCTTTTCTATGTTCCCATGGGTGGAAAGTGAATCTGGAAAAGAGTTCTCTAGTTCCAGCTACAAGAGTGTGTTTCCTAGGGACAATCATAGATTCCCTGTCCAAGAAGATTTTCCTGACGGACGTCAGAAAATCCAAACTTCTGGCCTATCTCTTAAAGGGACAGTCTAGTCCAAAAAAAACTTTCATGATTCAGATAGGGCATGTAATTTTAAACAATTTTCCAATTTACTTTTATCACCAATTTTTCTTTGTTCTCTTGGTATTCTTAGTTGAAAGCTTAACCTAGGAGGTTCATATGCTAATTTCTTAGACCTTGAAGGCCGTCTCTTAAGAATGCATTTTAACAGGTTTTTCACCACTAGAGGGTGTTAGTTCATGTTTTTCATATAGATAACACTGTGCTCGTGCACGTGAAGTTACCTGGGAGCCATCACTGATTGGCTAAACTGCAAGTCTGTCAAAAGAACTGAAATAAAGGGGCAGTCTGCAGAGGCTTAGATACAAGATAATCACAGAGGTAAAAAAATATATAAATATAACTGTGTTGGTTATGTAAAACTAGGGAATGGTTAAACAAGGGATTATCTATCTTTTAAAACAATAACAATTCTGGTGTAGACTGTCCCTTTTAAGTCTGCTATTCGTCCATCAGTGGCGCAATGCATGGAGGTGATTAGTGGTGGCTTCCATGGACATCATTCCTTTGCTCGGTTCCATCTATGACCTCTTCCAGCTTTGCATGCTCAGTTAATGGAACGGAGACCATTCAGATTTATCGCAGAGGAAAAATCTGGATCTCCTAACAAGAAGCTCCCTCTCGTGGTGGATTTCACAGAAACATCTGTCTCGGGGCACTTGCTTCCTCAGACCTTCCTGGGTGATTGTGACTACGGACGCCAGCCTGTTAGGCTGGGGAGCTGTTTGGGGTTCTCTAAAAGCTCAGGGCCTGTGGTCTCGGGAAGAGTCTTCTCTTTCCATAAACATCTTGGAGTTGAGAGAAATCTTCAATGCCTTGACAGCTTGGCCTCAATTATCTTTAGTCCGGTTTATCAGATTCCAGTCAGACAACATCACCTCAGTGGCTTATAAGCACCAGGGAGGAACTCGCAGTTTCTTGGCCATGAAGGAGGTGACTTGCATTCTGCAGTGGGCGGAAGCTCACGATTGTCTCCTATCTGCCATCCACATTCCAGGAGTGGACAATTAGGCGGTGGATTTTATGAGCAGACAGATTTTTCATCCCGGGGAGTGGGCTCTCCATCCGGAAGTGTTCTCATGGATAACTCTCCCAAAGATTTTTAAAAATTTTTTTGTAATGTATATAGTTTGA
Source organism: Bombina bombina (assembly GCF_027579735.1). Lineage (NCBI taxonomy): Eukaryota > Metazoa > Chordata > Amphibia > Anura > Bombinatoridae > Bombina > Bombina bombina. Next base: position 940,661,943 of record NC_069500.1, read on the forward strand.
TAGTCACACTGTGAGACTGTGAGATGTATAGACTAACATTAAATGCCCCTGTACTTAATATAGTGTACACTTTAGTTTCATGTTACATCCATCCAATATTATTGTATGTATTGTGATTTTATATTAACACAGTTTAAACATGCAAAATCACACTTATTTATTAAGAAGGCCTTTAATCTTCTTGTTTAAACCAAAAAACAAAGACTGACATAACTGTGTGAATACACACCTTGATGGCTGTCCTGACACAAACCAACAAACTGCATTAATACACAGCTTGTGTAATACATACATATGCACTCATCCAAACACAAAACAAAAAGACAATGGCTATAAATAAAAACAATATCACTGCACTCAAGGACAATGATCAAATCTTAGGATGAGATGGCTAGCTTGTCACAAACCGCAAATGATTTACATACAACAACTGGAGTAGTGACATTTTACAGCCAACAGTACTGTATAAATTTCTTATGTATAGTCACACTGTTTAACCATTAACCCCCTAACCATTACTGTAGGAACAAATCATAATCTGATGTTACATAATGTTGGCTAGTCTTTTAATTGCTTGATTTCAATATTTCTAATTATATTTTTCAGTTTTTTTAATTTAAGATATCGAAGAGGAGGATGATTCTTCTAGAGAAGTCATTCTTGTTCCTGTTAGAGCACATAGTCCAGAGGTTATATCTCCAGACTATGGAAGCTTAAGAGGAGGATGATTCTTCTAGAGAAGTCATTCTTGTTCCTGTTAGAGCACATAGTCCAGAGGTTATATCTCCAGACTATGGAAGCTTAACTCCTGACCTCTCAGAGATGGCACAAGATCAGGATTTTGCTATTCATGAGCCTGTAACAAACCCCTCTAATGAGGTTGACAATCCAAATCTACCTCATGATGTAGTTGCAGAGCCGGCAATTGAAGCTTTTGAACCTGCACCTGCTCAACCTATACTGCAAGAGCCGGCACCTTTGGAAGATGCTGCTCTAAATGAAATGCTAAATCTTGCCAGAGGATATAGAGCAGACAGTAGACAGGTTCAGGATATTTTGTCTGCACATTTAGAAAGATTTGATAACTACAACCAGCAATGATTGGAACTGGACCGTGAAATCTTTCAGTGGCAAAGAGAAATGTACAGAGAAAGGAACCAGCAAATAACCAGGGCCTTGGCAATAGCCGAAAATAACATGCAGATGGCTCAAACTACTATGCAGTCTATGTTAGATATAATAAGAGATAGACAGAAGAACCAAGAGTCACCAGATCCTAAGAGACAAAGGTTCCATTAGTGCAGTTAGTTGAATGGTTTAATTTATTATTTTTATTTGTTTTGATCATAAAATATATTATTATTGTTATTTGTACATATGTTTAATAAAGTTTCTCTATTTTTATTTAATTTATTATGTATTTTTTCCCATTGACTTGAAATAATTTAAAGGTTTTAAAATAATCTGACACAAAGACAAATCATATTGAACAAAATTAACATTTATTAAAACCTGAATTTGAAAAATTAAGAAACAAAAAAGCATTTGAAAAAAACCAAAAAAAACATTGAGGGTCCTCCTGGCCACTACAGTAATTTTTGGGTGGTAATTGAACTTTTGAATATAAAAAAAGACAATTGTAATGTCATCAAAGTGCAAATTAAATAGCTATTTGGATCTCACAAAAAATATAATATATATATATATATATATATATATATATATAAACAGTATCAATACTGTAAATATTACAATATTAAAATTCAATAATTGCTTAGATGTTTTCCATAACATAATTTTTGTAGAGATTTTGAGCCTGGGTATTTAAATTCTTTATAGAATCCATTATTTGTTTAATTTCTTCACAAACAGAGGATTGTACTTGTGATGCAACTTGTAACCCGGAATCTAGATAAGATTTTTTTTAAAAAAAGTTATGGATTGTCACACAATTTTTTTTTTAAAAAAAAGGGTGTTAAAAAGCAGTTATCAATAAATTATTACCATTTAGATTAGAGGAAGTATTTTCCATAGCTGGACTTGTCTGTGTAGATTTAGAAACCTTAGATATTTCCAAGTCAATATCAGTATCAGAAATATTTGTTGAGTTTTTCTCACTACTTGCATCTGTAATATATATTTATAATTTGATACATATATAGATTGTTAGATTGTAGTATAATCTTTATTAATAGAGTAAATTTACCAATATCAAACATTTACCTAGTTGCATTGAGGGTGAAGTTACTGACATCCTTTGAGGAGCATTATTTTCCTCATTGTCACTATCTATGAACGATTACAGAATAACACAATTAAAAAATTATCACTGTAGGGAGGCGGAGCTAGCCTGCACCAAGATGGACGCAGGCTTCTAGAGCTCTGAAGTGAGGTCGGTGTTTTTTACATCAAGAGGAGTAGGAAATGTGATACCCTGCCTAAATCTGACATCTAAAGCCGCCTCAGGCACAGTAGATCACTTTTTCGTCGCACTGGTCAGCTTTTACAGAGTTCCTGCAACCCATACCAACGGAGCAGAACGACAGCCCACGTGGCACGCTATTAGCTTCTAAAGCGCCTCAAACTAGCCCTTCTCCCTGCCAAGGACATATCTGCACACTGAGTGAGAACCCGATAATGCCGCAAATACGGAGGGAGTAAGACTTGCATCGGAGACAGGAACAGGCCGACGTAAGGATTACGGCTCCATACCTGGACTATGTGAGTGTAAAATACTTTTTCAGTGATCCGCTAAAGGCCCTAATGGGGGATTTCATTTCTGTTAACGGCCCCTGGTGGTAGACTGACCCCCGCTCTATAAACGAGCCCTATATAAAACAGAGGTAACACCATCACCTAGTGAGCTGCAAAATCTCTCAGCAGAGCTGCTGTTAACCTACTATTGACTTTATTATTAATGCCATCTTTCATTCCTACTTTGGGAGACTGCAAACAGGGCCTAGACGACAACCACAGTTATTGTCAACATATATAAACAACCTGTAGTCTGGGCACCTGCTGGATTATAGCCTTTAACCCTTTCTTGAGCTCTCCTCTACTTCCCACTGTAAAAACTTTTACATCCAGCTCCACATACACAGCCGCTACATGGCTTCTAAGAAAGGGCCTAGATCTGAGAAATCCAGTAAAGGCACTACCCCTGCCTCTGCGAAAGTACACTCCTTTTTTAAAAATATGGAGAACCCCACGCTACATTCCACTTCTCCTCCACATGACTCATCACCCTCTCAACATGGTACTGACAGTCATACCGAGGTAGACAACACTCTCACAAAAGCAGACATTTTATCACTGCCGTCAAAGGAAGATTTTACAAACTTTATATCCCAAGTAAGTTCTATGATTAAATCTAGTCTTACTGAAGTTAAAAAAGAAATAAATGAGATTGGCAACAGAATAATGCATCTAGAGTAAGATGTGGAACATACAGATTGTTTATTAGACCAACAAATCCAACACACCTCTCATCATTCTAATCTAATTCAACAGTTGCAGGATCAGGTCGAAGACCTGGATAATAGAGGTAGGCGCCAAAATATCAATTTTTACTATTAGTTCTTGTTAACCGACCTGCTACCATGAGTTGTAGCAGTCACTTTTTCCTCCCCTTGGATCTCTCCCGAGAGAAAAAACATGAGAATTTTTTTGCTGAAGGAGTTATACTCCACTTGTTATAATTTGTTTATTGTTATAACATCTATATATGTTTTTACCATTCCAGATTTGCTTTTATCACCTACTCTTCCATCCCTTCCCCTCTCCCCATCCTTCTTCCCTGGTCCGACTGGGGTGGTGGCATCATCAAGAATTTCAAATGCCAGGTAAGCTTATTCCTTTATTTACAACGACATTACAGCCCTATAAGTTGTAACTATCCTCCTCAGACCCGCATCATTTGCGCATATGAATTTCAACAATTATGGCCACCCAAATGTTAAACATCGTTACACAGAACGCTAAAGGGTTAAATTCTCCGACAAAACGCTCTGTTGCCCTGGCGTGGTTCAAGAAATCAAAGACAGACATTGTCTTTATACAGGAGACTCACTTCCCCAAAGACAACCCACCGACACTGGCAAATAGGGACTACCCAATGGGATACTTTGCTCATAATACTAGGAAGACAGGGGGGGGGGATCCTATTCAGTAAAAATGTTCCCTTTCAATTAGACAAAGTTGAAGCTGACCCTGGTGGTCGATGGATTATTATTACAGGTCTTGATCACAACCGGCCACTCACCCTGGCCAATATTTATGCCCCCAACACCAAACAAGCCAAATTCTTATATAAGTTAAAACGTCACTTACTCTTGCACCAGAAAGGCCCTTTAATCCTTGCTGGGGATTGTAATTTAGCCTTAGACCCACTTTTCGATTGCTCCTCTGGTCGAAGCTGTGCCCACCCTAAAACACTGACTGATACTACATCTCTAATCCAGGGCCTAGCCTTATTAGACACGTGGAGATTGAAACACCCATCACAACACACCTACAATTTTTATTCTAATCCCCACAAAAACTATTCTCGAATTGACTACATCTTCCTAGACCAACTTTTATATGAACTAGATAATGACGTTGAAATTTCTCCATCAACCTGGTCAGAACACGCCAATATCCCCATTTATCTGGAGATTAGACAAGTCCCTACTTAAAAACGATGTGCTTGGACTTCCGGTAGGCGGCGTTCCAAGATGGCCACGGTTTCATGAGGCTCCGTGCAGATTGAAGCAAAAAGTGGCTATATACTTCGCCATCCTTACATCCCTTGGCAATCCTTGTGCCCGGGAACTCTCTTGGATCAAGGCACACCACCCCTTGGCCACCGAACAAGTCAGAACTGAAAAGGCCTTTGGGCGTTGTGGCGGGGTTTCCACTGCCACGCTGTATATAGTTCTTCATAAACTCAGCCATTTATCAATCCCTCCTCCTGATCTCAAGCAATGGAAATGTCCAGCACTAAAGAACCAGACACTGGCACCCGCATCCTAATGGAAATAAGGGCTATATTCTTGCCTAGGTTAAACCGGCTCCTAACATCCTGCACGGAGCTGTGTGCAATAGCAAAGATAGAGGAAAAACCTCTCCGACTGAAGGAGGCCGTTTCCAGTAGACAGGTCCCTGCCTTACAAAACTTAGTCAGTAATACTAACTTCTACACAAGGGAACCAGACCGCAGCCTTATGATTCCAGCTCCCTCACAGAGAAAACCAGCGTCAACGGCATCAGACACCAGAGCAATTTATTCCTCCTACCTGAACTTGGAGTCTGCCACAGATTTACTTCTGAAGCCGAAGAACGGCTTACCGGGACCTCCAACGTTCCTACAGGCATATATCCCAGCTCCGAACACAGATCTGAGACCGAGGTCGGTAAATAGAGCTGCCTACAGCACATTCTACTCTACAAGGGCAGCAGAGTTATTCTACAGCTTGCTTTCAACGCGCCTCATTGCATATGGGGATAGATGGGATTACTGTGCAGGCAGTCTTGATAGCACCCCTGCACGACTGGACATCAACCCGGAGACTGATATGATTGCTAACATAGCAATGGAACACGCACAGAAGAAACGACGAGACAACGATATGCAAAAAACATCTTGTTATTGCTCCTATAAGTCTCGCTACTGGTGGCAACAGTTTAGGGCTCGATTAAATACCGGTGTTGGCTGAACTGTAATCCCGATCCCGCACTCATACCATGGTTTACCAGTTCTTGGCCTCCTTTTATTCTGAGATCTACTTATGTCGCTGCGCAATTTTAATGACTCTTTGTAAATGTTAACACTGTTATCCACCCTTTTGCTCCAAATGACACCTCTTCAGTCTTTTCTGGACTTTAATATTGAACACAGGATGTTGTCAGGGTCAGCGTGTCTACAATTATATTTTGTGCATGATGGAACTAGTATACCTATTTCAAATTGCTTATTTATACCATAGTCTATATCTCTGAACAGTAAAAATTCATACATTTTAGGTCTTATAGTAGCATAACCATGTATTTGAACTACTGCAACTTAACATTGAAGATTTTATACTGCATAGTTCTCAGGATCAGGTTTATTAATAAAAAATGTAATTATACAATTATATATTTAAATTGTTCATTGATGTGAGTGTCAGGAATACAGGCATTTTCAAAACTGCTAGTATTACATGGTTTATTTTCCTTCTGTTACATTTATTCTCCATTATATGATCAGCAATGTGTCTCAGTATTCTTTTAAACAGAGTGTTGGTTAGTGTAACTTAAAATATTATCACTGACAGTATTGAAGGGTCTCATCTCTGCTAAATGTTGAAGCTGCCTCCTACTATGGTTGAACAAGCCCACAACTCCACATAATCCAATGTCAGATATCACATCTAAGCAAGCTATGCTGTCTCATACTGGTAGCTGTTACTCCCTGCTATTATAGTATACTCTGCTTGGAGGCCCTACCAGGCTCCTAAGCTAAGCTTATCTCTGTAGTTAGTCTTAATATTGATCTAGCAATGAACGTGTGAAAAGCTGCCAAAGGCTCTCACCTTGATGACTTTTATATGTTAGATAAGCAATAACAAATATTGCCAAGAACACTGATGTCCATTAGTAGCTTTTTGCTTACGAGTAAAACCCCCTGATTTGCTTTGAGCCACCATATTGTTGTAAGGTTCCCCTAAAGTTAATTTAATGTTTGGCATTTTGTTTTTGTGTATTGTTTATTTTTTTGTTTCTTTAGTCTAGTTTAAAAACATAAAACCCCAACCTTGTGGTACAAGGGCATATAATGCTGGAATGCTCACCAGCCTATTGAAGATCTTTAAAGATGTCTATTCCACTGCGGTTTTTGAATTTTCATATACTTGAAACTGTGTAGTGCTTCATCTCAATGTCTTCTTACATATACCTTTTGTAAACTCACCCTGCGCGGTGTTTTGATGAGGCATTGTCTATTATTGTACCCTTGTGTTGGTTATAAATAAAATTTAAAAAAAAAACGATGTGCTTACTAAACTGCTGGCAGAAACAATAGAGGAATACTTTAGATTAAATGCTACCGAAGACATCTCCCCACACACCCTCTGGGAAGCCCACAAAACCGTCTTAAGAGGCGAACTCATTAAACATAAAGCAACACTTAAGAAACAATACAGAACACGGTACGATGAAATTTTGAAATCCATCCTTTCCTTAGAGAGACAGCATCAGGAAACACCTCGTGATATCTCTTTATCCAACCAACTTAGACATTACAGAAATGAACTTAACCGCTTGTTGTATTCGGAGGCACAAACTAGGGCATTATACCTCAAAATACTTTACCTAGCTAGGTCAAATAAAATAGGACCGTCATGGCTAGAACCCTTAAGGAACGCAAACTTAATTCCTACATACACAAAATAATAGACAATTCGGGGAAAACAATTGTAGGAAGCCTCTCAATTGCTGACAAATTTAAAAACTATTATAGTAACCTATATAACTTACCAGTGCCTCGTCTTGCCAGCACACCTTTAGCCACAGAACAGTACATAGCGGAGGCCTCTTTACCTAATATTTCCGACGAATTAGCAAAAACATTAGATTGCCCCATCACACCCCAAGAAGTACTATCAGCTATAAAATCCTTACCCTCCCATAAAAGCCCAGGCCCAGACGGTTTTTCTAATTTGTATTATAAGCAATTCAAGAATTTACTGTCTCCCTATCTCACATCACTGTTTCAGTCTATAAACAAAGGTGAGGGGTGGTCCAGGAGTTCCCTTGAAGCACACATCTCGGTAATAGCTAAGCCCAGTAAAGACCCCTCATCGGTAAGCAATTATAGACCAATTTCTCTCCTGAACACCGATTTAAAACTGTATGCTAAGATCCTGGCGACTCGGGTAGACCAGATCCTCCCCCAAATTATTCACGTTGACCAAACGGGTTTTATCCCAAAAAGAGAAGCGCAAGACAATACCATCAGAGTCCTACATTTGATTGAGCAGTCTGGCCGGTCGAGAGTACCTTCTATCTTAATTTCCACTGATGCTGAAAAGGTATTCGACCGGCTGGACTGGAACTTTCTGAAACACAGTTTGGGGGCCTTTGGTTTCAGCCCTATCATGATCCAAAGGATTTTTAGTTTGTACTCTTGTCCCACTGCAAGGGTCCGAACAAACGGGACCTTATCTGACGGATTTAAAATACAAAACGGCACGAGACAGGGGTGCCCCCTGTCTCCTCTGCTTTTCGCTATCTCAATCGAGGTGCTTGCGGCACACATAAGGAACAATCCCTACATCACTGGTCTCAACCTAGGCCCCAACACATATAAACTCACCCTCTATGCCGATGACGTTCTCACTTTGCTCACTCACCCATCTCAATCCCTGCCACACCTACTTGGTGAATTCGATAGATTTGGTAGCCATTCTAATTTCCTGATTAATGCCCAGAAATCAAAAATCCTTAACATTAACATGCGAAGAGGAGATTTTGAAGCCCTTAGAGCCCACTGTCACTATAACCTGTTACACGATAAAATTAAATTCCTCGGTATCAACCTTGCCCCTACTGTTAACAAAATTTTTAAATATAACTATTTGCCCATATTGCACAAATTGAAGAGAGACTTTGAAACCTGGCAAGCCAAACCCATCTCTTGGTGGGGTAGGATACAATCGGTCAAGATGACCACCCTCCCCCAGATCCTGTATATCCTCCAAGCTGCCCCAATACACCTACCCACGACATACCTAAACCAACTCCAGTCATTAATAAACTCCTTTATATGGGGTAATGTTAAACCTCAAATTAGTAAAAAAAGTCCTCATAAAACCATTAGGAGAGGGTGGGTTAGGAGTACCTTCAGTTTCTCAATATTATAAAGAAGTGACACTACAAAGAGTTTGGGAATGGCACGAACACACTCCTACTAAAGCTTGGATCTCCATTGACTCCCATCTGTTAGGTTCCCCTACCATAGTGCCTCTCTGCTGGATTAGTGATAACTGTAGACTTGCATATGCTAGATCATCGCAACTTTACTCACATATCTTTCGAACATGGGACAATGTACGGGCTAAGACTAGAGGCATTTCCTCGTTTATATCCCCCATGATCCCAATACCACTAAATGCGGAGTTCAACAAAGGGATAATTCCAAAAGAACCAAGTCACCTGGGGGTGGGTCAGACAATCCCGTTTACATGTTTATCTGAGGGGGGGAAATTGAAACCAAGGACACTGCTTGCTGACATTGCAGGGGGTGTTTTTTCTAAGTGGTTGAAATTTGCCCAGTTGACGCACCTGGTGGGTTCTTCACACCACATAGGTGAGCTTCTGAGAGAACTAACTTGTTTCGAGCGCCTCTGTTATGGAGGGACGGTACCCAGAGGGTCTCTCTCCATAGTCAAAAAGCTACTAGACAACACTCTTACATTACCTACCTCCTCATATGATTCCACCTGGCAGACAGATTTAGATCTCCCTATCTCCAAAGAACAATGGGAAAACATCTGTTACCATTCCTCTAAATCCTCGTCCTCCCCTAGGATCCTGGAGATGAACCACAAAATCCTATTTCGGTGGTATCTTACCCCAGTTAGGCTCAAACACATATACCCTAGTACTAATGCAACATGTTGGAGGGGTTGTGGGTCTCCTGGCACGATGGCGCACATTTGGTGGCATTGTCCGAAATTGCATCCCTTCTGGGAGGCAATCTCTACTCATCTGAAGGCCTTGTTGGGGGAACAGTTCTGCCTATCCCCTCTCATAGCTCTTCTTAATTATAATCCAGGTAAAATATGTAGAATCCGATGGAAGCTTTTGCAATATTGCCTAAACAGCGCTAGGCTGCTTATTGCCCGTCAATGGAAGTCTCCAGCCATCCCTACATTGCAGGACTGGTTGCATAATACCTCTGAACTCCTCTCAATAGGAGAATACTCTTTTTTTAAAAATGGATGCTTGCCTTTATATTACAATATTCAGTCCTACTGGCAAACACTCCTACACTCCCCCACGACCCTATCCTAGGCAAATTTTAGTATAATTGCTCCTTATCCCAGTCGGACCCCCCCTCCCCTATTTTCGCCTTCCCCTCTTTACTTTACTTTGTTTAGTTTTGAGCTTTATTTATATTGTACTAGATTGTTCTATGGGTATGACTTTAATACATTTTGTTACAATATGTATACTGTAATTTAATCTGAAACATATATAACTCATTAACACATAGGGGTACCAGTTCTCCTGATATATATCCACTTTAGGTTGCTCCCCGGAGATATGACTCTTGACTCAATTTACGTTTGGACATTTACTCACCCAAGAACACAGTGAACTGTACTATCGAGTTATCTTGATAAGTATACATGAGTGCCTTATACTTTTCATTTTATGTTGTCATTATTCTTCAATATGTGGTATAATATTTTGCACTGAATATATTTTATTTTGTAAAAAGTTTATTTTTCTTTAATAAAGCTCTTTTGAAATAAAATAAAAAAAAAATAAAAAATTATCACTGTAATATTTTTAATGTTACCAAATATTCGAAAAATACCTTCTGTAGAAGATAATTGCAATATTCTTCTGAACCTTTTTTTCTTCATTTTCAACACTCTTTTATTGGTTTCTGTTATTACCAAAAAAATCCAAATCATTATTATGTTAATAAATTCTGTAACTTTAGATATTTAATTCATGGTTCCTGTTGTACCTTGAGGTGTACGTACGATTGTTAGACACCTGACACCTCCTTTCTGTGGAGACAATTCTCTGTCAAGCAAAGACAGTGGCAAGGGCGGGGATCTAGCCTCACTGTGAGGTGTCAAATTTAGAATAGGCCTTACATAACGTGGAGGAGGAGTACCTTCTTATCTGAAATAGTGAATACTGATATACAAAACAAGATTACTAAATCTATTTTTGCTATTTAAGTTTTAATTTTTAAAAGGGACATGTAATTTTACATGTCCAATTGATAAAGTTCAAGAATAAATATATTATTTAAATGTTTAAAATTTTCTCGATTTGGATTTTTTAAATTTATTTATAAAACATAAAAAGATAATACATCTATTTAAATAATAGAATACAATCTGATATTTAAACAATATATATATATTTTTATATCATAACTGACAAATAAAGAACATTGTAGATTGTGATTTGTATTCAACAAGTGTAAAACAATCATCAAGTCTAATAATTGCTGATGTATGCTGGATGATTACTAAATTTGTATTTTTAAAAATGTATTGTAAATAGTTTTCTAAATAAAATTAGTTGTAATATAAATTTAAATTTTGTAAGTAAAAGTTTCATCCAGACATCATTGTTTCTTAGTTTGCTCAAATTGTAGATCTTAGATATGTTTGTAGTTTTTAGAATTTCTTTAAAAATAGAAATTACAAAACCATAAATCATAATGTTAATAGATAACTTCAAAGAGCCAGTATGTACATCAAAATTATAATTATGGTACACTTAAACCCAAATTATTCTTTCATGGTTCATATCGATGCTGACATTTTTAACAAATTTATAATTTAAAACAATAATAATTGTTTTATTGTTTTTACTTCTATTACTTTTTTTTAAAGCTGGGATGTAATTTTGAAAAACAAGCACATTTTAGTTTCAGCATCATGCATAGCAATTTCTTTTTGGAGGATTATATTTTGCCACCAATAAGCAAGCTTAAAAAAGTTTATGAATCTAACATGGGTTAGGCTCCAAAGCATAACATTACTGCTTTTTAAATAAAGATATGAAGATAACTATGAACATTTTTTAATCTTATTTAATTATAAAGTTGATTACAATTCCATGTATAGATAGATTGCATGTATAGATAGATAACAATTCCAATATAGTTGATTATTGTGCCTTTAAGAAATATATTCATGTTAAATTCATGTATAGCAACACAGGAAAGCGCACAATGATATCTAAATAGCGCACAACATAATATTAATCTAAAAACAATTTAATAAACTTAGATGTCCTTAGAAGGCTCCTAATGGATTGGTAATATTGTGGTTCTCTACGTCTAATATCACTGTAGCATCTCATACATTGACGTCTGGTCCTTTCAATTTTTGATACACGATACATTCTGCGTATCATTTCGTATATAGTTTTGTCCCTTTCATCTTGCATGACTCCTCAGACACCCCCCAAGCGTTTTGGAAAATATAGGTCAATCACATACACTAGAATTATCATTTCCCTAGATGTGAATGGTGTATTCATCCTTCCTGGTCGCATAGCAACTTTCTAAATGGGTGTGTCACATCTATAAAGCTTCTAAATCTTGCGTTATTCAGTGTTTCTACAAAAATTATTATATTTTAGTAAAATGTTCGAAATATTTGCATAAATTAATTTTCAAGTTGTACTATTTATTGTAAGTCTAGCTTTTTTTTTATCCGATGAAAACAAAAATATGTGAATAATAATTAATGTTAAATGTAATTTAAGTTTTCAGTAGAATTGTTAGTCTAAGTTCAATATAGTTATCAATAGTATATTTTATGTTAGTTTGTAATGTAGTATAGACTGAGAGTCATGTAATTATAGATCGTTATTAGTTTTTTGTTTATATAGTTATTATCTAATCTGTATATTTGAAATGAAAAATAAAGTTTGATTTTTAATCAATCGTTAATGTGACATCTTTAAAAAATGTATTGATATTGATTTTTAATGGTTATATACACACATTAGCTGCATGGGCTAATAAAGAAGTCGATTTTAGAATTTTTTTTAAATTTTTAAATAATAGCTACTAATTTGAATTTATAGCCTTTATATATCTTTCACATTTATTTAGATGTTAGAAAAAATAAGACTGTTGTTCTATGTTATCCTTCAAAAACGAAATACATATGTGTATATTGATATTTTCATCATCTAAGGATATCTATTCAAATAATCTTTTTTGAATAACATCAGTCAGTTACTTTATGGATAACTTTTTGAAACCTGCGTCATATTGATACAATTGTTTCTATCTATAACATACAATTGTAAAAATTAAAAAAAAAAAAAAGTAATGCACACTCTCACAATTTCTCAGATGAAAAAAAAACTTTTTATTCACAATTTAAAAAAATAAAAATGATTTTAATGACAAAAATATAAATCACGTGAATAAACTGTATTTATGAAATCAATCATTAAAATAGTTTTTGGCAACATAATTTTTGGCGTTAATGGCCTGTCTTGTTGGTGCATCGTTACAGATGACCTATGGGAAGTACTCAAAGGAGATTTCGTTAGCATCCTCAATTTCACATCCTCTTCTTATTGCTATGTTATGAAGAATACAGCATACCAGAATTATTTCTGCAACCTTTTCTGGAGCATACTGCATCACACCACCTGAATGGTCAAGACAATGAAAGCGCATTTTTAACAATCCAAAAGCTCTCTCTCGATGATTCCTCGGTTGGATCTGTGTGCCTCGTTGAATTTCACCTCACATCTTCTTCGAGGATTATTATATGGTGTGAATAACCATTCTCTACTGAAATAACCAGCGTCCCCTATGAAAAATTTAAAAATTAACTATTAACATTTATAATATGATAAAGATGATAAATTTAAAGTCAATTAAGTACTCCTCTGAAGTTTGAGAACACTATGGTAAGTGAAAGTGTCCCAAATATATTTTAGAATGAATGAGGTTTATAAGTAACACCAGGTGGTGTGCCTTTAAGACAGGAAGGAATGATTCCCCCTGGGAGGTCTTTTGTAATACAAGTTAGTCCATACAGTCTATTGTAACAATTCCAAGCTACAATATATATCACAGGTGCTGAACAAGTTAACCTTCCTTGGTAAGAGATTCACAGTTGTTAAACAAATTGGAGTCTGCAATCAGAAAGGAAACTTACAGAGTTCAGGAGCTGCAAGCTACAGAGAGTAAAAGCATGGAGGAGGAGGAGTTTTACTGTTCAGCGAACAGCTTCCTTGATTACAGCTGAGCTAGTGATGTCAGAGCAGGTGATGTGCTGTTGCAGTTTCAATATAGCAGAGAAATCAAAGAAATCCTTACTGACAAACTTGCAGATTATAAATATCAAAGTGAGTACATGAATCCTCCTGATCAGAGTGAATGGGAAATCCTGATAATCTTTGGTGCTGTTCAGAACAGCTGTTGTCCGGTCTTTAAGAAGCTGTAAGTTGATTTTAAGTGAAGGTTCAAGTAGCATTGCAGAAAGTATAAATACAGAGTTTTTCACCCTAGAACTTGTAACAAGCAAAATAGAAAAGTTAGTCTCTGGAAAAGTTTCACACAAGCGTAATCCAGTGCAAGGCTCAAGTTAATGCAGCTGACAGGTTGCACAGCAACAAAACACTAAGCACAATGCCTAGGGAGGAAGTTACCTATAAAGGTAAAGTGGGCAGGTCCCAAAGACAAACAGGAGATTTAAAGGAGAAGTACTTCAATTACATAGAATCGTTGACACTTCTTGTCTTTTAACGCCGGGTTTGTAAAAGCCCGTAATACCAGCGCTGTCTGTAAGTGAGCGGTGAGCATAAACTGCTCGTTAGCACCGCACCCCTCATAACGCAAAACTCGTAATCTACCCGTTTGTTTGTTATTCTTCCAAGAGTCATTACTCAGATCAAACAGGAGTCAACATCAGTAATATTGCTCCAGCCTGGCCCCACGGGACTTGATATGCGGATATAGTGCAGATGTCCTCTTCTCTCCATGGCTTGTTCCTCTGAGACAAGACCTGGTGTCTCAAGGTCCTCTTTTCCATCAGGATCTAAAATCTCTCAATTATAATGACATGGAATTTGAATGCCTTGTTTTGGTACACAGAGCTTTTTCAGATTTGGTCATTGAAACTTTGATGCAGGCCAGGTAGCCTGTGGCACAAAATATTTCTCACAAGATTTGGAAGGTATAATTTGAGTGGTGTTCTTTCAGAGGGTTTTCTTGGTATTCCTTTAGGATTCCTAGAATCCTTCAGTTTTTACATTATTGCCTTGAGAAGGGTTTGTCCACTAATTTTCTAAAAGGTCAAATTTCTGCTTTATCAGTACTTTTTTAATAGGAAGTTGGCTAAACTTCATGAGGTTTAAACTTTTGTCCAGGCATTAATTAGAATTTGGCCAGTTGTGAAACCTATTTATTCACCCTGGAATCTGAATCTAGTTCTCTTTTGAACCAATGCATTCCACTGTTATCTTGGAATGTACTCTTACTATTAACAAGCTCTTCAGCAAGGAGAGTTTCTAAATTGTCAACCTTGTCTTGTGATTCTCCTTATCATTATTCTAAAGGGCTGTACTTTGTACTAAATATGATTTTCTTCCTAAAGTAGTTTCTATGGAAAATACCAATCAATAAATTGTTGTTCCTTCATTGTGTTTAGGTCCTGCTAACTCTAAGTAAAAGGCTATTACATAATCTTGATGTAGTCAGCACTTTGAAATTCTATCTCCAAGCTACTAAGGATTTCAGACAATCTCCTAGTTTTTTTTTCCCACTACTCTGTGACTTGTAAGGGGCAGAAAGCTACCAAGGTAGCATTGGCCTCTTAGCTCAAAGAAGTGATTCAAAAGGCTTACTTGAAGGTGGGAAATTTGCTTTCTAAGCGTATTACAGCTTTTTCAACAAGAGCAGTTATTGTGGGTTTTTAGAAATTATGCATCTTTGGAGCAGATTTGCAAAGCTACAACATGGTCTTCTTTGCATACTTTTTTCAAATGTTATCGCTTTTGGCATGAAAGTCCTTCAGACCGCAGTGACAGCTAAATAGGAACTGCGAGAAAAATTGTCACCACCTTTCCGTAACGTACAGTAGACTAACTGCTTGGATTTTAATCCCATATGTTATGGAGGACTGAGGACCATCATCATTTTACGAAAGAAACAAAATTTATGCTTACCTGATAAATTATTTTCTTTCAGAATGATGATGGTCCACAGGCCTCACCTGTTTACATGTTTTTGGCGACAGGTCTAATGACACCTCTACAGACCCTGCTTTGTCTTTCCTACCTATATGTTTCCTATTCTCTAATCGGCTATACATTAAACTAAGAGAGAGTTAAGAAGGATTTTAATCTCTGATATGGGTTCTTGACCTCCTCCTAGTAGCGGGAAATATATCCCATATGTTATGTTATGACTGTGGATCATCATCATTCAGAAAATAATTTATTAGGTAAGCATAAATTTAGTTTTTATTATGTGTTCTTACACAGTAAGGTGTTATAACTTTATTCACATGTATTTTTGGTCCTTCTAGGACATGCTATTGCACTGTTCTGTATTTCAGCATTATTTGATCATATGTTATTACACCGTCAAGTGTCACATTATCTCTGTGTAATATATGATATGCTATTGCACTATTACGTGTTTCAGCATTATTTCCTTTTTCTTTTAGGTAGTCTATTTCCCCGCACCCTCTCCTGAGAGAGGAACTAGTTCAGCAGATTTAATTTTTTGCACTACTATTTACTTATTCTATGGATTTGGTTAAGAACATGTGTTTTCTATCCTATCAAGAAGAGCTTTATAGGTCAAATCTTGGCCACAGTTATGATTCCCATAATTTGGATATTTGTTTCTTTCTATAAGACGGTTCTCTTTGTTTCGGATTTGGATTCCTTAATTTCCTCTCTATCAGAAGGAAAGGACATTTTCCTATTCAGTAAAAGACTCTCTATGTTTGCATCCTGCTATGGCTACTGGTTGGAAGCTTAATCTTCACTCTCGTTCAACTGTCAGTCTGCATGAAGGTGCAGCCCCCATTCCAGATTCGGTTCTGGTAAGAGTCAGACTGAATCGCTTTTGAGATACTTGGTTTAGGTTGTCCTGGGTTTTATAAGCATTGTAACTCAAGAGTACAACATAGGTTTTAGGTCCAGTCCTCCTTGGGGTGGTTTTCTTATGTCCCGAAGATTCCTTTAAAGAAGGTAGCCTTTCTTCAATGTATTCAAGATTTTGTGTTAATGGGACTAATTACATCCAGTCTCTGTTTCAGAGCGAGGTAAGGAATTTTATACTCCAACCTGTTTTTATTGTTCCTAAGAGGGAAAAGTTATTAAAGGGATAGGAAAGTCAAAATTCAACATGCAAGAATCAGAGAGAGTATGTAATTTTAAGACACTTTTAAAAACACTTCTATTTTCAAATGTGTTTTGTTCTCTTGGTATCCATTGTTAAAAATGAATACCACATATATTAACTAGATGTGTTCAGCTAGCTGCCAGTATTGCAATGCTGTTCCTTCAGCAAAGGATAAGAAGAGAATGAAGCATATTTGATAATAAATATAAATTTGAAATCTGTTTAAAATTGTATTTTCTATCCGAATTATGATGGAACTTCTGGGGGTTTCCTATCACTTTAAGGACCTAACCTAGTTTTGAAAACTCTAGTCAAGTTTTTTTTTTAGAGTTTCCGCTTTCTAATAGAGTTCTTATGTACATTTTTCCTTCATATCCCCATTCACAAGAAAGTTTAGCAGTTATTCTTGTTGGTTTTCCAGGACAAGCATTTCCTCAGTAGAAAAGTCTAACCCGATGCTTAGACAGTCAGTCTTCAGCTCTTGGCGTTTCTTTTCTTCGACCTTGATGTGCCATAAGTGCCTACAGTCGCTGGTCTTCCGGTCTGAGGCACAATTTGGGGTGCTAGGAGAACACAAGGAGTTTAGTTGCCTCATAAGGTGAGGTGACCAATAAGAATTTAAAAGCTCCAAGTGTTTTATTGGGTTCCCCAGTTGTGGCCTCTCCTATCTCAAGAGGGTTAGTTTCCTTTTTCAGTCAGTCTATGTCTCAGCTGCAGTGTATGACATTCATCAGTGCTGATGGATTAACTTTGTCAGATCTTGTCTAGCTCAATTTCTCGCTACCCAGATTCTAAGCTAGTTTCTGGGATTCCATTTACTAGATGCTCTTCTGAGTCCGTGGTCCTTCTTTTGTTCTGATGGTGCTGTTTGTTTCTCTTGTAAGATGTATCAAGTCCACGGATTCATCCATACTTGTGGGATATTCTCCTTCCTTACAGGAAGTGGCAAAGAGAGCACCCACAGCAGAGCTGTCTATATAGCTCCTCCCTTAGCTCCACCCCCCAGTCATTCTCTTTGCCTACTCTAAGTACTAGGAAGGGTAAAGTGAGTGTGGTGACAAAAATGTTAGTTTTTATTTTCTCAAGCAAAAGTTTGTTATTTTAAATGGTACCGGTGTGTACTATTCACTCTCTGTCAGAAAAGGGATGAAGATTTCTGCAAGGAGGATGATGATCTTAGCACTTTGTAACTAAGATCCACTGCTGTTCTCACAAGGGCTGAGGAGTACAGGAAAACTTCAGTTGGGGGAACGGTTTGCATGCTAGCTGCATTGAGGTATGTTCAGTCACTTTTTTTCTAGACAGACTGTGATAATTCTAGAAAAGGCTGACAATATCCCCATGAGGGAAGGGTAAGCTATATTTAGACACTTAATAGGAATCCCAGCTTGCATAAAGGGCTCATTTGTTACTGGTGACACTTATAGGAAAAAATGTTTGTTTATTGAAAACTTTAAGGGGTCATTGTGGCTTATTTAAGGGTTATTAACCCACATGGCTAGGTAAGAAACACTTTGGTGTGTTTCTTTTAGGCCCCACTAACATCGAGTGAGGCCTATTTTCGCGCCTCAGTTACGCAGTTTCTTTTACTCAGAAGACATCCAGCTGCTTCTCCAGAGGGTCCTGCTGTGTTTGAGGGCCTAAAAGAAGTTTTTTCCCCACTAATCTATCCTAAAGGGCAGGTAGGCGCCACAGCAGAGCTGTGGCAAGGTGCTGAACGTTTTTATACCGGTTTTGACGTTTTGTCAATCCGGTTTTTACATTAAAGGGTTAATCGTTTATTTGTCTGGCTGTGCAAACTTACTAAGGCTTTATGATACTACTGTAAAAATTTCGTAAAGTTTACTGCTTTTTTACACTGTTTTGCAGAGTTTGTGCATCTTTTTTTCTCTTAAAGGCACAGTACCGTTTTTTTCTAAGTATTATTTACTTTGAATAAAGTGTTTTCCAAGTTTGCTTGTTTCATTACTAGCCTGTTTAACATGTCTGATATCAAGGAAAATCCTTGTTCAATGTGTTTAGAAGCCATTGTGGAACCCCCACTTAGAATGTGTCCCACTCGCACTGATATGTCTATAAATTATAAAGAGCATATTTTAGCACTTAAAAATATAGCAATAGATGATTCTCAGACAGAAGGAAATGAGGGTTTGCCATCTAGCTCTCCCCAAGTGTTACAACCAGTAACGCCCGCACAAGTGACGCCAAGTACGGCCTTTAAATTTAAGCTTGAACACCTCCGCTTGTTGCTCAGGGAGGTATTAGCGACTCTGGATGATTGTGACCCTATAGTGGTCCCAGAGAAATTGTGTAAAATGGACAAATACTTAGAGGTTACTGTTTACACTGATGTTTTTCCAGTCCCTAAGAGGATTGCGAATATTGTTACTAAGGAGTGGGATAGACCAGGTATACCGTTCGCTCCCCCTCCTGTTTTTAAGAAAATGTTTCCCATATCTGACACCATTCGGGACTCGTGGCAGATGGTTCCTAAGGTGGAGGGAGCTATTTCTACTCTCGCTAAGCGTACAACTATACCTATCAAAGACAGTTGTGCTTTCAAAGATCCTATAGATAAAAAATTAGAGGGTCTCCTGAAGAAAATTTTTGTTCATCAAGGTTTTCTTCTCCAACCTATTGCGTGCATTGTTCCTGTAACTACTGCAGCTGCTTTCTGGTTTGAGGCTCTAGAAGAGGCTCTTCAGATGGAGACTCCATTAGAGGATATTATGGATAGAATTAAGGCCCTTAAGTTGGCTAATTCTTTCATTACAGATGCCGCTTCCAACTGGCTAAATTAGCGGCAAAGAATTCAGGTTTTACCATTTTAGCAAGCAGGGCGTTATGGCTTAAGTCCTGGTCTGCTGATATGTCATTAAAATCTAAACTTTTGAACATCCCTTTCAAAGGAAAGACCTTATTCGGGCCTGAACTGAAAGAGATTATTTCAGACATCACTGGAGGGAAAGGCCATGCCCTCCCTCAGAATAAAACGAAAATGAGGACCAAACAAAATAATTTTCGTTCCTTTCGGAACTTCAAGGGTGGTCCCGCTTCAGCTTCCCCTGCTGCAAAGCAAGAGGGAAATTTTGCCCAATCCAAGTTAGTCTGGAGACCTAACCAGGCTTGGAACAAGGGTAAACAGGCCAAGAAGCCTGCTGCTGCCTCCAAGACAGCATGAAAGGGTAGCCCCCGATCCGGGACCGGATCTAGTAGGGGGCAGACTCTCTCTCTTCGCTCAGGCTCGGGCAAGAAATGTTCACGATTCCTGGGCTTTAGAAATTGTGTCCCAGGGATATCTTCTGGACTTCAAAGACTCCCCCCCCCCAAGGGGGATTTCACATTTCTCAATTGTCTGCAAACCAGACAAAGAGAGAGGCGTTCCTACGCTGTGTAGAAGACCTACATACCATGGGAGTGATCCGCCCAGTTCCAAAAGCGGAACAAGGGCTAGGGTTTTACTCAAACCTGTTTGTGGTTCCCAAAAAAGAGGGAACTTTCAGACCAATCTTGGATCTCAAAATTTTAAACAAATTCCTCAGAGTACCAGCATTCAAGATGGAGACTATTCGGACTATTCTACCTCTGATCCAGGAGGGTCAATATATGACTACCGTGGACTTAAAGGATGCGTATCTACACATCCCTACTCACAGAGATCATCATCAATTCCTCAGATTCGCCTTTCTGGACAGGCATTACCAGTTTGTGGCCCTTCCTTTCGGGTTGGCTACGGCTCCCAGAATTTTCACAAAGGTGCTAGGGTCCCTTTTCGCGGTTCTAAGACCACGGGGCATAGCAGTTGTCCCTTATCTAGACGACATCTTAATTCAGGCATCGACTTTCCAACTAACCAAGTCTCACACGGACATCGTTTTGGCTTTTCTGAGATCTCATGGGTGGAAGGTGAACATAAAAAAGAGTTCACTCTTCCCTCTCACAAGAGTTTCCTTCCTAGGCACTCTGATAGACTCGGTAGAAATGAAAATATTTCTGACGGGGGTCAGAAAATCAAAACTCTTAACCACTTGGACGAGCTCTTCATTCCATTCCTCGGCCATCAGTAGCTCAGTGTATGGAGGTAATCGGACTCATGGTAGCGGCAGTGGACAGTTCCTTTTGCCCGCCTACACCTCAGACCACTGCAACTATGCATGCTCAAACAGTGGAATGGGGATTATGCAGATTTATCTCCTCAAATACATCTGGACCAGGAGACCAGCGATTCTCTTCTCTGGTGGTTGTCTCAGGACCACCTGTCTCAGGGAATGTGTTTCCGCAGGCCAGAGTGGCTCATAGTAACGACAGATACCAGCCTGCTAGGTTGGGGTGCAGTCTGGAACTCCCTGAAAGCACAGGGCGTATGGTCTCGGGAGGAAACTCTCCTCCCGATAAACATTCTATAACTGAGAGCGATATTCAATGCGCTTCAGGCGTGGCCTCAGCTAGCTGCGGCCAAATTAATCAGATTTCAGTCGGACAACATCACGACTGTAGCTTATATCAATCATCAAGGAGGAACACAGAGTTCTCTAGTGATGATGGAGGTAACCAAAATAATCCGATGGGCAGAGACTCACTCTTGCCATCTTTCAGCAATCCATATCCCAGGGGTAGAGAACTGGGAGGCAGATTTCTTAAGTCGTCAGACTTTTCATCCGGGGGAGTGGGAGTTCTATCCGGAAGTATTTGCCCAGCTGATGCAGCTATGGGGCACACCAGAATTGGATCTGATGGCGTCCCGTCAGAACACCAAGCTTCCTTGTTACGGGTCCAGGTTCCGGGATACCCAGGCGGTACTGATAGATGCTCTAGCAGTGCCCTGGTGCTTCAATCTGGCCTATGTATTTCCACCGTTTCCTCTCCTCCCACGTCGGGTTGCCAGAATCAAGCAGGAGAGAGTTTTGGTGATTCTGATAGCACCTGCGTGGCCACGCAGAACTTGGTATGCAGACCTAGTGGACATGTCATCTGTTCCACCGTGGACTCTGCCACTGAGGCAGGACCTTCTAATCCAAGGTCCATTCAAGCATCCAAATCTAATTTCTCTGCGTCTGACTGCTTGGAGATTGAATGCCTGATTCTATCAAAGCGTGGTTTCTCTGAGTCAGTCATTGATACCCTGATTCAAGCTAGAAAGCCTGTCACCAGGAAAATCTATCATAAGATTTGGCGCAAATATCTTTATTGGTGTGAATCCAAGAGTTACTCATGGAGTAAGATTAGGATTCCTAGAATATTGTCTTTTCTCCAAGAAGGATTGGAGAAGGGATTATCAGCTAGTTCCTTAAAAGGACAGATATCTGCTTTGTCTATTCTTTTACACAAACGTCTGGCAGATGTCCCAGACGTTCAAGCATTTAGTCAAGCTTTAGTCAGGATCAAGCCTGTATTTAAACCCGTTGCTCCGCCATGGAGCCTAAACTTAGTTCTTAAAGTTCTTCAAGGAGTTCCGTTTGAACCTATGCATTCCATAGATATTAAGTTTCTATCTTGGAAAGTTTTGTTTTTAGTAGCTATCTCTTTGGCTCAAAGAGTTTCTGAGTTATCTGCTTTACAGTGTGACTCACCTTACCTTGTTTTGCATGCAGATAAGGTGGCTTTGCGTACCAAACCTGGATTTTTTCCTAAGGTTGTTTCTAATAGGAATATCAATCAGGAAATTGTTGTTCCTTCACTGTGTCCTAATCCTTCATCAAAGAAGGAACGTCTGTTGCACAATCTTGATGTGGTTCGTGCTTTAAAGTTCTACTTACAAGCAACTAAAGATTTCCGTCAAACATCTTCATTGTTTGTTGTTTATTCTGGTAAGCGGAGAGGTCAAAAGGCTACGGCTACCTCTCTTTCTTTTTGGCTGAAAAGCATCATCCGTTTGGCTTATGAGACTGCTGGCCAGCAGCCTCCTGAAAGAATTACTGCTCATTCTACTAGAGCAGTGGCTTCCACATGGGCTTTTAAAAATGAGGCTTCTGTTGAACAGATTTGTAAGGCGGCGACTTGGTCTTCACTTCATACTTTTTTCAAATTTTACAAATTCAATAATTTTGCTTCTTCAGAGGCTATTTTTGGGAGAAAGGTTCTACAAGCAGTGGTGCCTTCCGTTTAAGGTACCTGTCTTGTCCCTCCCTTCATCAGTGTCCTAAAGCTTTGGTATTGGTATCCCACAAGTATGGATGAATCCGTGGACTCGATACATCTTACAAGAGAAAACAGAATTTATGCTTACCTGATAAATTTCTTTCTCTTGTGATGTATCGAGTCCACGGCCCACCCTGTTTATTTAAGACAGGTAGTATATTTTTATTTAAAAAACTTCAGTCACCACTGCACCCTATAGTTTCTCCTTTTTCTTCCTAGCCTTCGGTCGAATGACTGGGGGGTGGAGCTAAGGGAGGAGCTATATAGACAGCTCTGCTGTGGGTGCTCTCTTTGCCACTTCCTGTAAGGAAGGAGAATATCCCTCAAGTATGGATGAATCCGTGGACTCGATACATCACAAGAGAAAAAAAATGTATCAGGTAAGCATAAATTCTGTTTTTCGGCAGTCTAAAAACCCTGTTACTGAAATAATATTATTTGTCTTGGTGCGAGGATTTTCTGTGGCATTCCTTTAGTATTCCCACAATTCTTCTAATTTTTCCAGATGGATTAGATATAGGTTGTCAAGCTAGTTCCTTGTAAGGACGATTTTCTGCCTTTTTCTATTTATTTCTTATCAGGTTTGCTAAATTAACAAACACTCAAGCCTTTTATCAAGATTAGTTCTATTATGACATCCTTTTCTCTTCCATGGAATTTCAATTTAGTTCTCTTGGTTTTGCAGGGCCCCCTTTTGAGCCCATGCTTAGTATAGAGATTAAGCTCCTGTCTTGGAAAGTTCTTTTTCTATTAGAATTATCTTTTGCTAGGAGAGTTTTAGAGCTCTCAACCATGAATCAATTTTTTATTTACCACTAGGAAAAAGCTGTGCTTTTTAACCAATATATAAAAGTCCAAACAGATTGCACTCCAGACCTCCAATAGCAACAACCCAGGGTGCAGAAAAAGAGTTATAGATAGGCAACATAAAACACACACTCCAATAGGAATCTTTTTATTGGAGTGCGCTTTTTATGTTGCCTATATATATATATATATATATTATCCAAGGGATTTTTGTCTCTTACTTTTGTCCCAATCCTTAGTTTTCCAAAGAGAGGCTTCTTCATAACCTGGAGGTAGTAAGAGCTTTTAAATTTTATCTCAAGGCTGCCACAGATTTTAAAGAGAACAAGTTTCTTAGTTTATCATTCTGGTCCTCATAAGGGTCAAATAGCTTCTGCAGTTGCTCTGGTTTTTGGTTAAATCAGGTGTTTCACTAAGCTTATTAGAAGTTGGGAAAGTTGTTCCTAAACATATATCTCAGCTCTTTCCACTGGATCAGTTACTTTCTACTTCTTAGGTTTTCAAAAATGAAGCGTCAACTGAACTGATTTACAAAGCTGCAACCTGGTCTTCCTTTCATACTTTTGCTTTCATACTGTTTTGATGTTTTTGTCTTTTTTTTCTGAAGCATTTTTAGCAGGAAATTCATTCAAGTCGCAGTTATGGCAAATAGAAACTGCCGCCTTTTTGTCCCACCCTTTCCTTGTCGTGGACTCCACAGCTTGGGTTTTAAATCCCAAACATCAAGGCTCTCACCATCATATGAAAGAAAACAAAATATATGCTTAACTGATAAATTCTTTTCTTTCAGGATGGTGAGAGTCCACAAGACCCCACCCAATTTCTCTTTATTTGTGGCGGCAGTTTTTTATTTGCACCTGTTTATCCCCTGCTTTGTCTTTATTACCTGTCTGTTCCTTTCAATCCACACTTCAAGGCTTGTGGACTCTCACCATCCTGAAAGAAAATAATTTATCAGGTAAGCATGACTTTAGTTTTTATTTACTCTGTAGCAGAATTTGCATGTAAAGGGACAAAAAAAGGGACAAAAAGCAAAATTTCTATTGTATGCAAGAAATAACTTGATTTAGGTATGATAAAATGTGTGTATATACAGGGAGTGCAGAATTATTAGGCAAGTTGTATTTTTGAGGATTAATTTTATTATTGAACAACAACCATGTTCTCAATGAACCCAAAAAACTCATTAATATCAAAGCTGAATAGTTTTGGAAGTAGTTTTTAGTTTGTTTTTAGTTATAGCTATTTTAGGGGGATATCTGTGTGTGCAGGTGACTATTACTGTGCATAATTATTAGGCAACTTAACAAAAACAAATATATACCCATTTCAATTATTTATTTTTACCAGTGAAACCAATATAACATCTCAACATTCACAAATATACATTTCTGACATTCAAAAACAAAACAAAAACAAATCAGTGACCAATATAGCCACCTTTCTTTGCAAGGACACTCAAAAGCCTGCCATCCATGGATTCTGTCAGTGTTTTGATCTGTTCACCATCAACATTGCGTGCAGCAGCAACCACAGCCTCCCAGACACTGTTCAGAGAGGTGTACTGTTTTCCCTCCTTGTAAATCTCACATTTGATGATGGACCACAGGTTCTCAATGGGGTTCAGATCAGGTGAACAAGGAGGCCATGTCATTAGATTTTCTTCTTTTATACCCTTTCTTGCCAGCCACGCTGTGGAGTACTTGAACGCGTGTGATGGAGCATTGTCCTGCATGAAAATCATGTTTTTCTTGAAGGATGCAGACTTCTTCCTGTACCACTGCTTGAAGAAGGTGTCTTCCAGAAACTGGCAGTAAGACTGGGAGTTGAGCTTGACTCCATCCTCAACCCGAAAAGGCCCCACAAGCTCATCTTTGATGATACCAGCCCAAACCAGTACTCCACCTCCACCTTGCTGGCGTCTGAGTCGGACTGGAGCTCTCTGCCCTTTACCAATCCAGCCACGGGCCCATCCATCTGGCCCATCAAGACTCACTCTCATTTCATCAGTCCATAAAACCTTAGAAAAATCAGTCTTGAGATATTTCTTGGCCCAGTCTTGACGTTTCAGCTTGTGTGTCTTGTTCAGTGGTGGTCGTCTTTCAGCCTTTCTTACCTTGGCCATGTCTCTGAGTATTGCACACCTTGTGCTTTTGGGCACTCCAGTGATGTTGCAGCTCTGAAATATGGCCAAACTGGTGGCAAGTGGCATCTTGGCAGCTGCACGCTTGACTTTTCTCAGTTCATGGGCAGTTATTTTGCGCCTTGGTTTTTCCACACGCTTCTTGCGACCCTGTTGACTATTTTGAATGAAACGCTTGATTGTTCGATGATAACGCTTCAGAAGCTTTGCAATTTTAAGAGTGCTGCATCCCTCTGCAAGATATCTCACTATTTTTGACTTTTCTGAGCCTGTCAAGTCCTTCTTTTGACCCATTTTGCCAAAGGAAAGGAAGTTGCCTAATAATTATGCACACCTGATATAGGGTGTTGATGTCATTAGACCACACCCCTTCTCATTACAGAGATGCACATCACCTAATATGCTTAATTGGTAGTAGGCTTTCGAGCCTATACAGCTTGGAGTAAGACAACATGCATAAAGAGGATGATGTGGTCAAAATACTCATTTGCCTAATAATTCTGCACTCCCTGTATATATATATATACACTCATACACACACACACACACACATATATATAGTATGATGAAAAGCTATACTGAAGGTGTTTGTTTCGTAGCTAATAGGTGTTCTTTACTGGGTCTTTAAGGACCGATTCGTCACTGGCTGGTAAACATGTCTCCAACCACTTTATTGGTGAAATACCTCAGTACAGGAACAGCTATTTAACAAAAAAAGCCTTATTTTAGATGTAACAAACACTTGTGTTTGATTACTTAGAACCTGCTGTTGACAAAAACAAGTTTAAATGGATGTGTGATCATTTTAATGACCTGAGGGATAGGTATGTTGCTTTGCAAGTAAAACAGGTTGTCTGTAAGTAATCAACATATATTGTTACTTGGAGAAGAAATCACCATTTATTATAGTGTGCTAACATAATAAAGCAGTTAAATGAACATTCAAACCCCTCCTTCTCCCCCCTCTCCCTAGTTTATTTCCTCCTCCTACATCCCCTCATTGACCCCCCCCCCCTCCTCAGGTATATTTCTTTAATTATATCAACTATATACAGCAAAATGCCTGTAAATTGTATAATCAGAGTATGAGTATATGGTATCCATATTTTCTTTTTTTCTTGCATAACTCATTCGCACTCTGTAAAACTGTTATTATTTATGTTGCTTTGTTATTTTTTGGAAAAAAATGTAATAAAAAATATTTAAACAAAAAAAAAAAATTTGTGTATTTTAAAACATATATAATATACTTTTATAACTTTCATTATTTATTTAAAGGGACATGAAACCCCAAAAATTTCTTACATGATTTAGGTAGAACATACAATTTTAAACAACTTTCCAGTTTATTTATATTATCAAATTTGTTTCATTCTCTTGGTATCATTTGTTGAAGAAGCAGCAATGCACTACTGGTTTCTAACTGAACACAAGGGTGAGCCAATGACAATTGGTCATTATATATATCTATGCAGCCACCAATCAGCAGCTAGACCCTAGGTTCTTTGATGCTCCTGAGCTTACCTAAATAAACCTTTCAGCAAAGGATAACAAGAGAAGGAAGCAATTAAATACTAGAAGTAAATAGGAAAGTTGTTTAAAATTGCATGCTCTTTCTGAATCATGAAAGAAAAAAATTGGGTTTCATGTCCCTTTAAAGGGACATAATACTCATATGCTAAATCACTTGAAACTGATGCAGTATAACTGTAAAAAGCTGACAGGAAAATATCACCTGAGCATCTCTGTGTAAAAAAGGAAGATATTTTACCTCACAATCTCCTCAGCTCAGCAGAGTAAGTTCTGTATAAAAAGTTATACTTAGCTGCTCCCAGCTGCAGGTAAAAAAATTAAAAAAATGAAGAAATGAACAGCAGCCAATCTCATGAGATTTGACTTAACTCTCATGAAATTTCATAGTAAGCTTCCTTTACCTTATTGGTGAAATAATATGAGAGTGCACGATGCTCATCCCTTCAGATGTCCCAGGACAGACACACTAAAATGCTGCTTAGAAATCCTTTACAATGGGAGGTGGCTACTGAGGAACTTTTGAGGTAAAATATCTTTCTTTTTTACATAGAGATGTTCAGGAGATATTTTCTAGTCAGCTTTTTACAGCTATACTGAATCACTTTCAAGCGTTTAAACATTTGGGTATTATGGCCCTTTAAGTCATGAGTGCTGCCATTTTGTGATTTAGTTATCCACTGACATGAAAATTGAAATTAAACTTCCATGATTCAAGCAGAGTTTGTAAGTGTAAGAGACATATAACATTTACTTAAAGGGACATGAAACCCAACATTTTTTTTTATGAGTCAGAAAATACAGTTTTCAAAAAGTTTCCAATTTACTTCTATTATTAAATTTGCTTATTTCTCCTGTTATTCTGTTTCTAAGGGATATCTAGATAGGTAGCATGCACGTGTCTGGAGTGCTACATGACAGGGAATAGTGCTGCCATCTAGTGCTCTTGCTAATGAATAACATAGTTACAAAACTGCTGCCATATAGTACTTCAGTCACGTGCACACTTCTGAACTTGCCTTCCTGCTTTTCCTCAAAGGATAACAGAAAATGAAGACAATTTGATAATAGAAGTAAATTTGAGAATTGTTTAAAATTGTATTTTCTATCTGAATCATGAAATAAAAATGTTGGATTTTATGTTCCCTTAATTCTCTTGGTATCCGTTGTTGAAAATGAATCTTTTCAAGCTGAGTCCAGATTCTCCTTGATACTGTCAGCTTGATACAAAATCCTGAAAAATGTTTTAGTCATGTGATACTCTGCAGTAAATAGAAGAGGTCAGAAGCGCCACATGGCCCAATATTGTTGGAAATATTTTAAGATGATGAAGGTGAAATGGTTGCACTCACATGAGATAAGACACCCCTAGTGGTGTGGAAGGAGCGATCTGGGGTCAATAACAGTCACCCACAAGACTGACCTCCAGTGGATGTGTTGCAATCTGTAGAGGACAATACAAAGCACAAAAGGGTACCTATATGGCATTTGATAGAGCATCTCCCTTGGTGCTACAGGGGCAAACTGGAATCAATATGGTCACCCAGTAGACTTAGTCACCGGCATTCAGGAACTCTCAGTAGTCCAATAGCAGATTTAGGGTGTAGATGGTAGAAAACAGGCAGCAAGTGTTAAGTAATAAAACTTACTTTATTTAAACAGTTAAAAATATTAGCAACGCGTTTCTCAGCCTACAAGGCTGTTTCATCAGGCTTAGTAAAAAGAATCCTGGGTCGCAGCCTTGATCCTCTACAGATAGCTGCCTTGATTGTGCCTACCTACTCATCTACACTGATACCATCTATAAGTCACCTAAGGACTTTTCCCTTTGATTATCAACTGTAGAATATATGCAATATTGTATTCATTGATATAATATTCACCACTGTGTATATTGATATATTAGTGTCACTAATCTTCACTGCTACAATTGTTCATTAATACCACTGTACACATTAAGGACGCCCCCTCTTATGTTTCAGCATGTGATACTCTGTTCATTCTTTGTTGTGAATTTGTTTTTTTCATATACATTTACACAAATATAACAAGCTGGACATTTATCTGACATCAGTCTGATATTATGTAAGATGTTTGGGTATAAATAAATGTGCTACTAGCCTCTAAATTATTAGGAGGTATTATGAAAATATTTAGGACATGCTCTTTTTTAAAAAAAAGCTTATCTGAGTCATATAATGTACAAATATACTGGGTGTCACACAGGGTGGTTTCTTATTTAAATTTAGCATAGCTATACCTGAGTTTCAGCTGAGTGATAATATATATGTTAGTGAATGAAATGCTTCCTTCAAAACACCTATTATTAGAACACTATTGTAGACTTACTTTCACACCCTTAATTACCAGCTTTAATCTGGTCCTGCTTATCAAGATGTAGTGATTGGAACATTATCTCTAGTTAGAGGGACAATAGAGTCAAAACTTTCATGATTCAGATGCAATTTTCAACAACTTTTCAATTTACTTATTTTTGTTTGTTTTCTCAGTGTCTGTTTGTTGAAGGCTAAATCTAGGTAGGAATGTGCATGTGTCTATATCAGCAGTGCTTTTGTAACTGTAAAACATTGCTATAAGCAGTGTACCAGATGGCTTAACCCACTTCAGGATGGAGGCAACCGTCCAAGTTGAGAACGTAAACAAAAGTGCCAGAAGGAAGTCACATGATTGCTATTGTGATCATGTGACTCAAAACAATGTCGATTGGCTCCAGGTGGACTGCCTGCTTTGCTTGGCACATTCTCCAGTCGACTCCACTGGGGTTTATACCAAGACGCTGCAAAAGTTAGGACGTTCCATGCCGTCCTAAAGATGTTAAAGCCTATTGTTTTTAGGATGGCATGGAATGTCCTAATGGCGTCTAGGGGTTAAGACACGTTGACACTATCATGAACTCACCTAAGGTAATTCTTTAACAAAGGATACTCGGAGAACTAAGGAAAATTGATAATATAAGTACATTTGAAGATAGTTTAAAAATTCATGCTCTATCCAATAAATTTAAGTTTATTTTTTACTGTTCCTTTAAACATTATTTAATCAATAGTAGTCTGTGTTTAGAGGATAACCTGTTTTACATTTTTGTTTCAGTCCACTCCAACCCACCTGAATATACT
Organism: Bombina bombina; assembly: GCF_027579735.1. Taxonomy (NCBI): domain Eukaryota; kingdom Metazoa; phylum Chordata; class Amphibia; order Anura; family Bombinatoridae; genus Bombina; species Bombina bombina. Next base: position 940,692,802 of record NC_069500.1, read on the forward strand.
ATATTTGGTCTACTAGAGCAGGGTTTTTCAACTCCAGTCCACAGGCCTCTCCAACAGGCAAGATTTTCAGGATATCTGAACTGGAGCACAGGGGAAATAATCAGTTGATTAGTAACAATGGTGTCACAACCAGCTACTCCAAGCAAGTCTGTGATTTAGTTTTCTGGGTGAGAGGGTTGAAATTAAATCACCTTTTGTCTGCACTAGACCTAAAAAAAATCCCTTTTAACCCCACCCACACTAATTCTACTATGCAACCACCATGACACTTTTAGCTCGGAAATCCCTTGGTTGCCTCATCCAGATTAAAAAAAAACTAAAATACAATTTTGTAAAAAGTACATAAAAGCAATACTAATAACAGTCTGTAAAGATGTTACAAAAACAGAATTACACCAGTCAAACAGTTTAAAAATAAAATGTGAAAAAATAACAGAAAATCCTATTTACCCACTTCTAGCAAGATAAAATGTATTTCCTGCCCAAAGAGAGTTTTGGCGAAGAAATGGACATCCAGTACAACCCAGCTTGACTCCCCACTGAATGACAACATTAGTTTGCTGAAATCACAAAAATATTTTTTCCTGAAGTCAGGTTTCTGACCAGGCCCCTTACAGAGTATACAAGGAAGGTAGCCACACCGTTTTATGGCAAGCCATAAACCAAATTGCAATCCCTAACTGAAGTTATAGGATAGCTTATAATTTTAGTTATGTATATACAGTACACATAATCTTATAAGCAGTCCAATTACGACATCTTGAGGATTATTCTTGATGACATGTCGGACATATTTGGTCACCCAATTGCTTTTTTTTACCAACTGCAGAGAAAAAATGTATGAAAAATAGCTTTTTATGTTTTTTTGTGTATATTAAAGCTCTGATTTTGTGTTTTGAAGCCACAACCTAATAAAATGGATTGAGCTTGTAGTTATAATCAGATCTCATTACTGTATCACACTGTATACATATACCTGCTTCTTTATCTTGTATCTTTCCATAAAACAATTACCAGTACTTGGAGAGAACAATGGAAAATCAACATTTTATTACCTTATCTCTGCTATATCCCACTTGGAGTGTAGTTTCTTCTGCTGGCTGTTTTTACAAAGCTTATCTATAGCTGGGACCTGCGGCCACAAACTTTCAGAATAGGTGGGGATACCACATGCTAAATCAACAATTTCAAATGCCAATATAAGGGTAAAGGAGCTAATTGTAAACAATTTAATACACTCCAGCAGGTAAAGTGGATCATTGGGAACAAATTAAAGGGGAGAAGTTTTTTGAGTAAACTGTCCCTTTAATATACCCTAGAGTTTCATCTCCAATTGACCTCAGCTCTCTGTCTTGATAGATATCACTGTCTTGTGTAACTCTTTGTTGACAGCTTACTGACTTGAGGCACCAGGTCTCTGGTACTTATCGGGGGGGGGGGGGGGATAACAAAGAGAAAAAGTTAACCCCTCACAACCTAATATCATGAGACGTTCATGACACATTGCTATTAACCGGCTCTCAAACAATGTAAATGTCACTGTGCTATATTTTAAAGTTATACAAAGCAATAGTAAAATAAAGGGAATCCATATTCCCCTTTATAGTATAAGCAATACAAACAACATTAATTCCTTAGCTAGATATTCTTTCAACAAAGGATACTAATTAAGAGAACAACTTTGTATAAAAAATGTAAACCTCATGCCCTGTATTGTAAGTGCAACCTGAAGCACAATCATAACATTATCATTGTTGGGGTATATTGTTGGTGATCGCCTCCAAGAAATAATAAAAAACAATAATCCTGCAGAAGCCACAAACACAGATTTTTTGTCCTCCTGAAATTTTTTTGCGGGTGACCATGATCATGTATTTGACCAATGTATCTTAGTGTTCAAATTATTATTTTGACCATTTCATAGTATGTTTATAGCCTGTATTCCATTCACCTTTTGATTGCATTATTTCTACAGATCACAAATCGCGGTACATAAATTTAAGATTTTATGATTCAGATAGAGTATGTAATCTTAAACAACTTTCCAATTTACTTCTATTATTTAATATATGTTGTTCTCTTGGTATCTTTTGCTGAAAATGATACCTAGGTAAGCTCAGAAGCTGCTGATTGGTGGCTGCACATATATGCCTGCTGTCATTGGCTCACCCAGTGTGTTCAGCTCGCTCTCATTAGTGCATTGCTGCTTCTTCAATAAAGGATACCAAGAGAATTAAGCAAATTAGATAATAGAAGTAAATTAGAAAGTTGTTTATTTGTTAAATTGTATGTTCTATCTGAATCATTAAACATTTCTTTGAGTTTCATGCCCCTTTAAGCTGCTCTTCCTCACAGCAACCTATTTCTCTATTGGGACAACCAACATTTACCTGCTGTTGATATTGTGTTAATATTCCATTTATATTTTATAATGGGTATTACTATCCAGAGCCCAGAAGTATTGTTAGCTGTACAAGGATGTTGCTGACTTTTAAGATATTGATAAAATGTTTGTTCTCTCTATATTATCATGTGATAACTGTAGCCCTGTTGAAGATTATCTATTAATCTGCTTCTGCTCTTTTGCATAAACTTGAAATAATATGAAATAATATCTTTGTTTCTATCAGCATTTTGATTTTCAGTTAAGCTTTATTAAAGGGACATCAATCTTAAAATTGTATTGTCCATAAAATGTTTAATTATGCATAATTAAAAGACTTTGCAATGCACTTACACGTTTGCCTGTTTTACAGTAATTTAACTTTGAAAACTGTAGCATTTCCACTTAAACCCAGAGAGAATGGAATGCAAGACCCTGACACTCCTACATATTGCACAGTGATTTGATGACATATTTAGGAGTATTTTTTTATATATTTTCCTAATTGGCCACTGAAAAGGAAGCAATACAAACAACATTCAAGAGGCTTTTCAATGGGTGTATCCTGGGCTGGTAAAACATGGCATATTTTCTAAAAGAAAATAATACAATATTTAACACTTTAAAACATTTATTTTGCATGCAGATCTTTTGCAATATAGTGAATCATTTCTGATGCATAAATGAATTGATCAGTTTAATGTCCCTTTATGTTTATTGCTAAAAATGGGCGTAGAGGTAATGTTCCTGAATCTACAGCAGGGGTGAAACTACAGGGGGTGCAGGGGTCGCAACTCCCAATACAAAACGTTGACCTGCCACTGCCTGCACTGATATCATGTGAGTGTGACATGATGCTTTACTAGTGTCTCTGACTACAGGGTTTAGTGTTTCTGTTTTGCCCATTGGTGTTTATGTGTGTGTGTGTATTTATGCATGTATGTGTGTGTGTGTGTGTTTGTGGAACCAGCAAATTACAGACCTTGTTACTACAGCATGGGAGGGGGCAGGGGGTAAACAGTGTCACTTTACACAGTTAGGGTTGCCACCTCAGCCATGTTTTCCTGAACACTTATGAGTAACACATGCTGCAGGGTGTGCAGGGAGGAACATGTATTGTGTTTCTGGACAGCACTATTCATATCCCTCCCTGCACAGCCTGCAGCATGTGTAACTTATAAGTGTTCTGTGCTTTAACAAACGGGTGGCAACCCTAAATACAGCACGGGGGGCTGGACCATGTCACTGACTACTGTGGTCACTTTATAAAGTACTGGGGTGAGTAGGGTCAGGCCAGCCATCTCACTGGCAGATTACAGACTGTGTCACTAACTCACTTTATACAGTACTGGTGGGTAAACAGTGTCACTATATACAGCAATAGGGGGTCAGACCATCTGTGGGCACAGGGTACCTCTTGTAGACATGTAATCTGATTCACATTTTGTTTTCCTGTGTTAAATGTAAAAAAAAGAAAAAAGATATGTATCAAATTTACATTTGTTGTTTTTTTTTTTGGGGGGGGGGGGGGTGTAGAATTCTTGCACCTGGGCCCTGTGGTTTCTAGTTACACATCTGATCTACAGTATGATTAGGGCAAGTACGCCAAAATGAGAGGTATTAGCAGCAGAAATAACAAGGTTCTTATGCCACTTTACAGATAACTAGTTAGGCCTTGTCGTAAGTACTGTATGCAGTTCTGGAGACAATATCTCCTGAAGAATATAAATAATATACAAACCGTCTTACTAAGATGGTACATGTCCAAAAATATAAACGTACAAAGAAAAACTCTAAAGATCTAAATATGTATATTATAAAAGAGAGAAGGGAAAGAGATGAAATGATATAAACCATCACATATATGAAGTGACTTGGTAAATTGAAAGTTAAAAACATTTTTCACACATACACAAAAAATGGAATTCTAAAACAAGGAGCCACAATCTTAAGTTAGAGGGTAGCAGGTTCAGGAGAAATGTAAGGAAGCAGTTTTTTACAGAAAGGGTGGTGGATTCATTTAAATGGGTAGTACAGTCCAAATTAAACTTTCATGATAGAGCATGTCATTTTAAACAACTTTATAATTTACTTTTATCATGAAATTTGCTTTGTTCTCTTGGTATTCTTAGTTGAAAGCTAAACCTAGGTAGACTCATATGCAAATTTCTAAGCCCTTGAAGGCCGCCTCTACTCTGAATGCATTTGACAGTTTTTCACAGCTAGAGGGCGTTAGTGTATGTGTTTCATATACATAATTTAAGTTATTTAAGAGTCAGCACTAATTGCCTGAAATGCAAGTTTGTCAAAAGATCTGAGATAAGGAGGCAGTCAGCAGAAGCTTAGATACAAGGTAATTACAGAGGTAAAAAGTATATTTCTATAACAGTGTTGGTTATGCAAAACTGGGGAATGGTAGATAAAGGGATTATCTATATTTTTAAACAATAACATTTTTGTTGTTTACTATCCCTTTAATAAACTTCCAATAGATGTAATAAGCACAAGGACTGTAAAATAATAATACAAATGCCTGGCACATGCATAAGGCTATCCTAAAAAATTAAGAAAGAGATATAGGTAGACTTGATGGGCCTTTTAGTTCTTAATCTACCCTCATATTTCTATCTAAGATGGGCAGTAATTACCTTTGTTTTTAAACTGCTTTATTTGCTTCCTCGTAAAGTGCATTCATAAAACTGCAACTTCATATTATTTCTATCCAAACTTCTTGTTAAATTCTTTATGCCAACTTGACTATTTATTTATTGGCCTTTGTGTCTGTTCTCAATAGGATAAAGAGCATGAGGTAAAAGAATGGCCTTTTTTATCTTTAACAGGGCCGCCACTAGAAATCTTGGGGCCCCTGACTCAACCATTGATCAGGGCCCCCCCCCTCCTTTGACATGTGCAATTGTTGACCAAGTGACTAAAACGTATATGCACTTTATTCTTAATTGTCTATTTAAACTTGGAAATGTTGTAAAGGTAGTAACATACACCCACACAGACACACTTATACACTGAAACACACAAACACACTCACACATAAGGATTCACATATAGACACTCTAGCAGACACGCAAAGAAACACACTCAGACACCCAAACAGACACTTAGCACTTGCTTACATTGACCTGACAAGGAATGAGGTAAACTACAGTTATGTAAAAAAAAAAAAAAGGAGATTTAGAAAACAAAATATGCAGTTCTGATTATCTTTTTGTAAAGGAAGATCACAATTAAATTATGACAACAGCATGCAGTGGCTGAAAGGAAGGGTCCTGAACTGCCTAAACAATAATTTAAAGGTTAAATGGTGGATTGGTTACTTCCGGAAAGGTCTTGTTAGTCTCAAAGTCTGTAGAAAGATGTGAATAATTAGTAGTAAGGTTAAAATGTCCTAAAAAGGAACAGACAATGGACACACACACACAAACTCAAACTTGCACATACACCCAAGGAAACACCAACAGAGACAGCCTCAGAAAACACACAAAGACATACACACACACACAGAGACACCCACAGAAAACACACAAAGACATACACACACAGAGAGACAACCACATAAAAAACACAGAAAGACATACATACACACACTCTCACTGAGACATCAACAGAAAACACACAAAGACATACACACACCCTCACAGTGACACCCACATAAAACACACACCCTCACAGAGACATCCACAGAAAACACAGACATACATACATACATACATACACACACACACCCTCACAGAGACATACACAGACATACACACTCACCCACATTAATGAGCTGGGTAGATGGCTAGATGAAGAAAAGTACCTTTAAAAGGTTGACATATGTTTGTTTGTTTTTTCCACAACCGAGAGCAACACTTCAAATATAGTGTACAAATTTTCCCAACTGTCAGCTGTACTTATGGATTTTGAAAATACTGTACTCTATATGGTCTTGGTGGACCATTAGCTGTGGTACTCATACCATTAGATCTGGTTAAATGCAGGATTTAGGCTTGTTGGTATGTATTTCAAAATTAAGTCAGCTGTAGTGTAAACTGAATAGTTTTAAGTTAACCTGTCTCATTTCAAACACTGAGCTATCTTAGTCTGAGAGTATAACATTTTATGCAGATGTAAAAATCCTTGCATCTGGAAAGTCCTTGCATAAAGGGGCAGTAAACTGGAATGTAATATATATATATATATATATATATATATATATATATATAATGCATATCTGCCAAAAGGGCATCTACCATTTGAGGAAACATTTCTGCATGGTTTTAAATATAGAATTTATACAGCATTGTCAAATAATCATAAATACACTGCTGCTAAAAAAAAAATGTTTTTATGGACCCCTAGTCCCACCAAACAACTACTACCACACTGAAGTTACAATCCAAAATTGCACAAAGTAATAAAAAAGATTTGCTAAGTAAGTCCTACCTCCTCTGCAAATGAAAGTGATCTGCCGTCTGACTCAGGCACACACTGTACAAAGTGCCAAGTCTGTCTCACACTGCGCATAGTGGTTTAGTGCACACTAAGAAATCCTCTCAAATGCTAATACTTTACTCCTTATAATAGCATTTCCCATGCTCAATTAGCACTCTGTTGTAGTACCCACTGGTGGCTGCCCAAATTTAAAAAAAAATAATTTTTTTTTTAGTTCTTTCCTCATGGGGCCCCCCTGGCTCATTGGGCCCCTGACAGGAGTCACCCCCTGATGGCGGCCCTTTAATACAATATATTGTTTGTATTCAAAGGACTTCATAGATATGTGTATTTTAAATTATATTATAACATATATACACAATATAATAAAAGCAATTACATGTTTAGTATTTTATATTATTTTATATAATTAAAAAAATACATCTGCATACTATTCTCAAGCTAATTTTTGCTTAGTTGCATATTTATATCTTTTTTTGTATGTTTAAAGGGACAGTGTACACCAGAATTGTTATTGTTTTAAAAGATAGATAATCCCTTTATTACCCATTCCCCAGTTTTGCCTAACCAACACAGTTATATTGATATACTTTTAACCTCTGTGATTATCTTGTATCTAAGCCTCTGCAAACTGTCCCTTTTTTCAGTTCTTTTGACAGACTTGGAGTCTAGCCAATCAGTGCTGCTCCCAGATAACTTCACGTGCACGAGCACAGTGTTATCTATATGAAATACGTGAACTAACACCCTCTAGTGGTGAAACACTGTTAAAATGCAATCTGAAAAGAGGTGGGCTTCAAGGTCTTAGAAATTAGCATATGAACCTCCTAGGTTAAGCTTTCAACTAAGAATACCAAGAGAACAAAGCAAAATTGGTGATAAAAGTAAATTGGAAAATTGTTTAAAATTACATGCTCTATCTGAATCATGAAAGTTTATTTTGGCCTAGACTGTCCCTTTAATATCCATTTAAAGGGACATAAAATGTCTTGAACAAAAGGTGAGTGTTTAAACAGTTTAAATATGCATGAACACATATCTGCTGAAAGTCTTGAAGAAAGCATCATTGCCTCTGGAGCTTTCCGCTACCAAAAATGTGCTGCCATGTGAACGGCTGTAAAATATCCATATTGGGCAGGAGTTTACCTGCATCCAATCAGGAGTCTTTATGGACATATTCCCTGGAGTGTGCTTTTTGCGGGCTGTAGAAAGCATCACATGAAGCTGTGCCTTTAACATTCAAACACTGTCAAGGGAATTTTTAGAAGAGTTAATATTTTGAAAGACTATCTTCTTAGGTTTTGTATAAGAGACTTTTATGTATGTTCATGTATGTATTGGAAGTGCGGTTAACCAGATTAAAGGGATGTAAAAGTGTAAAAAGAAAATTGCTTATAGCTATGTTTTTAACCCCTGCATATTGGAAAACAAATAGTTAATGTCAGCTACAGTGCAGCACTGCACTTCTGGGAGCTAACTGAACACATCTTGGGAGCCAATGACAAGAGGCACATATGCATAGCCACCTATCACCAGCTAACTCCCAGTAGCGCATCACTGATCCTGAGCCACCCTAGGTATGCTTTTCAACAAAGGATACCAAAAGAATAAAGTAATTGTGCTAATAGCAATAACAAGTCTCTTTTAATTCTGAATTAACTGTCTGAATCATTAAGTTCTCTTTAAAAAAAAAAAAAAAAAAAACTATTTATTTGTTAAAAAAAACAAAACCTTAAATATATGTAATGCAGTTTTTATATTAAAGGGACATTATAATAAAAAATACAGTTCTCTAATCCGTTAGAACATGCAATTTAAAGGGGGGTGCTGTGTATTATGTTTACTGTTTTAGTAGATAAAATGGAAGAGACCATTAAAGAATACACATATAAAACACTCGCTGCAGACACAGAGTTCAAATCTTAATAGATATGGAAACAAAATGGACCAAGAAGATGATTCGCTATTAATATGTTAAAAATATAACTTTTATTAACAAAACGCTCAAAATAAAAAGGTTAAAAACCTGGGATGTGCAAATAAAATGAATAGAGGATTGAAGTCACACAATGGCTAAGTGGACCAAGAAGAGAGTGAACACGAAGGGCTGCTGGGTATAATATACCGTTAATTATATCAGTGTGGTTGGTGCAAACATCTGATTACTATCAGGTAAATGTTGGTAACTAGTCCTCCGTATAAGTAGCTGTCTTATTCTTGTTACTAGCTTATTACGTGATAACTGCCCGTTATCATTAATAACTCACAAACTGACAGTCTGTTACTGTATTGCCATACACCAAAGTGCTAACAGATCTTGTATTTGCAATAAATATTGTTTGATGTATATTAACTTGTGATGTATAGTAAAATACTTGCAGCCAAATCTCAGAGGCAGCTCACAAGTTATCAAATATATGGCATGGAAAGTCAATAATACACTATTATCTATTAAAAATAGTTATTATCCTATTGATAGCGATGCCAAAAAACTTTCCAATATTCATATATGTAACAATGTGACATTAAAAAAGAGGTATATATTTGATAGCAGTCTCTGTATTACGTGTAATGGCGTATATCATAAAATTATTATAACTGAGTGTATGTAGAGTATTTCTGTTAGAACATATACGCCTAGATTTGGAGTACTGCGTTAACCATCAAAACCAGCGTTAGGGGGTCCTAACGCTGGTTTTGGCCAGCCGCTGGTATTTGGAGTCAGTCAGGAAAGGGTCTAACGCTCACTTTCCAGCCGCAACTTTTCCATACCGCAGATCCCTCTACGCCATTTGCGTATCCTATCTTTTTAATGGGATCTTTCTAACGCCGGTATTTAGAGTCTTACCTGAAGTGAGCGTTAGAAATCTAACGACAAAACTCCAGCCGCAGAAAAAAGCCAGGAGTTAAGAGCTTTCTGGGCTAACGCCGGTTCATAAAGCTCTTAACTACTGTGCTCTAAAGTACACTAACACCCATAAACTACCTATGTACACCTAAACCGAGGTCCCCCCACATCGCCCCAACTCTATTACATTTTTTTAACCCCTAATCTGCCGACCGCACACCGCCGCCACCTACATTATCCATATGTACCCCTAATCTGCTGCCCCTAACATCGCCGACCCCTATATTATATTTATTAACCCCTAATCTGCCCCCCCCCAATGTCGCTGCTACCTACCTACAATTATTAACCCCTAATCTGCCGACCGGACCTCACTGCTACTATAATAAAGTTATTAACCCCTAATCCGCCTCACGCCTTCCTCAAAAACCCTATAATAAATAGTATTAACCCCTAATCTGCCCTCCCTAACATCGCCGACACCTAACTTCAAGTATTAACCCCTAATCTGCCGACCGGACCTCGCCGCTACGCTAATAACTGTATTAACCCCTAAAGCTAAGTCTAACACTAACACCCCCCTAAGTTAAATATAATTTTATTCTAACAAAATAAATTAAATCTTATTAAATAAATGATTCCTATTTAAAGCTAAATACTTACCTGTACAATAAACCCTAATATAGCTACAATATAAATAATAATTATATTGTAGCTATTTTAGGATTTATATTTATTTTACAGGCAACTTTGTATTTATTTTAACTAGGTACAACAGCTATTAAATAGTTAATAACTAATTAATAGCTACCTAGTTAAAATAAATAAAAAATTACCGGTAAAATAAATCCTAACCTAAGTTACAATTAAACCTAACACTACACTATCAATAAATAAATTAACTAAACTATCTACAATTATCTACAATTAAATACAAATAAATACAATAACTAAAGTACAAAAAATAACTAAGTTACAAAAAATAAAAAAATAATTTACAAACATTATAAAAATATTACAACAATTTTAAGCTAATTACACCTACTCTAAGCCCCCTAATAAAATAACAAAGCCCCCCAAAATAAAAAAAAATGCCCTACCCTATTCTAAAATAAAAATTGTAAAGCTCTTTTACCTTACCAGCCCTTAAAAGGGCCTTTTGCGGGGCATGCCCCAAAGAATTCTGCTCTTTTGCCTGTAAAAAAAATCATACAATACCCCCCCCAACATTACAACCCACCACCCACATACCCCTAATCTAACCCAAACCCCCCTTAAATAAACCTAACACTAAGCCCCTGAAGATCTCCCTACCTTGTCTTCACCACGCCGGGTATCACCGATCCGTCCAGAAGAGGGTCCGAAGTCTTCATCGTATCGGGCAAGAAGAGCTCCTCCAGAGGGTCCAAAGTCTTCATCCTATCGGGCAAGAAGAGGACATCCGGACCGGCAAACATCTTCATCCAGGCGGCATCTTCTATCTTCTTCCACCCGGCGCGGAGCGGGACCATCTTCAAGCAGCCGACGCGGAGCCCTCCTTCTTCACCGACGGACTAACGACGAATGAAGGTTCCTTTAAGGGACATCATCCAAGATGGCGTCCCTCGAATTCCGATTGGCTGATAGGATTCTATCAGCCAATCGGAATTAAGGTAGGAATAATCTGATTGGCTGATGGAATCAGCCAATCAGATTCAAGTTCAATCCGACTGGCTGATCCAATCAGCCAATCAGATTGAGCTCGCATTCTATTGGCTGATCGGAACAGCCAATAGAATGCAAGCTCAATCTGATTGGCTGATTGGATCAACCAATCCAATTGAACTTCAATCTGATTGGCTGATTCCATCAGCCAATCAGATTATTCCTACCTTAATTCCGATTAGCTGATAGAATTCTATCAGCCAATCGGAATTCGAGGGACGCCATCTTGGATGACGTCCCTTAAAGGAACCTTCATTCGTCGTTAGTCCGTCAGTGAAGAAGGATGGCTCCGCATCGGCTGCTTGAAGATGGTCCCGCTCCGCGTCGGATGGAAGAAGATAGAAGATGCCGTCTGGATGAAGATGTTTGCCGGTCCGGATGTCCTCTTCTTGCCCGATAGGATGAAGACTTTGGACCCTCTGGAGGAGCTCTTCTTACCGGATACGATAAAGACTTCGGACCCTCTTCTGGACGAATCGGTGATACCCGGCGTGGTGAAGACAAGGTAGGGAGATCTTCAGGGGCTTAGTGTTAGGTTTATTTAAGGGGGGTTTGGGTTAGATTAGGGGTATGTGGGTGGTGGGTTGTAATGTTGGGGGGTATTGTATGTTTTTTTTTACAAGCAAAAGAGCAGAATTCTTTGGGGCATGCCCCGCAAAAGGCCCTTTTAAGGGCTGGTAAGGTAAAAGAGCTTTACAATTTTTATTTTAGAATAGGGTAGGGCATTTTTTTTATTTTGGGGGGCTTTGTTATTTTATTAGGGGGCTTAGAGTAGGTGTAATTAGCTTAAAATTGTTGTAATATTTTTATAATGTTTGTAAATAATTTTTTTATTTTTTGTAACTTAGTTCTTTTTTTATTTTTTGTACTTTAGTTATTGTATTTATTTGTATTTAATTGTAGATAATTGTAGATAGTTTAGTTAATTTATTTATTGATAGTGTAGTGTTAGGTTTAATTGTAACTTAGGTTAGGATTTATTTTACAGGTAATTTTTTATTTATTTTATCTAGGTAGTTATTAATTAGTTATGAACTATTTAATAGCTATTGTACCTAGTTAAAATAAATACAAAGTTGCCTGTAAAATAAATATAAATCCTAAAATAGCTACAATATAATTATTATTTATATTGTAGCTATATTAGGGTTTATTGTACAGGTAAGTATTTAGCTTTAAATAGGAATAATTTATTTAATAAGATTTAATTTATTTAGTTAGAATAAAATTATATTTAACTTAGGGGGGTGTTAGTGTTAGGGTTAGACTTAGCTTTAGGGGTTAATACAGTTATTAGAGTAGTGGCGAGGTCCGGTCGGCAGATTAGGGGTTAATACTTGAAGTTAGGTGTCGGCGATGTTAGGGAGGGCAGATTAGGGGTTAATACTATTTATTATAGGGTTTTTGAGGCGGGAGTGAGGCGGATTAGGGGTTAATACATTTATTATAGTAGCGGTGAGGTCCGGTCGGCAGATTAGGGGTTAATAATTGTAGGTAGGTAGCGGCGACATTGGGGGGGGCAGATTAGGGGTTATTAAATATAATATAGGGGTCGGCGGTGTTAGGGTCAGCAGATTAGGGGTACATAGGGATAACGTAGGTTGCGGCGGTATACAGAGCGGCAGATTAGGGGTTAAAAATAATATGCAGGGGTCAGCGATAGCGGGGGCAGCAGATTAGAGGTTAATAAGTGTAAGGTTAGGGGTGTTTAGACTCGGGGTACATGTTAGGGTGTTAGGTGCAAACTTAGGAAGTGTTTCCCCATAGGAAACAATGGGGCTGCGTTAGGAGCTGAACGCTGCTTTTTTGCAGGTGTTAGGCTTTTTTTCAGCTCAAACTGCCCCATTGTTTCCTATGGGGAAATCGTGCACGAGCACGTTTTTGAAGCTGGCCGCGTCCGTAAGCACCGCTGGTATTTAGAGTTGCAGTGGCGGTAAATTATGCTTTACGCTCCCTTTTTGGAGCCTAACGCAGCCCTTCTGTGAACTCTAAATACAAGCGGTATTTAAAAGGTGCGGGGGGAAAAAAGCATGCGTAGCTAACGCACCCCTTTGGCCGCAGAACTCTAAATCTAGCCGATATTCTGTTTAATAAATCTGCCCAGTTTCTTACTAATGCAGGATCCACTAGAGAAAACAAGCAGGGTTGTATATTAGATATATTGTTCTTACACTCTAATCACTTTCCCTTAACCTGCCAGCAGAGTAATATCTCTGCTTCGTGTTGATTTGAATAATCTTTAAGTAAGGGGTGATATTACTATAATACCGCTACAAGCGTGCAGTGTATAACAGAGAATAAATATTGTATTTAGTTGAAATATATTGTATTAATGCTGAGCTGATATCAGTAATAAAAAAACTATACCTCAATTAAAGGGACAGTCTAGGCCAAAATAAACTTTCATGATTCAGATAGGGCATGTAATTTTAAACAATTTTCCAATTTACTTTTATCACCAATTTTGCTTTGTTCTCTTGGTATTCTTAGTTGAAAGCTTAACCTAGGAGGTTCATATGCTAATTTCTTAGACCTTGAAGGCCACCTCTTTTCAGAATGCATTTTAACAGTTTTTCACCCCTAGAGGGTGTTAGTTCATGTATTTCATATAGATAACACTGTGCTCGTGCACGTGAAGTTATCTGGGAGCAGGCGCTGATTGACTAGACTGCAAGTCTGTCAAAAGAACTGAAATAAAGGGGCAGTTTGCAGAGGCTTAGATACAAGATAATCACAGAGGTTAAAAGTATATTATTATAACAATGTTGGTTATGCAAAACTGGGGAATGGGTTATAAAGGGATTATCTATCTTTTAAAACAATAAAAATTCTGGTGTAGACTGTCCCTTTAAGAGAATCCCTAAACATAAGAGTTTGTGTTAAACCATCTCTTAATTCCTCATAGCAGCTAACATACCATTGTGTCTAGAGTCTCATATGTAACTTGAGTTACCGCACATACAGAGCCATAACACTAAATTCAGTGACCATACTCAAAGGTGCTCTATTTAACTGCAGGTATTGCGTTCTCATATAATCGCTTGATCTGTCTTAGCCAAACAATAAGAGAGTTGTTCAATTAATATTGCTGTAGTGATATCGCTATAATACTCCTCTAGATTCCCTAACAATCACAGGAGCTCCCAGACTCCTCACCAGTACCCTAACATGTTTTGCCGTAGCATGGCTTTTTCAAAAGGTAAGGTTCTCTTTAATTTTTTTTAAAACTATTTATTTGTTTAAAAAAACAAAACTTTAAATATATGTAATGCAGTTTTTATATTAAAGGGACATTATAATAAAAAATACAATTCTCTAATCCGTTAGAACATGCAATTTAAAGACTATCAACACTAAACTACTGTGGGCTAGATTACGTGTGGAGTGCAAACCTTTGCACCCATGCGATAAGGGATTTATCTCGAGGGTTTGCACTCATCGGGCTTACCGCTCATATTACAAGATGCAGCCACCAATCAACAGCTAGAAACTAGGTTCTCTTCTCCAAGTGAGCTGGCCTAGATACACCTTTCAGCAAAGGATACCAAGAGAAGGAAGCAAATTAAATAATAGAAGTAAATTGGAAAGTTGTTTAAAATGGTATGTTCTGTCTGAATCATGAAAGAAAAATTTTGGGTTTCATGTCCCTTTAACTTCTATGTATATTGAAACTAAAATCTGATATAAAACACTCTACTATCTTTTATATGGACACATTGTTTATCTTTTCCATTTGAAAAATTAATTTAAGCCACAGTGTTTGTAGTGTAACAGCAGGTTTAACCAGCATGAAGGATTATATGTTTCTCTTTGGTTTTATCCCTTTGCATCAGACAAAAATAAATAGGTCACTGTAAGCCGCATGCACATTTGATTTGCTGTTTACCTACAATAATGTTTGACCTTTTGAATCAATATTTCTCTATGTTTACAATCTTTTGTGTGGTATTATAAATTATTAAATTGTGTAAAAGCAACTTAATGATGTCTGGTAGTTTGATATGATACAGTTTCTAAAGAGACACTGCTACTAAAATCATAATTATAAATATACAAGCCATGATCAATGGTAACAATAGTAGTGCTTATGGGAAATCTCTATATCTGCACTCTACAAGTAGGATTGCTGCCTATATAACTGCCCTTGTAGCACTATAAAGCTGGTTTGTTAGGTTAATTCTAATATACCTGCTTTAGTATATACTTTTATAATCTCTGTATGATTTCTGCCCAATGTTAGTGGGTTAATTGGCTATATCATTAATATTACTGTATGTGGGTTTCCCATAATATATTCATTGTATTCTTTAAGGGACACTGAACCCAAATTTTTTCTTTCGTGATTCAGATAGAGCATGACATTTTAAGCAACTTTCTAATTTACTCCTATTATCAAATTTTCTTCATTCTCTTGGTATCTTTATTTGAGATGCAAGATGTAAGTTTAGATGTCGTCCCATTTTTGATAAACAACCTGGTTTGTCCTTGCTGATTGGTGGATAAATTCATCCACCAATAAAAAAGTGCTGTCCACAGTTCTGAAGAAAAAAAAAAGCTTAGATGCCATCTTTTTCAAATAAAGATAGCAAAGGAAGGAAGAAAAATTTATAATAGAAGTAAATTAGAAAGTTGCTTAAAATTGCATGCTCTATCTAAATCACGAAAGAAAAATTTTGGGTTCAGTGTCCCTTTAAGTAATGCACATTGTTTGATTGTAGGTGTGTGATATACCTGTCTTTGTATGTCAAGTTACTAACAATAAAACTGCACTTGGAGTAAAGGAAGAGAAAACCAGGGAGAAGACCAGGGAGGGAGAAAAAAAAAGAAAAAAAAAAGGAATGCACAAACATACATGTGCACATATTGCCAAACCTACATGCGTACATGTACAGCACATTACTCACAAAGCCGAAACCTTCAATCTTCTCCTTCACAATTTTAAGACCACATTGCCCAAACATCATCAAACGCTCCTGATCTGAGGAACCCCCCACATACACAGCTCCATGGATGTCATGTAATTTAGAGTATTAGTAATTTGTGAGAGATGAGGTGGGGATTGGGATAGCCAATTTTTAGCAACTGCTAACTTAGCCACTGTTAAGAAGATAATACTGAAGTGATGTTTGGGTAGAAGTAGGTGAGGGAGATCGACATGAAATAGAATAGGCTCAGGTGACCAAGGGAGGTCAATGCATTTAAGTGATAAAGTACAAAGTACCAGTCTCCAAAAGTTATGGAGGATGGGGTACTCCTACCACACACCATGTACCATATACATACTGTGACATACTGAAGCAGAGCATGATCCCCTCCCTTCGGAGACTGGGCCGCAGGGCAGTATTCCAACATGATAACGACCCAAACACGCCTCCAAGACGACCACTGCCTTGGTAAAGGTGATGGACTGTCCAAGCATGTCTCATGACCTAAAACCTATTGAGCATCTGTGGGGCATCCTCAAACGGAAGGTGGGACAGTGCAAGGTCTCTAACATCCACCAGCCCCGTGATGTCGTCATGGAGGAGTGGAAGAGGACTCCAGTGGCAACCTGTGAAGCTCTGGTGAACTCTATGCCCAAGAGGGTTAAGGCAGTGCTGGAAAATAATGGTGGCCACACAAAATATTGACACTTTGGGCCCAATGTGGACATTTCCACTTAGGGGTGTACTCACTTTTGTTGCCAATGGTTTAGACATTAATGGCTGTGTGCTGAGTTATTTTGAGGGGACAGCAAATGTACACTGTTATACAGGCTGTACACTCACTACTTTACATTGTAGCAAAGTGTCATTTCCTCAGAAATGTAAGGGGTGTTCTCACTTTTGTGAGATACTGTATATAGCATAATGGTATGCTCTGAACCTACTGGGCATGCTAATATATATATATATATATATATATATATATATATATATATATATATAAAAAATATTTTAAAATATGTGTTGGTTTCTTGCTGAAAAATTCCAAAACAGCGCAGCACAGGGGTGTGAAAGGGCTCAGCATTTAAAGGTTTAAATTTCATGATACCGATAGAACTTGCACTTTTAAGAGACTTTTCAATTTACTTCTGTTATCAAATTACTTTATTCTTTTGTTATCCTTTGTTGAAAAGGACACCTAGCAAAACACTACTGGGAGCTAGCTGGTGATTGGTGGCTATGCACATATGCCTCTTGTCATTATCTCACCCGATGTGTTCAGATAGGTCCCAGTAAGGCTTTACTTCTCTGAAGCTGACTTTTAAAAAATACTAATCAAATATGTCAAATTCAATAAAAAAAAATGAATGTTTCCCCTTTCAGATTATTTGTGGTTCAAACACCTATATAACCTTCTTGAAGGGATATTAAAGTATTATTTAAGGTGCATACTACGAGGCCTATTTACCTATGGATCAGCCAATAGGATGAAAGCTCAATCCTATTGGCTGATTGTAACAGCCAATAGGACTTTTTCCACCTTAATTCCGATTGGCTGATAGAATTCTATCAGCCAATTGGAATGTAAGGGACGCCATTTTGGATGACGTCATTTAAAGGGAAATTTAATTCTTCAGAAGAAGTTGTAAGAAGAGGATGCTCTGCGCCGGATGTCTTGAAGATGGAGCCGCTCCGCGCCGGATGGATGAAGATAGAAGATGCCGTCTGGATGAAAACTTCTGCCGGCTTGGATGAAGACGTCGGTCCGCTTGGATGAAGACTTCTGCCGGCTTCGCTGAGGACTTCTGCAGCTTCGTTGAGGATGGATGTCCAGTCTTCAAAAACTGTAAGTGGATCTTCGGGGGTTAGTGTTAGGTTTTTTTAAGGGTTTATTGGGTGGGTTTTATTCTTAGGTTAGGGGTTTTGGGCGGAAAGAGAGCTAAATGCCCTTTTAAGGGTAATGCCCATCCAAATGCCCTTTTCAGGGCAATGGGGAGCTTAGGTTTTTTAGATAGGTTTTTATTTGGGGGGTTGGTTGTGTGGGTGGTGGGTTTTACTGTTGGGGGAGTTGTTTGTATTTTTATTTACAGGTAAAAGAGCTGATTTCTTTGGGGCAATGCCCTGCAAAAGGCCCTTTTAAGGGCCATTGGTAGTTTATTGTAGGCTAGGTTTTTTTTTTTGGGGGGGGGGGGCTTTTTTATTTTGATAGGGCTACTAGATTAGGTGTAATTAGTTTAAATATTTGATATTTTTTTTATTTTGTGTAACTTAGTTGTTATTTCTTTGTAACAGTAATTTTTTATAGGAGATTTAAATAACTTCAGTAGGGTTAGGTTTTTAAATATGTAATATAGTTAATGTAATTGTTAGTTTAATCTAATGTTAGTATAATAGTTAGGGTATGTTAATTAATAGTTTAATATAGTTTAATGTAATTTTAGTATAATAGTTAGGGTAGGCTAATTAATAGTTTAATATAGTTTAATGTAATTTTAGTATAATAGTTAGGGTAGGTTAATTAATAGTTTAATATAGTTTATTTTAATTCTAAAGGTAAGTTTAAATTTATTATAAGATAGGGATGAGTTAATATTTAATATCAATTTAGCGGGTTGTTAGGTTTAGGGGTTAATAGCTTAATTTAGTTTATGGCGATGTGGGGGGCTGGCGGTTTAGGGGTTAATAGGTTTAGTAAGCGGTAGTGATGTGGGAGGCCAGGGGTTTAGGGATTAATACATTTATTTAGTTGTGGCGGGGTCTGGGAGCGGTGGGATAGGGGTTAATAACATTATGTAGGTGGCGGCGGGGTTCGGGAGCAACGGGATAGGGGTTAATTCATTTATTTAGTTGTGGCGGTGTCGGGGAGCGGCGGGATAGGGGTTAATATATTTATTACGTTGCGGCAGGGTCTGGGAGCGGCAGAATAGGGGTTAATAACATTATGTAAGTGGTGGCGATGTCGGGGGTGGCAGATTAGGGGTGTTTATACTCGGGGTTTATGTTAGAGTGTTAGGTGTAAATGTTACTTTTATTATGCCATAGAAATCAATGGGATATCTGGCAGCAGCGAACATAAGCTTTCGCTGCTTTCATGCTCCCATTGATTCCTATGGCATCCGCGGCCTCCAGTGTGGCGGATTGAAAACCAGGTACGCTGGGCCGGAATAGTGGCGAGCATACCTGTTAGAAATTTGATAAATGGCAAAAGGTGTCAGATAGTGCAGAATTTGTATTCGGAACATCTGTAATGACGTAAGCATTGATCTGTGTCGGATTGAGACCGGCGGATCGTATGTTACGTCACAAATTTCAACTTTTGCCGGTCTGTAGGCTTTGATAAATGAGGCGAATCAGGCTCGCCACAATTACGCTGCGGAATTCCAGCGTATTTCCGGTTGACGGCTTGATAAATAGGCCTCTATATATCAACAATTAAACTACACTAAATTTACATACAATTATGTTTCTTTAAAATGACAGCATACACCAATTTTCATATAACTGCATGTAATAGACACTACTATAAAGAAGAATATGCACAGGTACTGATCTAAAAATCCAGTATAAAAACTTAGAAGCTCCCAATTTAGCACTGTTGATTATGTTAGGCTGAGACAATCAGTGAAAGGGGCTGGGGAAACAGGAACAGCAGACACTTCTCCTTTCCTGCATATGAAAAGACATATTATACAAACAGGAGCCGTAGGAATCTGTAGACATCAGTATACATCTAAAACTTTGGGGCTTGGTTAGGAGTCGAAAAATCAGCACAAATGTTATTAGAAAAAAAGCAAAACTATATTTTTTTTACAAAAACACTCCCAGATGGGCTATATAAATGGACCATCTACAAAACATTTATCCAAAGAAAATTCTCGTGTACAATGTCCCTTTAACTCACTACCTCCACTGAACAAAGGTTCCAGAGTCTCAGAATAATACATTACATGGCTGCTTTATCCTTGTATACAGAGCTCTGAACTGTACCCTGGTGTCATACACCAGAGCAGTGATTAATGGTCAGGGTGTATGCTACAACAGCTCACAGAGAATTAGTGCTAAAGGTAATGAGCAATATAATATGTAGGGGTATGTTAAAAAAACACAATTTGTTAAATATTGACTATATGTTAACTTTTTATGAGGTTTAATCTATTTTTAAAACATTTAAAGGGTCAGTCAAGTATAAATTAAACTTTCATTATTCAGATAGGACTTTTAATTTTAATTGACTTTCCAATTTACTTTTATCATCAAATTTGCTTTTTTCTCTTGGTATTCTTAGTTTAAACTAAACATAGGTCGGCTCATATGCTAATTTCTAAGCCTTTGAGGGCTGCCTCTTATCACATGCTTTTTAAATCTCTTTTCAACACAAAGAGACAGAAAGTACACGTGGGCCATATAGATAACACTGTGTTCAGGCACAGGGAGTTATTTATGATCTAGCACAATACAATGCTAAATTTAAGACAATAGATAATAAACAGTCACAGTCATGTGATCAGGGGGCTGGAAGAAGGTTCCTAGATACAAGGTAATAACAAAGGTAAAAAGTATATTAATATAACTGTGTTGGTTATGCAAAACTGGGGAATGAGTAATAAAGGGATTATCTATCTTTTAAAACAATAACAATTCTATGGTTGACTGTCCCTTTAAATATACAACAAAACGGCAAATATAGGTTTTATTGTTGGTTAGAGAGGGGGAAAAAAGAATATATAGGATTTTAGGTTAAACACCATAACATTTAAATACATTCTTCCTTTCTTCCTTGTATTTCTTGTCACATTTTGCAGTGTATGCAGAAAACAAAGCAGACACAGCTTAACCCAGGCTATGCACAGTCATGCTGTTGTCTTGTGACTTGGATCAGATACAAATGGAGGATTCTGCTGTTAATGATTAGCTAAGACAGGTAAGGGGCAAAGTAGTAAAACAGTTCTCAGAGCAAAACAAGAGCTTGTGTTGTGCTCTGTCTGGGATTGGAAACATTTGGAAATGTCAATGAGGACAGAGTAATCCAAGACTTGAAAACAATACGGAATCACTAAACATTAACTTGTTCGCATGATTCTGAGGTTTCATTTGAAAAGCTAACAGTGTATACAAACATGCTCATATCTGTCCAAAGTATGGATTCATGTCTTTAAAGGGATATCAAAATCAAAATTAAACATTTATGCTTCAGAGAGAGCAATTTAAAGGGATAGGAAAGTCAAAATTAAACTTGCATAATTCAGATAGATCATGTAATTTTAAGACACTTTTCAATTCACTTCTATTTTCAATTATGCTTCGTTCTCTTGGTGTCCCTTGTTGACAATGAATATGCACATATCCTACACTAGTGGGAGCTAGCTATTGTTCGATGACTGCACACATTTGTGGCTAACTAGATGTGTTCCCTTAGCTGCCAGTAGTGCAATCCCGTTCCTTCAGCAAAGGATAACAAGAGAATGAAGCACATTTGATAATAGAAGTGAATCGGAAAGGTGTTTTTCATGCTCTATCCAAATTATGAAAGAAAATGTTGGGGTACTCTTTCCCTTTAAGAGAGCTTTCAATTTACTTCTATTATCCAATGTTGACCTAGATTACAAGTGGAATGCAGTGTGTGCTCTCAGTATTGTGGGAGCACGCTAGGATTAGAATGGAATCTGGTATTGCAAGTCCATGGTAAAAATAAATAGTGGAATTGCGCGCCCTTTACTTTCAATGGATATTGCAACTGCGCTAAACAGTTGAAAGTTATGTGTTGCACTCAAAAGCAACACATAGTTTTGAAAAAAGCTACTTGAAACCTAAAGTAAAGAGTTAGGGCTAGAATAAAAGTATATCAAAACACAAGTAAAACATAATAAAATTAAGTATTACATATACTATATATATATATATATATATATATATATATATATATATATATATATATTTACACACACACACATACATACACACACATAGGGGTTGAAAAAGTTGCTTGATTGGGTAACTCTGCCAAAAGTGACCTTCTTTACCCTGGAACCTGTAGCTGTAGATGCAGTAAGTGATTATAGCAAGTAGCCCACCCTAATAACCAGACAAGACCAGTAGTAAGGTGAAACACGAACAGGCTTTATTGAGACAAACACACAGCTTATATACACAATTGCCATCTGATAAGAGCCTTATTTGATCAAGAGAGCACTGCCCCCCCCCCCATAGGAGCCATAGCCGCATTGAGATCCCACAATAGTTAGGTCGTAGTTTTGGGGTGATCCAGAGGGATTGGCAGCTATTCCCAGGTACCGATGGAGAGCTCCGGGCCCCTAGATGCCACAGTCCAAAAAGCAACATAATCCGTGGCTGGGGACCGGAGCGGTAGCCTGGCAAAGGGTACTCAGGAACTGTCCGAGGTGGGGGGATGTCAAAACCCCTTAGTAATCACCCCAACCCATGCCCATTAAAGGTATGACAAGTCCCCAGAAGAGCGGAGCTCTGGAGCAAAGGGCTTCGGGTGCGACCTAGGTTAACGTTCAGCGGGAATCTCTAGCGATCCCAGCCAGGGAATAGTTTCATAAGATTCCGGCTGGGACTCGGCAAGGCCTGAAGAGGCAATGGGAGTTGTCCTGACAGCCTAGTATCAATGACAGTGCTCCCCCTCACAGTCCGGCACACATGGCTATATCCTGATGGGTTGGCTTGGGGCTGTCCGGTGATGTTATTCCAATTCGGTTTGCCGGGAGAGGCCATCTGCATTGCCGTTACTCTTTCCCGGGTGATACTGAATTGGGAAGTTAAATGGCTGCAAGGCTAAGCTCCACCGCAACAGGCATCCATTGTCCCTGGAAACCCTATTAAGCCATACCTGAGGGTTGTGGTCTGTGAGCACTGTAAAAGACCTCCAGTACAAGTAAGGTTGCAATTTCTTGAGAGCCCAGACCAGGGCCAAACACTCTTTCTCTACTGCTGTGTAGCCCACTTCCCTAGGCAATAGTTTTTGGCTGATGTAGGCTACGGGGTGTACAGGGCCCTCCTCATCCACCTGGCTTAGCACTGCTCCCAATCCAAACATGGAGGCATCTGTATGGAGATAAAAGCGTTTGGATGGGTTAGGAGCGGCCAGGATAGGGGAAGAAACTAATGCTGTTTTCAATTGCTGGAAGGCAGCCTCGCATTTGGGGGACCACTGCACTTTCTGGGGTAAGTGTTTTCTGGTCAGGTCGTTCAGGGGCTTGGCCAGGGTGCTATAGTTGGGGACAAACTTGTGGAAGTACCCCACAGTGCCAAGAAAGGCTAAGACTTGGGTCTTGGTTTTGGGGGTCGGCCAGTTGCCTCAATCTTGGCTGGCTCCGGCCTCTGCTTCCTGCATCCCACTCAGTGTCCAAGGTACTGGACCTCTGACCTCCCTACCTTGCACTTGTCTGGCTTCAGAGTCAGACCCACAGCCATGATGGGTCCAGGACAGTACCTAGGTGAACCAAAAGATCTAACATCATCAGAAAGTTACCCCAGGCAATGCGGTCTAATAGCTGATCCACTCTGGGCATAGGATAGGCATTGGTCGTGTTCCTAAGCCTACGATAGTCTACACAGAAGTGGGTTGTGCCATCCCACTTGGGTACAAGCACTACCGGGAAGCCCAGGAACTGTTGGATGGCTCGACAACTCCCGTATCAAGCATTTCCCTGATCTCACTGCGCATGCCTTCTCTAGTTGTCTGGGGGAACCGGTACGCCGGCTCCCATAAGGGCACCTGTCCCAGGGTCTCCCATCTGGTGAACCGCTACCGTGGTTTACCCAAGGTCCATAAAGAACATATCCTGTCGGCTCTCTAGTACCTGACTTGCTCCCGCTGCACAGTCCCTATCCGCTCATCTACTCTTATGTCCCCTACACCTGCCGGTGCCCTACTCCACCCGGGCAGCTCCGGCATGCGGAGACTCTCCGAGTCCTCGATGGCCGGAGCACATATGGCTGCTCCCGTACAAGTAAGGAGCACATATGGCTGCTACCTCTTCTTGCCTCTCCTGGTATGCCTTCAGCATGTTCACATGAAAGGTCCGATGGACTCTTTCATCTGAACACTTGGCTACCAGGTAGGTAGTATCACAAAGCTGTTCTACTACTAGATAGGGTCCCTGCCAAGCCACCTGCAGCTTATCCGTCTTGGTAGGTTTTAGGGCAAGGAATTTCTGCCCTACTTCCAGGGTGTGGTTACGAGTGTTACGGTCGTACCACAGCTTCTGCTTACCCTGGGCGATATGAAGGTTTTCCCGCACCGTGGTGGTGAGGTCCTTCAGTCAGTCCCTGAACTCTAGGACATACCATACAATACCCTCCTCCCCAACTGACCCTTTCCAGTGGGCTCTAAGCAGGTCTAGATGTCCCCTCACCCTCCAGCCATATACTAACTCAAAGGGAGAAAATCCGGTAGATTCCTGTGGCATCTCCTGGTAAATGAATAGGAGGTGTGGCAGATATCTCTGCCAGTCCTTGTGAGAGGCAGAGAATGTCTGAAGCAGCTGCTTCAGTGTCCCATTAAACCTCTCACACAACCCATTAATCTGAGGGTGGTATGAGGAGCTCGGCAGGTGTTTTATCCCACAAAGCCTCCATAGCTGCTGGGTGAGCTCAGCAGTAAACTGAGTCACTTGGTCCAAGATAATCTCCCGGGGTTAACCCACTCGGGCAAAGATCCGTAGCAGGACATTGGCTACTGTCTCTGCCTGGATGTTGGTAACGGGATTGCGTCCGGGTACCGGGTAGCGTAGTCTACTACCATCAGTGTATATGTTTTCTCCAAGGGGCTAGGACAGGGAAATGGGCAGAAAAAGTCAACAGCTATCCTGCTGTATGGTTCGTCGTTCGTCAATGATAGGGAGGGGATGCAGGGAAGCTTTGGAGTGGTCACCTTTCTTCCCTACTCTCTGACAGATGTCACAAGTATGGCAGTACTGCCTAATGTCCCCCATAATCCCTGGCCAGGAAAAGGTCTGGGTAAATTGGTGGCGGGTCTGAGTAATCCCTAGATGTCCTGCCAGGGGAATGTCATGCCCTATGCATAGTAGGTCGTTCCAATACTTTTGCAGTACCACCAACTGTCGCTTGGGCATCTGCCTGCTCCTGCCACCCTCTGTAACCCAGTACATGAGTCCTCTTTCCCACTCAAAGCGGTCTCCTCCTAACCCACCTGGGTCTGTCCCTGCCCGGGCCCGGTATGGGGCTAACGTCTGGTCACTTAACGTCTCTTGGGCAAAGTCAGAGGGGGGAAGCCCAGGAGATAGGGTAACCTGTCGGGGTAGTAGTTGGGTGGGGGTGACTTACCTGGATCCCATCCTCAAGTGCTTCAGCCTGGAGCCTGGCTTGTTGGTGGGTGGTAACAGGGCAAGCATCCATAGGGGCATCCATAAGGAAGGAGGATGCAAGATGACCAATCATTCCCTAGTAAAACTTCGGCCGGCAAATGGCCCGTTAACCCCCCGGAGCACCTTACCCTCAGCCACACAAACCGCAGCTGACTTTCCTGTGTGGTCCGAATTGGTGACCAGGTGTGGCTGGACAAGAGTAATGGTGGCCCCGCTGTCCCACTCGGGTCCAGTTGGTAGGAGGAGGATTGTGTGGTCAGTTGGACCATACATGGCCCACCTGATCACACTCAAAGCACTGGATTTCTGTCCTCTGGGGTGGACTGGGGCCAGAAGGACGGGGTTAAGCCGGTGGGGCTGAAGGGTACTGGCTGACTGCCAGGAGATGAGGAGGGGCTGCCGGAGGATGGACCACTGGTCAAGGTTCGGGTTGGACCGTGCATCTGGCATCAAGAAACTGGTACACCAGAACTGCTGCTTGATCCACAGAGTTGTGGGTTTCTGATCCCAGACCCATTCTCTTACCTCCGGCAGGGAGTGGTCATAGAATCGCTCTAGAAGGATGAGCTGTGTTGCTTGCATCAGGGTGATCACTTGGCAACCCGAGAACCAGTAGTCTAGGGAGCGGTTGAACTGGTGGGTCCACTTGGCAAAGGGCTGCCCCTCTCTCCTTCTCAAGCTCCTGAACTTAAGACGATGAGCCTCTGGAGTGATGGCATACCTAGCAGGATGCGCTCCTTTACCCAGTCATAGTTCCGGTTATCTTTCAGGGGAATGGCCTCAAAAGCATTCAAGGCCCTCCTGGACAGCTTTCCGATCAGGAGGGTAACGCAGTCGACATTGTCGATACCCTGCAGCTCACACTGGGTCTCGAATACCTGTAGGTACCGATCGATTTCCTCTTCTCCATCTTTAAAGGCATGGAAGGCCTCATGGGGTAACTCCAAAATCATAATCTGAGTTATTACCTCCTGTGGTGGGGTAGTCCCATGCAGTGTCAGCTGCCACTAGATCTCCAGCTGGATTTCACTGGATATCCCGCTGGACTTCGGACATATCATCAGTCCCCCTGGTTGAGGGCTCGCAGGCCCTGCTACTGCCTGGTTCAATGGCCTGATAGCTGACTTGGTCACCCTCCATCAGATCTGCGATGATAGCTGCTTTCGGATTGTTGCTGGCCACTTGTCCTTGAGCTTCCAGCAATTCTTTCAGGGTGCTCCTCTTAAACCTGGAGTACTGCTGCTCCATCTGAAGGGGTCCTGTTGGTGGTTTGAATGTTCCAGGTAGAAGGAAACATCCCACAGCTGCCAACCAAATGTGATGGACTCCGGATACCCCGACTGGGTATCTCCGCCAAAAGTGACCTTCTTTACCATGGAACCTGTAGCTGTAGAGCGGGAAAGTGATTATAGCAAGAAGTCCACCCTAATAATCAGACAAGACCAGTATTAAGGTGAAACACGAACAGGCTTTATTGAGACACTGTCAGGGTGCCAGGAATCCGACTGAGACATGAAGTGCAAAAATAATCACACCTTTATTAATAACAAAAAAATAATAAAAAGTCCACAAGTCAAATAACAAGCCAGGAGTCAAAACCAGAGCTTGTAGTCAGACGAGCCGAGTCAGGAGCCAAAGTGAATAGTCAGACGAGCCGGAATCAGGAACAAGGAAAACAGCAGAGTCAGGAACAAGCCAGGGATCAGGAACCAGGAAGGATGTCAGACAGCCAGGTAATACACAGGAACTCTCACAAACAGGTCTGAGACAACGCAAAGGCAAAGCATACTGAACAGAGGCCCTTTAAATAATAAGTGATGACATCACAATTCTGAGACTGCATCCTGTCTCACACAGATGATGCACAACAGTCTGGCCATAAAAGGAAGTGCAGGAAATGAGCAGCATCCCCCACAATGCACCATAGTCAGCTAGAGAGGTGAGTAAAATGGCTGCCAGCAGCACATGGCAAACAAAACAGGGAAAAAAAACCCTGACAGACACACAGCTTATATACACAATTGCTATCTGATAAGAGCACCTCCCCTCCAGACAGGCTTGCGCCTCCATAGGAGCCATAGGCACATAGAGATCCCACAATAGCTAGGTCATAGTTTCGGGGGGATACAGCGGCTATTCCTGTGTACTGTTGGAAAACTCCGGGCCCCTAGATGTCCCAGTCCAAAAAGCATCATGATCTTTGGCTGGGGACACAGAGGCATAGAGGAACAGAAGAAGGGAGAGAGAGAGGGATCCTACCTGCAGTGGTTTATTGTCCCTAGTTCCCATCATATAAAAGGCTCACTCCCCAGGCATTTTTTTTTAAATTTTTGTAACTAATTTTGCAGGGGGCTTAACTTTAATGCATAATAATGTGACATCATTAATGGAAAGATGGTCTTTTTAGGATGATATACACAGAATAATTCCATCAATTCAATACAACAAGGGATACATGTATAGTGGTGGCAAGTTATCCAGGAATACTTTTAACAATAATATATATATTTTTGACATTGTGAGGTCTTCTTGCTTCAATTAACATTTGGAGGCAATGTATCACAATATAAAACAGTGTAGGGATATAACTGTTTCCAGAGATGACCAAAACTGTAATTTAGGCAAGACCATTAGCATAAAGAATATACCAGCAGTATCAAGCAAGGTACAGATAACATTCGCAGCTCACTCATTTCGCTGCTTGTATCGCTCAAGAATAGAGGCTAACACCACAGGGTATACTTTAACTACTGGCCCATGTAGGACTGCTGGGGTGCCAGAAGCCACCATCTTTAGCGGGGAACAGAAACAGGGCAGGCTGTTACTCCATGGTGTTAGCCTCTATTGCATTTTAGTTAAGCAAAATCACTCCCCAAGGTACAAATTGATAAACCAGTCAGTAAACAAGCCTCTTAATTGCATAACTCAGCCAAACTATACATGATTTCTTTCTGTGTTGCTAAGGAAAATCCTGAATTCTGTGCCAGCAACACTATGCAGAGAAACATTCCTTATCTAAGATTTAAAGCTGAATGCTAGTACAGATACTAGTACAAAGCCTAGAGACAATAAACTACCAATATACATTTATGAAGATAAATATCTACTGTACTGCAAAGTGAAGGTAAAGTCAGTTACTTGAAATATAAAGTAACTGACTTTACCTTCACTTTAATTAATTAATGATGGTGGAGTGGCAGTGAAGCACCGTTGCTGGTAACTACCAGCACCGCTAAGTTGTGGGGGCCATAACATTTTTAGCACAGTGTTTGCAAACTACAAACCTGCAAATCAATTGAGTGTATTGTGCTGTGGCTGTAATTGAACTCTTGTTTTGCTTGCATTTTAATACAAGTATAATTAAAACTACAGCTTCTTAAGCAATTCAAAAAAAACACCTTGGGTAATATGATTTACCTTGATTATATTTGCCTTCTATTGCAGTACAGTAGATATTTATCTCCATAAATGTATATTGGTAGTTTATTGTCTCTAGGCTTTGTACTAGTATCTGTACTAGCATTCATCTTTAAATCTTAGATACGCAATGTTTCTCTGCATAGTGTTGCTGGCACAAAAGTCAGGATTTTCCTTAGCAACACAAAAACAAATCATGTATAGTTTGGCTGAGTTATGCAATTAAGAGGCTTGTTTACCATCACTTTAACTGTTGGTCTCACCACCTAAAAATAAATATGACCAAGACCAAACTACTTCTAATCCCCCCCCTCTAATTTTAATCCACTTTAAAACATTTCTATCACTGTTGTCGGCACCAGTATCCCCATCTCCCCAATTTCGCTGCCTTGGAGTCACACTTGACTCAAATCTGTCCTTCATTCCCCACATCCAATTGCTCTCTTCATCCTGCAGCAACCACCTACGCAATATCTCCAAAATCCGGCTGTTTCTGAGCGCTGAAACTACTAAACAGCTAATCCACTCCCTGGTAATTTCCCATCTTGACTACTGTAATAACCTACTAGCTGGCCTCCCTCTCTCCCGCCTCTTCCCCTTCAATCGATCCTAAATGCTTCTGCCAGGCAAATCCACCTCTCCAGATGCTCTGTATCTGCTACACCTCTCTGCGGGTCCCTTCACTGGCTCCCCATTCACAGCAGAATTAAATTCA
Organism: Bombina bombina; assembly: GCF_027579735.1. Classification (NCBI taxonomy): domain Eukaryota; kingdom Metazoa; phylum Chordata; class Amphibia; order Anura; family Bombinatoridae; genus Bombina; species Bombina bombina. The sequence goes on from NC_069500.1 coordinate 940,722,596, forward strand.
AAATTCTCACCCTGACTTACAAAGCCCTCACCAATGCTGCACCACCCTACCTGTCCTCCCTCATCAACAAATATACTCCAGCCTGCCCCCTAAGATCCAACAATGACCTGCTCCTTGCCTCCTCTACCATCACCTCCTCCCATGCAAGATTACAGGACTTCTCTTGTGCGGCACCAACCCTCTGGAATGCACTTCCTTGAGCTGTCAGACTCTCCCCTAACCTGTCCTCCTTTAAACACTCCCTAAAGACCTTTTTGTTCAGGGAAGCTTATCACCCAACTCACTAACAAATGAACTTCATTTACCTAACAGTTGCCCTCATCTATCTCCTCACTAATATCACTCTCACCTTTGCAGTTCCCAATCTTCTGTTTCCCATCCTCCTACCCATCTAGATTGTAAGTTCCCGTGGGAATAGGGCCCTCAATTCCCCCTGTATTTGTCTGAAAATGTTTGTCTTATATTGTATTGTTTCACTGTTGTAAATCTTCCTACCCATGGACAGCGCTGCGGAATCTGTTGGCGCTTTATAAATAAAGAATAATAATAAAAAGTACTTAAGGCTGGTTTCCTGTAAAGGTGAGACCTGCAGCGATGCAGCACAGCTACTACAAGCTGCATGGCATCTCAGCACTCCAAACATAAAAGAAAAGGACATGAGCCACTAATTCATTGTTTACACCATTACACACAGGCTCTCCATTTTAGAGCCCCAATGCACTCAAACACAGTTCAATCCATATGCAATATGTAAAACGGCATACACATTAGCCACATATAAATCAATATAACAATAAATGTGACTTTACCGGTACCTCCTCATGGGGAAGCATCTCAGTCTAGCAGCTTTGGCGATCTCTCTGTCCATGCCCCACTGCCTATGCTCTAACCTCACTGTTGGTCACTTAATCGGTCATGTGCCGCCTCTCAATTAAACCACATGGTGCTGGACATGAACAGCAAGGATAATTCTGTCTCTACTCTCTTTTAGTCTATAGAAACACCAAACAACACCTGGAGCAGCGATTCCATCTTCCATGGATTTATTTTAAATACTTTGAGAATAAAAGTTATACTTTAAGAAGAACCACTGCTCCATGTGTTGTTTGCAGCTTAGCACTCCACCCACCTCTGACTTCATGACCATGCGCAGTACTTGCATACAGTCTGCACGCGGTTAATACATTCAAATAAAAATAATTTAACAAACCTAAAAGTATTGAATAACATTAGAAAGTATTATCTACTTGGGGAAGCTTTTCTTAAGTCGTCCTGGCTAATTTTGTAGTCGTCTCAGACCACCGGACGTCTGGGTTTTTCAAATATATATATTTTAATATAGAGATTATATATATAATAATTGGATACTTGTATAGCACTCAACCTCAATCAACTCGTGGCACTGATAACAGGTATTATTATTACCCAACTTAAAGGGACAGTATACTGTAAAATAGTTTTTCCCTTAATGTGTTTACAATTGCTTTTTTTACCAACTGCAGAGTAAAAAATGTATGAAAACTTGCTTTTTAAGGCTTATTTGTGTATATTAAAGCTCTGATTTTGTGTTTTGAAGCCACAACCTAATAAAATGGGTTGAGCGTGTAGGTATAATCCGATCTCATTACTGTATCACATTGTGCGAATATACCTGCTTCTTTATCTTATATCTGCCCTTAAAACAATCACCAGTACTTTGAGAGAACAATGGAAAATCAACATTTTATTACCTTATCTCTGCTATATCGCACTGGGAGTGTAATTTCTTCTGCTGGCTGTGTTTACAAAGCTTATCTATAGCTGGTACGCGCGGCCACAAACTTTCAGAATAGGTGGGGATACCACATGCTAAATCAACAATTTCAAATGCCAATATAAGGGTAAAGGAGCTACTTGTAAACAATTTAATACACTCCAGCAGGTAAAGTGGATCATTGGGAAAAAATTAAAGGGGAGAAAATTTATGAGTAAACTGTCCCTTTAATGGAACTCATTTTACCGACCTCAGAAGGATGAAAGGCTGAGTGGACCTTGCCGGGATTGAGCCCTTTCTTGTCAAACACCTTATAAACAAAACCTCTGCCCTATGTGTTACCCCAATCAGTGGAGTCACCCTTTGCCTATAACCTTGCTTGGATAATGGGCCATGGCTAAATATTAGCCTATTGCATCATTGTGTATGTCCCTGAAAAGGGTTAATTGGTCAGTGTTTAAATGAGCCACCTTAGTTCCTCTAGTTTTCTTTAGAAATGTTCTAAGTAGTTTACAGAGATGACCAAAAGTATGGATGCACAGTATGACTGATTTAAAATCCCTCAGATATTGAAATGCATCCGAATAACACTCAGCTATGAGGTTCGCCTTAAAGGGAAATGAAACCCATGATTCAGATAGAAAATTGTTTTCAACTGTATGCTCTAAGGTATAACTATATTAAAATTTTCTTCTTTCTCTTTGCATCATTTGTGGAAAAGCAGGGATGTAAGCTCATGAGCACTATATGACTGCAGTTTTCTGCCATTTAATGCTCCCGACACTTACTTAGGTATCTCTTCAACAAAGAATACCCTGACATAGAAGCTAATTTGATAATAGAAGTAGGTGTCTGGAGCATTAAATTGCAGAAAATCCATTTTGCAAATGGATAACATTCTGGCAAAACTTCTGCCATAAAGTACTCCTGAGCTTACATTCCTGCATAAAATGGTAGGCTCTTTCTGACAAAAGAAAATGTTTTGGTTTCATATCACTTTAACTCTAGCAGGTGAACTTACATGCGCTGGCCAAAATATTGTACTTATAGTAAACCATTTTTAATATAATTTGGGGATAGTACACATGTAACTGTTTTGTCTTATTGAACCTTTATGCTCTAGGTAATGTTTATTGTAAATATAAAAGATTTACACTGAACACACTATGGGGCATATTTATCAAGCACCGAATGGAGCTTGATGCTTCGTGTTTCTGGCGAGCCTGAAGCAGTGCTGAATACGGCGAGGTCTGTCAGACCTGATCCGCACTGTCGGATCAGGTTCCGACAGACCTTGATAAATAGAGGTCATTATTTTTATTTGTTTCTTTCAAGTCTGAGACTTTTGATTCTTTACATAAAGGGACTATACACACTCAATAAATATTAGACAAAATTATGTAATCAAAATAATGATTAACCTGAGCATAATATACAAATGTATTTTTAAATTATATTAGTTGTTTAATTATTGAAATACCGGTATGTGTAAAGTGTTCATAAAGCAATAACGCCCAAATGTTGCAACCTAGTTTTCCTTCTCTGTGAAGCCAATCAGAGGCAGTTATAAATGGGTTATGACGTGCAACCAATGACTGCGAGGAAGATAGGCTAGCAGTGTTAAGTCTGGAGTCTGTACTTCAGTTTTAAGAGGAAATGGAAAAGCCACAAATTCCAGAGTAAAATTACAAGAAAAATATACAATTTAGATAATAAAAGTTTTTTTAGTATTATATTGTAATGTAGGTGTCTCTCATCGCAACTAGGGAAGGCATAGTGGGATAAACAGCACACTGGCTAAAATGTGCAGTACTGACAGGACATTTTAGAGAATCTATCCAAAATGTAGAGCTTTAGATCATTAGGCCTTAAGTATTATCTTTTGTTTATATAGGCAGAGATAACATAAAGAAGAATTTGTGTATAGAGACGAGATAAGAAGGTCTGTTTATTACTGCAAGCTCAGCACATTTCGATTGGTATTGGTTTTAATAAGCACATCCAGCTATTTCATATACAGAAATAATAATAAAGGACACATTTCCCATCTATTTTATGTTCTGCAGCTGGTAGAGCAAGTCATTGGAAACACATTAAAAGGGCAGTCTAGTCAAAATTAAACTTTCATTATTCAGATAGAGCATGCAATTTTAAACAACTTTCCAATTCACTTTTATCCTCAAATGTTTTGTTCTCTTGGTATTCTTTGTTGAAAGCTAAGCCTTGGCAGCCTCATATGCTAATTTCTAAGCCCTTGAAGGCCGCCTCTTATCTGAGTGCATTTGACCATTTTTCACAGCCAGAGGGTGTTAGTTCATGTGTACCATATAGATAACATTGTGCTCATGCCCGTGAAGTTACTTATGAGAGGGCACTGATTGGCTAAAATGCAAGTCTGTCAAAAGAACTGAAATAAGGGGCCGGGCTGCAGAGACGTAGATACAAGGTAATCACAGAGGTAAAAAGTATAATAAGATAACCGTGTTGGGTATGCTGAACTGGGGATTGGGTAATAAAGGAATTATCTTTCTTTTTAAACAGTAACAATTATTGAGTAGATTATCCCTTTAAGGGAAAACTATTTTACAGTACACTGTCCCTTTAAGTCAGCGGGTGGCATTTTGTTAGCTCTTCATACCTTCAGACCTTCCAACTTTGAAAATGATTATATAGGGGCTGATTTATCATGGCCCGAATGGGGCCAAATAGAAACAGGAGTTAAAAAACAGCGGTCTTAACTTGTCTGCTGCCTCTGAGGCAACGGACATCAATCCACCCGATTGCATACGATCAGGTTGATTGACACCCCCTGCTAGCGGCTAATTGGCCGTGAATCTGCAGGGGGCGGCATTGCACAAGCAGTTCACCAGAATTGCTTGTGCAATGTTAAAGGGATAGTAAACTAAAAAATTTCTATCATGATTCAGATAGAGCATGCAATTTTAAGTAACTTTCTAATTTACTCCTATTATCAATTTTTCTTTGTTTACTTGCTATTGCTTTATTTGAAAAGGCAGGAATGAAAGCTTTGGAGCCGGCCTATATTTTGTTTAGTACCCTGGATAGGGCTTGTTGATTGGTGCCTGCAAGCGCAACCTAGGTTCTCAACCTAAAATGGGCCGGCTCCAAAGCTTTTAATGCTTTTTCAAATAAAGATAGCAAGAGAACGAAGAAAATTTGATAATAGAAGTAAATTAGAAAGCTGATTAAAATTGCATGCTCTATCCAAATCATTAAAGAAAAAATGTGGGTTTAGTGTCCCTTTAAATGCCGACAGCGTATGCCTGTCTGGCGGACATGATACGCTACAGCATTTCATGTCCGCCAGACATTGATAAATGGGCCCCATAGTGTGAAAGGATTTGCATATTGATAATGTTATATGAGGAAGCATCACATAAATACAAATCTGGTGCAATATGCATATAATTTCCCCTTCCATTTACAGATAATAGACCAGATTACAAGTGGCACGCTATTTAGCTCTTTGGCTTGTGTATTACAAGTTAAAACTAAATTGTGTGCAAGCAAAACATGACGTGCGCTAACTTCAGGACTTCCGATATTGCAAGTCGTGACCACCTTAACTTCTTCTCATCAATATATATGAATATAATCAGGTAGAGATATATACAGATATATATATACTGTATGTATATATATATATATATATATATATATATATATATATATATATATATATGAATATATATTTAAAATGCAAAGAACATTTTCTTCTATGTTAAGAACATTGGAATGTAATATATTTATAGCAAATACACAGTAACACACATATTATATATGTATATATTAAAATTGAATAAAAATTATTTTTCCGTTTATATATATATATATATATATATATATATATATATATATATATATATACATACATACAGCACACAGAGAAAGTCCAGCACTCACTTACAAGCTCTCAGCTAAGATTAAAAGCAAAAATGGAAGAGTTAGTTACCGCATCTGGCCAAATGGGACAAGCCCAGGTACCACGTCAAGATGTCTTCCAAAACCTGAGTCCCTAAACAGCCACACAATGCAAGCTCTCAATCCAACAAACTGGGAACAAGTGAAGGGTGCACAGGTTTATGTAATCACCCTAGACATATACAAAACACGGAAGAGGACTGCACTCTCAGAACGGACTGGGTACACATCCCATGACCCTGAAACATGCACAGCCCTGGTTGCACAATAGCACTCTCAGGAAACTGCACTGTCCCAGGCAGTTAACCCCAGACAGGTCTGGGTGCAAGGCCCAGAGGGAATATTACAAAACAAATTAATACAGCACACAGAGAAAGTCCAGCACTCACTTACAAGCTCTCAGCTAAGATTAAAAGCAAAAATAGAAGAGTTAGTTACCGCATCTGTCCAAATGGGATGAGCCCAGGTACCACGTCAAGGTCTCTTCCAAAACCTGAGTCCCTAAACAGTCACACAATGCAAGCTCTCAATCCAACAAACTGGGAACAAGTGAAGGGTGCGCAGGCTTATGTAATCACCCTAGACATATACAAAACACGGAAGGGGGCTGCACTCTCAGATCAGACTGGGTACACATCCGATGACCGTGAAACATGCACAGCCCTGGGTGCATAATAGCATTTTTGCTTTTAATCTTAGCTGAGCGCTTGTGAGTGCTGGACTTTCTCTGTGTGCTGTATTAATTTGTTTTGTAATTTTCTGACAAATTTAAAAGTAATGTCTATTTCCACCCCCCTGTATCATGTGACAGCCATCAGCCAATCACAAATGCATATATGTATATTTTATGAACTCTTGCACATGCTCAGTAGGAGGCGGAGCTGGTGACTCAAAAAGTGTAAATATAAAAAGACTGTGCACATTTTGTTAATGGAAGTAAATTGGAAAGTTGTTTAAAATTGTATACTCTATCTGAATCATAAAATTTTAATTTTGACTTGAGTGTCCCTCAAATGGAACTGCAGTTAAAGGTAAACGTCCAGATAAAAGCTGCTATGAAAACTTAGTTTGTGTTGCATGCATGAAATAGATCAAATCGAACACATTTCTCCTTGTGACCATCTCATTTTAAGACTACATTTTCTAGGACCTAAAGTACATTAACATTTAGTGTTACAGGCATGTTCTACCTTTGTTTCCTGCATATATAAGTTTGGGCAAGTTGATAGTTGCATATAAATACATGTAATGTATCTGTATAAATATCTTGCAAGCATTCTTTTCTAAGCTTGTATTGGCTTGTCTTTAACAAGCCTCCAGATTTACAGCCATAGTAATAAATAACAAATGAGCAGACTAGATATATTATTTGGTTCATTTCTGTTACAAAAATAGTGTTTCTATGATTTAAAATATATGAAAACAATACATGTGTAGAGCATCTGATTTACACATTGAGGCCCATTTATCAAGCTCCGTATGGAGCTTGTGGGTCCGTGTTTCTGGCGAGTCTTCAGACTCGCCAGAAACAGCAGTTAGTAGTCTAAAGACCACTGCTCTATAACCCTGTCCGCCTGCTCTGAGCAGGCGGACAAGAATCGCCACAATTTAACCATATCGAGTACGATCGGGTTGATTGACACCCCCTTGCAAGCGGCCGATTGGCCATGAGTCTGCAGGGGGCGGCGTTGCACAAGACCTGCTGGTGCAATGCTGAATACAGAGATCGTATTGCTCTCCGCATTCAGCGAGGTCTTGATGACCTGGGGTGCAATCCGATATACGGCGTAGTTTTTGGCGCAAGCGAGGAAACCCGTCAGATGCTAAAGTGGCGTAAGTAGGATAAACTGGCGTTGTTCCGAAAAGTGCGCAAATACACATTTTAGTCGTCGCAAGTACTTACGCCAGTATTTTGTCCACGTAAAGTCTCAATAAAGTGTACTTTAATGCAAATTAGGCTAACACTCGTAAAAATTACCCGCAACTCCATGTAAAAATGCGCAATGTAATTACGCTATTCAAAAGTCATATATAAACCCATGGGCAGCCGCCATTTTCTTCAGTGTGTTTTTATGGTTTGTTGAGCTACAGCACACTACAGTGAGTTTAGGATTAGTAAGAGTAGTGAGAGAAGCGCAGCATAATAGTTAGTTAAGTCGGATTTTTGGATTTTTGTTTGGGTAAGCTTGTACATTTACTTACACTTTTTTTTCTAACACCTCACACATTTTATTTCAATTTTACAGTGTGATAGGCTGAGTGTTTGGTTGTGATTGTGTGTGATTGAACTGTGAGTGAGTGTGAGTGTGTGAGTGTGTGTAGTGTGAGGATGTCAGGGAGAGGTAGGGCGGAGGGGAGGAGGGGAGCGGAGTTGCAGGGAGAGGAGTATTGTAGTGGACAGGAGGAGCAGCGGGGTCCCCGTCAGGGAGTAAGTGGAGTGGGGAGAGGGAGAGTTAGAAGGGATGATGGGAGGGGAGATGCCCAGAGACCAGACACACTTAGAAGAGGGACAGAGGGTGCACATGGGGACAGAAGGGGGGAGGAGGGAGAGGATAGGGAGGAACCCACACCAGGGACATCCCAGGGAGCAAGCCAGGTGGCCACAGAGGATGAGCGCATGAGATGCCCAAACTTCTCATTCAATGAGAATGTTGCGCTAGTCCAGGCCATCATTGACAACCACAGTGCCCTCTTTGGCCAGGAGAAGGGCAAAGGCGTTGCCCGAAGGCGTAAGATAGCATGGTTGGCGGTAGAGGATGCTGTAAACAGTGTGGCCCCGCAGAGGAGGACTGTCGACGGACTTAAAAAAAGGTGGAACGATTGTAAGAGGTGGGTGAAAGAGAAGATGGGGCAGGAAGTCATGCACCAGAGGGGAACAGGCGGTGGTCCACCCCTGGAAACCGAATACAACACCTGGCAGGAGATGATACGCAGCTCCCTGAGTATCACAGCAGTCCGTGGACTTCCAGTGGCCCGTGACTCAGGGGCTGCAACCACAGCACCTCATGCTGGTGAGTAACATCCCACACACCAGTATTATATGTATTTGAGATATAACATCCTTTAATGTCACACATTCATGTACACAATGAGGAGCATGGTATTTGGCCTACTAACAAAAACATCTACAATTATATTTGACATTAATGCTACTTAACACAATGCAATTCATGATATGAGGTGGAATAGTGCAATACTAACATGTCTCAGAGTAACACAGGCCACAAGCCACATGTAGAGTTTTCAGTAAATGGACACTATAGCCATCACAATACTTTTAGCTCAGAAAGCACGTTCTGTGCCTACATCAGGCTAAAGTAAATTGTGTAACCATAGTGTCACTTAAAGAACACATTTTTTCCATCATTGACATGTACACATAACTATTGTATGAAACACATACCTGGATACTGTGCATATTAAAATCCCTCATATCGGAAGATGGCCGCAAAACTGGGAGCTCTGGCTAACTAAATTACATTCCGCCATGTAATTACTACAATTTGATGCCATCCAGCACAGAACTGTGAATTATCTGATAGAAAATAGTTTGCTTGCAAAGGTGCTACTTATTTTATGCAATTCCAGGGTCTCTCAGACCGGATCGCTGCAGTTTAGTTCTTGGCGGCCTCCACAGAGGGAATTTCTCAGCACCCCCCCCGGGAAACCGGGTACAAGGAGATACTTTCCTAATCTCCACTCTCCTTCATATCATCTACAAAATTGATCATGGAGGAACTACTTGAAACTATACAAGGCTGGATGTCTGATTTTGATTATATAATGCAGGCGAGATTTCTCGCGCCAAGATGGATCTACCTAGAAATGTGAGAGGGGCGAACACGGAGCACTACAAGCTAGAAGGAGACGTATTACATGTCATATACCTGCACACCGCTACAGATACACAGGTATGTGCACAGTCGGGAGCTGATGAGACCCCCCTGCCCGCCTTGGTTCCTAACCGGGGAGATGCGGCCGGCTCTCTGGGGCGGGACCGAGACAGGCACGAGCTGCTGGTCGGACGACGGGAGCAACTTGGTGTGCTAGGCCCCAGTTACCAGCATCGGGTCTCTTTTGTCTGCCTGGTACAGGACTACTACTGATGACAGAGGAGGGCTGTGAGATTGTGGGGCCTCTGCCCATTGTCCTGTTGTCATCTGCAGGAGCCGCCTTCTGGCGGATAGCACGGAGTCCAAATACATATGCGAAGAGTGCCTTCCAGACCGGCATAGGGTAATGGTACACAGTTTCTGCTAATGGAGTGAGACAAAGGAGAGTCTTTGACTTATGCAGGGAGAGACAAGCAGATTTACAGGGGGTGTGAGACCATAGCCCTGGACATTGTATTTGCTCAAGATTACTATATTTGTTCCCACTCGCTCCTCAAGCACTAAATTATAAGTGTGTGCGGGTACGAATTTGTTTTATCTGAATAGTGGGTATCATGGCTCCGGAACTCTGTACTTTGCCGATACAAGCCTAAGCTCAGGCCATTTGGGGGCTCTGTGTCTGGACTGTTGGGTGTGCCGATGGTATAAGAATACTAGTTGTTCAATTTAATCCGGACTAATGCTTAGATAATTTACTAGTAGCGTTATGTTCATTATTTACTTAGAAAATGCCTAATGGCTTGTTCAGCCACGCATATATACTCTGAGGCAGGTCTGGCCACATGTGAGCAGTTTGGGGTAACTCAGGGTTGGTTGGTGGGACGCCACTTAACTCACTTCTGTGTGTGTGATTGGAGCAGTCTATTTGGCAGTGTTATTTATTTATTCAGTCATCTCCTGTATCGCTATGCTATATTATGTCACTGCAACTGGGGGAGTTTATAACACACTGCTGAAGTGTTAGATACTGTGGGGCTCCTATAGCTACTACCCCCTCTATAGTGGGATACTATATAATTCACTCTAAGTGTGTGTGATTACAGCTGCTCATCTGGCAATGTTATTTATTTAAGCAGACATTTACTGTATTGCTGTCCTATATTCTAGCTCTGCAACAGAAACAGTGTTTCACACTCCACTAATGTGTTAGGTTCTTTAGAGCCCCTATAGCTGTTATCTTCTATATGTACCCCATAACTTCTATAAACACACGTGACCTGAAAAGTGGCCGCTGCTCTCTAGAGGAGGTAGGTCTTAATCGCACTATAACTGTGTTTACTAATTATAGCACGTTTTCCCACAAGCTTACTAGGGACTTTTCTGTCCAATACTGATGTGTATGCTAAACCTCATTAATAAGCTGGAACCTAGAGGGCACCTACAAATGTAATCCTCTGCGGGTTGCAACAGGCTACACATATGTTCTTGCACATTTTAGGGGGGCTCCCCCTTCCCTATGTTATATTAAGGAGTTGTATGTTTAGTTATATATAATAAGGACAGCTTTAGGCCTATTCACCCCTGAGTAGAATTGTATTCATTACAACCAGGCCACATGATTATAGTTGGTTTGTATGTTGGCTGTCCACTAGACATTAGCACATTATTTTGTTTTATTTTTGTGTATTGGGGCCCGAGAGTGGCCATATTAATAATTCCCCCCAATTTCCACCCCTCATTCCTATACGACACCAGTGAGAGTGGCTACTACCTTTTGAGTTGGGGTGTTTCTTGTTTAAATCTAATCTATTAAAATCCTGGGGGTTATCTATTACATTATGTTAATGGAAAAAGAGGTGTACTAAGCTGTTTGCACTGTTAATTCTAGGTCTTTTGCAGCTATGTGATGTAGGGCATTTCATCCTATAAATTTCCTGGGCTAGTTTTGTTATGCCCAAGACTATAAATTTATATACAGAATAATGACTGCAGCACAGTCCGTAGACCACATTTCTTATTAATGGATATGTCATTTCAAAGGTCCGGATGGGATTAGATGAAATTTAATATATAGACCTGCATATATATAACAATCAGACTCATAAGTTTATATAGAAATTCTAGTGGTCCCCCCTCAAGGGAAGCAAGGTCTTAAGCAATAGTGACTTGTGTGGATTGTGCGATAGTGGTTTCGGTACTTACCCCCAATCTTCACAGCTTACAAACCTGGCGCGGTGAACATGTTGAGTAGTGCCCTATGAGTGACTGGATTTTCCCAGTGGCCGTGGGTCCGTGCGCTTTAGCTTGGAGCCTCCTCGCTCGACAAGCCCGCTTCCCTGCACGCCGCCTGATTCACACTCCTGGCAGCACTCGAATATGACGTCACTACCAGGTGCCGACTTACGTGGGGCAAAGGGATTCCCAGTCCTCCGATATTGGTCTCACTGACCTCCTCTCGGTCACCTCGTACAAATCCTGGCAGGTAAATCCACAGGGTCTGGGACACAAATGGGCTGCAAATCCAGAAATCGGCTCAAATACAAATATTCAGAAAAAAGTCCGGAGCCGCAGCAATAAACTATAATGTTTTTATTTAACAATAAAACAGGTCTGGTAACAGCATAGATACTGACATGCCCTGCAGTTTAATGATAAGCTTACGCGTTTCGGCATTATCGCCGTATTCATAGCTCGAGAGCTATGAATTTGGCGATAATGCCGAAACGCGTAAACTTATCATTAAACTGAAGGGCATGTCAGTATCTATGCTGTTACCAGACCTGTTTTATTGTTAAATAAAAACATTATAGTTTATTGCTGCGGCTCCGGACTTTTTTCTGAATATTCATAAGTTTATATACCATTGTGTAAGGTAATACTTAAGACTTTTTGTTTTGCCTTAATGGATCAACATACTGTATTGTGCAAAGCTAACTGTTATCTGTGTCTGTTCACCTCAATAAAAATTATTTAAAAAAAAAAAAAAATCCCTCATATCACAAATCACATTGTGCACATGCATGTTATAAAGTTTGACATGAGAATGAGTATAGGCCCTAGCATGTATCAATGTACATTGTATGCCCACATGGACATATATATGACTGTACTAATCCATCTCATCATTTGACTCCTCCACAGAACCTCCTGTCACCAGGGTGCAAACAGGCATGCCGCCACCTCCACCACCAGTCACAGGCATGCCGCCACCTCCACCACCAGTCACAGCCATGCAGCCACCTACACCACCAGTCTTCAGGCAGCAACATGGACAGTATGCTCCCAGGCATGAGCAGGTTTGGATTGCCTCAGTTGAGGACCCGGAAGTGATGCCACCACCATTGGCATACGACCCCTGGCAAGATACCTGGGCTGAGGAATATTCTTTTGGCTTTGAGGGGGAGCCAAGTCAGCCACAAAGGGTCCATGTCTTTAACCCCCCCCAACACAATATCAGGGCAGTCATGGCTTTTACACACAGGGGATGTCACAAGAAATGCAAACTGGACAGGCTGAGTGGTCACACACTAGTCGTCAATGGGACTACCAATCCACCCTGAGAGCTCCACCATCCTCTTCTCTTGGGAGAGCTCCACCATCCTCTTCCCTTGGGAGAGCTCCACCATCCTCTTCCCTTGGGAGAGCTCCACCATCCTCTTCCCTTGGGAGAGCTCCACCATCCTCTTCCCTTGGGAGAGCTCCACCATCCTCACATGAGCATATAGCTGAAGTTGTCCCTGAAGCACCATCAGCTGAAGTTGTCCATGAAGCAGATGCAGCTGAAGTTGTCCATGATGCACCAGCAGCTGAAGTTGTCCCTGAAGCACCAGCAGCTGAAGTTGTCCATGAAGCAGATGCAGCTGAAGTTGTCCATGATGCACCAGCAGCTGAAGTTGTCCATGATGCACCAGCAGCTGAAGTTGTCCATGATGCACCAGCAGATAGAGCTGAACCTGCACCTAGAATCACTGCTGCTCAAGAGCCTGTAGATCCAATGTATTCTCCCCTGGGCGAGGAATACTTTTCTCTCCAGAGGAGGCTCATAACAAGCTGCCAGAGCAGACAAAAAGGCCAACACAGGTTTCACAGAAGCCAACAGAGGTTACTCCAGCATACCATAGTGCTACAGAGGGACATGGCAGCATCATTAAATGGAACTGTACAAAACCAGTCGCAGACGATGAGAGTTATTTCTCTCAGATGCAGATTGAAAACAGATGGCGGGAACAAAACCAACTCTTGGGTGTGTTGGTTGAGCACTTCCCACACCAGCAGGACACTGCCTCCAGCCTATCATCTGTGGCCAGCACTCCAGCAGAATCATCTGAATCTTCCCAAACCAGGAGAACCTGGAAATCCACTCCAGTTACCTCAGCCCCCTCATCCAAGAAGTCTAAAAAAAAAAATTCTTATAGTTCAACATAAATCTTGTCCTCTGTTATTTACCATATAATTGTCATCCACATCCATGTGAGGGGTGTTTTAGTACACTAATATTGTTTAAACATATAATAAGGCCTGTGTGGAAATGGCCCAAAAAAGATAATATCTTCATGTTTATGAAATATTCATGTTCTATAAACCACATCACATAGTTGTGTATGAAGGGTACATATAGTAATATTCACTTATAAGATGCAAATCAAGGTTTCTCACATCCAATGGAAATTGACACATGTGCAGGGATAGGCACGAGCCAAGGCTGTGGCAGACATTTTCTAAGGTAAAGACCTTTAGTGAAGGACACCTTGCCTATCCCTGCACATGGGTATATATATCTAAATAATAATGTTTTTACAGAAGGTGTGAACATAAGGCATAAACATCCATTTTCATTCTTCTAAATGATAGTCAATAAATCATAGTGACCTAAACATGAATTAAACAAATGAGATATTTTCAGTAATTAGGGTGGTTAAGGGAAGGGGGTGGGATGTAGTAGTTTCACTTACATGCAGTGGAAATCTGCGGTATGTAATTCGATGACCAGCTGCAGCAGGGGCAGCACCATGACCAGGGACCTCAGCAGCAACTATAGAATCAGCATGTATAGACGGAACAACAGGGGCTTGTAGAGCTTCCAGCACCCCTTGTGCCCCATGATGCACCCCTTGTGCCCCATGATGCACCCCTTGTGCCCCATGATGCTGCCTCTATATGGAAAGCAGGAAAACATGGTGGCTAATGAGGATGTGCATTGGCGGTTTTTTAGGCTTCCTGTTGTGAGGTTGTGCTGTTTGTGATTGGTTTGACACACTTGCAAGGGCAGGAATAATAAATGCTTTGAAGAGATTTAACAATTTGAGATCAAGCTGCTGATATGTATGTTGTTGAGCATGCATTTGTTAGGCCTTCAGAGAGTTACGTTGGTTTATAAGTCAGTGCAAGGGTTGCTGCGCCTGCAATTTGTGGCGAGATGAGAATGGAGTAGATTTTCTGAATTCTGCGCGCATAAGTCCTTACGCTGTATATTGGATACCAAATTGCGTGTGTTTTCTATGTCAGTCTATGGGTCAAAAAAATACGGGCGAAGGCTGAAATATACACGCGTAACTTGTATGCTACGCCGTATATGTGATACCAAACCCACGCAAAATTTGGCGTCGCTGGCTTTTGCGGGCGACGCTGCATATCGGATTGGGCCCCTGATCCGCACTGTCGGATCAGGTCCGCAAGACCTTTGATAAATAGCCTCAATTGTTGCTACCTGCTCAACATGCCACACCCCACCCATGGTGTCACGGATACCAGACAGCTAAGGCTACCCCCAACCCCCCACAACCTCACCCCTGTTGTTTCTCAGTGGTTTTGAGCTCCTCAGAGCAACCACAATCTCTGGAAGCTTTTATTTGCTTGTTTTGTGAAGAGCTGGTGTATGACCAGGAAAACCCTCCTAGGCTGGCCAGGCTCCTGGAACTCCCGTTCGGCCGCCTCACAATGGACACCGCCTAACTCCTCTCAGGGTGGCCGGGGTCTTGGAACTCCCGGTCGGCCACAGGACAGCAGGACACCCGCTAACTTTACCCCTGGTCGCTCCAGCAGCCCTTTGCCCAAGAGGTGTATGACCAGGAAAACCCTCCTAGGCTGGCCAGGCTCCTGGAACTCCCGTTCGGCCGCCTCACAATGGACACCGCCTAACTCCTCTCAGGCTGGCCGGGGTCTTGGAACTCCCGGTCGGCCACAGGACAGCAGGACACCCGCTAACTTTACCCCTGGTCACTCCAGGACCAGGGGTAGCCCCTAGGGAGGACAAGAGCTGTGGCAATTATCAGAGGGGAGCTCCTTTTGGAACTGGGGGTTTTGGACACCCCTAACCCTATAACTTCAATGGACTGTAACTCCGGTCCCCAGTAACGAATCGTGCTGATTTTTGGACTGTGGACTGTGACTCCACCGGGATCACCCCGAAACCGCCATCCCTAGGTATTGGTATTATGTAAGACTGTGGCTCCTATGGAGGTGCCGGGCTATCTGGAGGGGCAGGAATGGCGGGAAAACTGTGGCATTGTCTTCTGTTCTTATCAAGATGAGCTGTCTGTATAAAAGGAGTGTGTGTTTTCAATAAAAGCAGTTCTTATTTCACCTGAATGCTAGTCTGTCTAGTTATTTGGGTGGGCTCCAGCTAAAATTACTTTCCTGGGCTACATAGCAGCCTGTTCCAGGCATAGAAAAGATCCTCAGGCAGAGCTACCCAGTCTGGGTAGCTGGAGTCTGCCACAGGGTGGGACCATGGGTACTGATGCTGTAGGGCATCAGGGGTGGCTACATGCTGTGGTCACTTGCTAGCTACATAGCTGCAGTTGGAAGGGAGGAAGCAGGACCCCTTTGGCGGAGCTACCCAGTCAGGGTAGCCGGGGTATCTGTCACATTGGTGGCAGCTGTGGGATCTGCTTCTTCCACACAATTCCTGCTGACAGAGAAGGGCCACAGTAGCTGGTAACTATGAAAGCCGAGTACCTAAGGAGAGTACAGGAGGCACTGATCCAGCTGGACGGTTCTGGTTCTGAACTGGACCAGCTGAGCTGCAGGAGCATTGTCCGCTGGCAACTATGGAGGGATAGACTTCAACTAGAAAAGGATTGTGATGGAAAGGTCCTCCCCACAGATGATGAGAGGGAATGGGTCCGGTGGGACTTGCGAGTGCTTTTCCTGGGAGAGCAGCCCATGGAGGAATGGCTATCGGAACTAGATCGACCGGTTTGGGCAGAGATGTGGGTGGAGGACGGCTATCGGGACCTTCAATGGCTCGCTATGCAAGTACGGCCATGGCTGGAGGATTGCTCCCCCACAGAGGGCTTTGGCTTCGGCGGCCCTGGGTTACTATTGGAAAAGTTGACAGAAGACCCTGAATTTTGGAGCAGGGTGTAACTGAGAGTAACAAACATTGGCCACTCCCGAGAGCAGCTGTTGGATCTCTCGGGGGTACTCTGGCTGGTATCCGATATGGTATCGCTTATTGTCCAAGAATGGGCACTGGAAAAGGCATACAAGAGGCTGCTAGACCGAGTTCTGCAGCATGCCACGGAGTCTGCACGGAGCTGTGATGCAGCACTCTGGGAATCATGGAGGTTGACCTTAACTGGGTGGCAACAGAGCATAAGCGACGACGAGCTGCTAAATACAGATCAGCACTGGACCCGAGCTTATAGACCTGGAAAAAGGAGGTAGTCATCCTCCCTCCCCTTAAGCAGAACCCGTTCCTGGGAGAGGAGACAGTCGGTCTCTCTCCCCAGCGGCAGAGCCATCCCCTGGGAGTGGAGGTAGTCATCCTCCCTCCCCTTACACAGAACCCCTTCCCGGGAGAGGAGACAGTTGGTCTCTATCCCCAGCGGCAGAGCCAGGAGCAGGGAGAGGAGACAGTTGGTCTCTCGCCCCAGCGGCAGAGCCATCCCCTGGGAGCGGAGGTAGTCGTACTCCCTTCTTGTAAGCAGAACCCCTTCCTGGGAGAGTAGACAGTTGGTCTCAAACCCCAGCGGCAGAGCCAGGAGAAGGGAGAGGAGACAGTCGGTCTCTCTCCCCAGCGGCAGAGCCATCCCCTGGGAGCGGAGGTAGTCGTACTCCCTTCTTGTAAGCAGAACCCCTTCCTGGGAGAGGAGACAGTCAGTCTCTCTCCCCAGCGGCAGAGCCAGGAGAGGAGACGGTCGGTCTCTCTACCCAGTGGCAGAGCCATTCCCTGGGAGCGGAGGTAGTCGTCCTCCCTCCCCATAAGCAGAACCCCTTCCCGGGAGAGGAGACAGTCAGTCTCTCTCCCCAGCGGCAGAGCCATCCCCTGGGAGCAGAGCTAGTTGTCCTCCCTCCCCGTGAGCAGAACCCCTTCAAGGGAGAGGAGAGAGTCGGTCTCTCTCCCCAGCGGCAGAGCCATCCCCTGGGAGCGGAGGTAGTCGGTCTCTCTCCCCAGTGGCAGAGCCATCCCTGGGAGCGGAGGTAGTCGTCCTCCCTCCCTGTAAGCAGAACCTCTTCCTGGGAGAGGAGACAGTTGGTCTCTTTCCCCAGCAGCAGAGCCAGGAAAGGAGACAGTCGGTCTCTCTTCACAGTGGCAGAGCCATCCCCTGGGATTGGAGGTAGTCATCCTCCCTGCCCGTAAACAGAACCCCTTCTCGGGAGAGGAGACAGTCGGTCTCTCTCCCCAGCGGCAGATTCATCCTTCGGGAGCGGAGGTAGTCATCCTCCCTCCCCTTACAGAGAAGCCCTTGCAGGGAGAGACGAGTATCAATATCTCTCCCCAGCGGCCGAATCCCTTTCTGGGAGAGGAGACAGTTGGTCTCTCTCCCCAGTGGAAGCACAGTTTCCCATGGAGCGGAGGTAGCAGACCTCCCTCCCCAGCGGTAGATCTCCTTCTCGGGAGAAGAGACAGACGGTCTCTCCCCTCAGTAGCTTTACAGGGTCTCTACCCTTTTCTTGTCCCGGAGAATTTCTCACCGGGGGTAGGCGTTGCATTGGGCAAGGAGAATAAAAGCTTATGCAGTTGGTGCCACATGTTTGGGCACCCGAGCTTTGCCTGCCCCACCAAGGAGCAACCTCCCCTTCCGGGTCTGGGGTGGGTCAGCCGGTACTCAACAGAGTGTCACAGAGGAAGACAGTTTGGCCATGGAACTTAAGGACACTGGAACTTGTGGAACAGCAATTGTTTGGGAGCCGGACTTAGCAAACTTGTTTGGGACTTTGAATTATGTGACTATCCCTGCACCCAGGGTGCATGGTATAAATGCCAGCAGGAACCCCCCAGGATGCCCCAAGCTCAGGAGAGATGGGATAACCTCTCCCAGCAACCGAGAAGTGGAGGGAGATGTCATGGATACCAGACAGCTAAGGCTACCCCCAACCCCCTCCCAACCCCCCCTACAACCTCACCCCTGTTGTTTCTCAGTGGTTTTGGGCTCCTCAGAGCAACCACAATCTCTGGAAGCTTTTATTTGTTTGTTTTGTGAAGCGCTGGTGTATGACCAGGAAAACCCTCCTAGGCTGGCCAGGCTCCTGGAACTCCCAGTCGGCCGCCTCACAACGGACACCCGCCTAACTCCTCTCAGGCTGGCCGGGCTCCTGGAACTCCCGGTCGGCCACAGGACAGCAGGACACCCGCTAACTTTACCCCTGGCCACTCCAGCAGCCCTTTGCCCCAGAGCTTCGCTCTTTTGGGGATTGGTAGTCCCTAGGGAGGACAAGAGCTGTGGCAATTATCAGATGGGAGCTCCTTTTCGAACTGGGGGTTTTGGACACCCCTAACCCCATAACTTCAATGGACTGTAACTCCGGTCCCCAGTAACGAATCATGCTGATTTTTGGACTGTGGCTCCACCGGGATCACCCCGAAACCGCCATCCCTAGGTATTGGGATTATGTGAGACTGTGGCTCCTATGGAGGTGCTGGGCTGTCTAGAGGGGCGGGAATGGCGGGAAAACTGTGGCATTGTCTTCTGTTCTTATCAAGATGAGTTGTCTGTATAAAAGGAGTTTGTGTTTTCAATAAAAGCAGTTCTTATTTCACCTGAATACTAGTCTGTCTAGTTATTTGGGTGGGCTCCAGCTAAAATCACTTTCCTGGGCTACATAGCAGCCTGTTCCAGGCAGAGAAAGGATCCTCAGGCAGAGCTACCAAGTCTGGGTAGCTGGAGTCTACCACAGGGTGGGACTCTGGGTACTGATGCTGTTGGGCATCAGGGGTGGCTACATGCTGTGGTCACTTGCTAGCTATATAGCTGCAGTCAGCAGGGAGGAAGCAGGACCCCTTTGGCGGAGCTACCCAGTCGGGGTAGCCGGGGTATCCGTCACACATGACATGCTCCGTCCTCCATTGTAGCTTCGCCCACAAAACACTCTCCCTGTTACACTATCTGCTGAAAGTTAGCTAAGTTCTACCTAAAGACCTTATTTCATAATAGCCCTTGTGCCCCATGGTGCTTAAAGGGACAGTCCACCTCAGAATTTTTATTCTTTAAAAAGATAGATAATCCCTTTATTACTAATTCCCCAATTTTGCATAAACAACAGTTATATTAATATACTTTTTACCTCTGTGATTAGTTGATTACCTTGTATCTATGCCTCTGCAGACTGCCCCCTTATTTCAGTTCTTGCATTGTAGCCTGGGCGTTGAATCATAAATAACTCCACGGGAGTGAGCACAATGTTATCTATATGGCACACATGAACTAGAGCTCTCTAGCGGCCTTCAAAGGGAAAAGAATCCAAGAGAACAAAGCTAATTTGATGATTAAAGAAAATCGGAAAGTTGTTTAAAATGACATGCCCTATCTGAAAGGCAAGAGTTTCTTTCTGCATTCCCGGATTGAAAGTTTGCTTTGGCCTTGAATTCATGCTGGACTAAGTCAATAAAAGACCACACATAAGTTGTTGCAAACAATGCTGACATTTCACATATTGTCAGAACTTTGGAGATACATCTAAGCTGAGAATATTGCGTTTCTACTAATACCGCAATGTGTAAGGTTGAAAAATTTAAAAACCTGTTTATGTAGAGAATGCCTCTTCCTATATCAGCAGATATTATTTGTTATCTCATTGTGCTTTTGGTAGCCTCTTACAGTGTTGAAACTATTTATACTTTGCATGGATACCATGTATGTTATACTATAGCCGTTTTATGCACACCAATATTAATTTAGCTTTGGAGGTATCACGCTCCTCTTAGATCCCTATATCGAACCTGCCCAGGCTTATTCCTTCTTGGAATTTTTCAAGGGGGATCTGTGCGCAGCTGGGGTGTAGTGGTAGCGCTGTACCATGTAAAGTTATGAATGTGGCTTTTAGATGTGCAGAACATTTGCGTACATGTTTAAGGGTGTTGACAGTTACGTTACTTAGCAATATAACGGCCAGATTACGAGTTTTGTGTTATGAGTGGCTCGGTAATAACTTGCAAGTTATTTCCACTGCTCACCTTTAATAGCGCTGCTATTACAGGTTTTCCAAAAACCGGCGTTTGCGGGCAATATGGCAGCGTTGAGCTCCATACCGCACACAAATACCAGCACTGCTATGACCTGGTTTGATGTGCTTGTGCACGATTTCCCCATAGACATCAATGGGGAGAGGCGGCTAAAAAAAAGCCTAACACCTGCAATGACGGAGTAACATAAACCCCGAGTCTAAACACCCATAATCTGCCGCTCCAACATAGCTGACACCTACTTACACTTATTAACCCCTAATCTGCCGCCCCTAATGTCGCCGCCACCCACCTACACTTATTAACCCCTAATCTGCCGTCCCCAATGTCGCTGCCAGCCACCTACACTTATTAACCCCTAATCTGCCGCCCCCAATGTCGCCGCCACCTACCTACACTTATTAACCCCTAATCTGCTGCCCCCAACGTAGCCACCGCCACTATACTAAAGTTATTAACCCCTAAACCTTTGGCCTCCCACATCACTAACACTAAATAAATATATTAACCCCTAAACCTAAGTCTAACCCTAACACCCCTAACTTTAATATAATTAAAATAAATCTAAATAAAAATTACTATTATTACCTAAATAATTCCTATTTAAGACTAAATACTTACCTGTAAAATAAACCCTAAGATAGCTACAATATAACTAATAGTTATTTTACAGGTCTCTCTCCCCAGCGGCAGAGCCATCCCCTGGGAGCGGAGGTAGTCGGTCTCTCTCCCCAGTGGCAGAGCCATCCCCTGGGAGCGGAGGTAGTCGTCCTCCCTCCCTGTAAGCAGAACCTCTTCCTGGGAGAGGAGACAGTTGGTCTCTTTCCCCAGCAGCAGAGCCAGGAAAGGAGACAGTCGGTCTCTCTTCCCAGTGGCAGAGCCATCCCCTCGGATCGGAGGTAGTCGTCCTCCCTGCCCGTAAACAGAACCCCTTCCTGGGAGAGGAGACAGTTGGTCTCTCTCCCCAGCGGCAGATTCATCCTTCGGGAGCGGAGGTAGTCATCCTCCCTCCCCTTACAGAGAAGCCCTTGCAGGGAGAGACGAGTATCAATATCTCTCCCCAGCGGCCGAATCCCTTTCTGGGAGAGGAGACAGTTGGTCTCTCTCCCCAGTGGAAGCACAGTTTCCCATGGAGCGGAGGTAGCAGACCTCCCTCCCCAGCGGTAGATCTCCTTCTCGGGAGAAGAGACAGACGGTCTCTCCCCTCAGTAGCTTGACAGGGTCTCTACCCTTTTCTTGTCCCGGAGAATTTCTCACCGGGGGTAGGCGTTGCATTGGGCAAGGAGAATAAAAGCTTATGCAGTTGGTGCCACATGTTTGGGCACCCGAGCTTTGCCTGCCCCACCAAGGAGCAACCTCCCCTTCCGGGTCTGGGGTGGGTCAGCCGGTACTCAACAGAGTGTCACAGAGGAAGACAGTTTGGCCATGGAACTTAAGGACACTGGAACTTGTGGAACAGCAATTGTTTGGGAGCCGGCCTTAGCAAACTTGTTTGGGACTTTGAATTATGTGACTATCCCTGCGCCCAGGGTGCAGGGTATAAATGCCAGCAGGAACCCCCCAGGATGCCCCAAGCTCAGGAGAGATGGGATAACCTCTCCCAGCAACCGAGAAGTGGAGGGAGATGTCATGGATACCAGACAGCTAAGGCTACCCCCAACCCCCTCCAAACCCCCCCTACAACCTCACCCCTGTTGTTTCTCAGTGGTTTTGGGCTCCTCAGAGCAACCACAATCTCTGGAAGCTTTTATTTGTTTGTTTTGTGAAGCGCTGGTGTATGACCAGGAAAACCCTCCTAGGCTGGCCAGGCTCCTGGAACTCCCAGTCGGCCGCCTCACAACGGACACCCGCCTAACTCCTCTCAGGCTGGCCGGGCTCCTGGAACTCCCAGTCGGCCACAGGACAGCAGGACACCCGCTAACTTTACCCCTGGCCACTGGGGGTTTTGGACACCCCTAACCCCACAACTTCAATGGACTGTAACTCCGGTCCCCAGTAATGAATCATGCTGATTTTTGGACTGTGTCTCCACCGGGATCACCCCCCCGAAACTGCCATCCCTAGGTATTGGGATTATGTGAGACTGTGGCTCCTATGGAGGTGCTGGGCTGTCTAGAGGGGCGGGAATGGCGGGAAAACTGTGGCATTGTCTTTTGTTCTTATCAAGATGAGTTGTCTGTATAAAAGGAGTTTGTGTTTTCAATAAAAGCAGTTCTTATTTCACCTGAATACTAGTCTGTCTAGTTATTTGGGTGGGCTCCAGCTAAAATCACTTTCCTGGGCTACATAGCAGCCTGTTCCAGGCAGAGAAAGGATCCTCAGGCAGAGCTACCAAGTCTGGGTAGCTGGAGTCTACCACATGGTGGGACTCTGGGTACTGATGCTGTTGGGCATCAGGGGTGGCTACATGCTGTGGTCACTTGCTAGCTATATAGCTGCAGTCAGCAGGGAGGAAGCAGGACCCCTTTGGCGGAGCTACCCAGTCGGGGTAGCCGGGGTATCCGTCACACATGACATGCTCAGTCCTCCATTGTAGCTTCGCCCACAAAACACTCTCCCTGTTACACTATCTGCTGAAAGTTAGCTAAGTTCTACCTAAAGACCTTATTTCATAATAGCCCTTGTGCCCCATGGTGCTTAACCCCTTAATGACAACTGACGTACCAGGTACGTCATGCAAAAACAACCAGTTAATGACAATAGACGTACCTGGTACGTCAGTTGTCTAACAGAGTGCTGGAAGCGATCGCAATCGCTTCCAGCAGCTCTCAGGGTATTGCAGTGATGCCTCCATATGGAGGCATCCTGCAATACCTTTCTAGAAGACTCCGATGCAGAGAGAGCCACTCTGTGGCCCTCTCTGCACAGGTAGCGATGGTGCCGGTTCGTTGGTGGGTGGGAGCGTAACAGGGAGGCGGGTGGGCGGCCCATCGCTACCCGGCATCCGGTTCCTAGAAGTGCAATGTGCACGCCGGGTGCCGGGAGCGTGTGGGGGGCGCACGTGCGCGTGCATGTGTGCGCGCATTAGCTGGCCACTGACACCAATGAGGAGGGAAGAGGGGGGGAAAAAAGATTTTAAAAAAACTTAATATAAAAGGATCTGGGAGGGGGATAGGGGTATTGTGGGGGGCTGCTACACTACAGAAAACATAAAAAATTGCAAAAGAGGAAAAAATACTTTTGTTTTTGGGGCAAATTGGGTACTGGCAGACAGCTGCCAGTACCCAAGATGGCGGCAATTAGATAGGGGAGAGGGTAAGAGAGCTGGGGGGGGGGGGATCATGGAGGTTGGGGCTAAGGCAGGAGTCCATCACAGCTAAAATATTTTATTTTTTTTATAAAAAAAAAAAAAAAAAAATCCTTTTATTTAGTACTGGTAGACTTTCTGCCAGTACTTAAGATGGCGGGGACAATTGTGGGGTGGGGGAGGGAAGAGAGCTGTTTGGGAGGGATCAGGGGGTGGGATGTGTCAGGTGGGAGGCTGATCTCTACCCTAAAGCTAAAATTAACCCTGCAAGCTCCCTACAACCTACCTAATTAACC
Source organism: Bombina bombina (assembly GCF_027579735.1). Classification (NCBI taxonomy): domain Eukaryota; kingdom Metazoa; phylum Chordata; class Amphibia; order Anura; family Bombinatoridae; genus Bombina; species Bombina bombina. The sequence goes on from NC_069500.1 coordinate 940,747,074, forward strand.
CCTTCACTGCTGGGCATAATTTACGTGTGGTGCGCAGCAGCATTTAGCGGCCTTCTAATTACCAAAAAGCAATGCCAAAGCCTTATAAGTCTGCTATTTCTGAACAAAGGGGATCCCAAAGAAGCTTTTACAACAATTTGTGCCATAATAGCACAAGCTGTTTGTAAATACTTTCAGTGAGAAGCCTAAAATTGTGAAAAATGAATTATTTTTTTTATAATTTGCTCGCATTTGGCGGTGAAATGGTGGCATGAAATATATCAAAATGGGCCTAGATCAATACTTCGGGTTGTCTACTATACTACACTAAAGCTAAAATTAACCCTACAAGCTCCCTAATTAACCCCTTCACTGCTGGGCATAAAACACGTGTGGTGCACAGCGCCATTTAGCGGCCTTCTAATTACCAAAAAGCAACCCCAAAGCCATATAAGTCTGCTATTTCTGAACAAAGGGGATCCCAAAGAAGCATTTACAACCATTTGTGCCTTAATTGCAGAAGCTGTTTGTAAATAATTTCAGTGGGAAACCTAAAGTTTGTGACAAAATTTGTGAAAAAGTTAACTTTTTTTTTTATTTGATCACATTTGGCGGTGAAATGGTGGCATGAAATATACCAAAATGGACCTAGATCAATACTTTGGGATGTCTTCTAAAAAAAATATATATATACATGTCAAGGGTTATTCAGGTTTTCCTGACAGATATCAGGGTTCCAATGTAACTAGCACTAATTTTGAAAAAAAGTGGTTTGGAAATAGCAAAGTGCTATTTGTATTTATTGCCCTATAACTTGCAAAAAAAGTAAAGAACATGTAAACATTGGGTATTTCTAAACTCAGGACAAAATTTAGAAACTATTTAGCATGGGTGTTTTTTGGTGATTGTAGATGTGTAACAGATTTTGGGGGTCAAAGTTAGAAAAAGTGTGTTTTTTTCCATTTTTTCCTCATATTTTATAAAAAATGTTATAGGAAATTATAAGATATGATGAAAATAATGGTATCTTTAGAAATTCCATTTAATGGCGAGAAAAACGGTATATAATATGTGTGGGTAAAGTAAATGAATAAGAGGAAAATTACAGCTAAACACAAACACAGCATAAATGTAAAAATAGCCTTTGTCATTAAGGGTAAGAAAATTGAAAAATGGTCTGGTCATTAAGGGGTTAAAGGGACAGTCCACCTCAGAATTTTTATTCTTTAAAAAGATAGATAATCCCTTTATTACTAATTCCCCAATTTTGCATAAACAACAGTTATATTAATATACTTTTTACCTCTGTGATTAGTTGATTACCTTGTATCTATGCCTCTGCAGACTGCCCTCTTATTTCAGTTCTTGCATTGTAGCCTGGGTGTTGAATCATAAATAACTCCACGGGAGTGAGCACAATGTTATCTATATGGCACACATGAACTAGAGCTCTCTAGCGGCCTTCAAGGGGAAAAGAATCCAAGAGAACAAAGCTAATTTGATGATTAAAGAAAATCGGAAAGTTGTTTAAAATGACATGCCCTATCTGAAAGGCAAGAGTTTCTTTCTGCATTCCCGGATTGAAAGTTTGCTTTGGCCTTGAATTCATGCTGGACTAAGTCAATAAAAGACCACACATAAGTTGTTGCAAACAATGCTGACATTTCACATATTGTCAGAACTTTGGAGATACATCTAAGCTGAGAATATTGCGTTTCTACTAATACCGCAATGTGTAAGGTTGAAAAATTTAAAAACCTGTTTATGTAGAGAATGCCTCTTCCTATATCAGCAGATATTATTTGTTATCTCATTGTGCTTTTGGTAGCCTCTTACAGTGTTGAAACTATTTATACTTTGCATGGATACCATGTATGTTATACTATAGCCGTTTTATGCACACCAATATTAATTTAGCTTTGGAGGTATCACGCTCCTCTTAGATCCCTATATCGAACCTGCCCAGGCTTATTCCTTCTTGGAATTTTTCAAGGGGGATCTGTGCGCAGCTGGGGTGTAGTGGTAGCGCTGTACCATGTAAAGTTATGAATGTGGCTTTTAGATGTGCAGAACATTTGCGTACATGTTTAAGGGTGTTGACAGTTACGTGACTTAGCAATATAACGGCCAGATTACGAGTTTTGCGTTATGAGTGGCTCGGTAATAACTTGCAAGTTATTTCCACTGCTCACCTTTAATAGCGCTGCTATTACAGGTTTTCCAAAAACCAGCGTTTGCGGGCAATATGGCAGCGTTGAGCTCCATACCGCACACAAATACCAGCACTGCTTTGACCTGGTATGATGTGCTTGTGCACGATTTCCCCATAGACATCAATGGGGAGAGGCGGCTAAAAAAAAGCCTAACACCTGCAATGACGGAGTAACATAAACCCCGAGTCTAAACACCCATAATCTGCCGCTCCAACATAGCTGACACCTACTTACACTTATTAACCCCTAATCTGCCGCCCCTAATGTCGCCGCCACCCACCTACACTTATTAACCCCTAATCTGCCGTCCCCAATGTCTCTGCCAGCCACCTACACTTATTAACCCCTAATCTGCCGCCCCCAATGTCGCCGCCACCTACCTACACTTATTAACCCCTAATCTGCTGCCCCCAACGTCGCCACCGCCACTATACTAAAGTTATTAACCCCTAAACCTCTGGCCTCCCACATCACTAACACTAAATAAATATATTAACCCCTAAACCTAAGTCTAACCATAACACCCCTAACTTTAATATAATTAAAATAAATCTAAATAAAAATTACTATTATTACCTAAATAATTCCTATTTAAGACTAAATACTTACCTGTAAAATAAACCCTAAGATAGCTACAATATAACTAATAGTTATTTTACAGGTAAGTTTGTATTTATTTTAACTAGGTAGACTAGTTATTAAATAGTTATTAACTATTTACTAGCTACCTATTTAAAATAAATACAAAGTTACCTGTAAAATATAACCTAACCTGTCTTACACTAAAACCAGCCAATAGGATTAAGCTTGCATTCTATTGGCTGTTCCAATCATCCAATAGAATGCGAGCTTTAATCCTATTGGCTGTTCCAATCAGCCAATAGAATGCAAGCTCAATTATATTGGCTGATTGGATCAGCCAATAGAATTAAAGCTCAATTGAAGCTCATTTTTTACCCTTTAATTCTGATTGGCTGATAGAATTCTATCAGCCAATCGGAATTCAATGGACGCCATCTTGGATGACATCATTTAAAGCAAACTTCATTCTTCAATAGCCATCGAAAGAAGAGGATGTTCCGCGCCGGATGTCTTGAAGATGGAGCTGCTCCGTGTCGGAAGGATGAAGATAGAAGATGCCGTCTGGATGAAGACTTCTGCCCGCCTGGAGGATGACTTCTTGCCGCTTGGATGAAGACTTCTCCCGGCTTTGTTGAGGAATTTTTGCCGCTTGGATGAAGACTTCTCCCGGCTGGATGAGGATGGATGTCCGGTCTTCAAAAACTGTAAGTGGATCTTCGGGGGTTATTGTTAGGTTTTTTCAAGGGTTTATTGGGTGGGTTTTATTTTTAGATTAGGGACTTTGGGCACCGTAAAAAAGCTAAATGCCCTTTTAAGGGCAACGCCCATCCAAATGCCCTTTTCATGGCAATGGGGAGCTTAGGTTTTTTTAGGTAAGTTTTTATTTGGGGGGGTTGGTTGTGTGGGTGGGGGGTGGGTTTTACTGTTGGGGGTTGTTTGTATTTTTGTTTTTTTACAGGTAAAAGAGCTTATTTCTTTGGGGTAATGCCCCGCAAAAGGGCCTTTTAAGGGACATCGGCAGTTTAGTGTAGGCTAGGGTTTTTTTTTATTTTGGGGAGGGCTTTTTTTATTAGATTATGTGTAATTAGTTTAAATATTTGATCATTTCTTTTTTATTTTGTGTAATTTAGTGTTTATTATTTTTTTTTTATTTAGATAATTTTTTTTATTTTTTTTATTTAATTTATTTAATTTTAGTGTAATGGTAGGTTTTAGTGTAAGACAGGTTAGGTTTTATTTTACAGGTAACTTTGTATTTATTTTAGCTAGGTAGTTAGTAAATAGTTAATAACTATTTACTAACTAGTCTACCTAGTTAAAATAAATACAAACTTACCTGTGAAATAAAAATAAAACCTAAGCTAGATACAATATAACTATTACTTATATTGTAGCTAGCTTAGGTTTTATTTTACAGGTAAGTATTTATTTAGTTTTAAATAGGAATAATTTAGGTATTAATTGTAATTTTTATTTGGAATTATTTTAATTATGTTAAAGTTAGTGGGTGTTAGGGTTACTTTAGGGTTAGGGTTAGACTTAGGGTTAGGTTTAGGGGTTAATAACTTTAGTATAGTGGCGGTGACATTGGGGGCAGCAGATAAGGGGTTAATAAGTGCAGTTAGCTGGCAGCGATTTTGGGGGCAGCAGATTAGGGGTTAATAACAGTAATGTAGGTTGCAGCAATGTGAGGGACAGCAGATTAGGGGTTAATAAGTGTATGTAGGTGGTGACGACATTGGGGACAACAGATTAGGGGTTAATAATATTTAACTAGTGTTTGCGATGCGGGAGTACGGCGGTTTAGGGTTTAATATGTTTATTATAGTGGCGGCGATGTCTGGAGCGGCAGATTAGGGGTTAATAATTTTTATTTTAGTGTTTGTGATGTGGGAGGGCCTCGGTTTAGGGGTTAATAGGCAGTTTATGGGTGTTAGTGTACTTTGTAACACTTTAGTTATGAGTTTAATGGTACAGCTTTGTAACGTAAAACTCATAACTACTGACTTTCAGGTGGCAGTACAGATCTTGTAGTTATGGGCTGTACCTCTCACTTTTTGGCCGGACAGGCAAACTCGTAATATCGGCGCTGTGGAAGTCCCCTTGAAAAAGGACTTTTTGAAAGGTGCAGTAGTTACGTTGTGTGACAGCCAAAAAAGTGTGTGCGGTACAGCTATACCTACAAGACTCGTAATAGCAGCGGTAGTGAAAAAGCAGCGTTATACTCATAACGCAAAACTCGTAATCTAGCCGTAAGTTTTTATTGCACAGCATCTGTTTTCTTCTATGTGCTGCTTTACTAAGTATGCGTATCTCACACTTGGCTTGTTAAATATGAGAATGTATTAAATATTTCAATTGCATAAAAGAGTGCTTGATTCCCTATCTTTTGTAAGGTTCATTAATTATGATGTTCCGTTCTATTTCTAATAGTCTATAGTTCCAAATAATTTATATAGGGTCTGCACCATTATTACTATTTGTACTAATATTAAAATCTCATGTATATCAACCATTTGTCCTCTGAAAACCTTGTATTTATATATATATATATATATATATTTGTCTATAAATGTGTATATTTATATATATATATATACTGATGAAGGGGACGGTTTGATCTCCGATACGTCACAACAATAAACCACGTTTTGTTTTTTCAAAGTCCAGTAAGTGCGGATCTACTTTATACTATATATATATATATATATATATATATATATATATACAGGTATATATATGTATATGTGCGCATACATATTTACACATATAAATACATAAACAAATATACACGTATGTGTATATATATATATATATATATATATATATATATATATACTTTGCATCCCTTCCTAGTCAAACACCTTGTCATATACCATATCCCTTTTCATGTGTTATGTGGATTTGGATGCTTCGTTAGCATCCGAATGCAGAAGAATGCACCCGCTCTAGGTGTTTGGCTCTTTTTTGGAGCTGGTTTCCTTCTTGTTAAAATGCAACACACTAACGGCTAGATTACGAGTTTTGCGGTATGAATAAAAAAGCAGCATTAAGGCTCATAACGCTGCTTTTTCAATACCACTGGTATTACAAGCCTTGCAGGTTTAGGGGCACCGCACACTTTTTTGGCCATACCGCAAATGAACTTACGCAATTTGCGTAAAGTCTTTTTTCAATGGGACTTCCATAGTGCCGGTATTACAAGCTTTTTCTGGGACGCCAAAAAGTGAGTGGTACAGCCTATCCCGCAAGATTCGTAACGCATTCTAAAGTCAGTAGTTGTAGCATAAAACTCATAACTAAAGTGTTACAAAGTACACTAACACACATAAACTACCTATTAACCCCTAAACAAAGGCCCTCCTGCATTGCAAAAACTACAATAAAATTATTAACCCCTAATCTGCTGCTCCAGACATTGCCGCCACTAAAATAAACATATTAACCCCTAAACCGCCACACTCCCGCATCGCAAACACTAGTTAAATATTATTAACCCCTAATCTGCTGTCCCTAACATCGCCGCAACCTACATTACTGTTATTAACCCCTAATCTGCCACCCCCAATGTCGCCGCCACTATACTTAAGTTATTAACCCCTAAACCTAAGTCTAACCCTAACACCCCCTAACTTAAATATATTTAAAATAAAACTCAATACAAATTCCTATCATTACCTAAATAATTCCTATTTAAAAATAAATACTTACCTATAAAATAAACCCTAAGCTAGCTACAATGTAATGAATAGTTACATTGTATCTAGCTTAGGGTTTATTTTTATTTTACAGGTAAGTTTGTATTTATTTTAACTAGGTAGAATAGTTACTAAATAGTTATTAACTATTTACTAACTACCTAGCTAAATAAATTCAAATTTACCTGTAAAATTAAATCTAACCTGAGTTACACTAACACCTAACCTTACACTACAATTAAATAAATTACCTAAATAAAATAAAATTACCTAAATTACAAAAACAAACAAACACTAAATTACACAAAATAAAAAAGACATTATCAAATATTTAAACTAATTACACCTAATCTAATAGCCCTATCAAAATAAAATAAGCCCCCTCAAAATTAAAAAAAACCCTAGCCTAAACTAAACTACCAATAGCCCTTAAAAGGGCCTTTTGCGGGGCATTGCCCCAAAGAAATCAGCTCTTTTACCTGTAAAAAAAAATACAAACACCCCCCAACAGTAAAACCCACCACCCACACAAGAAGTCCTCAACAAAGCCGGGAGAAGTCATCATCGAATCCGGCAGAAGTGGTCCTCCAGACGGCATCTTCTATCTTTATCCTTCCGATGCTGAGCGGCTGATAAAATTCTATCAGCCAATCGGAATTCAAGGGCCGCCATCTTGGATGACGTCATTTAAAGGAACATTCATTCGTCGTTAGCTGTGGAAAGAAGAGGATGCTCCGCACCAGATGTCTTGAAGATGGAGCCGCTCTGCGTTGGAAGGATGAAGATAGAATATGCCGTCTGGAGGACCACTTCTGCTGGATTGGATGAAGACTTCTCCCGGCTTCGTTGAGGACTTCTTGCCACTTGGATGAAGACTTCTCCCGGATTTGTTGAGGATGGATGTCTGGTCTTCAAAACTGTAAGTGGATCTTCGGGGGTTAGTGTTAGGTTTTTTTAAGGGTTTATTGGGTGGGTTTTATTTTTAGGTTAGGGTTTGGGCACTGAAAAAGAGCTAAATGCCCTTTTAAGGGCAATGCCCATCCAAATGCCCTTTTCAGGGCAATGGGGAGCTTAGGTTTTTTAGTTAGGATTTTATTTGGGGGGGTTGGTTGTGTGGGTGGTGGGTTTTACTGTTGGGGGTGTTTGTATTTTTTTTTTACAGGTAAAAGAGCTGATTTCTTTGGGGCAATGCCCCGCAAAAGGCACTTTTATAGGGCTATTGGTAGTTTAGTTTAGACTAGGGTTTTTTATTTTGGGGGGGCTTTTTTTATTTTAATAGGGCTATTAGATTAGGTGTAATTAGTTTAAATATCTGATAATGCCTTTTTTTATTTTGTGTAATTTAGTGTTTGGTTTCTTTTGTAATTTAGGTAATTGTATTTAATTTAAGTAATTTATTTAATTGTAGTGTTAGGTGTTAGTGTAACTCAGGTTAGGTTTTATTTTACAGGTAAATTTGTATTTTTTTTACCTAGATAGTTAGTAAATAGTTAATAAAGAAAAAGCTAATTCTGCAAGATTCACACTTTCTCTTGGTCTAGATCAAGTAAGTTCTCAGGACTCTTAAAGAGATATGTAACCCTATTATCACATATTTTCGTTGTTCTCTTGGTATCTTTATTTGAAAAGCAGTAATGTAAGTTTAGGAGGCAGCCCATGTTTGGTTCAGCACCTGGGTAGCACTTGCTGATTGGTGGCTAAATGTAGCTGCCAATCAGCAAACACTACCCAGGTGCTGAACCAAAAAAAAGGGGCCTGTTCCTAAACCTACATTCCTGCTTTTTCAAATAAAGATCCCAAGAGGATGAAGAAAAATTGATAATAGGAATAAATTAGAAAATTGCTTAAAATTGCTACGCTATCTGAATCATGATAGAAAAAATGTGTCAAGTGCCTCACCAGCCTCTGACCTTACCGCACGTCACTGTATTGTAGCTAGCTTAGGGTTTATTTTACAGGTAAGTATTTAGTTTTAAATAGGAATAATTTAGGTAATGATAGTAATTTTTATTTAGATTTATTTTAATTATATTTAAGTTAGGGGGTGTTAGGGTTAGACTTAGGTTTAGGGGTTAATAACTTTAGTATAGTGGCGGCGACGTTGGGGGCGACAGATTAGGGGTTAATAACTGTAATGTAGGTTGCAGCGATGTTAGGGACAGCAAATTAGGGGTTAATAATATTTAACTAGTGTTTGCAAGGCGGGAGTGCAGCGGATTAGGGGTTAATATGTTTATTATAGTGGCAGCGATGTCTGAGTGGCAGATTAGGGGTTAATACATATAATGCAGGTGTCGCGATGTTGGGGGCAGCAGATTAAAGGTTAAGGAGCTTTACGCTGCTTTATTGCAGGTGTTAGGCTTTTTTTCAGCCGGCTCTCCCCATTGATGACTATGGGGAAATCGTGCACAAGCACGTAAAACCAGCTCACCGCTGCCTTAAACAGCGCTGATATTGGAGTGCGGTATGGAGCTCAATTTTGCTCTACGCTCACTTCTTGCCTGATAATGCCGGGTTTATGAAAACCTGTAATACCAGCGCTGTAGTTAAGTGAGCGGTGACAATAACGCGCAAGTTAGTACCGCACCGCTCTTACCGCAAAACTCATAATCTAGCCGTTAGTGTGTTGCATTTTCATAAGAGGGAGACAAATTAAACGCGCGGTTGCCTTCTTAGGTCTCAGGTAGCGCTTATTCTTCTAGCGCTATTTGGTCTTTCGCTCAAGTGTAACCCATAACTTTCAACTGTTAATATCAGAGGTATTTAATGTGTTTGTGATATCCATTGAAAATAATGGGGGTGCTAGAGAAACGAAGGCCACACTAAACCTTTTCTGGGGAATCTGTTTTACCATGGAATTATAATAATTATGTGTATGCTAATTTTAGCGAGGTCCAGCAATACTGTCTTTCTCGTTGTTGTTATCATTAGTTCCGCCACTTGTAATCTGGGTCTTGGTTTCCAATTGTTTCACGATACATGTATGTTTAACTGTGTGACAACAAGAGATGGAGCACTACATTTATAATGATCCCACCATGGCACAACGCATGCTTACAACTGTAACACTAAATTTAAAAGACTTTAATTCACCAACTAAAAGATCCATCTCAATTATGTTTTTGAAAACACAATACATATAAGTTATTGTCCACGAGATCCACTTTTGTCATGCTGCTATATTTCTGTCCCCATGATGCGCAATGGAGTAGGTATCTTGTTACTTAGGAGACTTCCATTCCAGTTACTTACAAAGAGACATATACAGAAGAGAGGTACATTTTTACAGTGGGTCTCCTCTTCAATAGACCCATCACACCCACCCACCCCTCCCCAAATACCAAACAGGCAAAAAAAATTAAATCCCTTATCATTCACTGAGCACTATCTCGACTAGTTTTTTTTATAAATTAATGGAGTCAGCAGTTAGTGTACTTTGATGGTCAAATCACTCTGTGGTGATGACTGAGATGAACTTGCCTACAATGCCTTTACTACATTTTCTCTGGAGGTTATATAAAGTTCTTTTACATAATTGTGAGGAGGTAAAGGTGTGTGGATCTCAGAATCCAGGAACAGATACACTGAACAACAAAAAACATTTAAAAGCTTTACTGAACAATAAGCAAAAGAGCAGTTGGTAGCGTATCATGTCCGCCGCACATCGATAAATGCCGACAGCATACGCTGTCGGCATTTATCATTGCACAAGTAGTTCTTGTGAACTGCTTGGGCAATGCCACCCCCTGCAGATTTGCGGCCAATCGGCCACAAGCAGGGGGTTTCAATCAGCCCGATCGTATTGGATCGGACAGATTGAAGACCGCAGCCTCAGAGGCAGCGGACAAGTTATGGAGCAGCGGTCTTTAGAGCTAAAGGCTAAAGGCTCGCATGGAAACAGGGGCATCAAGTTTCATTCAGAGCTTGATAATTCGGCCCCTTGGTCTCTGAAACAAAGTGAACATACACAGGCATCAGGCAGACTGCTGGCTTTTCAGGAACCAGGTGAACATACTCAGATGCAAGGTAAGTATGCTTGGTCTCTGCATCAAGGTTAGCATACACAGGTACAAGGTATGTATGCTTTTGCTTTCAGGAACCAGGAAAGCCTATACTGGTGCAAGGTAGGTATGCATGGTCTCTGGAACAAGGTGATTATACAAAGGTATCAGGTAAGTATGCTTTGGCTTACAGGAACCAGGAACAAGGTAAGGAAAGCAATAATTCAGCCCAGAGTGATAAACTGAGTGAACTTTTTTAGGAACTCCCACACTTGGATCCTCCAGGTGGGAGTTCTGGTAATTAGGACATGGCCCCTTTAAAGATTGGCAGCAAAATGGTTAATTAACTTGAAGAGGTGTGGATATATTTCATAATGGCTACTCTTTTATATGCAAAGTTGGAATGACGTAGCAATAAGCAACACTGTCACTCTGCATACTGAAGGTATAAGGCACTAAACACAACCATATCCTTAAGCGGCTAATCTTAAACATAGTGAGTATTCATACTACACTTCACTCAGTCATGGATCAGGTTGCAGAGCAATGAAGCTGCTCATACCTTAGTAGCCACAGATTTATCATGCACAGCAACTCCATGCACACAGATCAATTTCTGATCTCAGGTTCACTTTCTGTGTTGTGCTCGGTCTATGTCCAATGCAACATAATCCTTGTGAGTGCACCCATATCTCCAACACCTATATAGGAATATTCCTTAGGTCTGAAAAAAAGGGCCCCCTTATTTATCTAAAAGCAGTAAAACCTTGGAGGTGTAGTATGAACACTCACTATGTTTAAGATTAGCCGCTTAAAGGGATATGAAACCCAAACATGTTCTTTCATAATTTAGAAAGAGCATGCACTTTTAAACAACTTTCTAATTTACTTATTTTATCTATTTTTCTTAATTCTCGTGATATTCTTTGCTGAAAAGCATAGCTAGATAGGCTTAGTAGATGCTGATTGGTGGCTGCACATATAAGCTCACCCATCTGCATTGCTATTTCTTCAGCAAAGGATATCTAAGGAAGGAAGCAAATTAGATAATAAAAGTAAATTGGAATGTTGTTTAAAATTGTATTCTCTACCTGAATCATAAAAGAAACATTTTTAGTGTAACTTTAAGGATATGGTTGTGTCTAGTGCCTTATACCTTCAGTATGCAGAGTAGCAGTGTTGCTTATTGCTACATCATTCCAACCTTGCATATAAGAGAGTAACCATTATGAAATATATCCCCACCTCTTCAAGTTAATTAACCATTTTTTTGGGGGCCCAGTACTTTGAAGAAAACTATACCTATGAGATTGTATTGACTCAAAGGGACTATTTCACCCACTGACTGGAAATGGACTTTCGGCATAATTGCAGTGAAACAATCTATACAGGATTACAAATATTATTATTATTATTATTATTATTATTATTATTCTGTGAGAATGATATTAGTGAGGAGATAGAGGGCAACTGTTAGTTAAAGGGCCAGTAAACCTAAAAAATAATGTTATATAATTCTGCACATAGTGCAGAATTATATAACATTATATTAGTGTTATCGTTATAAAACTTAATATTCCCTTTGAATTTTTTATAAATATGACTGTTTCTCAGACCCGCTCTCGTGTGCTCTTCTGAGCTGGTCTGTTTTTATTACACAGCGCATCGGGCCAGCTGTATAGTCACACAGAGCAGGAGCGAGCTGCACTTAGTGTTATGGCGCGGTCAGGCCGGGCTGTGACTATACAGCTGGCCCGATGCGCTGTGTAATAAAAACAGACCAGCTCAGAAGAGCACAGAGAGCGGGTCTGAGAAACAGTCATATTTATAAAAAATTCAAAGGGAATATTAAGTTTTATAACGATAACACTAATATAATGTTATATAATTCTGCACTATGTGCAGAATTATATAACATTATTTTTTAGGTTTACTGGCCCTTTAAGTGAAGTTAGTTTGTTAATAAGTCGGGCGATAAGCTTCCCTGAACAGAAAGGTCTTTAGGGAACGTTTAAAGGAGGAGAGGTTAGGGGCAAGTCTGACAGCTCGAGGAAGTGCGTTCCAGAGGGTTGGTGCCGCATGAGAGAAGTCCTGTAGTCTAGCATGAGAGGAGGTGATGGTAGAGGACGCAAGAAGCAGGTCATTGTTGGATCTTAGGGGGCGGGCAGGAGTATATTTGTTGATGAGTGAGGACAGGTAGCGTGGGGCAGCGTTGGTGAGGGCTTTGTAGGTCAGGGTAAGAATTTTGTATATATTTTGAAAATATCACCTATGGGGATTTATTCATAAAGCGGACCCACTTATATTAGGTCTTATTCCAATGGTCAATAAAATTGCATAGCATTGTCTAATGATTTATTTTGCTTATTTCTTTTACATGCAGCAAGTGTTACAGTGTGTTTATATGTTAGCTTTCTATTTGCCCGTTCCTTTCATCAGTTATATCTTTATTTAGATGATATTTAGGTGATATACTTAGGTGCTGGATAAGGGAGGCCTTAGTTCCCTAGGGTGTCTGGGGCTTTATTCTTTTAATAAATAATATATGTATTTATATACATATATACATCAATAAACACATAAATACACACACACACACATATATATATATATACACACATACATATATGTACATATATACACCCAGCCATTCAAATCATATATATATTACAGCCTTTTCCAGTCATGTACCCTATACCTTTTAACCTTTATAAAACATTTTTTTAATATTTATATGAGTAACTTGTATCAGATAGTGTATACATGAGTGTAACACTTTCTTTAATGTATTTATGTTGTGTTTGGTACAAATCATTTTTTACCCCTTCACTCGTACTAACCCGTCGAGTGCAAATTTTGTTTGCACTCAAGCACACACGTTTATTTTCAACTTGTAATACATGCGCAATTTAACTTTTGTGCAACACTTGTAATCTAGCCCTAAGAGTGTTAAGGTTTAACAGGACTACTGCCTACATAACCAGAGTGAGCAAATTAACCCTATCATACGGCTAGATTTAGAGTTTTATCGGTAATGACCCGCGTAGCTAACGCTGGCTTTTTTTCTCCCGCACCTTTTAAATACCGCTGGTATTTAGAGTTCACAGAAGGGCTGCGTTAGGCTTCAAAAAGGGAGTGTATAGCATATTTACCGCCACTGCAACTCTCAATACCAGCGGTGCTTACGGACGCGGCCAGCTTCAAAAACGTGCTCGTGCACGATTCCCCCATAGAAAACAATGGGGCATTTTGAGCTGAAAAAAAAAAAAACACCTGCAAAAAAGCAGCGTTCAGCTCCTAAAGCAGCCCCATTGTTTCCTATGGGGAAACACTTCCTATGTCTGCACCTAACACCCTAACATGAATCCCGAGTCTAAACACCCCTAACCTTACAGTTATTAACCCCTAATCTGCCACCCCCGCTATCGCTGACACCTGCATATTTTTTTTAACCCCTAATCTGCCGCTCCGTACACCGCCGCAACCTACGTTATCCCTATGAACCCCTAATCTGCTGCCCCTAACACCGCCGACCCCTATATTATATTTATTAACCCTTAATCTGCCGCCCCCAACGTCGCCTCCACCTACCTACAATTATTAACCCCTAATCTGCCGACCGGACCTCACCGCTACTATAATAAATGTATTAACCCCTAAAGCTAAGTCTAACCCTAACACTAACACCCACCTAAATTAAATATAATTTAAATCTAACGAAATAAATTAACTCTTATTAAATAAATTAATCCTATTTAAAGCTAAATACTTACCTGTAAAATAAATCCTAATATAGCTACAATATAAATTAAAATTATCTGTAAAATAAATCCTAACCTAAGTTCTTTTTTATTTTTTGTACTTTAGTTAGTTTATTTAATTGTATTTATTTGTAGGTATTGTATTTAATTAATTTATTGATAGTGTAGTGTTAGGTTTAATTGTAGGTAATTGTAGGTATTTTATTTAATTAATTTATTGATAGTGTAGTGTTAGGTTTAATTGTAACTTAGGTTAGGATTTATTTTACAGGTAATTTTTTAATTATTTTAACTAGGTAACTATTAAATAGTTATTAACTATTTAATAGCTATTGTACCTGGTTAAAATAAATACAAAGTTGCTTGTAAAATAAATATTAATCCTAAAATAGCTACAATATAATTATAATTTATATTGTAGCTATATTAGGGTTTATTTTACAGGTAAGTATTTAGCTTTAAATAGGAATAATTTATTTAATAAGAGTTAATTTATTTCGTTAGATTTAAATTATATTTAACTTAGGGGGGTGTTAGTGTTAGGGTTAGACTTAGCTTTAGGGGTTAATAAATGTATTAGAGTAGCGGTGAGGTCCGGTCGGCAGATTAGGGGTTAATACTTGAAGTTAGGTGTCGGCGATGTTAGGGAGGGCAGATTAGGGGTTAATACTATTTATTATAGGGTTATTGAGGCGGGAGTGAGGTGGATTAGGGGTTAATACATTTATCGTGAGGACCAGTCGGTAGATTAGGGGTTAATAATTGTAGGTAGGTGGAGGCGATGTTGGGGACGGCAGATTAGGGGTTAATAAATATAATATAGGGGTCGGCGGTGTTAGGGGCAGCAGATTAGAGGTTCATAGGGATAACGTAGGTTGCGGCGGTGTACGGAGCGGCAGATTAGGGGTTAAAAATTTTTAATAGAGTGGGGGCGATGTGGGGGGACCTCGGTTTAGGGGTACATAGGTAGTTTATGGGTGTTAGTGTACTTTAGAGCACAGTAGTTAAGAGCTTTATAAACCGGCGTTAGCCCAGAAAGCTCTTAACTCCTGACTTTTTTCTGCAGCTGGAGTCTTGTCGTTAGATTTCTAACGCTCACTTCAGCCAAGACTCTAAATACCGGCGTTAGGAAGATCCCATTGAAAAGATAGGATACGCAAATGGCGTAGGGGGATCTGCGGGATGGAAAAGTCGTGGCTGGAAAGTGAGCGTTAGACCCTTTCCTGACTGACTCTAAATACCAGCGGTAGCCCAAAACCAGCATTAGGAGCCTCTAACGCTGGTTTTGACGGCTAACGCCAAACTCAAAATCTAGCCGATAGTATGGACCATAAGGCTACAATCCATGGTGAACTCCTTAAGCAGAAGGCTTTATTAAAGAAGGCCTATAACAAATAGCACATTTCATTAACAGTTGCAAAATTTAGAACATAGAAATAAATTCCCCCTTCAGACCCTGCGCAAACTGGGAAAAACCTTGGTCATTTACCTCTTAAAGGGACAAGAAACCCAAATTTTTCTTTCATGATTCAGATAGAGAATACAATTTTAAACAACTTTCTAATTTACTTCTATTATCTAATCTGTTTCATTCTCTCGGTATCATTTGTTGAAGGAGCAGCAATGCACTACTAGTTTCTAACTGAACACATGGGTGAGCCAATCACATTCGAAATATATATGCAGCCACCAATCAACAGCTAGAACCTAGTTTCTCTGCTGCTCATGAACTTGCCTAGATAAACCTTTCAGCAAATGATAAGAAGAGAAGGAAGCAAATTTAATAATAGAAGTAAATTGGAAAATTGTTTAAAATTGTATTCTCTATCTGAATCATGAAATAAAAATTTTGTGTTTCATGTCCCTTTAAGGAGCAGGGACGTACTCTTACATTGCTGGTCTTTCTATGGGGTTTGCAATACTAATTAGCACGGTCTCACTGCCAGTGGAGAGACTGCACTATTTCAGTTCACCAGTAGAGAGGAGGGAGGGAATAATAGTGCTATTATAAACAAGGAAACCCTTAACAAATGGCGATGTACATGGTACGTTGCAGTCATTAAGGGGTTGCATGCTCAGTTCACATGTTGATAAACTAAATTGTTTTTATTGTTTAATAAAAACTTAAAAATAAAGTTCAAATTACATATTTAAAGTGATGGTAAATTCTAGCGTTTCAAAAAAGGATTTACCATCACTAAAAATAAATGTGACCTTAATGAATCAGCTTAATAAAAACAGAATTTATGCTTACCTGATAAATTACTTTCTCCAACGGTGTGTCCGGTCCACGGCGTCATCCTTACTTGTGGGATATCTCTTCCCCAACAGGAAATGGCAAAGAGTCCCAGCAAAGCTGGCCATATAGTCCCTCCTAGGCTCCGCCCACCCCAGTCATTCGACCGACGGACAGGAGGAAATATATATAGGAGAAACCATATGGTACCGTGGTGACTGTAGTTAGAGAAAATAATTCATCAGACCTGATTAAAAAACCAGGGTGGGCCGTGGACCGGACACACCGTTGGAGAAAGTAATTTATCAGGTAAGCATAAATTCTGTTTTCTCCAACATTGGTGTGTCCGGTCCACGGCGTCATCCTTACTTGTGGGAACCAATACCAAAGCTTTAGGACACGGATGAAGGGAGGGAGCAAATCAGGTTACCTAAACGGAAGGCACCACAGCTTGCAAAACCTTTCTCCCAAAAATAGCCTCCGAAGAAGCAAAAGTATCAAATTTGTAAAATTTGGCAAAAGTGTGCAGTGAAGACCAAGTCGCTGCCTTACATATCTGGTCAACAGAAGCCTCGTTCTTGAAGGCCCATGTGGAAGCCACAGCCCTAGTGGAGTGAGCTGTGATTCTTTCAGGAGGCTGCCGTCCGGCAGTCTCATAAGCCAATCGGATGATGCTTTTAAGCCAAAAGGAAAGAGAGGTAGAAGTCGCTTTTTGACCTCTCCTTTTACCAGAATAAACAACAAACAAGGAAGAAGTTTGTCTGAAATCTTTTGTAGCCTCTAAATAGAATTTTAGAGCACGGACTACGTCCAAATTGTGTAACAAACGTTCCTTCTTTGAAACTGTATTCGGCCCATAAAAATGTCTACCAGTTTTTTAGCCCATAATAAGCCCTTTATTCTGTTTGTTTGACTAAGAAAATGGCTTACCGGTCCCCATGAGGGGAAATGACAGCCTTCCAGCATTACATCGTCTTGTTAGAAATATGGCTAGTCATACCTTAAGCAGAAAAGTCTGCTAACTCCTTCCCCCAACTGAAGTTACTTCATCTCAACAGTCCTATGTGGAAACAGCAATCGATTTTAGTTACTGTCTGCTAAAATCATCTTCCTCTCACAAACAGAAATCTTCATCCTTTTCTGTTTCAGAGTAAATAGTACATACCAGCACTATTTTAAAATAACAAACACTTGATAGAAGAATAAAAACTACATTTAAACACCAAAAAAACTCTTAACCATCTCCGTGGAGATGTTGCCTGTGCAACGGCAAAGAGAATGACTGGGGTGGGCGGAGCCTAGGAGGGACTATATGGCCAGCTTTGCTGGGACTCTTTGCCATTTCCTGTTGGGGAAGAGATATCCCACAAGTAAGGATGACGCCGTGGACCGGACACACCAATGTTGGAGAAAACCTTATGAATAGGTGCCTTTTGTTTTGCTGTGGCTTCAGTTCTAACCTAAGTGCCTCTGGCAACCCAATGCAAAGCTCAGTTTTTCAATGAGCTGACTTTCCACCTCTTAGCCAATAGCCGTGCTAGCCTACGGTAAAATGCTGATCGGTTAGCATGGCTGTTAGCTAAGAGGTAGAAACATTACTTCATTGAAAAAACTGAGCTGTGGGCAGCCAGAGGTGCTTAGATTAATGTTGAAGCCGTGGCGAAATAAAGGTACCAATTTATCAATATTTTTAAAACTGATGAACGAAGGTTGCCTTTATTTTTATTGATGGTAAATCCTATTGTTTTTGAAACGCTAGAGTTTAACATTACTTTAAACTATGAAACTTTTATAAAAATTGAATATAATCATCTAAATGTTCATTTTTAAATTAAAATGTAGTTTTTGGATGTTTAAAAATATTAATCATAAAGTAATCAAATTATATAAAATAATTTGCACACGTTATAAATTCTTATAATTGGTTAAGTCTTATGTCTACTCTTCTCCCTTCCATGTGCTACACAATCTAGTGCCCCTCTTCTGTTTTTATTTTATTGTGGGCATATCTCTGCATTGCCTGTGATCTGGGACACATAGGGATGTAACTGGCTGAGTACATCAGATTCTTTATTGAACTTTTTTGGTATTTGAGGACATATATGGACGGTTTGTGCATGTGTTAATGGACAGAGTGCCCTTCTTGACAACTGATTTCTTTTACCCATGTTTATTTATAGGGTTTAATACAGACAATTAGGGCTCAATTTATCAAGACGTTATCCTTCCTTCAACTGCAGGTTCTCACAAAAGAACCTGCAGTCACGATTTATCAAGCAGCGGTTATCAGATCATAGCTTCCTTACACTATTCTCCACCACTTATGTGGAGAATTTCAATGTCCCCAGTCTCGTCCGAAAAGGGAGATTGATAGCTCCTGCCCACATGTGTTTGGCTGTTCGCACAAAATAGCACTCATGTGCAATGTTAAATTATGGCAGCGGATTGCTGCCCACCAGAGGAGAGCTGGGGCACAAAGGGCCGAACATGTAAGCCCCTGTCCGCACCTTGCTTGATAAAATGAGCCCTAAGTGTGTGTATATATTTATTGCTGTTTCTTAACTCAGAATCAAGAATCCTTTACAAACTGGAAATATTGCGTATTCCACTCCGTTTTTTTTTTTTAATTATCAGTTTTATTTATTGATTGTAATAGCTTTGAAAAAACATCCATACCGCTATATAATATTTATTTTCAAGTACATATTCTAACATTTTAGGGGACCATAAATTAGATTCAGAGTGAAAGGTGCATGGGGGAGTAGACAACCTGGTATTATCAGTTATAAAGTGTGCATGGTTAAAAGGATATGAGACCCAAACTTTTTATTTTGTGATTCAGACAGAGCATACAGTTTTAAAAAAAAGTTCCAGTTTACTTCTATTATTAAATTCGCTTTGTTCCCATTGTATTCTTTGATGCAGAAATACCAAGGTAGGTGTTTGGAGCACTACATGACAGGCATTAGTGCTGCCATCTAGTGTTGTTACAAATGCATAACATTCTTGTGAAATTGCTGCCATATAGTGCTCCAGACATGAGCTTACATCCCTGCTTTTCAACAAAAGATACCAATAGAACAAAAAATCATAATAGATTTAAATTAGAAAGTTGTTTAAAATTGCACACTCTGGCCCATATTTATCAAGGTCTGTCGTACCTGATTCGACAGTGCGGATCAGGTCCGACAGACCTCGCTGAATACGGCGAGCAATACGCTCTCCGTATTCAGCATTGTACCAGCAGCTCACAAGAGCTGCTGGTGCAACACCGCCCCCTGCAGACTTGCAGCCAATAGGCCGCCAGCAGGGGGGTGCAATCAACTCGATCGTACTCAATCGGGTTGAATTCCGGCGGTCTGTCCGCCTGCTCAGAGCAGACGGACAGGTTATGGAGCAGCGGTTTTTGTGACCGCTGCTTCATAACTGCTGTTTCTGGCGAGCCTACAGGCTCGCCAGAAACACGGGGTGGAGCTTGATAAATATGCCCCTCTATCTGAATCATGAAAGAAACAATTTGCGTTTCATGTTCCTTTAATTAAAACATTTGGGGGTCGATTACAATTAAATAAAAATAAAAAATTCCTGTCGACTTTAATGGTCATTTTCTGCAGAAAATAATTCAATTTTTCTAAAGTATTGTGATCGACCCCTTATATTTCGGTTGAACATTAGTCTTTTTTTCCTTTGAAATTTCTTATACATTGTTAAAGTTACTTTGATGTGAAAGAAAAGCGTTTCTGTGTTTCTTTTCACATGTAAATCTTGCAGAACTAGCTAATGCATTGCGCACATGCACTCAGTGACCTAGAGAATGTTATGGATTAAATTACACTGCTCAAAGTTTTTTTCCAGCCAGCACTCTGAGGGTTCAACTACTGCACTAGAGTTCACATTCTCTGTATGTAAGTGCAGCTTTTCTGTTTCTGTGCTTTGGATGAAGGGAAAACCTGTTGTGTCTTTAAACGGCTTTAGTAGGCTTAGAGCAATTTTATGAATTGAATTTTCCAGTGCAAATTCCCTGTAACCTTTACACAAACGTTTCTAATGATATGGACTAGAAATTCTAACTTATGTTACACTGAAGGGTGAGTCCCAGATTTTGTTGAACATACTGGACTAGATTACAAATGGCGTAGTAATGTAAGCAATATCACAACAGCGCTAACGTGCATATTACAAGTTGAAAGTAAACGGTTGCATTCAAGCGCAAAATAGTAGTTTCGGGAGCTTCCTCCCTTTGTCAAGCATAAAAATTGTGGTAACAAGCATCTTAATATACCCACCCCCACCAGGGGGCAGCAGAGAACAATTTACTCATATATAAGGTATAATTTAACCCATTCACTTCTTTAGGATAATGCAAAAAAATTACCACATAAATATACTACAAAGATACAAATTAAAAATATATATTAAAATGTTTCTATATACATTCAATATATTTAATCAAAATTGATACAATGTTAAACTATATACACAGCAAGGACAAATTCTTTAGGCTCAAGACTAATCATTGTTGGAGATAAGGACAATAATTCATAAGGCGAGAACGCCAGCACAGAGAATTTCAAACCCAATTATATTATTATAGGAACACTGACAAGTCCCAATCTTTATTAAGACCCACAGGTTGGAGGGTATTCAATTCAAATATCCAGAATCTCTCCCTTTGATGAAGCATTAGCTCCCTATTACCACCTCTCCTGGGGTTGGGAACAAAATCAATTACTTGAAAGCGAAGTTGGTTGATGGCATGCCCTACTTGATTAAAGTGACAGGCTATGGGGGACTTTTCATTCTTTGTCCTAATAGAGCTCTTATGCTCGACTATTCTATCCCTAATGGATCTAGTGGTCTCTCCCACATAGCTCCGCCCACAAAGACACTTAATTAAATAGATTACAAATTTTGAGTGACAGGTATAGAAGTTCTTAATCTGGTATTTTATGCCTGAGCTGGGATGGTAAAAAACAGATCCTTTAATCATGTTACCACAACATGAACATCCCAGACATGGAAAACAACCCCTATTCCTGTCAGTCAAGTATCTTTGGCCATCCCTGATCTTTGAAGAACCAATATCTGCCCTAATCAGTTTCTGTTGCAAATTATAGCCTCTTTTAAAGGCTGGCATTGGATTCTCTACAAACTCAGAAATATTAGGATAGCATTTGGACAACAAAGGCCTATGCTTCCTAATAATATCATTAATCCTGTAGCTATGACAATTGAATTCTGACACAAAAACCATTCTCTTAGACTCACTCCCTTTCACCTCCTTACTTAAGAGAATGGTTTTTGTGTCAGAATTCAATTGTTCAATAAAGACCATTTAAAAACCACTTATTGCTGCCATACTCTTTGGACTTTCACTACATTTGGTAGGGCTTGGTGGTACCCCTATGTGGCGTGCAAGTGGTTCAGGTGCTGATTGATACCTTTTGAGTTTGATCTTTATCAAATGTTCCCAGTTCTTAGGTCAGAGATATCACAGGCATGATATCACAAAGGAAGTCTATTTCAATGTGATAAACCTAGTCTTATATATCCTTACTCGTGAAATCAACCAATTCGTATCACCTGTCAGCACACGCTCTGTCAGCAAACATGCTCCGTGCACAGATTCCTTTACTGCATACTCTGATCCAGTTGGTATACTCGCAATAGTCCAAGATGTGAACTGGGCCGCATTTTTATTGGGTAGGAAAGGAAACATCAACACAAAAAATAAATTAAATTTAGCTACAGGTGGAAGAACTAAGACAGGGGTTAGCACATAACATCTATACTATAATCGCGTTTGTAACGCATCCATTGGTGTCACCAGTTGCGCACGCATCCTCAAATGAATGTTGGCAGCGCGAGGCAGCCAACAGAATGTTGGCTGTGTGCGCAGCCAAAAGGATTCACCTGCAGGTGAAGCTGCAAAGCTGCATCCAGGTGGATTCCGAAAATGGCAGGGTGTGGATTCTTTCACCACCCTGCCATTTTCGGAATCCACCGGGATGCAGCAAAGGCAAACGGAGCATTATACAAAAAAATAACTGCCCACAATAAGTATGAAACCTCCCAAACCTTCTGCAATAAGTAATAAAAAAAAAAAACTGGGGGGGCGGAGCCTACAGCTGAAGCGGCTGGACATGTCTTGGGGGAGCTCCTGGATCCAACTTAGCTTTTTTAGAGATGTTTTAATTTTTCTTCTGAGAATATTTGTTTTCTCAACAATACTACATTTCTAGGCTGCTATAGCACTACGAAACTAAAGAATATTGAGGAAACTCTAAGGAACACCTACCCTGTCTATGTTATTCAGTTAGGCCACAAGGCTGTCGTTTCCATTTAACATCTGACAGTATGTGAAGCCGGGGCTGCCCTCGTAATCCCCCCCCCAGATGTCTGGGGTAATGAGTAGAGTATTCTACTACCTTTCTACAGGAAAATACTTCCACCTGGTAAGGGATACAAATAACACAGAATGTCACATTGAGGTACTTGAACTATCTGGCATAGTGGAACTTACTAAGCTATTTTAAATGCGACATCAAACGAACTCTCATTTACAAGCACACCAAAATTATGGAGACTAATACAGCTCTTGTGTCTAAACTCAAAGATATTTTGGAGGCTCATCATAATGCTCTCATGGCGGCTATACAAGAGGCCTTCAACCCTACCCATGTTGCCCTACAGATCAGCGTCACTGCGGAAAGGGACATAATTACACTGGGAGGAGGTAGTGTGGCCATTGGGCTTGTGCTTCTATCACCCCATTCAAAACACCATAGTCTATACCTTGAGAGTATTGGAGGTCCCACAGGATCTCAGACAAGGGAGGCAAACCTGGATACGAACACCAAAACGGACAAGACCAATGCTGACGAGTCTTCAACCAGCGTGGACTCTGTATGGGTCACGGCTCCAGCATTAATGAGCACAGCTCCTGCCAGAAAGTCTGCGAAATGGAAGGAGGTATACTCCGGACCCCCAGAAATTACAGAAACATCTTTGGCAGCAGATGGGGAGAAGAGGTACGACTTAGTTAGCACTTACAGTAATCTTACGGGTGGGAGGTAGCCTGTTGGTTCCAGACTTCTACCCTACACATGTTCCCTTTCAGCATCTTGTGTGTCACGGTCCGACACTCAGACAAAAATAGGTGTGGGGTAAGAACCAAGACGAGCCCGATGAAAACTACAGTTTATTACTACTATCACCAGTAATATCCTAACCTTGTTTGTATGGGCTCTAAAATAGGGTAATAAGCAGTTGTGTTCATGAGGACTGTGTCTGAGACTCTATTAATGACTATACGACTGCCCTTATTTTCCCAACATCGCACTCCACTCTTCTCTATACCCTAAGCTAACTGATCCCTACAGTATGGAGGACATTGTGACACCCTTCTGGTATTTACCTGAACAGCTTTATTTGTAATGATAATGTTTATGGTATTTGTTTATTGTAAGTCAAATCTATCATGGGTCATAGTTTCATATGTTACTGTGTCCTATAGAGATGTGTTTTTCTACAGTAGTCTCTAGTTTTCTGGACAATGCAGAATTTTTGTCTATAATGTTTGTATTTAAGTGTGTCACCATATAATCCTAGTCTCAGCTAATTGCCATACCCCATTAACTGAAATGTCTCCTCTATAGGAATAAAATGGTACATAGAAAATTCTCATAGAGTTAATTTATTTTAGTATCCGGTCTATTTGAGTATCCGAATTTCAGACTATATTAACGCCCTATTATATAATATCTATAATATTAAGAATCCCATGCAGTATACTTCATTGAGGCTGGAAAATACCAGTAGCTTCTGCTAGTCTCTATTGTGTGCCCTAATATACTGTTCTAGCTAATAACAATACCTTTATATGGCAGCTCTATAAACACCCCTAAAGAATAGCTTTAGCTGTGTCTCTTGCGGCTGGAGGGACATGTCCACCATAGCTTAAGTTGCTATTAGGGATTTATAAAGTAGACACCTCATACCAATTAAATCACTAGATATGTTTGTTAGATAGATACTACTAAAATGAGGGATCTACTAAACATTTCACACTATATGGGTTTATATACTGACCGTACATCAGTAGACTACATGGGACACTACAAAGGTACTACTAAGGGCCAAAATAGTCTGACCTCTAAACTTACTCTTTATCCTCACCAATTAGAGGGACATACTAGCCTCCTAGTTTCCTTGGTTTAGAGTTAGCCAATTACTGTACACTGTGGTTTTGCTGTTCTTTAACTTGTTGCACTGAGCAGATGGAAGCGAATAGCTATCCCTGTGTTGCTACTCATTTAGTTAATATTAGATGGTTCCAGTTCATGTTTAAGTTATAATATCCCATACATAATTCTAATGTCATTTACATTATACGAGTGACGCCAAACTATATGTTCTCAGTATCACTATGAAAAGAGGTTTACTTTCTCAGATATTAATGTTACAGTACCGAGGAACATTCAATTTTGTTTTTTATATCACTAAGCCCAAAAGTGGCTATAGATCAAACTAACTTGCCTCCATTCAAAATTTTACGGCGGCATGTAGGTCCAAGAGTGACCTATTAATATTCTGGGAGGTTGATTCAACTATAAAAAAGAGGTTTTAATTATTTTTGCCTAATTATCATTTGGGTGTAATATATGTTGCTTTTATTTTGCGAGAATTGTACTTTTATCTATGTATTTTTTGATTCATGGCTAACTCCAATTGTTATTGTTTCTAAAACCTCAATAAAAATATTTTTAAAAAGTACACTAACCGCCCCCCACAAAGTATTAAAAAAACCAAAACAATAAAATTATTAACCCCTAAATCCGCCAACCACAACATTACAAACTACCTAATACATCTATTAACCCCTAATTCGCCAACCCCCTACAACGCATTAAACCTAATTTACCTATTAACTCCTAAACTGCCAACCCCCACAATGCAAAAAAACTAATTTAATGACTTAGCCCCCTAACCTAATACCCCCTAAATTAACCCCTTAATTACATTAAAAAAAAACTACATTACAATAAAAATAAAAAAAATTACATTACATTAAAAAATAATAAACAACACTATCCAAAATAAAAAAATTAAACATAATCCCTATGAAAATAAAAAAGCTCCCCCAAAATAAAAACACCCCCTAATCTAAGAATAAACTACCAATAGCCCTTAAAAGGGCTTTATGTAGGGCATTGCAAAAGGGGCATTTGTATGGATATTGCCCTTAAAAAGGCATTCAACTCTTTTTCACTGCCCTTAAAAGGGCATTCAGCTCTTTTGCAAATTGCCCAATAAACCCTAATCTAAAAAAACAACCCCCCCTAAAATTAAAAAAACAAACAAGCACTAAAGCCCCAAATAGGTACTCACGGTTTCAAAAGTACGGTGGAGAAGGTCTTCTCCCAGGCGGGTCCATCATCTTCATCCACAGTGAAGGCAGTGTGGAGCGGAGGTCCGGAGCAGTCTTCCTAGATGTGGCGATCCCCAGCAGTGGTCATCTGTGGTGGCGGCGGCAGTCCTCGGCGGCATAGAGGCTCCTCTTCATCCGATGTCCGTCGTATACTGAATATTGAATGCAAGGTACCACAATCAATTTGGGGTACCTTGCATTCCTATTGGTTGAATTTTTCAAAACAGCCAATAGGATTAGAGCTACTGACATCCTATTGGCTGTTCAAATCAGCCAATAAGATTTCAGTAGCTCTCATCCTATTTCAAAATCAGCCAATAGGATAAAAACTAATGAAATCTTATTGGTTGATTTGAACAGCCAAAAGAATTTCAGTATCTCTAATCCTATTGGCTGTTTTGAAAAATTCAACCAATAGGAATGCAAAGTACCCCAAATTGATTGCGGTACCTTGCATTCAATATTCAGTATATGACGGACATTGGATGAAGAGGAGCCTCCATGCCCCTGAGGACCACCACCGCCACCAAGGACCACCGGCACTGCTACAGATGACCACTGCTGAGGATCGCCACATCTGGGAAGACCGCTCTGGACCTCTGCTCCAGGCTGCCTTCAGTGTGGATGAAGATGATGGACCCGTCTGGAAGAAGACCTTCTCCGCCGGGGTTTTGGGGTTTTTGTTTTTAAGATTAGGGTTTATTTGGCAATTTGCAAAAGAGCTAAATGCCCTTGTAAGGGCAGTGAGAAAGAGTTGTATGCCCTTTTAAGGGCAATGCCCATACAAATGCCCCTTTAGGGGCAATGGGTAGTTTAGGTTTATTAGTGTTAGGTTTTGTTTTTAATTTTGTGGGGTTTGGTGGGTGGGGGGTTTTACTGTTAGGGGGGACTTTGTTTATTTTTAATGTAAAAGAGCTGATTTCTTTAGGGCAATGCCCTACAAAAAGCCCTTTTAAGGGCTATTGGTAGCTTATTCTTAGATTAGGGGGTGTTTTTATTTTGGGGGATTTTTTATTTTTATAGGGGTATTCGTTTAGGTTTAATGTTATTACTTTGGATAGCTTTGTTTATTTTTTTCTGTATTTTTACATTTTTATTTTTTGTAGCTTGAGGGTTGCATTTTTAATACATAGACTTCCCACTGGACAGGCTTATCAACTAGTCAGAGATAAACATATTAATATGCTTTATTGACGAAATTTGTGAGCCTATAGAAATGCAAGGGACACCATCTTGAATCACGTCCCTTGCATTGAAGATTCAGTGTACGGCGGCGACCATATGAAGAGAATGCTGCTCCGTGCCTCTGGGATCAAGGTTGAAGAGGCCGTCTGGATGAAGACTTCTTGCCGCTTGGTTCAGGACTTCAACGCCTGGAATGAAAATTGAAGAGGCCGCCTGGATGAGGACTTCAACTCCGGGATGAAGATCGTTCAAGCGGGACTTCAAAAACTGTAAGTGGATCGTCGGGGGTTAGTGTTAGACTTTTTTAAAGGTTTTTTGGGTATTTTTGTTTTAGTTTAGGGTTTGGGCAGTAAAAGAGCTAAATGCCTGTTTAAAGGCAATGCCCATACAAATGCCCTTTTCAGGGCAATGGGTAGCTTAGGTTTTTTTAGAATTAGTTTTTTTTTATTTTGGGGGGTCTTTGTGTTTTTTTTACAAGTAAAATATCTTTGGGGCAATGCCCCACAAAAGGCCCTTTTAAGGGCCATTGGTAGTTTATTGTAGGCTAGGGTTTTTTTTTTTATTTTGAGTGGACTTTTTTTATTTTTATAGGGCTATTAGATTAGGTTTAATTCTTTTCTATTTTGGATAATTTTGTTTTTTATTTTTTGTAATTTAGTGTTTGTTATTTTTTGTAATTTAGTATTTTTTTGTAATTAGATACTTTGTAATTTTTAGAGTAGTGTTAGGATTTTTTTAATGTGTCGTTTAGTTTTATTTAATTGGTAGTTAATTTAATTTTAGTTTAATAGTTATATTAGTTTAATTGTTAGTTTAAACTTAGTTTTTTTAATTTGACAGGTAAGTTTTAATTTAATTTGAGATAGAGAAATTGTAATTTTAATATAAAGTTAGGGGGCCGTTAGGTTTATGGGTTACTAATTTAAATTAGTTTATTGCAATGTGGGGGCTTTCGGTTTAGGGGTTAATAGTTTAATTTATTATATTTCATTGTGGGGGGGCTTTCGGTTTAGGGGTTAATAGGTTTATTATAGTGGCTTGCGGTGTAGGGCTTAATAACTTTAGTATAGCGGGGGCGATGTGGGCGGACGGCAGATTAGGGGTTAATAATATTTAAATAATGTTTGCGATGCGGGAGGGAGGTGGTTTAGGGGTTAATAACTTTAGTATTGTGGTGATGATGTCGGGGAGTGGCGGAATAGGGGTTAATACATTTTTTTAGTGTCACCGATGTCGGGAGTGGCAAATTAGGGGTTAATACATTTATTATAGTGTTTGTGATGTGGGAGGGCCTCAGTTTAGGAGTTAATAGGTAGTTTAGGGGTGTTTAGTGTATTTTGTAGCAGTTTAGTTATTAGTTTTGTGTTGCAGATTTGTAGAGTAAAACTCATAACTACTGACTTTAGATGGCGGTACGGATCTTGTCGTTTTAGGCTGTAACGCCATTTTTTTTTGCCTCACCACAAAACTCGTAATACCAGCGCTATGGGAATCCCATGAAAAAACGTCATTTTTACTAGTGCGGTACTGATGTTGCGTTACAGGCTAAAAGGCTATACCGACAAGACTTGTAATGGCTGGGGTGCTGTTTTAACGCTGAAAATGCCATATTTTCAGCGTTAAAAGACGAACGCAAAAAATTGTAATCTAGCTGTTAATTTGTTATTGCTGACATGATACAAGCTCCACTGGCCCTCGGAGCAGCTGCAGTATTTAAAATGCTGGTGTACTGAGAATATCTAGCTATGCTTCACTCGCACATGCAGAGAAAAGTGTTATCACTAAAACAGTGATAACTTTTTCTAGAAGCTCTTTTGCCAATACATGTATATTGCAAATATTTTTCTAATCAAATATGAAATTCTTCTATGCCACAAACACACACTTTTTTGTTTGTTAAACTGACATTATACAGATGGGGAGATGAGTACAGATGGGGAGGGTCATCCTAAAATCATAGAGCTCCTTTTAAATCAAAGGGACATGTCACTGAAATCTGTAAAGAACTGCCAGAAAATAGCACATAAACATCTCTATATTTCCTCAGCAGCCACAGGTATTGTAAACATCCAATCAGGATTGTTGTCCCTGGACTTTAAAGGTTGCGTGCAGCTGGCATGTGCTGGCACAGTCACTATATTTCCCTTTTTCATTTATGGAAGTTTACTATGAAATTAGACACCATGCAGATGACAGTAAACAGGGTAGCTGAAAGTTAACCCCAGAACATGAGGACATTTTGAGGTAAAATGTCTTCCTTTTTTTAAATAGAGATGTTAATCTGGTATTTTCTAGTCAGCCTTTTACAAATATGCTGCATCACTTTCAAGTTATTTAGAATATGGGTAACGTCCATTTTATGTGAGTTCCCTTGTAAAATATTTCATATAAATTCAAAGTCATTCCAAAACATCTGTCAACTCTATCGCCTAGATTACGAGTTTTGAGGTAACAGGGGTGCGGTGCTAACAAGCCTTTTTTTTTTTAATGCTATGTTAAGACAACGCTGGTATTACAGGGTTTTTTTCAACCCGGCGTTAGCCACAAAAAGGTGAGCGGAGAGCAAAATTTAGCTCCACATCTCACCTCAATACCAGCGATGCTTACGGTAGCGGTAAGCTGGCTAAACGTGCTCGTGCACGATTTCCCCATAGGAAACAATGGGGCTGAGCCAGCTGAAAAAACCTAACACCTGCAAAAAAGCAATGTTCAGTTCCTAACGCAGCCACATTGTTTCCTATGGGGAAAGGAATTTTATGTCTACACCTAAAACCCTAACATGAACCCCGAGTCTAAACACCCCTAATATTACACTTATTAACCCCTAATCTGCCGTCCCCGACATCGTCGCCACATGCATTATAATTGTTAACCCCTACTCTGCCGCTCTGGGCACTGCCGCCACCTACATTATACTTATGAACCCCTAATCTGCTGCCCCCAACATCGCCGAACCCTACATTATATTTATTAACCCCTAATCTGCCCCCCCAACGTTGCCGCAGCCTAACTAAATTTATTAAACCCTAATCTGCCGCCGCAAACGTCGCCGCCACTATAATAAAGTTATTAACCCCTAAACCTAAGTCTAACCCTAACACCCCCTAACTTAAATATAATTTAAATACATCTAAATAAAATTACTACAATTAACTAAATAATTCCTATTTAAAACTAAATACTTACCTATAAAATAAACCATACGATAGCTACAATATAATTAATAATTACATTGTAGCTATCTTAGGATTTATTTTTATTTTACAGCCAAATTTGTATTTATTTTAACTAGATAATATAGTTATTAAATAGTTATTAACTATTTAATAACTACCTAGCTAAAATAAATACAAAAGTACCTGTAAAATAAAACCTAACACAAGTTACAATTACACCTAACACTACACTATAATTAAATTAATTACCTTAACTAACTACAATTAAATTAAATAAAGTATGAAAAACAACAAACACTAAATTACAGAAAATAAAAAAATAATTACACCTACTCTAATCCCCCTAATAAAATAAAAAAGCCCCCCAAAATAAAAAAAAATTCCCTACCCTATACTAAATTACAAATAGCCCTTAAAAGGGTCTTTTGCGGGGCATTGCCCCAAAGTAATCAGCTCTTTCACCTGTAAAAAAAAAAAGATAATACCCCCCCAACAACATTAAAACCCACCACTCACACACCCAACCCTACTCTAAAACCCACCCAATCCTCCCTTAAAAAAACCTAACACTACCCTCTCTAAGATCTCCCTACCATGAGCCGTCTTCTCCCAGCCGGGCACAAGTGAACCTCCAGAGGGGCAGAAGTCTTCATCCGATCCAGCCAGAAGAGGACATCCAGACCGGCAAAAGTCTTCATCCAGACGGCATCTTCTATCTTTTTCCATCCGGAGCGGAGCGGGTCCATCTTGAAGACATCTGACGCGGAGCATCCTCTTCCATCCCATGGCGACTGAAGAATGAAGGTTCCTTTAAGTGACGTCATCCAAGATGGCGTCCCTTCAATTCCGATTGGCTGATAGAATCCTACCAGCCAATCGGAATTAAGGTAGGAAAAATCCTATTGGCTGATGCAATCAGCCAATAGGATTGAAGTTCAATCCTATTGGCTGATCCAATCAGCCAATAGGATTGAGCTTGCATTCTATTGGCTGTACCAATCAGACAATAGAATGCAAGCTCAATTCTATTGGCTGATTGCATCAGCCAATAGGATTTTTCCTACCTTAATTCCGATTGGCTGATAGGATTCCATCAGCCAATCGTAATTGAAGGGACGCCATCTTGGATGACTTCACTTAAAGGAACGTTCATTCTTCAGTTGCTGTCGGATGGAAGTTGCTGTCGGATGGATGTCTTCAAGATGGACCCGCTCCGGATGGAAGAAGATAGAAGATGCCGCCTGGATGAAGACTTCTGCCGGTCTGGATGTCCTCTTCTGGCCGGATCGGATGAAGACTTCTGGCCCTCTGGAGGTCCACTTGTGCCCCGCTTGGTGAAGACGGCTCAATGTAGGGAGATCTTCAAGGGGGTAGTGTTAGGTTTTATTAAGGGGGGATTGGGTGGGTTTTAGAGTAGGATTGGGTATGTGGGTGGTGGGTTTTAATGTTGGGGGGGTATTGTATTTTTCTTTACTTTTAAGAGCTGATTACTTTGGGGAAATGCCCCGAAAAAGGCCCTTTTAAGGGCTATTTGTAATTTAGTATAGGGTAGGGATTTTTTTTTATTTTGGGAGGCTTTTTTATTTTATTAGGGGGATTAGAGTAGGTGTAATTAGTTTAAAACTTTTGTAATTATTTTTTTATTTTCTGTAATTTAGTGTTTGTTGTTTTTCGTACTTTAGTTTATTTAATTTAATTGTATTTAATTATAGGTAGTTTAGGTAATTAATTTAATTATAGTGGTAGTGTTAGGTGTAATTGTAACTTAGGTTAGGGTTTATTTTACAGGTACTTTTGTATTTATTTTAGCTAGGTAGTTATTAAATAGTTAATAACTATTTAATAACTATTGTACCTAGTTAAAATAAATACAAACTTGCCTGTAAAATAAAAATAAACCCTAAGATAGCTACAATGTAACTATTAGTTATATTGTAGCTAGCATAGGGTTTATTTTATAGGTATTTAGTTTTAAATAGGAATTATTTATTTAATTGTAGTAATTTTATTTTGTTTTAAGTAAATTATATTTAAGTTGGGGGGTTAGACTTTAGGGGTTAATATATTTATTTAAGTGGCGGCGATGTCCGGTCGGCAGATTAGGGGTTAAATAATTTATTAAAGTGTTTGTGATGTGCGAGGGGCCTCGGTTTAGGGGTTAATAGGTAGTTTATGGGTGTTAGTGTACTTTGTAGCACTTTAGTTAAGAGCTTTATGTTACGGCATTAGCCCATAAAACTCTTAACTACTGACTTTTAAATGCGGTAGGAGTCTTGACAGGAGAGGGTGTACCGCTCACTTCTTCCAAGACTCGTAATACCAGCGTTAGGCAAATCCCATTAAAAAGATAGGATACGCAATTGACGTAAGGGGATTTGCGGTAAGCTCGAGTCGCGGAAGAAAAGTGAGCGGTACACCTGTACCTGCCTGACTTGTAATACCAGCGGGCGTTAAAAAGCAGCGTTGGGACCTCGCAACACTGCTTTTTAAGGCTAACGCAAGACTCGTAATCTAGCCGTATGATAGCCCATTTATCTAACATTTATGAAATGCATTTTGGATCCATAAACAACCCCTTTACCTAAAATGTAGACAATTTTGACAGAGCTATATTCTTCACCTTGTACCTGTTGACATTAGGGATGGGCGAATGTTTTGCAACATTCGAAAAATTAAACGAATTGTAACACATTCATTCATTTGTTTAGAATTTTGAATGTTTGTACAATATTCTAACTTTCAGTTAATGTAATAGTATTTCTAATGCTTTCTTTAAAAATAATACTCCATTTAAATTTTTCTAATAAATCGATTCAAATTAAAAAAATTTGAATCAATATTTGTAATAGTATTTCTAATTCTCTTTAAATGTAATATTTAAATTTTGCAGAAATAGAAACATTTGAATTGATAGATTTGTATCTATTATATATCATTTTACTAAATTCCCTACCACATGAACTATTAAACTTCTGAAAAGTATTTGTTAAATTGAATGTTACATTTGAAATTTTGAATGTGGATATTCGATCTAATTATTAACATTCGAAAACAAAAGTAGCTTTTGAAAACCGGAAATAACATTCAATTGCTGTTTTTTTTTTATTATTAAGAACATTTGATTGTCCATAACCAATGTCCACAGGACTATTCGTTCTACCAAAAGACTTACACTTTCAGCACATTCGCCCCTTCCCTATTTGGCATGTGATCAGACAGTAACAGTGACTACATGTCAAGAATGGCAAGCCATTGACTTGGCCCCTCCCCTTCTGTCCCAGTGAACACATATAGTTAATAAAGTTTACAAATTATTTTAATAAAGTGCTTTTATATGTTTTTGAATAAAGTTTATTTTAATAAAATTTATTATTTTATCATTTTATTTTAATAAAGTTTTGTGTTCTTTACTCCTAAATTTTATTTTCTGCCCTTGGTGATAAAGTGGTTTAAGATAATATGTCAAAATACCTATAGAAATTTACCCTGGGGTCTCTCAATTCTACAAATATATACTTTTGAATTGGGTGACTGCTATTTAGCAAATTTTAACATTAAACCAATAATTTCATCTTTGTAGTATTTGGCCTATATTTGATATAAATTACTTGGAAACAGAGACAAATGGAGTATTCCTAAAATCAAGATAACATATGAATCTGTTTGGTGGTATTTTTCTTAAGGTACACAAGTTTTGTAGAAATGGTTTTTAAGAAATGTATTGTTATTTTATATACCCATATAGGGTATTACTAGAAAATCTTTTTTTTGTCTGTTAAAAATGGTTAAAAATTGTGTATAATATGTATGGGTGCACTTAACAAGAGAGCGGGCAATTAGGTCACAGCAATAGTAAGCAGAAATGCCAAAATTGTTTTTGTGATTTAAAGGGGCAGTCTAGTCAAAATTAAACTTTCATGATTCAGTTAGGGCATGCAATTTCAAACAACTTTCCACTTTACTTTTATCATCAAATTTGGTTTGTTCTCTTGGTATTCTTTGTTGAAAGCTAAACCTAGGTAGACTCATATGTTAATATCTAAGCCCTTGAAGGCTGCTCTCTTATCAGTTTTTCACAGCCAGACAGCGCTAGTTGATGTGTGCACCACATAGATAACATTGTGCTCACTATGGTTGAGTTACCTATGAGTCAGCACTGATTGGCTAAAATGCAAGTCTGTCAAAAGAACTGAAATAAGGGGGCAGTCTGCAGAGGCTTAGATACAAGGTAATCACAGAGGTAAAAAGTGTATTATAACCGTGTTGGTTATGCAAAACTAGGGAATGGGTAATAAAGGGATTGTCTATCTTTTTAAACAATAACAAATCTGGAGTAGACTGTCCCTTTAAGGGGAAACCAATTTTATTAGATGCGTAACCAATTTAGATTAAGATGTGCTAACTTTGAAGCAGGAAGCCTGTTGTAACCACGGTATCCGGTGAGCTCATGTACAACAAGGCATAGGAAAAAGGTGCTTCTATTTCTCTCTACAGGAGAGGAGCTGTTTGTTTTCTTTTTTGTGTATATGTTAAATCAAATTACAAACTGCAACACAC
This sequence comes from Bombina bombina, assembly GCF_027579735.1. NCBI lineage: Eukaryota > Metazoa > Chordata > Amphibia > Anura > Bombinatoridae > Bombina > Bombina bombina. The sequence continues at coordinate 940,781,892 of NC_069500.1, forward strand.
ACACAATAATGCAGAGTAAAATGATAAAGCTGTATACTATGAAGTGTGAAGTCACTGTACTTTCCATTAACAGTTTAAAGGGACAATCACGTAACAAATTTGTTGCTTCTAAAAAATGTACTACAATTTTTTTTTAAACTAATGCTTATAGACTCAAAAAACACTTTCATTATCCACTAGTTCTAGGAGTTTTTACAGTATTCTAAGCCAATGAGTTGGCATCATTTCTAGTATGCTAAGTGTGCAAACCAACTTAAAAGCACATTATACATCAATTCTTGTATAACTGCATGTAATAGACATTACTATAAACAAGAATATGCCCCTCCATATGTTCCTAACCACTGGTGAGAAATATATGAGACAAAGATCTATTCAAATTGTTGGGGTGGGGAGTTTGGGGAAGCAAATTTCCTAGTGCCTTGGTCAGCAAATCCCCCCCAAAATAAATAACACACCACTGATTTTTATGGGTAGCTTGGGGCTTATCGTCTGCCCACATGTTATTGGTGTTTGCTGTTTTTTGTATATGAGTGAGTGTGGCTCTTTTTTATAGTTCTGGGAGTGCTGTCCAGGACATGGGATGGGCCCCCAATGCAGTAGGTGATGTGAATGCAGCCCATTCATTTGTATATTTTAACTTTTGTGTATATATATATATATATATATATATATATATATATACACATGAGTGATAGATAGATAGATAGATAGATAGATAGATAGATAGATAGATAGAAAGTGATAGAAAAGGAGAAAGACATCAGTGAAGAAAACAGCATTTTCTTCTAACAACAAGAGCACTTCTTTCTGAGACTCTACCAGAGTCCAACTTATGTACCAAAGATAGCGATCTATTTATACTCACAGTGTAGTTTAAGGCACTATCCACATGTCAAAAACGACAACCATTCCTCCTGTAGGTTAATCCCCTTACTGGAGCAGGCTGCAAAAGTCTAAAGTGTTTTGGCCAGGTGACCTTAAAGGGAAAGTGTACTGTAAAAATGTTTTCCGCTTAATGTGTTTCCAATGACTTGTTATATCAGCTACACAGTATAAAATGTATAAGAAAATGGGTTGAGCTGCAGGGAAATCAGATTTCCTTATTTTATCACTTTCTGTACACAAATGCATTTATATAATCTCTGTCTATATACCAAAGCCTAATACTTAAGGCCTGATATTCAAGTTTTATGCTCCGACGAGATGAACTAAGAAACAGGGGGTGATATATCACGGCCCGAAAGGGGCCGTATACATCGGTTTCCACGCAAGCCTTTAGGCTTGCGGGAAACAGGAGTTAAGACCGCTGCTCCTTAACTCATCTGGCCCATAATTGGGAACACATTAAAGAGGAGAAAATGTTACAGTACACTGTCCCTTTAAGGCTAGCTGTAAATGTGTTTATGCATTAGTGTATCTATATAATTTTGTAGTAAGTAGCCAGGTGAGGAAAACTGTTGCATTTTACAGCACATAAACAGAACATGGGCTCAGCCTCCTTAGGGAGTGGGGAACAAGTATAATATTCAGGATTATATATAGCAAAAGTAAGCCAAATAAATAATGAATTTACATTACAATGCTGTTTTACTTGAATTTATTTAGTTAATTTAGGGGTAGTTTACTTTTGAGTTTAATATCCCTTTAACTTAGTTGGACAGTTGGGGTAACATCACCCAGAGAGACATCAGAATTTAAAGGGACATGAAACCCAATTTTTTTTTTAATAGTTTAGAAACAAAACATACAATTTTGAACAACTTTCTAATTTAATTCTATTATCTAATTTGCTTCATTCTCTTGATATTCTTTGCTGAAAAGCATATCTAGATAGGCTCAGTAGCAACTGATCGGTGGCTGCACATAGATGCCTCGTGTGATTGGCTCACCCATGTGCATTGCTATTTATTCAACAAGGGGTATCTAAACAATGAAGCAAATTAGATAATAGAAGTAAATTGGAATGTTGTTTAAAATTGTATTCTCTATCTAAATCATAGAAGAAAAATATTGGGTTTAGTGTCCCTTTAAACAGGAACAGTGAACAGATTTATTCCAAACCACATTGGCTTTTCTCTGAGATACTAGGTTCTCACACAGACTATTTCTTTTTTTGCTCTCATCATCACATTTTATTACTTGCTAAGGCACCTGCCAGTTCTTCTGTTTGTTTTTTTTCTCTTGGATTCCTGATGAATTCTTCCCATTAAGAGAATAACAGTTATCTTGTTGTGCTTGACATTTAGAATATGCAGAGTGTGGAAAGCATATACGCATTAGTACAGAGAGAGAATATTGTAAATGCTACCCAGGTTTAAAACCCAGAAAATCCTATCATCCAGCTGGCAGACAACTAAGGGATGACTCATCCTTAGGTTTTGCCAATTTCCCATAATTCCCATGGAGTCCGTTGAAAACCTTGTCCAAAATGATGTCAATTAAAATATCCACATCCCTGATACATGGCAAGTGTTACGCTGCTAATTTCTATTTCATGGCTGATATAATTACCAGGGAAAAATAGTACATTTGAATTATTACACAGCAAATGTGAGCTGGGAAGCTTGTTAAGAAGGTAAATCTATTTTTTTAAAGGAGAAGCTCTATGTATATCAAAATAGAGAGCACAGTTTTAAATGCTATTGCTATGTTGAATTAATGTGCTTGTATGATTTTCAGGCACAGATGTTTGTGTATGAGCTCTCATGGATATCCATCTACAAAGGGCTAGATTAAAAGTGGCGCACAAACAATTGTGCTGATATTACAAGTTGAGTGCAATCGCGATTTACACTAAAATCATTACTGCATCCTCAGAGCTGTGGTTAACTGTTTTGCGAGTCAAAAAAGTGTCACAAAACTTCAAAAAAACATGTGATAGCAATCAGCCAATCACAAATGCATATACGTTTAGTCTGTGAATTCTTGCACATGCTCAGTAGGATCTGATGACTCAAAAATTGTAAATATAAAAGACTGTGCACATTTTTTTAATGGAAGTAAATTGGAAAGTTGTTTAAAATTACATGCTGTATCTGAATCATGAAAATTCTATTTAACCTGAGTGTCCCTTTAAAAAGTACAGTTAGGGGCGGAGCCTAGGCTAGCATGATGGAGGCTGCTTGAAAAGAGAGCTCTGTATGTAGTTTAGCCTGCAAGTGGGGAATTGGCCACCAAAAGCTGCTAAAGTGATTTAAAAGAACACCGGATCAAGACTACACCACAGCCCGGCAAGTTATGTAAAATTAGGAGTCTGAGAGCAAGCCCTAATACCACGACACATAATAATGGCAGAACAAAGGCCTATAAGGGACGGAGCTAGCACCACAACAGAAGGCTGTTCGGAAGGGAGATGAAGTAAGGTATAGTGTGCAAAGACCAAGCACATTCCCGATAGGCAAGAATACACCCCATACTTATATAAGAAAGAGAGTAATGAGGCAGTAGAAAGTGAGAGGGGCGAGATGCCATGCAGAAGGGCCACGTGGGAAAGACACACTACCGCAACCTGATTGCGCCCATAATAGAAACTCTGAGAATAAGATGCATTACCTGTAAGCAAATGAGAAGGTTAATTAACTAGCACTATTAAGGGTCGGAGGGCAAGCCCTATAAGCTGCAGGTCTATACACTAAAGATAACTTTTTGGAAAAGACATCAGGGAAGTAACGGTTGATGTTAATAAGCTCTGTTTAATACAAGCTATATACTCCATCTTTAACAGCTTCCCCGTTTAAAAAAACAGGGGAAAACAAAGTTTTAAAGCACTTGAGACTTGGCGGATTCTATATAAAATAAATGAAATAAGAAAGACATTACAAAAACTTTCTACACTACAGCCTAACCTTCTTCATACTGAGGCATAAGAACTGCTTAAGAATCACTTCAACAAAAAACATAAGTAATTTCCTGAGACAGTTTTTTTTATACAAAAATATGGCTGCTAGGCAGCAGAATAAATTAAATACGCCAATTAAACCTGCTACCGCTAACATTTTTTTCAAAGCTGCAAAAGGAGATAAGGTCCAGGAAAAAGAGGATAGTATTCAGGAAGACGTAATGGAGACCATCACAGAGGCAACATCTCCAGGGGATGCTAATATTCCGGTCACCAAAGGTGATATAAACAATCTAGTCTCTAAGCAAGACCTAACCTCAATCTTTGATAAGATGTGGCAGAAGATGGATACCATTCAAAGTACTGTCACAAATAGCCTAACTGAAATTAAACAAGACATATCAGAGTTGGGAGCTAGACTGGAATCCTTAGAAGAGAAAGAGGAAACTCTGGAGGAAGATATAACAACAATCAATCAACAAATGTCTGATCAACAACAGGAATTAGCAGAAATACACGAAAAATTGGAAGACCTTGAAAATAAGTCGGAGGTGTAATATATGATTGAAAGGTATTCCAGAAACAATTGCCCCTACAGACCTCAATAATTATCTACTCCAACTATTCCAGGCCATCACAAACTCAACAGTAGAAGGAAAGTTTCAAATGGAAAGGGCTCACAGAGCTCTCAGAGCAAAACCCAAAGATACAGAACCGCCAAGGGATGTTATAACTAAACTGCTACGCTTCCAAGAAAATTATGGCTGCGGCCAGAAAAAATCCAACTTTTAAATTTCAGGGATCAGTGGTGCAGTTTTATCAAGACCTATGTATTAAAACGTTACAGAGGAGATTTGCCCTCGCCCTTTGACGCAACTACTACGCAAGAATCAAATTATCTACAGATGGGGCTTCCCATTTGCCCTTCATATTCGTCATGAGGGAACAACAGCTACCATTAAAGAGAAACAAGACATTCCAGAAGTCTGCCAGCTACTTCAGCTGGAATGCCCAGACAACATCGAGGTACAAAGAGACAATAATAAAAGACCACCAAAGATGGTCAAAGGTTCCTAAGAGAAAGAAGAGACCCTGAGGAATTAAAACAGAAGCTCAGTCAATGGCCCCTAGTTATCAAGCCGTCAACCTCAAATACGCTGGAATTCCGCAGCGTATTTGTGGCGAGGCTGATTCGCCTTAGTTATCAAAGGCTAGAGACCAGCAAAAGTAGAATTTAGTGACTCAGTCCGACACAGATCGATTCTTACGTCACTCCAGATGTTCCGCACACAAGTTCAGCACAATCTGACTACTTTTGCTAGTTATCAAAAAACTAGCAGGTACGCTCGGCACTTTTTCGGCCCAGCGTACCTGGTTTTCAACCCGCCTCCCTGGAGGCAGCAGATCCCATAGGAATCAATGGGAGTCTGACCATAGCGAAAGTTCATGTTCGCTGCTGCCCGACATCCCATTGATTCCTATGGGAGATGTCTGCACCTAACACCCTAACATGTACCCCGAGTCTAAACACCCCTAATCTGCCCCCCTACCGCCGCTCCCAGAGCCCACCGCCACTATAATAAACTGATTAACCCCTAAACCGCTGCTCCCGGACCCCGCCGCCACTATAATAAATATGATAACCCCTAAACCGCCGCTCCCGGACCCCGCCGCCACCTACATAATACATATTAACCCCATCCTGCCCCCCTACACCGCCGCAACTATAATAAAATTATTAACCCCTAAACCTAAGTCTAACCCTAACACCCCCTAACTTAAATATTAATTAAATAAATCTAAATAAATATTACTCTTATTAACTAAATTAATCCTATTTAAAACTAAATACTTACCTATAAAATAAACCCTAATATACCTACAATATAAATAATAATTATATTGTAGCTATCTTAGGATTTATTTTTATTTTACAGGCAAATTTCAATTTATTTTAACTAGGTACAATAGCTATTAAATAGTTAGTAACTATTTAATACCTACCTAGTTAAAATAAAGAGAAAATTACCTGTAAAAGAAAAACTAACCTAAGTTACAATTACACCTAACACTACACTATACTTAAATAAATTATTCCTATTTAAAACTAAATACTTACCTGTAAAATAAACCCTAAGATAGCTACAATGTAATTAATAATTACATTGTAGCTATTTTAGGGTTTATATTTATTTTACAGGTAACTTTGTATTTATTTTAGCTAGTTAGAATAGTTATTAAATAGTTATTAACTATTTAATAACTACCTAGCTAAAAGAAATACAAAATTACCTGTAAAATAAATCCTGACCTAAGTTACAATTAAACCTAACACTACACTATCATTAAATTAATTAAATAAATTACCTACAAATAACTACAATTAAATAAACTAACTAAAGTACAAAAAATAAAAAAAACTAAGTTACAAAAAATAAAAAAAATAAGTTACAAACATTTCAAAAATATTACAACAATTTTAAGCTACTTACACCTAATCTAAGCCCCCTAATAAAATAACAAAGCCCCCCAAAATAAAAAAAATGCCCTACCCTATTCTACATTAAAAAGTTAACAGCTCTATTACCTTACCAGCCCTTAAAAGGGCCTTTTGGGGGCATGCCCCAAAGAAAACAGCTCCCCCAAAGAAAACAGCTCTTTTGCCTGTAAAAAAAAATACAACCCCCCAACATTAAAACCCACCACCCACACACCCCTACTCTAACCCAAACCCCCCTTAAATAAACCTAACACTACCTCCCTGAAGATCATCCTACCTTTAGCCGTCTTCAGACAGCCGACCACCGATGGAACAGAAGAGGAGATCCGCAGCGGCAGAAGTCTTCATCCAAGGGGCGCTGAAGAAGTCTTCCATCCGATTGAAGTCATCCTCCAAGGGGCGCTGAAGAAGTCTTCCATCCGATTGAAGTCATCATCCAGGCGGTGTCTTCAATCTTCATCCATCCGGAGCGGAGCGGAGCCATCTTCAGACGAGCCGACGCGGAGCCATCCTCTTCTACCGACGGACTAACGATTTAGGGGTTAATACATTTATTATAGTTGCGGCGGTGTCCGGGAGCGGCGGTTTAGGGGTTACTAACTTTATTTAGTTGCGCGGGGCTCCGGGGGCGCCGGTATAGGGGGTAGAACAGTGTAGTTTAGTGTGGGTGCTTAGTGACAGGCTAGCAATAAAGCTGGGAAAAAGCCGAAGAGCAGCGAGATTGGATGAGTGATAACTATCACAGTCCGCTGCTCATCGCCCCATACTTGGTGCGCGGCTTTTTGACAGCTTTATTGATAACTTTGGCGAGATTATTCAGGTCCGCGGCGGTGATGGTAGGCGAGCTTAGGCGGGCGTATTGGGGCCGGCGAAGGCAGGTAAGTAGACACGTTGATAACTAGAGGCCAATGTCTCTTTGCCTTCTCTGGAGGGAGAAAAGATTTATTATAAATCCTCATATTCTCAAAAACTCTTATGTAGAGACATTATGAATAGAGAGAGTTAGATGCTTAAATAAAATGAGTACATATTGGGACTGTTTAAATTGAGAAAATACATAGATCCCTTATGGAATAAGAAAGCTGCTCAAGAGTAGCGATTCAAATAGGATTCAATCAAGCAACGTTCAAATGTTAGTTGTTAGCCAAAATTTGACAAATTATAGGCTGCTGTGTCTAGGTTCCAAATAGAGAATGCAAGATCACTCCAAGATTTAAAATCCAGACATATTTACAGACATATTTACACATATAAAAACATAAATGCATATGTACACATATATAGATATATATAGAAATGCATTGGAGCCCTTTGCCTTTAGGTAGAGGAAAACATGAAACATGTAAAAGTATATTTATGCAATATTCATATTTTCATGTTGGACTTGCGCATACTATATTATGCAATCGGGTACGCACATGAAAATATGTGATCGTGTTTGCGCGTGAGTCAGGTGTTAGTTTTTTACAAATTTTTTTCTCCATTGACTTCTATGGGGGAATAGGTTCTTATATTCGCAATAGCCTAATTGCGCTAGAAGTAAGCTGTTTGTGCTTGTCGAATTAGCACGAAGGGATAACTTTTAACTTTCAACTAGCGCAACTACTGTTACACTTGTAATCTAGCCCAAAATCTGCATTAGATGGCCAGACATATTGCTGCTGAAACTCAGCACAATATTATGGCCTATAACATCTCATTTTAGATGTGACATACAATGAGGAGACCGGCTAACCATCCGCCACAAAACCAAAGGAACAGTGAGTAAGATGCAACAAAAGCAGGTTTATTATCATAGGTACAGAAAGTGCTTTTAAAAACAAAAAAGGGCATGCAGAAAAAAGCACCATACGGAATGCTCCGTAGGTTACAGTGCAGTAACAAACATACGCGTTTCGTGAGGGGCTGCCTCACTTGTTCACTGCTTAAAGATGTGTACTGGTCTGTAAGCCTAAATAGAGAGGTGTCATGTTAATTAGACAGGTGTATTACATTGAATACTTAGGTGTAATGTGTAGACTGATTTTTTAACCCCTCATATACATAGGCTGCAATAGACAGTGTCAGTACAGGACAGCAATGTTGTACAATTGTTTTCAGTAAGGAATATATATGAATGCAATTTATAATAAAACAGTTATGGTTGTAAGCTTATTTTGTGCATCAAAAATATAAAATTCTTACCACAAAAACAATATGTTAAACAACAAATAAGAAAAATAAAAAAAGACAATAAAAGAATAATCAAAGAAAATGAATGAAAGAAGTCTCATTATATACAATGTCAGGATGTAGTATACTATACAAACAAATTAACGTCTGACTCAATGTTTAAACCAGAGGGTGTCCTGGTGTTCATGTTAAAGATCCACCTGACCTCCTTCTTGCTTAACTGGTATTCCCTGTCCCCCCCTCTCTTGGAGAAGGGGACATGGTCTATTGCCTGAAAAAATGCTAGGGAAGAATCCCCCTGATGGTCAAATTTAAAATGTGAGGCCACTGAGGTGAAAATATCTGGGTCATTTATATCTCTGATATGCTCCAATACTCTGTCCCTCAACCTTCTTTTAGTTTTTCCTAAGTATTGGACCTGGCAGCCTTTACATGTCATGAGATACACTATGTGTGTTGAATTATAATTAAGATTGTACCTAATTGTATATTGTTTCCCTGTGGTATATGATTGAAAAAAATTCCCTTCCATAATATGGTCACAGGTGATACATCTAGTGCCTCTACATTTAAAACAGCCTGATCTAGAGGGTAACCAAGTACTTCTTTTAATTTCAGGTAAAAAAGAAGGGGATACATAGTTTTGAATGCTCTTTGCCTTTCTGGACACAAATTTCACACCACTAGAGATCACTTTCTCCAGAACAGGATCAGTTTTCAAAATAGGAAGACATTCTTCTACAATGTCACAGATCTTTCTGTATTCCAAACTGTATGGAGTACTGAAGACCACCTTATTGGGTAAATCAGGAATGCTAGAAGATAATTTACTGTCCTTCCTATATTGCAAAAGGGACTCACGTGGCATGTTGTCTACAACTTGTCTAGTTTTTAACAATAATTGGTTATTGTATCCCCTGTGTTGGAGTCTACTACATAGATCCTCACTCTGCTTTTTATATAGGGTCTCACTAGAGCAAATTCTCTTTGCCCTAATAAATTGGCCCTTAGGGATAGCTTTGAGTACATGTTGAGGATGACAAGATCTATAGTTAAGAATGGTATTACCACTAGTCGGTTTTCTATGTAAATCTGTCACAATTGACCCATTAACGACTGATACTTCAATATCCAAGAACTCAATCTTTGTTGTACTCTGACATCCAACAAAACTCAGGTTAAGATCATTGCAATTTAAATACTCCATAAATTTAGATGCAGACTCTTCATCTCCATCCCACACCAAAAGCAGGTCATCAATATAGCGTCCAAAATAAATTATGTGTTCCCTGAAGGGGTTACCATCCGCATAAACGTGGAGCAGCTCCCACCATCCCATATAGAGATTGGCATAGGAGGGGGCGAATTTCGCCCCCATAGCTGTTCCACGTCTCTGCAGATAGTAAGACCCCTCAAACAAAAAATAATTATGTGTTAATAAAAACTCCAAAGTCCAAATTATGAACTGTTTGAGATCCTCTGAAAAACCAGACATTCTGTCCAAAATATTTGAAATTGATGTAAGACCTGCCTGGTGTGGGATGGAGGTGTAAAGTGAAGCCACATCCACTGTAATGAATCTATAAGTAGGTTTCCAATTAATAGTTTGTAGGGCATTAAGCACTTGTGTGGAGTCCCTAATATAACTTGTTAGTTGGGCCACTAGGGGTTGTAGAAAGGAATCTATCAACTCAGAAGTGGGCTCCAAGAGGGAGCCCACTCCGGAGATGATAGGCCTACCAGGAGGATGTGTTGCATTTTTATGCAGTTTAGGGAGAAAATAAAAGATAGGTACATTGGGATTTTTAATAAGGAACTGTTCAAGTTTTCTTTCTGCTATAACTCCTATAGATTTACCTTGATGTAAAAAATTTTCAAGTTTCAATCTGAATTTTGCTGTTGGATTAGAATCCAATTTACAGTAAACCTCAGTATCCCTCAACTGACGTTTTGCCTCAAACAGATAATATTCCCTGTCCATGACGACCACATTGCCGCCTTTGTCTGATGATTTTATCACAATTGTATCATTATCTTGCAAAGATTTTAATGCTTTGTATTGATTACCATTCAAATTGTTCTTATTTTTGCTTTTATTGTGAGGAGGGGAATTATTTCTTTGATCATTTTCTATCCTTTGTGCAAGGGACTTCAATTTATTTTCAATTGTTCTCTGAAATACATCGATATTTTTGCCCCTTGCATGCACAGGATAGAAAGAGCTTTTGCTGGCTCCAGCCAATTCAGGACATCTAACTTGCTGTGAGTGACCTGAATTCTCGCCTTCTTGTATAAGGCCCACTAATTCATTAATAGTGCAATGGTCAGTAAAGTCTAAAACAGTGTTAGATGTAGTTAGTTGATTAGTTGTTTCTTCCTGCCTGTTTCCCTCACTCTCAAATTCCTTATCTACAAAAAAGTGTTTTTTTAGTACCAATTTTCTTACAAAACTATTTATATCCAGTATGGTGTCAAAAAGGTTAAAGTGTGTGGTGGGGGAAAAATTTAAACCCATACTCAAAACTTCTAGTTCCGAGTCATTTAATTGGTACTGTGAGAGATTTACCACATTTTTCAGATGTACTTTCTGATTTGGGTCCGATTGGTCCTCATGTGGTATCTCTTTAATTCCTTTTCTTTTTCTACCCCTACTACCTCTCCTTGTTTTTTTCTTTTTTGTTTTGCTCCCTGAGCTTGCTCGTTTTTTGAAGGCTCTAAGGGGTCTGTAGGTATATCCAGGACCGAGGCAGTACCTATCTGATCTATCCCTTCCTCATTAGAATCAATATCAGTTGTATCAACCTCATATTAAGTTTCTTGAAACCTCACATGTTTTTTAGCCTTGTTATCATTTTTTCTACTAAACAAAAAGGACTTTCTATCATTAGAGTTTCTAAATGTTGTCTGAGTCCATCTATACACTCTATTTGCTTCATAGTCCCTTTTATCACGAGACAGCTTAGTTTTTTTAAAGTCCCAAAGTTCTTTTGAGAATTTTAACATATTGGCCTCAAACTTCATGTCGTATTCCTTAAATACAGGATCTGCTTGCAATAGTTGTAAATCAGTTTGTGTAGCTTTAATTAGGTTAATTATTTCCAACCTTTCTTGCTTCTTAAATTCCACAAGCAGATCAATTAAGGCAAAGGAGCAGTCATTAAGGATTTTGTTCCATTTAGAGATAAAGACAGGATCATTTACTGAAAAAGATGGAAATTTTTTGATCCTTAAACCCCTTGGAATTCGTTGGTATTTTTTGTATAACAAGAAAGATGTATCGCCAATGGTAAGAGCCAAGATTAATACTACATTTAGGATTAGGCATTATCAGTATGTATATATATATATATATTTATAATATATATAAATAGATATAATCTATCTATATGTATCTCTATCTATCTATCTATCATCATCATCATCTATCTCTTTATCTCTCTCTCTTTCTATCTATCTATTTTAAACACTTTCCAGTTTACTTCAATTATCAAATTTGTTTTTCTTGTATGCTTTGTATAAGGGTAAACTAGGAAGGCTCACAGGAGCACAAAAGCGTGTACTCTATGACAACTGTATTTGCATTAAAATAAAACAATGTTATACATTGTTGCAAACACTGATGTCATATATTGCTAAAGGCATGTACACAATCCTGAGTCGACTTCATGTTCTTCAACAAAGCACACCAAGAGAACGAAGCACATTTGATAACAGAAGTCAATTTGAATATTTCTTTTTAACTGCATGCTCTGATTCATTAAAATGATATTATGGGGGATATGTATCAAGCCGTCAACCGCAAATACGCCGGAATTCCGCAGCGTAATTGTTGCAAGATTGATCCGACCTAGTTATCAAAGCCTACAGACCGGCAAAAGTTGAAATTTTTGACGTAACATACGATCCGCTGGTCTCAATCCGACGCAGATCGATGCTTACGTCATTACAGATGTTACACATTTGGCTCTATCTGACACTTTTAGCCAGTTTTCAAATTTCTAACAGGTATGCTCGAGGCTATTCCGGCCCAGCGTACCTGGTTTTCAATCCACCACCCTGGAGGCCGCGGATGCCATAGAAATTAATGGGAGTCTGAAAGCAGCGAAAGCTTATGTTCGATGCTGCCAGACATCCCATTGATTTATATGGTTGAAAACAAGTAACGTTTATACCTAACACCCTAACATAAGCCCTGAGTCTAAACACCCCTAATCTGCCGCCCCAGACATCGCCGCCACTTACATAATGTTATTAAACCCTATTAATATGTAATTTAGTTAATTTAATTGGTAGTTTAATTTATTGTAGTATAATAGTTAGGGTAGGTTAATTAATAGTTTAAAAATTGTTTATTTTAATTCTACAGGAAAGTTTAAATTTCTTTGAAGATAGGGATGTTGTAATTTTCATTTAAAGTTAGCAGGTTGTTAGGTTTAGGGGTTAATAGCTTAATTTAGTTTATGGTGATGTGGGGGGCTGGCGGTTTAGGGGTTAATAGGTTTAATTAGTGGTAGTGATGTGGGAGGCCAGGGTTTTAGGGGTTAATACATTTATTTAGTGGCGGCGGGGTCCGGGAGCGGTGGGATAGGTGTTAATAACTTTATTTAGGTTGCGGCGGGGTCCTGGAGCGGCGGGATATGGGTTAATAACTTTATTTAGGCTGCAGCGGGGTCCGGGAGTGGCGGGATAGGGGTTAATAACTTTATTTAGGTTGCGTCTGTGTCGGGGAGCGGCGGGATAGGGGTTAAACATTTTAGTGTAGTGGCAACGTTTAATGACAGGTTATAAATAAAGTTGGGAAAAAGCCGAATAGACGCGAGATTGATGACTGTTAGTTAACAACAGTCTGATGCTCATTGCCCCGTACTTGGTGTGCGTCTTTTTGCTGGCTTTTTTTATAAATATGGAGCTCATATTCAGGTGCATGGCCGCGATGTTAGCCGATGTTAGGCGAGCGTATTGATGCCGTTGAATGCAACACAGTTGAATGCTTGATAGATATCCCCCTTTGACTGGTTTCCCTTAAATTTTTATGTAGTTTCAAATTCATTTTGTTAACTTAATATAATCAATCTATGACATTTTCAGAAGTACTGTGCTAAAGTTTCTTACTTGTTTTTTGCACAGTTTTCAATCCTTTATAAAAAATCCAATATACAATTATATCAGTACCTAGAACTGTACTGGTTTGCTTATATGTACTGTACAATTGTTTGTAGGCAATCAAGCTTATGCATTTGCGCTGTGGAATCTGTTGGCGCTCTACAAATAACTGATAATAATAATAATGCACAACAGCATACACATTGATCAGAGTGAATCTGAGATTGACATCTAGGAGCAGCATGAAAAAGATGCTTTTTCCCCGGTAAAAAAAATGAAATTTATGCTTACCTGATAAATATATTTCTTTTTTGACACAATGAGTCCACGGATCATCTTAATTACTATTGGGATATTCACCTCCTGGTCAGCAGGAGGTGGCAAAGAGCACCACAGCAAAAGCTGTTAAATATCACCTCCCTTCCCTACCAACCCAGTCATTCGACCGAAGTAAGGCAGAGAAAGGAAGTAACAAGGTGCAGAGGTGTCTGAAGTTTATAATAACTAACGACCTGTCTTACAAAAACAGGGTGGGCCGTGGACTCATCGTGTCAAAAAAGAAATACATTTATCATGTAAGCATGAATTTTGTTTTCTTTTTAATGACACGATGAGTCCACGGATCATCTTAATTACTATTGGAAATCAATACCCAAGCCAGAGTACACAGATGATACGGGAGGAACAAGACAGGTAACCTAAACGGAAGGCACCACTGCTTGAAGAACCTTTTTCCCAAAGCGGCCTCAGCCGAGGCAAAAGTGTCAAATTTGTAGAATTTTGAAAAAGTGTGAAGAGAAGACCAAGTTGCAGCCTTGCAAATCTGTTCCACAGAAGCTTCATTCTTGAATGCCCATGCCAACTCTCTCTGGAGGCTGCTGTCCAGCAGTCTCATATGCAAAACGGATTATACTCTTCAGCCAAAAAGAAAAAGAAGTAGCTATAGCTTTCTGTCCCTTACGTTTTCCTGAGAAAACCACAAACAAAGCAGAAGACTGATGAAAATCCTTAGTCGCCTGCAGGTAAAACTTTAAAGCACGAGCCACGTCCAAATTGTGCAGAAGCCGTTCCTTCTGAGAAGTAGGATTAGGACACAAGGAAGGAACAACAATCTCCTGATTAATGTTCCTATCAGAAACAACTTTAGGAAGAAATCCTAATTTAGTATGTAAAACTACATTATCTGAATGGAAAATAAGGTAAGGGGACTCATACTGCAATGCCGAGAGCTCTGACACTCTGCGAGCAGAAGAAATAGCAACAAGAAATAAAACTTTCCAAGATAACAACTTAATATCTAAGGAATGCATAGGCTCAAACAGAGCCCGTTGAAGAACTTTGAGAACTAAATTTAGCCCCCATGGAGGAGTAACTGGTTTGAACACAGGCCTGATCCTAACCAAGGCATGACAAAATGATTGAACATCTGGAACATCTGCCAGACGTTTGTATAACAAAATAGATAAGGCAGAGATCTGACCGTTTAGGGAACTTGCCGATAAACCTTTCTCCAAACCCTCTTGAAGTAAAGACAAAATTCTAGGAATCCTAGAGTAGCCCTTGTATTCACACCAATAGAAATATTTACGCCATATCTTATGGTAAATCCTTCTAGTTACAGGCTTACGTGTCTGAATCATGGTCTCTATGACAGAGTGTGAAAAGCCCCGCTTGAATAAAATTAATCATTCAACTAGATTTGGATGAAGGAAGGGCCCTTGAATTAGAAGGTCCTTACTCAGCGGAAGTCTCCATGGTGACAGAGATGACATGTCCACCAGATCTGCATACCAAATCCTGCGAGGCCAAGCCGGTGCAATGAGGATCACTGATGCCTTATCCTGTTTGATTTGAGCAATGACCCGAGGAAGAAGAGCAAACAGAGGAAATAGGTATGCTAGATTGAAGGTCCAAGGTATTGCCAGAGCGTCTATTAGTACCGCCTGAGGATCCCTGGACCTCGACCCGTACCACCGAAGCTTGGCATTCTGCCGAGATGCTATGAGATCCAATTCTGGCTGACCCCATTTGAGAATCAGGTTGGAAAACACTTCCGGATGGAGCTCCCACTCCCCCGGATGAAAGGTCTGCCTGCTCAGGAAGTCCACCACCCAGTTGTCCAACTCTGGGATGTGGATCGCCGACAGACAGCAAGAGTGGGCTTCCGCCCACTGAATTATCTTGGTTACCTCAGTCATCGCTAAGGAACTCCTCATTCCTCCCTGATGATTGATGTAAGCCACTGAAGTTATGTTGTCCAGCTGGAACCTGATAAACTGGACCGAGGCTAACTGGGGCCAGGCCAGAAGAGCATTGAAGATCGCTCTCAGCTCCAGAATGTTTATAGGAAGAAAAGATTCTGACTGAGTCCAAACTCCCTGAGCCTTTAGGGAGCCCCAGACTGCTCCCCATCCTAGAAGGCTGGCGTCTGTTGTCACAATCACCCAAGATGGTAAAAGCAGGTTCCCTGGGAGAGATGATCCCGTGACAACCACCATTGAAGAGAATCCCTTGTCTCCTGCTCCAGTAGTATTTGAGGAGACAAGTCCGTATAATCTCTGTTCCATTGCCTGAGCATGTTTAACTTCAGAGGTCTGAGATGAAATCGAGCAAACGGGATGATGTCCATTGCTGCCACCATCAGCCCAATTACTTCCATGCACTGAGCCATGGATGGCCAAGGAGTGGACTGAAGAGCTAGACAAGTATCGAAAATCTTTGATTTCCTGACTTCTGTCAGAAAAGTCTTCATTGATAGGGAATCTATTATGGTTTCCAAGAAAGTTACCCTTGTATTTGGGACCAAGGAACTTTTTTCCAAGTTTACCTTCCACCCGTGAGATCGCAGGAAGGATAACACCGTGTCCGTGTGGGATCTTGCTTGTTTTAAGGATGGACTAGGATGTCATCCAAATAGGGTGCCACGGCAATGCCCCGTAAGCGAAGCACCGCCAACAGTGATCCCAGAACCTTTGTGAAAATTTTCAGAGCTGTGGCAAGACCGAAGGGAAGAGCCACGAATTGGAAGTGCTTGTCTAGAAAGGCAAACCTTAGGAACTTGTGATGATCCCTGTGAATGGGAACATGCAGGTATGCGTCCTTTAAATCCACTGTTGTCATGAATTGACCCTCTTGGATCAAAGGAAGGATAGAACGAGTAGTGTCCATCTTGAAGGACTGTACTCTGAGAAATTTGTTTAGACTCTTGAGATCTAAAATAGGACTGAAAGTTCCCTCCTTTTTGGGAACCATGAACAGATTGGAATAAAATCCTAGACTCTGTTCCTGAATCGGAACAGGAACTATCACTCCCAGGTCGGAGAGGTCTCTTACACAGTGTAAGAATGCCTCTCTCTTTGTCTGGTCTGCAGATAATCTTGAAAGCAGAAACCTGCATCTGGGAGGAAAACATTTGAACTGTCATGAGCGCTTCCGTTCATCGCCGTGTCGCCGCGGCTCCCGGAACTCCTCTGTGTCTCTGACGTCATGTTGCTTAGCAACATGACGCTTTCTCTCACACCCCTCTGATGACGGTTACGCTCCTGCCCTTTAAATCTCGGCGGGAGATCTGAATCTGGGCCCGTTTGTTTGTTTCCCTGGATTGTGAGTACCATATCAGTTTTATTCTTCTGTGTACCGACTTCTGCCTGCCTGACCAAGCCTCTTGCCTAATCCCTACTTGCTGATATTTGGACATTGACTTCTGCCTGCCTGACCTTGCCTGTAGCTATTACCCTTTTGCTGTCTCTTGGATGCCGACTTCTGCTTGCCTGACCCTGTCTTTTGCCTATACCTTTTGCTGATATTTGGATGCCGACTTCTGCCTGCCTGACCTTGCTTTGGCCTTTACCTTTAAAACCTATTCTTTGTTAAACAAGACCTGCTTAAAGGGACATTTTACTTTTACAAGCTGCAAAAGAGAACTTTGCCTTTCTGTTTGTTATACACCTGCTTAAAAGGGACATTTACTTTTACAAGCTGCAAAAGAGAACTTTGCCTTTCTGTTTGTTATACACCTGCTTAAAAGGGACATTTACTTTTACAAGCTGCAAAAGAGAACTTTGCCTTTCTGTTTGTTATAAACCTGCTTAAAGGGACATTATACTTTTACAAGCTGCAAAAGAGAACTTTGCCTTTCTGTTTGTTATACACCTGCTTAAAAGGGACATTTACTTTTACAAGCTGCAAAAGAGAACTTTGCCTTTCTGTTTGTTATAAACCTGCTTAAAGGGACATTATACTTTTACAAGCTGCAAAAGAGAACTTTTCCTTTGTTTTACAAGCCTGCTAAAGAGGACCTTTTTCAGAAGCTTCAAAGTAAGAGCATTTCCTTTTTGTTCTTTGTACTACTTAAAGGGACGTTTTATCCTTTGTGGCTTTCCTGCATTCTGGAACAATATTCATTTTTGTTATCTTCTAATCTGCTTCCTGAGTGGGTCACGTCCTGGATATTTCTCAGTGTGCTAGCGTGTGCTTTCAATTCACGCTAGCAGTTGGGTTACATCCCGGATTGATTCCAGAGCGGCTGACATTACAAACGGGCCATAAAAATGGACCCCACTGAATTATCTATGGCCGTGGCTCACCAGGGACAGCTCTTGGGTTCTCATGCCACTCACTTGCAGTCTCTGGACACTAAACTTGATCAAATTACTGCTCTATTACAAAATTTGGTTGCTACCGCAACTCCCAATCCTAATCCCAATCCAAATCCGATTGAGGCATTACCTCCTCCGATTCCTAACAATCAGTCTCAGGTACAACTAAGTCCCAGGATTCCTCTTCCGGATAAATATGATGGGAATCCTGAAGAATGTAGAGGCTTTTTGAATCAATGCCGTCTTCATTTCCGAAATAGCCCTACTCTCTTTGCTACTGCCTCTTCTAGAATCACGTTTCTTATTTCCTTAATGAAAGGAAAAGCCTTGGCTTGGGTGTCACCTTTGCTAGAAAAGAATGATCCTATACTATTGGATGTTGATACATTTCTATCTACATTCTCAAACGTATTCGATAAACCTGGAAGGTCATCCGCTGCTGAAGCAACTCTCCTGGATTTACGTCAAGGAAATCAACCAGTCTCTCAATATGCAATTGAGTTCCGCACCCTTGCCTCTGAAACCACTTGGAATCAGGGAGCACTCAGAGCCGCTTTCCGTAAAGGACTTTCTGAGCGTCTCAAGGATGAATTGGTGTATCGTGAACTTCCAGAGTCCTTAGAAGCCTTAATAAATCTCTGTATCTGTCTCGACGCCAGGTTTCGTGAACGCCAACAAGAAAAGGATAGAACACAGAGGACTGCCACTCGAACTCCTTTTCGTTTAGCTCCTCGTTTTTCTAGTCCAGTCACTCCAGCCTCTCCTACTACTGATCAGGCTGAACCCATGGAAGTAGGAAGTATAAAATTAACTGAGACTGAACGCTTAAGAAGACGGACTCTTGGCTTATGTCTGTACTGTGGCCTTAAAGGACATTTATTAAGGGATTGTCCTACTAGGCCAGTAAAAGCCAGGGCTTAACTCTAGTCCAGGGAACTGAGTTAAGCCAAAATAGTGGTCATTCCCTATACAAGAAACTCTTTGTTCCAGTAACTCTTCTAATTGGACAAAAGAAGATCTATACCCAAGCCCTAATTGATTCCGGTGCTGGAGGTGTGTTCATTGACTCTACATTTGTTTCTACTCATTCTATACCCTTACTAAAGAAGGAGTATTCCATTTCAGTCTCTACGGTCAGTGGAGATCCTTTGGGTTCTGGATACATTCAGTTTTCTACTCAACCCTTAATCCTCACCGTAGGAATACTTCATTCTGAGACAATTTGTTTCGATGTCATTCCCACTCCGCAATTTCCCATTATCTTGGGATTACCCTGGCTCCAGATTCACAATCCCATTTTTTCTTGGACTTTCGGTGAACTCACTTCCTGGGGATCTACATGCCAGACTAAATGTCTTCAAGAGATTACTAAGTTACCACTCACTATTGCTCTCACAGTTGAAACTCCGGAATCCTTACCTATGCATTACCATGACTTTGTGGATGTCTTCTCCAAAAAAGAAGCGGAACGTCTTCCTCCTCATCGCCCTTTTGATTGTCCCATTGACCTCCTTCCTGGGGCTGCCTATCCTCGAGGCAAAACATATCCACTTTCTAAACCAGAAAACATGGCTCTGGAAGAATATATAAAAGACAATCTGGCTAGAGGATTTATTCGACCCTCCTCTTCCCCTGTAGGGGCTGGTTTCTTTTTTGTGGGAAAAAAGGATGGCGGATTAAGACCCTGTATTGATTATCGTGGATTGAATCAGATTACCATCAAGAACAGTTATCCTCTGCCCCTTATTCCTGAACTTTTTACTTATCTTCAGGGAGCCACCATTTTCACCAAACTCGACCTACGTGGTGCATACAACTTGATCCGTATACGCAAAGGAGATGAGTGGAAGACTGCCTTTAACACTCGATTTGGGCATTATGAATATTTGGTCATGCCCTTTGGGCTATGCAATGCTCCGGCGGTTTTCCAGCATTTTGTAAATGAGATCTTTCGTGATTTTTTGAATATTTTTGTTATCATATACCTGGACGACATCTTAATTTTTTCTCAGAACCACCAAGATCATGTGCACCACGTCAAGAAAGTACTTCAACGTCTAAGAGAATTCCATCTGTTTGCTAAACTGGAGAAATGTTCTTTCCATCAAAAAATCATACCCTTTCTGGGTTATGTAATATCGGCATCTGGATTCGAAATGGACCCTACTAAACTTTCTGCCATTTTGGATTGGCCTAGACCTGATTCTTTGAAGGCTTTACAACGTTTCCTAGGCTTCGCCAATTATTACAGAAAGTTCATCAAGAATTTTGCTACTATTACTTCTCCTCTTACTTCTCTCACAAGAAAAGGACAAAACTGTAAAGTATGGCCGTCTGAGGCTATAGAAGCTTTTGAATCTCTCAAAGAAGCTTTTTCCTCAGCTCCTATCCTTCGTCATCCAAATCCTGAGTTTCAATTTATTCTGGAGGTGGATGCTTCCTCTGTTGCTGCTGGAGCGGTTCTGTCTCAACGAATACCAGAGACTGGAAGGATTCATCCTGTTGCTTTTTTCTCTAAAAAATTCACTCCTTCCGAATTTAACTATGACGTAGGGAATAAAGAGTTACTTGCCATCAAGATGGCATTGGATGAATGGAGACATTGGCTGGAAGGTACTTCTTTGCCATTTACTATACTTACTGATCATAAGAACCTTCTGTATCTCCAAACAGCCAAACGACTAAATTCCAGGCAAGCACGCTGGTCCTTATTCTTCTCTCGGTTTCACTATAATTTGTCTTACATACCTGGTTCAAAAAATATTAAAGCAGACGCACTTTCCAGACAATTTCAAGATACCCCAGTTCCTGAGTCTGGTACCATTCTCCAACCTCATGAAGTCATTGCCCAGTTAACAACTTCTTGGTTACAAGAATTACAGTCCGCTCAAGAGCGTCTTCCTTTGTCCTGTAAACCTCCCAATGGTTTACTCTTTGTTCCTGAACGCCTTCGTTCCAAGATTTTATTTTGGGCTCATGATAGTCCCCTTTCTGGACATCCTGGCATCAGTATTACCACTCGAAACCTCAAACAACATGTCTGGTGGCCTACACTCTCTCAAGATGTGAAGGATTACGTCTCAGTATGCACACGATGTGCCATGAACAAAACTCCACGCCAACTTCCTTCAGGATTACTCCAACCATTGCCTATACCTCACCAGCCTTGGACTCATGTATCCATGGACTTTATTACCGATCTTCCCTTGTCCACTGGGAACAATACTATCTGGGTGGTGGTCGACAGGTTCACTAAGACGGCTCATTTTGTACCCTTGCCAGGATTACCATCTGCCAAAAGACTCTCTGAACTTTTTATTCTACATATTGTAAGAATCCATGGATTTCCTCTTGATATTGTTTCAGATAGAGGGGTACAATTCGTTTCTCGATTTTGGAGGTCACTTTGTAAACATTTTGGTACTACTATATCTCTCTCTACTTCTCACCACCCACAATCGAATGGTCAGACTGAAAGAGTAAACCAGTGTCTTGAAACATATCTTAGACATTATGTGGATCATTATCATTCTAACTGGACTTCTTACCTTCCTTTGGCTGAATTGGCCCATAATGCCCGGTACAATTCCTCCCTTCAGACTTCTCCTTTTCATGCAGCTTACGGATATCAGCCTAGGACGTTCCCTTTGCATACTTCCTCCACAGTGAATCCTGCTTCTGATCTTACAGCCCGAAGATTAACTCGACATTGGCAGAAGATACATCGTATTCTTTCTGTAACTTCTAGACGTTACAAGTTCTTTTCGGATCTTCGACGGAAAAAGGCTCCCAAATATCGCCCTGGTGATAAAGTTTGGATTTCCTCTCGATTTCTTCGCCTGAAACAACCTTCTAACAAATTGGGACCACGATATGTGGGTCCTTTCCGAATACTGGGTCAGGTATGTTCCACTGCTTATCGGGTAGCTTTACCCAAGTCTCTCAAAGTCCATCCGGTATTCCATGTTTCTCTTTTAAAACCTGTGATGATTAACAGGTATTCTAAGCCTTTTTCTAAACCTCCACCGTTATTGGTGCATGGACATCCTGAGTTTGAGATCAGCCATATTCTAGATTCCAAATTGCGGGGCAAGAAATTGTATTATCTCATTCATTGGAAGGGTTATCCAGTCACGGAACGTTCTTGGGAACCTGCTCATCAAGTAAATGCTCCAATATTGGTCAAGACCTTCCACAAGACTCATCCTGATAGACCTGGTCCTGTCCCCCGGAGGGGCCCTTGAGGAGGGGGTGCTGTCATGAGCGCTTCCGTTCATCGCCGTGTCGCCGCGGCTCCCGGAACTCCTCTGTGTCTCTGACGTCATGTTGCTTAGCAACATGACGCTTTCTCTCACACCCCTCTGATGACGGTTACGCTCCTGCCCTTTAAATCTCGGCGGGAGATCTGAATCTGGGCCCGTTTGTTTGTTTCCCTGGATTGTGAGTACCATATCAGTTTTATTCTTCTGTGTACCGACTTCTGCCTGCCTGACCAAGCCTCTTGCCTAATCCCTACTTGCTGATATTTGGACATTGACTTCTGCCTGCCTGACCTTGCCTGTAGCTATTACCCTTTTGCTGTCTCTTGGATGCCGACTTCTGCTTGCCTGACCCTGTCTTTTGCCTATACCTTTTGCTGATATTTGGATGCCGACTTCTGCCTGCCTGACCTTGCTTTGGCCTTTACCTTTAAAACCTATTCTTTGTTAAACAAGACCTGCTTAAAGGGACATTTTACTTTTACAAGCTGCAAAAGAGAACTTTGCCTTTCTGTTTGTTATACACCTGCTTAAAAGGGACATTTACTTTTACAAGCTGCAAAAGAGAACTTTGCCTTTCTGTTTGTTATACACCTGCTTAAAAGGGACATTTACTTTTACAAGCTGCAAAAGAGAACTTTGCCTTTCTGTTTGTTATAAACCTGCTTAAAGGGACATTATACTTTTACAAGCTGCAAAAGAGAACTTTGCCTTTCTGTTTGTTATACACCTGCTTAAAAGGGACATTTACTTTTACAAGCTGCAAAAGAGAACTTTGCCTTTCTGTTTGTTATAAACCTGCTTAAAGGGACATTATACTTTTACAAGCTGCAAAAGAGAACTTTTCCTTTGTTTTACAAGCCTGCTAAAGAGGACCTTTTTCAGAAGCTTCAAAGTAAGAGCATTTCCTTTTTGTTCTTTGTACTACTTAAAGGGACGTTTTATCCTTTGTGGCTTTCCTGCATTCTGGAACAATATTCATTTTTGTTATCTTCTAATCTGCTTCCTGAGTGGGTCACGTCCTGGATATTTCTCAGTGTGCTAGCGTGTGCTTTCAATTCACGCTAGCAGTTGGGTTACATCCCGGATTGATTCCAGAGCGGCTGACATGAACTCTAGTTTGTACCCCTGGGACACTATTTCTATTGCCCAGGGATCCTGAACATTTTGAACCCAAGTCTGAACAAAGAAGGAAAGTCTGCCCCCTACAAGATCCATTCCCGGATCGGGGGCAAACCCTTCATGCTGTCTTTGATTCAACAGCAGGCTTCTTGGATTGTTTTCCCTTATTCCAAGACTGATTGGGTCTCCATGAAGATTTAGATTGTTCCTGTTTTGAGGGGGAAGAGGAAGAATTTCCCTTGATATTTCAAAAGGAACAAAAATTACTTTGTCGTCCTTTTTGTTTGTTTCTCTTGTCCTGAGGAAGAAGATGACCTTTACCTCCTATGATATCAGAGATAATTTTAGTCAAGCCAGGTCCAAACAAGGTCTTTCCCTTGTAAGGAATTGCTAGGTTTTAACCATAAGGCTCTGCGAGCTAGAATAGAGAAACCTGAAATCTTTGCTCCTAGTTTGATAACTTGAAGGGAAGCATCCGTAATAAAGAAATTAGCCAATTTAAGAGCTTTTATCCTATCCTGGATCCAGGGAGGTTTCTGTTCTGATAGCATCAGATAACGCATCAAACCTATATGCCGCCGCACTAGTGATGGTAGCAATGCACACAGCTGGCTGCCATTGTAAGTCCTGGTGTACATACATCTTTTTGAGTAACCCTTCTAATTTAATCTATGGGAATAGTAGTTCTCTTAGCTAAGGTGGAAATGGCTCCCTCCACCTTGGGGACTGTTTGCCAAGCCTCCTTAACAGAGTCGGCTATGGGAAACATCTTTTTTAAATAGGAGATGGGGAGAAAGGAATACCCGGTCTCTCCCACTCCTTAGCAATAAACTCAGAAGCTAGGTCTGGTACCGGAAACACGTCTATCGAGGAAGGAACCTCAAAATATTTATTCAGCTTACTGGACTTCTTAGGAACAACAACGACCGTGGAGTTGCTGTCATCCAAAGTAGCTAAAACCTCCTTAACACAACACAATGGCCCCAATTTATCAAAGGTCTTGCAGACCTGATCCGACACTGCGGTACAGGTCCGCAAGACCTCGCTAAATGCGGAGAGCAATACGCTCACAAGAGCTGCTGGTGCAACGCTGCCCCCTGCTGACTCGCGGCCAGGTGTCAATCAACCCGATTGTATTCGATCGGGTTGATTTCCGATTTCAGAGCAGGCGGACAGGGTTATGGAGCAGCGGTCTTTAGACCGCTGCTTCATAAGTTGTGTTTCTGGCGAGTCTGAAGACTCGCCAGAAACACGGCCCTTCAAGCTCCGTACGGAGCTTGATAAATGGGCCTGAATATGTAGAGGGCGCTAAAAGCTAGTGGTTTAATTTGGATACTTAAAAATGTTACTGACTCCTTAAATTCGGCTGTCCATAGATTCTAAAACACTCTTATTCCACAATGGTTTTATTTAAAAATATTTCTCAAAATTGCTACAACTTGGATTACTTTTGTTATGTCTAAGCAGTACTTTTCAATATGTGGTTAAACTTCCATTTTCTTGGAGAGGTAACACAATAAAAGAGATCTTTAAGAAAAAATCACAAATTTATTTGGTATATATACCCATCTATTTAAAATCTGCACATAAAATATGTATCTACTATATTGCTGATACAAATAACATAAACCTTAATACACCAAATTAATCGATAAATTCATACTTTGTATACAAAGTCATACACACTACTCACTCCTGATGCTATTCACACAATTAATATCACCTTTTAAAAACCTTTTTTTAAAAAGGCTATAAGAAAACTGGCATATCACGCTGACACTTGTGTCTATTCCCAATGAGATAACAAGAGATGTCCATAGATTCAAAATTAATATGTTTGTAAACTTGTATTTGTTATGTTTTTTCCCTGCAATATTGGAAAAGCAGATAACGCATCTGAAATTGTAGGGGACATGAGAGAAGCCATGTCTTTTAAAGTAACCCCAACTGGAGCCACTGAGGAAACGCAGGGCACTGCATGTGGGGAAAAAACATTTGGGACGCTTGAGGAGAAAGCTGCGGCATAAACTGAGCATTGTCAGATTCCTGACCCGCATCCTCCTTAGAGAATGTTGGCTCAGGAAAAATGTTATCCCTGTAACTTATAGTCCTCTCAATTACAAGAGGAACAATAAGGGATTGGGGGTTCCACATTAACATCAAAACATAAAGTGCAGGTGCCATTTTGCAAGGCCTCATGGTCCATTATTACTCTTAATGACTAGAACTAGCAAAAAAACGTTGCTGTCACTTTAAGAATTAAACTGTAACTTTTTTACTATAAACTGCAGAATGCGGTAAAAACGATATTTAGACCAGAAAAACTCCACACCTCAGCTGTCCGCTGAGGTGCCTACCTGCCCACAACAACGGAGATAAGTCCCACCAGCAAAAGGGATGATCCGTAGAGCAGCAGAAAAACGATGTGAAAAAACGCTCTTAGAAACGCTTGCTCTTATAAAAACAGAATTTATGCTTACCTGATAAATTACTTTCTCTTGCGGTGTATCCAGTCCACGGATTCATCCTTTACTTGTGGGATATTCTCATTCCCTACAGGAAGTAGCAAAGAGAGCACACAGCAAAGCTGTCCATATAGCTCCCCCTCTAGCTCCACCCCCCAGTCATTCGACCAAAGGTTAGGAAGAAAAAGGAGAAACCATAGAGTGCAGTGGTGACTGTAGTTTAAACAAAAAATTTTTTACCTGACTTAAATGCCAGGGCGGGCCATGGACTGGATACACCGCAAGAGAAAGTAATTTATCAGGTAAGCATAAATTCTGTTTTCTCTTGCAAGGTGTATCCAGTCCACGGATTCATCCTTTACTTGTGGGATACCAATACCAAAGCTTTAGGACACGGATGAAGGGAGGGAACAAGACAGGTACCTTAAACGGAAGGCACCACTGCTTGCAAAACCTTTCTCCCAAAAATAGCCTCCGAAGAAGCAAAAGTATCGAATTTGTAAAATTTGGCAAAAGTATGCAGTGAAGACCAAGTCGCTGCCTTACAAATCTGTTCAACAGAAGCCTGATTTTTGAAAGCCCATGTGGAAGCCACTGCTCTAGTAGAATGAGCAGTAATTCTTTCAGGAGGCTGCTGGCCAGCAGTCTCATAGGCCAAACGGATGATGCTTTTCAGCCAAAAGGAAAGAGAGGTAGCAGTCGCTTTCTGACCTCTCCTCTTACCAGAATAGATAACAAACAAGGAAGACGTTTGTCTGAAATCCTTAGTTGCTTGTAAATAGAACTTTAAAGCACGAACTACATCAAGATTGTGTAATAGACGTTCCTTCTTCGAAGATGGATTAGGACACAGAGAAGGAACAACTATTTCCTGGTTAATATTCTTGTTAGAAACAACTTTAGAAAGAAAACCAGGCTTGGTACGCAAAACTACCTTATCTGCGTGGAACACCAGGTAAGGTGAATCACACTAAGGAAGAAATTCTGAAACTCTTTGAGCAGAAGAGATAGCTATCAAAAACAAAACTTTGCAAGATAACAACTTAATGTCTATGGAATGTAAAGGTTCAAACGGAACCCCTTGAAGAACTGAAAGAACTAGATTCAAACTCCATGGCGGAGCCACAGGTTTATAGACAGGCTTGATTCTGACTAAAGCCTGAGCAAATGCTTGAACGTCTGGTACCTCTGCCAGACGCTTGTGTAACAGGATAGACAAAGCAGATATTTGTCCTTTTAAGGAACTAGCTGACAATCCTTTCTCCAGTCCTTCTTGGAGAAAGGACAATATCCTGGGAATCCTAATCTTACTTCATGAGTAACCCTTGGATTCACACCAACAAAGATATTTCCGCCATATCTTATGGTAGATTTTCCTGGTGACAGGCTTTCTAGCCTGAATCAGAGTATCTATTACTGACTCAGAGAACCCACGCTTTGATAGAATTAAGCGTTCAATCTCCAAGCAGTCAGACGTAGAGAAACTAAATTTGGATGCTTGAACGGACCCTGTATTAGAAGATCCTGTCTCATTGGCAGTGACCATGGTGGGACAGATGACATGTCCACTAGGTCTGCATACCAAGTCCTGCGTGGCCACGCAGGCACTATCAGAATCACCGAAGCCTTCTCCTGCTTGATTCTGGCAACCAGATGCGGGAGGAGAGGAAACGGTGGAAAAACATAAGCCAGATTGAAGGACCAAGGTGCTGCTAGAGCATCTATCAATACCGCCTTGGGATCCCGGGACCTGGACCCGTAGAGAGGAAGTTTGGTGTTCTAATGGGACGCCATCAGATCCAACTCTGGGGTGCCCCATAGCTGAGTCAGCTGGGCAAATACCTCCGGGTGGAGTTCCCACTCCCCCGGGTGAAAAGTCTGACGACTTAGAAAATCCGCCTCCTGGGATGTGAATTGCTGAGAGATGGCAGGAGTGATCCTCCGCCCACCTGATTATTTTGGTTACTTCTGTCATCGCTAGGGAACTCTTTGTTCCCCCCTGATGATTGACGTAAGCTACAGTCGTGATGTTGTCCGACTGAAATCTGATGAATTTGGCCACTGCAAGTTGAGGCCATGCCTGAAGAGCGTTGAATATCGCCCTCAGTTCCAGAATGTTTATCGGGAGAAGAGTTTCTTCCCGAGACCATAAGCCCTGAGCTTTCAGGGAGTCCCAGACCGCACCCCGACCTAACAGACAGTCGGTCGTTACGATGATCCACTCTGGCCTGCGGAAACATATTCCTTGAGACAGGTGATCCTGAGACAACCACCAGAGAAGAGAATCTCTGGTCTCCTGGTCCAACTGAATTTGAGGAGACAAATCTGCATAATCCCCATTCCACTGTTTGAGCATGCATAGTTGCAGTGGTCTGAGGTGTATCCAAGCAAAAGGGACTATGTCCATTGCCGCAACCATTAGTCCGATTGTCTCCATGCACTGAGCCACAGATGGCCGAGGAATGGAATAAAGAGCTTGGCAAGTAGTTAAGAGTTTTAGCTTTCTGACCTCCGTCAGAAATATTTTCATTTCTACCGAGTCTATCAGGGTTCCTAGGAATGGAACTCTTGTGAGGGGGGAGAGAGAACTCTTTTTGATGTTCACCTTCCACCCGTGAGACCTCAGAAATGCCAATACAATCTCCGTGTGAGACTTGGTTCTTTGGAAAGTTGACGCCTGAATTAAGATGTCGTCTAGGTAAGGCGCCACTGCTAGCACCTTTGTGAAAATTCTGGGAGCAGTGGCCAACCCGAAAGGAAGAACCACAAACTGAATATGCTTGTCCAGAAAGGCGAACCTGAGAAACTGGTGATGATCTTTGTGGATAGGAATGTGCAGATACGCATCCTTTAGATCCACGGTAGTCATAAATTGACCCTCCTGGATCATTGGTAAGATTGTCCGAATGGTCTCCATCTTGAATGATGGGACTCTGAGGAATTTGTTTAGAATTTTGAGATCCAGGATTGGTCTGAAAGTTCCTTCTTTTTTGGGAACCACAAACTGGTTTGAGTAAAACCCCAGTCCTTGTTCTGCAAATGGAACTGGGTGGATCACTCCCATTGTATGTAGATCTTCTACACAGCGTAAAAACGCCTCTTTCTTTGTCTGATCTGTAGACAGACGAGAAATGTGGAACCTTCCCCTTGGAGGAGAGTCCTTGAATTCTAGAGAGTATCCCTGGGCTACAATCTCTAATGCCCAAGGATCGTGTACATCTCTTGCCCAGGCCTGAGCGAAGAGAGAGAGTCTACCCCTACTAGATCCGGTCCCGGATCGGGGGCTACCCCTTCAAGCTGTCTTGGTGGTAGCTGCAAGCTTTTTGGCCTGTTTACCCTTATTCCAGCCCTGGTAAGGTTTCCAGTTTGCCTTGGGCTGTGAAGTGTTACCCTCTTGCTTTGCACCCGGAGAGGATGAAGTGGGGCCGTTCCTGAAATTGCGAAAGGAACGAAAATTAGCCTTGTTCTTTGTTTTAAAGGATTTGTCCTGAGGGAGAGCATGGCCTTTCCCCCTGGTGACATCTGAAATAATCTCTTTCAATTCAGGCCCGAATAGGGTCTTCCCTTTGAAAGGAATGTTCAAAAGCTTGGATTTAGACGACACATCGGCCGACCAGGACTTTAGCCATAGCGCCCTGCGCGCCAAAATGGCGAAACCTGAATTTTTCGCCTCTAACTTAGCTATTTGGAAAGCGGCGTCAGTGATAAAAGAATTAGCTAGCTTTAGAGCCTTAATTCTATCCATAATTTCCTCATATGAGGTCTCCGTCTGGAGCGAGTCTTCCAGCGCCTCAAACCAGAAAGCAGCTGCAGTAGTTACAGGAATAATGCAGGCAATAGGTTGGAGAAAAAAACCTTGTTGAACAAAAATTTTCTTAAGTAAAACCTCTAATTTTTATCCATAGGGTCTTTAAAAGCACAACTGTCTTCAATTGGTATGGTTGTGCGTTTAGCTAGTGTAGAAACAGCTCCCTCCAGCTTAGGGACCATCTGCCACGAGTCCTGCATGGGGTCAGATATGGGGAACATTTTCTTAAAAACAGGAGGGGGGACAAAAGGGACACCTGGCCTATCCCACTCCCTAGTAACGATATCCGCAATCCTCTTAGGGACCAGAAACGCATCCGTGTAAACAGGGACCTCTAGGTACTTGTCCATTTTACACAATTTCTCTGGGATCCCCAAAGGGTCACAGTCATCCAGAGTAGCTAATACCTCCCTTAGTAAAACATGGAGGTGTTCTAGTTTAAATTTAAAAGCCAATGTATCTGAATCTGTCTGGGGAGGAACCCTTCTTGAATCAGAGACTTCTCCCTCAGACATCAAATCCCTCGCTCCCACTTCAGAGCTTTGTGAGGGTATATCGGATACGGCTCCCAAAGCGTCAGAATGCTCATAATCTGTTCTTAAAACGGAGCTATCACACTTTGCAGGTAACACAGGCATTTTAGATAAGAAGGCTGTAAGAGAATTATCCATGACTGCCGCTAAGTCTTGTAATGTAAAAGGGTTAGACGCACTAGAGGTACTAGGCGTCGCTTTTGCGGGCGTAACTGGTTGTGACACTTGGGGAGAGACAGACGGGCTACCCTCGTTACCTTCAGTCTGAGAATCATCTTGGGCCACATTTTTAAGTGCAACAATATGATCTTTAAAGTGTATAGACATATAAGTACAAGTGGGACACATTCTGAGAGGGGGTTCCACCATGGCTTCTAAACACATTGAACAAGGATTTTCCTTAGTGTCAGACATGTTTAATAGACTAGTAGAGTACACAAACAGGCTTGGAATCACTTTAATCAAATAAAAAACACAATTTGAAAAAAACGTTACTGTGCCTTTAAGAGATAAAAAGAGCACACAATTTTACAAAACGGTGAAAAATGCAGCAATCTTTCTGAAATTTTCACAGTATGTAGCTAAAGCCTTAATAAGATTGCACCCCAAGTTTCAAAATGATTAACTCCTTAATGCCCAAACTGGAGCAGCCTAAAGCCAACACCTGGTTAAATCACTGCAGCACCTTGCCACAGCCTTGCTGTGGCCCTACCTTCCTTTAGGGATCAGATTTGGGGGAATATAGCTTCTTTTAGGCCCTCAAACATCAGCAGGACCCTCCATGTGAAACAGCATGAACTTATCTGCAATTCTAAGTGCGCATCTGAGGCAATTAGGCCCCTCCCACTCTACTCCGGAGCTGTGAGGCCTAGGAAATCACTCCTAAGTGACTAAAAAACAGCCATGTGGTAATAACTCCAGAAAAAACCCAAAAGGGCTTTCAAAGTGTCTTGCAAAACAATTTTTCCTTAGCCAAACAATCGATTGCCCTGAATAAGTGTCAACCAGTATATTAGCCCTATTACGTAAGCATTCAATTCCTTACTAAGTCTGTGAACATAGCTTACCATCCCCACATGGGGATCTTGTCAGTCTTCTAGCATTATCTCAGTCTTGTCTAGAAATAAATGACTGAACATACCTCATTGCAGATCACCCTGCAAACTGTTCCCCCAACTGAAGTTTTCTGGTACTCCTCAGTCCTGTGTGGGAACAGCAGTGGATTTTAGTTACAACATGCTAAAATCATTTTCCTCTCAGCAGAAATCTTCATCACTTTTCTGCTAGAGAGTAAATAGTACAAGCCGGTACCATTTAAAATAACAAACTTTTGATTGAAGATAATAAAACTACAATTCTAACACCACATTCACTTTACACTCCCGAGAGAGACCCTAGTGCTTAGAGCCAGCAAAGAGAATGACTGGGGGGTGGAGCTAGAGGGGGAGCTATATGGACAGCTTTACTGTGTGCTCTCTTTGCTACTTCCTGTAGGGAATGAGAATATCCCACAAGTAAAGGATGAATCCGTGGACTGGATACACCTTGCAAGAGAAACCAAGCGTTTCTAGTCGGCCTGTAGCTGAGTCACCTCCGTATATTTTTACAGATACAACTAAGATATAGTTGCAAAAAAAGTATAGACATGTAGCACTCGATTCTCACATATGTTTTCTAGATAATTTTGATAGAGGGTGGTATGTTACCACAATAAAATTAAAAATCAAACTTTATTAGTCATATTAAAAAGATGGATACTTAAAATCAACTAGAAGTATTGAGGTTAATTTCTTGTATAATGTGGTAATATTTCGTAATTTTGTGGGTCAGTATATTACTGGGTTTTTCTTTACGTAGTAGAATCCGGGGTCCTATATTATTTAAGTACTCCTGACGTGGGTGTGCAACTCAGGAGATATTGGGTTTGTACAATTTTAACCCCAAGTTAATGTTAGTACTTGGTGCAAACTGTATTAGGATTCGTATCACCACTTATTTTGGAACCCTATATAGGGGTTATTAAAGTTGTAAAAAACAGTTTGATATAACCACTAAATATTCACCTTGTTATAATATTATAAGTTTTGGTTTATGATATCTCTGATATCAGAATATGTAGATATCCTTATGTATGAGATGGTATCAGGTGTTCCCCAACTGGACGTGATGCTTGGTACCAACACTGTTTATTAGATTATTCTAATATTAAGCCATGATCCTATTATATACATTAATAAAAATTGATCTTGGATTATAGCCACAGGATCTGATAATGTTATATTACACTAATATTGATTTGTACCATGCTATATCCGTTGATCTTGGATTATATCCACTGGATCTGATAGTAACTCAGGAGTTAATTATCTTAGTATATGAATCTAAATTGATTACACTTAAGAATTTAAATGTTTCACTTCATCATGATGGTTGGTACTTACAAAATTATGCTTGGCCTACTACCTTATTTACTTCCAATAGATAGTATCAGAATCGGTAGTAATATAATGTACTGATATTAATTTTTACCGTACTATATCCGTTAGGGACATTTGCTAGATTTATACTATGTTATAAGTTTCTAATCCCCAGTTTGTAATGTTGATTTGGGATTATAGTTTCAACAATTCCACTAATGAATAACTTAAATAAGTTACAAGTTGTCCTATAAATTTCCTTATACGTATTATCTTTGCAAGTATGTACGACGGATTGAAATAATTTCATAGCTTATTGGAATCCGTTTGATTTTGAGCGAAAAAGTTTCTATATCTTATTCCTACACTATACTGTTCAGCTAAAATGGATATTATAAATTCTAAATGGATTAATATATAAAAGGCTTGGCAAGTTGCACCTTCATATTATGTAGCTATTTGTTCGCCTAGAATATATTGCTCCGGTACAATTAATATTATAAATCCTAATTGGATTGGTATGTAAACAGCTTGGCAGGTTGCACTTTCTTATTGTAAAGCTGTTTGTTCGCCTGGTTGCACGACCTTCGGTGAGTGCTTAGTGCTTTACAGAAAGCCCCAGTCTGTGGCCTCACTAATCTGAGTATACAATATATGTCAGCTCAGATATCAGTCAATTAACCTCAGTAACAAACTAGATAGTTAAAAATGAAGGGTCCCATCTGCCCTTTCACCTCCTTATATGCCAGAGAAATGACGCGCAATGCTCATACTCTCGTCACACTAAGCCCCGCTCCTCGTGGGCCTCTAACAACTTCCTGGTAGGTATTATTCATGTAAAAACCGCTGGGAGTTCAGTGGAACCGCCAAAAAAGTTTTATCTACACAGCATCTCCAGCTCCAGTGCCTCCTATGCTGCCAAATAATCTTCTTTAGAAAGGAGAAAATAAATGTCCCACTTGGGAATAAAGAGATTATTAACCCTTTCTTCCTTCAAGTAAATATAGTGCCCACTCTTTCTGATATGTGAAAATTGTGTCACTCCAGAAATAAATAAAGTAAGCACTTACCTAACCAATGCCCCGACAGCAAGTCTAAACACCCGGTTTGAGCGGTCCTCTCGCTCACATAGGCCTGTGGAATAAGAGACTGAGTAATTCTCCTCAGATCTTCACAATCAGGGCAGCATGAAATCTATAAGAGGTGCAGTGAGAATTATGTCCCACCAGTTCAGTTCTCATTGCTCTAAAGCCACCACAGCTCTACTGAAGAGACTGATATTGGCTACGGCTACATTCTAGAACAAAGCAGCACAATATTGCACTACTTTAAAAATAATAAACTCTTGATTGAAGAATCCTTTCTAACTACTAACTTTACCACTTCCTATCACTAACGTAGGCAAAGAGAATGACTGGGTTGGGAGGGAAGGGAGGTGATATTTAACAGCAATTGCTGTGGTGCTCTTTGCCGCCTCCTACTGACCAGGAGGTGAATATCCCAATAGTAATTAAGATGATCGGTGGACTCATCGTGTCATTAAAAAGAAAACAAGTTTAGCAGCATTTTTTTAAACATGATAATTAAATTATGGAAGCACAAAGGAGGATGAACCAGTGGAAATAATCTGACAAAAAAAAGATTGGTGACTGTCTTTTACAGTAATCAACTTAGATATGAAAAGTGAGTGGATTTTATTGTGTCTTGCGTGAAAAAGGACAGCCGCGCAGGTGGAAGTGGCAAGGCTGGGAGTGTAATATTCAAAAGCTCACCGGCATGGAGAGGAATCATGCAAAATCTTTGTGATTTTTTTCCGACCTCCTATTGTAATGTAGATGTCTCTCCTTTACATGAAGAACCCTGCATAGTGAGATAAATATCTTTCATATTAAAATTTGTGTTTCTAACATTTTTTTATTGACCTCTCCATACTAACGAGATGTCTTAGATCTTGTCACCTGAGCAGCAAGCTTTTGAATATTAGGCCCTGGGTGATAAAATGTAAAGTTGAGGGTGCTCATAATGTTCAAGGACAAGTATCTCTCTAAGGTAATGGACTTAGGATGGTGCATGGTGGGTTTTCAAGACTAGTAAAGGCCCAAGAAAACCAATCACCTATAAGTAGTGGTGGTGTGGAAAGATTGTGAAGAAGAACCTCATCAATGGCCCACCAAGGCATTCTTTAACCCCTTAATGACCGAGGACGTGCAGGGTACGGCCTCAAAAAAAAGGCAGTTAACGCCTGAGGACGTACCCTGCACGTCCTCGGTGTGGAAAGCAGCTGGAAGCGATCCTGCTCGCTTCCAGCTGCTTTCCGGTTATTGCAGTGATGCCTCAATATGGAGGAATCATGCAATAACAATGTATGGCCATCCGATGCAGAGAGAGCCACTCTGTGGCCCTCTCTGCACCGGAGATCGGTGGCTTCCTTCGTTGGTGGGTGGGAGCAGGACCGGGAGGCGGGTGGCGGCCATCGATGGCCCTGGAGATGTGCAGGGGGGGCGGGATCGTGGGCGGGGATGTCCGGGGGCGCGCACGGGCGCGCGCGCGTGCACGATAGGGAGGGGGCGGGCGTGTGCACGGGGAGGAAGCGTGTGGGAACGCTGCACTACAGAAGATAGGATTGGTAATAGGATAGGTAATCAGGTTTATACCGCTAATAAAATTTTAAAAAAAAAGCTAAATCAGGGGGTGTTGGGTTGGTATGTGGGAGGGAAGCTACACTACAGAAAAAAAACGGTGAAAAAAAAAACAGAAAACATTTTTTCTGCAAACTGGGTAGTGGCAGATAGCTGCCAGTACCCAAGATGGCCCCCAAAAAGTCAGAGGGGGACGGTTAGAGAGGTGTTTGGGGGGGATCAGGGAGGTTGGGGGATAAGGGGGATACTACACAGCAGCATATGTAAATATGCTATACAATTTAAAAAAAAAACAACAAAGATTCCCTTTATTTTTGTACTGGCAGACTTTCTGCCAGTGCTTAAGATGGCGGGGACAATTGTGGGGTGGGGGAGGGAAGGGAGCTGTTTGGGAGGGATCAGGGGGTGTGATGTGTCAGATGGGAGGCTGATCTCTACACTAAAGCTAAAATTAACCCTGCAAGCTCCCTACAAGCTACCTAATTAACTCCTTCACTGCTAGACATAAAACACGTGTGATGCGCAATGGCATTTAGCGGCCTTCTAATTACCAAAAAGCAATGCCAAAGACATATATGTCTGCTATTTCTGAACAAAGGGGATCCCAGAGAAGCATTTACAGCCATTTGTGCCATAATTGCACAAGCTGCTTGTAAATGATTTCAGTGAGAAACCTAAAATTGTGAAAAATATTACGTTTTTTTAATTTGATCGCATCTGGCGGTGAAATGGTGGCATGAAATATACCAAAATGGGCCTAGATCAATACTTTGGGTTGTCTACTACACTACATTAAAGCTAAAATTAACCCTAGAAGCTCCCTACATGCTCCCTAATTAACCCCTTTACTGCTGGGCATAATACACGTGTGGTGCGCAGTGGCATTTAGCGCCCTTCTAATTACCAAAAAGCAACAACAAAAGCCATATATGTCTGCTATTTCTGAACAAAGGGGATCCCAGAGAAGAATTTACAACCATTTATGCCATAATTGCACAAGTTGTTTGTAAATAATTTCAGTGAGAAACCTAAAGTTTGTGAACAAAATTGTGAAAAAGTGAACAATTTTTTTTATTTGATTGCATGTGGCGGTGAAATGGTGGCATGAAATATACCAAAATGGGCCTAGATCAATACTTTGGGATGTCTTCTAAAAAATATATATACATGTCAAGGGATATTCAGGGATTCCTGAAAGATATCAGTGTTCCAATGTAACTAGCGCTAATTTTGAAAAAAAAGTGGTTTGGAAATAGCAAAGTGCTACTTGTATTTATTGCCCTATAACTTGCAAAAAAAGAACATGTAAACATTGGGTATTTCTTAACTCAGGACAAAATTTAGAAACTATTTAGCATGGGTGTTTTTTGGTGGTTGTAGATGAGTAACAGATTTTGGGGATCAAAGTTAGAAAAAGTGTGTTTTTTTCCATTTTTTTCTCATATTTTATAAAAAAAAATTATAGTTAATTATAAGATATGATGAAAATAATGGTATCTTTAGAAAGTCCACTTAATGGCGAGAAAAACTGTATATAATATGTGTGGGTACAGTAAATGAGTAAGAGGAGAATTACAGCTAAACACAAACACCGCAGAAATGTAAAAATAGCCTTGGTCCCAAACGGACAGAAAATGGAAAAGTGCTGCGATCATTAAGGGGTTAAGGAGTGGACAAATTTGAGGATCCACATGAGACATGAGTAGGTTTACCAACACTCCCTCATTTCCAGGGATCCTCCTTATTTGCCCAAACTTGTTTACAGTCTCACAGCTTTATTCATCTGTTATTATAACATTGTTCTCCTTTATTTTTTTACATCTTGTAAAATCTTCATTTCAAACATCTAATAATTTTAATGTATCTGACAGTTTAATGTATTTACTCCCACTGAGCCTTAAGTGAGAAATAAAATTCACAGACTTGCCGTAAGTTGTTGAATGTATTAAGCTAGACTGTGTGAATGAAGAAAAAGATTTATGAAATATTTGTACCAAACTGTGTCAAATTGTAAAATAAAGTGTTTTTTTTTTGTAACTACTGTATAATTTGTCAGTATCCTATGTGAAATTTGTCGATTCCTTAGTCTCTTATTTTCTTAAAAAAAACGTTGGTAACCCTAGACATGAGTTATTATAATGTTATAGTCAGAGCCAATTTCATGGTCCATCCTTTTCATTTGCAACATTTCCTCTCTAGATAAATCAGTAGATAAATCACCAGCCAATAAAATTGAAAATAAAAAAAAAAGTGTTTTTCATTTTAGTGCCGTGATTAGGCTTAAATACCTGTGAGTATTTTAGCCCTTTTTTCAGACGGGTGTTTTGGATTTTTCTAGTAGACAAAATGATTTGCTGCCTAAGGGTACATAAGATACATGGTTAGATGAACTTTGGTTTGCATTATGGGTATTGCAAAGAGAACCAGACTTAAATATATTACTCTCTAAACACTAATATGTTTACAAGTAGGTAAAAATGTGAATTAAAAGTAAAACAAAACAATTTTTAGTATGTTTTAATGTAACTGTTTTATACGAATGAGAGAAATGCTTGGAGCACAATAGAGAACAGCTCTGTCTTTAGAGGTAGGAAAGGAACTGATTTTGTCCACGCCTCTAAAATTCCAGTGATACAATAGAAAAACGTCAGTGACTGATGCAACATTTACAGAAGTATCGCTGAGCAATACGCCTTCAGTCTGCATTTAGAGACCTGTTTTGTTTTGACAATATCCTGCGTGCTCCCTCTGTACTGTATAAACAGCCGGTGTTGTAAGACTAATTGCAAAGGAATGACTAACATATGATGAGCCAATAATGGGGACAGATTACTCTGACAAAATTTTTATTTTTATTATCATTATTTTTTTTTTCCACCGTTTTTTTCAAATGCTTATAATAACAACAGCATAACTCAAAAACTCATGAAACTTGGCACAATGCTAGAGATCTATGCTGTGCATAAGCCTAGGCAACATAAATCTCATGTGATCTAGCAGCCATATTGCTTTTTGCGACAAATTTCGACAAACACTTAAAAATCTTCTTCTCCGGAACCGCTTATGTTACAGTTGTGAAACTTGCTGTGTGTATTGCTGTACTGACCTAGAATAAAGTTTGTTCAAGAGAAGTGATTTAGTCACATGATCTAGCTGTCATTTAGAAATGTGCAAAAATATTTAAACATCTTCTCTGAAACCACTAAGTGCATTGAAGCGCAATTTTGCACATGTGCTCTTTAGAATGTCATCTACTAAGATTGTTCAACCTGCGAATTTTCAATAATCCACATGGCAGCTATGACAAATTCGCCTTTTTATCGTTGTTTATATGCGTAAATTTGCACTTTATGCATTATATTTACACTAATCAGGTGTCTACTATACTGTAGGGACACTAAACCCAAATTTTTTTCTTTCGTGATTCAGATAGAGCATGCAGTTTTAAGCAACTTTCTAATTTACTCCTATTATCAATTTTTTTTTTTCATTTTCTTGGTATATTTATTTGAAAAGCAAGAATGTAAGTTTAGATGCCAGCCCATTTTTGGTGAACAACCTGGGTTGTTCTTGCTGATTGGTAGATAAATTCACCCACCAATAAACAAGTGCTGTCCAAGGTCTAAACCAAAAATTATCTCCTTAGCTTAGATGCCTTCTTTTTCAAATAAAGATAGCAAGAGAACTAAGAAAATTTGATAATAGTAGTAAATTAGAAAGTTGCTTAAAATTGCATGCTCTATCTGAATCACGAAAGAAAAAATTTGGGTTCAGTGTCCCTTTTACTATATTACAGGGTAGTAGACATGATTACACATAGTCATGACCCCTAAAGGCAATATTGAAGTCAAAATTTGCACTGCGCAGTTGCCTTTCTGAAATAAAACATTTGCAAATTGTCATGAAACTTCTGAAAATTGTAGAGGTCTATAGCATTATTGAGTTAGTTTGTGCAATTTGAATGCCATACACTGCATAGCTTGGCGGTCATTTTGTTTTGTATGTGCTGTTTGTAAAAACTACAAAAATCTTCTTCTCCGAAACCGCTTATGGAAAAGATTTAAAATTTTGTTTATAGCGTTATCTTATGACTAACATTCAGATTTGTTGAAGAGAAGTTGATATGTCATGTGGTTTGGCAGCCGTTTTGAATTTTTCAAAAATGCTTAACGATATTTTTTAATTAATGATAAAACAAAAACCGTTTTACAAAATGCTTTTTTTTGCCATGTTTATTGACATCTTTGGTGAGAACTATTGTGCTTAATATGGAGGCTGTATATCATAAGATCTGACAGCCATCTTGTTTTACACAAAAAAAATTAAAATCTATTTTCTCTGCAAATGCTTGTGAAACTTGTTGTATAACCTTATATTGTGACTTGGAGTCACAGTTGTTCATGTTGAAGGAATTGGTCACAAGATGTGGCAGCCATAATGGTTTATGTGAACATTTTGAAAATGTATTTTCTTTGTAACCACTTATGTTACAGCTGTAAAATTTGCTGTAAAACCATATATTGTGACCTAGAGTTACATCTGTTCGTGTTAAAAGTATTGGTCATATGGTGTGGCAGCCATCTTGAAAACCGCAAACATTTTGAAAATGTGTTTTCTTTGCAACCACTTATGTTAAAGCTGTGAAATTTGCTGTATAGCCATATATTGTGACCTAGAGTTAAATATGTTCGTGTTGAAAGTATTAGTCATATGGTGTGGCAGCCATCTTAAAAAAACACAATAATTAAAAAAAAATATTTTCTTTCCAACTGCTTATGTTAGAACTGCAAAAACTTGCTTTATAACTTTATATTGCCACTTAGCTGCTTGTATGCCATTACAAAGGTGATGCACTTGGCCACCTCTATTGCT
Source organism: Bombina bombina (assembly GCF_027579735.1). Taxonomy (NCBI): domain Eukaryota; kingdom Metazoa; phylum Chordata; class Amphibia; order Anura; family Bombinatoridae; genus Bombina; species Bombina bombina. The sequence continues at coordinate 940,822,221 of NC_069500.1, forward strand.
GCTTGCAGCTATATTTACATATGTTTTTACTGACATGAAAACAGAATTTTTTGTGGTCGGATATTTATCTATTAAAATGTAGGTTTAGGGCTATATTGCAAGTTGTGCGCTAAGTTAGCACACACGTGATATAAGAAAATAGTGGGTGCATTAATTTGCCATAGTATTACAAACTGAAAACAAATGTGAATTGCTTTTTGGGTTAGTGCATCTGTAAACCTTGCGTAAAGGATAGTGAGTTAAATAAAAGTTACACCATACACAGCATAAATACATTTAAAATTACAATCATATTAACACTATCTGATAAAAATTATTCATATTGATATTGAAAATGTGTATCCAATTAATAATTCCATAAACATATTTAATGTGTTTTACTGTGCATTTATTGTAAATATTTCACATTCCTATGTTCTTTATATACAGGAATATGTTATTTTTGTTGTAAATATATATTTCTCTATATATCTTTACACCAATACCTGTATATTTATTCCTATAGTATCGATATATAGGTAGATTAACATTATAAGATATATATAGAAATATATATTTAATAATAAAAAAATTCTATCTTAAGAACATATTTAATAATAAAGATTTTAAAAAATGTATGTGAAGAATATAAGAATGTAAAATAAGCATAATGAGATTAAGGTTTCGGGCTTTAGGTCTATAGTGGTGTCGGGTTAGTGAACATGACAACTTAACTTGGTACATTATGGAAATATTTAAAAATATTAATAATAATTATTAAAAATTAGTATAGATACTGTAAACAATATATATATATATTCTAGGTATTATTTAGAATTTGATACAGTATCTATAACAATTTTTAATATTTTTAAATATTTAATATTTAATACTTCCATTTTAAGTGCTCAAACCCGACACTGCGTTAGACCTAAAGCGCAAAACTTGAAGCGCAACTTCTTATCTGCTTTGCATAGAAAAAAATGTAATTTTTATTTTATATATATATATATATATATATATATATATATATATGATAATGTTAATGTAAAATAGATATCTATACTTATACATCTATAGGAATAGATATACAGGTATAGATATATACAGATATACATAGAAATATGTATTTACAATAAAAAATAACATATTAATAACTCCTGTCAGGTTACTGTGCTAGCTTTAAGTGTCCATTGAAGTCTATGAGGCAATGCATTAGCAAGGTTGCGATATTGTAAATCTTCAAGTTAGCGTGCTTAGGGTTGAGTTTCAACTTGTAATACCCGCAATAACCGGACATGCACTAAAAACTTACTTCTGGCGAACTCTACCCTTGAGTGGGAGTGCTAAATAGCGCACCACATGTTATCTAGCCCTTAATGTTTATGTTAACTGACAATTGCTTGGATTTACTAAAGCTTATTAAAGCTGCAAGTTAGCAACTTATAGTCAGAGTTTACAGCTTTGCACTTGTGTTAGCCTAGATAAGTCAGTAGGGTGCATTTCAGGTTCTGAGAATTAGAAACTGCTCAATTTTAAGAGCAAAATTACACGAAGGGGCAAATAAAAAATAATGAAAGTATATTGCAAAGTTGTGTCATTAGGCACAACTAAACATTTTATATACAAATCTCAAGGTGACTACTGTCCCTTCAGTTGTGCATTGATTTCACAAATCTGATATGGAAAAATGAATGTACTAGTAAATATGTGTTAAATAATTCATACTTTGTGGTTTATATGTCTACAAACAGTGATGTGTGTATCCAGTGGGAGGAGCAGGGAGTATTTTTCTTTTCTCATTCACTGGGGAGTTAATTCACCAAAAAAAAAAAAAAAAAACAATAATAAAAACAACTCTTCTTAAAAGTATTGTAGGAGATCCAGCATTAGTTATGGAAAAGAAATTCTAATAACAAATATAACACAAAGTTATTTTTTCCATACCAGATGCCCTTTAAATTATACAGCTGGGCATTTTCAAAAGTCAAGTAATTCCGGGCCTACATTCCAAATTCCCAGCTGATGAATCCAGTTTAAAGCTTCAGAAGGAAAACACGGTGTCCTGTTACAAGAGACTGAAATGTTTTCTCACATACCAAGAGGCACACATGCTTGCAAAAAAAAGGATCTCTTTAAACAGTTATAGGAAGGGGTGGAGAGGATATGACACAAACAAGGACACAAAAACAAAATCTATATGTTCCTGAACAAAATTCCTTTGGTTACGTTAAAGAACTACAACCGACTTTAATTTTACCTAGAAAAATATAGCAAATTTAAAAGGTAAATTGAACATGAGACCCGCTTGTTCTGTATAAACAAACAGACAGTATAAATCTGTAGTTACAGGCACTTTTTAAACCCCTTCAGTATGTCTCTCAGGTCTTCTGTAAACCACAGAATTTGGACATAGTGCAAAATTCTAGGACTGTCATTAATTGCACTGTTATTTTCATTCAGGTAGCAAAGGGGCTCCCATCCCATATACAGTATTGCTATTGTTTATTATTAATATGCCACATGGATATGCTCTCTGCCCATCTGTAATTCACTACACATGTTGAATAGTAAAACAGTGCCACTATTGTTATCTATTATTGTTGCCTAGTGCATGTCACTAATATTTGTAAAAATGATCTGTTGTGGTTTAAAAAAAAAGTTAGGCCTACAATTTTTCACCTTCAATGCAGTGCTTTACAACATTATTCCTTGTTTAGTCAAATGCAAAGACCAACAGGCCCATTTATCAAGCTCCGTATGGAGCTTGAAGGGCCGTGTTTCTGGCGAGTCTTCAGACTCGCCAGAAACACAAGTTATGAAGCAGCGGTCTAAAGACCGCTGCTCCATAACCCTGTCCGCCTGCTCTGAACAGGCGGACAGGAATCGCCGGACATCAACCCGATCGAATACGATCGGGTTGATTGACAGCTCCCTGCTGGCTGCCGATTGGCCGCGAGTCAGCAGGGGGCGGCGTTGCACCAGCAGCTCTTGTGAGCTGCTGGTGCAATGTTAAATGCGGAGAGCGTATTGCTCTCCGCATTTAGCGAGGTCTTGCGGACCTGATCCGCAGTGTCGGATCAGGTCCGCAAGCCCTTTGATAAATGGGCCTGCAAATGTCACAACAGGGCAAAATAAAATGGAAAATGAAATCGCTGAGTCCTTCCTGTGGTTTGATGAGGAGCCTGTAATAATCACCCACAAGGTCATACTTCTATATTTGTACTGGTTGTAGACAATACAAAAAATAAGATGCAGGTACTACTGTCTCCTTATGATCTAGACCAGGGATGGCTAATCGGCCATAGTCTTTGTGGTCCCATGAAACAGTGGAATTAAATATATTTGCTTTGGGCACTCTCATTAGGTTTGCCAGCTGTGCTACATAAACATACTGGGAAACCTATAGTTACAGGGCACAGGTGGTAGTTGGGGTCAAACAATGTCCCCCTAACAGCTCAACCGTAGGTGCCACCATCTATATTTTTTACAACTGAGTAGTAATTGTATCCCCTTGGTTGCCAGTAACATATGAGCACACACACAGCCATTATTTAATACCCATGACTGCCTGTTACAAAAAATGAACAATGTTACATCTTTTTTTACCTTATTTCTAATGAATAGAGGCATAGGAGACCCTCTTAACACTCAAATGTTGAAATTGCAAACAACAACTACGGCCTAGAATGCAATGAAGCTACACACTGTACTGATAGCTCTGTCACTATTGGCTGCAGTTCCTCAATGATCAAAACTGAAATACACAAAATGGTAACAACAGATGCATTGCAGATTGTCATGAAACCTCATGACGTTAGAATGTCAGTGGCTAAATGTTATTCATTTTCTTTTTGTGTCATGTATCTCTGTGTCTAATATTTACAGCTTCTTATCAGAACTAACAAAAAAATGGCAAGGATTTTTGGAAGAATGTTTTTATTACCTACAGCTGGAGAACCAGATATAAGCTGCAATCTGCTCTTCTCAGGAGAGTGATTTTTATTGGCAAAAGATATCAACACAGAGTGACAAAAACAGTGTCCCTATCAAGACACCAATCTGAGGTCGATCAGAGGGGACACTCTAGGTATCTTAAGACATGTTTTAATCACTTTTATTTTATTAGATTAATAAATATGACAGACATGTCATGTTTGGTATCAAAATAATTAGCCAGTTCAATTTGGACAGATATCTAACGGCTAGATTTGGAGTTTGGCGGTAGCCGTGAAAACCAGCGTTAGAGGCTCCTAACGCTGGTTTTAGGCTACCACCGGTATTTGGAGTCAGTCAGGAAAGGGTCTAACGCTCACTTTCCAGCCGCGACTTTTCCATACCGCAGATCCCCTTACGTCAATTGCGTATCCTATCTTTTCAATGGGATCTTTCTAACTCCGGTATTTAGAGTCGTGTCTGGAGTGAGCGTTAGAAATCTAACGACCAAACTCCAGCCGCAGAAAAAAGTCAGTAGTTAAGAGCTTTTTGGGCTAACGCCGGTTTATAAAGCTCTTAACTACTGTGCTCTAAAGTACACTAACACCCATAAACTACCTATGTACCCCTAAACCGAGGTTCCCCCACATCGCCGCCAATCTAATACATTTTTTTAAACCCTAATCTGCCGCTCCGCCACCTACGTTATCCTTATGTACCCCTAATCTGCTGCCCCTAACACCGCCGACCCCTATATTATATTTATTAACCCCTAATCTGCCCCCCACAACATCGCCGCCAGCTACCTACACTTATTAACCCCTAATCTGCCGACCGCAAAGCGCCGCCACCTACGTTATCCTTATGTACCCCTAATCTGCTGCCCCTAACAAAAAAAAAGATCTGTTTTAGGTCTAGTACCTCAGTTATCGTTAAGATATAATTAAGTGTGCCTCAGTAATTTTATACATTGCTTGGAAGCATATATGCTGTTTTTTTTTTTTTTTTTTTTCTTTGTTTTTTTGTTGTTTAGTTTGAAAAAGCTAAAATAAGAGAGTTTGGGTATTAATCAAGCAAGAAGAGTTTTGATGTCTGAGCGGGCTAAGCATAGGCTGTAACTAAATGTATTACTATCATAGATCTCAGTGATGGGCAACTTAATACCTGCCGTGAAGACATCTTACCTTGTATCACTATATTTAATTTTGAACTATCTACATGTAACTATTAATATGTTGTGAACCTGAACTCTCTGCAATAATAAAAATATATAAAAAAAAGAACCTGTTTTTTACTCCTTTTTTATTTTAATACTGTTGCATTGTGTAATTATGTTTGTTAATGTTTTTTTATATATAGAAATGCACTTTGTCTCTTTTTATTTTCATAATAAATGTCCCTTTATTAAGTTTTTTCATTTTTCTAATATTTGAACCACATTAACGAAGAGACTGGTAATAAAAATGTTGTGTTTTTAGATTTATTTTTGCCAAATTGTGGTTTGTGATTTTTAAAGGGACAGTCTAGTCAAAATTAAACTTTCATGATTCAGATAGGGCATGACATGTTAAACATCTTTCCAATTGACTTTTATCATTTAATTTGCTTTGTTCCCTTGGTGGTATTTTTGAAAAGCTAAACCTTGGTAGGCTCAAACTAATTTATGAACCACCTCTTAGCTCAGATCATTTTGAAAGTTTTTCACAATTAGACAGTACTAGTTCATGTGTGTCAGATAGATAATATTGTGCTTACTCCCGTGGAATTTTTTAGGAGTCTGCACTGATTGGCTAAACTGCATGTCTGTCAAAAGCACTTAGAAAAGGGGGCAGTCTGCAGAAGCTTAGATACAAGATAATCACAGATGTAAAACATATATTAAAGGGACACTGTACCCAAAAATTTTCTTTTGTGTTCAGATTGAGCATGATATTTTAAGCAACTTTCTAATTTACTCCTATTATCAAATTTTCTTCATTCTCTTGGTATCTTTATTTGAAATGCAAGAATGTAAGTTTAGATGCTGGCCCATTTTTGGTGAACAACTTGGGTTGTCCTTGCTGATTGGTGGATACATTCATCCACCAATAAAAAAGTGTTGTCCAGAGTACTAAAACAAAAAAAAAGCTTAGATGCCTTCTTTTTCAAATAATGATAGCAAGAGAACGAAGAAAAATTGATAATAGGATTAAATTAGAAAGTTGCTTAAAATTGCATGCTCTTTCTGAATTACAAAAGAAAAAAATTGGGTTCAGTGTCCCTTTAATATAACTATGTTGGTTATGCAAAATTGGGGATTGGGTAGTAAAGGTATCTATCTTTTTAAACAATAACAATTCTGGTGTAGACTGTCCCTTTAAATAGTTAGTCTGGGTTTGTCCTTATGATTTTCCATATAATAATCTTAAAGTGGTGGTAGCAGAGATAGTTTAGTGTAGGTGGCATTAAAGGGACATTTGGGAATTTTTCTGGGTCTAGTACAGACAAGAGAGTGTTTGTTAAAGGGACATTGTAGTCAAAATTAAACATGATTCAGAAAGGGCATGCAATTTTAAACAACTTTCCAATTTACTTTTATCATCAAGTTTGCTTTGTTCTCTTGATATTCTTTGTGGAAAGCTAAATCTAGGTAGGCTCATAAGCTAATTTCTAAACCCTTGAAAGCTTGTCTCTTATCTCAGTCCATTTTGATAGTTTTTCACAGCTAGAGAGTGCTAGTTCATGTGTGCCATATAGATAACATTGTGCTCACTCCCATGTAGTTATTTATGAGTCAGCACTGATTGGCTTAAATGCAAGTCTGACAAAAGATCTGAGATAAGGGGCAGTCTGCAGAGGCTTAGATTTAAGTTAATCACACAGGTAAAAAGTATATTAATATAATAGTTTTGGTAATGCAAAACTGGGGAATGGGTAATAAATGGATTATCTATCTTTTTAAACAATAACCTTTCTGGAGTAGACTGTCCCTTTTAATTCTTGCACCCAGTAAACTAAGTTATAGGCGTGCCTGGAGTGGCTAGACTGTGATAAACTGGTTAAGGTGGAAAGAGTATGTGACATACTGGTGAGACTGCTGCAGGGTTGGTTAGCACTTTACATCACACAGCTCTTCTCAAGTAAAACATTTTTGTACATCCTTATATCATAATAGTAACAGTATCCTATACTGTAGCTTTTATGTTCAGCTGGTCACAATTCTCTTTCAAACCCCTGGAGTAAAGTCATTACACCAACTTCAATGCATTCCAAAAACTTAATGCAGATGGATCAAAAATGAATTGAGTTCCTTAAAGGGACATAATACTCATATGCTAAATCACTTGAAACTTATGCAGTATAACTGTAAAAAGCTGACAGGAAAATATCACCTGAGCATCTCTATGTAAAAAAGGAAGATATTTTACCTCACAATCTCCTCAGCTCAGCAGAGTAAGTTCTGTGTAAAAAGTTATACTCAGCTGCTCCCAGCTGCAGGTAAAAAAAATTTAAAAAATGAAGAAATGAACAGCAGCCAATCAGCATCAGCAGTGCTGAGGTCATGAACTCTTACTGTGATCTCATGAGATTTGACTTAACTCTCATGAGATTTCATAGTAAGCTTCCTTTACCTGATTGGTGAAATAATATGAGAGTGCACGATGCTAGTCCCTTCAGATGTCCCAGGACAAACACACTAAAATGCTGCTTAGAAATCCTTTACAATTGGAGGTGGCTACTGAGGAACTTTTGAGGTAAAATATCTTCCTTTTTTACATAGAGATGTTCAGGAGATATTTTCTAATCAGCTTTTTACAGCTATGCTGCATCACTTTCAAGTGTTTAAACATTTGGGTATTATGGCCCTTTAAGTAAGCCTCTGAGTGCAACAACATTTACCATATATCTATATCAGTTAACCCTAATTATAAAAAGTGAAATGGAATAATACTCAGTCCCAGTGTTGCCAGTGTTCCAGAGAATAACAGAGGCACCACTTCAGAGGGAAATGTTAATTCAAACAGATGATCAAAGTCAAATGCCATGGTCAGCTCTTAATGAAATACTATATAAAGCTGAAATAGATAAAGAAAAAAGAAGGCACTCCAATGGCATAATATCTTAGGGTTCAGGGCCCTTAGCCCAGATCCCCCTTATGCAGGATACTCACAAAGTTATAGCACTTATCTCAAAGTGCTATTGTAACAGTCTGGGTCCTCAAGAGCTTCCCAGCTAGCTCACCTCCAGTCACCAATAAGTAAGATTGGAATCCCCCAGCGATAAAAATCACCATACAGGATAACAAAATTATTGTAAAAGTTGCCCAAGCTCACTTGGAAATAAAATTTAATAAAACTGTAAAATACACAATTAAAATTGCCGGATGCGTTTCGCAAGAAGCAAGTTGTTCTGTAAGGAATGCGTATGGGTTTCTCTCGGGTGTTGATGGGGTATTGTAATGATGGGGTTACATAATAAGGGTGATACACAGGGATAAAGTGACAATAAAAAAGTTATATATATATAACAAATCAAACAATGTGATATAAGGCAATCATTGGTAGTAATTTGTCTTCACATAATTCTAAATGTAAGAAACCGTTCTCACCTAAGCGCAAATAAGAAAAGTAAGTTGGAAGAATGTTTGTGATACAGAGAGATGTTTCAGATCTACCTACCACATATTTATTTTGTGGTTTTATCTTTAACTAAAGTTGAATCAGTCGGGGACTCCCAGTCTACTTTCCATTCCGAGGAAACAGCACTTCTGAGTAAAGCATCAATGGTAACAAACAGTGCAAGTATTGTGATCAAAACCAATCACCAAACTGCTGATGTCCCAAACCATCTAAGGTGCAAAAACCACTGCATCAATAAAACAGATGTTTTACACTTTATTAAAATAAAATTATAAACAAATAAACTTTCTTAAAATGAAATTTAATTTAAAAAATTATATACACTTTATTAAAATATCTTTATTATTTTTTTCATATGTGTTCACAGAGAGAAGGGGAGGGGTCAAGACTAGCCATTGTTAACAAACAATGTCATTTTTGACATGTGATCACTTTGACTGGCTGTCACAGTGATCAAATGACCATGGGGCACTTTTTTGGGAATAACTGAAATGTCTCACTCCTGAGGAATACTATGATTGCCCAGTGAGCCTGATACCAGCATGCATTGCAGCATGATAGTATCTAGGCTTAATTTTTACATAAAAGACTTATATGGGGGCATGCAGTAAATTCATGTTGGATATTGCTCGAGCATTAAGCCAATGGTATGCAAGTAGTGGAGTTCTTCCTGTAGTTTTGTGCTATACTAAAAATAATAAAAGTTTACTTCATATCTCAAAAAACATTTTACAGTGGCTTTTTGGTTGTGCTTGAGAGCTACACTTGACTGAACTGTCAGGATGTTTGTAAAACACCCCCTCTTGTTCTGAAGCACAGATTTCAAGAACAAAGGAATTGTTTTCAAAGGTTTCCTGCCTAAGGTGTGAAGTTAAAGTTCCTATCAGATCACCACTGACCCTCTCGCTGCTTAAGACATCTAAGAGCGAGCAAAAGGGAAACATTTGTTTAAATTAGTGAAAATGATGAACCCCTGCTGAGTTGAATACACAGGATCTCCTGCTTACCAGACTTGGTGACAACTTAGATTTTAAATAGCAGAAGGTATACCTAGAAAGTCATATAAATGATTTATCTATAATTTTCAAATCTATTTAAAATACTCAAATAATATATATATATGAACCTGGGAGAAGTGTCTAACGCACAAGATACCTTTAAATCTAAAGTGAATATATAACTGTCTATTTTAAGTGTTAAACCAACTTACTTCAGAATAACAACATTGTTTCTTTCATTTCAGACCGAGGAGAAAACAGTAAATTGTCCCATAAATTATATATAAATTGTGTTTTCATGCACTCAAAATAACACTATCAAGAGATGTACAAACATGTGGGCTATATTTATACTGGAATATCAGCAAGTATCCTACAGTGCTAAAAAAATGACCTCTAGCTCCTTAACAGAGTGGGTCCCTAGCTACCCACAAAAAGAGTAAATACACAAGAAAAAGAAGCTGAAGGAGCGCCTAATCAAAGGCTAGGTCTAAAAACAAGTGTTAAAACAGGGAATGATGGGAATATGTTGTTTGTCTTAAAAATATATATTTAATAACACTAATTACATAAATTACAAAATAATGCATAGATCCATGATTCAATAACTACAATCTTAAAATTTTAAAATACAACCTTAAAATATACCTAATAAGAATAGATAGAGCGTATGCTCTTAAACAATGACAGTCAGATGAGACAGGTGGGATAAAAATAGAAATGTAAATAAATATAAATAAACCGTACAATCGATTTTAAATATAAACAAACATATAAAACATAAGAAATTGGTGTAGTTATGTGGCAATTAATGCCAGGATGAAGTTAGAACACGTTAATACAAAAAGTTCATCAAGTGATATCTCAGTCCTCCTCCTAAGTGTAGTCCAATGTGCAAGTATAGTAAAAAATTATGATATAAAATCCACAATATAAATGCTGTGTTCAAAAAAATTTAAAAATATAGTGAAAAAATGTGACAAGGTATTTAAAAAAAGAGTAAAAAGAGTAAAAATGGAAAACGTATACAGCTGTGTGTCACCAAAAATCGATAAGTGATAAAAAATATAAAAGATATCAAAAATAAATGTTCAAAAACCTTGTTTAAGACTCTTGAGAAAGGCCCTACAGTGGGCTGAAATGCGTTGGGAATATATGGTGAGATATATTTCAAACACAGGTTATTTATTTTAACAATACTGCTCTATGTTATTATTATTTCTTTTTTCACAGGATTTGAGGACCTTCATATCCACAGTTTTTTTTTTGTTATTTGTTGTTTTTTTTTTTTTTATGTGAAAGATTGGACTACTATCACTGAACATTGATTTTGTTTTTCTTTTCTTTTTTAAACAAGGTTTTGGAACATATATTTTTGATATCTTTTTTATTTTTTGGTGACACACAGCTGTATACGTTTTCCATTTTTACTCTTTTTTAAATACCTTGTCACATTTTTTCACTATATATTTTTTTTTTTAACACAGCATTTATATTGTGGATTTTAGATCATCATTTTTTTCTACACTTGCACATTGGACTACACTTAGGAGGAGGACTGAGATATCACTTGATGAACTTTTTGTATTAACGTGTTCTAACTTCATCCTGGCATTAATTGCCACATAACTACACCAATGTCTTATGTTCTATATGTTTGTTTATATTTAAAATCGATTGTACGGTTTATTTATATTTATTTACATTTCTATTTTTATCCCACCTGTCTCATCTGACTGTCATTGTTTAAGAGCATACGCTCTATCTATTCTTATTAGGTATATTTTAAGGTTGTATTTTAAGATTTTAAGATTGTAGTTATTGAATCATGGATCCATGCATTATTTTGTAATTTATGTAATTAGTGTTATTAAATATATATTTTTAAGACAAACAACATATTCCCATCATTCCTTGTTTTAACACTTGTTTTTAGACCTAGCCTTTGATTAGGCGCTCCTTCAGCTTCTTTTTCTTCGATATTTATATTGAAAAGGAATGAGACTCCATTAAGCATATTTTAACATATAATTGATAATAAACTCATGTTTGATCTCAAATTGTAAATTTTCAATTATACTAAATGGGATATGTATGTTGACCAGATAAGTTTATTAATACTGGGAATTAAAGTATATTTAATAAACATTTTAAGGTGAGATATTTAAACTGTAGCAATATTTGATGGTAAAACAGCATTTCTGGTTGTCTGCTACCACCTATAGTCCAGAAATGGTATTACAACCAAAAGATATCTGGCCGCACAGGGAGGCGTTTCCCAAATAACCAATGATATGTTCAGATCCGAGGGCAAATCAGAGACAAACATCGGTAAGGGCCTATCCAAATCTTGTGGGAATGATTAAAGAAAAGAAGGAGGGGTTATATATTTGATAAGAGCCCACACACACTAGACAAGGCACAGACTCAAAGAAGCATAACATTTGGAGAGAAAAATACAAAGGTTTTGTACCAAGTATATTCTCTGCCATTTTGGGACACTTTCTTGGACAAAGGAAGATAACAATTTTGAGGCCTGTATTGTTACAATAGTGGACTAAATTCTTCTTAGATGACCCACAAGAAATTCTGGAAGCTGAACACTTATTTGGTTATGTGGTAAAGTATGGCTGCTCTATATAATATTTAAATCAAAGATATTTTGTTGCTACAGTTAGATTGCAGCTAGTAATTTAAAAAGAACATATTGGTATTTTAAATCTATATCCATAGTCCTGTGTAGTTTTAACTAGTCCCATTAATGCTAAGTAATCTTATTTGCTAGATAAAGGTCTTTTGTATATCATATCTCTAAGTCCGGCTTATTATTGTGGAATCTCATATAAATTGGTTATTGTATTTAAACATCTGATTGTTGTAAATTAAGCAGAGTAAGTTGGTAATCCATATTGGGCATTGAATTAGAGTTATTGGCTAATTATAGAAGATTCTGGTACTTTATTGTGATTTTTTAATGTGATTCATTGTAAGTAAGGTTCATTTTAGAGATATATTCTTGGTTTACCTTGTAAAGAATATTATAACAGCATAAGTGTGTATAGTTGATTCATAATCTATTCTAGTCTCTACTTAAATATGATTCAATTTGTTTATAAATTTAACTAATCTCAAGAATTTAGGAATAAATATTAATTTAAATTTTTTCGTATATACATTTTAATAGGAGGTTATTTTAAAGAATAATAATAAATAAATTATATTTATAACCTTGATATATACTGACAGACCACTTGTAATACAAGCACAATAAGTGTGCTAATAGCACTCCCTGGGCTATCCATTAAAAGTATAGACAGCACTAAACATGTTTTGTGGGTGTTAAACCATCCACTTGAAATACCAGATTGTACATTATTTTTAGTGCGAGAACAACAAGTGCAAGATAAAACACCCTACTCTATATGTTGCATGACAATTTTAATCTAGCTCTTAGTGTTTTAAAAAAAAAAAGGAAGAAAGTGTAATATGTTTAAAAAAAACTATTTTAAATGGAACTAATAAAGAGACTTCATGAATCTTTGTGCAGAAGTGGATCTACGTAACCATTTTTTTGGGGGCTCCCCAAAGGTAACTCTGTAGTAAGAAATAGTAATTAAATACATGATGCTCTAAATAATGATGTTGAGGATAGATAGATGAAATGGACTGGCAACCTGAACTAATAAAAGGCTCCCTTGCATTAGGATTGTACACATTCTGCACACTACTATGTATAGACTGGCTACTATGGCCACCCAGCTTGGGCCCTGGTGCCACCGCACCTGCTGTACCAATGATAGTTCCGTCCCTGCATTTGTGTTTTTAATGCAGTGATGAGAACAACTTGCCAATTCTTTTACATGTGTTGATCTGATTAGAATCTCAACCTCATCTAAGGTCTAAAAATAAACTAATAAAATCTGAAATAACACAAAAAGCTCCCCTTCTGATGCTTGTTAAAACATACAGGTTTTAAGCCAACCTTCACCAATAATGGGTTAAACTTAATCAGACGTTCCTTTCATTAAGATATGGGTTTCAGGGACCATCCCTCTAAAACAAACACATGCTTAGGTTGTCATCCTCCAAACATAGCAACATTTCAAATATTAACATGCTATCAGTAACTATTTAGCTGCAATGACAATGTTGTCCATTGTGGAGTCCATGCAATACTTATACAGTTGAGAGCAGTTTTTTATAGGCAATGTACTATACTTGATTATTTCTAGATTAGGTTATAGTATTATTTTAGTATCATGTGTAAGTTTGTTTTCCTATCTTCAGAGTGATGTTTGCAACTGCACACGTCAACAACATTTTTTGAGTGCATTTGTTTTTGTTTTTTATCTTTGTTAACCCCTTCCAGCTGTTAGAACATTTTATGCCATTCTAACTGCGCTGTGCTTTAGCTCCGTTAGGGCGACATGGAACTTCTTAACTGTTTGGCTGTCCTGAACTATAGCTGCTTCCTATATGGGATAGTGGGCTGGGGGCGTGCCTAGCGTCATAGTCAATCCCCCCTGACCCGCATGAACAATTTCATTTTTACTTTGTTCTGATGTAGATAAATAAGTCCCATCAGGAAAGGGTTAATGAGACCTCTCGTTTATAATTTTCAGGCGAATGCAACATATAACACAAATTTAGTTTTGTTTTTTTAAATGTTTCCGAATCTGATTGCACATGAGTAGTGGTTTATGTACCTTTAATTCTAATGCCTGATGTTTTATTTATCATATAAGCATCTAGATGCTTGAGAAATACCCTTAAAGGTACAGTAAACACCTTGTAATTAAATTGTAATTGTAAGATATTTCTGCGGTGTTACTATAAAATAACATATCAGCCAAGTCTAAACATTTTTTAAACAAATTTTAGTTAAATTACTTGAAAGCTGAGCAAAATAAATAAAAGTATAATGCAAATCCGACTTACTACACATAACTAATCATTTTATATTAAAATCTCAAGTTTGTTTTACTGTCCCTTTAACTTGCATGGTTTTCAAAATACTACAGCAATAGAATAGTGTCTTAAAGGGACAGTCTAGGCCAAAATAAACTTTCATGATTCAGATAGAGCATGTAATTTTAAACAATTTTCCAATTTACTTTTATCACCAATTTTGCTTTGTTCTCTTGGTATTCTTAGTTGAAAGCTTAACCTAGGAGGTTCATATGCTAATTTCTTAGACCTTGAAGCCCACCTCTTTCAGATTAAATTTTAACAGTTTTTCACCACTAGAAGGTGTTAGTTCACGTATTTCATATAGATAACACTGTGCTCGTGCACGAGAAGTTATCTGGGAGCAGGCACTGATTGGCTAGACTGCAAGTTTGTCAAAAGAACTGAAAAAAGGGGCAGTTTGCAGAGGCTTAGATACAAGATAATCACAGAGGTTAAAAGTATATTAATATAACTGTGTTGGTTATGCAAAACTGGGAAATGGGTAATAAAGGGATTATCTATCTTTTAAAACAATAAAAATTCTGGTGTAGACTGTCCCTTTAAGCATCAGGCAGTTTTTGCTGAGTAGCAATTATGGAATGAATGGAATTTCCCTTATTTTATGAAACAGATTCATAAGCCACATAATATGCAGCACAGTTCCAAAAAGTAATAGCACTCTCTGGTGTCTATGGGTGAAAATTACAACAGCATAGCAATCCGTCCTTTAAATTATAAATACATATCTGTATTTCTAATTGAATTTTTTTTTTAAATGAAATTCCTTTAAACATAAAAATATTTTATAGCAAATTATCCCTTTATGTAGCGTATAGGGCATTGATGGCACCCTAGATGTTTTGGACCTACATTTCCCATGATGCTTAGGGACTTTTGCAGTCTAGTTTAGCATTATGATAAATGTAGTTCCGAAACATCAGAGGTGTCAAGGTTAGCCATCACTGGTAATGGGTAACATATTGCAGGTTCTTTTTACCCTTTGTTCAAAAGAATACTGGAAAATTACATATTTTGTATACTGTAATGATGGTCATATTTATGTATTATCTTTTGCTGACAGGAATCCATAATAAACATAGAAGAACAACAGAGGGCTAGACACCCACTTATGATAATACACTAATAGCACTCACAGAGGCAAAGGATAATCAATTTTAAGTTAATTAATGTTATATTATTAGGATGGCTAGGTATCAGGTTTGCTTGTTAAAACATAACTTTTATTATAACATGTTGAAATAAAATATATCTGGAAATGATCTTTAAAAACACACACTGGTGACCCTGTCAGAATTCACAGATGGAGAGCGAGAGTAAATTGTGATGCTGTACTTATAAAGGGGAGAATCCCAGTGAGCAATAATTAGTATATAGAGAGCAAAGTTATCTGAGATCAGGATATACACTGATCTGCTTGAGTTACACAGAATGCGTATTGTGTCTTGGATATCATAAATAACATTAATGTAGCTTAGTAGTCATATGCTACAATACATATATCCATGTATAGTATGGGTGGTTTGTCAAGTATAGGGTTTGTTATTCAAGTTGTGATAAAGGGGTCGATTTATCATGCCCTGAATGGGGCCAAATACCCCTGTTTCCGCACGAGTGGAGGCTACGGACATCGATCCGCCCGATCGTGTACGATCGGGTTGATTGACACTCACTGCTAGCGGCCGATTGGCACCAAATTAAGTATCCAAATATCTACTCCAGGAAGCCAAGGCGATTAAACACTTAAACACTATAAACCTGTAAAAGAAAATATACAAAAATAGTGCAATGGCCTAAAACCTTAAAGGGACAGTATACACCAATTTTCATATAACTGCATGTAATAGACACTACTATGAAGAAGAATATCCACAGATACTGATATAAAAATCTAGTATAAAACCTTTTAAAAACGTACTTAGAAGTTAACAGTTTAGCACTGTTGCTGAGGTTAAGCTGGGACACCGACTGAAAGGGGCTGGGAAAAGAAAAACAGGCAAAAACTCCCCCTTGCTTGTGGGATATTCTACTATCAAACCGAACTCGGCCATTAGTCTTCTTATTCCGGCGTCGAGCTGTAATGATAGGGAATATCCCAGAGCAGAGAAAGTTCACAAGATGAGGTAAGCGGCACTCACCACAGGCAGGATAGTCTTCGGTGGCAACAGGCAGGGAATCAGAGAAAGGCAGTTCATGGGCAAATCACAAGAAGGGTCAGGCAGGCAGGACTTGGTAACGGCAAAGTAGTCCAAAGGTAAACCACTAGAATGGTCAGGCAGGCAGGGTTTGGAAACGGTAAAGCAGTCTAAGGGTAAACCACTAGAATGGTCAGGCAGGCAGGGTTTGGCAACGGTAAAGCAGTCCAAGGGTAAACCACTAGAATGGTCAGGCAGGCAGTGTTTGGCAACAGAGAGTCAATCCAGAACAATAGGGGTTAATCAAGCAGAGTGGTCAGACAAGCAGAGTTCAGCAGCAGTATATGAATCCAGCAATTTAGTAACACCTATACTTGGGCAGTGATATAGAAACTTATATTGGCGCAGGATTTGCGCCACAGGAATCTGGACCGGCATCAGAGAGAGGAGCGTGCGGCGATGGCGTCAGCACCGCACGCATTCAGACCCGACACAGCCCCTGACGAGGAGGGAAGGAGACGCCGCGCCCCTAGCAACAGCTAGAGCGGCGCAAGATAGCCCCCCTTTCAAGGGTTCCCTCCAGGAACCAGAGTCAGCTTCAAAGGATAAACAACATGGAATCTGGAGACCAAAGATGGAGCATGTACGTCATGGACAGGAACCCAGGAACGATCCGCCACAGAATAACCCTTCCAATGTACAAGGTACTGCAGTTTTCTGCGCCTGTATCTGGAGTCCAGGATCTTAGCAGCATCATATTCAGAGTCGCCATGGACCAGGAGCAGAGGAGGAGGAGCTCTGAGTCGGATATATCTATTCCTGATGTAAGGCTTGAGTAGAGAGATGTGGAAGACTGGGTGTATGCGTAGGGTTTTAGGCAAGGCCACTTTATAGGCAACAGGAGACAGTCTTTTGAGGACTTTGTAAGGACCGATAAACCTGGGCCCTAGTTTGTGACAGGGTTGACGTAGACGAATATGTCAAGTAGAGACCTAAACAAGTTCACCTACCGAGGTGGCACGTACAGAGGCTCTATGATGATCAGCAAATGCCAATGAGTGGTGAGTTCAGTAACGTGTCAGTCTGCAGCAGGAACCCCAGTGGACTGAGCAGAAAGAGGGAAGACACGAGGTTGATACCCTGCTGCAGCTTGAAATGGAGAACATCATAGAGATGGGTGCCAATGAGTGTTTCTTGCCAGCTCGGCTAGGGGCAGCAAGTCAGACCAATTGGCATGGAGAGAATTGACAAAGGCTCAAAGGTAAGCCTCGAGATCCTGGTTTACTCTCTCAGTTAGTCCATTGGTCTGAGGATGGTAGCCAGAAGACAAGGTAACAGTGGTTCCAATCAACTTGCAAAAGGCTCTCCAAAAGGTAGAGATGAATTGTGGACCTCTGTCGGAAGCAATATTCACAGGGATGCCATGAAGTCACACCAAATGCAAGACAAAAGAGATGATAATTCCTGGGCCGAAGGCAGTTTTGTTAAGGGTGCAAAATGAGCCAGTCTGGAGAACCGATCCACCACAACCCAGATAACTGTATGGTGGTCAGAAGGTGGGAGGTCCACAATGAAGTCCATAGTTATGTGTGTCCATGGTTGTTTGGGAATGGACAATGGTTGGAGCAAGCCAGGAGGCAAGGATCGGGGAGTCTTGTTGGCAGCACAAGTAGTGCAGGCTTTCACATAATCCTGAGCGTAAGACTTCATAGTAGGCCATCATACATATTGGGAAAGATGCTTAAAAGTCCTAGTCAAAACAGGATTCCTGGGAGTTTACTATCATGAGCCCAGGATAGCACAGGGGTGCATAGGTTCGGAGGCCACGGAGGCTCCAGGAGGTTTACTAGACTGGGCATGTTGCAGTCTTTGCAGAAGGGTGGTATTTATTATTTTATTTTGCAGTCATAACGATGGTGGGGTGGTAGCATGTCGGCTGCTTTTTTTCTCAAACACATCTGCAAAGTCTGCATATACTGAGGAAAGGTTTGGAGGAGTCTGTATGCTGGCTATCGGGATGCGGAGCAGAATAGTGAATTTAGCAAGGCAGGAGTGGAAACAGGAGGTATCCCAGGAGGCCAGTTGTCCTTCAGTCCAGTTGAACTGAGCATTATGTATCTGAAGCCAAGGAAGACCAAGAATGACAGGCTGTACTGGGGAATGATTGACCTCGAACTGCAGCTATTCGGTATGAAGGACACCCACAGTCAAGGTCAGAGGTGCTGACTCAAAATGGATCAACCCTGAATCATCGGGGGTGCCATCCAGGATAATTATTTTGAGACAATATCTTTTCTGCAGAAGAGGTATGCCAGTTTGAATCATGAAACGGTGATACAGAAAGTTTCCAGCTGCCCCTGAATCAATGAAGGCTTGAGTGTGGACAGTATTCTGAAGAAACGTAAGGGTAACAGGTACCAGAATCCGAGAGGAGTGAGCGGATTTAGTAGAGATCATGCTTAGAGGTACCCCAGTGTTATCCCCTAAGCAATGGCTTTTCATGGCCAAATGTCACAGTTCTTTAGTTGGTGGGAGTTAGAACCACAATAAAAGCATAGTCTCCATCTCCTTCTTCTCTGTCTTCTCCTTCAGACTCTGAGGGTTTGAATGAGGAAAGATCCATGGGTTCCTCTACTGGGGTGGCTGGAGAAGTTGAAGGGGAAGAGGACACTTCAGAAACCGGATGAATAGAAGGTCAGGAGGGAAGGATTCTCCGTGTACTGTCTCTCTCAGCTTGTCTCTCCTGGAAGCGAGAGTCTAGACTGATACAAAGTGTTATAAAGTCATCCAAAGAAAAGGGAATATCACGATAAGTGAGTTCATCTTTGATGCGTTCATGCAGACCCCTCCTAAAGGCTGCCTTCAGGGCACTGCCATCCCAACTGGTCTCTAGTGCCAAGGTGCAAAACTCAATGGCAAATTGTGCCACAGTTCTTTTGCCTTGGCGGAGATCTAGGAGAGAAAATTCTGCAGCAGAAGTAAAGCCAGAAGTCCCAAACACAGAAGTGCAGAAATGAACGCATCAGCATCGTTCAGGAGTGGAGTGTTCTGTTCCTAAAGGGGAGAGACCCAGACTAGGGCCTTATCTTTCAGTAAAGAAATGATAAAGGTAACCCTTGAATGATGAGACTGAAAGGTGTGAGGATCATTGCGGAAGTGCAGCCTGCATTGTTTAAGAAAACCCCTGCAATCAGTAGTACCATCCTACTTTTCAGGCAATGGTATCTGGGGTATACATCCAGAAGCAGAGGAAGAAGCCGCAGTACTAGGAACAGAGACTGGTGGGACAACAACAGGAGCGGTATTCCTCGCTGAAATTAGTGAAGAGAGTTGAGCGGTTATAGCCTCTAGTTTGGAATCCATACTCTGCAACTGTGTGGTATGGGTTCCCAACATCTGTCCCTGAAGATAAATTGCTCTTGCCACCTCCTCTGGATCCAGGACCCAAGTATAATGTAATGCTCGTGGGACCGAACTCGGCCAGTAGTCTTCTTATCCCGGCGTCGAGTCAGAATGATAGGGAATATCCCAGAGCAGAAAAAGTTCGCAAGATGAGGTAATCGGCACTCACCACAGGCAGGATAGTCTTCGGTGGCAACAAACAGGGAATCAGAGAAAGGCAGTTCAGGGGCAAACCACAAGAAGGGTCAGGCAGGCAGGACTTGACAACGGCAAAGTAGTCCAAAGGTAAACTACTAGAATGGTCAGGCAGGCAGGGTTTGGCAACGATAAAGCTGTCAAAGGGTAAACCACTAGAATGGTCAGGCAGGCAGTGTTTGGCAACAGAGAGGCAATCCAGAACAATAGGGGTTAATCAAGCAGAGTGGTCCGACAAGCAGAGGTCAGCAGCAGTGTATCAATCCAGAAATTTAGGGGTTAACAGACAGAGTGGTCAGACAAGCAGAGTTCAGCAGCATTATATCAATCCAGCAATTTAGGGGTTAACAGGCAGAGTGGTCAGACAAACAGAGTTCAGCAGCAGTATATCAATACAGCAATTTAGGGGTTAACAGGCAGAGTGGTCAGACAAGCAGGGTTCAACAACAATAAGACAATCCAGTGAATAACGATCTATCACACCCAAGAGTACACAAAGTAACACCTATACTTGGGCAGTGATAGATCGTTTCCTCAAGTTTAATGACACGCTACAACGGGTGGTGGCAGAGGCGAAAACTTTACTACTCCAAATTAAACACAATAAATACCTACGAGATCAACAGGACTACGATCTCAATAGGGTGTATATATGGAATAAAAGGGATAGATCACTACTCAGAAGAGAACAAAACAAAAGTACCTTCCATCCCAACCAACAGCGAGGTGGCCACAGGCGCAGAAGGAACAGAGGAAAGAGGGTAAACTTTTATGAGAGTGAGGGTGAATCTGAGGGCTCAGGGTCAGGATCAGGAGGAGAGGATTATCCCCCTGTCCAGAGTGTGAGACCTAAGGAAACCCCTCCCATCCTCAAAGCACCCACCAAACAATTTTTCTCCCAGTCGAACTATAGAGAGGAATCGATTACAGACACTGAAACAAGGGGTGATAACCGCACCCGGGATCAAGCACAGCTTGAACAGGTTTTTTCCATCCCCCAAAAAGTACCAGAAGGGGGGGGAGGAGGAAACCCAAACACGAACCAAGGTGCAGACCACCAGTACAAAGAACAACGGAGGTACCCCCAGAGAAGGGGAAGAGGAAGAGGGAATTACAGGTTTTGAATATTATCAACCTGTCCGAATACAGTCCTGATCCACATGAACTTGAGGTTCTCAGCTTAGGATTGACTTTTGTGCCAACAGCAGATTTCGACTTGTTTAGGACATTGCTTAATGTAAATAAGCTTATACGTGACCTTTCTTTAAAGAAATTTTTTAAGATGTATCCCGTAAGGGAGGAAGATGAGAGTCACGTTGCCATTCAGAAGGGGTTGAGACCTACGCATGCAACAGCCCTGAGGGACAATTCCCTCAATTTCCAAGAGTTCTGTGACATAGGGACTTTGGAATCTCTCTCAGAGGGTGGAGAATTCAACTCAACCACCTGCATTGGACTACCTACATTTAAGGAAAGGTCTAACTTTTACCCTATCCAGTGCAGGGGTAACCTCTTGGAGAAATTCCAGAGCAGAATTGAAGAAGACCTCACTTGTTTGTATTACAAGTCAGTGAGGGGGGAACAGAGTAATATCACGAGGAAACAGAGAAAATCATTGGAGAAGCTTAGCAAAAATGAGGCGATTGTAATTAGGGCTGCTGATAAGGGTGGCACTATAGTTTTGCAAAATAGGAGGGACTTCATTTCGGAGGCCCTAAGACAACTTACTAACACAGAGGACTATACGGTATTGCCAGGGGACCCTACTTGGGCCTACCGGTCACGATTGGCCTCCCTGGTGGACGATGGGGTAGAGGGTGGGTTTATTGATCCAGATACTAAGGAATATCTCCTTGTATCGAACCCCACTATCGCTACTTTCAACCATTTACCCAAGGTTCATAAATCCTTGGTGAATGTACAGGGGAGGCCAATCGTGAGTGGTATTGGTTCATTACTTGAACACCTCTCGGAATGGCTCGATGATATCTTGCAGCCACTAGTGAGCACTCTGTGGAGTCACCTGGCGGATACAAAACATGTTTTGAACCTCTTGAGTCAAATAACATGGGGGACAAATTACAGATGGCTCACTGTGGATGTTAAGTCCCTTTACACGTCCATCCCTCATGACAAAGGGTTGGAGGCTGTACGGTTCTTCCTAAATAGATACTATGGGGGGGATCCCCTGTTTGTGGATTTTGTAGTGGAGGTAACTCGGTTCCTCCTCACTCATAACTATTTTGAGTTCATGGGACAGTTCTATCTCCAGAGGCGTGGGACAGCTATGGGAGCAAAATTTGCCCCATCCTATGCTAATATCTTCATGGGATGGTGGGAGCTGTCCCACGTCTTTGGAGATCAGAACATGTTCAGATCAGACATCATTTGGTATGGCCGATTTATTGATGATCTGTTGTTTGTATGGGGAGGAACCGAGCATCGGCTTACTGAGTTTGTGGCCAGCTTGGAGATCAATGATTGTGGACTGAGCTTCACCTCTGAGATACAGGAAAGACGTGTTGACTTCCTAGATATCACACTGGAAGGTGTGCAGGGCCAGGGGATCACAACGGAGGTTTTCCGCAAACCCATAGCGGGGAATTCACTATTACACGCCTCTAGCTGTCACCCCAGAAGAGTATTCAGGGGTGTGGCTAAGAGCCAGTTCATCCGCCTCAAGAGGAACTGCACGTTTCGCACTGCTTATGAGAGACAGGCGGATGACCTGGCTCTGAGACTAAAGGAAAGAGGCTATGATTCTACTGTGATCATGAAGGCTAGGAAAGATGTAGAAAGGATCCCCAGGGAGAAACCTCTCACCATGGGGAAGAGAAATAAGAATAGAGAGGGTGGTTCAGACACTAACAGTTTTGGTGATAGGGTGTCCTTCATCACTGAGTACTCTAGACAATATGATGAGATCTGCCGAATAGTGGATAAACATTTTAACCTCCTGTTGGCGGACGATGGGTTGATAGACACAGTGGAAAGAGGAATAAGATTTGCCTATAGGAGAAACAAGACGATAGGGAATATGGTTGCTCCTACGAAAATTTGGAGTGATGTTCCCAATCGGACCTCCTCATGGCTGACATCATTGGGGGCCTTTAAGTGCCACCACCACACTTGTGTGGCTTGTGAAAAACTAATTGTGGGGGACACTTTTGTCTCCACAATGAGTGGAGAGAGATTTAACATTAAGTATTGTCTAAATTGTAGACAAACTTATATTGTGTATCTCATCACCTGCAGCCTGTGTTCACTGCAATATGTGGGACTTTCGACGCGGGAGGCAAGAACACGCATAAAGGAACACATGTCAGACATTAGAACTGGTTCCAAAACGACCCCCCTAGTGAAACATTTTGTGGAGATTCATAACAAGTCACTAAGGTCTTTTGTTTGGACTATTATTGACAAGGTTCCCTTGAGAAGAGGACAGGGAAATAGAGTCAACAAACTTGGAGAGAAGGAGGCCTTCTGGATCTTTAAGCTAAAGACTAGGATTCCAGGGGGCCTAAACTCGGAGTTTGATTTAATCAATTTTTGGTCCCATTAGGTTTGTTACCTTCTTTATCCGGTAGTGCTATTTATGCAATTATAATTTTGAATAATTAAAGTAATCTCACAATGTAGAATGTACAATTCCTCTTAAATGCATCTATCTTTGCAATTGTATTTAGATGATTATAGGCTGTTCTTGGAATCTGTGGTGATCTTAGGCAGATTTGAGTGCCGGGACATTGGACAGTACCCATCACACTTTATAGCATGGGCTCTAGTGTGTGTGCAATTTACCTTTGTGCTTTGCATGCACTCCCCATCCCTACCACTCTGGGTGGTGATGAGGTGACCACACACACAACAAAGAATTATTATTTATATTCTTACATATTGATTCATATCTGTATATGGCCTTATTATGTTCATTATTTGATCAGTCTTTATATTATATTATATTATATTTTATATTTCACATTTATTTCACATTTATTAACTTTTTCTGTATGTATTTTGATGGGAGATTGGTAGTTAAACATATTCTTTCCATTAGTAGGAGCTTTTGAGAGGGACGAAGGTCATTGCCTAGGATCGGTTTTTGGCTGCACCTTTGTGCTTATATTGACCTTTTTATGTGTCCCTTTGAGATCTCGATCTGTTCCGTCACCTTACCCTATGTTTATAGGATTTGCCCCCTATCCGGTCCCTTGGAGTGGGACTACGTGGTGTGTATATATGCGCTTCAGCGCTCAGCCCGTTGCTGTTGTTGATCAACAACATTGACGTATGTTCGGGAGGCGTGCCCCGGCTTAGCTATTGGCCGGGGTCTTGTGTTATCCTATCAGGGAGGTGTACTGGACTTGTTCCCTCCCACTTTGAGCTCTCAACTCGGACTCTGATAATCTGCTGAACGGAGAATCTCCGTGACAGGTTGACATGGTTTGTGCACTGTTCGCTATGGGATCGCTTCCTGTCAGGGTCATTTGGTTTAAACCCTCCGCGGTTTTGGAGTACTCAGTGATCAAGGGAATAGGGTTCAATTCATTATGTTTACATTGAATATCGTGAATATCATGAGAAGTTTCATTATTCTGTGTTCTCTAGTGCAAGTGTCAAGGGGGTGGGAAATAGGGGTGTGTGTGTGTACATATATTGTTGAACTTTAGTTACGGATTGGTCCATATGTGTGTAGGGTGTGTTTCACACCAACCAATCAGGCTGGGTGCTAGGTGTTTTAAACTTTCACGGTGAATGTGTGTTTTATGAGGCTATGAGTAAGGCTCACGCCGAAACGCGTTAGCCCTTTTTTCTGGTAACCAGCTTTGTTTACACTCAATACTTTAAGCTCCTCTGTATCAACTGACTTTTAACAAGGGACACTGTCCCTGTGTATACTTTGTTTCGTGTATACCGTATGTTGCGGTGAAATACCCTGTTCATTAAATTTGAATTTGAATCCACTACTAACGGCTGGTGTCAGGTGCTCCTATTTCTTGTGTTTTTGCAGTGATAGATCGGGCCACAGGAATCCGGGCCGGCATCAGAGAGAGGAGTGTGCGGTGATGACGTCAGTGCCGCACGCATCCAGACCCGACACAGCACCTGACAACGAGCAAGGAAGGAGACGCCGTGCCCCTAGCAACAGCTAGAGCAGTGCGGCATGACACCCCCTGCCCCTTCCCCAGCATATGATTAGACTTATTACATAATCATGAGTCTGTAGAAATCAGTATACATCTAAAACTTTGGGAACTGTGTGTTCCCATAGACCACAATGTGAATATATATGTATATGAAAAGAAATAAAACAGCAATTTAAAATATGGGGAGGCGAAAAGTGAGTTTAAAATCCTCCACTTAATTCAAAATGTAGAGAAAAACATAATTTATGTAAGAACTTACCTGATAAATTCATTTCTTTCATATTAGCAAGAGTCCATGAGCTAGTGACGTATGGGATATACATTCCTACCAGGAGGGGCAAAGTTTCCCAAACCTCAAAATGCCTATAAATACACCCCTCACCACACCCACAAATCAGTTTAACGAATAGCCAAGAAGTGGGGTGATAAGAAAAAAGTGCGAAAGCATAAAAAATAAGGAATTGGAATAATTGTGCTTTATACAAAAAAATCATAACCACCACAAAAAAGGGTGGGCCTCATGGACTCTTGCTAATATGAAAGAAATGAATTTATCAGGTAAGTTCTTACATAAATTATGTTTTCTTTCATGTAATTAGCAAGAGTCCATGAGCTAGTGACGTATGGGTGCGAAAGCGCGAACAATAATGAATTGGAATAATTGTGCTTTATACAAAAAAATCATAACCACCACAAAAAAGGGTGGGCCTCATGGACTCTTGCTAATATGAAAGAAATGAATTTATCAGGTAAGTTCTTACATAAATTATGTTTTCTTTCATGTAATTAGCAAGAGTCCATGAGCTAGTGACGTATTGGATAATGACTACCCAAGATGTGGATCTTTCCACGCAAGAGTCACTAGAGAGGGAGGGATAAAATAAAGACAGCCAATTCCTGCTGAAAATAATCCACACCCAAAATAAAGTTTAAATGAAAACATAAGCAGAAGATTCAAACTGAAACAGCTGCCTGAAGTACTTTTCTACCAAAAACTGCTTCAGAAGAAGAAAACACATCAAAATGGTAGAATATAGTAAAAGTATGCAAAGAAGACCAAGTTGCTGCTTTGCAAATTTGATCAACCGAAGCTTCATTCCTAAACGCCCAGGAAGTAGAAACTGACCTAGTAGAATGTAATCCTCTGAGGCGGAGTTATACCCGACTCAACATAGGCATGATGAATTAAAGATTTCAACCAAGATGCCAAAGAAATGGCAGAAGCTTTCTGGCCTTTTCTAGAACCGGAAAAGATGACAAATAGACTAGAAGTCTTTCGGAAAGTCTTAGTAGCTTCAACATAATATTTCAAAGCTCTAACAACATCCAAAGAATGCAATGATTTCTCCTTAGAATTCTTAGGATTAGGGCATAATGAAGGAACTACAATTTCTCTACTAATGTTGTTGGAATTCACAACCTTAGGTAAAAATTCAAAAGAAGTTCGCAACACTGCCTTATCCTGATGAAAAATCAGAAAAGGAGACTCACAAGAAAGAGCAGACAATTCAGAGACTCTTCTGGCAGAAGAGATGGCCAAAAGGAACAAAACTTTCCAAGAAAGTAATTTAATGTCCAATGAATGCATAGGTTCAAACGGAGGAGCTTGAAGAGCCCCCAGAACCAAATTCAAACTCCAAGGAGGAGAAATTGACTTAATGACAGGTTTAATACGAACCAAGGCTTGTACAAAACAATGAATATCAGGAAGATTAGCAATCTTTCTGTGAAAAAGAACAGAAAGAGCAGAGATTTGACCTTTCAAGGAACTTGCGGACAAACCTTTATCTAAACCATCCTGAAGAAACTGTAAAATTCTCGGAATTCTAAAAGAATGCCAGGAAAAATGATGAGAAAGACACCAAGAAATATAAGTCTACCAGACTCTATAATATATCTCTCTAGATACAGATTTACGAGCCTGTAACATAGTATTAATCACAGAGTCAGAGAAACCTCTTTGACCAAGAATCAAGCGTTCAATCTCCATACCTTTAAATTTAAGGATTTGAGATCCTGATGGAAAAAAGGACCTTGCGACAGAAGGTCTGGTCTTAACGGAAGAGTCCACGGTTGGCAAGAGGCCATCCGGACAAGATCCGCATACCAAAACCTGTGAGGCCATGCTGGAGCTACCAGCAGAACAAACGAGCATTCCTTTAGAATCTTGGAGATTACTCTTGGAAGAAGAACTAGAGGCGGAAAGATATAGGCAGGATGATACTTCCAAGGAAGTGATAATGCATCCACTGCCTCCGCCTGAGGATCCCGGGATCTGGACAGATACCTGGGAAGTTTCTTGTTTAGATGAGAAGCCATCAGATCTATTTCTGGAAGTTCCCACATTTGAACAATCTGAAGAAATACCTCTGGGTGAAGAGACCATTCGCCCGGATGCAACGTTTGGCGACTGAGATAATCCGCTTCCCAATTGTCTATTCCTGGAATATGAACCGCAGAGATTAGACAGGAGCTGGATTCCGCCCAAACCAGAATTTGAGATACTTCTTTCATAGCCAGAGGACTGTGAGTCCCTCCTTGATGATTGATGTATGCCACAGTTGTGACATTGTCTGTCTGAAAACAAATGAACGATTCTCTCTTCAGAAGAGGCCAAGACTGAAGAGCTCTGAAAATTGCACGGAGTTCCAAAATATTGATCGGTAATCTCACCTCCCGAGATTCCCAAACCCCTTGTGCTGTCAGAGACCCCCACACAGCTCCCCAACCTGTAAGACTTGCATCTGTTGAAATTACAGTCCAGGTCGGAAGAACAAAAGAAGCCCCCTGAACTAAACGATGGTGATCTATCCACCACGTCAGAGAGTGTCGTACAATCGGTTTTAAAGATATTAATTGAGATATCTTTGTGTAATCCCTGCACCACTGGTTCAGCATACAGAGCTGAAGAGGCCGCATGTGAAAACGAGCAAAGGGGATCGCGTCCGATGCCGCAGTCATAAGACCTAGAATTTCCATGCATAAAGCTACCGAAGGGAAAGATTGTGACTGAAGGTTTCGACAAGCTGATATCAACTTTAGATGTCTCATGTCTATCAAAGATAGAGTCATGGATACTGAATCTATCTGAAAACCTAAAAAGGTTACCTAAGTCTGAGGAATCAATGAACTTTTTGGTAAATTGATCCTCCAACCATGATGTTGAAGAAACAACACAAGTCAATTCGAATGAGATTCTGCTAAATATGAAGACTGAGCAAGTACCAAGATATCGTCCAAATAAGGAATACCACAATACCCTGTTCTCTGATTACAGACAGAAGGGCACTGAGAACCTTCGTAAAAAATTCTTGGAGCTGTAGCTAGGCCAAACGGCAGAGCCACAAACTGGTAATGCTTATCTAGGAAAGAGAATCTCAGAAACTGATAGTGATCTGGATGAATCGGAATATGCAGATATGCATCCTGTAAATCTATAGTAGAAATATAATGCCCTTGTTGAACAAAAGGCAGGATAGTCCTTACAGTTAACATTTTGAATGTTGGTATCCTTACATAACGATTCAATATTTTTAGATCCAGAACTGGTCTGAAGGAATTTTCCTTCTTTGGTACAATGAAGAGATTTGAATAAAACCCCAGTCCCTGTTCCAGAACTGGAACTGGCAAAATTACTCCAGTCAACTCTAGATCTGAAACACATTTCAGAAATGCTTGAGCCTTCGCTGGGTTTACTGGGACACGGGAAAGAAAAAAATCTCTTTGCAGGAGGCCTTATCTTGAAGCCAATTCTGTACCCTTCTGAAACAATGTTCTGAATCCAAAGATTGTGAACGGAATTGATCCAAATTTCTTAGAAAAAACGTAATCTGCCCCCTACCAGCTGAGCTGGAATGAGGGCCGCACCTTCATGTGGACTTAGGAGCTGGCTTTGATTTTCTAAAAGGCTTGGATTTATTCCAGACTGGAGATGGTTTCCAAACTGATACCGCTCCTGAGGATGAAGGATCAGGTTTTTGTTCCTTGTTGTGACAAAATGAATGAAAACGATCATTACCCTGGAAAGAAAGGGAAAGCAGAGTAGACTTAGAAGACATAACAGCATTCCAAGTCTTAAGCCATAAAGCTCTTCTAGCTAAAATAGCTAGAGACATATACCTGACATCAAATCTAATGATATCAAAGATGGCATTACAAATAAAATTATTAGCATGTTGAAGAATAAAAATGCTATGAGAATTATGATCTGTTACTTGTTGCGCTAAAGCTTCTAACCAAAAGATGAAGCTGCAGCAACATCCGCTAAAGATATAGCAGGTCTAAGAAGATTACCTGAACACAAGTAAGCTTTTCTTAGAAAGGATTCAATTTTCCTATCTAAAGGATCCTTAAGGAAGTACCATCTGCCGTAGGAATAGTACGCTTAACAAGAGTAGAGACAGCCCCATCAACTTTAGGGATTTTGTCCCAAAACTCTAATCTGTCAGATGGCACAGGATATAATTGCTTAAAACGTTTAGAAGGAGTAAATGAATTACCCAAATTATTCCATTCCCTGGAAATTACTTCAGAAATAGCACTAGGGACAGGAAAAACTTCTGGAATAACTACAGGAGATTTAAAAACCTTATCTAAACGTTTAGATTTAGTATCAAGAGGACCAGAATCCTCAATTTCTAATGCAATTAGGACTTCTTTAAGTAAAGAACGAATAAATTTCATTTTAAATAAATATGAAGATTTATCAGCATCAACCTCTGAGACAGAATCCTCTGAACCAGAAGAACCATTATCAGAATCAGAATGATGATGTTCATTTAAAAATTCATCTGAAAAATGAGAAGTTTTAAAAGACTTTTTACATTTACTAGAAGGAGGAATAACAGACATAGCCTTCTTAATGGATTTAAAAACAAAATCTCTTATGTTATCAGGAACACTCTGAGTATTAGATGTTGACAGAACAGCAACAGGTAATGTAACAGTACTTAAAGGAAATATTATCTGCATAAACAGTTTGTCATGACAAAACAGTACAAACAACAGCTGGAGGAACAGATACCATAAGTTTACAGTAGATACACTTAGCTTTGGTAGCTCCAGCCCCAGGCAGGGATATTCCAGAAGTATCTTCTGACTCAGCTTCAACGTGGGACATCTTGCAATATGTAATAGAAAAAACAACATATAAAGCAAAATTGATCAAATTCCTTAAATGACAGTTTCAGGAATGGGAAAAAAATGCCAGTGAATAAGCTTCTAGCAACCAGAAGCAAAAAATCAATGAGACTTAAATAATGTGGAGACAAAAGTGACGCCCATATTTTTTCGCGCCAAAAAAGACGCCCACATTATTTGGCGCCTAAATGCTTTTGGCGCCAAAAATGACGCCACATCCGGAACGCCGAAAAAAGAAAAAGAACGTCAAAAATGACGCAACTTCCGGCGACACGTATGACGCCGGAAACAGAAAATAATTTTTGCGCCAAAAAAGTCCGCGCCAAGAATGACGCAATAAAATTAAGCATTTTCAGCCCCCGCGAGCCTAACAGCCCACAGGGAAAGTCAAATTTTTATGGTAAGAAAAAAATGAATTATTCATATGCATTATCACAAATATGAAACTGACTGTCTGAAATAAGGAATGTTGAACATCCTGAGTCAAGGCAAATAAATGTTTGAATACATATATTTAGAACTTTAAATAAAAAGTGCCCAACCATAGCTTAGAGTGTCACAGAAAATAAGACTTACTTACCCCAGGACACTCATCTACATGTAGTAGAAAGCCAAACCAGTACTGAAACGAGAATCAGTAGAGGAAATGGTATATATAAGAGTATATCGTCGATCTGAAAAGGGAGGTAAGAGATGAATCTCTACGACCGATAACAGAGAACCTATGAAATAGACCCCGTAGAAGGAGATCACTGCATTCAAATAGGCAATACTCTCCTCACATCCCTCTGACATTCACTGCACGCTGAGAGGAAAACCGGGCTCCAACCTGCTGCGGAGCGCATATCAACGTAGAATCTAGCACAAACTTACTTCACCACCTCCATAGGAGGCAAAGTTTGTAAAACTGATTTGTGGGTGTAGTGAGGGGTGTATTTATAGGCATTTTGAGGTTTGGGAAACTTTGCCCCTCCTGGTAGGAATGTATATCCCATACGTCACTAGCTCATGGACTCTTGCTAATTACATGAAAGAAATAACTCATTGTGTAAACCATTTACAAATCTAGACAAGTCAGAAGACTTGCTTTTACCAAAGAAACTTACACTGTTTCCAATGCAGCAAAGGATTCTGGGTGAGATATGCAAATGAGGTTCACGACTCACATTTTTACTTCTAGCCTGCTTTTTAAGGCAGACTTCCCTTTACGCCATAGCATCACCGCATTACACAGGTTCTAAGCTTAGCTAGGGGTAGTACAGTGATCTGAATCACTGTACTACCCCTAGCTAAGCTTAGAAGCTGTGTAATGCGGGGATGCTATGGCGTAAAGGGAAGTCTGCCTTAAAAAGCAGACTAGAAGTCAAAAAGTGAGTCATTGTGAACCTCATTTGCCTATCTAGATTTGTAAATGGTTTACACAATGAGTTATTTTCTCTACACATTGTATATGACTATATACATATATATTTATGTGTTAATATGTGTATATATTACATAATAACATGTATATTAACATATACATATATATCTATATATTCATATATATTTAAAAATACTGCCCATTGCTGCGCTACTTACTGACGGCATCAGAATGAGGGTCCCATAGGAGACTATGGAAGCGCACTCTCGTGAACACAGTGCTTCAGCAATTGCTATTTACTTGAACTACCAGTGCACATTATCGTGCACTGGTATTACAAAGTGGAGCGCTAATATCGCTTGCACGTAAATTGATATTTAGCGCTCCACTTGTAATCTACCCCTAGATGTTCTTAAGGTGGAAATAATAACTTCTTATTTTGCACTTATAAGTGACACTTACTTTAAAGGGACATTCAACACTGCCCACAACATTAATCTATGTTGAAAAACTATAAATAAAGATCAAGCTGCAACGTGCCCCCTTTCTCTTACTTCCTGCCTTCACTGTTGAATCGTCTACGGTAACTTCAAAATTGGTGTCCTAACATGGCTTCCTAACTCCCCCACCGTGACGTATTCAGCTTCTTTTTCAAACCAGCAGCCAATGATAGCCCATTCCTCGGACTGAAATCCAAGCGCATTCACGGCCATTAGCGCATGCGCGATAAACTAGGAACAGTAAAAGCGGAACCATAATAAGCAAAGTTGTTTCCGTTCCGCTTATATTACGCATAGTACTCTATTTCGTTCTATTAGGTAAAACCCGATCCGATATGCAGCGTCGCCCGCAAATGCCGGTGACGCTGAATTTTGCGCTGGTTTGGTATCCTATATACGGCGTAACCTAGAAGTTACGCCCGTATATTTCTGCCGTCGGCCGTAGTTTTTTGGGCCATAGGCAGGTATACCAAACCCGCGCAGTTTGGTATCCAATATACAGCGTAAGGACTTACGTGGCGAAAATGGAGAAATCTTTCTCCATTTTCACCTCGCCACAAAAAGCAGCCGTAGTAAGCCTTACGCTGTCTATTGGAGCCCCGTAACTCCCTAAACTACCTGCCAAATAAACCTAACACCTAAAGCATGCGCAATGTCTATCTACCTGTCAACCGTGATCTGCTAAATAAAACCTAACACCTAACGCATGCGCAATGTCTATCTACCTGTCAACCGCGATCCTCCGCCGCAATCCCTGATAAAATATTTAACCCCTAAACCGCCGCCCCCTACATTAACTACCCCCTAATGTGATCCCCTTACACCGCCGCCATCTACCTTACCTACCCCCTAAAGTGAGCTCCTACCCCGCCGCCATCTATTTTAAAATTATTAACCCCTAATTTAATCCCCCTACCCCGCCGCCACCTATATTAAATTATTTAACCCCTAAAATACTAAACTATCCCTACCACTAAACCTAAGTCTAACCCTACAAATAGCCCTGAAAAGGGCTTTTTGCGTGGCATTACCCCAAAGTAAACTGCTCTTTTGCCAGCCCTTAAAAGGGCTTTTGGCGGGGCTTTGTCACAAAGTAAACTGCTCTTTTGCCTACAATCTAAATTCCCCTACACCGCTGCCACCTATAATTAATGTATTAACCCCTAATCTAATCCCCTTACACCGCCGCCAGCTATATTAAACACATTAACCCCTAATCTAATCCCCCTACACCGCCGCCAGCTATATTAACTATATTAACCCTAATTATATTAGGGTTAATATAGTTAATATAATTATTATATTATATATATTAACTATATTAACCCTAATTATATTAGGGTTAATATAGTTAATATCGTTATTATATTATATATATATTAAGTATAATAACCCTAACTCTAACATCCCTAACTAAACTCTTATTAAAATAAATCTAATATTAATATTATTAATGAAAATATTCCTATTTAAATCTAAATACTTACCTATAAAATAAACCATAAGATAGCTACAATGTAATTAATAATTACATTGTAGCTATTTTAGGGTTTATATTTATTTTACAGGTAACTTGGTATTTATTTTAACTAGGTACAATAGCTATTAAATAGTTAATAACTATTTAATAGCTACCCAGTTAAAATAATTACCAATTTACCTGTAAAATAAATCCTAACCTAAGTTACAAATACACCTACACTATCAATAAATTAAACTACAAATATCTAAACTAAAATACAATTAAATAAACTAAACTAAATTACAAAAAAAAACAAACACTAAATTACAAAAAATAAAAAAAATTACAAGATTTTTAAGCTAATTACACCTATTCTAAGCCCCCTAATAAAATAATAAAGCCACCCAAAATAAAAAAAAAATCCCTACCCTATTCTAAATTTAAAAAGTTCAAAGCTCTTTTACCTTACCAACCCTTAAAAGGGCCCTTTGCGGGGCATGCCCCAAAGAAAACTGCTCTTTTGCCAAAAAAAACCACAATACCACCCCCCAACATTACAACCCACCACCCACATACCCCTAATCTAACCCAAACCCCCCTTAAATAAACCTAACACTACCCCCCTGAAGATCTCCCTACCTTGTCTTCACCCAACCGAGCTGAACTCCAACAGGTTCTAAGCTTAGCTAGGGGTAGTACAGTGATCTGAATCACTGTACTACCCCTAGCTAAGATTAGAAGCTGTGTAATGTGGGGATGCTATGGCGTAAAGGGAAGTCTGCCTTAAAAAGCAGACTAGAAGTCAAAAAGTGAGTCATTGTGAACCTCATTTGCCTATCTAGATTTGTAAATGGTTTACACAATGAGTTATTTTCTCTACACATTGTATATGACTATATACATATATATTTATGTGTTAATATGTGTATATATTACATAATAACATGTATATTAACATATACATATATATCTATATATTCATATATATTTAAAAATACTGCCCATTGCTGCGCTACTTACTGACGGCATCAGAATGAGGGTCCCATAGGAGACTATGGAAGCGCACTCTCGTGAACGCAGTGCTTCAGCAATTGCTATTTACTTGAACTACCAGTGCACATTATCGTGCACTGGTATTACAAAGTGGAGCGCTAATAACGCTTGCACGTAAATTGATATTTAGCGCTCCACTTGTAATCTACCCCTAGATGTTCTTAAGGTGGAAATAATAACTTCTTATTTTGCACTTATAAGTGACACTTACTTTAAAGGGACATTCAACACTGCCCACAACATTAATCTATGTTGAAAAACTATAAATAAAGATCAAGCTGCAACGTGCCCCCTTTCTCTTACTTCCTGCCTTCACTGTTGAATCGTCTACGATAACTTCAAAATTGGTGTCCTAACATGACTTCCTAACTCCCCCCACCGTGACGTATTCAGCTTCTTTTTCAAACCAGCAGCCAATGATAGCCCATTCCTCGGACTGAAATCCAAGCGCATTCACGGCCATTAGCGCATGCGCGATACACTAGGAACAGTAAAAGCGGAACCATAATAAGCAAAGTTGTTTCCGTTCCGCTTATATTACGCATAGTACTCTATTTCGTTCTATTAGGTAAAACCCGATCCGATATGCAGCGTCGCCCGCAAATGCCGGTGACGCTGAAATTTGCGCTGGTTTGGTATCCTATATACGGCGTAACCTAGAAGTTACGCCCGTATATTTCTGCCGTCACCCGTAGTTTTTTGGGCCATAGGCAGGTATACCAAACCCGCGCAGTTTGGTATCCAATATACAGCGTAAGGACTTACGTGGCGAAAATGGAGAAATCTTACTCTATTTTCACCTCGCCACAAAAAGCAGCCGTAGTAAGCCTTACGCTGTCTATTGGAGCCCCGTAACTCCCTAAACTACCTGCCAAATAAACCTAACACCTAACGCATGCGCAATGTCTATCTACCTGTCAACCGCGATCTGCTAAATAAAACCTAACACCTAACGCATGTGCAATGTCTATCTACCTGTCAACCGCGATCCTCCGCCGCAATCCCTAATAAAATATTTAACCCCTAAACCGCCGCCCCCTACATTAACTACCCCCTAATGTGATCCCCCTACACCGTCGCCCACTATATTAAACTACCCCCTAAAGCGAGCCCCTTACACCGCCCCATCTACCTTACCTACCCCCTAAAGTGAGCTCCTACCCCGCCGCCATCTATTTTAAAATTATTAACCCCTAATTTAATCCCCCTACCCCGCCGCCACCTATATTAAATTATTTAACCCCTAAAATACTAAACTATCCCTACCACTAAACCTAAGTCTAACCCTACAAATAGCCCTGAAAAGGGCTTTTTGCGTGGCATTACCCCAAAGTAAACTGCTCTTTTGCCAGCCCTTAAAAGGGCTTTTTGCGGGGCATGCCCCAAAGAAAACTGCTCTTTTACCAGCCCTTAAAAGGGCTTTTGGCGTGGCTTTGTCAAAAAGTAAACTGCTCTTTTGCCTACAATCTAAATCCCCCTGCACTGCTGCCACCTATAATAAATGTATTAACCCCTAATCTAATCCCCCTACACCGCCGCCAGCTATATTAAACACATTAACCCCTAATCTAATCCCCCTACACCGCCGCCAGCTATATTAACTATATTAACCCTAATTATATTAGGGTTAATATAGTTAATATAATTATTATATTATATATATTAACTATATTAACCCTAATATAATTAGGGTTAATATAGTTAATATCGTTATTATATTATATATATATTAAGTATAATAACCCTATCTAACTCTAACATCCCTAACTAAACTCTTATTAAAATAAATCTAATATTAATATTATTAATGAAAATATTCCTATTTAAATCTAAATACTTACCTATAAAATAAACCCTAAGATAGCTACAATGTAATTAATAATTACATTGTAGCTATTTTAGGGTTTATATTTATTTTACAGGTAACTTGGTATTTATTTTAACTAAGTACAATAGCTATTAAATAGTTAATAACTATTTAATAGCTACCCAGTTAAAATAATTACCAATTTACCTGTAAAATAAATCCTAACCTAAGTTACAAATACACCTACACTATCAATAAATTAAACTACAAATATCTAAACTAAAATACAATTAAATAAACTAAACTAAATTACAAAAAATAAAAAAAAATTACAAGATTTTTAAGCTAATTACACCTATTCTAAGCCCCCTAATAAAATAATAAAGCCACCCAAAATAAAAAAAATTCCCTACCCTATTCTAAATTTAAAAAGTTCAAAGCTCTTTTACCTTACCAGCACTTAAAAGGGCCCTTTGCGGGGCATGCCCCAAAGAAAACTGCTCTTTTGACAAAAAAAACCCACAATACCACACCCCAACATTACAACCCACCACCCAATCAGATTTTTCTACCTTAATTCCGATTGGCTGATAGAATCCTATCAGCCAATCGGAATTCGACGGACGCCATCTTGGATGATGTCATTTAAAGGTATCTCATTCGTCGTTCAGTCGTCGGCCGGAATGGATGCTCCGCGTAGGCGGAGGGAAGATTGAAGATGCCGCTTGATGGAAGATGCAGCCGGATGGAAGAAGACTTTGCTGCCGCTTGGATAAAGACATCGCCCAGATCGGATGAGGAGTTCAGCCTGGTTGGGTGAAGACAAGGCAGGGAGATCTTCAGGGGGGTAGTGTTAGTTTTATTGAAGGGGGGTTTGGGTTAGATTAGGGGTATGTGGGTGGTGGGTTGTAATGTTGGGGGGTGGTATTGTGTTTTTTTTCAGGCAAAAGAGCAGTTTTTCTTTGGGGCATGCCCCGCAAAAAGCCCTTTTAAGGGCTGGTAAGGTAAAAGAGCTTTGAACTTTTTAAATTTAGAATAGGGTAGGGAATTTTTTTTATTTTGGGTGGCTTTATTATTTTATTAGGGGGCTTAGAATAGGTGTAATTAGCTTAAAAATCTTGTAATCTTTTTTTTATTTTTTGTAATTTAGTGGTTTTTTTTGTAATTTAGTTTAGTTTATTTAATTATATTTTAGTTTAGATATTTGTAGTTTAATTTATTGATAGTGTAGGTGTATTTGTAACTTAGGTTAGGATTTATTTTACAGGTAAATTGGTAATTATTTTAACTGGGTAGCTATTAAATAGTTATTAACTATTTAATAGCTATTGTACCTAGTTAAAATAAATACCAAGTTACCTGTAAAATAAATATAAACCCTAAAATAGCTACAATGTAATTATTAATTACATTGTAGCTATCTTAGGGTTTATTTTATAGGTAAGTATTTAGATTTAAATAGGAATATTTTCATTAATAATATTAATATTAGATTTATTTTAATAAGAGTTTAGTTAGGGATGTTAGAGTTAGATAGGGTTATTATACTTAATATATATATAATATAATAACGATATTAACTATATTAACCCTAATATAATTAGGGTTAATATAGTTAATATATATAATATAATAATTATATTAACTATATTAACCCTAATATAATTAGGGTTAATATAGCTGGCGGCGGTGTAGGGGGATTAGATTAGGGGTTAATGTGTTTAATATAGCTGGCGGCGGTGTAGGGGGATTAGATTAGGGGTTAATACATTTATTATAGGTGGCAGCGGTGTAGGGGGATTTAGATTGTAGGCAAAAGAGCAGTTTACTTTGTGACAAAGCCCCGCCAAAAGCCCTTTTAAGGGCTGGTAAAAGAGCAGTTTTCTTTGGGGCATGCCCCGCAAAAAGCCCTTTTAAGGGCTGGCAAAAGAGCAGTTTACTTTTGGGTAATGCCACGCAAAAAGCCCCTTTCAGGGCTATTTGTAGGGTTAGACTTAGGTTTAGTGGTAGGGATAGTTTAGTATTTTAGGGGTTAAATAATTTAATATAGGTGGCGGCGGGGTAGGGGGATTAAATTAGGGGTTAATAATTTTAAAATAGATGGCGGCGGGGTAGGAGCTCACTTTAGGGGGTAGGTAAGGTAGATGGCGGCGGTGTAAGGGGCTCACTTTAGGGGGTAGTTTAATATAGTTGGCGACGGTGTAGGGGGATCACATTAGGGGGTAGTTAAAGTAGGGGGCGGCGGTTTAGGGGTTAAATATTTTATTAGGGATTGCGGCGGAGGATCGCGGTTGACAGGTAGATAGACATTGCGCATGCGTTAGGTGTTAGGTTTATTTGGCAGGTAGTTTAGGGAGTTACGGGGCTCCAATAGACAGCGTAAGGCTTACTACGGCTGCTTTTTGTGGCGAGGTGAAAATGGAGTAAGATTTCTCCATTTTCGCCACGTAAGTCCTTACGCTGTATATTGGATACCAAACTGCGCGGGTTTGTTATACCTGCCTATGGCTCAAAAAACTACGGGCGACGGCAGAAATATACGGGCGTAACTTCTAGGTTACGCCGTATATAGGATACCAAACCAGCGTAAAAGTCAGCGTCACCGGCATTTGCGGGCGACGCTGCATATCGGATCGGGTTTTACCTAATAGAACGAAATAGAGTACTATGCGTAATATAAGCGGAACGGAAACAAATTGGCTTATTATGGTTCCGCTTTTAGTGTTCCTAGTGTATCGCGCATGTTGTGTGCAGTGTTGAATGTCCCTTTAAGTTAAATATTCATAGATTATATTTAAAGATTTATATACATAAAAAAATCTTTTTTTTTATAAAATATATTTAAAAATATTATTGTGTAGCTTGCTATTTGGTAAGATTCAAACAGATATCCAATCTGTTGTAACCTGGTAGATTCCTCATATACGTGCTAATTCACATTTAAAACTTAAAATATAAAATAACATATATTTAAAAAAACATATTTTAAAAATGACATATTGTAGTCAGTATTGTGCAAATAATATACAGTTTGTAATCCGTATTTATGCAAATAATTAATATACAATACAATACATTGAAATTATTTTAAAAGATCTGTTGAAAAGATTTTCCAAAATATTCCATATAAAGATTACAATCGTATTGGATCAGCCAATAGGATTGAAGCTTAATCCTATTGGCTGATTGCATCAGTCAATAGGATTTTTTCACCTTTAATTCCGATTGGCTGATAGAATTCTATCATCCAATCGGAATTCAAGGGACGCCATCTTGGATGACATCACTTAAAGGAACCTTCATTCGAGAAGAGCCGTGGAAAGAAGAGGATGCTCTGCGCTGGATGTCTTGAAGATGTGTTGAAGATAGAGCCGCTCCGCGCCAGATGGATGAAGATAGAAGATGCCGTTTGGATGAAGACTTCTGTCCGTCTGGAGGACCACTTCTTGCCGCTTGGATGAAGACTTCTCCCGGCTTCGTTGAGGACTTCTTGCCGCTTGGATGAAGACTTCTCCCGGCTTTGTTGAGGATGGATGTCGGGTCTTCAAAAACTGTAAGTGGATCTTTAGGGGTTAGTGTTAGGCTTTTTTAAGGGTTTATTGGGTGGGTTTATTTTTAGCTTAGGGTTTGGGTAGAAAAAAGCTAAATGCCCTTTTAAGGGCAATGCCCATACAAATGCCCTTTTCAGGGCAATGAGGAGCTTATTTTTTTTTTAGTTAGGATTTTATCTGGGGGGGGGGGGGTTTGTTGTGTGGGTGGTGGGTCTTACTGTTGGGGGGTTGTTTGTATTTTTTTTACAGGTAAAAGAGCTGATTTCTTAGGGGCAATGCCCCGCAAAAGGCCCTTTTAAGGGCTATTGGCAGTTTAGTTTGGGGGGCTTTTTTATTTTGATAGGGCTATTCGATTAGGTGTAATTAGTTTAAATATTTGATTATTTCTTTTTTATTTTGTGTAATTTAGTGTGTTTTTTTTTGTAATTTAGTTAATTGTATTTAATAAATGTAATTTTTTTAATTGTAGTGTCCCAAATATCTCAGGATTCAGCTGCTAAGGAGTTAACTTTGTGTAGCTGGCACTCAAAACAGTTATTTGTTTTCAAGAAGAATTGTGTTTGTATTTTCTTTGAAGTGCCAGAACCCCCTAAATAGCCACCAAATGTTAGTGTGTATGCATTGGGTCATAAAGTCACTGAAAATCTTAGTCACAGAGATACACAGGATAAAGTTTATGGCTTAAGCTGTCAATAGAATGCCTGATGCAAAACAGGCCCTTCATTACAAAAACTGACCAGGTCACTGACAGGTTATTGGTATATTATGTACATACAGGGAGTGCAGAATTATTAGGCAAGTTGTATTTTTGAGGATTAATTTTATTATTGAACAACAACCATGTTCTCAATGAACCCAAAAAACTCATTAATATCAAAGCTGAATAGTTTTGGAAGTAGTTTTTAGTTTGTTTTTAGTTATAGCTATTTTAGGGGGATATCTGTGTGTGCAGGTGACTATTACTGTGCATAATTATTAGGCAACTTAACAAAAAACAAATATATACCCATTTCAATTATTTATTTTTACCAGTGAAACCAATATAACATCTCAACATCCACAAATATACATTTCTGACATTCAAAAACAAAACAAAAACAAATCAGTGACCAATATAGCCACCTTTCTTTGCAAGGACACTCAAAAGCCTGCCATCCATGGATTCTGTCAGTGTTTTGATCTGTTCACCATCAACATTGCGTGCAGCAGCAACCACAGCCTCCCAGACACTGTTCAGAGAGGTGTACTGTTTTCCCTCCTTGTAAATCTCCCATTTGATGATGGACCACAGGTTCTCAATAGGGTTCAGATCAGGTGAACAAGGAGGCCATGTCATTAGATTTTCTTCTTTTATACCCTTTCTTGCCAGCCATGCTGTGGAGTACTTGGACGCGTGTGATGGAGCATTGTCCTGCATGAAAATCATGTTTTTCTTGAAGGATGCAGACTTCTTCCTGTACCACTGCTTGAAGAAGGTGTCTTCCAGAAACTGTCAGTAGGACTGGGAGTTGAGCTTGACTCCATCCTCAACCCGAAAAGGCCCCACAAGCTCATCTTTGATGATACCAGCCCAAACCAGTACTCCACCTCCACCTTGCTGGCGTCTGAGTCGGACTGGAGCTCTCTGCCCTTTACCAATCCAGCCACAGGCCCATCCATCTGGCCCATCAAGACTCACTCTCATTTCATCAGTCCATAAAACCTTAGAAAAATCAGTCTTGAGATATTTCTTGGCCCAGTCTTGACGTTTCAGCTTGTGTGTCTTGTTCAGTGGTGGTCGTGTTTCAGCCTTTCTTACCTTGGCCATGTCTCTGAGTATTGCACACCTTGTGCTTTTGGGCACTCCAGTGATGTTGCAGCTCTGAAATATGGCCAAACTGGTGGCAAGTGGCATCTTGGCAGCTGCACGCTTGACTTTTCTCAGTTCATGGGCAGTTATTTTGCGCTTTGGTTTTTCCACACGCTTCTTGCGACCCTGTTGACTATTTTGAATGAAACGCTTGATTGTTCGATGATCACGCTTCAGAAGCTTTGCAATTTTAAGAGTGCTGCATCCCTCTGCAAGATATCTCACTATTTTTTACTTTTCTGAGCCTGTCAAGTCCTTCTTTTGACCCATTTTGCCAAAGGAAAGAAGTTGCCTAATAATTATGCACACCTGATATAAGGTGTTGATGTCATTAGACCACACCCCTTCTCATTACAGAGATGCACATCACCTAATATGCTTAATTGGTAGTAGGCTTTCGAGCCTATACAGCTTGGAGTAAGACAACATGCATAAAGAGGATGATGTGGTCAAAATACTCATTTGCCTAATAATTCTGCACACAGTGTATGTGGGTTAAAAGTGTTATAACCTTAACGGCAGGTAA
Organism: Bombina bombina; assembly: GCF_027579735.1. NCBI lineage: Eukaryota > Metazoa > Chordata > Amphibia > Anura > Bombinatoridae > Bombina > Bombina bombina. The sequence goes on from NC_069500.1 coordinate 940,864,850, forward strand.
ATATGACAACCTATGGCATATTTGATATCAAAACGATTCTCCCACTAAAACTAAAAAGGTTCTAAATATGTAAATATAGACATTTCTTACCTAGCAGGAATGATAATGGATTGTATAAATTCAGGCAAGAAATTAGTCTATTGAAGGTTGTAAAGACAGGGGGGTTTCTTAGCCCGCCCAGGAGGGTGTGGTTAAGCAACCTGATCTCTGAAAAGTAGGGTTTAAGAATCTTATTTTTTAACAATAAGATTGTCATTCTTACAAGGGGAGCTGCTGTACAGAGTAAGGAGCCATCTTCTTCTGCCATTCCCCTGGCGCAAATCTTGAAGACTAGGAAAGTATTCAATTCTGTTTTTCTCCTTTTTATTTGAAAATACTGTTTGCGTGTGTAATTTTATTTGTAACAACTTTTTATTAATAATGCATTGTGCATAATATTTTTGGCATAATAAATAATTCCTTTATTAAGTTTGGCCTTTGTCTAATAATTGAACCACGTTACTGAAAGAGACTGGAATATTAGAACTGTATAATTTTAGGTTATTTTCTGCTAAATTGTATTTCTAGAGTTAATGTGTAAAGTCTGGGGTTTTCCTTAAGATTTTCCCTTTAATAAATTTTAAGTGGTGGCAGCATTTGAGCTATAGGATTTATAGTTTATTGTGGGTGGCATTGGAAAGGGAGTGTTGGGCATTTCTCTTACGTCTAGTACAGATTAAGGGAGTGCGAATTAACTCTTGCACCCACTAAACTGAATCACAAGCTTGCCTGGTGTGGCTAGATTGTGACCTATAGGTGACAGAAAAGGGGGCTGAAAACCCTTTCTGTGCCAAATAAGTGACTGGCGCAGGGTTGGATAACCTTGGTTCGTCACAAATTGGTCTGCAGCGGTGTAGATAATTTTTTTATTATTAGATTTTAGTGCTTGTGGATTTGCTAGTGTGAAAATCCCGGTACTAAAAGAAATTGTTTCTTACAATTTCCAAAGGCTAAAACTCAGTGCATTATATAGTCACACATTGCAAACAGTCCCCTTCCCTATTCTCTGTTTTTCTTTTCTATTTTATTTTTGCTATGGAGGCATACGAGCAGCGATCTAGAGAGGCACTTATACTCCTATGCCAGGAGCGGGATATTCCAATACGTTCAAAGAACAAAGATTTACTAATACAAGCTCTTGTTGAATATGATAACAGCCATATCACACCAGTTGAAGTCTCAGGAGAGATGTCTGCAGCTGTGGGCGGTGATTCATCAGGATCTGGGGATCCATTGGACTGTTATTTGCAAACTGTTCTTAAGCATATGGGCTCAGTGGATGCAAGTTTGCGCATGGAACTGATTACAAAGTTTTATGAACAACAGGCTGCCGTAGCTGAGAGAGAGGCTCTGGCAGCTGAAAGACAGGTGGCTGAACGACAGGCGGAGAGAGAGAATCAGCTACAGCTTGCACGGTTGGAGAGAGGGATGGTCTCACCTGTTGTTAGTGAACCTAGAGACCCCCCTGCTCCCAGAGTGCGTGCAGAGAATTTCCCCACCCTGGAGAAAGATGGAGATGTGGATGTATTCCTGCGTAGCTTTGAGAAAGTTTGCAGACAGTTCCAGTTGCCAAGGGAGCAGTGGGCCATGTACCTTACCCCTGGCCTGAAAGGTCCTGCACTGGAGACGTTTGCTGAACTACCCCCAGAGTTTGATCAGGACTATGATTCCATTAAAGCTGCACTGCAAAGAAGATACAATCTTACTCCTGAGGTGTACAGAAAGAAATTTCGTTCTCTGCAGAAAGGTTTGTCAGAGAGCTATATTACAGCTGTTGGGAACTTGAGGACAGCCTTTAAACAGTGGGTCAGAGGATTAAAAGTTGCCACTATGGAGGAGCTGGAAGATTTGATTGTGAAGGAACAGTTTATGCAGCTGTGCCCAGCCGGAGTTCAAGAATGGGTTTTAGATCGGAAGCCCATAACAGCATTGGAAGCTGGCGAGCTGGCTGATTTTTAAACAGCTAACAGGTCTCCAGAGAATGGGAGGAAATCCTTTTCTAAGGGGGGGTCCACCTGTAAAGGAGCTGCTGCACGACCCCCCTTCACAAAACCTGCTGTGCCTTTATCCAGTGTGTCTGCTCCATCTGGGAAAGGAGGGGCGAGTGCTGCATCTGGGCAGGGGGATACCCACAGATGTTTTGTTTGCAACAAAGTGGGCCACATCAGCTCCACTTGCCCAGAAAGGATTAACTTGGGGCAATCAGCTGGAGGAAGTAATCCCTCAGAAGTACCAGCATCTATTTTCTTTGTTACCTGTCCAGAGGAAAACAACCATGAGAACTTGCAACCTGTGACTGTTGGAGATAAGGTAACCCTAGGGCTAAGGGACACAGGTGCAGAAGTGACTATGGTGCATCCAAAGCTAGTGAACTCTGAGAACATTATCCCTGGAAAGACTCTAGCAGTTAAAGGGATTGGGGGAATGAAACTTGCAGTGCCTATGGCACGTGTATATATTAATTGGGGAGTGGTTTAAGAAATGTGCGGGTATCTGAAAATATTCCTAATGATGTTTTACTGGGTACTGATTTGGGTAGATTGTTATCTCTTTATGTGCCTGACAATGCTACATGTGACCTAGTGACATTAGTTGCAGACCCTTATGTGGAAAGGGCTGTGTGTAAAAATGCTCAGAGACATTATGACCAGGAGGGAGGACAGAGTGCATGTATGCGCAGGGCTGTGCCTGAACTGGGGGTGTCTGTGCTGAGAGGTGAAGCTGTACGAGGAGATGCTGACTGGGGAGAACAACAGACAGACGGTGTGTGTCTTCCTGTACTTAAACCAGCAGTATCGGCAGAATTACCATTAGCTGTTCAGGGTGAGGCTGATGGGGGAGAAAGGCAGATAGACTGTGTGGGTCTGTCTGTGCCTGAACTGAGTTTACCTGTACAGGGAGAAGCTGTTTGTGAGAGAAGGCAGATGAGGGGTGCGTGTCTGCCTGTGATTGAATCAGTGGATTCTATAGAAGGAGGTGAGCTTGACGGGGGAGAGAATGACTGGGTGACTGGGCTGCTGGATGATGTGTGCCAGTCTCTGCCAGGGACAATTCCGTACCCTGTGAAAAGACACAATAGTTGGGATAAATGGCAGAAGGAAGATGTGTGCTTGTCTGCACCAGTGTCAAAAGGATACCAGATTCTGTGTGATTATGCAAAGTGGCAGACTGACTGTGAGAGAGAGCAGGGGGGCAAACTATCCCACTCTATGACAGAAGCAGCAAAGCCACAGATTTCAGAGTGTGTGGGGGAGGAGGGTACAGGATACTCTTTGAGGGACCCCCAGAGTGAGTGTGAAAAATTGTGGGTGACAGAGACCCCAGTAACCTCAGCTGTGACCTATAAACAGACTGCACAGGCTAGGGGACAGAGACTGACACAGACTGCAGGCACAGGGGGGAGGAGTACAGAGAAGTGTATTTACACAGCCCCACAGTGCCATTCAGCAAATACACTGATAGATGTGCAGCATCAGTGTCCCCAGCAGTTAGAACCCACAGTCAGGAGGAGGGGGGCAGTTAGTCAACCCCCTACCAACCATAACAGAGTGCAGGAGTACAGGAATTCTACTCCAGTGGGAGGGCAAGAACCTATGGTAGTTAAGCAGCAACTGACAGCACACAATATGTTTAGAGAGCACACCATAGGTAGCAAGACACTAGGTTTCACAGGCACTTCTGTAACAGGGGATGATGTGTTATTCCTGGATAAGATGCAAACCTTATTGGGAAAGGTACCTGCAAAACCCAGAGATGCCATATTCGCACAAAAACAGTTGCAGGAGTTTACTGCCAGAGAGGGAGTGTGTGAGATGGTCCATAATGTTCTTGTACTTACGCCCATGAGACAGAACAAACTAGAGGCTGCATGGGAGGGGCCCTGCAATATATTCAATCAGTTGGGTAGAGCAACTAGTGTGTTACTTTTAAAAGGAGGGCATCCTGCTGCCAACACTGCTAGGTGCAATCTGTCTGGCAATGGTGTTCTCACCGCAAGGGGAAGCTCCTTTTGATACGCATCGGGAGTGGCTCGTAGCCACCCCCTTTTGCGTCTCTTATTGGGGGAGGTGTCACAAATATCTCAGTATTCAGCTGCTAAGGAGTTAACTTTGTGTAGCTGGCACTCAAAACAGTTATTTGTTTTCAAGAAGAATTGTGTTTGTATTTTCTTTGAAGTGCCAGAACCCCCTAAATAGCCACCAAATGTTAGTGTGTATGCATTGGGTCATAAAGTCACTGAAAATCTTAGTCACAGAGATACACAGGATAAAGTTTATGGCTTAAGCTGTCAATAGAATACCTGATGCAAAACAGGCCCTTCATTACAAAAACTGACCAGGTCACTGACAGGTTATTGGTATATTATGTACATATGTGGGTTAAAAGTGTTATAACCTTAACGGCAGGTAAATATGACAACCTATGGCATATTTGATATCAAAACGATTCTCCCACTAAAACTAAAAAGGTTCTAAATATGTAAATATAGACATTTCTTACCTAGCAGGAATGATAATGGATTGTATAAATTCAGGCAAGAAATTAGTCTATTGAAGGTTGTAAAGACAGGGGGGTTTCTTAGCCCGCCCAGGAGGGTGTGGTTAAGCAACCTGATCTCTGAAAAGTAGGGTTTAAGAATCTTATTTTTTAACAATAAGATTGTCATTCTTACAAGGGGAGCTGCTGTACAGAGTAAGGAGCCATCTTCTTCTGCCATTCCCCTGGCGCAAATCTTGAAGACTAGGAAAGTATTCAATTCTGTTTTTCTCCTTTTTATTTGAAAATACTGTTTGCGTGTGTAATTTTATTTGTAACAACTTTTTATTAATAATGCATTGTGCATAATATTTTTGGCATAATAAATAATTCCTTTATTAAGTTTGGCCTTTGTCTAATAATTGAACCACGTTACTGAAAGAGACTGGAATATTAGAACTGTATAATTTTAGTTTATTTTCTGCTAAATTGTATTTCTAGAGTTAATGTGTAAAGTCTGGGGTTTTCCTTAAGATTTTCCCTTTAATAAATTTTAAGTGGTGGCAGCATTTGAGCTATAGGATTTATAGTTTATTGTGGGTGGAATTGGAAAGGGAGTGTTGGGCATTTCTCTTACGTCTAGTACAGATTAAGGGAGTGCGAATTAACTCTTGCACCCACTAAACTGAATCACAAGCTTGCCTGGTGTGGCTATATTGTGACCTATAGGTGACAGAAAAGGGGGCTGAAAACCCTTTCTGTGCCAAATAAGTGACTGGCGCAGGGTTGGATAACCTTGGTTCGTCACATGTAGTGTAAGGTTAGGTGTTAGTGTAACTCAGGTTAGGTTTTATTTTACAGGTACATTTGTATTTATTTTAGCTAGGTAGTTAGTAAATAGTTAAAAACTATTTACTAACTAGTCTACCTAGTTAAAATAAATACAAACTTAGCTGTGAAATAAAAATAAAACCTAAGCTAGATACAATGGAACTATTAATTATATTGTAGCTAGCTTAGGGTTTATTTTATAGGTAAGTATTTTGTTTTAAATAGGAATTATTTAGGTATTAATTGTAATTTTTATTTAGATTTATTTTAATTATGGTAAAGTTAGGGGGTGTTAGGGTTAGACTTAGGGGTTAATAACTTTAGTATAGTGGCGGCGATGTTGGGGGAGGAAGGTTAGGGGTTAATAAATGTAGGTAGGTGGCGACGATGTTAGGGGAGGCAGATTAGGGGTTAATAAGTGTAGGTAGGTGTTGGCGGTATCGAGGGAGGCAGATTAGGGGTTAATAAATATAATGTAAGTGTCAGCAATGTCGGGGGCGGCAGATTAGGGGTTAATAAGTGTAGGTAGGTGCCAGCAGATTAGGGGTTAATAAATATAATGTAGGTGTCGGCAATGGCAGATTAGGGGTGTTTAGACTCAGGGTTCATGTTAGGGTTTTAGGTGTAAAGATAAATTTAGTTTCCCCATAAGAATCAATGGGGCAGCGTTACAAAGCTTTACGCTCCTTTATTGCAGGTGTTAGGCTTTTTTTCAGCCAGCTCTCCCCATATATGTCTAAGGGGAAATCGTGCACGAGCACGAAAAACCAGCTCATCGCAGCTCACCGCAGAGCTGGTATTAGATTTCGGTATGGAGCTCAATTTTGCTTTACACTGCAATATTGCCTGCTAACGCCGGGTTTTTGCAAACCTGTAATACCAGCGCTGTAGGTAAGTGAGCGGTGACAATAACTTGCAAGTTAGTACCGAGCAGCTCTTACCGCAAAACTCGTAATCTAGCCGTATATTAGTGATAATCTTTATAAAGTAACTCCGCATTCAGGCTCCCAGGTTTTACAGTATCCAGCTGAAAGATCCATTTGGATTCTGCTAGTCATTTTTCACATAATTTCTGTCTCTACAATCTTTTCTAACTTTTTGTAAACTATTATATTTTAAACCTATTACACTTCTCTTATGACATTCTTGAAAATGTTTATAGATGGGAAGATCATCCATTTTTTTTTTTTTGCAAAGTTGCACTCTAATCCTATCATAAGAGGGCTTAAAGTTTGGCACATATTGTAAACCACAATTACATTCTATAAGATATATGACACATGCGTCTTGATACCTTATTAATTCATTAATCTTGAATTCCTCCTTATTAATTTTTTAAGTCACTTTTCCAAAGGTTTGAACAAGATCCTGTGGGGAACTAAACGTTTGACCCTCTTTATTTAGGGAGTCTATCAGCTGAGAACCTAAATCCTGCTTCACCAATTTAGCCAGAAGTTTTCCTGTCTTATTCCCATATCTATATAGTTTTGCGGAGAACCGAACATCCTTCTGAGTAGATTTATACAATAAGAATGAATCTCTCGCCTCTAATGCGTTGATATATTTAGCCCATTTCTGAGGCGTCTTTTCCAATAAATATGAATTATAAGCATTTGTAACTGCACGAAGGAGTTCGTTCTCCCGTTTTTTAAATTTCTTGGTACGCATAATGGTATATGCGAGGATTTCCCCCCTCAGTACTGCTTTAGCAGTTTCCCAAAAAAGGGAAGGACGACTTTTAGCCTCAACATTAAACAGAGCGAAATCCACGAACTTGGTTTCCAAGAAGTTTCTAAATTCAGAATCAGAGGACAAAAATTTAGGAAAGAAAAAGCGAGTGTTCATGTGTAAAGGAACAGTCGAATGGAGCTCAAAACATATTGGAGCATGATCAGATACCAGAATAGGCAGAATTTGTGCCAATACTTTGTGCTTACAAAGTCTTTCATCGATCAAAAATAAGTCGATCCGAGACAATGATTTATGTGCTTTTGAAAGACATGTAAAGTCACGTGTATTCGGGTTTTGTAACGTCCAGATATCCCTGACTCTTAGATTAGCGAAAATCCTGGAAAACAACTTTGCCTCAAGACTATCTCTTTTAGTTTTTTAGATAAGAGCTGCTGCCTCATTCTGTCAATTGGGTATTGAGGAGCCATATTAAAATCACCAGCTAATATCAAGAAGCCCTCTGCACATGTCATAAGCCTGGCCTGAAGAGTATCCCAAAATGGCAAGTTGAAGACATTTGGAGCATATACATTACATAAAGTATACAGAACATTGGCAACCTTAATTTTCAGTATGATGTATCTCCCCTCCTCATCTGATTCACTCTGTATTATTTCGTAGTTAAATTTTTTGCCCAGAAGAATAGCAACTCCGCCTTTTCGCCTAGAGCTAGCGGAAAAAAAGACCTCCTTAACCCAGGAGGATTTAAGTTTAAGGATTTCTTGAGTCTTCAAGTGGGTTTCTTGTAAAAAGGCAATAGAGGTGCCTATTTTCTTCAGGTATGAAATTATTGTTTTTCTTTTAATAGGAGATGTAAGACCTCCTATATTCCAGGAGGTAAATTTAATCCCAGTCATTATAGAAGATATCTATGTCTCGAGAGGGAGGATAGTGAAGGGGGAAGGGGAAAGAACAAGGGAGAGAGGGAAAAAAATAGAGAATGTAATTTTAAACAACTTTCCAATTTACTTTTATCACCAATTTTGCTTTGTTCTCTTGGTATTCTTAGTTGAAAGCTAAACTTAGGAGGTTCATATGCTAATTTCTAAGCCTTTGAAGGCCTCCTCTTCTCTTAGGGCATTTTGAAAGCTTTCCACCACTAGAGGGTGTTAGTTTATATGTGTCATATAGATAACACTATGCTCACACACGTGGAGTTCCAGTGAGCCAGCTCTGATTGACTAAAATGGATGTCTATCAGAAGAACTGAAATAAGGGGGCAGTTTGCAGAGGCTTAGATTTTTCTTTGCATACATTTTTTATAGATGATCCATTTATAAAGCCAATACAGTTTGTTTTTTGGTTTTTTTTTGGTGGGGGTGAAAAATGTAGTTTTGCTTATTTTAAAAGAAAAAAATTGTGCTGATTTTCAGACTCCAAAGCAAGCCCCAAAGTTTTAGAAGTAAACTGTTGTCTACCTACTCCTCCAGCTTGTTCCTCTTTGTGTAAAGGGTCTTTTTCATATGCAGGGGGTGGGGGTGTCTGCTCTTTTTGCTTTCCAGACCCTTTCACTGGGTGTCCAAGACTAACCTCATTGACAGAGCTAAACTGGGAGCTTATAAATAAGTTATTAAAAGATTTTATACTGGATGTTTACATCAGTATCCGCGCATCTTATTCTTTATAGTACTGTCTATTACATGCAGTTATATGAAAACGGTGTATACTGTCCCTTTAAGCTCTATGAGCTTCAGCATCCCTGTTCTGTGAGTTTGTGTGGTCTACCGCTTTTCGGCTGAGCTCTTTTTTTTTCCTTTTTTTAAACTGTTTATTTAGAACCAACAGTGAGTACAGCTTCTAAAAAAAACATAGAAAAAAAATTGGAAATAAATAAATACATAAAATTGCCGCCATGGAGGGCGCATTAGAGAAATACATAACATGAAAAAATCAACCAAGTTCTTATTCAAATGTGCTGAAATAGTTATCAATTTCCTTTTAGCCTACACATTGTTGAGATTTTATATTTTACATTTAAAAAAAATAGTACATAGATATACCACGTAATCAAATGATAACTTCAATACAACACCAATTTCCACTACTCTAAAATTATCTCAATATTAAAAATAAAAGATGAGGTAATATCGGAAGACAAAACACAACAACATAATCGAAGCACCAAAAGCCAACCTACGACAAATTTCCCAGAGAAATTAGACTATAAAGTTCCAGGTCGTGCAGCACCAAACCACAATATTCGTTTCCCAAAAATAATCTTTTCATTCTCCTTACCATATAAAGTATGATAATGATGAATAAAAATTACGGAGATCTTTTTTTTTTTTTTTTTTTAAAGGATTATAGGCATATTCTGAATTACGTAGAGAATTTTAGGGAAATAAATCATTTAAAACAAAGCAACCCTTCCTGAGATATTTAGAGGCAAATTATGCCAGCGAAGCAGATCTTCTTTGACATTCGAAAGTATTTTTACAATATTTAGGGTGTACCAAGTACTTGGATCTCATGAAATCTTTACAGCAAGATATGTAAATTAATGTGTAGCAACTTTAAATGGTATAGCTACACTAGAAGGCTGATGTTCCTTGAGCCAAAAAAGTTCTGATTTAAATGGGTTTACTTTATAACCAGAGAAAGAACTAAACAATTCCACCTCAGAGGTTGCGGAATGTCACTTGAGAGGTTTGAAACATAAACTGATCATCAGCATAGAGGGCAACCTTAACTTCTATTTTACAAATGTTAATACCTTCAACTCTCTGACAAATAGCTATAGCTAGAGATTCTATGGCTATGATAATAAAAGAGGTGAGAGCGGACAGTCCTGTTTGCTTAAGAGTTATATTCTCTGTCAGCTGGCCATTGATTAATAAAGCTGTTTTAGAATTATTATAAATATTCTCTGCAAAATAAGGAAAAAAAAGCCCCTGTAGACCAAATTTCTGCAAAGAAAAAAATATATGATCATGTTGCACCGAGTCAAACGCCTTCTCCGCATCCAAAGTCACTACCGCTATATCTTAATAACTTTTAAGTGAAGCAGTTAACATATTTTCTTTTGACAGACAATCTATTGTGAAAAATAGTTCACTAATCTTAGCAGAAGCATTCCTGCCTTTGAAAAAACTAACCTGATCAGAGTGGATTATTTGGCATAAAGCGCTCTGCAATCTATTAGCAAGAAAAGAAGTTCAAATTTTATAATCAGAGTTTAATAAAGTTATTGGTCTATAAGAGCCGATTTCCAGGGGATTTTTACCCTTCTTTAAGTCAAGAGTAGTCCAGGATGCGGAGAAGGCATCCAAACATGATGATTTATTTATAAAATAATAATTAAACACATTTTTAAGATAAGGGGTAATATTTGGTTTCAACAATTTATAAAATTTGTTGGGAAGAAGATCTGGTCCTGGAGTTTTATATAAAGATACAGAATCTATGCTATCCGCAATTTTTTTTTATCAGTAATAGGAGTGTTAATCACATGTAATAAAGAATCTGGACATCTCGGCACCGAAATACTATCCCAAAATTCTGCTTTATGGTCAAGATTAGGCTCTTTGTAAGAATACAAATCAGAATAATATGAGGTGAAAGAAGATCTGTTTAGAATCTTTGTAAATCTTATTAACTTGGATCGCTTCAATACCTTGTCAACTAGAGGAATTTTTAATGATCCAGGCCAAAAGTTTGCCTGACTTGTAGCCGTAACTATAATATTTAGCCTACATTTTTAATTCAGTCAAGGTTGTAGAGTGAAGAAGTAAAGTATCTTGTTCTTTCTTGGCGTTCAAATATTTAACCCAATTTTCACTTGAGGGAATTAGAAGGTAAGCATTGTATGTATTAAACAGCAATTTATAGTTTCTATCTCTCTCTTCTGAAGTCTTTTCTTCAGATTGATCATAAAAGAGGTAATATCTCCAGTCAAAACTGCTTTAGCAGTCTGCCAGAACAACTAAGGATTGTCTATATGTACTTGATTGAAAAGACAGTAATCCTCCTATTTTTTTTTTAACAAGATCATTTTTTAATTTCAAGTCATAGAAAAGATAAGTAGGAAAATGAAAACGATGAAAAAAAATTAAACGAGAAGAGAGAGATTTCCAATATAATAGGGGCATGATCCAAAAGGAAAAATGGGGTAAACAGTGTATTGACTCCTGTATTTATTAAACTATTACTAATCAGAAACCTATCTATCCTGGAGAGAGAATTGTATTTCTTTGGCATACAAGTGTAATTTTTTTTAAATACTTTTTATTGAAGTTCCATAGGAGGCAAATACACAAAAAATGTCAGAAAAAAAATTACATAAACAATGTACATTTATACTACATGACATCAAAATCTTTTAAAAGGCCACTCTTGGACCTTACACCAATGTACCGCATACACAGTCATAGTAGGTAGTATCAAATGAATTGAGATCACTCTTGGATTTCATATGAGGAACCTTGTTATTTTATTATTACTTTAAAATGTTGTGATATATTATTTACAGTTTTTTAAACAACTATAAAGATGTAACTTAACTCTCGAAATTACTGTATAACACGGGTGGAAGGGATAATCTAAGTTCATAAGGAGGAGGATATACCTCTAGTTGATATTCTGGGTACTTTGTTGTTCCTAAACTACAGAAGGTGATGCTAGCCAAAGCCATAGGGTTGGAATAATTTAAAGGAGTGATACTTAAGGAGACATATATGAGGATCCGTTAGAATGTGCGCATATTTAACACAATTAGGAACTATTCTATATTTGGTCATGCATAAGTAGTTTTTAGATCAGAAGACTGAGAGCCTGTCACAAGGGTATGGGCCCTATACCCTGCGGAGAAAAGCTCAGTAAATTGTTCTTTAAAGTAGAGGTGACTTATAATTATCGCTTACTAGGTTAATGAGTATTAAGACATAACCTCTTACCACATTGTTATGCACAGTAGTTATAGACTCCTCAACAGATAATAAACATTATCACAAATGGCATAACTTGTAGGATAAATGACTCAACTTACGCTAGATCTGTATAAGTAAACACAAATAGCCATCAAGATAGTACACTTAATATTCTAGTAGGCACATAGAAAAGAAAAAGTGTTTGTCAGTTTTTAGTTAAAAGGCCAAATAATGTAGAAAATAGTAGTATTTCAACCTAATAGCACTGTTCAGCAGCGTCAGTTGTATACTGGGGGGGGGGGGGGGGAATACAAGATGAAAGCCGATATCCCTTTTATGATGTGTCAAAGATAGTGGGAGAGCTTATTACTAAAAGCCAGCTAGCTGTGCATATGTGAAAGGTTACCGTTTGTGGAGATTAATAGGTAAAATGCTGAACGCAAAAGGTAACTAGAAACCCTGGTAATGTAGGCGGGCATTATCATCTTGTCCAGTGTCCCTCCGGAAGCCCCCCCTCTAAGCCCCCAGAACAACACAACGGCAGAGAATCTAATACCCTGTTATTACAGTGTTTGCACCAAGATCCTCAGGGACACCGCAATAGAAGAAATTACGTATACTCTGTAATAAAGCCAGTGATTCCTGTGGCAGTAAGAGGTGTAACCCAGTAAACAGAAACACACATTAGTTAAAGACATGTAAAACATTTGCAATCAGTACATCAAGAATTAACTCAATAAACAGCGAGCATTGGAAGCGGAATGGGATATTAACCATGCTCATGCAAACATTATAAGCCCTGTAGAAATAGCAACAGTCATGGCACCTTACTGTGTTTCTTACCCCATGTGTTTAGGAGCGTTTGTACAGGGGAAAAGTCTCGAAGTGAACATTGAGACCCATGTTCAAGGATGCTATGAAAAGTTTCATATAGATATAAATTAATAAAAGAAAGAAAAAAAAAATGGGTCAGAAAGCAGTTTCATTTTCTACTGGGGTTCTGATGAACTTGAGGTCTCAGATCACATGGTCCTCATAGACAGTTTCGCCCACTGAAGAAGCGTTTATGTAGTGCTTAGCGGGCCGGTCCTATGAGTACTGTCTTACCCCACGACAGCTCTCCTCAGCTTAATTCCTTACCCCACACCAGCTCTCCTCAGCTTAATTCCTATGAGATCGTTGCTTAGCTGCTGCTGGTCACTACCATACGGATCCGGTGAGTATGGAAAAGGGACCTTCAAAAACATAATTTATGCTTACCTGATAAATTTATTTCTCTTGTAGTGTATCCAGTCCACGGATCATCCATTACTTATGGAATATATTCTCCTTCCCAACAGGAAGCTGCAAGAGTCCACCCACAGCAAAGCTGCTATATAGCTCCTCCCCTAACTGCCATATTCAGTCATTCGACCGAAAACATGCAGAGAAAGGAAAAACCATAGGGTGCAGTGGTGACTGTAGTTCAAATGAAAAAATTACCTGCCTTAAAGTGACAGGGCGGGCCGTGGACTGGATACACTACAAGAGAAATAAATTTATCAGGTAAGCATAAATTATGTTTTCTCTTGTTAAGTGTATCCAGTCCACGGATCATCCATTACTTATGGAATACCAATACCAAAGCTAAAGTACACGGATGATGGGAGGGACAAGGCAGGTACTTAAACGGAAGTTACCACTGCCTGTAAAAAACCCTTTCTCCCAAAAATAGCCTCCGAAGAAGCATGGTATCAAATTTGTTAAATTTGAAAAGTATGAAGCGCAGACCAAGACTCCGTCTTGTAAATCTGTTCAACAGAAGCCACATTTAAAAAAGGCCCAAGTGAAAACCACAGCTCTAGTAGAATGAGCTGTAATCCCTTCAGGAGGCTGCTGTCCAGCAGTCTCATAAGCTAAATGAATTATGCTTTTTAACCAAAAAGACAGAGAGGCTGCTGAAGTCTTTTGACCTCTCCTCTGTCCAGAATAGACAACAAACAAGGTGAACGTTTGATGAAAACTGTAGTAGCTTGTAAGTAAAACTTTAAAGCACAAACCACGTCCAATATTGTGTAATAGACGTTCCTTCTTTGAGGAAGGATTAGGATACAAGCATGGAACAACTATCTCTTGAGTGATGTACTTGTTAGATACCACCTTAGGAAAAAACCCAGGTTGGTACGCAGGACTACCTTATCCGTACGAAGGACCAGATAAGGAGAATCACATTGTAACACAGATAACTTGGAGACTCTACGAGTCGAGGAATTAGCTACCCAAAAGGAACTTTCCAAGATAAAGATTGATATCTATGGAACAAAAAAGGTTCAAACGGAACTTCTTGAAGAACCTTAAGAATCAGGTTTAAGCTCCATGGCGGAGCAACAGTTTTAAACACAGGCTTGGATCTAACCAAAGCCTGACCAAATGCCTGAACGTCTAGAATACCTGCCAGACGCTTGTGCAAAAAAATAGACAGAGTAAAAATCTGTCCCCTTTTAAGGAATTAGCTGACAACCCTTTTCTCAAAAACATCTTGGAGAAAAGATAATATCCTGGGAATCCAGACTTTACTCCATGAGTAACCCTTGGATTCATAACAATCAGATATTTACACCATATCTATGTTCAATTTTCCTAGAGACAGGCTTTCATGTCTGTATTAAGGTATCAATGACTGACTCGGAGAAGCCATGCTTTGATAACATCAAGCGTTCAGTCTCCAGGCAGTCCATCTCAGATTGATTCTATTTAGATGGTTGAAAGGACCCTGAGGTAGAGGGACCTGTCTCAGAAGCAGAGACCGTGATGGAAAGGATGACATGTCCACCAGATCTGCATACCAGGTCCTGCGTGGCTACGCAGGCGCTGTCAAAAACACCAAAGCCCTCTCCTGCTTGGTCTTGACCTCCGGAGGAAATCCCACTCCCCCGGAAGAAAAGTCTGACGACTTAGAAAATCCACCTCCCAGTTCTCAACACCTGGGATATGGATAGCTGATAGACAAGAGTGAGTCTCTGTCCAGTGAATTATTGTAAGACTTCTAACATCGCAAGGGAACTTCTGTTCCCCCTTGATGGCTGATGTAAGCCACAGTCGTGTATATTGTCCGACTGAGTATGATGTACCTCAGAGTTGCTAACTGAGGCCAAGTCTGAAGAGCATGGAATATCACTCCCAGTTCCAGAATATTTATTAGAAGGAGGGTCTCCTCCTAAGTCCACTATCCCTGAGCCTTCAGGGAGTTCCAGACTGCATCCCAACCTAAAAGGCTGGCATCTATTGTAACAATTGTCCCATCTGACCTGCGGAAGGTCATACCCTTGGACAGATGGACCCGACATAGTCACCAGAGAAGAGAATCTCTGGTCTCTTGGTCCAGGTTTAACAGGGGGACAAATCTGTGTAATCCCCGTTCCTCTGACTGAGCATGCATAGTTGCAGCGGTCTGAAATGTAGACGTGCAAACGGTACTATGTCCCTTGCCGCTACCATTAAGCCGATTTCATTCATGTACTGAGCCACCGAAGGGGGCGGATGGGATGAAAAAACACGGCAGAAATTTAGAAACTTTGACAACCTGGACTCCGTCAGGTAAATTTTCATTTCTACAGAATCTATCAGAGTCCCTAGGAGGGAAACCCTTGAGATTGGGGATAGAGAACTCTTTCCTTGTTCACTTTCCACCCATGTGATCTCAGAAATGCCAGTACTACGTCCGTATGAGACTGGGCAATTTGGATGTTTGACGCCTGTATCAGGATGTCGTCTAAATAAGGGGCCACTTCTATGCCCCGCGGTCTAAGGACCGCCAAAGCGACCCCAGAACCTCCATAAAGATTCTTGGGGCTGTAGATATCCCAAAGGAAAGAGCTACAAACTGGTAATGCCTGTCTAGAAAGTCAAACCTGAAAAACGATGGTGATCTTTATGCATCACAATGTGAGGATAAGCATCCTTCAAATCCATTGTAGTCCTCTATTGACTCTCCTGGATCATAGTTAAGATGGTACGAATAGTTTCCATCTTAAATGACGGAATTCTGAGGAATTTGTTTAAGATCTTTAGATCCAAAATAGGTCTGAAGGTTCCCTCTCCTTGGGAACCACAAACAGATTTGAGTAAAAACTCTGTCCCTGTTCCTCTCTTGGAACTGGATGGATCTCGTACACAATGTTTGAATGCCTCCTTCTTTATCTGGTTTGCAGATAATTGTGAAAGGCGAAATCTCCCCTTTTTTTGGGGGGGAATCTTTGAAATCCAGAAGATATCTCTGGGATATAAATTCCAATGCCTAGGGATCCTGGGCATCTCTTGCCCACGCCTGGGCAAAGAATGAAAGTCTGCCCCCTATAGGATCCGTTACCGGATAGGGGTCCGTTCCTTCATGCTGCCTTAGAGGCAGCAGCAGGCTCCTTGGCCTGCTTATCTTTGTTCCAGGTCCGATTGTCTCCAGACCGCCTTGGACTGAGCAAAAATTCCCTCTTGTTTTGCCTTAGAGGAAGAGGATGCCACACCTGCCCTGAAGTTTTTAAAAGGTACGAAAATTAGACTTTTTTTTTTTTTTTTTTTTTGCCCTTGATTTAGACCTATCCTGAGGAAGGGCATGACCTTTTCCTCCAGTGATATAAGCAATAATCTCCTTCAAACCAGGCCCGAATAGGGTCTGCCCCTTGAAGGGAAGTTAAGTAGCTTATTTATTAAAGTCACGACAGCTGACCATGATATAAGCCATAGCGCTCTGCGCGCCAGTATAGTAAAAAACAGAATTCTTAGCCGTTAGTCTAGTCAAATGAACAAGGCATCAGAAAACAAAGGAATTGGCTAGCATAAGCTTGTCAAATATATTCATCCAATGGAGTCGCTTAACTGTAAAGCCTCATCAAGAGACTCAACCCAGAACGCCGCAGCAACAGTGACAGAAGCAATGTATGCAAGGGGCTGCAGGATAAAACCCTGTTGAATAAACATTTTTTATCCATTGGATCTAAAAAGCACAACTGTCCTCGTCAGAGGTAGTGGTACGCTTAGCTAGAGTAGAAACTCTCCACCTTAGGAACTGTCTGCCAGAAGTCCCGTGTGGTGGTAACTATTAGAAAACATTCTTCTAAAAAATAGGAGGGGAAGAGAACGGCACACCTGGTCTATCCCATTCCTTATTAAAAAAATTTTAGTAAACCTCTTTAGGTATTGGAAAAACATCAGTACACACCGGCACTGCATATTATTTATCCAGTCTACACAATTTCTCTGGCCCTGCGATTGTACACATTCATTCAGAGCAGCCAAAGCCTCCCTGAGCAACAAGTGGAGGTTCTCAAGCATAAATTTTAAATGTAGAAATATCAGAATTAGGTTAAATCATCTTCCCTGAGTCAAAAAAAAAATCACCCACAGACTAAGCATATTGTGAGGTAGTATCATACATGGTTCTTAAAGCGTCTGTATGCTCTGTATCTACCCCCAGAGCTAACTGCTTTCCTTTAATTTCAGGTAGTCTGACTAATACTGCTGCCAGAATATTATTCACCACCTTTGCCATGTCTTGTAAAATAAACGCTATGGGCGCCCTTGATGTACTTGGCGCCATTTGAGCGTGAGTCCCTGAAGCGGGAGTCGAAGGGTCTGACACGTGGGGAGAGTTAGTCGGCATAACTTTCCCCTCGACAGAATCCCCTGGTAAAAGAAACGCTATGGGTGCCCTTGATGTACTTGGCGCCATTTGAGCGTGAGTCCCTAAAGCGGGAGTCAAAAGGTCTGACACGTGGGGAGAGTTAGTCGGCATAACTACCCCCACAACAGAATCCTCTGGTGATAATGTTTTTAAAGACAAAAAATGATCTTTATTGTTTAACATGAAATCAGTACATCTGGTACACATTCTAAGATGGGGTTCCACCATGGCTTTAAAACATAATGAACACAGAGCTTCCTCTATGTCAGACATGTTAGAACAGACTAATAATGAGACTAGTAAGCTTGGAAAACACTTTAAATCAAGTTAACAAGCAAATATATAAAACGTTACTGTGCCTTTAAGAGAAACAAATTTTGTAAAAATTTGAAAAACAGTGAAAAAAAGGCAGTAAAACAAACGAAATTTTTAAAGTACATGTAATAAGGTAACAGAGCATTGCACCCACTTGCAAATGGATGATTAACCCCTTAATGCAAAAAACAGATAAAAAAAAAAAAAAAAAAAAAAAAGACATAGACATTTTTAAAAACAGACACAACAAACTGCCACAGCCAACAGTGGGAAGCTTCAGTTAACTGTTTCTATGCAAAATTTAAGCCAGCCATGTGGAAAAAACTTAGGCCCCAATAAGTTTTATCACCAAACATATGTTAAAAAACGATTAAACATGCCAGCAAACGTTTTAAAACACATTTTTACAAGAGTATGTATCTCTATTAATAAGCCTGATACCAGTCGCTATCGCTGCATTTAAGGCTTTACTTACATTACTTCGGTATCAGCAGTATTTTCTTAGTCAATTCCATTCCTAGAAAAATATTTTACTGCACATACCTTATCTGCAGGAAAACCTGCACGCCATTCCCCCTCTGAAGTACCTCACTCCTCAGAATGTGTGAGAACAGCAAATGGATCTTAGTTACGTCTGCTAAGATCATAGAAAAACGCAGGCAGATTCTTCTTCCAAATACTGCCTGAGATAAACAGCACACTCCGGTGCCATTTAAAAATAACAAACTTTTGATTGAAGAATAAACTAAGTAGAAAGCACCACAGACTCTCACAACCTCCTATCTATGTTGAGGCTTGCAAGAGAATGACTGAATATGGCAGTTAGGGGAGGAGCTATATAGCAGCTTTGCTGTGGGTGGACTCTTGCAGCTTCCTGTTGGGAAGGAGAATATATTCCATAAGTAATGGATGATCCGTGGACTGGATACACTTAACAAGAGAAATATACATTTTCCCTTTAGGCGGTTGTCTCACCGAAAAGGAGAGGGTTACTGGGCACTCAGGTAAATTATGATTTAGCCCATTCTCTTGCAGCTCAAAACACTGATCTAGCTGTGTGGGGAAGAGTCGTTCCGTTGAGAGCTCAGAGGCAACATGGCGCCTAGATGTCTGTGGTGGGTAACGTTCCAATGTTTGAGCAGGGCTGATGTTCATGGCTTTCTGCATCATCCCACAGGCTGAACGACTCCCAGTGTCATTTAGTGACTTCTGCTCACTAAGGTTAGTACATCTTTGTGCATATAGGGTGTGGGTGTTTGCTGCTAGAGGGCCGCTCACTGAATCACGTAAGTGGTGGTTCTGATCTGGCTTAGTTGGAGCCTTGGACAAGGGGTCTAACAAGTTGGGGATGAGCACTTGGGTACTTGTAACCTTGACAGGCTTCACTGGTAAGGCTCTTGGAGTTATGCATCGAGATCCAACTTGTTTAGTTAACACACGTAGGCTTCCCCATTCAGCAGACCAAGCTTGCATCAGTTTCTCATGGTGTTCATTCAGCAAGCAGGTCATTGCTTCGAATAGAGTATTCATAGTAGTCGCCATCTTTATTAGGTGCGTGTGCAACTAGAGACTCTTTTAATCATCCTTCAGTCTGTCGCATAGGTTAACAGATGTGTTGTAAATTGTAGAACAAGTTAGTATTTCAGTGTCTATGCACTGCTTACCCGGCCTGTATTGGCTTGCAGAGGTGCAGTACTCAAAAGTATGTCTTTCAAATCAGCTTGATCTGTACATTAGGGTGATGTAGCTGGATTATCATTCATTTCACTGGTAATAAGCAAATTATCAGTGAGTCACTCAGAGCTACCAATATTGCTGCCATTCAAGGTGCTGCCCAGAGACACGTCCCACAAGTGTAATTTTTAATGTCAGGATTTTGTTCTCTCCAGACATCCCAGACTCCTAGGTTGCAAAAGTTTCCTAAATTGTTTATTCTCGGGACGTAACTTTGGCAGCTCCTCACAACCCTGCGAGCTCCCGTTAGGCGGAAGATTTTCGCCTTATCCTTGGTGATTGGGAGAAACTACTGCAGATGGGCCGAGAACGCTCATGGGCTCCATAAGTGGAAACTATTCTCCCTTGCTGTCGGAACAAAATTAAGGAAGCACAGCAGAAGCCATTGTCTTCGGTATAAAGGTGGATATACTCTCTGGTAATCAGGCTGTCTCTCCCTCCCACCAATGCTGCATGAGGGAGATTGACAGCTAGACTCCTGGTTCCGGTCTCCGCTCTCTTTAATGCAGCTGGGATACAATAACCACTGCTGTTGGCTGTGGGTGCAGCAACCTTTGGGTCGCCCGTGGAGCTTTGCACGGGGAGATTAACAGCAAGAATCACTCCTCATGATGGAGACCAACTGGTAACGGCTGGGATATCGTCGGGAAAAAGGGACGACCTGCACCCAAGTATGATCTGGTAACCGGTCCATATAATACCCCTGGTAAGGTAAAAACGTTATCTTCCCAATAATCTCTAAAGGCTCTAGAAGGGACAGTTATTAATTTAAGTCCTAAACCCTGGAGTGGCTTAGCATTTGCGGCAATATACTAACTGTACTCTGCTTTCTGCTTGGCCACCCTGCTAAACAACGCTTATTTTTTTTTCATGCTTGCCTGTCTGCTACATTGTACTTTTATTAACATGGATGACAATTGGCCAAATTAAGATTAAAGGAGTGAGTTAAAGTAGGAAAAAGGAGCGAGTCTACTGTGGGTCTAGACAAGAAAATCCTTGAATAAGGGCTGTATTACCATCCTCTTGTCCTGATCTACCTGTTAATCTGCAGTTGGAAAACCTACCTTAAGGATTCAAGAATTGGTTATATCATTATCTGTTGTCTTAAGTAAAGAGGAAGAAAGGAGAACTTTTAACATCAGGAAGAGATTAAAGGAATCTATTTTCCAACTTTGCTGCTACAACTTTTGTCTTTCTCTCCCTTCCTGGCTTAAAGTCAGCTGCTTGAGATTAATTTAATCTATTACCTACTGTACACTTATGATTATTTCCCTGCTTGTTAACTGCTTAGTCATGACTGGCACCTAAAATAACGGTTTACTCATGGCGATTTGCTTATGTGATAAGAACAAAGTTAACCTTCAAATGTTAAATTCTGCAAACTATATTTTCTCATTTATCCATTAGCTGCTGAGTTAAATAATGTTTTTTCCTGTATGGGATAAGGAGAATAACTCCTCAGCATAAAGTATATAATCACATTATTATAATTCAACTTGTTCATTACACGCTCTATGACTTGGGATATCTGTGCATCAAAAGAGTAAAATTTTGTACATTAATGTGTTGCTCAAGGGGAGGTGGAACACACAAGGTATAACTTTATTGCTCCTCATTCTGGTAATCTATTTTTTGTTTGTTTTTCGAGTGTATTTGACATACTAAGACATTTTTGATTCCTACCCACTCCCTTGCATACACATATTCACCTTATTTAACGCCCAACACAAATCGCTCCTCACTTATTCCCCCCCCCCCATCTCAATAATATCTTGGACTAAAAGTTGTCTAGATAAGGGATCATTTGGTGTAGAGTATTAACAGAATTAACTTCAACGAAGGTCTCTAGTGATTGTTTATTTTTCTTATCTCTTTTAGTGTTTAATTTAATTTCTAGTAAAAGACAAAACTGAGATATATTTCTAAATTAAATAAGTATTGATTGTATGTGGAAAGCCTAATTTACACAAACTCCAGTTACTACATTGCTGTAGATGTCACAGAAAATTTACTCAATTGACTACCTGATTAGACTTATAGGTTTGTTTGTTTTTTAATATTAGAGTAAGAATATATGTTCCAAAGATCTTCTAGCCTTATATAAAGGTGAATAGTAACAATCCGGATCATTTGTAGATCTAGTATAAACAGACATATATACAACCATAGTTATTGTTCACAGAGATTGATTCACTTTATGTAAAAACATAATTTATGCTTACCTGATAAATTTATTTCTCTTGTAGTGTATCCAGTCCACGGATCATCCATTACTAATGGGATATTAACTCCTCCCCAACAGGAAGTGCAAGAGGATTCACCCAGCAGAGCTGCTATATAGCTCCTCCCCTAACTGCCATTACCAGTCATTCGACCGAAAACATGCAGAGAAAGGAAAACCATAGGGTACAGTGGTGACTGTAGTTTAATGGAAAAATTACCTGCCTTAAAGTGACAGGGCGGGCCGTGGACTGGATACACTACAAGAGAAATAAATTTATCAGGTAAGCATAAATTATGTTTTCTCTTGTTAAGTGTATCCAGTCCACGGATCATCCATTACTTATGGGATACCAATACCAAAGCTAAAGTACACGGATGACGGGAGGGACAGGCAGGCTCTTTATACGGAAGGAACCACTGCCTGAAGAACCTTTCTCCCAAAAACAGCCTCCGAAGAAGCAAAAGTGTCAAATTTGTAAAATTTGGAAAAAGTATGAAGAGAAGACCAGGTTGCAGCCTTGCAAATCTGTTCAACAGAAGCCTCATTCTTAAAGGCCCAAGTGGAAGCCACAGCTCTAGTAGAATGTGCTGTAATTCTTTCAGGAGGCTGCTGTCCAGCAGTCTCATAGGCTAACCGTATTATGCTACGAAGCCAAAAGGAGAGAGAGGTAGCCGAAGCTTTTTGACCTCTCCTCTGACCAGAATAAACGACAAACAGGGAAGACGTTTGTCGAAAATCCTTAGTTGCCTGTAGATAAAATTTCAGGGCACGGACTACATCTAGATTGTGTAGCAGACGTTCCTTTTTCGAAGAAGGATTAGGACACAAAGATGGAACCACAATCTCTTGATTGATATTCCTGTTAGTGACCACCTTAGGTAGGAACCCAGGTTTAGTACGCAGAACTACCTTGTCTGAATGAAAAATCAGATAAGGAGAATCACAATGTAAGGCAGATAACTCAGAGACTCTTCGAGCCGAGGAAATCGCCATTAAAAACAGAACTTTCCAAGATAACAACTTGATATCAATGGAATCAAGGGGTTCAAACGGAACCCCCTGTAAAACATTAAGAACTAAGTTCAAACTCCATGGTGGAGCAACAGTTTTAAACACAGGCTTGATCCTAGCTAAAGCCTGACAAAAAGCTTGAACGTCCGGAACTTCTGACAGACGTTTGTGTAAAAGAATGGACAGAGCTGAAATCTGTCCCTTTAAGGAACTAGCGGATAAACCCTTTTCTAAACCTTCTTGTAGAAAAGACAATATCCTCGGAATCCTAACCTTACTCCATGAGTAACTCTTGGATTCGCACCAATATAAGTATTTGCGCCATATCTTATGGTAAATCTTTCTGGTAACAGGCTTCCTAGCCTGTATTAAGGTATCAATAACTGACTCAGAAAAACCACGTTTTGATAAAATCAAGCGTTCAATTTCCAAGCAGTCAGCTTCAGAGAAATTAGATTTTGATGTTTGAAGGGACCCTGGATCAGAAGGTCCTGTTTCAGAGGTAGCGACCAAGGTGGACAGGATGACATGTCCACTAGATCTGCATACCAAGTCCTGCGTGGCCATGCAGGCGCTATTAGAATCACTAATGCTCTCTCCTGTTTGATTCTGGCAATCAATCGAGGAAGCATCGGGAAGGGTGGAAACACATAAGCCATCCCGAAGGTCCAAGGTGCTGTCAAAGCATCTATCAGAACCGCTCCCGGATCCCTGGATCTGGACCCGTAACGAGGAAGCTTGGCGTTCTGTCGAGACGCCATGAGATCTCTCTCTGGTTTGCCCCAACGTCGAAGTATTTGGGCAAAGACCTCCGGATGAAGTTCCCACTCCCCCGGATGAAAAGTCTGACGACTTAAGAAATCCGCCTCCCAGTTCTCCACTCCCGGGATGTGGATTGCTGACAGGTGGCAAGAGTGAGACTCTGCCCAGCGAATTATCTTTGATACTTCCATCATTGCTAGGGAGCTTCTTGTCCCTCCCTGATGGTTGATGTAAGCTACAGTCGTGATGTTGTCCGACAAACCTGATGAACCCCCGAGTTGTTAACTGGGGCCAAGCCAGAAGGGCATTGAGAACTGCTCTCAATTCCAGAATGTTTATTGGTAGGAGACTCTCCTCCTGATTCCATTGTCCCTGAGCCTTCAGAGAATTCCAGACAGCGCCCCAACCTAGTAGGCTGGCGTCTGTTTCAATTGTCCAGTCCGGCCTGCTGAATGGCATCCCCCTGGACAGATGTGGCCGAGAAAGCCACCATAGAAGAGAATTTCTGGTCTCTTGATCCAGATTCAGAGTAGGGGACAAGTCTGAGTAATCCCCATTCCACTGACTTAGCATGCACAATTGCAGCGGTCTGAGATGTAGACGTGCAAAGGGTACTATGTCCATTGCTGCTACCATTAAGCCGATCACCTCCATGCATTGAGCTACTGACGGGTGTTGAATGGAATGAAGGACACGGCATGCATTTTGAAGCTTTGTTAACCTGTCTTCTGTAAGGTAAATCTTCATTTCTACAGAATCTATAAGAGTCCCCAAGAAGGGAACTCTTGTGAGTGGAAAGAGAGAACTCTTCTTTTCGTTCACCTTCCATCCATGCGACCTTAGAAATGCCAGTACTAACTCTGTATGAGACTTGGCAGTTTGAAAGCTTGAAGCTTGTATCAGAATGTCGTCTAGGTACGGAGCTACCGCAATTCCTCGCGGTCTTAGTACCGCCAGAAGAGCACCCAGAACCTTTGTGAAGATTCTCGGAGCCGTAGCCAATCCGAATGGAAGAGCTACAAACTGGTAATGCCTGTCTAGAAAGGCAAACCTTAGATACCGGTAATGATCTTTGTGAATCGGTATGTGAAGGTAAGCATCCTTTAAATCCACTGTGGTCATGTACTGACCCTTTTGGATCATGGGTAAAATTGTCCGAATAGTTTCCATTTTGAACGATGGAACTCTTAGGAATTTGTTTAGGATCTTAAAATCCAAGATTGGCCTGAAAGTTCCCTCTTTTTTGGGAACCACAAACAGATTTGAGTAAAACCCTTGTCCTTGTTCCGACCGCGGAACCGGATGGATCACTCCCATTAATAAAAGATCTTGTACGCAGCGTAGAAACGCCTCTTTCTTTATTTGGTTTGTTGACAACCTTGACAGATGAAATCTCCCTCTTGGGGGAGAGAATTAGAAGTCTAGAAGGTATCCCTGAGATATGATCTCTAACGCCCAGGGATCCTGGACATCTCTTGCCCAAGCCTGGGCGAAGAGAGAAACTCTGCCCCCCACTAGATCCGTTCCCGGATCGGGGGCCCTCGATTCATGCTGTCTTAGGGGCAGCAGCAGGTTTCCTGGCCTGCTTGCCCTTGTTCCAGGACTGGTTAGGTCTCCAGCCTTGTCTGTAGCGAGCAACAGCTCCTTCCTGTTTTGGTGCAGAGGAAGTTGATGCTGCTCCTGCTTTGAAATTACGAAAGGAACGAAAATTAGACTGTCTAGCCTTAGGTTTGGCTCTGTCTTGAGGCAGGGCATGGCCTTTACCTCCTGTAATGTCAGCGATAATTTCTTTCAACCCGGGCCCGAATAAGGTCTGCCCTTTGAAAGGTATATTAAGCAATTTAGATTTAGAAGTAACGTCAGCTGACCAGGATTTTAGCCACAGTGCTCTGCGTGCCTGAATGGCGAATCCGGAATTCTTAGCCGTAAGTTTAGTTAAATGTACTACGGCATCTGAAATAAATGAGTTAGCTAACTTAAGGGCTTTAAGCTTGTGTGTAATCTCATCTAATGGAGCTGATTCAAGTGTCTCTTCCAGAGACTCAAACCAAAATGCTGCTGCAGCCGTGACAGGCGCAATGCATGCAAGAGGTTGCAATATAAAACCTTGTTGAACAAACATTTTCTTAAGGTAACCCTCTAACTTTTTATCCATTGGATCTGAAAAGGCACAGCTATCCTCCACCGGGATAGTGGTACGCTTAGCTAAAGTAGAAACTGCTCCCTCCACCTTAGGGACCGTTTGCCATAAGTCCCGTGTGGTGGCGTCTATTGGAAACATCTTTCTAAATATCGGAGGGGGTGAGAACGGCACACCGGGTCTATCCCACTCCTTAGTAACAATTTCAGTAAGTCTCTTAGGTATAGGAAAAACGTCAGTACTCGCCGGTACCGCAAAATATTTATCCAACCTACACATTTTCTCTGGTATTGCAACTGTGTTACAATCATTCAGAGCCGCTAACACCTCCCCTAGTAATACACGGAGGTTTTCCAGCTTAAATTTAAAATTTGAAATATCTGAATCCAGTTTGTTTGGATCAGAACCGTCACCCGCAGAATGAAGCTCTCCGTCCTCATGTTCAGCAAATTGTGACGCAGTGTCTGACACGGCCCTAATATTATCAGCGCACTCTGTTCTCACCCCAGAGTGATCACGCTTACCTCTTAGTTCTGGTAATTTATCCAAAACTTCAGTCATAACAGTAGCCATATCCTGTAATGTGATTTGTAATGGCCGCCCAGATGTACTCGGCGCTACAATATCACGCACCTCCCGAGCGGGAGATGCAGGTACTGACACGTGAGGCGAGTTAGTCGGCATAACTCTCCCCTTGTTGTTTGGTGAAATTTGTTCAATTTGTACAGATTGACTTTTTATTTAAAGTAGCATCAATACAGTTAGTACATAAATTTCTATTGGGCTCCACTTTGGCTTTAGCACATATAGCACAGATATCTTCCTCTGAATCAGACATGTTTAACACACTAGCAAATAAACTAGCAACTTGGAAATACTTTTCAAGTAATTTACTATAATATGAAAACGTACTGTGCCTATAAGAAGCACAGAAAAAGTTATGACAGTTGAAAATTAATAAACTGAAAAGTTATAGCATCAAATCTTTGTCAAAAACACAATTTTAGCAAAGGATTGCTCCCATTAGCAAAGGATAACTAACCCTGATAGCAGAAAAAAAAAATAAAAAAAAAAAATACAGAAATAAACGTTTTTTTATCACAGTCAACTACAATCTCACAGCTCTGCTGTGAGTGATTACCTCCCTCAAAACAAGTTTTGAAGACCCCTGAGTTCTGTAGAGATGAACCGGATCATGCAGGGAAGACAAACTTCTGACTGAATTTTTTGATGCGTAGCAAAAGCACCAAAAAAGGCCCCTCACACATAACAGTGAGAGAGATCAGTAAACTGTCATAAATTAAATAAAACGACTGCCAAGTGGAAAAAAATAGTGCCCAAAACATTTTTTCACCCAGTACCTCAGAAAATTAAACTATTTTACATGCCAGCAAAAAACGTTTAACATTAATAAATTGAGTGTTATTAAAAAGCCTGTTGCTAGTCCCTGCAAATTAGGCTAAAGTTTTATGCATACAGTATAATTCCAGTGAAGTGCCATTCCCCAGAATACTGAAGTGTAAAATATACATACATGACAGCCTGATACCAGTTGCTGCTACTGCATTTAAGGCTGAGTTTACATTATATCGGTATGGCAGAATTTTCTCATCAATTCCATTGTCAGAAAATAATAAGCTGCTACATACCTCTTTGCAGATTAATCTGCCCGCTGTCCCCTGATCTGAAGTTTACCTCTCCTCAGATGGCCGAGAAACAGCAATATGATCTTAACTACTCCGGCTAAAATCATAGAAAAACTCAGGTAGATTCTTCTTCAAATTCTACCAGAGAAGGAATAACACACTCCGGTGCTATTATAAAATAAACTTTTGATTGAAGGTATGAAACTAAGTATAATCACCACAGTCCTCTCACACATCCTATCTATTCGTTGGGTGCAAGAGAATGACTGGTAATGGCAGTTAGGGGAGGAGCTATATAGCAGCTCTGCTGGGTGAATCCTCTTGCACTTCATGTTGGGGAGGAGTTAATATCCCATAAGTAATGGATGATCCGTGGACTGGATACACTTAACAAGAGAAATAGGTAAACCAGGTGACAGCAATTTAACCAAACACAAATTGTTTTTATATGAATGTATTTTCAATGACTTGTTATACCAGCTGCAGAGTATAAAATGTATGAGAAATTGTATTTTTTGGTTTATTTGTGTATATGAAGTAGCTGGTTTTGTGCTTTAAAACTACAGCCTATTACAGTAGAGCTTCAGGTAATATCAGATCTCATTAGGTTATCACTTATGTACACACACTTATCGTGTATTTATCTAGAAAACCAAAGCTCAATACATAGAGAGAACAATGGAAAATCATCATTACTTTACACTCTCTGTGGGGGGGACATGATTGTTATCTATTCTGCTGGCTGTGTTTACTTAGTCTATTCAATAGAATATACTCCAGTATAGAAACTCTCAGTATAGGTTGGGATACAAGCTAAATCAGCTATTTCAAGTGCCAAAATAGGGGTAAAGGAGCTACTTGTAAACAATTTAAAACACTCCAGTAGGTAAAATGAATCATTGGGAAAAATTTAAAGGGGAGAACATTTTTGGGTGAACTGTCCCTTTAAGGTCAAATACATGGAAACAAGTATATTAGGCCAAGAGATAACTATCAAGAGACAAATATAGTAAGGTTTTAAAATTCACCTATTGCTCTATGTTACTCATATTTCAGTTGGTTTCTTCGCTGGGGTGACAAAAAAACCATGTATAAAAGTCACAAAATGAACTCTCCAAATGAACCCAGCAACTTTGAAGTCACCTCAAATGTGTAGGAATCTTCATTGGAATAACAGGACTGCTGAAGAGGATAGGAATAAGAACTTATGAATTTTACAGAAACTTCCTTTACTTGTGTGAGGTAAAGAACAAAGCACTTTATGAACTCCTACACCTAAACTATTTTACCAAGCATACACAAGTCACTCTTAAATATAGATAACTTTCCGTACTAAATAAGACTTTTTCCAAAGCAATATGAGAATTAGGCTTCACCTGGGCTGGTATCTTCACTGGGTTTAGGGTGACAGCAATGAATGTATGGCTACAGATTATAAATTCGATGAGTAGAGACCAGGATCAGTGTATCCACAATACACCTCAAACTCCTAGACCTAACCAGAGGGCTTATCTCCTCAAGTATAGTCACTTCAAAATGCGTAAATATCTTCACAGGGAAACAGATTCAATAAAGAAAGTAGGAACTTATGCAGTCCTGCAACAACTATATTATTATAGTAGTGTATTACATGCAGCAGTTATATGAAAATTGGTGTATACTGTCCCTTTAAGTTCTAGGAGCTTCAGCATCCCTGTTCTGTGAGTTTGTGTGGTCTACCGCTTTACGGCTGAGCTCTTGTTGATAATAGCACTTACAGCTGACCAAGACTCATCTAGTAGGGCAGAAATTTCACAAACTGACTTGTTCAGTATGACCATCGTACTGCCAATGTGCGGCTACAGAGATTTTATGGCTACATGCACCCACACATACATTTATTTTTTAATGATATATTATACACACACACGTACAAATACCCAATTCCACAATCCTTGCAATACATAAAAAAACAAACAAAAAAAAACCAATTTTCCCTGTCTGCATATTTGGTTTTTGGGTGTTCTAAAAAATAATCTGTTTTAAACAATTGCCTTTATGCACTACAGTATTGTACTAGCTATACAAAACTATTGATAGTTATATAAAACTACTTTTAGGTTGCAGGTATAAAGTTGTAAATATTGCCTAAATTATATAAACGATGCTGTTACACTTAGTCCCATTTTTTTATATTATATATATATATATATATACACACATATATATATATATATATATATATACACACACACATTTTTTTATAGAGCTATATCTCTATATATATAAAAAAAAAAGCTAAAAAAAAAAAAAAAAAAAAGCTGAATAAGCATCAGTATTTCATCCGCAGCATTAGCGCAAAACTAAGCACCCAGGGCACAGCTGTTTTTTCAATGAGATGATGTTTCCAGCTTAGTAGCTGTGCTATTGAAAAACTGAGCTGTGCTGTGGGTGGCCAGAGACGCTTAGGCTAGTGCTTAAGATGCAATTTTTTATTTTTTTTTAACTGATGAATAATGGTTGCCTTTATTTTAAGTGATGCCAAATTCTAGCGTTTCATAAATAGTAGGATATATCATTACTTTAATGCATACCCATATAAATAAACTATAACACAATGTAAGATCAGTCACAGCTTTATTAATAGAACAGATAATCAGAAACACTTTATTAGCAATTTATTAAATAGCCAGGTTTAAAGTTCAAACAGGAACACCAAGGACAACCCCTTTCCATGGGTACACAAGTTGTGAGAGCAGCAGAGTTGCACAAAACACACACGTACTCCAGCTGTTAAAAACACCTGCAAAAAAGAAAAGAAAAATGAGAATATAGAACAAAACTTAGTTATTCCTACAAACCCTACAGAATAACATACTGTAGACATGGTGTACACTTCTCTCCTTAACTGCATCCATTTAAATATGTTGTATTCAGGGAACACCAACAACTGGTATCAACTCATTCAGCCATTTTTTCCCATTTTAACCTCTTAACGAACAGTGCCATACAGGCGCAGTAGTTTAGCCCTTAAGGATGCTGCTGTCCTGGGTTCTTTCTGTGGCAAACAAGGCTCTTTTTCTGTTTAAATGGAGCAAAAATGCTCTGTCCTTTTGGGTAAGTTTTTGACTGAAATTCCTGGTCCTTAAAAGTGAAAAGGTAATCTTTGATGAATGAAAGCCCGTTTTTTATAAATACTATTAAAAACAGGGGCACTTTCATTCATCAAAGTTTACAAAGCAGCCGTTTTGATTTGAGCTAGGTTTTTAGATCAACATCTGTGCATATTTATCTTTATAGTAGTGTCTAGTACATGCAGTTATATGAAAATTGGTATATACTGTCCCTTTAAGGATGGCTATTTAGAGTGTAATTGATTTGGGATTAAAAAAAAAAAAGAAGTACAACTCCATCAGATCTGAAACCGTTTGTCCCATTACAGAATTAAAGGGACACTCAACTCAGAATAAACTTTAATGATTCAGAAATAACATGCAGTTTTAAAAACATAATTTATGCTTACCTGATAAATTCCTTTCTTCTGTAGTGTGATCAGTCCACGGGTCATCATTACTTCTGGGATATTACTCCTCCCCAACAGGAAGTGCAAGAGGATTCACCCAGCAGAGCTGCATATAGCTCCTCCCCTCTACGTCACTCCCAGTCATTCGACCAAGGACCAACGAGAAAGGAAAAGCCAAGGGTGAAGTGGTGACTGGAGTATAAATTAAAAAATATTTACCTGCCTTAAAAACAGGGCGGGCCGTGGACTGATCACACTACAGAAGAAAGGAATTTATCAGGTAAGCATAAATTATTTTTTCTTCTGTTAAGTGTGATCAGTCCACGGGTCATCATTACTTCTGGGATACCAATACCAAAGCAAAAGTACACGGATGACGGGAGGGATAGGCAGGCTCTTTATACAGAAGGAACCACTGCCTGAAGAACCTTTCTCCCAAAAATAGCCTCCGATGAAGCAAAAGTGTCAAATTTGTAAAAAGTATGAAGCGAAGACCAAGTTGCAGCCTTGCAAATCTGTTCAACAGAGGCCTCATTCTTGAAGGCCCAAGTGGAAGCCACAGTTCTAGTAGAATGAGCTGTAATTCTTTCAGGAGGCTGCTGTCCAGCAGTCTCATAAGCTAAACGAATTATGCTACGAAGCCAAAAAGAAAGAGAGGTAGCGGAAGCTTTTTGACCTCTCCTCTGCCCAGAGTAGACGACAAACAGTCTCTGTTCGACAAACAGAGAAGACGTTTGTCGAAATTCCTTAGTTGCCTGTAAGTAAAATTTTAGAGCACGGACTACATCCAGGTTGTGCAGTAGACGTTCCTTCTTTGAAGAAGGATTTGGGCATAAAGAAGGAACAACAATCTCTTGATTGATATTCCTGTTAGTAACTACCTTAGGTAAGAACCCAGGTTTAGTACGCAGGACTACCTTATCCGAATGAAAAATCAAATAAGGAGAATCACAATGTAAGGCTGATAATTCAGAGACTCTTCGAGCCGAGGAAATAGCCATTAAAAATAGAACTTTCCAAGATAACAACTTTATATCAATGGAATGAAGGGATTCAAACGGAACGCCCTGAAAAACATTAAGAACAAGGTTTAAACTCCATGGTGGAGCAACAGTTTTAAACACAGGCTTAATCCTGGTCAAAGCCTGACAAAAAGCCTGGACGTCAGGAACTTCTGACAGACGTTTGTGTAACAGAATGGACAGAGCTGAGATCTGTCCCTTTAATGAACTAGCAGATAAACCCTTTTCTAAACCTTCTTGTAGAAAAGACAATATCCTAGGAATCCTAACCTTACTCCAAGAGTAACCTTTGGATTCACACCAATATAGGTATTTACGCCATATCTTATGGTAAATCTTTCTGGCAACAGGTTTCCTAGCCTGTATTAAGGTATCAATAACTGACTCAGAAAACCCACGTCTTGATAAAATCAAGCGTTCAATTTCCAAGCAGTCAGCTTCAGAGAAGTTAGATTTTGATGTTTGAAGGGACCCTGTATCAGAAGGTCCTGTTTCAGAGGTAGAGACCAAGGTGGACAGGATGACATGTCCACCAGGTCTGCATACCAAGTCCTGCGTGGCCACGCAGGTGCTATTAGAATCACTGATGCTCTCTCTTGTTTGATTCTGGCAATCAATCGCGGAAGCAACGGGAAGGGTGGAAACACGTAAGCCATCCTGAAGTCCCAAGGTGCTGTCAGAGCATCTATCAGGACTGCTCCTGGATCCCTGGATCTGGACCCGTAACGAGGAAGCTTGGCGTTCTGTCGAGATGCCATGAGATCTATCTCTGGTTTGCCCCAACGTCGAAGTATTTGGGCAAAGACCTCCGGATGGATTTCCCACTCCCCCGGATGAAAAGTCTGACGACTTAAGAAATCCGCCTCCCAGTTCTCCACTCCCGGGATGTGGATTGCTGACAGGTGGCAAGAGTGAGACTCTGCCCAGAGAATTATCTTTGATACTTCCATCATAGCTAGGGAGCTTCTTGTCCCTCCCTGATGGTTGATGTAAGCTACAGTCGTGATGTTGTCCGACTGAAACCTGATGAACCCCCGAGTTGTCAACTGGGGCCAAGCCAGGAGGGCATTGAGAACTGCTCTCAATTCCAGAATGTTTATTGGCAGGAGACTCTCCTCCTGACTCCATTGTCCCTGAGCCTTCAGAGAATTCCAGACGGCACCCCAACCTAGAAGGCTGGCGTCTGTTGTTACAATTGTCCAGTCTGGTCTGCTGAATGGCATCCCCCTGGACAGATGTGGCCGAGAAAGCCACCATAGAAGAGAATTTCTGGTCTCTTGATCCAGATAAGGGGATAAGTCTGAGTAATCCCCATTCCACTGACTTAGCATGCACAGTTGCAGTGGTCTGAGGTGTAAGCGTGCAAAGGGTACTATGTCCATTGCCGCTACCATTAAGCCGATTCCCTCCATGCATTGAGCCACTGACGGGTGTTGAATGGAATGAAGGGTGCGGCAAGCACTTTGAAGTCTTGTTAGCCTGTCCTCTGTCAGGTAAATCTTCATTTCTACAGAATCTATAAGAGTCCCCAGGAAGGGAACTCTTGTGAGTGGAACGAGTGAACTTTTCTTTTCGTTCACCTTCCATCCATGTGAACTTAGAAATGCCAGCACTAACTCTGTATGAGACTTGGCAGTTTGAAAGCTTGAAGCTTGTATCAGAATGTCGTCTAGGTATGGAGCTACCGAGAGGAAGGCAAACCTTAGGTACCGATAATGATCTTTGTGAATCGGTATGTGAAGGTAAGTATCTTTTAAATCTACAGTGGTCATGTACTGACCCTCTTGGATCATAGGTAAAATTGTCCGAATAGTCTCCATCTTGAACGATGGAACTCTTAGGAATTTGTTTAGGATCTTTAAGTCCAGGATTGGTCTGAAAGTTCCCTCTTTTTTGGGAACCACAAACAGATTTGAGTAAAACCCCTGTCCCTGTTCCGATCGTGGAACTGGATGGATTACTCCCATTAACAAGAGCTCTTGTACGCAGCGTAGAAACGCCTCTTTCTTTGTCTGGATTGTTGACAATCTTGACAGATGAAATCTCTCTCTTGGAGGAGAGTATTTGAAGTCCAGAAGGTATCCCTGAGATATTATCTCTAGCGCCCAGGGATCCTGAACATCTCTTGCCCAAGCCTGGGCGAAGAGAGAAAGTCTGCCCCCCACTAGATCCGATCCCGGATCGGGGGCCCTCAATTCATGCTGTCTTAGGGGCAGCAGCAGGTTTCCTAGTCTGCTTGCCCTTGTTCCAGGACTGGTTAGGTTTCCAGCCTTGTCTGTAGCGAGCAACAGCTCCTTCCTGTTTTGGTGCAGAGGAAGTTGATGCTGCTCCTGCTTTGAAATTACGAAAGGAACGAAAATTAGACTGTCTAGTCTTGGCTTTGTCCTGAGGCAGGGCATGGCCTTTACCTCCTGTAATGTCAGCGATAATCTCTTTCAACCCGGGCCCGAATAAGGTCTGCCCTTTGAAAGGTATATTAAGCAATTTAGACTTAGAAGTAACATCAGCTGACCAGGATTTTAGCCACAGCGCCCTGCGTGCCTGAATGGCGAATCCTGAATTCTTCGCCGCAAGTTTAGTAAGATGTACTACGGCCTCCGAAATGAATGAATTAGCTAGTTTAAGGACTCTAAGCCTGTCCGTAATGTCGTCCAGAGTAGCTGAACCAATGTTCTCTTCCAGAGACTCAATCCAGAATGCCGCTGCAGCCGTGATCGGCGCAATGCATGCAAGGGGTTGCAATATAAAACCTTGTTGAACAAACATTTTCTTAAGGTAACCCTCTAATTTTTTATCCATTGGATCTGAAAAAGCACAGCTATCCTCCACCGGGATAGTGGTACGCTTAGCTAAGGTAGAAACTGCTCCCTCCACCTTAGGGACCGTTTGCCATAAGTCCCTTGTGGTGGCGTCTATTGGAAACATTTTTCTAAATATCGGAGGGGGTGAGAACGGCACACCGGGTCTATCCCACTCCTTAGTAACAATTTCAGTAAGTCTCTTAGGTATAGGAAAAACCTCAGTACTCGTCGGTACCGCAAAATATTTATCCAACCTACACATTTTCTCTGGTATTGCAACTGTGTTACAATCATTCAGAGCCGCTAACACCTCCCCTAGTAATACACGGAGGTTTTCCAGTTTAAATTTAAAATTTGAAATATCTGAATCCAGTCTGTTTGGATCAGAACCGTCACCCACAGAATGAAGTTCTCCGTCCTCATGTTCTGCCACCTGTGACGCAGTGTCTGACATGGCCCTAATATTATCAGCGCACTCTGTTCTCACCCCAGAGTGATCACGCTTACCTCTTAGTTCTGGTAATTTAGCCAAAACCTCAGTCATAACAGTAGCCATATCCTGTAATGTGATTTGTAA
This sequence comes from Bombina bombina, assembly GCF_027579735.1. Classification (NCBI taxonomy): domain Eukaryota; kingdom Metazoa; phylum Chordata; class Amphibia; order Anura; family Bombinatoridae; genus Bombina; species Bombina bombina. The sequence continues at coordinate 940,900,182 of NC_069500.1, forward strand.
TGGCCGCCCAGATGTACTCGGCGCTACAATATCACGCACCTCCCTCTGAGCGGGAGATGTAGGTACTGACACGTGAGGCGAGTTAGTCGGCATAACTCTCCCCTCGTTGTTTGGTGAAATTTGTTCAATTTGTACAGATTGACTTTTATTTAAAGTAGCATCAATACAGTTAGTACATAAATTTCTATTGGGCTCCACTTTGGCATTGCAACAAATGACACAGGTATCATCCTCTGAATCAGACATGTTTAACACACTAGCAAATAAACTTGCAACTTGGAAATACAATTCAATTAGAATAATATTAAAACGTACTGTGCCTTTAAGAAGCACAGAAGATCTATGACAGTTGAAAATTAATAAATTGAAACAGTTATAGCCTCAATCCTTGTAAACAACACAACTTTAGCAAAGGTTTAATCCCATTAGCAAAGATAACAAATTCTGAAAGCAGGAAACAAATTACAGAATAAACGTTTTTTATCTCAGTCAAACTATAATTCTCACAGCTCTGCTGAGAGAAATTACCTCCCTCAAAATAAGTTTTGAAGACCCCTGAGCTCTGTAGAGATGAACCGGATCATGCAGGGAATACAATGAGTTGCTGACTGAAATATTTGATGCAGTAAAAGCGCCAAAAAAACGGCCCCTCCCCCTCACACACAGCAGTGAGGGAGAACAGAAACTGTCAGAAAACAGATTAAGCAACTGCCAAGTGGAAAAATAGTGCCCAAACATTTATTCACTCAGTACCTCAGTAAATGAAAACGATTTTACATTCCAGCAAAAACGTTAAACATAATCTCTAGTTATTAAACAGCTTTATGTATTTCTTACAGTGTAATTCTAGTGAAGTACCATTCCCCAGAATACTGAAGTGTAAAGTATACATACATTACATTATATCGGTATGGCAGGATTTTCTCATCAATTCCATTGTCAGAAAATAAAAACTGCTACATACCTCTATGCAGATTCATCTGCCCGCTGTCCCCTGATCTGAAGTTTACCTCTCCTCAGATGGCCGAGAAACAGCAATATGATCTTAACTACTCCGGCTAAAATCATAGCAAAAACTCTGGTAGATTCTTCTTCAAACTCTGCCAGAGAGATAATAACACACTCCGGTGCTATTTTAAAATAACAAACTTTTGATTGAAGATATAAAACTAAGTATAATCACCATAGTCCTCTCACACATCCTATCTAGTCGTTGGGTGCAAGAGAATGACTGGGAGTGGCGTAGAGGGGAGGAGCTATATGCAGCTCTGCTGGGTGAATCCTCTTGCACTTCCTGTTGGGGAGGAGTAATATCCCAGAAGTAATGATGACCCGTGGACTGATCACACTACAGAAGAAAGGAATTTATCAGGTAAGCATAAATTATGTTTTCTTCTGTTAAGTGTGATCAGTCCACGGGTCATCATTACTTCTGGGATACCAATACCAAAGCAAAAGTACACGGATGACGGGAGGGATAGGCAGGCTCTTTATACAGAAGGAACCACTGCCTGAAGAACCTTTCTCCCAAAAATAGCCTCCGATGAAGCAAAAGTGTCAAATTTGGAAAAAGTATGAAGCGAGGACCAAGTTGCAGCCTTGCAAATCTGCTCAACAGAGGCCTCATTCTTGAAGGCCCAAGTGGAAGCCACAGCTCTAGTAGAATGAGCTGTAATTCTTTCAGGAGGCTGCTGTCCAGCAGTCTCATAAGCTAAACGAATTATGCTACGAAGCCAAAAAGAAAGAGAGGTAGCAGAAGCTTTTTGACCTCTCCTCTGCCCAGAGTAAACGACAAACAGAGAAGACGTTTGTCGAAATTCCTTAGTTGCCTGTAAGTAAAATTTTAGAGCACGGACTACATCCAGGTTGTGCAGTAGACGTTCTTTCTTCGAAGAAGGATTTGGGCACAAGGAAGGAACAACAATCTCTTGATTGATATTCCTGTTAGTAACTACCTTAGGTAAGAACCCAGGTTTAGTACGCAGAACTACCTTATCCGAATGAAAAATCAAATAAGGAGAATCACAATGTAAGGCTGATAATTCAGAGACTCTTCGAGCCGAGGAAATAGCCATTAAAAATAGAACTTTCCAAGATAACAACTTTATATCAATGGAATGAAGGGGTTCAAACGGAACGCCCTGTAAAACATTAAGAACAAGGTTTAAACTCCATGGTGGAGCAACAGTTTTAAACACAGGCTTAATCCTGGCCAAAGCCTGACAAAAAGCCTGGACGTCAGGAACTTCTGACAGACGTTTGTGTAACAGAATGGACAGAGCTGAGATCTGTCCCTTTAATGAACTAGCAGATAAACCCTTTTCTAAACCTTCTTGTAGAAAAGACAATATCCTAGGAATCCTAACCTTACTCCAAGAGTAACCTTTGGATTCACACCAATATAGGTATTTACGCCATATCTTATGGTAAATCCTTCTGGTAACAGGCTTCCTAGCCTGTATTAAGGTATCAATAACGGACTCAGAAAACCCACGTCTTGATAAAATCAAGCGTTCAATTTCCAAGCAGTCAGCTTCAGAGAAGTTAGATTTTGATGTTTGAAGGGACCCTGTATCAGAAGGTCCTGTTTCAGAGGTAGAGACCAAGGTGGACAGGATGACATGTCCACCAGGTCTGCATACCAAGTCCTGCGTGGCCACGCAGGAGCTATTAGAATCACTGATGCTCTCTCTTGTTTGATTCTGGCAATCAATCGAGGAAGCATCGGGAAGGGTGGAAACACGTAAGCCATCCTGAAGTCCCAAGGTGCTGTCAGGGCATCTATCAGGACTGCTCCTGGATCCCTGGATCTGGACCCGTAACGAGGAAGCTTGGCGTTCTGTCGAGACGCCATGAGATCTCTCTCTGGTTTGCCCCAACGTCGAAGTATTTGGGCAAAGACCTCCGGATGGATTTCCCACTCCCCCGGATGAAAAGTCTGACGACTTAAGAAATCCGCCTCCCAGTTCTCCACTCCCGGGATGTGGATTGCTGACAGGTGGCAAGAGTGAGACTCTGCCCAGCGAATTATCTTTGATACTTCCATCATAGCTAGGGAGCTTCTTGTCCCTCCCTGATGGTTGATGTAAGCTACAGTCGTGATGTTGTCCGACTGAAACCTGATGAACCCCCGAGTTGTCAACTGGGGCTGGGCCAGGAGGGCATTGAGAACTGCTCTCAATTCCAGAATGTTTATTGGCAGGAGACTCTCCTCCTGACTCCATTGTCCCTGAGCCTTCAGAGAATTCCAGACGGCACCCCAACCTAGAAGGCTGGCGTCTGTTGTTACAATTGTCCAGTCTGGTCTGCTGAATGGCATCCCCCTGGACAGATGTGGCCGAGAAAGCCACCATAGAAGAGAATTTCTGGTCTCTTGATCAAGATTCAGAGAAGGGGATAAGTCTGAGTAATCCCCATTCCACTGACTTAGCATGCACAGTTGCAGTGGTCTGAGGTGTAAGCGTGCAAAGGGTACTATGTCCATTGCCGCTACCATTAAGCCGATTACCTCCATGCATTGAGCCACTGACGGGTGTTGAATGGAATGAAGGGTGCGGCAAGCACTTTGAAGTCTTGTTAGCCTGTCCTCTGTCAGGTAAATCTTCATTTCTACAGAATCTATAAGAGTCCCCAGGAAGGGAACTCTTGTGAGTGGAACGAGTGAACTTTTCTTTTCGTTCACCTTCCATCCATGTGACCTTAGAAATGCCAGTACTAACTCTGTATGAGACTTGGCAGTTTGAAAGCTTGAAGCTTGAATCAGAATGTCGTCTAGGTATGGAGCTACCGAGATTCCCCGCGGTCTTAGTACCGCCAGAAGAGCACCCAGAACCTTTGTGAAGATTCTTGGAGCTGTAGCCAATCCGAATGGAAGAGCCACAAACTGGTAATGCCTGTCTAGGAAGGCAAACCTTAGGTACCGGAAATGATCTTTGTGAATCGGTATGTGAAGGTAGGCATCTTTTAAATCTACAGTGGTCATGTACTGACCCTCTTGGATCATAGGTAAAATTGTCCGAATAGTCTCCATCTTGAACGATGGAACTCTTAGGAATTTGTTTAGGATCTTTAAGTCCAGGATTGGTCTGAAAGTTCCCTCTTTTTTGGGAACCACAAACAGATTTGAGTAAAACCCCTGTCCCTGTTCCGATCGTGGAACAGGATGGATTACTCCCATTAACAAGAGCTCTTGTACGCAGCGTAGAAACGCCTCTTTCTTTGTCTGGATTGTTGACAACCTTGACAGATGAAATCTCTCTCTTGGAGGAGAGTATTTGAAGTCCAGAAGGTATCCCTGAGATATTATCTCTAGCGCCCAGGGATCCTGGACATCTCTTGCCCAAGCCTGGGCGAAGAGAGAAAGTCTGCCCCCCACTAGATCCGATCCCGGATCGGGGGCCCTCAATTCATGCTGTTTTAGGGGCAGCAGCAGGTTTCCTGGTCTGCTTGCCCTTGTTCCAGTACTGGTTAGGTTTCCAGCCTTGTCTGTAGCGAGCAACAGCTCCTTCCTGTCTTGGTGCAGAGGAAGTTGATGCTGCTCCAGCTTTGAAATTACGAAAGGAACGAAAATTAGACTGTCTAGCCTTAGCTTTGGCTTTGTCCTGAGGCAGGGCATGGCCTTTACCTCCTGTAATGTCAGCGATAATCTCTTTCAACCCGGGCCCGAATAAGGTCTGCCCTTTGAAAGGTATATTAAGCAATTTAGACTTAGAAGTAACATCAGCTGACCAGGATTTTAGCCACAGTGCCCTGCGTGCCTGAATGGCGAATCCTGAATTCTTCGCCGTAAGTTTAGTAAGATGTACTACGGCCTCCGAAATGAATGAATTAGCTAGTTTAAGGACTCTAAGCCTGTCCGTAATGTCGTCCAGAGTAGCTGAACTAATGTTCTCTTCCAGAGACTCAATCCAGAATGCCGCTGCAGCCGTGATCGGCGCAATGCATGCAAGGGGTTGCAATATAAAACCTTGTTGAACAAACATTTTCTTAAGGTAACCCTCTAATTTTTTATCCATTGGATCTGAAAAAGCACAGCTATCCTCCACCGGGATAGTGGTACGCTTAGCTAAAGTAGAAACTGCTCCCTCCACCTTAGGGACCGTTTGCCATAAGTCCCGTGTGGTGGCGTCTATTGGAAACATTTTTCTAAATATCGGAGGGGGTGAGAACGGCACACCGGGTCTATCCCACTCCTTAGTAACAATTTCAGTAAGTCTCTTAGGTATAGGAAAAACGTCAGTACTCGCCGGTACCGCAAAATATTTATCCAACCTACACATTTTCTCTGGTATTGCAACTGTGTTACAATCATTCAGAGCCGCTAACACCTCCCCTAGTAATACACGGAGGTTTTCCAGTTTAAATTTAAAATTTGAAATATCTGAATCCAGTCTGTTTGGATCAGAACCGTCACCCACAGAATGAAGTTCTCCGTCCTCATGTTCTGCCACCTGTGACGCAGTGTCTGACATGGCCCTAATATTATCAGCGCACTCTGTTCTCACCCCAGAGTGATCACGCTTACCTCTTAGTTCTGGTAATTTAGCCAAAACTTCAGTCATAACAGTAGCCATATCCTGTAATGTGATTTGTAATGGCCGCCCAGATGTACTCGGCGCTACAATATCACGCACCTCCCGATCGGGAGATGCAGGTACTGACACGTGAGGCGAGTTAGTCGGCATAACTCTCCCCTCGTTGTTTGGTGAAATTTGTTCAATTTGTACAGATTGACTTTTATTTAAAGTAGCATCAATACAGTTAGTACATAAATTTCTATTGGGCTCCACTTTGGCATTGCAACAAATGACACAGGTATCATCCTCTGAATCAGACATGTTTAACACACTAGCAAATAAACTTGCAACTTGGAATACAATTCAATTAGAATAATATTAAAAACGTACTGTGCCTTTAAGAAGCACAGAAGATCTATGACAGTTGAAAATTAATAAATTGAAAACAGTTATAGTGTAAACAACACAACTTTAGCAAAGGTTTAATCCCATTAGCAAAGATAACAAATTCTGAAAGTAGGAAACAAATTACAGAATAAACGTTTATCTCAGTCAACTATAATTCTCACAGCTCTGCTGAGAGAAATTACCTCCCTCAAAATAAGTCTTGAAGACCCCTGAGCTCTGTAGAGATGAACCGGATCATGCAGGAAATACAATGAGCTGCTGACCAAAAAACGGCCCCTCCCCCTCACACACAGCAGTGAGAGAGAACAGAAACTGTCAGAAAAAAGATTAAGCAACTGCCAAGTGGAAAAATAGTGCCCAAACATTTATTCACTCAGTACCTCAGCAAATGAAAACGATTTTACATTCCAGCAAAAACGTTAAACATAATTTCTAGTTATTAAACAGCTTTATGTAATTCTTACAGTGTAATTCTAGTGAAGTACCATTCCCCAGAATACTGAAGTGTAAAGTATACATACATGACATATCGGTATAGCAGGATTTTCTCATCAATTCCATTGTCAGAAAATAAAAGCTGCTACATACCTCTATGCAGATTCATCTGCCCGCTGTCCCCTGATCTGAAGTTTACCTCTCCTCAGATGGCCGAGAAACAGCAATATGATCTTAACTACTCCGGCTAAAATCATAGCAAAAACTCTGGTAGATTCTTCTTCAAACTCTGCCAGAGAGGTAATAACACACTCCGGTGCTATTTTAAAATAACAAACTTTTGATTGAAGATATAAAACTAAGTATAATCACCATAGTCCTCTCACACATCCTATCTAGTCGTTGGGTGCAAGAGAATGACTGGGAGTGACGTAGAGGGGAGGAGCTATATGCAGCTCTGCTGGGTGAATCCTCTTGCACTTCCTGTTGGGGAGGAGTAATATCCCAGAAGTAATGATGACCCGTGGACTGATCACACTTAACAGAAGAAACACCAAATTTTGCACAAAGTTCACACTTTCTGGGGAACAAGCCCCTACTGAGCATGTGCACAAGGTATACATATAATTTTTTTTATTTTAAGAGCATGTCCGTAGGCTCAGGAAGTACGTGCCCATGTCTTGAGCACTGCATGGCTTAAGGGTTTGCAACAATGCTCAAGACATACGCTTGAGCCAACCTCATTATGCTCCTATGAAAAGAAGATTAAGTAAAAAAAAAGGTTAAAACAAGAGTGAGGTACATTTTAAAACAGAAGTAAAAATAATTTTAAAAAAAAGTTGTACACCAAATATTCTGCTAGACTGAACCAAGCCTGCCAGTGTGAAGTGAAGACTAGTGATTTTGTTGGCAAGTTTGCAGGATCATTACAGCATCCCAGAACCAGTTCTCACCTATATAGGAAATACATTTTTTTGGAAAGGAAAATAGGGTAGGAAATGAAGTAACTGAACAAGTTTTCAATGGCAGCAGAAACAAATTTATATAGAGGGTGTGTGAGTTCTAGATGTGTACTCAGATATTCCTTCCACCTGGGCCATGAGAATTTTTAAACCCGGAACTTAGTGACTTAGCATTAAAGGGACAGTCTAGGCCAAAATAAACTTTCATGATTCAGATAGAGCATGTCATTTTAAAACAATTTTCCAATTTACTTTTATCACCAATTTTGCTTTGTTCTCTTGGTATTTTTAGTTGAAAGCTTAACCTAGGAGGTTCATATGCTAATTTCTTAGACCTTGAAGCCCACCTCTTTCATATTGCATTTTAACAGTTTTTCACCACTAGAGGGTGTTAGTTCACATTATTTCATATAGATAACACTGTGCTCGTGCACGTGAAGTAATCTGGGAGCAGGCAATGATTGGCTAGACTGCAAGTCTGTCAAAAGAACTGAAAAAAGGGGCAGTTTGCAGAGGCTTAGATAATCACAGAGGTTAAAAGTATATTATTATAACTGTGTTGGTTATGCAAAACTGGGAAATGGGTAATAAAGGGATTATCTATCTTTTAAAACAATAAAAATTCTGGTGTAGACTGTCCCTTTAAGTGTGAATGCTATGACAATGAGACTTATGCAATTTTAACAACAAAAAAAAACGCACAAAACAACCCCCCCCCCCCCCTGCTGTGTTCAGTCTGGTAACCATTTTCCTAAACCAAGTAAGCAGAATATAAAAAGGGATATGAAACCCAAATGTTCTGGGTAGCGCTTGCTGATTGGTGGCTAAATGTAGCCAATAAATCAGCAAGCGCTACCCAGGGTTCTGAACCAAAAATGGGCCGCCTCCTAAGCTTACATTCCTGCTTTTTCAATAAAGATTTCAAGAGAAAAAAGAACATTTGATAATGAGTAAATTGGAAAGTTGCATGCTCTGAATCATGAAATAAAACATTTGGGTTTCATATCCCTTTAAGATGCAGGAAAACAAAAATGCAAGCATTGAAAGTTGTAAATGCTACATCTTCACAACCATTCATTCTTACCTGGGCTGATGTAACTGAGAACTGTTTCATGTAGACATTTTGTCCAGTGCTTGAAGATCTGTATATAAAACAAAATCTATATACAGAAAACAAAATTAGTGTAAGAAACTAGACAACCTGGTGCTCTAAATGCACCCAGTGTACAAAGTACAGAGTTAAAGTTGCCTTTCCCATATTTAAGCCAAATATCATATACATAAACATATAATACAGAACAATCATACATAATTATAAAAATATTGTAGAAAATATTGTACAATAGATAACCAAACAGACTGCAATCTGATTAGCTTCCCATGATCACAGACAGTGAGAGCAGCCGCACACTACTCTCACTATCCGTGAACACTTCAGCAGACACAGAATTCAATGTGTTCAGTTACCATACTACAAATTAACTTTATACATAATAATAATAAATATAGAACATACATATCATACAGAATAATAATAATAATTTATATTATACAGAACATACTAAATATACATAAATAATAATAATAATATTTTACAGAACATACATATTATACAGAACATACATAATAATAATAATATACAGAACATACATATTATACATAAAATATATTATACATAACAATTATACATTATAAATATTATACATAATTATAAAAATATTGTACAATAGATAACCAAACAGACTGAAATCTGATTAGCTTCCCATGATCACAGACAGTGAGAGCAGCCGCACTCTACTCTCACTATCCGTGAACACTTCAGCAGACACAGAATTCAAAGTGTTCAGTTACCATACTACAAATTAACTTTATACATAATAATAATAAATATAGAACATACATATTATACAGAATAATAATAATAATTAATATTATACAGAACATACTAAATATTATACATAAATAATAATAATAATATTTTACAGAACATACATATTATACATAATAATAATATACAGAACATACATATTATACATAAAATATATTATACATAACAATTAAACATTATAAATATTATACATAATTATAAAAATATTGTACAATAGATAACCAAACAGACTGAAATCTGATTAGCTTCCCATGATCACAGACGGTGAGAGCAGCCGCACTCTACTCTCACTATCCGTGAACACTTCAGCAGACACAGAATTCAAAGTCTTCAGTTACCATACTACAAATTAACTTTATACATAATAATAATAAATAATATATAGAACATACATATTATACAGAATAATAATAAATATTATACAGAACATACTAAATACATATTATACATAATAATAATAATAATAATAATAACAGAACATACATATTATACATAATAAATGATACAGAACATACATATTATACATAATAATAATATATTATACATAACAATTATACATATTATACATTATAAATATTATACATAATTATAAAAATATTGTACAAAATATTGTACAATAGATAACCAAACCTAGACTGAAATCTGATTAGCTTCCCATGATCACAGACAGTGAGAGCAGCCGCACTCTACTCTCACTATCCGTGAACACTTCAGCAGACACAGAATTCAATGTGTTCAGTTACCATACTACAAATTATAACCTTATACATCATAATAATAATAATATAGAACATACATATTATACATAATATAATATACAGAACAATAATAATAATTATACAGAACATACTAAATATACATGATACATAATAATAATAATAATAATATTATACAGAATATACATATTATACATAATAAAAAATATATTACATAAAAATTATACATTATAAATATTATACATAATTATAAAAATATTGTACAATAGATAACCAAACATAGACTGAAATCCGATTAGCTTCCCATGATCACAGACAATGAGAGCAGCCGCACTCTACTCTCACTATCCGTGACCACTTCAGCAGACACAGAATTCAATGCGTTCAGTTACCATACTACAAATAATAACTTTATACATAATAATAATATATATTTATTTTACATATCAGAAGACGTCTGACGAATCTGGTTGAATCCTTGGCATACTTGAATGGTGTCCCAGCGAAATCTCATCTTGTGCAGCAGAATGACGTAGCAGATCTTGAGCAGCAGATGTGTCCTTTTCATGCAGCAAACAGCAGCTTGACCGGATAACCTTAAACAAAATGTTAATGGGAGAAGCACAGGAGACAGATATACATTCACAATAGACAAAGAAAAAAAAAAATGCCAAAAAAGCATTTGGAGGTACAGATTGGAATCTGCCTAGCTTTCCATGATCACAGGTGGTGAGATCAGTCGGCCGCACTGTCCCCACTGCCTGTGAACACAGTTGTCAAACACAGACTACATTGTATACCTCCTGCCTTTGTTGTGGCAAATGAACAAATTAATCAAATCATAAAACCTTAGCTTAACAGCAGCATTAGGTTTCTGCTTTATAATTTATAAAGCAGTTGGTTACAAAATTGAATCGAATATATATGGGAAAGGCAACAGTAGCCCCAGTCTCTGTCCTTACCAACTTGCAGCCTGGATGTCAGCAAACGCAGTTGAGGTGAAGACCTCTTTGTACATTATGGCCTCTCGCTTCATATTGCTAGATCTGTTGAGGAAACAAAGTTTCAGTTCCTGCACAGCAATACATAAGAAGCTATAAAAAGTAATGTTTTTTTTAGCTATCCCTAAAAGGCAAATACAGAGAAGGGGGGTGTATTGAAGTGTGCTTCTCGCACTGCATGATAAACAAAAATATGATCATTCATGTACAGATTATAAAAGCAACACCCCCCCCCAAAAAAAAAAATCTGTCTAAAAGGTCATGGAAATAAAGTATTTTCTATCTTTCACATCTGTTTCCCAACGGTGTGTATATATGTTAACATAAGGACACAGAAAAAAAAAAAAAAAAATCACAACACATAAGAAAATACAGTAATATTTAAACTTGAACATGGTTTTAAAATGTAACTCTAGGATGCTTGACTTATTATTCTTTATTTATAAAGCGCCAACAGATTCCGCAGCGCTGCCCATGGGTACAAGGATAACAGTACAATGGAAAAACAATACGATAAGACAACATTTTAGACAAATACAGGGGAAATTGAGGGCCCTATTCCCGTGGGAACTTACAATCTAGATGGGTAGGAGGATGGGAAACAGGCGGTGGGGACTGCAGAGGTGAGAATGATATTAGTGAGGAGATAGAGGGCAACTCTTAGTTAAGTGAAGTTAGTTTCTTAAGTCGGGTGATAAGCTTCCCTGAACAGAAAGGTCTTTAGGGAACGTTTAAAGGAGGAGAGGTTAGGGGCAAGTCTGACAGCACGATGAAGTGTGTTCCAGGGGGTTGGTGCCACACAAGAGAAGTCCTGTAGTCTAGCATGAGAGAAGGTGATGTAGAGGACGCAAGAAGCAGGTCATTGTTGGATCTTAGGGGGCGGGTTGGGGTATATTTGTTGATAAATGAGGACAGGTAGGGTGGGGTAGCATTGGTGAGGGCTTTGTAGGTCAGGGTGAGAATTTTGAATTTAACTCTGCTGTGAATGGGGAGCCAGTGAAGGGACGGACAGAGAGGAGCAGCAGAAACAGAGCGTCGAGAGAGTTGGATTAGCCTGGCAGATGCATTTAGGATGGATTGGAGGGGAGAGAGGGTGGCCAGTTAGTAAGTTGTTACAGTAGGCAAGTTGAGAAATTACCAGGGAGTGGATTTGCAGTTTAGTAGTTTCAGCACTTAGAAACGGACGCATTTTGGAGATATTGCAAAGGTGGTTGCGGCAGGATGGAGAGCAATTGGATGTGGGGAATAAAGGACAGATTTGAGTCAAGCGTGACTCCGAGACAGCGGACTTGGGGTGATGGGGAGATGGTGCCGCCAACAGTGATAGAAAAATTAGAAACTGGAGTAGAGTTAGAGGGGAGAATGAGAAGTAGTTCGGTCTTGGACATGTTTATTCTTAGGTGGTGAGAGGCCATCCAGGAGGAAATGTGAGATAAGCAGTCGCTGATGTGAGAATTAACAGAAGGAGAGAGTGCAGGGGTGGAAGGTAGATCTGGGTATCAGCATAGAGATATATAAATTGTTTAATTTATAAATTATATTTATAAATGTCACGATTCAGCTACAGTTTATAATTTTAAACAACTTTCCAATATATTTCTATTACCAAATTTGCTTTGTTCTTTTGGTATCCTTTGTTGAAGAATAAAGCCAAGTTGGCTGAAAGGAGCCCAGGAGTGTGCACGTAAAATGCAAAGTCTGTCAAAAGAACTGAAATAAGGGGGCACAATGCAGAAGCTTAGATACAAAGTAATAAGTAGTAAAAATGATATTTAATATAACAGTGTTGGTTATGCAAAACTGGGAAATGGGTAAAAGGGATTATCTATCTTTTTAAACAATAATTCTAGTGTAGGCTGTCCCTTTAACAAAAGGATACTACGAAAACTAAGCAAAATTGATAACAGAATTAAAATAGGAAACTTGTTTAAATGGATTAGATAGAGTGATATTTTAAAAGGACAGTTCACCTAAAAATGTTCTCCATGATCCCTTTTACCTGCTGGAGTGCATTTGTTTCTAAGTAACTCCTTTACCCCTATTTTGGCATTTGAAATAGCCGATTTAGCTGGTGGTTTCCCAACCTATACTGAACGTTTTGATATTGGAGTCTGAGCTATTGAATAGCCTAAGTAAACACAGCCAGCAGAAGAAATGTCACTCACAGTGGGGTGCAGGATAGTAAAGTAATAAAATGATAATTTTCCATTGTTCCCTCTATGTATTGAGCTTTAGTATTCCAGACTAAGTTAAAGGGCCACTGTAAGTAAATATTTTCTATGCCTGTTACTAACTAACTACCCCAAATACGCTTTTTATCAATAGCATTTCATTTACACATCTCTACCGTATATCAGAAATCTTGTCTGCAAATTTAATTGTTTTCCAAACCCACTCCGTGGGTATCCTTTGCTCTGTACCAATCCGTTTGCAATACCTAGGTTTCAAAATGGCGCTTTAACACAAAGTTATTGGTTTAAGTATTTTGAACACTCAGTGCTGAAAATAGTGGGCAGGATAACGTGACATCATCGGCGAATAAAAGATATAACTTTTAGAACGTTATGAAACTTCGTTTTGGAGAAAATATAAGTCAGTAGGTTTTAATTAACGTTTATTAACTTTAATATGTTAGTTGTTTAGCTTTAAAATTATAACAGAAAGTAATCCTTTAAGCAAGCAAGTGTGTGTACACAAAGTAATAACTTTTTTATGTGTTTATTTGATAAATTAAACCAACGAAAAATACAGATCACATAATAACATGATATTTTGCCCTGCGTGGCATATTATCATTTACAATACATATAAACTGAAACACTCTTCTCTGATTTTCATCCTTCATCTGTGATTACAGAGATATATACATCCATTTTTTTTTTTTCATAACATAAAAGAAAAGAGGAAGAGAAAAAAAAAGGGGGGACTGGTGAACCCCACCAATCCCCTCCCGCCCACCCCGGCCCCTATATACGTATCCTAGTTTCCTTTCTAATCACTCAATTCCCTGTAACAAGAGATCCATTATGCAGGAAATTCATCATGCAGTACTAATTCTGCAAAACTATCTGAACTTAAGAACAGGGATAATATTCGTTTTTGGGTATGCAGGGGATAAGATTTGATTATAGGTAACCAGTCTAATATGAATTTTTTTTATCTTTTTTTCTTTAGCTGATTTTAAGTGAAAGGATTCAAAAATAATTTGATTTTGTACCTCCTGAATAACCATTGCAAGGGAAGGAACGGATTTTGCTTTCCAATTTTTTACTATCAGATGTTGGGTTAATAAAATAATTGAGGCGAATATCTGTATCCTCAAAAGGAGTATCTATAAGTTGAGTGTAAAGAAAAATAATATTTTCTGGTTTCATCCGTATATCAACTCTGTATTTTTTTTTTAACCAGAAAGATATTTTCATCCATAATTGTACCATTCTTGGGCAATAATAGAACATATGTAATATATCTGCTTTCGGATAAGAACAGCGAGGGCAATTAGCCGATTGGAGTACAAACATTTTTGATAGTTTAAAGAGTGTTATATAAAACTTATTTATCATTTTAAAGTGCGATTCTTTCCAGCTAGATGGAATTCGACATTTGTTTACCAAGATACAACTTGATCTGCAAAGTAATAACTTAATGAGCTATGATATTACCTGAAGCTGTAATTGACTGTGGTTTAAAAGCACAAAACCAGCTATTTCATATACACAAACCTGAAAATGCAATTTCTCACACATTTTATCTTCTGCAGCTGGTATAAACAAGTCATTGAAACATATTAATATAAAAACTATTTTACAGTGTACTGTCCCTTTAAGTTTAATTTGTTTACCACTGGCTGTTATGATCCCATGTGCAAGCAAGTAAATTGAACATTTACATTAAAAAGGGACAGTCTAGTCAAAATTACTTTCATTATTCAGATAGGACTTGTAATTTTAATCAACTTTCCAATTTACTTTTATTATCAAATTTGCTTTGGTTTTCTTGTTATTCTTAGTTGAAACTAAACCTAGGAAGGCTCATATGCTAAATTTCTAAGCCCTTGAGGGCTGCCTCTTATCACATGTTTTTTAAATTGCTTTTAAACAAGAGACTGTGGGCCATATAGATAACACTGTGTTCAGACACAGGGAGTTATTTAAGAGCTAGCACAACACAATACTAAATGCAACTCAATGGATTGGATATAGTCACAGTCATGTGATCAGGGGGCTGTCAGAAGGTTCTTAGATACAAGGTAATCACAGAGATAAAAAGAGTATTAATATAACAGTGTTGGCTGTGGAAAACGGGGGGGGGGGGGGGGGGGAGATGGGTAATAGAGGGATTATCTGTCTTTTAAAACCACAACAATTCTATCGTAGACAATTCTTTCCCTATTCCTTTAAGGATAAAAGTCTATCAAAATTACAGTCTTGCCACAAAAAGACACTGCAAGGACAAGTGGACAACATTACAGGGTCATTATAGTGGTAAAAATACATAAATTTGTTAGAATATGTAATTTTAAGACTAGTGACAAGTACTGCTTGGGACCCCCAGAGCAGTGCAGGTGTTCTGTGAAGGGACCTAACTTTTCAAAAGAGCGAACCATGTGACTTCCTGTGACGTTTCATCAGCTGTTGCTCTCATTTTGCCCCTAATACGCATGCGTGCCAGCGTCATCACATACGTCACGGTAAAACTATTTAGACTTGTGAAATTCTGAAACCATTTTTTAGCGCATGCGTAGGCTTTTCGATCACAAATGGGTTGTTTTATGGAACAATGTTTATTCAACACTGTATGTGAATTATGGTGTGAAACAGAAATAAATGTATACTTATTTAAAAATATTTCTTTATATATAACCTCAAACATGGAACAATGTTTATTCGTCCCTGCATGACAAACAGCCACTCGGATATCGCCACTGCATGTCGTATTTTACAGTAAACATAAAGTCAAGTGCTTTGAAGATTTGTATGCGTTTGAAGTTATATATAAAGAAATATTTTTAAATAAGTATACATTTATTTCCGTTTCACACCATAATGCACATACAGTGTTGAATAAACATCGTTCCATAAAACAACCCATTTGTGATAGAAAAGCCCACGCATGCGCTATACAATGGTTTCAGAATTTCACAAGTCTAAATAGTTTTACCGTGATGTATGCGGCCAGGTATGTAATGACGCTGGCACGCATGCGTATTAGGGGCAAAATGAGAGCAACAGCTGATGAAACATCACAGGAAGTGACATGGTTCGCTCTTTTACAAAGTTCGGTCCCTTCACAGAACACCGGTCCCAATCAGCAGCGCTTTCTGTTTGGGAGTAGCAGTGCTCTGTGGGTCCTGAGCAGGACATTATTGTTGTTGTTAAAAATTACATGCTCTAATGCTATGTGTTTAGTCCCAAGCAGATACAATCAGTAACACAACTCAGATGTGTAACTAGCGCCACCAATTGGGACCAGAACTGCTTTGCTGGTCTGAAGAAGTACTTCTACTCTGTGTTTGCGGGTTAAAACACACAATATTGCAGGGTCGCTAGTCTTAAAATTCCATTTGCTAATAACAAATTAGAGCATGTAATGGTTTGACTATTATCTCCATTTAATTATACTATATGTCTGCAACAAAAATGATCTACTGTTATACAGGAAACAAATGTAATGTATTTTACAACAATTGAACCCTTACCTGTTTTAACAAAGGAGGCACAGACATTCCTTTTGACAATTAAATAGACACTAAGTGTTGGCTGTATGTCAACTGGTGCTGTAGATCTGATAACTTCAGCATCACCTGCAGATACGGAAAATAAAAATACATACTACTTAACATAAGAAATAGGACATTGTGGTAAATTTGCATTGCCTATAGTTAATACTCAAGTAGAAAATGCAGAGATAAAACACTTAGAAGAATGAACCTTAAATATGAATGTAAAGGCTTAAGGTCTATATTCTGGGCTGTACGGCATATATATTTAGTGGGTTTAAGTGGTTAGCTAAATGACCAAATGCTTCAAAACTATGACCTAACAGTCACTCCATATCAAAATTTCATAAATGCAACAAATATAAAATAAAGAGCACAAGAAGGGAAAGAAGAGTAATAAATCCAGGTGTCTGTGGAATGGTATAAAGGGATCAGGAATTGGGTTAGTAAAGATTTGGTAATTATAGGCAGTGACAGAGCAATAATAAATGCAACAAGAGTTTACTATGAATGTTAGCTGTGCATTTTCTGGGTTGGGCTTGCATGGGACATATGATGGGGACCTAAGGCTGAGGAGACAAACTTGTAATGTACCACAGTATATAACTAGCCTTGGGTAGCTTCAGCAGGGGCCCGCTGCTTCCACTTCCCAAAGACACAGCTGCTATGAAGACCGTTTACTGTACCTACTGCTAATGAACATATATGGAGAAGGGAGATCTTTGCCAAAGAGGAGTTACTTGGATATAGCATGTGTGAAGCAGTCATGTAGGAAGACAAGGGTCCTTAGAGTACTTTGAAAAGGAGCGATATGCCATTTTTAAAGTTGTCATGGATAAAGGTTAATGGAAATAATGTATAATTTTCATTCAAATATTTAGGAATTATTAGATTTTAACTGCATGCCCAAAGGCTTCAGAGACCATTTACAATCCACCATAGCTTTACAGCTGTACTCATGGGCACTGGACTGCTCCAAGTGTCCACAAAGCACAGCTGCCACCATGACAGAGAGCTCACAGCAACGTCTGCCAATGACCAAGATGGGCTTAAAAAGTACTTTAATAGGAGAAAATGCATTAGGCTATTTTTATTTAATATAGACTATAAAGTCAGATACTTTACTTTGAAAAATAAGGAGAAAAGGGAAAATTAAAAATGCTATATTAGAGGTAATAAAATTATTTTATTTTAAAATACCATGCTCATAGGCGTCAAGAGACAATTTACAATCCACCATAGCTTTACAGCTGTATCCATGGGCACAGGGAGCAGGCGCGCACTGCTCCACATGTCCATAAAAACAGCTGCCACCATGTGCAGAGAGCTCACTGTAACATCTGCCAGTGATCATGTTGGGTCTAAGAGGACAGAAGTAAATTATGCTGTTAAGCAGCCATTGAAAATAGGGGGGGAATAAAATGCCATGCTAAAGACAGTAATTATTTTAGACTATACATGTCCAGAGGCTTCAGAAACAGTTTACACCCCACCATAGCCTTACAGCTGTAGTCACGGGCACCAAGAGCAGGTGCGGACTGCTCTCAGTGTCCGCAACTACAGCTGCCACCATGTGCAGAGAGCTCACTGTAACATCTGCCAGTGACCATGTCTGGGTTATCAGGAGGGAAGAAAGTAAAATTATGCTGTTAAGCAGCCATTGAAAATAAGGGGGGGGGGGGGGGGAATAAAATGCCATGCTAGAGGCAGTAATTATTTTAGACTATACATGCCCAAAGGCTTCAGAAACAGTTCACGCCCCACCATAGCCTTACAGCTGTAGTCACGGGCACCAAGAGCAGGTGCGGACTGCTCTTAGTGTCCGCAACTACAGCTGCCACCATGTGCAGAGAGCTCACTGTAACGTCTGCCAGTGACCATGATGGGCTTTACGGGAGAGAAGTAAATTATGCTGTTAAGCAGTCTTTGAAAATAGGGGGAAATAAAATATAATCCTAGGGGCAGAAGTTAATTATCTTAGACTAGTCACATGTCCAGAGGCTTCAGAAACAGTTTACACCCCACCATAGCTTTACAGCTGTAGTCACGGGCACCAGGAGCAGCCGCGGACTGCTTTTAGTGTCCGCAAGTACAGCTGCCACCATGTGCAGAGAGCTCACTGTAACATCTGCCAGTGACCATGTGACACCAACATATTAATAACCTGTACTTACCTGCAAACTGGTCTCACAACCTTGTGGAAGAAAATTAAGCAGTCATATGCTTGAAGTTTCCATAAAGCCATTCTGCCATGCCATCACCTGTTTAACCGCTGGAGCCATTTTTCAGCTGGAAAGGATATTCCAAACAAGCCAGCTAGAAGAGACAAATCAGACTTAATACATTTACGTTATAGATTCCAATTAGTGAAGTAACCTAGCAGAGGTAGTCTGGATATGGCAACAATATACAAAGGGATTTATTACAATAATTTGAGAAACCATTCATTAGCCTGTGATGGTAGAGGGTACAGATGATAGAGATATATATATATATATATATATATATAGTATTAGAAGAAAGAAAAACGAGGAACAGCAGACTCTTTTCCAAAGTGGTTAGTTTAATGAGCAGACAAGTGAAAGACACAGTGTGCAGGGCTGGATCTGACGCGTTTCCCGCATGCTCACATGCGCTTCATCAGAGATATACACACACACACACAACAACCTGACATCTCCAAGGCAACCAAAAAGCGTCCTCCGTGTCTGCAGCTCAATGTGAGCAGATCTGCATGCAGTGGGTGTTCATTTTCTATTATGAGACCAGCAGCACTACAACAGCTATGTTTTAAATGAAGAAAAGTGTCTGTTTTTTTTGTTTACCAAGTCCCTTACAGTGAGTGTCTCAGACTACCTCATTAACAGTGTTAAACTGGTAGCTTCCAATTACGTTTGTAAAATGTTTTATACTGGATTTTTAGATCAGCATCTGTGCATATTCTTCTTTATAGTAGTGTCTATTACATGCAGTTATATGAAAATTGGGGAATACTGTCCCTTTAATGATTTCATATACTTGTAGTTGCTTAATCAAAATAAAAGCCATTAACTTGTAATGTGTTAGTGAAATATATATTTTACATCATAATCCCTTTATTATCTATTCCCCAGTTTTGCATAACCAACGCCGTTATAGAAATATACTTTTTACCTCTGATTAACTTGCATTGATTCTTCTGAAGACTGCCTCCTTATCTCAGACTTGCATGTCAGGCAATAAATGTGATTACTATTAAATAACTCCACAGCCATGTGCACAATATTATTTATATGAAACACACAAACTACCACCCTCTAGCAGTGAAAACTGTCAAATACATTCAGTTAAGAGGCGGTCTCCAAGGGCTTATGAGCCTACCTAGGTTAGCTTTCAACTAAGAATACAAAAAGAACAAAGCAAATTGGAAAGTTGTTTAAAATTGCATGCACTATCTGGATCATGAAAGTTTAAGTCGGACTAGACTGTCCCTTTAAAAGGGACACTGAACCCAATTTTTTTCTTTCGTGATTCAGAATGAGCATGCAATTTTAATCAACTTTCTAATTTACTCCTATTATCCACTTTTCTTCAATCATTTGCTATTTTTATTTGAAAAAGAAGGCATCTAAGCTTCTTTTCTGGTTCAGACCACTGGACAGCATTTTTTAATTGGTGGACGAATTTATCCACCAATCAGCAAGTACAACCCAGGTTGTTCACCAAAAATGGGCCGGCATCTAAACTTACATTCTTGCATTTCAAATAAAGATACCAAGAGAATGAAGACAATTTGATAATAGGAGTCAATTAGAAAGTTGCTTAAAATTTCATGCTCCATCTGAATCACGAAAGAAAAAATTTGGGTTGTAATTGACAAACTATGTAAAAGTAATTGACAAACTATGTAAACAAAGCCAGCAGAATTAATTACACTCCCGGTGGGTATAAGAGATAACTAAATAAAATACTTTTCCATTGTAAGTATTGGGGTTTGGTTTACAGACACAAGATAAGGAAGCAAATGTGTGTACACAAACTGGTAACATAATGAGATAAATTTTACCTGCAAGGTCAACCAATTTTAAAACCAGAAATTTAATATCTATAAATAAACCCGAAAATGCAATTTCCCATACACTTTATATACCCTGCAGCTGGTATAACAAGTCATTGGAAATACATTAAAGGGCCATAATACCCAAATGTTTAAACACTTGAAAGTGATGCAGCATAGCTGTAAAAAGCTGACTAGAAAATATCACCTGAACATCTCTATGTAAAAAAGAAAGATATTTTACCTCAAAAGTTCCTCAGTAGCCACCTCCCATTGTAAAGGATTTCTAAGCAGCATTTTAGTGTGTCTGTCCCGGGACATCTGAAGGGACTAGCATTGTGCACTCTCATATTATTTCACCAATCAGGTAAAGGAAGCTTACTATGAAATCTCATGAGAGTTAAGTCAAATCTCATGAGATCACAGTAAGAGTTCATGACCTCAGCACTGCTGATGCTGATTGGCTGCTGTTCATTTCTTCATTTTTTTTAATTTTTTTACCTGCAGCTGGGAGCAGCTGAGTATAACTTTTTACACAGAACTTACTCTGCTGAGCTGAGGAAATTGTGAGGTAAAATATCTTCCTTTTTTACATAGAGATGCTCAGGTGATATTTTCCTGTCAGCTTTTTACAGTTATACTGCATCAGTTTCAAGTGATTTAGCGTATGAGTATTATGTCCCTTTAAGCAAAAAAACAAATTTTACAGTATACTGTCCCTTTAAATAGAAAGGTAAAAACAGAAATGTGCATAAATGCATTTAAACCAGGGGTATCAAACTAAAAAGTATCTGGGGGCCGCTTGAACTGAGCAAGTGCTCCAGAACTGGATATACTAGTAAATGGAAGAGACATTTAGCAAAGTAGTTGTGCATGGTGGGAGCTGTAGTCAACAATAGACATACACAGTTGTCTATATTTATCTTGTGAGTGCCAAGCAAAGTGATCATCTTATAACTGTATAATAATGTAAAAAGTGACATTTACCCAACGCTGTGTGTGGTGGGAGTCTACACTGGACACTTGTCTTGATCTTTATCTTGTGAGTGCCTATCTAGAACAGCAACTAGTTACACCTGTTAGAACCCTAATAAACTGATTTAAACAGAAGCATTTTCACAATACTGTATACAAAACATGCTCAAACAACACAAAGCCTACTGAATGAATTTTAAGAGTAATTTACTAGCAGGCAAGTTTTTTCCTTTTTTTAAAAAAAAAAAACCTTCCTTGTGCAAGTGTGTAATACACCCATTTATTTAAATGTTGGCTATTTCTATTGGATACTTCTAGAGACATTTACAGACTGATCTCTTTCACACACAAAAAATAATCTGCCTTTGCAAAAGTTTCAGTTACTGACCTAATTATGTGTTTACACACAAACAAGCTACACAGCCCATTAATTCAGTACAAAGCAGTTTGTTTTCAACTACAGAGCTTGATCTCATTTACTTAGGAACTTTTTATCCACTGAAATCAAGAGTACTGTCTCTTATTTGTAATCTGAGCTATAGATCAAATCAACTACACAACTAAACGTTTAGAACATCAAAAAATATTTTGTAAAAGTTTAACAGCAAAATGCTTACAGTATTAATGGGGAAAGCATACAAACTGCAGATAGTGCATTTGTTTGTCTCTTCATTGCAATGCAGCTAAACAGTTTACTAGGTCACATTGAAAGCATAATAAGCAAACACACAATAATTTAAACACTTGGCTCATATGCATCTGCAGGCAAACACATGAAATAAACATCACTGCTGAATATAAGATACAAATCAAATATTTAACACAACTCAAAGTAATGCATATCTCACCTTCTAAACGCCACAAATTTCTCACAATTTTTGGCGCAATTTCAGCCTTCCAGAAGCTTGAGTGTACAGGAAGTCAGTAAGATTCAAATGCAACATCAAGGCTTTAAGATCATGTGACATACAGCAACCAATGGGAATAAAGGGGGAATTCGTTTTTTTTTTTTAAACATGCTTTATTTGTATGTAACACTACATGATGAAAATTAAATTTCTGAAGAACAATTCATTTTTTACTACTTTTTTTTTCTAGCAGATTTAACAACATTTAATTAAAGTTATTTTCTTGGATATTACAGCAATATTAAACTTTGAAAATTGGTATGGGGACTGGTTATATATCCAGAAGCAAAAGGGAACAGTCTTAAAGGGACATGAACACACAGCCTTTAAATAGACAACTCACGCCACACACAGTCTTAAAGGGACAGATTACAGTATGTGAACCTTTCACACTCTCAAAGTCTTAAAGGGGCAGGTACACACAACGCACACAGACTTAAAAATTTCTTACATGGTTCAGATAGAGAATACAATTTTAAACATTCCAATTTATTTCTATTTAATTTGCTTTATTCTTCAGATATCCTTTGCTGAAGAAATATCAATGCACACAGCCTTTAAAAGGGACAGGCACACACACAATGCACACAGACTTAAAGGGGCAACACACCACACGCATGCAATCACAATAGTACAGGCGCACAACCACCCAAGAAACACTCTGTCTTAAAGGGGTAGGCATACACACAATGGACACAGCCCTCAAAAAGGGACAGGCACACAGACTTAAAGAGTCAACACGCCACACGCATGCAATCTTAATGGTACAGGCGCACAAGCACCCAAGGAACACTCTGTCTTAAAGGGACAGGCACACACACACAGACTTAAAGGGGCAACACACCACACGCATGCAAGGAACACTCTGTCTTAAAGGGGTAGGCATGCACACAACCTTTAAAAGGGACAGATCTGTGTGCACACACAACCTTGCACTCTCTCAAAGCAATACACTCATCCTTAAAGGGTCAGACACGTACACAACTCACTCAGCCTTTAAAAAGACAACTTACACCACACACAATCTTATTGGTAAAGGAGCACAAATACCCAAGGCACACAGCCTTAAAAGAACAGCTGATACCATACACAGTCTGAGACTGAGGCAAACACAAATCTGTGTATCCTTCAGACTACTACCAGGCTCCTCTCCCCTGGACTCCTCCTCAGGCATTAAAAGGGACATAAAACTCAAAAATGTTCTTTCATTATTCAGACCGAGCATGCAATTTTAAACTTTCTAATTTACTTCTATTATTTAAACTGTTTTGTTCTCTTGAATTCTTTTATTGACAGGGATACCTAGGTAGACTCAGGTGATGCCGATTGGTGGCTGCACATATATGTATCATGTTATTGGCTTTCCCAATGCTCCTAGTAATGCATTGCTGCTCCTTCAACAAAGGATACCAAGAGAATGAAGCAAATTAAATTATAAAGTAAATTGGACAGTTGTATAAAAATTGTATTCTCCATTTGAATCATGAAATAAACATTTTAACTTCCATGCCCCTTTAAGGCCTAATTGATCTTCTATGCCTCCTTAAAAGTACAGGACACCTTACTGCAGCTTGAACTAAAATCACTCTCTTTGACAAAAGCCTTTTATGATACTACCCCCGTCACATAAATTACACAATTGGGGCTGTTAGCTACTGGGACCCATGAAGCACCTAAGCGAACAGAGCTTTAAAAGGGCACTGCCTTAAAGAGACAGGCACACAGCCTTTAAAGGGACAACTACACACAATTTTAATGGTGCATGCCTTAAAGGAATATATTACAGCACACACAAACAACACAGTCTTAAAGGGACAGATGCATTCACAATGCATACAGCCTTAAAGCACTCTAAATACAGTATTAAAGAGACAGATCACAGCATGCACAAAGACAGGTGGTGCATGCAGTCTTAAAGGGAAAGCTTAGACCACACGCACACTGTATTCAGGGTACAGTCGCACACAGAGTCACACAACCTTAAAGAAACAGCTCACACCATGCAGATACAGTCTTAAATGGGCTTGCGCACACACACACACACAATAAATGCAGGCTTACAGGGACAAACAGCAGGCACAAAAACACACAGCCTTAAAGGAACAGCTCACAGTTTTCATGCACATATTCAAATGGTGTAAATGGTTTAAAATTGTTATTGTTTAAAAAGATAGATAATCCCTTTATTTACCATTCCCCAGTTTTGCATAACCAACACTGTTATACAAATATACAGGTAGCCCTCAGTTTACGCCGGGGTTAGGTTCCAGAAGGAATGGTTGTAAATCGAAACCCAGTTTATAATGTAAGTCAATGGAAAGTGAGGGAGATAGGTTCCAGGCCCATCTCAAAATTGTCATAAGTAACACCTAATACATTATTTTAAAAGCTAAGTAAAACACAGCCAGCAGAAGAAATGACACTCACAGTGGGGTGCAGGATAGTAAAGTAATAAAATGATAATTTTCCATTGTTCCCTCTATGTATTGAGCTTTAGTATTCCAGACTAAGTTAAGCAAGCGTGTGTACACAAAGTAATAACTTTTTTTTTTTTATGTTTATTTGATAAATTAAACCAACGAAAAATACAGATCATACAGATCACATAATAACAATATGCCACGCAGGGCAAAATATCATCATTTACAATACATATAAACTGAAACACTCGTCTCTGATTTTCATCATTCATCTGTGATTACAGAGATATATACATCAAGTTGGCTTTTTTTTTTCATAACATAAAAGAAAAGGAGGAAGAGAAAAAAAAAAGGGGGACTGGTGAACCCCACCAATCCCCTCCCGCCCACCCCGGCCCCTATATACGTATCCTAGTTTCCTTTCTAATCACTCAATTCCCTGTAACAAGAGATCCATGATGCAGGAAATTCATCATGCAGTACTAATTCTGCAAAACTATCTGAACTTAAGAACGGGGATAATATTCGTTATTGGATGTGCAGGGGATAAGATTTGATTATAGGTAACCAGTCTAATATGAATTTTTTTATCTTTTTTTCTTTAGCTGATGTTAAGTGAAAGGATTAAAAAATAATTTGATCTTGTACCTCCTGAATAACCATTGCAAGGGATGGAACGGATTTTGCTTTCCAATTTTTTACTATCAGATGTCGGGTTAATAAAATAATTGAGGCGAATATCTTTATCCTCAAAAGGAGTATCTATAAGTTGAGTGTAAAGAAAAATAATATTTTCTGGTTTCATCCGTATATCAACTCCGTATTTTTTTTTTAACCAGAAAGATATTTTCATCCATAATTGTACCATTCTTGGGCAATAATAGAACATATGTAATATATCTGCTTTCGGATAAGAACAGCGAGAGCAATTAGCCGATTGGAGTACAAACATTTTTGATAGTTTAAAGAGTGTTATATAAAACTTATTTATCATTTTAAAGTGCGATTCTTTCCAGCTAGATGGAATTCGACATTTGTTTACCAAGATACAACTTGATCTGCAAAGTAATAACTTAATGAGCTATGATATTACCTGAAGCTGTAATTGGCTGTGGTTTAAAAGCACAAAACCAGCTATTTCATATACACAAACCTGAAAATGCAATTTCTCACACATTTTATCTTCTGCAGCTGGTATAAACAAGTCATTGAAACATATTAATATAAAAACTATTTTACAGTGTACTGTCCCTTTAAGTTTAATTTGTTTACCACTGGCTGTTATGATCCCATGTGCAAGCAAGTAAATTGAACATTTACATTAAAAAGGGACAGTCTAGTCAAAATTACTTTCATTATTCAGATAGGACTTGTAATTTTAATCAACTTTCCAATTTACTTTTATTATCAAATTTGCTTTGGTTTTCTTGTTATTCTTAGTTGAAACTAAACCTAGGAAGGCTCATATGCTAAATTTCTAAGCCCTTGAGGGCTGCCTCTACCATTTTTTAGCGCATGCGTGGGCTTTTCGATCACAAATGGGGGTGTTTTATGGAACAATGTTTATTCAACACTGTATGTGAATTATGGTGTGAAACAGAAATAAATGTATACTTATTTAAAAATATTTCTTTATATATAACCTCAAACATGGAACAATGTTTATTCGTCCCTGCATGACAAACAGCCACTCGTATATCGCCACTGCATGTCGTATTTTACAGTAAACATAAAGTAAAGTGCTTTGAATGTTTGTATGCGTTTGAAGTTATATATAAAGAAATATTTTTAAATAAGTATACATTTATTTCTGTTTCACACCATAACGCACATACAGTGTTGAATAAACATCGTTCCATAAAACACCCCCATTTGTGATAGAAAAGCCCACGCATGCGCTATACAATGGTTTCAGAATTTCACAAGTCTAAATAGTTTTACCGTGACGTATGCGGCCAGGTATGTGAGGACGCTGGCACGCATGCGTATTAGGGGCAAAATGAGAGCAACAGCTGATGAAACATCACAGGAAGTGACATGGTTCGCTCTTTTACAAAGTTCGGTCCCTTAACAGAACACCGATCCCAATCAGCAGCGCTTTCTGCTTGGGAGTAACAGTGCTCCGTGGGTCTTGAGCAGGACATTATTGTTGGTGTTAAAAATTACATGCTCTAATGCTATGTGTTTAATCCCAAGCAGATACAATCAGTAACACAACTCAGATATGTAACTAGCGCCACCAATTGGGACCAGAACTGCTTTGCTGGTCTGAAGAAGTACTTCTACTCTGTGTTTGCGGGTTAAAACACACAATATTGCAGGGTCGCTAGTCTTAAAATTCTATTTGCTAATTACAAATTAGAGCATGTAATGGTTTGACTATTATCTCCATTTAATTATACTATATGTCTGCAACAAAAATGATCTACTGTTATACAGGAAACAAATGTAATGTATTTTACAACAATTGAACTCTTACCTGTTTTAACAAAGGAGGCACAGACATTCCTTTTGACAATTAAATAGACACTAAGTGTTGGCTGTATGTCAACTGGTGCTGTAGATCTGATAACTTCAGCATCACCTGCAGATACGGAAAATAAAAATACATACTACTTAACATAAGAAATAGGACATTGTGGTAAATTTGCATTGCCTATAGTTAATACTCAAGTAGAAAATGCAGAGATAAAACACTTAGAAGAATGAACCTTAAATATGAATGTAAAGGCTTAAGGTCTATATTCTGGGCTGTACGGCATATATATTTAGTGGGTTTAAGTGGTTAGCTAAATGACCAAATGCTTCAAAACTATGACCTAACAGTCACTCCATATCAAAATTTCATAAATGCAACAAATATAAAATAAAGAGCACAAGAAGGGAAAGAAGAGTAATAAATCCAGGTGTCTGTGGAATGGTATAAAGGGATCAGGAATTGGGTTAGTAAAGATTTGGTAATTATAGGCAGTGACAGAGCAATAATAAATGCAACAAGAGTTTACTATGAATGTTAGCTGTGCATTTTCTGGGTTGGGCTTGCATGGGACATATGATGGGGACCTAAGGCTGAGGAGACAAACTTGTAATGTACCACAGTATATAACTAGCCTTTGGTAGCTTCAGCAGGGGCCCGCTGCTTCCACTTCCCAAAGACACAGCTGCTATGAAGACCGTTTACTGTACCTACTGCTAATGAATATATATGGAGAAGGGAGATCTTTGCCAAAGAGGAGTTACTTGGATATAGCATGTGTGAAGCAGTCATGTAGGAAGACAAGGGTCCTTAGAGTACTTTGAAAAGGAGCGATATGCCATTTTTTAAGTTGTCATGGATAAAGGTTAATGGAAATAATGTATAATTTTCATTCAAATATTTAGGAATTATTAGATTTTAACTGCATGCCCAAAGGCTTCAGAGACCATTTACAATCCACCATAGCTTTACAGCTGTACTCATGGGCACTGGACTGCTCCAAGTGTCCACAAAGCACAGCTGCCACCATGACAGAGAGCTCACAGCAACGTCTGCCAATGACCAAGATGGGCTTAAAAAGTACTTTAATAGGAGAAAATGCATTAGGCTATTTTTATTTAATATAGACTATAAAGTCAGATACTTTACTTTGAAAAATAAGGAGAAAAGGGAAAATTAAAAATGCTATATTAGAGGTAATAAAATTATTTTATTTTAAAATACCATGCTCATAGGCGTCAAGAGACAATTTACAATCCACCATAGCTTTACAGCTGTATCCATGGGCACAGGGAGCAGGCGCGCACTGCTCCACATGTCCATAAAAACAGCTGCCACCATGTGCAGAGAGCTCACTGTAACATCTGCCAGTGATCATGTTGGGTCTAACAGTACAGAAGTAAATTATGCTGTTAAGCAGCCATTGAAAATAGGGGGGAATAAAATGCCATGCTAAAGACAGTAATTATTTTAGACTATACATGTCCAGAGGCTTCAGAAACAGTTTACACCCCACCATAGCCTTACAGCTGTAGTCACGGGCACCAAGAGCAGGTGCGGACTGCTCTTAGTGTCCGCAACTACAGCTGCCACCATGTGCAGAGAGCTCACTGTAACGTCTGCCAGTGACCATGTCTGGGTTATCAGGAGGGAAGAAAGTAAAATTATGCTGTTAAGCAGCCATTGAAAATAAGGGGGGGGGGGGGGGAATAAAATGCCATGCTAGAGGCAGTAATTATTTTAGACTATACATGCCCAAAGGCTTCAGAAACAGTTCACGCCCCACCATAGCCTTACAGCTGTAGTCACGGGCACCAAGAGCAGGTGCGGACTGCTCTTAGTGTCCGCAACTACAGCTGCCACCATGTGCAGAGAGCTCACTGTAACGTCTGCCAGTGACCATGATGGGCTTTACGGGAGAGAAGTAAATTATGCTGTTAAGCAGTCTTTGAAAATAGGGGGAAATAAAATATAATCCTAGGGGCAGAAGTTAATTATTTTAGACTAGTCACATGTCCAGAGGCTTCAGAAACAGTTTACACCCCACCATAGCTTTACAGCTGTAGTCACGGGCACCAGGAGCAGCCGCGGACTGCTTTTAGTGTCCGCAACTACAGCTGCCACCATGTGCAGAGAGCTCACTATAACATCTGCCAGTGACCATGTGACACCTACATATTAATAACCTGTACTTACCTGCAAACTGGTCTCAACCTTGTGGAAGAAAATTAAGCAGTCATATGCTTGAAGTTTCCATAAAGCCATTCTGCCATGCCATCACCTGTTTAACCGCTGGAGCCATTTTTCAGCTGGACAGATATTCCAAACAAGCCAGCTAGAAGAGACAAAACAGACTTAATACATTTAAGTTATAGATTCCAATTGGAGAAGTAACCTAGCAGAGGTAGTCTGGATATGGCAACAGTATACAAAGGGATTTATTACAATAATTTGAGAAACCATTCATTAGCCTGTGAGAGAGATATAGAAATAGATATATACACACACACACCACAACCTGACATCTCCAAGGCAACCAAAAAGTGTTGTCCGTGTCTGCAGCTCAATGTGAGCAGATCTGCATGCAGTGGGTGTTCATTGTCTATTATGAGACCAGCAGCACTAGAACAGCTATGTTTTAAATGAAGAAAAGTGTCTGCTTTTTTTGTTTGCCAAGTCCCTTACAGTGAGTGTCTCAGACTACCTCATTAACAGTGTTAAACTGGTAGCTTCCAATTACGTTTGTAAAATGTTTTATACTGGATTTTTAGATCAGTATCTGTGCATATTCTTCTTTATAGTAGTGTCTATTACATGCAGTTATATGAAAATTGGGGAATACTGTCCCTTTAATGATTTCATATACTTGTAGTTGCTTCATCAAAATAAAAGCCATTAACTTGTAATGTGTTAGTGAAATATATATTTTACATCATAATCCCTTTATTATCTATTCCCCAGTTTTGCATAACCAACGCCGTTATAGAAATATACTTTTTACCTCTGATTAACTTGTATTGATTCTTCTGAAGACTGCCTCCTTATCTCAGACTTGCATGTCAGGCAATAAATGTGATTACTATTAAATAACTCCACAGCCATGTGCACAATATTATTTATATGAAACACACAAACTACCACCCTCTAGCAGTGAAAACTGTCAAATACATTCAGATAAGAGGCGGTCTCCAAGGGCTTATGAGCCTACCTAGGTTAGCTTTCAACTAAGAATACAAAAAGAACAAAGCAAATTGAAAAGTTGTTTAAAATTGCATGCACTATCTGGATCATGAAAGTTTAAGTCTGACAAGACTGTCCCTTTAAAAGGGACACTGAACCCAAATTTTTTCTTTCGTGATTCAGAATGAGCATGCAATTTTAATCAACTTTCTAATTTACTCCTATTATCCACTTTTCTTCAGTCATTTGCTATTTTTATTTGAAAAAGAAGGCATCTAAGCTTCTTTTCTGGTTCAGACCACTGGACAGCATTTTTTAATTGGTGGACGAATTTATCCACCAATCAGCAAGAACAACCCAGGTTGTTCACCAAAAATGGGCCGGCATCTAAACTTACATTCTTGCATTTCAAATAAATATACCAAGAGAATGAAGACAATTTGATAATAGGAGTAAATTAGAAAGTTGCTTAAAATTTCATGCTCCATCTGAATCACGAAAGAAAAAATTTGGGTTGTAATTGACAAACTATGTAAAAGTAATTGACAAACTATGTAAACAAAGCCAGCAGAATTAATTATACTCCCGGTGGGTAGAAGAGATAACTAAATAAAATACTTTTCCATTGTAAGTATTGGAGTTTGGTTTACAGACACAAGATAAGGAAGCAAATGTGTGTACACAAACTGGTAACATAATGAGATAAATTTTACCTGCAAGGTCAACCAATTTTAAAACCAGAAATTTAATATCTATAAATAAACCCGAAAATGCAATTTCCCATACACTTTATATACCCTGCAGCTGGTATAACAAGTCATTGGAAATACATTAAGCAAAAAAACAAATTTTACAGTATACTGTCCCTTTAAATAGAAAGGTAAAAACAGAAATGTGCATAAATGCATTTAAACCAGGGGTATCAAACTCAAAGTATCTGGGGGCCGCTTGAACTGAGCAAGTGCTCCAGAACTGGATATACTAGTAAATGGAAGAGACATTTAGCAAAGTAGTTGTGCATGGTGGGAGTTGTAGTCAACAATAGACATACACAGTTGTCTATATTTATCTTGTGAGTGCCAAGCAAAGTGATCATCTTATAACTGTATAATAATGTAAAAAGTGACATTTACCCAACGCTGTGTGTGGTGGGAGTCTACACTGGACACTTGTCTTGATCTTTATCTTGTGAGTGCCTATCTAGAACAGCAACTAGTTACACCTGTTAGAACCCTAATAAACTGATTTAAACAGAAGCATTTTCACAATACTGTATACAAAACATGCTCAAACAACACAAAGCCTACTGAATGAATTTTAAGAGTAATTTACTAGCAGGCAAGTTTTTTCCTTTTAAAAAAAAAAAAAAAAAAATTAAAAAAACCTTCCTTGTGCAAGTGTGTAATACACCCATTTATTTAAATGTTGGCTATTTCTATTGGATACTTCTAGAGACATTTACAGACTGATCTCTTACACACACAAAAAATAATCTGCCTTTGCAAAAGTTTCAGTTACTGGCCTAATTATGTGTTTACACACAAACAAGCTACACAGCCCATTAATTCAGTACAAAGCAGTTTGTTTTCAACTACAGAGCTTTATCTCATTTACTTAGGAACTTTTTATCCACTGAAATCAAGAGTACTGTCTCTTATTTGTAATCTGAGCTATATATCAAATCAATACTACACAACTAAACGTTTATAACATCAAGAAATATTTTGTAAAAGTTTAACAGCAAAATTATTACAGTATTAATGGGGAAAGCATACAAACTGCAGATAGTGCATTTGTTTGTCTCTTCATTGCAATGCAGCTAAACAGTTTACTAGGTCACATTGAAAGCATAATAAGCAAACACACAATAATTTAAACACTTGGCTCATATGCATCTGCAGGCAAACACATGAAATAAACATCACTGCTGAATATAAGATACAAATCAAATATTTAACACAACTCAAAGTAATGCATATCTCACCTTCTAAACACCACAAACATCTCACAATTTTTGGCGCAATTTCAGCCTTCCAGAAGCTTGCGTGTACAGGAAGTCAGTAAGATTCAAATGCAACATCAAGGCTTTAAGATCATGTGACATACAGCAACCAATCGGAATAAAGGGGGAATTCGTTTTTTTTTTTATTTGTTTTTTTTAAACATGCTTTATTTGTATGTAACACTACATGATGAAAGAAGAACAATTCATTTTTTACTACGTTTTTTTTCTAGCAGATTTAACAACATTTAATTAAAGTTATTTTCTTGGATATTACAGCAATATTAAACTTTGAAAATTGGTATGGGGACTGGTTATATATCCAGAAGCAAAAGGGAACAGTCTTAAAGGGACATAAACACACAGCCTTTAAATAGACAACTCACGCCACACACAGTCTTAAAGGGACAGATTACAGTATGTGAACCTTTCACACTCTCAAAGTCTTAAAGGGGCAGGTACACACAACGTACACAGACTTAAAGGGACATGAAACACAATTTTTTTTTTCTTACATGGTTCAGATAGAGAATACAATTTTAAACAACATTCCAATTTATTTCTATTATTTAATTTGCTTCATTCTTCAGATATCCTTTGTTGAAGAAATATCAATGCACACAGCCTTTAAAGGGACAGAAACACACACAATGCACACAGACTTAAAGGGGCAACACACCACACGCATGCAATCTCAATTGTACAGGCGCACAACCACCCAAGGAACACTCAGTCTTAAAGGGGTAGGCATACACACAGCCCTTAAAAAGGGACAGGCACACACAACACACACAGACTTAAAGAGGCAACACGCCACACGCATGCAATCTTAATGGTACAGACGCACAAGCACCCAAGGAACACTCAGTCTTAAAGGGACAGGCGCACACACATTAAAGAGATAGGCACACAACACACACAGACTTAAAGGGACAACACACCACATGCATGCAAGGAACACTCACTCTTAAAGGGGTAGGCATACACAAATAATGCACACAGCCTTTAAAGGGACAGGCACAACGCACACAGACTTAAAGGGACAACAAACCACATGCATGCAGTCTTAATGGTAAAGGCGCACAGGCACCCAAGGAACACTCAGTCTTAAAGGGATAGACGCAGACACACAATGCACACAGCCTTTAAAAGGGACTGTCAGACAACACACAGACTTAAAGGGGCAAGAGAACACATGCATGCAATCTTAATAGTACAGGCGCACAACCACCAAAGGAACACTCTGTCTTAAAGGGGTAGGCATGCACACAACCTTTAAAAGGGACAGATCTGTGTGCACACACAACCTTGCACTCTCTCAAAGCAATGCACTCATCCTTAAAGGGTCAGACACGTACACTCATGCACACAACTCACTCAGCCTTTAAAAAGACAACTTACACCACACACACATAATCTTATTGGTAAAGGAGCACAAATACCCAAGCCACACAGTCTTAAAAGAACAGCTGATACCATACACAGTCTGAGACTGAGGCAAACACAAATCTGTGTATCCTTCAGACTACTACCAGGCTCCTCTCCCCTGGACTCCTCCTCAGGCATTAAAGGGACATAAAACTCAAAAATGTTCTTTCATTATTCAGATCGAGCATGCAATTTTAAACTTTCTAATTTACTTCTATTATTTAAACTGTTTTGTTCTCTTGAATTCTTTTATTGACAGGGATACCTAGGTAGACTCATGTGATGCCGATTGGTGGCTGCACATATATGTATCATGTTATTGGCTTTCCCAATGCTCCTAGTAATGCATTGCTGCTCCTCCAACAAAGGATACCAAGAGAATGAAGCAAATTAAATTATAAAGTAAATTGGACAGTTGTATAAAAATTGTATTCTCCATTTGAATCATGAAATAAACATTTTAACTTCCATGCCCCTTTAAGGCCTAATTGATCTTCTATGCCTCCTTAAAAGTACAGGACACCTTACTGCAGCTTGAACTAAAATCACTCTCTTTGACAAAAGCCTTTTATGATACTACCCCTGTCACATAAATTACACAATTGGGGCTGTTAGCTACTGGGACCCATGAAGCACCTAAGCGAACAGAGCTTTAAAAGGGCACTGTCTTAAAGAGACAGGCACACAGCCTTTAAAGGGACAACTGCACACAATTTTAATGGTGCATGCCTTAAAGGAATATATTACAGCACACACAAACAACAGTCTTAAAGGGACAGATGCATTCACAATGCATACAGCCTTAAAGCACTCTAAATACAGTATTAAAGAGACAGATCACAGCATGCACAAAGACAGGTGGTGCATGCAGTCTTAAAGGGAGAGCTTACACCACATGCACACTGTATTCAGTCGCACACAGAGTCAGAAAACCTTAAAGAAACAGCTCACACCATGCAGATACAGTCTTAAATGGGCTTGCACACACAATAAATGCAGGCTTACAGGGACAAACAACAGCAGGCACAAAAACACACAGCCTTAAAGGAACAGCTCACAGTTTTCATGCACATATTCAAATGGTTTAAAATTGTTATTGTTTAACCAACACTGTTAGAGAAATATACTTTTTACCTCTGTAATTACCTTGTATCTAAGCTGAGCACAATGTCATCTATATGAAACACATGAACTAACGCCCTCTAGCTGTGAAAAACTGTCAAATGCATTCACATAAGAGACAATCTTCAAGGGTTTAGAAATTAGCATATGAGCCTACATAGGTTTAGCTTTCAACTAAGGATAACAAGAGAACAAAGCTAATTTGATGATAAAAGTAAATTAGAAAGTTGTTTGAAATGACATGCCCTATCTAAATCATGAAAGTTTAAAAAGGGATGGTTCATGGTAAACAAACCCTTGAAGAGATGACTCAAGGCATTTATACACGGCCTTAAAGGGACAGTATACACCAATTTTCATATAACTGCATGTAATATACACTACTATAAAGAAGAATATGCACAGATACTGATATAAAAATCCAGAATAAAACCTTTAAAGAAACAAACATACTTAGAAGCTCCCAATTTAGCACTGTTGATAAGGTTAGGCTGGGACACCGACTGAAATGGGCTGAGACAATGACACTCCAGCTCCCCTGCATATGAAAAGACACATTACACAACCAGGAGTCTGTAGACATCAGTTTACATCTAAAACTTTGGGGCTTGGTTAGGAGTCTGAAAATTAGCACAATGTGCATGCCTGTCCCTTTAAGACTGAATGCATTGAGTATGCCTGTCCCTTTAACAATGTAAGGGGTGTGCAAGGTTGTATGTGTGCGCATTCTGTGATCTGTCCCTTTAAGACTGCATGTGGTGAGAGTTCTCTTTTTAAAGGGTTGTTGTGCCTATCTCTTCAAGACTGTAAGCGTGCAGTGAGCTGTACCTTTAAGCCTGTGTGAACATGGCAAAAGAATTTGGTTCAGACGAATCATACATTACGAATATTAAAAAAAAAAACGTGTTTTTTTTTTTTTTTTATATTTATTGCCCATTATGTTTGGTTTTCATCTTGTTTTAAACAAAACGAATACCGACCATTTGTGGAACTTTTAAATTGGTTTTCATTAAACAAATTCCTTTGCCACAAGTGAAAAAGTTCACTTGTATCGTAAAATACTTACCTTTAGTGTGTTTGAGAGATGCGCTTATCCTGATCCTTCTTCACAGAGTGCGCGCTAATAGGAGGCCTAACGCAGTGGCTCCCAGGGCCTGCACTATAGGACTTTCTACTTTAGTGAGGGCCCTGGTAGCCGCTGCACCAAGCCTCCTATTAGGGCAGCCTGCTCTGTGAAGAAGAGCACTGGATAACCACGACTCTCCAGCGCACTAAAAGTAAGTATTTAAAGGAAGCAAATGAATATGTAATGAATAGCAGTGTTTCGTTAAGAATGTACATGTGTAACAAAGCAAATGTCTCATTATCCAGTAGTGTGTGCCTATATAGGCCTAGTTTCCATTGAGTTGGTAAATCTTGGAAACTGGTAACATACAAAATTCTTCGTAGACTTTAATCGAGATAAATGTTTTTACCAACAGTTTACAAACTTTACCACCTGAATGGAAACTAGGCCATAGTTGGTATCAGGTTTGTATGCATATGTAACTACTTTACACAAGTTAAAGGGACACTGAACCCAATTTTTTTCTTTTGTGATTCAGATAGAGCATGCAATTTTAAGCAACTTTCTAATTGACTCCTATTATCAAATTGTCTTCATTCTCTTGGTATCTTTATTTGAAATGCAAGAATGTAAGTTTAGATGCCGGCCCATTTTTGGTGAACAATCTGGGTTGTTCTTGCTGATTGGTGGATAAATTCACCCACCAATAAACAAGTGCTTTCCATGGTCCTGAACCTAAAAAATAGCTTAAATGCCTTCTTTTTCAAATAAAGAAAGCAAGAGAACGAAGAAAATTGGATAATAGGTGTAAATTAGAAAGTTGCTTAAAATAGCATGCTCTATCTGAATCACGAAAGAAAAAAATTGGGTTCAGTGTCCCTTTAACTTGTGTAAAGTAGTTACATATGCATACAAACCTGCTGAAATGTAACAAATATATAGACTGAGTTTCATACAATGTATCCATGTGCGTGAGCAGAGATCATGTCCAAGTGCTGGCTAGGGAAAGTCTTTGAGGGAAGCAGGGATTTCTTTTATGATTCAACATACAATTTTAGATCATTTTCCAATTTACTTCTATCAAATTTGATTAACTCTCTTGGTATAATTTGTTGAAGGAGCAGCAAAGCACTATTGGGAGCTAGCAGGACATATTGAGTCAGTCAATAGCAAGATGCATATATGGGCAGCCAGCAATTAGCAGCGAGCTCCCAGTAGTGCATTATTGCTCTTGAGCCTACCTAGTTATGCTTTTAAAAAAAGGATTCAAAGGGAACAAACCAAATTAGATAATAGCAGTACACTGGAAAGCTGCTTAAAATGGCATGTTCTATCTGAATCACGAAAGTTTAATTTTGACTTTACAGTCCCTTTAATTCCATAGTTCCTCTGAAATTCTATGTAAATAGAATTAACCCCTTACTAAATTTCAAGAAGCTCAATGAATAGAATTTTGTTTGGATTGGGACAGATCTGCACAAGGACCTAAGTGTGAGGAGGGAGGGGCAAGCAGTAAAAATGAAAATGAAACTTATGTTATTGTTTTGGTTAAAATGAAACTATTTTGATTGTTATTAAGACAATTATTATTTTTCTTTAGCTAAATAAAACTGATTTTTCTCCTTCCAATAAAGTACAGCTGAAAAGTCGATCAAATATTAACGATTAACGTATTAAACTAGAGATAGTTCACCTCCCAATAATTTCATAATTACCTATGTATTTCAAATGGTATGTAACTAAATCAGTCATTTTCTGATATATCTGGAAAAAAAATCTGAAAGCTTATTAAAAAAAATGAAACCTTTATTTAGAAAACCATGATTTAAATTGAGTCTGACTCTAGTGATTTCAATTGTGGTTTAATTTTTTAAATTCAGGATTTAAATGACTTTGATTTTCTTCTTGTCTGGTTATATTGTTATAATGCAGGTTAAATCATCATGCTCTTCATCGGCTGCCTTATCCCCACTCAAGCATATAATTGGCATAGGAAGAATACTTTTCCAACAAGAACAAAGTCAATTATGAACAATTCGGCATCTGTATAGCAGGACACCACAAAGCATCCTGGTTTATATGATGATGTTACACATCCTGAAATTATGCATGAGGAAGGGGTGAGCTAGGCCCGAAACATTGCAGATATTTGTTGACCCATGTTGTAATATTAATAAAGGTCTTTTATTATTGCAAGTGCTGGATGACTTGTTGCTTTACATATGATTTGAGACTTGGTAAGTCTCCTCCGGGCACTCCGTTTACCAAGTGCTGTTCCCATTCCTGGATTGTTTACACATCCTGAAATGAGTCAGTGTTATTACCTCAGTATGTTTAACCTGCTAACTATGGTCATTGTAGTAATCAAGAACAATATATATACATATCATGAGGATTTATTGTTTATGTTTTACTTTTGCTGAAACACTAATGAACGTTTAACAAGTAGGTGCCATTTTATGAGGTAAATAGTCATGTTGCTGCTGCAGTGATAGAAGATTTGAATTTAGCTCTCTGAATCAGTGGAATGTAGGGATTGGGAGGTCACTGCTGGGGATCCACTGCCAGAACCTCTGTAGGCAACAGCGGTGTCCATAGCCTAGTAGACCATAAGTACTGGCCCCATAAAGCTAGCTCAAAGGCGGGCCTAGGAAACAATTACATTACCAGCACACAAAGAGTCTGATATCTTAAAGGGACATAAAACCCAATTTTTTTCCTTTCATGATTCAGATAGAGCACGCACATTTAAACAACTTTCCAGTTTACTTCTATGATCTAATTTGTTTTAATCTCTTGAAATTGTATGTCAAAAGGGATACCTAGGTAGACTCAGAGGCTGCTGATTGGTGGCTGCTCATATATGCCTCTATATATGGCTCTACCATTGCATTCGGCATCCTCCCAGTAGTGCATTGCTGCTTCTACAACAAAGGATACCAAGAGAATTAGGCACATTGCATAATACAAGTGAATTTGAAAGTTATTTAAAATTGTATTCTTTCTCTGAATCATGAAAGAAAATTTTGAATTTCACGTCCCTTTAAACCCTGCTAAGCCCTGAAAAGAGCCGAACAGCATGAGCGGCCACCTACTTCTTCATTCCGATCCTCTCAAATCGCATATCTATACTAGGGTTCCCCCCCACTTAGCCATGTTTTCCTGGACATTTATGAGTTACACATGCTGCAGGGTGTGCAGAAGACAACATGCACTGCACACCTAAACAACACACAAATAGTGACCCTAGAAAACACCATCCATGTTCCTCCCTGAAACATGTGTAACTCATAAGTGTCCAGGAAAGCATGGCTGAGGTGTCAACCCTAATCTAGCCTATGTGTGTCAATTAAAGTGATATAAAACCGTTACAACATTCATTTTAATAAAACATATCTTACTTGCTCGTACATCAACTGCACAGTATGGTAAAACACGCAACATCAAAATATGTGCATTTTATGAGGTTTATTACCTATGTATTCTCCTTTGCTAGCAGACTCCATAGCTTCTGGTAGCAGACCTGCAAAGGGGCTGGGAGCTGTACAGGAAGTGGGCGGTGCTAACAAGTGCACAGAGACTTATTTAAAAAGTACTTTAAAGGGACAGTTTACTCAAATATTTTCTCCCCTTTAATTTGTTCCCAATGATCCACTTTACCTGCTGGAGTGTATTAAATTGTTTACAAGTAGCTCCTTTACCCTTATATTGGCATTTGAAATGGTTAATTTAGCATGTGGTATCCCCACCTATTCTGAAAGTTTGTGGCCGCGCGTACCAGCTATAGATAAGCTTTGTAAACACAGCCAGCAGAAGAAATTACACTCCCAGTGTGATAAAGCAGAGATAAGGTAATAAAATGTTGATTTTCCATTGTTCTCTCAAAGTATTGGTGATTGTTTTAAGGACAGATATAAGATAAAGAAGCAGGTATATGTGCACAATGTGATACAGCAATGAGATCTGATTATACCTACAAGCTCAACCTATTTTATTAGGCTGTGGCTTCAAAACACAAAATCAGAGCTTTAATATACAGAAATAAACCTTAAAAAGCTAATTTTCATACATTTTTTACTCTGCAGTTGGTAAAAAAAAGCAATTGTAAACACATTAAGGGAAAAACTATTTTACAGTATACTGTCCCTTTAAGTTAAAATTAAATAAATATTGTTAAAAGCTTTACATTAGAAAATATATGTATTGCCTTCTGTCTTACAATAGTGGTGTGTGTGTGTAGTGCTCAACTTACAGTTGAGGTGGGCATTTTTTAAAAAAATCACCATATCCAAAAACAGAGAGGGACTGGTACTGGGTAGGGTGGTAATTGTCCCCTGGCCACTATTTATGAACTAAACCTGGGGCAATTGTGAAAACAAAAATGTGTACTGTTTGCTTTTTGTGTGTGTGTCAGCAGCCATGATAGAGAATTGCTGTGGGTATAATGACCCAGCCCACCAACTTCCTGCTAGCACTGCAGACTGTTTCTCAGACAGTTCTACATCTGATATCTTGCACGCCCCTCTTTCCCTCTCCCTTCTCTCTGCCTGAATGCGGTGCTGACAGCCTATAACTTGAGGCAGTTGCCTGGTAGGGTGACCATATTGCCGCTTTAAACAGGGACACATATGAAAATTACATGTGTCAGGGTTCTTATACAAAACATTTATTTAAACAGCCCTGACATATGTATTTTTCATATGTGTCCCTTTTTAAAGCGGCAATATGGTCACCCTAGGTAGGCATTGCATGCAGCTTATTCTACAGGAAATCAATTAATCTCTATTTAAAGGGACACTGTACCCAAAAAAAATTCTTTTGTAATTCAGAAAGAACATGCAATTTTAAGCAACTTTCTAATTTACTCCTATTATCATTTTTCTTTGTTCTCTTGCTATCTTTATTTGATAAAGAAGACATCTAAGCTTGTTTTGGGTTCAGTACTCTGGACAGCACTTTTTATTGGTGCATTAATTTATCCACCAATCAGCAAGGACAACCTAGGTTGTTCACCAAAAATGGGCCGGCATCTAAATTTAGATTTTTGCATTTCAAATAAAGATACCAAGAGAATGAAGAAAATTTGATAAAAGGAGTAAATTAGAAAGTTGCTTAAAATGTCATGCTTAATCTGAATTACGAAGGAAAACATTTGGGTACAGTGTCCCTTTAAGAGGGGCAAGGGGCTGCTAAACTAAGGTAGGATGATCAGACATCTTGTTTTTAATGGGATTGTCCCACTTTTGAATCGCGCCAAAACGTCCTTTTTTTGTTTTTATTTGATATTAGTAGTAGTCATACACACACCTAGTATATTATATAGCACAGGGTTATATACACAAACGATAAAATATACAGCTCTTAGACTTTTAGCATTAGACAGCATGGCATTATATACACAGAACTACAATCTCCAGGACAGCTTGCCTGTGTCAAGTAAATGCCACTTCTGTTCCTGTGTGAGATCTCTTTTGTGTATTGGAATCCAGAGTCAGGATTTGGTTCAAGTTGGGATTCTCTAAGCCCAGATATAGACTTTGGTTTATGTGCAAGGAGGTGTGGATGATGTGGGATTGTGGGGTGACCACGGTTGTCCAGGCCTGGGGTGCTAACCTAGGGTTGCCACCTTGGCTAGATTTTCCTGGACATTTATGAGTTACAGATTTTGTTGGGTGTGCCGCGAGGAACATGAATTGTGCTGTTTGTGATGAGAGTGGGAAGTAATGTCACCAAATGGGGGCGGGGCTTAGGTCCGTTTGTCTGTGTTGCAGTTACTAAGTGAGATCAATACTACCAGATGTATATTTCCATTCTCTGCAATAAAATAGTGGTGTACCCTCTTTGCTGTGTCCTGCATTTCATGACACTGCTCATCATCAGTATTCATGTGAGACGCAATACATTTTCCCCCTGCAGCATGTGTAACTCATAAGTGTCCAGGAAAACATGGCCGAGGTGGCAACAACCATATGCTAAGCACTCATAGCACCACTTGTGTACTGCTGTGTAGCCAGCCGGCCCTGCAGTGTATATGTAGGCTTACCAGAAGTCCCACTTTGACTGGGATTGTCCCTGTTTAGAGGCGCTGTCCCAGTGTCCCACCTGGTTGTTAATTCTGTCCCAGTAGGGTTGCCACCTCCAGGTTTCAGACCTCCTGAAACCTGGACACATTATTCAAAATGACCGGACTGTGAGTCTGTGGCTGTGGCTCTCCAGTATAGTTGGATGCTGGTACTTTGTTCCATACAGCCCAGATAGGGTGTGCGGATCCCGCAGCAGTGTCCGGCGTAGAGCCTGAGAGTGCAGAG
The DNA here is from genome assembly GCF_027579735.1 of Bombina bombina. NCBI lineage: Eukaryota > Metazoa > Chordata > Amphibia > Anura > Bombinatoridae > Bombina > Bombina bombina. The sequence continues at coordinate 940,942,748 of NC_069500.1, forward strand.
TGTTGGCCGTGGTGGAAATAATGAGATGGGGTAATATTTTGCCCTAAATATGGGACAATTATCAAATGGGAAGTGAGTGGCTCAGATGTGCTATTGATTTAGTATTTTTAGTTTAAATATATAGTACTTACAAAATAGTATCTTATACTGCAGTGTCCTATTGGTTAAATATATAGTACATACACAATAGTATCTTATACTACAATGTCCTATTGGTTAAATATATAGTACATACACAATAGTATCATACTACAGTGTCCTATTGGTTAAATATATAGTACATACACAATAGTATCTTATACTACAGTGTCCTATTGGTTAAATATATAGTACATACACAATAGTATCTTATACTACAATGTCCTATTGGTTAAATATATAGTACATACACAATAGTATCATACTACAGTGTCCTATTGGTTAAATATATAGTACATACACAATAGTATATTATACTGCAGTGTCCTATTGGTTAAATATATAGTACATACACAATAGTATCTTATACTACAGTGTCCTATTGGTTAAATATATAGGATACTCACATATACAGAGGGATAATTTTTATTGTAGGTCAACCACAAGCAGTGCAGCTTCCATCGGGTTAAACGTCTCATCATAGTATTCATTTAGTGTCCCACGGTTTACCTTGCTGGTTGCCCACAATCATTTAGCACTTAAGGGGTCATTCTTGCATGAAATTCAAATAAAAATGCTGTAGTAGTCAAACGGTTAAAGCTGCATGTGACATTGTATACATTACAGCATCCAAGAGGTTAACCTTGTACCCATATTTAGTCCAATGTAGTAGCAGCAGCAGCAATCAAGGAGTTAACCGTGTTGGGTATTTACTGCAGTTATGGGTTTGAGACTGCTGTGTACTAATGATTTATATATAGGGAAGTTTTTAATACAATATATAAAGTGTGGAAATTTCCACTTACCCAAGACAGATAAAAATACAGCAGATGAGTAATACTGATTGCACGAATAACAACATTTTCCCCTCTACCCTCTTACTTAAAAGAAAGAAAAAAGTGCAAAAAGAAAATGCTGCAATGTGTTAAATTGCGGTGTTATTGCACTGTTGCTTGTATATAAGGAGTTAAACACATAGATAATATCAACTACAGAACAGCAATGCACTACTGGGAGCTAGCTGAACACATCTGACAAGCCAATGACAAGAGAGAAATGTGCTAGCTCCCAATAGTGCATTGCTGCTTTTTGAGCCTACTTAGTTATGCTTTTTAACAAAGTATACCAATATAACAAAGTAAATTAATTGAAACTCAACATAAAATAACATGGTCTATTTGAACCATGGAGCTTTAGTTTTGACTTTCATGTCAATTTAAAAGGGACAGTTTAGTCAATATTTTACTTTTGTGATTCAGATAGGACATGCAAGTTTTAACAACTTTCCAATTAACTTTTATCATCAAATTTGCTTTCTACGCTTGGTATTCTTTGTTGAAAGCGAAACCTAGGTAGGCTCATATGCTAATTTCTAAGCCCTTGAAGGCCACTGCTTATCTCAGTGCATTTGAAAGTTTTTCACAGCTAGACAGTGTTAGTTCATGTGTGCCATATATATAACATTGTGCTCACTACTGTTATTTATGAGTCAGCACTGATTGGCTACAATGCATGTCTATCAAAAGAACTGAAAAGGGGCAGTCTGCAGAGGCTAATCACAGAGGTAAAAGTATATTAATATAACTGTGTTGGTTATGCAAAACTGGGGAATGGGTAATAAAGGGATTATCTATCTTTGTAAACAATAACAATTCTAGAGTAGACTGTCTCATAGTTATTTATCCTTTGTTTTGCATGTGTTGTCAATGGTGTCTCCCTTTTATTCCCCTCAGACCTGGTTACCCAAAACCACTGGTTTTCAAACCAATCCTCAGGATAACAGGCCACATTTTGAGGATATCTGAACTAAAGCACAGGTGAAATAATCAGCTGATTAGTAATCATGGTTATCGTAACTGCTCTCACCCAAGGTAATCCTGAAAATCTGGCCTGTTAGTGAGGCCTGAGGACAATGGGAATTCAGAGCCGTCGCTAGCACTCACCCACCTTGAGGGCAATCTGGGGGCTCCCACTGACTCCCAGCTCGGCGATCTGGTCTGTATAGTGACAGGCATTGCCGGAGCTTCACGTTTTGCGCGGTGACATCACACACAATTATGTGATGACGTCACCGTGCAACTTTATTTAAAAATTACAATGGACAGTTTAGGGAAATGGGGGCATGCTGCTTAGAAGCCTGTATCTCAGGCATCTAAGTAGCTACAGACCCCCAAGACCTACTGCTGGAAAGGTAATCGCCTAACCTTTCCAGTGGTATAAGTATTCGGGATCTAAAAAAAAAAAAAAAAAATGTAAAAAAAAATATATTTAAAAAAACGGAAACAAAAAAAACCCCTCAAATCCAGCATAGCACCCAGGTGGGAAATTGCTTAGCACTCAAAGGGTTAAACACAATATATTTTTTGTTTTTCAAAAGATAGATAAGGCCTTTACTACCCATTCCCCAGCTTTTCATAACCAACATTGTTATATTAAAGTGAATGTCAATTTTGATGCTAAAGTGCCCGGTTTTTAAAAATTAGATTAAAAACAGGGGCACTTTAATTCATCAAAATTTACATTTCACTCCTGTTGAGAAAAAAACTTACCTTTTAATCTTGACAGCAGCTCCAGCTTTCTCCGATCGTTGCAAGCCATTTCTGACGTCAGAAATGATGGATAGGTCGTCCTCCAATCGCGGCTTCCCCCCCGGGGGAATCAGTGTCTGATTCAATGCTGTGATTGGAGGAAGCCGGATTCCTCATTTTAGACCCAGAAAGAGGCTTTGCGATGGGCGGAGGAAGCTAGAGCTGCTGTGAAGATTAAAAGGTAAGTTTTTTTTCTCAACAGGAGTGAATGTAAATTTTGATGAAAAAAAGTGCCTCTAGGTTTGACTGTTTTTAAGCCCCAGCAGGTTGCCCATTATCTCAGTGTTTTTTATTAGTTTTTTTAAATCTTGCACATCAGCTTAACAGTGCTAGTTCATGTGTGCCAAATAGATAACATTGTGCTCACTCTCGTGGAGAATGCTAGTGGTTATGCAAGAACCAGCACTGATTTGGTTAAAATGCAAGGTTATAAAAAGCACTAAGATAATGGGCAATCTGCAGTGGCTTAGGTACAGGTTATAGCGGTAGAAAGTATATTAATATAACTGTGTTGGTTATGCAAAACTGGGGAATGGGTAATAAACTGATTATCTTTTAAACAACAACTAAAAGACTGTCCCTTTAAAGGGATACTAAACCCAATTTTTTTCTTTCATGATTCAGATAGAGCATACAATTTTAATCAACTTTCTAATTTACTCATATAAATGTTTCTTCATTATCTTGGTATCTTTATTTGAAAAAGCAGGAATCTAAGCTAAGGAGCTGGCCCATTTTTGGTTTAGTACCCTGGATAGCGTTTTCTTATTAGTGGCTACATTTACATCATTACATCAGCAAGCACAATTACATCAGCAAGCACTACCCAGGCGCTGAAAGAAAAATAGGCCGGCTACTAAGCTTAAAGGGACATAAAACCCAAAACTTTTCTTTCATGATTTCAGTTTACTTCTATTATGACATTTGTTTCATTCTCTTGGTATGCTTTGTTGAAGGAGTAGTACTGGTTTCTAACTGAACACAAGGGTGAGCCAATGGCGATCAGTATATATATATATATATATATATATACGCAGCCACCAATCAGCAGCTAGAACCTAGGTTATTTGCTGCTCCTGAGCTTGCCTAGATAAACCTTTCAGCAAAGGATAACAAGAGAAGGCAGCAAATTAAATAATAGAAGTAAATTAGAAATTTGTTTGAAATTGTATGTTCTGTCTAAATCATGAAAGAAAAATTTTGGGTTTCATGTCCCTTTAAGTTCTTGCTTTGCAAATAAAGATAGCAAGTGAACGAAGACAAATTGATATTAGGAGTAAATAAGAAAGTTGCTTAAAATTGCATTCTCTATCTGAATCATGAAAGAAAAAAAATTTGGTTTAGTATCCCTTTAATTAACAAATGCATAATAAAAAGACAATACAAAACAACTTTGAATTTCAAATAAGTAGTAGATTTTTTTCTGACGAATTTCAAAGTTGGTTAACCCCTTAATGACCGACGACGTACGCTATACGTCCTCACAAAAAATACCCTTAACGACCGAGGATGTACGGCATACGACGTCGGTCTTGGAAAGCAGTGGAAGAGATCCTGATCGCTTCCAGCTGCTTTCCGGTTATTGCAGTGATGTCTCGATATCGAGGCATCCTGCAATAACATTTCTTACCCCTCCGATGCAGAGAGAGACACTCTGCGGCCCTCTTTGCACTGGACATCGATGGTGGGTGGGAGCCGGTGTGGGAGGCGGGTGGGCGGCCATCAATGTCTTGGAACAGTATGAGGGGGGTGGGGTTGCCGGTGGCGCGCACAAACGCAGGCGCGTGCACGGGGGGTGGGCTCGTGCATGGGGAGGGAGCGGGTAGGAACGCTACAGTACGGAAAAGTTTACTTGCAAGAAGTGGGAGAGAGGGGGGAGGAAATTGATGAAAATAAAACCTAAGTGATCTGGAAGGGGGTGGGGGTTGTCGTGGGGGGGGGGGAAGCTACACTATGGCAAAAGTAAAAAATTTTTTTTAAAAATCTATCTTTTGGTAAAATGGGTACTGGCAGACAGCTGCCAGTACCCAAGATGGCTCCCAATAAGGTAGAGGGGGAGGGTTAGAGAGCTGTTTGGGGGGGATCAGGGAGGTTGGGGGCTAAGAGGGGACCATTTTAGGTTGAGAACCTAGGTTGCGCTTGCTTATTGGATGACTAAATGCAGGCACCAATGAGCAAGCCCTATCCAAGGTACTGAACAAAAAATAAGCCGGCTCCAAAGCTTTCATTCCTGCCTTTTCAAATTAAGATAGCAAGAGAACGAAGAAAAATTGATATTAGGATTAAATTAGAAAGTTGCATAAAATTGCTTGCTCTATCCGAATCATGAAAGAACAAATTTGGGTTTACTATCCCTTTAAGTTTTCCTTCCCCCTATATTATGTGAGAGCAATCAGCCAATCACAAAATGCATTTACTTATATATAGTGAATTCTCTCAAATGCTCAGTAGGAGTTGATGCCTCAGAAAGTGTGCATATATAAAGATTATATAAAGATATTATATATATATATATATATATATATATATATATATATATATATATATATATATATATACTGTATATAAAGATTGTGCACTTTTAGATAATTAAAGTGAATTGGAAAGTTGTTTAAAATTGTGTGCTTTATTTGAATCTTTAATCTTCTTTTAACCCCCTTGCTACTGGGAACTTCAGAGAAAAACTTGCCCAAAGTACCTGCTATCACTTTGTTTAACTAGAAATAGAGCCTTTTGTTTATTTTTATTTACCTTTGGAAAATATAGGTATTGATCTAGGCCAATTTTGGCATATTTGATGCTACTATTTGGCCACCAAATATGATCATATAAACAAATAGTTAACTTTTTCACAAACTTACGGCTAGATTTAGAGTTTTGTCGGTAACAACCCGAAAAGCTAACGCCGGCTTTTTTCTGGCCGCACCATAAAAATAACTCTGGTATTGAGAGTCCACATAAAGGCTGCGTTAGGCTCCAAAAAAGGAGCGTAGAGCATATTTAACGCAGCTTCAACTCTCGATACCAGAGTTGCTTACGCAAGCGGCCAGCCTCAAAAACGTGCTCGTGCACGATTCCCCCATAGAAAACAATGGGGCTGTTTGAGCTGAAAAAAAACCTAACACCTGCAAAAAAGCCGCGTTCAGCTCCTAACGCAGCCCCATTGTTTGCTATGCGGAAACACTTCCTACGTCTGCACCTAACACCCTAACATGTACCCCGAGTCTAAACACCCCTAGCCTTACACTTATTAACCCCTAATCTGCCGCCCCCGCTATCGCTGACACCTGCATATTATTATTAACCCCTAATCTGCCGCTCCGTAAACCGCCGCTACTTACATTATCCCTATGTACCCCTAATCTGCTGCCCTAACATCGCCGACCCCTATATTATATTTATTAACCCCTAATCTGCCCCCCACAACGTCGCCTCCACCTGCCTACACTTATTAACCCCTAATCTGTCGAGCGGACCTGAGCGCTACTATAATAAAGTTATTAACCCCTAATCCGCCTCACTAACCCTATAATAAATAGTATTAACCCCTAATCTGCCCTCCCTAACATCGCCAACACCTAACTTCAATTATTAACCCCTAATCTGCCGACTGGAGCTCACCGCTATTCTAATAAATGTATTAACCCCTAAAGCTAAGTCTAACCCTAACACTAACACCCCCCTAAGTTAAATATAATTTACATCTAACGAAATTAATTATCTGTTATTAAATAAATTATTCCTATTTAAAGCTAAATACTTACCTGTAAAATAAATCCTAATATAGCTACAACATAAATTATAATTATATTATAGCTATTTTAGGATTAATATTTATTTTACAGGTAACTTTGTAATTATTTTAACCAGGTACAATAGCTATTAAATAGTTAAGAACTATTTAATAGTTACCTAGTTAAAATAATAACAAAATTACCAGTAAAATAAATCCTAACCTAAGTTACAATTAAACCTAACACTACACTATCATTAAATTAATTTAAAAAAATATCTACAATTACCTACAATTAAACCTAACACTACACTATCAATACATTAATTAAATACAATATCTACAAACTACAATGATTTACCTTACCAATAAAATGATTATTTTATTAGGGGGCTTAGAGTAGGTGTAATTAGTTTAAAATTGTTGTAATATTTTTCTTATGTTTGTAAATATTTTTTTATTTTTTGTAACTTAGTTCTTTTTTATTTTTTGTACTTTAGTTAGTTTATTTCATTGTAGTTATTTGTAGGTATTGTATTTAATTTATTTATTGATAGTGAAGTGTTAGGTTTAATTGTAGGTAATTGTAGGTATTTTATTTAATTAATTTATTGATAGTGTAGTGTTAGGTTTAATTGTAACTTAGGTTAGGATTTATTTTACAGGTAAATTTGTAATTATTTTAACTATTTTAGCTATTAAATAGTTCTTAACTATTTAATAGCTATTGTACCTGGTTAAAATAAATACAAAGTTACCTGTAAAATAAATATTAATCCTAAAATAGCTATAATATAATTATAATTTATGTTGTAGCTATATTAGGATTTATTTTACAGGTAAGTATCTAGCTTTAAATAGGAATAATCTATTTAATAAGAGATAATTAATTTCGTTAGATGTAAATTATATTTAACTTAGGGGGGTGTTAGTGTTAGGGTTAGACTTAGCTTTAGGGGTTAATACATTTATTAGAATAGCGGTGAGCTCCAGTCGGCAGATTAGGGGTTAATAATTGAAGTTAGGTGTTGGCGATGTTAGGGAGGGCAGATTAGGGGTTAATACTATTTATTATAGGGTTAGTGAGGCGGATTAGGGGTTAATAACTTTATTATAGTAGCGCTCAGGTCCGCTCGGCAGATTAGGGGTTAATAAGTGGGTTAGACTTAGCTTTAGGGGTTAATACATTTATTAGAATAGCGGCGAGATTCGGTCGGCAGATTAGGGGTTAATAATTGAAGTTAGGTGTCGGCGATGTTAGGGAGGGCAGGTTAGGGGTTAATAAATATAATATAGGGGTCGGCGATGTTAGGGCAGCAGATTAGGGGTACATAGGGATAATGTAGCTGGCGGAGGCGTGCGGACGGCAGATTAGGGGTTAATAAGTGTAGGTAGCTGGTGGCGACGTTGTGGGGGGCAGATTAGGGGTTAATAAATATAATATAGGGGTCGGCAGTGTTAGGGGCAGCAGATTAGGGGTACATAAGGATAACGTAGGTGGCGGTCGGCAGATTAGGGGTTAAAAAAATTTAATCGAGTTGCGGCGATGTGGGGGGACCTCGGTTTAGGGGTACATAGGTAGTTTATGGGTGTTAGTGTACTTTAGAGTACAGTAGTTAAGAGCTTTATGAACCGGCGTTAGCCCAGAAAGCTCTTAACTACTGACTTTTTTCTGCGGCTGGAGTTTTGTCGTTAGAATTCTAACGCTCACTTCAGACACGACTCTAAATACCGGAGTTAGAAAAATCCCATTGAAAAGATAGGATACGCAATTGACGTAAGGGGATCTGCGGTATGGAAAAGTCGCGGCTGAAAAGTGAGCGTTAGACCCTTTTTTGAGTGACTCCAAATACCGGAGGTAGCCTAAAACCTGCCTTAGGAGCCTCTAACGCTGGTTTTCACGGCTACTGCCAAACTCCAAATCTAGGCCTTAGTTTTTTTTTACTGATATTATTTGCATTCCCTTTGTTCAGACATGGCAGACATGCATGGCTTTGCCATTGGTTTTTGCTAATTAGAAGGCTGCTATTTTGTCACACTTCTTACATTTTTGGCAGTGAAGAGGTAAATCACTTAGCTGTTAAGAGTAATATTTACTGTAGTGTAGGGATTACCCTCCCACCCGGCGCTTCCCACCCTCGACCCTACCTAGGGCCCGATCCGATATGCAGCGTCGCCCGCAAATGCCGGCGACGCTGAATTTTGCGCGGGTTTGGTATCCTATATACGGCGTAACCTAGAAGTTACGCTCGTATATTTCTGCCATCGCCCGTAGTTTTTTGGGCCATAGGCAGGTATACCAAACCAGCGCAGTTTGGTATCCAATATACAGCGTAAGGACTTACGTGGCGAAAATTGAGAAATCTTACTCTATTTTCACCTCACCACAAAAAGCAGGCGTAGTAAGCCTTACGCTGTCTATTGGAGCCCCGTAACTCCCTAAACTAGCTACAAAATAAACCTAACACCTAACACATGCGCAATGTCTATCTACCTGTCAACCGCGATCTGCTAAATAAAACCTAACACCTAATGCATGCGCAATGTCTATCTTACTGTCAACTGCGATCTGCTAAATAAAACCTAACACCTAACGCATGCGCAATGTCTATCTACCTGTCAACCGCGATCCCCCGCCGCAATCCCTAATAAAATATTTAACCCCTAAACCGCCGCTCCCGGACCCCGCCACCACTTACATTAACTACCACCTAATGTGATTTCCCTACACCGTCGCCAACTATATTAAACTACCCCCTAAAGTGAGCCCCCTACCCCGCCACCACCTATATTAAATTAATTAACCCCTAATTTAATCCCCCTACCCCGCTGCAACCTATATTAAATTAATGAACCCCTAATTTAATCCCCCTACCCCGCCGCCAGCTATATTAAATTATTTAACCCCTAAAATACTAAACTATCCCTACCACTAAACCTAAGTCTAACCCTACAAATAGCCCTGAAAAGGGCTTTTTGCGTGGCATTACCCCAAAGTAAACTGCTCTATTGCCAGCCCTTAAAAGGGCTTTTTGCGGGGCATGCCCCAAAGAAAACTGCTCTTTTACCAGCCCTTAAAAGGGCTTTTGGCGGGGCTTTGTCACAAAGTAAACTGCTCTTTTGCATCTAATCTAAATCCCCCTACACCACCGCCACCTATAATAAATGTATTAACCCCTAATCTAATCCCCCTACACTGCCGCCACCTATATTAAACACATTAACCCCTATTCTAATCCCCCTACACCGCCGCCAGCTATATTAACTATATTAACCCTAATTATATTAGGGTTAATATAGTTAATATAGTTATTATATTATATATATTAACTATATTAACCCTAATTATATTAGGGTTAATATAGTTAATATTGTTATTATATTATATATATATATTAAGTATAATAACCCTATCTAACTCTAACATCCCTAACTAAACTATTATTAAAATAAATATAATATTAATATTATTAATTAAAATATTTCTATTTAAATCTAAATACTTGCCTATAAAATAAACCCTAAGATAGCTACAATGTAATTAATAATTACAGTGTAGCTATTTTAGGGTTTATATTTATTTTACAGGTAACTTGGTATTTATTTTACCTAGGTACAATAGCTATTAAATAGTTAATAACTATTTAATAGCTACCTAGTTAAAATAATTACCAATTTACCTGTAAAATAAATCCTAACCTAAGTTACAAATACACCTACACTATCAATACATTAAATAAACTACAAATATCTAACTAAAATACAATTAAATAAACTAAACTAAATTACAAAAACAAACAAACACTAAATTACAAAAAATAAAAAAAGATTACAAGATTTTTAAGCTAATTACACCTATTCTAAGCCCCCTAATAAAATAATAAAGCCCCCCAAAATAAAAAAAAATCCCTACCTTATTCTAAATTAAAAAAGTTAGCTCTTTTACCTTACCAGCCCTTAAAAGGGCCTTTTGCGGGGCATGCCCCAAAGTAAACTGCTCTTTTGCCTGAAAAAAAAACAACACAATACCACCCCCCAACATTACAACCCACCACCCACATACCCCTAATCTAACCCAAACCCCCCTTAAATAAACCTAACACTAACCCCTGAAGATCTCCCTACCTTGTATTCACCCAGCCGGGCAGAACTCTTCATCCTATCCGGGCGATGTGTTCAATCAAGCGGCAAAGAAGTCTTCTTCCATTCGTGCGATGTCTTCAAGCAAGCGGCAGAGAGTCTTCTTCCATCCGGCGATGTCTTCAAGCAAAGCGGCATCTTCAATCTTCTTTCTTCGCTCCTCCGCCGCGGGGCATCCATCCGACACGACGACTTCCCGACGAATGAGGTTCCTTTAAATTATGTCATCCAAGATGGCGTCCGTCGAATTCCGATTGGCTAATAGGATTCTATCAGCCAATCGGAATTAAGGTAGAAAAATCTGATTCAAGTTCAATCCGATTGGCTGATTGCATGACATCATTTAAAGGAACCTCATTTGACGGAAAGTCGTCATGCCGGATGGATGCTCCGCGGTGGAGGAGCGAAGAAAGAAGATTGAAGATGCCGCTTTGCTTGAAGACATCACTGGATGGAAGAAGACTCTCTGCCGCTTGCTTGAAGACATCGCTGGATGGAAGAAAACTCTCTGCCGCTTGCTTGAAGACATCGCCGGATGGAAGAAGACTCTCTGCCACTTGATTGAAGACATCGCCCGGATGGAAGAAGACATCTTTGCTGCTTGATTGAAGACATCGCCCGGATCGGATGAAGAGTTCTGCCCGGCTGGGTGAATACAAGATAGGGAGATCTTCAGGGGGGTAGTGTTAGGTTTATTTAAGGGGGGTTTGGGTTAGATTAGGGGTATGTGGGTGGTGGGTTGTAATGTTGGGGGGTGGTATTGTGTTTTTTTTTCAGGCAAAAGAGCAGTTTTCTTTGGGGCATGCCCCGCAAAAGGCCCTTTTAAGGGCTGGTACGGTAAAAGAGCTAACTTTTTTAATTTAGAATAGGGTAGGGAATTTTTTTTTATTTTGGAAGGCTTTATTATTTTATTAGGGGGCTTAGAATAGGTGTAATTAGCTTAAAAATCTTGTAATCTTTTTTTTATTTTTTGTAATTTAGTGTTTTTTTTTTGTAATTTAGTTTAGTTTATTTAATTGTATTTTAGTTTAGATATTTGTAGTTTATTTAATTTATTGATAGTGTAGGTGTATTTGTAACTTAGGTTAGGATTTATTTTACAGGTAAATTGGTAATTATTTTAACTAGGTAGCTATTAAATAGTTATTAACTATTTAATAGCTATTGTACCTAGTTAAAATAAATACCAAGTTACCTGTAAAATAAATATAAACCCTAAAATAGCTACAATGTAATTATTAATTACATTGTAGCTATCTTAGTGTTTATTTTATAGGTAAGTATTTAGATTTAAATAGGAATATTTTCATTAATAATATTAATATTAGATTTATTTTAATAAGAGTTTAGTTAGGGATGTTAGAGTTAGATAGGGTTATTATACTTAATATATATATAATATAATAACGATATTAACTATATTAACCCTAATATAATTAGGGTTAATATAGTTAATATATATAATATAATAACTATATTAACCCTAATATAATTAGGGTTAATATAGTTAATATAGCTGGCGGCAGTGTAGGGGGATTAGATTAGGGGTTAATACATTTATTATAGGTGGCGGTGGTGTAGGGGGATTTAGATTAGATGCAAAAGAGCAGTTTTCTTTGGGGCATGCCCCGCAAAAAGCCCTTTTAAGGGCTGGAAATAGAGCAGTTTACTTTGGGGAAATGCCACGCAAAAAGCCCTTTTCAGGGTTATTTGTAGGGTTAGACTTAGGTTTAGTGGTAGGGATAGTTTAGTATTTTAGGGGTTAAATAATTTAATATAGCTGGCGGCGGGGTAGGGGGATTAGATTAGGGGTTAATTAATTTAATATAGGTGCGGCGGGGTAGGGGGATTAGATTAGGGGTTAAATAATTTAATATAGGTGGCGGTGGGGTAGGGGGATTAAATTAGGGGTTAATAATTTTAAAATAGATGGCGGCGGGGTAGGGGCTCACTTTAGGGGGTTGGTAAGGTAGATGGCGGCGGGGTAGGGGCTCACATTAGGGGGTTATAGATTTAATATAGCTGGTGGCGGGGTCCGGGAGCGGCGGTTTAGGGGTTAATAACTTTATTAGGTGGCGGCCGGGTCCGGGAGCGGCGGTTTAGGGGTTAATACATTTTTTATTGTTAGGGTAGTGAGGGCTGATAGCGGATAGAGGGTTAGACGTGTCGGGCTATGTTTAGGAGGCGTGTTAGACAGTACGGGTGATTTCATACTTTAGTCAGGTTTTGTAGGCGCCGGCAGTTTCTAAAGTGCCGTAAGTCACTGGCGACTCCAGAAATTTGTACTTACGCAGATTTCTGGACATCGCTGGTTTATCAGACTTATGGCACTTTAGCATCTGACGGCGCCGTATATAGGATAGCTCGAGTTGCGAGCTGAAACTGTGGGCGGCGGGGGTTCCCTCGCTTGCGCCGCAAACTACGCTGCATATCGGATTGCGCCCCTGGTCCTTCGCAAACAGCTTTTTACCCACCATCTAAGGTAATGGCAGTCAGTCTGCCACTATGCAGTTTAGTTTTTTTTTTTTTTTTTAAATATGTATTTATTTATTTTTATTTTCTGCAGTGTAGGGATCCTTTCTCACCCTTACAACTCCCTCTACCCCCCCCCCATCCCTTTTCCATGTAATTTGGCTCTTAAAATTTCTTAGAACGGAAAAAGCACCCTGTTGACTTATTAAAGCTAACCCTGCTACATCATGTTTCCCTCATATGCTTTAACAGGTACCAATTGAAAAACAATTCACTTTATGCTAACTTAATGAGCATTGTTGTCTGCAGATTAAACCTAAGATTGGCTCCTCCATATGAGGCAAGTGGTAGGTGAAGTTTGTATTTTGAAAAACAATTACAGCAAACAACATGTAAAATTCTTTTAAAATTCTTATGATATTACTTTTATATTATTTGATAGTAAGACAACTGAAACATCTTTTTATCCCTTTACTGCATTAACCCCTTAGCCCCCTAACCTCAATTAATACTAACATAATACTAACAGTAGCCACACCCAGTATAAGTAAAGGGACATGACACCAAACATTTTTCTTTCCTGATTCAGATAGAGCATATCATTTTAAACACCTTTCCAATTTACTTATCACATTTGCTTGGTTCTCTTTGTGCATTTTAATGAAAAGCATACTTACGTAGGCTCAGGAGAGCTAACTGCTGATTGCTAACTGCACATATATGCCTCTTGTCATTGGCTTACCATTGTGTTCAGTTAGCTCCCAATAGTGAATATATGCTTTATCTAAATCATGCAAGAAAATGTCCCTTTAACCTTTACCAGATATCTTAAAGTGTTTCCTGCGTTAAAATATTTAAGGTATCTCCTCATAACTACATTGCCCATCACAACTAGGGTTGACACCTCGGCCATCTTTTCCTGGACACTTATGAGTTACACATGCTGCAGGGTGTGCAGAGGGGACCATGAATTGCACCCCTGCTCAGCACACAATTAGTGATCCTGGACAGCACTATTTATGTTCTTCCCTGCATACCCTGCAGCATACCCTGCAGCATGTGCAACTCATAAGTGTCCAGGAATACATGGCTGAGGTGGCAACCCTAATCACAACCCTTTAAGTGTTAAACCCTCTGCTGGGGGTGGTTGCTATTGGTGTTAATTACAGTTAGGTGACTATAGAGTTAATGAAGATAAGGTTTAATTATGGTGGTTCTTTCAGTTAAGGAGTTATTTGTGGTAAGGGGTTAATTGCAGTGGGAGTCCTATTAGTCTATTAGTTAACTGTCAGTTCTAACAGTTATGAGGTTAATGCAGTTAGGGTTAATTGCTGATGTGTGTCTAACTGGTATCTTTTAAAGGGATAGTAAACCCATTTTTTCTTTCTTTCATGATTCAAATAGAGCATGCAATTTTAAGCAACTTTCTAATTTAATCTTATTATCAAATTTTCTTCATTCTCTTGCTATCTTTATTTGAAAAGCAATAATGTGAAGCTTAGGGCTTAGGAATCCGCCCATTTTAGGTTCAGCACCTGGGTTGCACTTGCTGATTGGTGGATAAATGTAGCCACCAATCAGCAAGCACTATCCAGGGTTCTGAACCAAAAATGGGCTGGCTCCTTAGCTTAGATTCCTGCTTTTTTAAATAAAGATAGCAAGAGAACAAAGAAAATTAACAATATGAGTAAATTAGAAAGTTGCTTACATTTGCATGCAATACCTGAATCATGAAATAAACATTTGGGTTAGCATTCCTTTAAGTGCAGTTAAGGTCCCATAGGGCTTGCAGTTAGGTATAAGAGTAGTGTTAGTCTGGGGTTTGTGATTAGATTTATTTGCAGTAAAAGGGGCCCCCCTTTTGTTAGACAGTATGGACCCCATGTATTAAAAAACGTACAAATAATTGCTTGGAAAGTCAAGCCACGTGTCAATCACCCCGGTTGCACCTGGCCAGGATGAAGAAACATGAAACCCCCCCAAAAATCTTTCATGATTCAGATAGAATATGCAATTATTAACAACTTTCTATGTATGTAGCTCTTGTGATTGGCTTACTGGTGTGTTCAGTTAGTTCTAGGGTTGCCACCACAGCCACGTTTTCCCTGACACTTATGAGTTACACATGCTGCAGGGTGTGCAGGGAGCAATATGAATAGAGTTGTCCAGCATGTGCAACTCATTAGTGTCTAGGTGACAACCCAAGTTAGATCCCAGAAGTGCATGGCTGCTACTTCAAGAAAGGATACCAAGAGAATAAAGCAAATTGATAATAGAACTAAATTGGAAAGTTGTTTAGAAACATATGCTCTATCTGAATCACAAAAGAACATTTTTGTGTTTCATGTTTTATTAACTAGAGTTTCTGGACCACTCAGGCACCAAAGCTGCATCTGCAGTTTCGTAAATGGAGTCCAAGAATATCACCTATGTATAATAGGAACCAAGGTGATAGCAAGTTTGGTGATAAACTACAAGATAAAATCAAAAGGGTGCCTCATGTTGTAGACTGTGTGATTTATGAAACAAATAATAAAATCCCAAATGGGTCACTCACAACAAGTAAGGTGGCCCTGTATAGGTGGATAGTGCAGCCACCATCTAGCTGATGTTCCCAGTAACAACCTCCATGGGAATTGCTCCTAAGGCACAGCTGTTTGACAACAGCTATGAGATTGTGACACATTTGCAGTGTACTGTTTGTGGAAAGTGGCTGCTGGGTTTTTGCTGATTGCCTGTGGCCAGATTTTGGAGACTCTCGTACTATACTGTCCTCATTAACTGATAACTAGACAGTTAACAAACCAGACAGAAATAGCTTTGTGTTTATTCCAAACTGATTTTACTTCTGAATAGTTATTTTTGTAAAACTGCAATACAATAAGAAAAGTTGAAATTACAACATGTAGTTACACGTGGTGCTTGCAATACATACAATAATACATGTTTCTAACACAGAGAGTTTACATTTAATCCTTACAGCAAATAGCAATGCAATTCAAATGTACAATGAACTCTTAGCAAAAAACAAATAACTTACAGGCATATGTATGTTTAGAGGCAAATGTTCAAGAGCTGATTTCCATGCTTCTTGAAGCTAAGTTGGCTGCTGAGAAACTGAAAGTAACTTTTCATTAACAAACTTTATTAAAGGGTTAGAAATCTTTTGTATTTTGCAACTATAAACATTACACCATTAGAAAGTTTAAGTAACTACCAATAAAATGCACTTACTGTTTTCTAAAAACGAAGCTTGAAAATAAATAAAAATGTTGTTTTTATTTCAGCAAAAAACGGCTTAATTGACTGCCCCTATTTGAAGGCAGGATTCACTGATTACACATTCAATTATTTCTGCCAATCGCGCTGCAGCACTGAGATAGTTATTTGAATATTCATTAAAAGTGTCTCTTCCAAATTTGCATGCACACTTGCGCAGTATAAACTTAGGGCAATTGCAAATTGCAAGCATAATGAAGAGTTAATTGCCCATACTCCATGTTTACATGTGCATCTAGTAAATGAGAAAGCTGCCGTTACACACAGCCTTTGTTTTTTTCCCTGCTGACATTATTTAACTTAATTTATGTTGAAAAGCCATATAAGCACTGCCGTTACACACAGCCTTTGTTTTTATTTCCCTGCTGTCATTAACTTAATTTATGTTGAAAAGCCATATAAACACTGCCGTTACACACAGCTAGGGTTGCCACCTTTTGCCCAGAAAATTCCTGGACACTTTTTTAAGTGGGCATGGAGGGGGTGTGGCTTGGGGTGTGGTTTGGGCGTGGCTTGGGGCGTGGCTTCTCGCAGCCTCAAATTCTTTCAGAAATCAATATATATTATATATATATATAATATGTATACTGTATATATATATATATTTATATATATATATATATATATATACTGTATATATATAATATATATACTGTATATATATATATATAAAGGGAGTGCAGAATTATTAGGCAAATTAGTATTTTGACCACATCATCCTCTTTATGCATGTTGTCTTACTCCAAGCTGTATAGGCTCGAAAGCCTACTACCAATTAAGCATATTAGGTGATGTGCATCTCTGTAATGAGAAGGGGTGTGGTCTAATGACATCAACACCCTATATCAGGTGTGCATAATTATTAGGCAACTTCCTTTCCTTTGGCAAAATGGGTCAAAAGAAGGACTTGACAGGCTCAGAAAAGTAAAAAATAGTGAGATATCTTGCAGAGGGATGCAGAACTCTTAAAATTGCAAAGCTTCTGAAGCGTGATCATCGAACAATCAAGCGTTTCATTCAAAATAGTCAACAGGGTCGCAAGAAGCGTGTGGAAAAACCAAGGCGCAAAATAACTGCCCATGAACTGAGAAAAGTCAAGCGTGCAGCTGCCAAGATGCCACTTGCCACCAGTTTGGCCATATTTCAGAGCTGCAACATCATTGGAGTGCCCAAAAGCACAAGGTGTGCAATACTCAGAGACATGGCCAAGGTAAGAAAGGCTGAAAGACGACCACCACTGAACAAGACACACAAGCTGAAACGTCAAGACTGGGCCAAGAAATATCTCAAGACTGATTTTTCTAAGGTTTTATGGACTGATGAAATGAGAGTGAGTCTTGATGGGCCAGATGGATGGGCCCGTGGCTGGATTGGTAAAGGGCAGAGAGCTCCAGTCCGACTCAGACGCCAGCAAGGTGGAGGTGGAGTACTGGTTTGGGCTGGTATCATCAAAGATGAGCTTGTGGGGCCTTTTCGGGTTGAGGATGGAGTCAAGCTCAACTCCCAGTCCTACTGCCAGTTTCTGGAAGACACCTTCTTCAAGCAGTGGTACAGGAAGAAGTCTGCATCCTTCAAGAAAAACATGATTTTCATGCAGGACAATGCTCCATCACACGCGTCCAAGTACTCCACAGCGTGGCTGGCAAGAAAGGGTATAAAAGAAGAAAATCTAATGACATGGCCTCCTTGTTCACCTGATCTGAACCCCATTGAGAACCTGTGGTCCATCATGAAATGTGAGATTTACAAGGAGGGAAAACAGTACACCTCTCTGAACAGTGTCTGGGAGGCTGTGGTTGCTGCTGCACGCAATGTTGATGGTGAACAGATCAAAACACTGACAGAATCCATGGATGGCAGGCTTTTGAGTGTCCTTGCAAAGAAAGGTGGCTATATTGGTCACTGATTTGTTTTTGTTTTGTTTTTGAATGTCAGAAATGTATATTTGTGAATGTTGAGATGTTATATTGGTTTCACTGGTAAAAATAAATAATTGAAATGGGTATATATTTGTTTTTTGTTAAGTTGCCTAATAATTATGCACAGTAATAGTCACCTGCACACACAGATATCCCCCTAAAATAGCTAAAACTAAAAACAAACTAAAAACTACTTTCAAAAATATTCAGCTTTGATATTAATGAGTTTTTTGGGTTCATTGAGAACATGGTTGTTGTTCAATAATAAAATTAATCCTCAAAAATACAACTTGCCTAATAATTCTGCACTCCCTGTATATATATATATATATATATATATATATATATATATGTATATATATATATATATATAATATTATATATATATATTTATATATATATAATATATATATAATATATATATATATATAATATATATATATATATATAATATAATATATATATAGTATATATATATAATATAATATATATATTTATATATATATATATATATATATATATATATATAATATATATATATATATATATATTGGGGAGAGGTTGCCAGTCCCAAGCTTATGCTGCCTCCTCTGCCTTTGCTGGCTGCTATCCCCGTGAACCGCTCCGGGAGCCCCTCCCTATCTGCTTTGGAAGCCCGTGTGTAAGGTCAGACCTGTCAAAATAAATCATAAAGGCCACACATCCCAAGACTTTCCTAAAGTACCTCCCCCAATAGAGACCACGCCTTACCTGGGCTTGATTCCGGCCGCGGCCGCGCCCGCGCTCCCCTCATAGTGGCCCAGCCCAGGCGGCTGGAGTCTGGAGATGTAGGACTCCTACAGTAGGAGCCATTGCTAAGCCTGGAGGCGGAGCTGTTCCCGTATTGGTTTATTTCACAGGATGCATATGGCACCTCCTCCATCTCCCCCTTCTGGTAACACACCTAGGACAGAGTGTTAGGCGGCGGCCGCCGCAGCCGTCAGTGACAACATCTGGAGTAACGTCTCCTTCTCCCAGCACTCAGTGGGTGTGTTTGTGTGAGAAACCAATGGGCTGATTCATCTAAGTATAGAAGCGCCCCCCACTCCCACATCAATCATCTTCTGTCTCTACTGCAGACTCCACCTACCCCAGGCTAAGCGCTCCTCTGGCCAGCTTATTTTTTGTAAAGTAAAAGTCTGTGCTCACTGCTGCTTGCAGGGGAGCGCTTAGCCCGGGGCATTTAAGGCTAGTTCCGGGACACGGGACAAAGAGCCTCAGACCGGGACTGTCCCGGTGAAACCGGGGCGGGTGGCAACCCTACACACAGCCTTTTTTCCCCTGCTGTCATTAACTTAATTTATGTTGAAAAGCCATGTAAGCACTGCCGTTACACATAGCCTTTTTTCCCCTGCTGTCATTAACTTAATTTATGTTGAAAAGCCATATAAGCACTGCCGTTACACATAGCCTTTTTTCCCCTGCTGTCATTAACTTAATTTATGTTGAAAAGCCATATAAGCACTGCCGTTAAACACAGCCTTTGTTTTTTCCCTGCTGTCGTTATTTAACTTAATTTACAGGGTTAAAAAGCCATATAAGCAGTGCCCAAATGTAAGCAATAGCTCAGGGGGAGTTACTATCATTAATAATTAACATCCCTGCTATGCTTACAAATCTCGGCATGTTTGTGTGTGTAACTCTCTTGTTACAGCAGGTAAAATGAGAATGTTATACAGTATTGGTTACTGGTATTATACATGCATGTCAGTCTTGGGGGCTATAGTCGCAAAACTTATCTCGTTAGCTGTCCCTCCCTCTGCCAGTGCCTACAACGCCACTCCCACGTTACTCCCCTCTTCATCGGCATCAGGCAAGATGATGATGACGCTGGAAGTGAAGACTGATATGCATTGCTCATGCGTTGCCACAAGTAAGTGTAAATGCGCATGCGGGGCACCATCATAGTTCTACCTAGGTAGAACTCGATGATTTGACTGCATAATTACCCAAAAGAAGGGTTTGACAGAATTTATCTTTTCTATTGCATTTTTCACATAAAGGATAAAAAATGGCTTATATGTGTTATTTGATGTTTTGAACAACTGGTTATGAGGTTTTAAAAAATGAAAAGTTTTTTTTTGGGTTTCCTATCCCTTTAACACTTCCTGTTTTATTCTTGAGAGGAACCAAGCTGTAATTGCAACATGAAACCACCAGATGTCATCAACATGAACATAATAAGCATATAATAGACAGAACACTCCCCGCCTGGTATAAAAATATACCACTATTACATGATCTATAAATTATTATTAAATTCAACCAGATAACTTTTTACTTTGAAAAAGAACAATCAAATCTGACACAGGTCTGAGGTATACTTTAGCAGTCCCTTGTTTAATGATTTTGACCTCTACTATCACCACTAGGAATGGCTGTTACAATAAGACTCATTGTCCATCCGTTGCGCTTTACTTGAGAGTCTTTCAACGATACAAGATCTCCTTTTTGAACGTTTTGTTTCTCTTTCCATTTTCTATATTTCCATGTTTGGATACATTTGATAGTCACTGTTTCAGCTTGCAAGAAATCTAATGAATGGCATAACCCTTTGCAGCAATGCCAGCCTGTACACGACTCCTTTTGATTGCTGCTGGAAAATGACTTAGCAATGTGAATAAGTGTTGCTATACCTCTCACAAGGGACTTCCACTTTGAGAATCTGAGAAATCTATGTGAGTCTAACTGGCATTCATACACTTCAGTTATTAAAGCTGTTACTTCAGGTCTGATCTCACTGTCAGAATCTGGTTCAATGAGGTCAAATACTTCAGCTTCAGATTGATCACCTGTATCTGCCTGATGTAAGAAATCTGGGCCTGAGAACCAGTTGGTTTGTTTTAGGTGAGCTGCCTGAATTGGTCTAGTACCATGATCTGCTGGATTCTGACTGGTGTTAATATAACCACTGATCTGGATTAGTAGATTTTCTAATACGAATTATTCTGTTTGAGACATATACATGAAATCTCCTACAAGTATTGTGAATATAACCTAACACAATTTTGCTATCAGTGTAATATTTAACTGCATAAAGTTCAATGTCCATTTCTTCAGTAATAAGTTCAGCTAGCTCAACTGACAAAACAGCTGCACATAATTCTAGACGTGGCACTGTATGGGCTGGTCTTGGAGCTAGTTTAGATTTGCCCATAATAAAGCCTACATGACATTGACCGCTACTGTCTATGACTCTGAGATATGCCACAGCTGCTATCGCTACAGTAGAAGCATCAGAAAAAACACATACCTCCTTTCTTACTGTGCATGATAGTGACACTGGCACATAGGGTCTGGGAATACTGAGATCTTCAAGATGGATCAAGTCTTCTGTCCATGCTCTCCATTGAGCTTCTCTATCTGGTAAGAGTGGGGAATCCCAGTCACATTGGTCTGTTGAGAGTTCTCTGACTAAAGATTTACCTTGCATAGTGATTGGAGATGCAAACCCAAGTGGGTCATAAAGACTGTTTACTGTAGCCAGGATACCTCTCTGTGTGAAAGGTTTTACCTCTTTAGACACTTGAAAAGTGAAACTGTCGGTCTGTAAGTTCCAACTTACTCCTAAGCTCCTTTGGAGGGGTAGAGGATCGACACCTAAAACAAGGTCCTTTAGATCTTTAGCTCTGTCATCAGCAGGAAATGCTTCCATTACTGGACTTTTGTTGGATGCCACTTTGTGTAGCTTGAGATTTGATCCTGCAAGCATGTCCTTAGCTCTCTGCAGGAGACTGACTGCTTCAGCTTCAGTAGGCACAGATGCGAGTCCATCATCTACATAGAAATTCCTCAAGATAAACTGTTCTACATCTTCGCCATACTCACTCTTTCCTTGCTTTGCTATTTGTCTTAGACCATAAATGGCTATGGCTGGAGAAGGGCTGTTTCCAAAGACATGTACCTTCATCCTGAACTCTGTAATTTCTTTGTTAAGGTCATTGTCACGATACTAAAGAAATCTCAAATAGTTACGGTGATCTTCTCTAACCACGAAACAGTAAAACATTTGTTGTACATCAGTGGTAATTGCAACTTGCTCTTTGCGGAAACGTAAAAGGACACCTAGTAGTGTATTATTTAAATCAGGCCCACTGAGGAGTGTGTCATTCAGTGAGATGCCTTCAAACTGAGCACTTGAGTCAAAAACTACTCTGATCTGTCCTGGCTTCTGAAGGTGATAGACACCAAAGACTGGTAGGTACCAACACTCCTCACCTGCTTCCAGTGGTGGGGCAGGTTCTGCTTGGTCATGGTCAAAGATCTTTTGCATAAAGTTAACAAAATGTTCTTTCATTTCAGGTTTTTTCACAAAGGAGCGCTGTAGAGCAAGTAGTCTTTTCTGGGCTTGCTCTAAGTTGTTTGGTAGTCTAAGACAAGGTGAGCGAAATGGTAGGGGTGCTACCCAGTAATTTGCTTCATCAATAAACATCTCTTTTTCAACTACATCAAGGAACATACCATCTTGAATAGACATAGCAGGTTTGTCATCGTTTGGAGTAGTAACAAACACATTATCATCTAAACTGCCCACATTGTGAGTTGCAGTTCCTAAATAACACAATGAGGGGGTGTATGACTGTTATTTACAAGCATTAAAAGTCTCTTTTACCTGTATATAGCTAGTGCATGGGCTGAACAGAGAAGTGTGCCCACTAGGCAACACATTTGTCTTGAAAGAGTTCACATTTGCTGGTCTATGAGCTCCTCCTAAGCATACTTCCCCAACTATGACCCAACCTAAGTCTAAATGTTGTGCATAAGGACTGTTGTGAGGCCCATTAATCTGCTCACGTACTTTGTGCACCTTCAGAATGTCTCTTCCAAACAAGAGAAGTATTTGTGCATTAGGGTCAAGTGCTGAGATCTTGTCTGTTAAGGATTTCAGATGAGGGAAATGCTGTGTAATCTCAGGTGTTGGAATTTCTGACCTGTCATCAGGTATCATGTCACATTCAATGAGTGTGGGGAGTTTTATGTGTGTTTTCCCATCAATAGACTGAACAGTGAAGTTGGATACCCTACGCCCTGTTTTCTCTGTAATGCCTGAGCATGTTCTTAGAGTGTAGGAAAATGTTTCACCACCATAAAAAAACTCTGATTTGGCTAAAGAACGGTTACTTTGATCATCTAACACTGCATACATTTTTACAGAACAGTCAGGTTTGTTAGAGGGATATACAGTCACTAAACAAATCTTGGAACATGATCTGGGCCTTGTCCCTTTCCCGCATACCTCTGTACACTTGGATACAATAGTGGGTGTAGTAGCTTCCTCTTGCTCCCCGCCTTGCTCTCTCTTTGGTAAAGGAGTCGCTACTGCCCAGGGAGCTGGACCTGGATGCAAAGCTGAAGTATGCTGGTCACTGTTGCATTCTCTGCATCTTATGTTATTTTTGCAGTCTTTGGCAATGTGTCTGGTGGATGCACAACATCAAAAGCAGATAGTATTCTCTTTCAGGTAAGCTTTACATTCATCAATGTGCTTGCTTCTGAACCCACGACACTTTGACAGTGGGTGTGGTTTATTATGAATTGGACATGGACTGTCTGGTTCCATGGATTTCCACGAAGGGCTTTTCACCTGTGGAGTTGCATTAGTAGCTGACACTTCTGTCTTTCTTACTGACACCGTTGGTCTGTTGCTGTACCTTGTTCCTGACTTCTCTGTATTTACTGGAACTTGGTTGCTGCATGTTGAGAATATGAAGCTTGGATCATTTCTGGTCTTTGCTTGGTTGACAATAAATCTGGTGAAGAAACTGAATGGTGGAAAGGAGACATGATGGTCTTCTTTGTACTTGGAACCTTGAAAAATCAATTTTTCTTGCAGGCTATATGGCAGTTTTTCAATAATTGGTTTGATGCCACGAGCTGTATCTAGGTATGCCAGTCCTGACAAAAAGCCTCCTGCCTTAGCTGCATTCACCTCCAACAACATGTCCCCAAGTTCTCTTAACTTTATGTTGTCTTTGTTTGAGATTTTGGGGAAGTTTTCTAGCTTCTTTAACAGTGCATTCTCAATAGCTTCAGGGCTGCCATAACATTCTTCTAGTCTCTGCCATACCATTTTAACTCCATCAATTGGGTTATGAACATGCGCTGACCTGAGTCTCTTAGCCTGTTGAGATGACTCTGGTCCAAGGCACTTAGTCAAAAGATCTAGCTCTTCTCTGGCTGTAAGATTAAGATCTCTGGTGACACCTTGGAATGATGTCTTCCATGCCCAGTAGTTCTCTGGTCAATCATCAAATGTTAGTAGCCCTGTACTCACTAACTCTTGACGAATCAGGTGCTTTGCTAGGTCAGTAGTCTCTGAAGTTCCTAATGTACTATTTCTGAGAGGGGATATGTGAGAGTCCATATAATGTGATGGATGTTGTGGATCAGCATAGCCTCTGTTTTCTTGAAAGTGCACTCTTGGTGTAGAGACATTTGCAGTGTCAGTCTGGGAAGGAGGGTGCAAGTCAGGAATACTTGGAGTAGACTGTAAATATGTTGAGTCAGGAAACTGTGGCATTATGCTGGACATATGTTGGATAGGAGCATGCTCTGTTTTATCTTGGTCTAGAGCATGGTTCTGTACATACTCACGAGTCCTTTGTACTGAATCATGGGTAGTTATTTCTGCAAAATCTTGAAGTGGTTCCTCTTCTAGTTCAGCTGCTGCTTCATAGACTGCTGCTTCTGCAGATGCTGCAACTGCTGCCCTTTGAATCTTTAGCACATGCATATTAGCTTCTAACTCTGCCTTGCGTTGTGCTGTTTCAGCTTCACGCCTAGCTGCCTCTGCTTCTATTGCTGCTTTCTGCTTTATCATGTCTGCTTCTTTTTCAGCATAAGAAATTTGTGCCTGGGCTGCTTGCGCTTTTACACGGGCTCTAAGTCTTGCAGAACTGACTGATGATCTGCTGGAGCGCATGGAATATTTAGAGCCAGAGGCATAGGATCTGGTCACTAAAGTTTGCTGCATCATATCAACATTCTTATCTTGGTTCATAGTGATCAGGTTAAAGTAGTGCAATATTTTAAATGCAGTTCTTGTGCAAATTATTTTTTACTGCCTTTCACTTTAAATTGCAGGTCTTGTATGTTTGCTTGTTATTTACTGCTTTTTACTTTAAAATGCAGCCTTTGTATCTTGCTTGTTATTGCTTCTCACTTTTCAATGCAGCTCCTATATCTTCCCTTAATATAGCATGCTTTTTACTTTACAATGCAGCTCTGTATCTTGCCTTGATATAGCCTGCCTTTTTACTGTACTGTCCTCATTAACTGATAACTAGACAGCTAGTTAACAAACCAGACAGAAATAGCTTTGTGTTTATTCCAAACTGATTTTACTTCTGAATAGTTATTTTTGTAAAACTGCAATACAATAAGAAAAGTTGAAATTACAATATGTAGTTACACGTGGTGCTTGCAATACATACAATAATACATGTTTCTAACACAGAGAGCTTACATTTAATCCTTACAGCAAATAGCAATGCAATTCAAATGTACAATGAACTCTTAGCAAACAACAAATAACTTACAGGCATATGTATGTTTAGAGGCAAATGTTTAAGAGCTGATTTCCATGCTTCTTGAAGCTAAGATGGCTGCTGAGAAACTGAAAGTAACTTTTTATTAACAAACTTTATTAACACTTCCTGTTTTATTCTTGAGAGGAACCAAGCTGTAATTGCAACATGAAACCACCAGATGTCATCAACATGAACATAATAAGCATATAATAGACAGAACACGTACCTAAGGATGAATTCTCCTGTAGGTTGTTGCCGGGAGCATCAGCTAGCTGTTGACTGTGACATCTATGGAATAAGATTGCTGTCAAAAAAGCAAGCATGTGTGGTTCTTTATCATTGAACATAAATAGTGACCTACGAATACAAATCTAAATGTTCAAATACAATTATGTTTAATTGTTTTGGAAGCACACTTTTTTTTTGGAAATACAATCTCCCTTTTTGGAATTACACTTTTGTTTTTTTCTTTTGGAAGTACAATTAAAAATAGTTTGCATAAAAAAATGCCTAAATATTGCTGGCAAGTATTTTAAAATAATTTTTAAAAATAAGCACAATGAATTACATAGCTAAGCTGCCTGGGGCAGCCAACTCCACCCCCTTATTAGTGTTTAGACACAGGCATTGTATTTCAACTGGGTTCACAGCTTCTAGGCATGCTCCAGCAGATAATCCCTATGCATTTTTGTATTCTACCAAAGCAACAAAAGATACAGGCATTAAAGGAATTGTGTGGGGGGAGTTAGAGCTTTGCAATTCAGAAACTAAAAAGAAAGGGTTACTGGCGAGGCACTGCAGTATAAATTTGCAGGTAAAGTAATTAAAGTACATATTATATGTTGTCTCTATCCCAACTTGTTTTATGTCCCTTTAAATGTGGAGAAATGACTGATAATTCCAGCACATCAACATTTCCGATACATTTTTCAACATTTATCATGTAACATACAACATGGCTTACCATGCCAGAAGTAATTATTCTCTTTTGCATAACACTATACAGAGGGATAATGATTTTGATGTTTTAATTACAGTTTTTATGGAAGCAGCAAAAAATACTCACTGTAGCATGAGGTCTTTTTCTCAGAGTATGTTTTTTATGTTTTACCATACAACATGCTTTAACGTGCTCAAAGTGCTTATTCTGCCTTGTTTTAGACAATCATGTACTGAGAAATAATGATTTTGATGATTTAATCACAGCTTTTATATTTGCAGCTTTTCTACCCTCTCCCTTTATCAGGGGGCCTTCTAAGCTTATACATACCTCACAACTGTGCCGAATTACGCGGGACAGTCCCAAATTGAGAGGTCTGTCCCGCTGTCCCGGGGAGGCAGCCATTAGTCCCACATTGCACCCGGCTCCCTGCACTGTGGAGTTTAAAATTTTAAATAAATAAATGAATATATATATATGACTTGCTATTTGGTTCTTACACCTCATGTGATGTAAACCCAATAATATGGCTGCATGTGGCTGGAGTCACTTTGGTATGTGACAATGATGTTATGATCTATTCTATAGCATAACCATTACCTGCTCCTCAGTGGTGCTCCTTCTGTCTCCAGAACTCTGTCAGCTCAGGTGGGTGCTTTAGTGTCCTGGGCCAAGGGGTAACCACTCCAGACCATCACTCTAGAGTCTAGACTGGATTAATTACTACTAGTGCTAACGGTGGCTCAGGCTCGCAGCAGAGAGAGCGATTGGATATAATAGATAACACTGCATTTTGGGTGCTGTTTGTTATAAGTTGAGCACCCAGGACTGCTTACTTACTACTTAGCTAAGGCAGCTCTCACAATGACAGTACCACACAGCCCCGGGGAAACAAAGCAGCGCTTACACTCAGGCTCCTAATAAAAGATGAAGAGGCAGTTTAGTAAGTAGCCCTCCCCGGTTTTAGAATTACAGCAGCACATCTCCTCACTACTGTTCTACTTTGCATCAGTGACACTAAATGTCTCCTGGGTACAACCTCCCCCAATCTAGGGTCCCTATTTATTTAGAGACATCATTATACTTTAATTCCTTATAAATAAAAATAAAACCATATTCTAATACTAATTCATTATTTATTTAGCTTGCTTTTGCAAAAAAAACAAAACAAGAAACTTGCCAATGATGTATGGAACTTAAAAACCCTGCTCTGATCCAATCAGCAGCGCTAATTGTACATGCAGTACTTCTACTCTGTGTTTAACCTCCTTGCCGTGTCGATGGAGGTAAAATTAAATGCTCTAACAGATCATCAAAATCAATATTCCTTAGTACATTAGAATTATAAAACAAGGCAGAACAAGCACTTTGGGCAAACTGTAATTAAAACATCAAAATCAATATTCCTCTGTAAAGCATTATGCAAAAGAGAATAATCACTTCTGGCATGTAAAGCCATGTTGTATGTTACATGATACATGTTAAAAATTTACCTGAGATGTTGATGTGCTGGGATTGTCAGACATTTCTTCACATTTAGGGCTAGATTACTAGTGGTGCGGTAGTTTGTGCCTTTGCTCTTGCCTTAACGCCGCTAGAAGTAAGCTTTTTGCTCGTGTGAAAAGCCGAACTTAGAATACCACAACCGTGTTAATGTATTTTTCTATAGACTACAATGGAGCGGGAAAAGGGGGGGAACCCCCCCCCCAAGAAATAAACCTAACACCCATCAAGTCGTGCTAACCCAACATGAAAAATGAATATTTCACATTACAATGTTCCTCACATTGAACAATATGTTTTATTTATTCTTAAATACATATTTTTCTCTCTTTTTCTCTCATTCTCTCTTTCTTCTCTCTCTTTATCTGTAATAATCAAAATGTCCACATAATGGCAGTGAAATTTTTATGTATAATGTTTTAGCTGCAATAATAAGATTATCCACATGATGGCAGTATTATAAAACAGCATGTGAATTTTGAATGCTTGTGAAAGTTTAAAAGGCAAAAATCTGTATGTATGCATAATTAAGGATCTATGGTAGATTTGAAGCATTTTTCACAAGCCTATGACTCTGATGTGATAAATAAAGGTACATTTTAAAAGTAATGGAAGCTGGAGCTGGAGTTTGATTTTGTGCAATTTGCTGTTGGATGTGGCAGGTCCAGAGCTCCGTGCCCCTACGCATATTCAGAGTGCTGTTTTATTTTTGTTTAAAATAATAGCAATCTAGGAACCCTCAAGGAGAATGGCCCCTGAATAGCAATATGTACCCAGGCACCCTTGGAAAGTGGCCACTCCTTGCCAATAGATTCCCAGTCACCCTAGGAATGTGGCCCCTGCTCATCAATAGACACCCAGGCACCCCTGGATAGTGGCCACTGTTCGTCAATAGTAACCTAGGAACCATTAAAGAAAGTGGCACATGCTCGCCAATATGTGTCCAGACACTCTAGGAAAGTGGCCCCTGCTCACAAATAGGCACCCAAGCACTCTGGGAATATTTGCCCAGCTTGTCAATAGGTGCCCAGGGATCCCAGGAAAGTGGGCCCATCTCACCAATAGCCACCTAGGAACCATCAAGGAAAGTGATCCCTGTTCTCCAATGAGTGCTCAAGCATTCTGGGAAAGTGGCTAGAAGGGGCCACATTCCTAGGGTGCCTGTGCACCACTTAGCGATGAGGGGTCACTTTCCTTGAGGGTTCATAGGCAGCTATTGGCAGACAGGTGCTACTTTTCCAGAGTGCCTGGGTGTGTTTTGATAAGCAGGGGCCACATTCCTGGGGTGTCTGGAAGCCTATTGGAAAGCAGTGGCCACTTTTCCAGGGTGCCTGGAAGTTTATTGGCTAGCAGGGCCACTTTCTTGTGTGAGCTGTGTGCCTATTAGCGAGCAAATACCACTAAGGGTGAAACTTTCTATATCTTACCTGCTATGTGATACAATACACTTAATCCAATAACCCCAATAACACACGGACAATAGTTATGGGAGAAAAAAACCCTTCCCCGTCCGGGGATAAGGGTTGCATTTATTAAAGAATAACTTAAATAACTTATTAACAATAACTTATCGTTGGCCGGCAAGAAACATCCCTGTCCTAAAACTCCTAAGAAAGGGGTGAGACCGCCCTAAAGGAATGGGGGGCGCCCCCCATTCCGACAGCCTGGAGGGCTTTTTTATGAGGGATTGTGCAGGGAGCCACCGAGCGTCGGCTCTTGCGGCTGTTGTTGAATGTGCTCGCCTGTCCCCCTCCTCTTTTCACCCACCAGGCTGTCCCAACTGGATATTTGTCATACCCCTGCTGCCGCCGCAACAGGAAACATGGCGCCATGTTCCTACCTAACAGGAGTTGAGGGACCCCCAAACTCCTAAGACAACGGTTCCTCGGTCAAAAGACTGTTAGTTCCGAAGGAGGGTCCCTAGAACAAAAATGAAAGCACTTTGGTCTTACTAAGGTCCGAGTGATTATTCAGCCCCCAGCCAAAGTGATACTATTGCCAGCATCTTCTCAGACCACCGTCCACTGGAACACACCATCCATAACTGGAACAGAGCATCTGTAACTTGGGAGGGAAGGGAGGAAAGACAAGAAACAGGTTAGTGACCCTACTTCCTGCCTGCAGCCCCTAATATAGGCTCTGCAACATCTCCCTCTAGCTTTCAGACGAGCTAAGACACCTAGGCAGTAATACACCTAGCAATCAAGTCAAAAGTTAACCCTTAAGTTGCTGCGCGCTTAATCAGCTCTCCACTTTCCTTATCTTTCTCAGGGTGCCTGTGCAACTACTGGGCAAGCAGAGGCCACATTCCTTGTGTTTCTGGACAACTATTGGCTAGCAGAAGTCCCTTTCCTGGGTTGCCTGAGTATCTTTTGTTGAGCAGGGGCCACATTCCTGGGATGCCTGGGCACCAATTCGTTAGCAGGGCCCACTTTCCCAGGCTGCTTTGATGTTTTTTGGTGAGAAGGGGCCACTTTCCTGGGAGCCTATTGGCAAGCAAGGACCACTTTCTTAGGGTGCCTGTGTGCCTTTTGACGAGCATGATTCCTGGCCTGGAAACCTTTTGGAAAGCCGCTTTTTCAGGGTGCTTGGGTGTGTTTTGGTGAGCAAGGGCCACTCTCCTGAAATGCCTGGGAGCCTATTAGTGAGCAGGGGCCACTTTCTCAGGGTGCCTGTGCTCCATTGGGTGAGCAGGGGCCACCCTTCCAAGGGTGTCTGACCTCCTATTGGTTGGCTAATTTCTCTGGGTACCTAATTGCCTAATGGTGAGCAGTGCCTACTTTCCCATGATGCCTGGGTGCTTGTGAACTTATCTTTGAGCAGAAAACACTTTTCTGGGCACCTGGGAGCCTATTGATGAGCAGGGAGTTCTTTCCTGGGTTGCCTGGTGCATATTGGCGAGCAGGGACCAATTTTCCCAGGGTGCCTGGATACCTATAGGAAATCAGGATCAACATTCCTGCTGTACCAGGGTACCTAATGGTGAGCAGAGGCCAAATTCTTAGGGAGCTTGGGTATCTTCATAAGCAGGGACCACTTTGGTGCCTCTGAACCCTTTTAGTGACAATGGACCACTTTTGCAGAGTGCCAGGGAAACTATTGATTTGCATTGCCTTTCCCAGTTTCCTTTGCTCCTGTGCAAAATCTGGTATTTCAGGTTTTCTGTGTGGGATGTACAGAATTAGTATCTCATAATAGAACAGTGGAGGATGCTTTTTTCCACATCTTTTTTACTCAACATAATATAAATAGAGAGTGGTTTAATTGCCCTAGACCAAGTTTCACTCAGCACCATTCAGAAATCTATCACGTGTGAAATATGTATTAGTGGATTAGAACAATGCAATAATGGGGCTTTGATATAAGAATTTCACTGACAATTATGTGTGGAAAGACTTTGCAATGTATTTTTATTATTTAATTCCACTATTTTCCTCCAATTTTTCCTGTTTTGTTTTCACTCCACTGCCCTAGAAATGCTGGAACATTATACACAGTGATTGCTGAATCACTGCAGAAGCTTGTTTATATCTGCCAATACATTCCAGTATTTCTAGGGCAGTGGGAAAATAAGATAGGAAACATTGGAGGAAACTAGTGCAAATCAAATAAAGAAAGTACATTACATAATGGTGAATGTGTTTAAAAAGATACATAATCCCTTTATTACCCATTCCCCAGTTTTGCATAACCAACACTGTTAAAGTAATATACTTTTTACCTCTGTGATTACCTTGTATCTAAGCCTCTACAGACTGTTCCCTTATCTCAGTTCTTTTGACAGACTTGCATTTTAGCCAATCAGTGCTGACTCCTATGTAACTTCACAGGAGTGGGCACAATGTTATCTATATGGCACACATGATTTAGTGCTGACTAGCTGTAAAAAAAAAAGAAGTCAAAATGCACTGCAACAAGAAGCAGCATTCAAGGGCTAAGAAATTATCATATGAACCTATCTAGGTTTCAACAAAGAATACCAAGAGAACAAAGCAAATTTGAAGATAAAAGTTAACTGAAAAGTTGTTTAAAATTGTCCTATCTGAATCATAAAAGTTTAATTTTGACTAGACTTTCCCTTTAACTTAGCATAAAGTTAATTGTTTTGCACTATTTATCCATTAAAGCCAATTATGGTACGATATGTATTAGGGTTAGTCTTAAGAAGCCAGCAGGTGCAATTCCACCTCCAAGAATTGTTAAATCTACAATTTTCTATTTATTACATGAAAAGGTGGGGGGGGGGAATAGTAAAAGCATATTGCAAAGTTGGTTTATTGCACATGTAGCCCTTCCTGTTGAACATTTCCTGTTGAACTTTTGTACCTGTATACAGTCTGCAGGATAAGTTGCCTAGGTAACTATTAGACTAGTTGGCCATGCGATCAAGTGAAACTGAAAGAAGAGATTGGCCGCGTTCGGGCAGCGCTCAGGAGGTAGTGGAGGTGCTTCACTCCCAGCAATGACGTGGCGCTAGGTGATGTCACATGCAAGGGAGCTTCGAAAAAATGTTCGCATGCGCAAAGGGATCTGCTGCACAATAATGGACTATGCATGTGAACGTTTTTACTAAGCTCCATTGTATTGTAGCTGCCTGCCGAGAATTAGTTCCCCAATCTCTTCGCAAACATCGTAACTCTGACCCACCTCCATTCAGCTGCTCTCAGCTCAGCCCCTGTAGCTTATCCTGCACTAAGCACTTAATAGGGGTGGGTCAGAGTTGCGATGTTTGTCAAGAGACTGGGGAAATCATTCTTGGCTCCGGGGATCAAAATCGGCAATTCCCAGAACCCCGCCCACACATCTCTAACCCGCCCACACAACGATCGCCAGCCCACCCTGTGAGGGAAATACACAATGCTTGAACGTCAGGTCTTTGTGTTTATATACATATAATATGATTTTTTTTGTGCTCTAGATAATGTAGCCCATTTCTTTTCACTTCATACGCTACGTATGAAGTGAAAAGAAATGGGCTACATTCTCTAGCGCACACGAAAAATCATATTATATGTATAAAAACATGGCAGCCTCCACAGCAACACGTGTGTGGAGGCTGCCATGTTTCCAAGCGTCTGAGCTTGCTCTGAAAAGTCCCAGCTTTTCCAGCACACTGGACGCGCTGGGACTTACGTCACCAGAGTGCTCAAAAAACGCCAGCCATCTCACTTGCAAGTGTGAGAAAAACGCTCCAAGCGAGTTCCAGTTCACTTGGAGCACTGCCCGAACGCAGTCTGTAAGACACAGGAGGAAGCAGACATGTCAGAGCAGTGAAGGTGTGTGTGAGGCCTGGCTGTGAGAGAGCTGCAGACTTCATCTTGTGTAAAGTAACAGCATTCCTCTGCTGATTTAGTGTATGCTGCCAGCTGCAGTCTGACCCTGTGAGAGAGCGGTGGAGAAGAATGCAGACAAAGTAAATGACTGGCAGACCTTGGAGTTTTCTTTCAGCCTGTGCAGATGAATCCTGTTTAGTGGTAAGAAGTATCCTCTCCCCTTGTCATACTGACAGGGAATTTTGTCCATCACAGAGACTTATAAACAGCTCTTCCTGTGGATTGCAGTTTCCTATGAGCTGTAACTGTTTAAATGCATGTGGATTACCTTAAAGGGCCCCAACATTTCTGTGCACCAACTGGTACCCATCAGCCATTAGGGTGAAGCCTGAGGGTGGGTTCGCAGGTGGTTTGGGAGGGTGCTGGGCCTGGTTAGAGAGAGTTGGTGTGTTAGTTAGCCACTGTATTTCTTGCCTTACTTTTATTTGCCATAATCCTTTAATACATGTTCATACTGTTTTACTGTTATTACTGTGTGTGTTGTAGTTATTTATTATGTTCCTGTCTGGGAAACCCATTCTTGCCCTGGATGCCCAGTCAGGTGGAGGCACTGCCACAGTCATGTACCCCAACTCTCAGGTAGAGGAGACTCAGGATCAGCCTGCAGAGCACATGGAGGTAGCTGGGGTAAAGACCCACAGGGTTAATTGTGGGCCTAGGCCAAACCCCGTTACATTTGGTGGTACTGCTGAGATAAATTGGGGTACACCCAGTAAGGATATGTTAATTCCCCGGCCCACGCTCCCATTTGTAACAGATTGGCCCCAGCAACAGAAGGTACCTGTCACAGTACTGTCTCTTTAAGGTGTGGATCTGCTTTAGCCTCATTTTCGTTTTTTACTACCTTTATAAGCAATGAAGCCTATTGCTTCATTGCTTGGTATTAGCTGGTTGACTCCTGTCAATACTCAGCCCACTCCTATCCTTGTAACATTTACTGAACAAGTTACAGATTTCCTGCTACTTGCTGCAGCCTGCTTGTGAAACCTGTGTCTCTCCGCTATTACCTTTGTCTTCTGAGTAGTTCCGCTACTCCGCAACTCAGAATCCTGGCAAGACTCCAGATCTCCGTGCATCGGAACTTCCTCTGACGTCACGGGCGGCCGCTCCAACTTTCACACTGCCTCCACGCTGACGCCGAGTTCGTTCAGCCTGTTGAACTTGATCGTTCAGCTCAATTCCTACAGAGAACTCACTACCATTCATCCTCTGCTCTATAACACAGTAATCCAGCACACCGGATCCTGCACTTTCACTGGTACTCGGTGAGCTTACAGACCTTTTCTATTTCTCATTTATCTGCTTGTGTAAGACTCATGTTTCTGCTATACTTATTTAGTCTGCTTAATGAGTACAGGGACACAAAGGCTAACACTAAGCATATGTTATCCTTTACTCTGACTCAAGATATTAAACTCCTTATTATCATTGCCATTGTTTTACAGATAAATAATGGTAGTGAACTAAAGGGACAAACACCATATTTTGATATAAAGATTTATTCAAGCATAATATTTGATAAAGGCACTTGTAAATATTGCAATTTCAGATTAATTATTTGGGTTGTTACAGAAATACCAAGCCACAAGATAAAGACCATAGTGATGGATCCTATGGAACTCTCCAATTATGTTGCAACATTAGATCAAAAAGTAGATCAGTTAAATGTTGGTCTTAGGGAGTTGCAGGTAGAGAATCAGACACTTAGAAAAATTATACAAGATAGTTTAAAACCCATACAACCCCAAACAGAAACGATTAATGAACCACCTGTAAGTCCTCCAGAAAAATTTTCTGGAGACCGAAAACTTTTCAGGCAGTTTCTGAATTCATGTATACTTTTCATCACTTTGAAGCCTAAAACTTTTAGTACTGATAAAATAAAGGTATTAACTGTCATATCCTACCTCAGAGGAGAGCCTAGGGCATGGGCGGATACCCTATTTGAACGAAATGATCCTATACTAAACTCCATTGATGATTTTTTTAAAGCCCTTTCCTCCTTATATGAGGATCCACACAAACAGCTAACAGCTGATAACAAATTAAGGTCTCTCAGACAGCAAAAAAGGGCAGTAGAGGATTACATTTCGGAATTTAAAATTCAGGTTGGAACCAGATTTCCCTAAGAAATCAATTCAGGATTGGTCTCTAAGAGTCAATTAAAGATGAGTTTGCAAGAATAGATCTGCCAGAAGATCTTGAACAATTAATGCAGCTTTCAATTAAGATTGACCACAGACTCAGGGAAAGAAAGTTAGAAAAATCTACCCATGACTCACATACAAAATTGACAGATAATAGATTAACATCACACACACAACGTGCAGCTGATGAACCTATGGACATCGGAGTAATCAGAGGACCCCTGTCTTCAGAAGAAAAACTAAGACGTAGGACAAACCATCCATGTCTCTATTGTGGATCTAAAGATCATGAGGTTACAGCTTGCCCATCCCTCAAGAAACAAAAAAAGGGTAAGCCAGAATTTTCAAATTCTGTAATTCTGTCTCTAACCACAGATATGACTAACTGTTTACTTCCTGTCTCATTACAGTGAGATCACCGACTCTTCCACTCTAAAGCAGTCATAGATTCCGGAGCTTTTTCCTGTTACATTGACACTAACTATGTTAAATTGAATAAAATTCCCCTTATCGCAAAAAACAAACCTGTAATGGTGCGTCTTATTGATGGTAAACAGTTAGAAACAGGACCAATAACACATCAAACCATTCCGATCCTGGTGACCACCCACACATCTCACAGGGAGTACATTACATTTGATGTGATACAATCTCCTATTTTCCATATAGTGTTAGGGTTACAATGGTTACAAACACACCAACCCACAATTAACTGGACTACCAGTACATTTGATTTTAACTCAGAATATTGTAAGACAACATGCAATCCACAGATACCTATATTAGCACTAACGGAGTCAAATCTCCCCATAGAGTATCAAGATCTTAAACAGGTTTTCAGTAAAAAAGAGGCATAAAATCTGCCTCCCCATCGTCCATATGACTGTCCAATAGATTTAATCCCAGGTTCTGATATACCATACGGACACATATTTCCACTTTCAGAACCAGAACTACAGAATTTAAAAACTTACATAAATGATAACTTAAGAAAAGGTTTTATAAGACCCTCAACCTCTCCGGCTGGAGCAGGCATATTCTTTGTCAGAAATAAAGATCAAACATTAGGGCCAATAGTAGATTACAGGGAATTAAATAAAAGAACACTCAAAGACAGATATCCATTACCCTTGATCCCTGAACTTATTGAGAGGCTTAAAGGCGCAACCATCTTTACAAAACTTGATCTAAGAGGAGCCTATAACCTCATCCGAATAAGACCAGGAGATGAGTGGCTAACCGCGTTCAGAACAAGGTATGGACTGTATGAATATACAGTCATGCCTTTTGGGCTGTGTAACGCCCCAGCCACATTTCAGCGATTTATAAATGACATTTTCAGGGATTTATTAGACACATCCATGGTAATATATCTAGATGACATTCTCATATATTCATCCAATTATCAGGATCACGTTAAACATGTCCGTGCAGTTCTACATAGATTGAAAGCACACAGTCTTTATGCTAAGCTTGAAAAATGTATTTTTCATACACAAAATATTACATTTCTGGGATATAACATAACACCAAGTGGCATTTCAATGGAACCTAATAAAATTCAGGTTATCCTTGATTGGCCCAGACCAAGGAATAAACGTGACATTCAAAAGTTCCTAGGGTTTTCAAATTTCTACCGCAAATTCATTAAAAACTTTGCTGGTATAACTAAACCCTTAACAAATCTCACCAAATCAGACAAACCTTTTAACTGGACACCAGAGACTGAACAAGTCTTCCAGTTCCTAAAAACAAGTTTTACTACAGCACCAATTCTTAAATATCCAGATCCCAATCTCCAATATATATTGGAAGTCGATGCTTCTCATTATGCAATTGGAGCTATCCTCTCTCAACGAAATTCCCCACAAGAACGTATGCATCCAATAGCTTTCTACTCTCGGGTTTTAACTACTTCTGAACTAAATTATCATGTCGGTGAGAAGGAGTTACTCGCTATGAAAGCAGCATTGGAGCATTGGAGGCATCTTCTTGAGGGTACAACAATTCCAATTCAGATCTACACTGATCATAGGAATTTACAATACCTAAAAACCCACAAAACTCTCACCTCTAGACAAGTTAGATGGAGTCTGTTCTTCTCTAGGTTTTCCTATATCATTACATACAGACCTGCATCTAAAAATTCTAAAGCAGATATCTTATCAAGATTACCTGAGAAACCCACCAACTCTAAGTATCATGGCACTGTAATTCCTGACAAATGCATACAGAATAACCTTGGACTTCTTTATGAACAAGACGGAAACCTCCAACAGGAACAACTCTTGGATAGTACTTTTCCTAAGGAAAAGCTAGAAAAACGTAATGATGGACTATATTACTACTCCAACAGACTATACGTCCCACCATCTTGGAGAACTTCCCTACTAAATAGCCTGCATGACAATAAACTCTCTGGACACCCTGGAATTCATAGAACCATTGAATTGACTAAAATATCATATTGGTGGCCAAAGATGCAAGAGGACATAAGAAGCTACATACAACGTTGTGAGATTTGCACTACCTCCAAAATAGACAAACAAAAACCAATCGGATATTTACTCTCTCTACCAGCTCCAGAAAAACCATGGACTCACATAGCCACTGATTTTATCATGGAATTACCAAACTCAGATGATAACAAAACAATTATGGTGGTAGTAGACCTATTCACCAAGATGTCTCATTTTATTCCTTTCCATAAATTGCCTACATCTTTAGAAACCGCCAATTTACTAATCCAACATGTTGTAAAGTTACATGGAATACCCCAATCCATAACAACGGATAGGGGAACACAATTTACATCTCGATTATGGAAGGAATTATGTAATGCCTTACAAATCGAAAGACGGTTAAGTACTGCCTATCACCCACAGACTAATGGGCAATGTGAGAGAACCAATCAATGGTTAGAAGAATACCTAAGGTGTTATGTAACACAACATCAGGATAATTGGTCCTCCTTACTCCCATTAGCAGAATTCGCTCACAACAACTCCTGCCACACCTCCATACAAACTACTCCTTTTTTCGCAAACTATGGTTTTCACCCCACATTCCATCTCAACACTCAAATAGACAGTGCTTGGCTTGTCCGGTTGTGACTGACACTACCAACACAATAGCTGAAACATTCTCCATTCTATCTGATAACATTAAGTCAGCTCAGACGAGACAACAGAATTATTATAATTTACGAAGAAGGCCATCACCTAACTACGCTCCTGGTGACCTAGTTTGGTTATCCACGAAACGTTTACGTTTAACAACCCCTACTAGGAAATTGAATAGATTCTTCATTGGACCCTTTCCCATTATTAAAGTTGTAAATAGCAATACTGTCACACTTGATTTACCTTCCCACTATAAGATTCATCCAACTTTTCATGTAAGTTTGTTGAAGCCTTATGTCGCCCTGAGAGGGGCTGCATTGCCTTCTGCTCATCAACCTCCACTTGTACCAGAAACAGAATTTGAAATACAAAGTATCCTTGATTCAAGAATGGTTTCGGGAAAACTGCAATATTTGATCCGTTGGAAGGGTTATTCATCGGAAGATGATTCTTGGGAACCTTCTGCTAACTTGTCAGCTCCTCGTTTGGTCTCACTTTTTCATAGACGACATCCGGATCGTCCAAGACCTTGAACCACGGAGTGGTTCATTTTGGGGGGGGCCCTCTGTCACAGTACTGTCTCTTTAAGGTGTGGATCTGCTTTAGCCTCATTTTCGTTTTTTACTACCTTTATAAGCAATGAAGCCTATTGCTTCATTGCTTGGTATTAGCTGGTTGACTCCTGTCAATACTCAGCCCACTCCTATCCTTGTAACATTTACTAAACAAGTTACAGATTTCCTGCTACTTGCTGCAGCCTGCTTGTGAAACCTGTGTCTCTCCGCTATTACCTTTGTCTTCTGAGTAGTTCAGAATCCTGGCAAGACTCCAGATCTCCATGCATCGGAACTTCCTCTGACGTCACGGGCGGCCGCTCCAACTTTCACACTGCCTCCACGCTGACGCCGAGTTCGTTCAGCCTGTTGAACCGGATCGTTCAGCTCAATTCCTACAGAGAGCTCACTACCATTCATCCTCTGCTCTATAACACAGTAATCCAGCACACCGGATCCTGCACTTTCACTGGTACTCGGTGAGCTTACAGACCTTTTCTATTTCTCATTTATCTGCTTGTGTAAGACTCATGTTTCTGCCATACTTATTTAGTCTGCTTAATGAGTACAGGGACACAAAGGCTAACACTAAGCATATGTTATCCTTTACTCTGACTCAAGATATTAAACTCCTTATTATCATTGCCATTGTTTTACAGATAAATAATGGTAGTGAACTAAAGGGACAAACACCATATTTTGATATAAAGATTTATTCAAGCATAATATTTGATAAAGGCACTTGTAAATATTGCAATTTCAGATTAATTATTTGGGTTGTTACAGTACCATTGCATCATGCAGTGATGATATGCCAGGTACCTCCCTATAGTGAGATAAAACATGTCACCAAGTGCGTAGAGATTGTACTGGGAATAGAGATGGCTACCATCAGAGAAATCCTGCATGATTCATACGTTCAAACTTACATGCTAGTATATTCCCATGCAGATTTGAGAGGCCATCATAGGCCTACATGTCTATACCTTCTTGAAACAGCTCCTGAAGGATGTCGCTTAGTGTACACTCTCCCTGATAAGGAGGAAGGGGTTACACTGCAGCAACCCTCCAGTATAGGCCGAGAAGACTTTAATGTATCAAGTTATTCCCAGATTCTGTCCCCTTTGTCAGAGAAACCCGCCAGGAGATTACCGGTTACCCCTGTAGAGACTGGGGCCATCCCCAAACGAAATGTCTACTTTTCCAGTGTGCAAGGGACAACTGCCCTTAAGACCCCAGATCTAGTGGTTCCCTCATCTCCAACATCCCCAAAACCAGGTGATTCCCTATTGAGAGCCACAAGTTCAGGAGAGAGTAACATATCTGAAATACTGCAAAAACTCTCAGAAGCCATAGTAACAGCTACCCATACCCACAGTTACCGTAAACTGAAAGTGTTTTCTGGGAATCAGCCTGTTCCTGTTGGGGAGGAACCCTTTAAGGCCTGGAAGGAAAATGCTGTACAATTATTGGAAGAATGGTCTTGTACGGATAACATAAAAAAACAACGGATAATGGAGAGTCTTCGTTTCCCAGCTACGAATATGATAAGGCTGTTTAGGGGAGTGAATGAACAAGCTACCGCACAAGATTACCTGAAAGTTTTGCAGGATGCGTATGGAAAATCAGAGGACTCTGATGATCTATTAATCAAGTTCCTAGCCACTAAACAGAAGGAACATGAGAAAGCTTCAGACTATATCAATCGATTACAATTGTCACTGGGAAAACTGTTTCATAATGGAGCAGTCACTGCATCTGAGTTGAATGCTCGACTATCCAAACAAATTCAGAAGGGAGGCCTTAGCAATGATCCAGTCATGATCATGTTAAAAGTTAAGTTGGATGATCAAGTTTTCTCCTATTCCACACTGATCCGAAAAGCAAAAATACTGGAGAACCAAATGTCCCCATCTCCTCCACAAAAAGGAAATTCTTTTAAAGCCGCAGAGAAAGAGGATATGGAACTGTTTATCCTTAAAAAAAAGGTAGCTGAATTAGAATTATTGTCTAAATCATCGCCAAGAAGAACAGATTATTCTCCTACCAGGAGGCAGCACCTCAGGGAGACCACAGGAAGGTTATTCCCAGAGGAACAGTCCCCCCGAGGGAACAGTTTTAAGTGTGGAAAATGAGGGCATTTCAAGCGGGAGTGTCCCACTAATTCATCAGAGACAGGAGTGCTAGCTATTGAGCTGGAGGAGGCTCAAGTTAACAGTCCTTTCAGGATAAGAGAAAAAAAACACACTCATGTTATCTGTGGGGGCCAAGATCGGACCCAAATCTCTGATACAGGTACAAATAGAAGATATTCATGCCTCGGCCTTGTTAGATACTGGATCGCAGGTCACCATCATTAATAGAGACTTCTATGACCATCACCTAAAACATATTCCCCTGGAGCCAGCAGGAGAGTTGCAGTTGTGGGGAGTGGGATGGGATGTATAAGAGTGACAATAACCATCCCACAGTTAAACACAGGAATGATCTGCCTTATGGAATTGGAAGCTCTTGTATGCTCCATGAAGAAAACAATGTGTGCCCCAATAATTTTGGGTACCAACGCAAGAATGGTGCAGGACATGTTCAGGGCCTACCATAACTGAAGTGGGAGATGTATCTCTAACCAGACTGATGGAAGTCAGCCCTGTTCTAGGGAAAGAGTGCCATTGACTAGCCCTACAAGCAAGACCAGGATCATGCCCCTACT
This sequence comes from Bombina bombina, assembly GCF_027579735.1. NCBI lineage: Eukaryota > Metazoa > Chordata > Amphibia > Anura > Bombinatoridae > Bombina > Bombina bombina. The sequence goes on from NC_069500.1 coordinate 940,984,894, forward strand.
CAGAGAAAGAACCTTTATTTGTAAGGCCTGGAGAGACTAAGACTCTATGAGCCATAGCATCTATGCACCATGAAATATCAGGAGGAACCAGGCAATACCTCATTGAGTCCTTGCCTGAGGAGGTTGCAAAAAAAGGATGGACTCTCATACCTGAGGTGAAAGACTGGCGGAATCACTGGTGTTAAGATTTTCCCATAATGATAAGAAATTTAACACCCACAGAGATCAGAATTGATCGTCACCAGAAGATTGGTGTGATTCACTTGTTGGACCAAGTCTCTTCAGTAATGTCTGTAAAGGCAGAACAGGGAGGTGATCATGAAGGACCTATAGTTTTTGAACTGGAAGATTCTCCTCTACTACAAAAGTGGAGAGATAGCCTCCGATCCAAATTAGCTACTCGAGAGAAAGTCTTCTCCAGGAAAGAAATGGATGTGGGATGTGCAACAAGTGCCACACATACTATCAGACTTTCTGACCCAGCTCCTTTCAGAGAAAGATCAAGGAGGATACTCCCTTGAGATGTGGAAGATGTCCGGGATATACTCAAACAGATGGAAGAATCTGCCATTATTAAAGAGTCCAGAAGTCCATATGCCTCACCCATAGTGGTAGTTAGGAAAAAGAATGGCACAGTCCGGCTCTGCATAGACTATCGGACTTTAAACAAAAGGACTGTGCCAGATCAATATACTCTGCCATATATAGAAGATCTGCTAGATGCCCTTTCTGGAAGCCAGTGGTTCAGCGTCCTGGACTTGAGTTCTGGGTATTATCAGGTACCCATGAAGAAGGAGGATCAGGAAAAGACAGCTTTCATCTGTCCCTTGGGATTCTACAAGTTTACCAGGATGCCCCAAGGGGTCACTGGAGATTCCGCCACCTTTCAAAGACTGTGGGGGATATGAATCCCAAAGAGTGCCTAGTCTATCTTGATGATCGGAAGGACACCAGAAGAGCACGAACAGCGATTGCTGAAGGTGTTGGATCGACTCCAAGCAGAGGGTCTGAAATTATCAATAGACAAATGTCGGTTTGCCCAGAACTCTGTTACATATGTAGGTCACATTGTTTCCGCACAAGGTGTGACAACTGACCCAACTAAAATTGAAGTGGTGATGAACTGGCCCAGGCCAGATAACAAACTTCAAAAAACTCCAGCCACCATCTTCATTTAAAAGACCTTTATTGTCTTATCCTGGGTCCAAACATACAACGTTTCAAGCCAACATGGCTCTTAATCATGTACATCTTAATTATACAGGTTCCTGCTTTTTATACCCTCACCTGTTAATTATTCATCTACTGTTCATTAACCCCTTGTATGAAAAATACAACTATTGCAATTGCAACAGTGACATCTAGTGGTTATAATATATAGTACACTCTTCTTTATTTGTGATGTCTCTTTGTTTTTCAATAGAATGTTTTTAAAATATAAATATAAAAACCTATATACAATATTAAAAGAGGAGCATAAAATACAAACATCCACAATGTCTACACAGTCTACAGAGTACATTTACATCAATCAAGAATGTATTTCTTTGCCGAATGTATTTTTATTGAGAAAATCCTATATTAAAAAAAAGCACTTTTTTATTTCACTTGATTCATTATCTTCACATTCTAACATTATAGAACAACCTGCTATCCACAAGCTCCTTTGTGTGCCCATAATCAACCTAAAAATGCACCAAGCATATAATCCTAATCTATCCATGTATGATTTTTCTTAGTAAAACAGACTCCAATCAAAGTCTTTATTAAGACCCTTGGGGATAAGGCAATCTAATTTATAAATCCAGAACAGTGCAATTGAAACAGTGACATCTAGTGGTTATAATATATAGTACACTCTTCTTTATTTGTGATGTCTCTTTGTTTTTCAATAGAATGGGTGAACAGTGTATGTATATCATTTAAAATATAAAACATAAAAACCTATATACAATATTAAAAGAGGAGCATAAAACTCAAACATCCACAATGTCTACACAGTCTACAGAGTACATTTACATCAATCAAAAATGTATTTCTTTGCAGAATGTATTTTTATTGAGAAAATCCTACTTTAAAGAAGCACTTTTTTATTTCACTTGATTCATTATCTTCACATTCTAACATTATAGAACAACCTGCTATCCACAAGCTCTTTTGTGTGCCCATAATCAACCTAAAAATGCACCAAGCATATAATCCTAATCTATCCATGTATGATTTTAAGATAAGGCAATCTAATTTATAAATCCAGAACATCTCCCTAATTTTTAGGAGATGCTCTCTATCGCCCCCCCCCCCTCCTTGGTTTCATCACCTGGTCTATAACTAAGAATCTAAGCTGACTAATATTGTGACCTGCAGAGAGGAAGTGAGAGGATACCGGTGCTTCCTTATTTTTGCACCTTATGTTAGATTTATGTTCCGTTATCCTCTCCCTTACCTCTCTGCAGGTCTCGCCAATGTAAATAAGTCCACATGGACATTTAATCATGTAAATAGCATATGTTGCTCTACATGTAAAATGTTTATTTATTGTGAACTTCCTTCCACTAGTTGGATGATAAAAGTATTTGCCTTTTATCATGGAGCTAAAATGGCTGCAATTCAAACATGGATAGCAGCCATTATTGTTGCTACCTATTGTTGATTGAATATTTCTCTTCCCGGGGCCTATGTCAGTATGTACAATCCAATCCCTAATCCTTCTATTCCTCTTATATGCAATCATTGGTTCCTTCTTGAATTCTTCAACCTGTGGGTTGCATTCCCTTATAATGTGCCAGTGTTTTTTTAGGACACCTGCAATCTTTCCACTCAACCTGTTATGTTGTGTTACAAATATCATATTGTTCTCACTTTTTTTGCCTGTTTGTATTTTGCTTTGTCCAGAACCCTCCTCAACATTCACCAGCTGTTCTGCTATTAGTTCTCTTGGATAGTTCCTAGTAATGAACTTATTGGCCATTTCTCCCAATCTCTGTTTGCATTTATTGCCATCTGAGACAATCCTCTTTACTCTAGTGAACTGGCTCTTGGGTATTGCCCTGAACACACTCTCTGGGTGGCAACTTCCATATTGCAACAAATTATTCTTATCAGTCTTTTTCGTGTACAGTTCAGTCTCCAAGAAACCTTTATCCTTATAGACATAAGTATCCAAGTACTCTACTCCTACCTCACTCATGTTTAGACTGAACTTCAATCCATTTACTGAACAATTGAGATCTTCTCTGAATGATAATAGGCTCACAACGTCGCCCCCCACACGCCAAACACATTATCGATAAATCTCCACCAGGAGATATCATATGTTTGAAAATTACTAGGAACTATCCAAGAGAACTAATAGCAGAACAGCTGGTGAATGTTGAGGAGGGTTCTGGACAAAGCCAAAAACAAACAGGCAAAATAAGTGAGAACAATATGATATTTGTAACACAACATAACAGGTTGAGTGGAAAGATTGCAGGTGTCCTAAAAAAACACTGGCACATTATAAGGGAATGCAACCCACAGGTTGAAGAATTCAAGAAGGAACCAATGATTGCATATAAGAGGAATAGAAGGATTAGGGATTGGATTGTACATACTGACATAGGCCCCGGGAAGAGAAATATTCAATCAACAATAGGTAGCAGCAATAATGGCTGCTATCCATGTTTGAATTGCAGCCATTGTAGCTCCATGATAAAAGGCAAATATTTTTATCATCCAACTAGTGGAAGGAATTTCACAATAAATAAACATTTTACATGTAGAGCAACATATGCTATTTATATGATTAAATGTCCATGTGGACTTATTTACATTGGCGAGACCTGCAGAGAGGTAAGTGAGAGGATAACGGAACATAAATCTAACATAAGGTGCAAAAATAAGGAAGCACCGGTATCCTCTCACTTCCTCTCTGCAGGTCACAATATTAGTCAGCTTAGATTCTTAGTTATAGGCCAGGTGATGAAACCAAGGAGGGGGGGCGATAGAGAGCATCTCCTAAAAATTAGGGAGATGTTCTGGATTTATAAATTAGATTGCCTTATCCCCAAGGGTCTTAATAAAGACTTTGATTGGAGTCTGTTTTACTAAGAAAAATCATACATGGATAGATTAGGATTATATGCTTGGTGCATTTTTAGGTTGATTATGGGCACACAAAGGAGCTTGTGGATAGCAGGTTGTTCTATAATGTTAGAATGTGAAGATAATGAATCAAGTGAAATAAAAAAGTGCTTTTTTTAATATAGGATTTTCTCAATAAAAATACATTCGGCAAAGAAATACATTCTTGATTGATGTAAATGTACTCTGTAGACTGTGTAGACATTGTGGATGTTTGTATTTTATGCTCCTCTTTTAATATTGTATATAGGTTTTTATATTTATATTTTAAAAACATTCTATTGAAAAACAAAGAGACATCACAAATAAGAAGAGTGTACTATATATTATAACCACTAGATGTCACTGTTGCAATTGCAATAGTTGTATTTTTCATACAAGGGGTTAATGAACAGTAGATGAATAATTAACAGGTGAGGGTATAAAAAGCAGGAACCTGTATAATTAAGATTTACATAATTAAGAGCCATGTTGGCTTGAAACGTATGTTTGGACCCAGGATAAGACAATAAAGGTCTTTTAAATGAAGATGGTGGCTGGAGTTTTTTGAAGTTTGTGATTTTGCAGAGACCTGGCAAGTCTGTTGCTCCGTGCCCCACAAGAGAAGATTCAGGTGTGCTGTTTTCCATTTCTTTGATTTTACTGCTCCAGGCCAGATAACATCAGTGAGCTGCGCTCATTTCTTGGATTCTGCGGTTACTACCGGAGGTTTGTGAAAGACTATTCAAAGATTCCTCGAGAGCTACACAACCTGTTAAAGACTACCTCTGATATAGAGGGTGTTAAGGCGGCAAGTCCTAAAGACTCCTTCGGAAAGAAATTGACCTCAGGATGAGAAGAAGGCTTCTTAATCTTGAAGAAAAGACTCACAGAAGCTCCTTTATTGGCATATGCATATCCCGAGAAACCATATGTGCTCCATGTTGATGCCAGTATGGAAGGCCTAGGGGGCGTATTGCATCAGAGCTACCCAGAAGGGTTAAGACCAGTGGCCTACATAAGTAGAAGTCTAACTGGTGCAGAGAAAAACTATCCGTTCCATAAGCTAGAATTCTTGGCACTCAAGTGGGCAATTTACATGACTATTTATATGGAGCAACAATCGAGGTAAGGACAGATAACAATCCCCCCTCCTATTTTCCCCAATCTAATCCCTCCCTAATTTTTCCCATTATTCCTCCCCCTCCTATATTCCCAAGATCCCTCCTCCTCCCTACTTTTCCCCTCCTACTTTAATCCCCAGTCTTCTCCCCCTCCTATTTCCCCAATCTGATCCCTCCTCACTTTTTTCATTGCTCCTCCCCCTCTAATCCCCTCCTATTTTCCCAACCTGATCCCTCCTCCTCACTTTTTTCCCCTCCTACTTTAATCCTCCCCCTCCTATTTTCCCCAATCTGATCCCTCCCCACTTTTTCCCATTGCTCTTCCCCCTCGCTATTTTCCCAACGCCATCCCTCCTCCTCCTATTTCCCCAGTTTCCTCCCACTCCTATTGACCCCAATTTTCTCCCTCCCCCTCCAGGTCCCTACTTTCCCCACATCTATTCTTCTCCCTGATGCTCCTATTCGCTTACATATGGCATATTACTTATACCCTTTTAAACTATACAGTTATAGGAATGTTCCATGGACATTAACAAACACAGGAATTTTTCCCCCTGGCTGCTGTGAAGGGGTGGTAGGGAAAGCCGTAGGGTGGATTTGAACCGCAGGCCCTGTGCTTGCTAACCCATAGCTTGTACCACTGCTCCACAGCAGCTTTCTATTTACAAGTAACAAATAATGGAATCTAGACCTGCCTGCAGTGCCAAAGCAAGCTCTAGTGGTCCAGTAGATAGCTAAGCCGCCTAGCAATCAGGGGGTTGGGAGTTTGAATCCAGCAGCAGCTGATCTTTCCCTGCTCTTTCCATTACAAATTGCAAAAAAAAGATCATTTTTTCTTTTGCAAAGGTTTTTCTATTTTCCTTAAAGATGCTGCTTGCTGTTGTTTGTGATTGCCCCTTTCCTGCTAGAGAAGTAAAATCCTAGGTTTTTAAAATGCTGCAAATTTGGCTGAAACGGCTATTTGATTTACAGCATTTGCAGGTAACAACATTTGCTTTTTCTTACCTGTAATGAGTTTGGGATAAGGACGCTTTTTACCCTTAAGTAAGAGGCTTTTCATGTCCTTTAAGACAAATAATCTCTTTGCTGCTACTCTGTTTATTTCATTATTGGTCTCAAATCACAAAAGTAATGGGTATTGGTCCTACCAGCACCCAGCAACATATGCCTTCTGTTGTAGCTTAGGGGTTAGCATGCCAGCTTCAGACTTGCAAGGTTGCTAGCTCAAATCCATGCTTGGGTGCTCTTTCTTTATGTTGCAGGTACTATGAGTAGTATTTTACAAGAAGGAATCTGAAGATTGCTTTTTCTTTTCTTTTTTTTTTTCCTCTGGAAATTGAATTCTATTTTATTTTCTAAGAGGAAGCGTTCTATTTATTAGCTCTACAATGTTCTTTTGTGTTACTGGTCTAAAACCAGTGTTAGTGGCCCTGTCAGCCATCAATCAATCAATAATGTGGCTGTAGCGCAGTGGCTAGCATTGTTGTCTTGTAAGCAAGAGGTTTAGAGATCGAATCCCGCTTTGTCTCTCTCTTTTTTTTTTTTTGTATTTCATTCTGTTGATGTATTACAAAGGTAAATTTGGTTTTGCAAATTTGATTCTATTTTATTTCCTTAACCCCTTAACGACACACGTCGTACAGGGTACGTCTTGCACAAACTGGTCTTTAAAGACCAGCGACGTACCCTGTACGACATTAGGGGTTTAAAATGGCTGTAAGCAATCCTGATCGCTTCCTGACGCTTTCCGGTTATTGCAGTGATGCCTCGATATCGAGGCATCCTGCAATAACATTTTTTCCCCATCCGATGCAGAGAGAGACACTCTGTGGCCCTCCCTGCGCCGGACATCGATGGCCGAAAATTGTTGATGGGTGGGAGCTGAAGTGGGAGGCGGGTGGGCGGCCATCAATGGCTTCTTTGATTAAGAGGGACAGCTGCCAGTACCCAATTAATGTTCTTTAACCTTTGCATGGCGGTGTGCAAGTGCTTAGATTGGAACAAAGTACCGATGTAAACACTTGCTGGAACAATGATGCGGTCGTGTGCTTTCAAGGCCAGGATCGGATCGTAGGGGACCGTCTATGCTGCTAGGCACCCCCCAGTACGATTTTTTTCCTTTCACAAAAAAAGGCAGGCTGCACGGCGCCATGTGAGGTAGGACGTTCCACGCCATCCAAATGGCATTAAAGCCCAGCGCTCTTAGGATGGCATGGAACGTACTTAAGGCCTCTAGAGGATAAAGCAAATAATCTCTTTACACTTTGCAGTTTCTTTTAAGAGTGGTCCACAAGCATAAAAGCAAAAGCCACCAGACTTTTGTGGCCTTGTGGTTTGCTCAGCCGACTTAAAAGAGGAAGGTTGAGAGCTTGAATCCAACGAAGGCTGCTTGTTGCCAAAGGTAATTTTTTTTCTAGATAGAACAAGGTCTTCTCTAATGACCAACAACCTGACTACTTATTTGACTGCATTACTTGATTAAAGTCAAACTTTACCTGTTCAAACACTCTTCGCTATTATTATGAATAATAATGCTAAAAAACAAAATGCTAATGTACCACTGAAAGCAAGGTGGGGGAGCAAATTCAGCACAGCAAGACTGTTATGCCATCCATTCCTCTTCTCCTTGAGATCTAATGAAGCCTGAACATGTTACCTCCCCTGCACCGGGAGTAGCACGGCAGCAGGTTTCAAGAGAAGGTTTTGTACTTTGCTTCCTATGAAATCCTAGGGTGCACTTGCTGCCTGAGAGCTAGTGCCTTAACATGTACTTTGCGTTCCCAACATTTGCACACTTTAAGCCCTGACCCTATACCTATTAAAGCAGCGAGCAAGGTCAAATACATCTGTGATCAGTCTTTGTGTCCCGTACCTGCAGCAATGCAAGGAGAGACACTAAACTTATTGTGCCCCAGGACATTTGCTTTCAACGCTTACAGAGCATCCTAGCTTCGCCGCCCCAAGACATTCTTCTAGCTATAATAAAAACTATCTCTTTTTTTTTTCCTCCTTGAACTTATCTTCTTCTTTTAGAGCATAGTTATTAAACCATAACACTTAGGATATTGCCCTGAAATTAGCTCACAAGCTATTTCCTTGTTTTACCGTCTTCTCAATACCGTTCACAGACAGAGATGACTTTTAGAGAAAAAAAATACAAAGTGATGATTGAAAGCAACTGTCCCTTAATAATTTGTTGACAGCATGAATATTTAAATGCATCTTAGCGTCCAGAACACTTTTATCCAAATTTCTATGTAGCTGAAGGATATTTTCTTATCCAAAACCTTATTTACAAACTGAGGACCAGGATTTTAAATTATATATTTTAGGCATCTCCCCATGTAGAAAAAATGTGTAAATACTTGCGGCTTCAGGTTTAAAGATAGATCTTGCTGATAAAAAAATAAATGAAAATAAGAAAAACTCTTTGGCAGGCGCTGCTTGGTGCACAGCAATATGTCAGGGTATAGACTTCTCTACCAGGCAGGGCTAGCTGGCTCTAAACACAAGGCCCAGGAGCTTGGATCTTCAAACCTCTACCGGCACGGCACAGCAGACAGATACCGGACACCTCCGATTATCCTCTGCTTCAGCTTACCAGCGGGACTTCACATTCCAGTAACGCTCCTTGCTTCACCTTTAAGAAAACGCTGATTCGTAACCAGCAGCACAGCTCCCAAACGGTAGGTTTTCTTTTCACCCTGCAGCTTCTTTCCTTATGCGGCTTGACAAAACCTTTAGCGGTCAGCCCACGTCCAGCCCCTAAAGGAGAGGGGCCACGAGGCGAATGGCGGAGGGAGATAGCAGCATGGTAGGAACGATGCTTCCACCACCTCGGAGGAACACAGCCAGCGTGTAGATGCTCCGCCCTCAACCGCAAGTCCGCCTGGTCTAAAGAAGATTTTTACTTAATACATGTAATCCTCTAATGTGAGAGAAGCTGTTAATCTGGACTTGATATATATTCTGCTTTTCTTCCCTTGGTTTTTTTTTCCCACTGCACAGGAAAAGAGGCTATGCTTTTCCTCTTATACACATTTATGTAATAGAATTAATTTTTCTGTATTTACTTAATAAGAATTTTGAGAGAGATATCAGTTAAATGTTACTGGTTCTTATGTGATATTAGTCACCTTAAAAGGGGAAGAAGAGAGAAGGGAAATTTTCTTTTTGTTTTTTCCTTTTTTTCTTTTTCCCTGTTTATAAACACATACACAAAAGAGATCACTGTTGAGTTAATTAGATATATTATTTGTTTCTTCATATTACACTATTAAGGTCTGTGTTCATATCAGACTATTCACGGATTTGGTATGTAGCGTGTTGATTTTTGTGTTCAATTTTGAATTTTATGGGTTTTTTTCTGTTTTTTTTGTTGGTTGGAATATTAGCACATGGATAGATTTATCACGCAGGCTAAAAGCACTTCACACACTATGCCTGCAAAAATAAGGGATAGGAAAGTCAGGAACACAGATACTAGTCTAGATTCTATTACTGAGGGGGATATTTCTACGTTAAATATGCAGCCTTTAATGGCTCAACTTACAGAGTACTTTACACCTCAATTTGCAGAAATTAAACAGGATTTGTCAAATATCTCCTTAGAGATATCCTCCCTATCCTCTGAAATAAGACACTTCGCTAATAGATTAACGGAGGCGGAGACCAGAATTTCAGATCTGGAGGACTTAGTTAACAATCAGGACAATCAAATTCATAAGCATGAATCTAGAATCTGTAATTTACAGAATCGCCTGGACGACCTAGAGGATCGCTACAGGCGTAATAATATTAGAATTGTAGGGCTACCTGAATCATCTGAGTATGAGGATTTGTTGAATTTTACTGCTAACACATTGCCATCAGCCTTAGGATTTCCCCCTCAGCATATTCCCCTAGCAGTTGAAAGAGCTCACAGAATCGGTCCAAAAAATAAGAAAAATGGGTCTGACAGAGATAGAATGTGTATTTTTAAATTACTTAAATTCCAGGACAAGATAGAACTTATGAGACTCTATAAGAAAATGGATGTACTTTTGATAGGTAAGAAGAAGGTATTACTGTTCCAGGATTTTTCTACTGAAACCTCTGCTAAAAGAATACTTATGACTTATATATCCTGCTAAGATTGTTTTAGAGGATAAAGAAAATAGGTTTACCTTTAATAACGTTACAGAGGTACAAGAATATATTTCATCTATGAATAAATAGATGTGATAGATTGATTCATATTATTTATCTGCTGTATGATGTCCATATACCTAAAGATATTCTATGTATGTCTTATTAGAGGTAAAGTTTTGCTTACTATTACAAAGGTTGAGTATAATCTGTCCAAGCCAGATACTGTATATTGATAAGGATATGTTCTGTGTATTTCTTCTTAAATGGTCCTTATGGCGGTACCCACGTTGTTTAGACGATGTTGGGATTTTATGTTTTCCTGTAGGATTTTTTGGTATGTGTGTGTTTTTTTTTTTTTTTTTTCCTTCGTCTTCCTCTCCTCCTTATCCCGCCCCACCTTGCCTCCCTTTTTACCCCATCTCCATGATTTATTTGCTTGATATTGACAGTAAAATTTCTAGATAAAATAGAGGAGAGAAGATGAGTTTTAATCAGGGTAAAAATGTGAACTTCCTGTCATGGAATGTTGGTGGAGTATCGTCTCCAAGGAAGCGTAAATTTATAATTAAATGCTTAGCCAAACATAAACCGGATGTGGTATTTTTGCAAGAATTACATCTTTCTGAAGTAGAATTACCCAAACTCAAGATGAGATGGGTGGGAGATTTAATAGCTACACCTGTCAGAAATAGGAAGGCCGGAGTAGCAATTTTATTTCATAAAGATCTAGATATTAAAATTATCAATACAGAACTGGATACGGAATCTAGATACATTATTGCTCAGGTTTTAATTAATGGTGTTCGCCTTGTATTATGCTATCTCTATGGTCCTAATGTACATAGCCCATTATTTTGGGAAAAATTAAAAGCAAAATTATATCCCTATAAGGGACAGAATCTTATAATTGGAGGTGATTTTAACATGTCCCCTTTCCCGGAGTTGGATAGATTATCAAAGAAAAGGCTGTATGAGTATAATAGAATTGCAAAAACTTTTAAATCTTTTCTCTCTAAACTTAAGATGTTTGATATTTGGAGGATTAATAATCCAGATGCTAAGGTCTACTCATCAAAGTCTCATAAAACGTTTTCCGGATTGACTTTTTATTGGTTTCAGAATCACTTTCTATTATGAATATAATTCCGCGGATAAATGATATAGAAATATCTGATCATGCAATTATTTCTTTAGCATTTCCGGCCCTGACAAGAACAAAAAATGGCTCCCAAAACTTTGTCTTTCCACGTTTCTGGGTGAATAATCCTAGATTTAGTCTCTGGCTGAAGCAGAAATGGAAAGATTTTGTCTCCTTTAATATTGCTAGTTTTAATAAAATTGAGACTTTTTGGGAGACCTCTAAAGCTGTGCTGAGAGGGGAAATCAAGGCGTACTTATACGGCTGGAATAAAAAAAACAGGGCAAGTAAAATTCAAACTGCCAATAGAATAAGGAATGCTTATAGAAAATTTTGTATTGAGAGATCCAAAGAAAATTGGGAAATATATTGTTCAGCCAGAAAAGATTGTGATATTATGCTAAAGCAAAAATCTTATCGGGAGGAGGTAAAACTTAATATCCAATTTAAAGATTCATTTGGCTGTTCAGCTAAGCATCTAGCTAGGTTAGTTAAGAATAGAAAGAGCCGGAATTTTATACCCGCAATTAAAACAGAAGTAAAGAGATATCTAGATACGGAAAACATAAGTCAAGCTTTTCATGCATTTTATAAGAAATTTTATAATAAGGTGGATATCAATGTAGATAATCTAGAAAAATTCTGGACAAAGATAAAAGTGCCCATAATTCCGGCTGAATATCTTAAAGTCTTAAATGTGCCGATATCAGGTGAAGAAATTCTTAAAGCAATAGAAAAAATGAAAAAGAACAAAGCTGCGGGCCCGGATTTTTTACCCGCAGAATATTATAAAATTTTAGCAGATGAAATAAAAACTTAATTGGAAAAATTATATAATGATTATTTTTGTTCTAATTATCCTATGTCTAAATATTTTGTGGCGGCTAATATCTCTTTAATTTTGAAGAAAAATAAAGATGCGGAAAATCCTGCCTCTTATAGACCGATTTCGGTACTTAATAGTGATTATAAGATTTGAACTTCTATCATTGCGACCAGACTAGCTAAGGGGTTAGAACATATTATACATCCCGATCAGACAGGATTTATGACTGCCAGAAACTCACCAAAAAATATTCGTAAGGTTACATTACTATTATATTATTTCTGGAATCTGGAAAAGAGTAAATTAAGTAAGAGGTCTACCGATCTTGCGCTGCTTACGCTTGACGCAGAAAAAGCGTTTGATTCGATCATCTGGTGTTATCTATTTCAGGCTATGGAAAAATTTGGCTTAAAGGATCAATTTATGCTCTTTGCCCGCAAAATATATAACTCCCCGATATCTTATTTAATAATTAATGGTATTCAGTCACCAAAACTAACTCTTGAAAGGGGTACCATGCAGGGATGCCCGCTATCCCCTCTCCTATTTAATATGGCACTCGAACCGCTTGCAATTTGGTTGAGGGATAATCTAGCGGGGGTTTCTTTTGGTTCTCATACGATGAAAGTATTATTGTATGCAGATGATCTGCTATTAGTCTGCAAGAATACACCACAGACTATTCCATTAATCCAATATATGTTAGCTGAATTTAGTTCTATCTCAGGCTACAAAATACATTTTGAAAAAAGTGAACTTATGTAGGTAAATAAATTAAGGGCAAGTTGTCAATCTCATCCTTTTAAAATAGTAGAATCCTTTAGATATTTAGGCATTATGTTGCATAAAAATCCACAAAAATGGTATAATTTAAATTTCCGTCCAATTCTAGAGAAGGTAAAGAAAGATCTTGAGCTTTGGGCCTCTTTTCCTCTATCTATCTCTGCTCAAATCAATTTAATCAAATCAATTGTTTTACCACACATTCTATATCCATTACAGAATTTACCTCTGTTGCTTACTAATAGAGATATACAGGGCTTTCAAAGATCTGTATCCAGGTTTATATGGGGATGGAAAAAACCTTGTATCTCTTTAAATAAACTAATGCAGAAGCGTAATGCGGCAGGCTTAGCACTTCCCAATCTCCGATTCTATAATCTGGCTACTTTAGCTAAAATAGCGCTAGATTGGATTACGGACTCTAATAATTTTGCAACTATTGATTTAGAAAGTTTTCTTATACAACCTTTTGCTTTAAAAGCTATGTTACATTGCACCTTAAAGTTACTTACATCTAAGGTTAGATCAATGATTACAATTAAAAATATTGTTATAGCTTGGCAAAGGTTTTGTAATATTATGCAAATTGAACCACATTTTTCAAAATTCTTACCCATAATTGGGAATCCAGACTTTAGACCAGGGACTCAATATAAAATGTTTAGATTATGGGAAGAGAAGGGGCTTATTAATGTAATTCAAGCGCTTAATGAAAACATGGAAATGCTTCCGTGAGAGGCTCTCTTTAATAAATTTGGCTTGGATAGGAATAATGATTTTGCATATCTCCAGCTGTCTCATTTTTACTACAAACAGAGTTCCTCTGTGGACGCGATGGATAAATGGGTAGACCTTAATATCTGTATTAATAAATTTAGGAATGGTAATACATCTATCTCGCTATTATATGATCTCTTGTTGGCTAAACAAAGCTTGCCTGTGTTAGAGAATTTATGCAATAGCTGGATAAAGATATTTCCTGGGTGCGAGGCGGACACCATTAAGCTTAGTTTTGATTCTTTGGATAAATGTGTTATCCCTACAAACTGGAAAGAGTCACATTTTAAACTTGTTAATAATTATTATCTGACACCTTTTAAGATGTCACTTTTTTTCCCTAACCAGTCTTTTGTTTGTAATCGCTGCCGGCATCCTAATGCGGACATACTACATATCTTTTGGCTTTTTCCTAAAATATTTCAGTTTTGGCAAAAAATACAGTATTGGATTACTCAGATATTTAAAGAACCATGGCAAATATCTCCAGAGCAGATATTTTTCTTAGAATTATCAAAGGATATGGCAGTGCATTTTCAGTATGTGGTTAAAATTTCTATATTAATAGCAAGATTCCTTATTATTAAAAATTGGTTGGCCCATGTAGCGCCCTCTATGGGGGTATTCCTTAAAGAGATTCAAACACATATAATATTTGAGTCTTTCTATAAAAGACTAGCTTCCGAGAAATAAATAGCAACATTTATTTATACGTGGTTAACAATAATTAAATCTTACCAGCTTGTTATACAAAAAAATATTCTTAACCCATTTCTTAGCTCCAAATGCTTTGCAGACTTGGTAGTCTTGAATGAATTCCCACCGATGTAGGTGTCAAATTTTAGAGAGGTAGGTTAGGAGATTGTAGGTGGGGGGGGCTACTGAGGGAGAGGAAGATTTTTTTTTTTGTTCTGTGGTGTTGTGTTGTGCTGTATTGTGTTGTGTTGTGTTCTGCTTGTGTGCTGTTTGTCTTGTTTTGTGTTGTTTTGTTGTATTTGTTTTATTAATTAGAAAATATCTCAACCTCTATTGTGGAAGGTCACGTAGCATTTATAATTATATAAAAGGGTTTAAATTTTGACATATAGACAAATATGTTTCATGTTATTTTTGCAAGATATGCATCGAAATTATGTTGGTGTTTTATTTTTTTCCTGTCATTATACTGTTGACCTCCTTATTTGATGATTATTGTATATGATCTTTGTGTGAGAAAAAAAAAAAGTCTTTAAAAAAACAAAAAAAAAAACCTATCTCATTGATGGCCAAACACCAGGATACAACCACAATTAGGTAACAACCAAGATCCCCTTCTGAATTTCTTCATCCGGTCTCCTCTCAGCCTGATTCCCCCTCCTCCATACTTCAATACCCAATTTTCTCCCCCTCGACACTTTTTCCCATAGCTCATCCTCCTCTAATTCCCCCTCCTATATTCCCAAGATCCCTCCTCCTCCCTCCTTTTTTCCCTCCTATTTTACCCAATATAATCTCTCCCTACTTTTTCCCAATGCTCCTCCCCCCTCTAATCCCTCCTCCTATTTTCCCAACCTGATCCCTCCTCCTCACTTTTTCCCCCTCCTACTTTAATCCTCCCACTCTTATTTTCCCCAATCTAATCCCTCCCTATTTTTTCCCATTGCTCCTCCCCTCTAATTCCCCCTCCTATATTCACAAGATCCCTCCTCCTCCCTACTTTAATCCCCAGTCTTCTCCTCCTCCTATTTTCCCCAATCTGATACCTCCTAACTTTTTCCCATTGCTCCTCCCCCTCTAATCCCCCCTCCTATTTTCCCAACCTGATCCCTCCTCCTCACTTTTTTCAGCTCCTACTTTAATCCTCCTCCTCCTATTTTCCCCAATCTGATCCCTCCCCTACTTTTTCCCATTGCTCCTTCTCTCGCTATTTTCCCAACGTCATCCCTTCTCCTCCTACTATTATTTCCCCAGTCTCCTCCCACTCCTATTAACCCCAATTTGCTCCCTCCCCCTCATTTTTCCCTGATCCTCCTACTAATTCCCATTCAGACAAGTCTCTCCATCCCCATATTTTCCAATCTATGATCCTCCCCTCAAGATTCCCCTATCCGCCTGCCCTTTCCCAACCGAGGTCCACTGAATCCAGATTTGACTTTATCGACTTCCCCGTATCGCTTACATATGGCATATTACTTATACCCTTTTACACTATACAGTTATGGGAATGTTCCATAGACATTAACACACACAGGAATTTTTTTTCCCTGGCTGCTGGGAAGGGGTGGTAGTGAAAGCCGTAGGGTGGCTTTGAACTGCAGGCCCTATGCTTGCTAACCCATGGCTTGTACCAATGCTCCACAGCAGCTTTCGCTTTACAATTAACAAATAATGGAAACTGGACCTTCTGGCAATTCCACAGCTAGCTCTAGTGGTCCGATAGATAGCTGAGCCGCCTAGAAATCAGAGGGTTGGGAGTTTGAATCCTGCAGCAGCTGATTTTCCCTGCACTTTGCATTGCAAAAAAAGATATTTATTTTTTTTTGCAAAGGTTTTTCTATTTCCTTAAAAATGCAGCTTGCTATTTTGTAACAATTTGTGATTGCCCCTTTCCTGCTAGAGAAGTAAAAACCTAGGTTTTTAAAATGCTGCAAATTTGGCTGAAACCGCTATTTGATTTACTGCATTTGCAGAGCATTTGCAGGTAACAACATTTGCTTTTTCTTACCTGTAATGAGTTTGGGATAAGGACGCTTTTTACCCTTAATTAAGAGGCTTTTCATGTCCTTTAAGACAAATAATCTCTTTGCTGCTACTCTGTTTATTTCATTATTGGTCTCAAATCATAAAAGTAATGGGTATTCATCCTACCAGCACCCTGTAACTTATTCCTTCTGTTGTAGTATAGGGTTTAGCATGCCAGCTTCAGACTCGCAAGGTTGCAAGTTCAAATCCATGCTTGGGTGGTCTTTCTTTATGTTGCAGGTACTATGAGTAGTATTTTACAAGAAGCAATCTGAACATTGCTTTTTCTTTTCTTTTTTTTTCCTCTGGAAATTGAATTCTATTTTATTTTCTTAGAGGAAGCGGTCTATTTATTAGCTCTACAATGTCTTTTTGTGTTACTGGTCTAAAACCAGTGTTAGCGGCCCTGTCAGCCAACAATCAGTCATGTGGCTGTAGCGCAGTGGCTAGCATTGCTGTCTTGTAAGCAAGAGGTTTAGAGATCGAATCCCACTGGGTCTTTTTTTTTTTTTTTTTTTGTATTTCATTCTGTTGATGTATTACAAAGATAAATTTGGTTTTGCAACTTTTATTCTATTTTATTTCTTTAATCCCTTAACGACACACGTCGTACAGGGTACGTCTTGCACAAACTGGTCTTTAAAGACCATCGACGTACCCTGTATGACGTTAGGGGTTTAAAACGTCTGTTATTGCAGGGATGCCTCGATATTGAGGCATCCTGCAATAACATTTTTTCCCCGTCCGATGCAGAGAGAGACACTCTGTGGCCCTCTCTGCACCAGACATCAAAGCCGAAAATAGTTGATGGGTGGGAGCCGAAGTGGGAGGCGGGTGGGCGGCCATCAATGGCTTCTTTGATTAAGAGGGGGACGGGATCGGGGGTGGACAGCTGCCAGTACCCAATATGGCTCCAAACAAGGTAGAGGCGGAGGATTAGAGAGCTGTTTGTGGGTGGGGGAGGGGGTGTCATGGAGGTTGGGGGCTAAGGGGGGACCATACACAGCAGCATATGTAAATATGCTATTAAAATAAAATAAAAAACATACCTTTTTATTTTAGTACTGGCAGACTTTCTGACAGTACTTAAGATGGCGGGGACAATTGTGGGGTGGGGGAGGGAACAGAGCTGTTTAGGAGGGATCAGGGGGGGTGATGTGTCAGGTGGGAGGCTGATCTCTACACTACAGCTAAAATTAACCCTGCAAGCTCCCTCCAAGCTACCTAATTAACCCCTGCACTGCTGGTCGTAATACATGTGTGATGCACAGCAGCATTTAGCAGCCTTCTAATTACCAAAAAGCAACACCAAAGCCATTTATGTCTGCTATTTCTGAACAAAGGGGATCCCAGAGAAGCATTTAAAACCATTTGTGCCATAATTGCACAAGCTGTTTGTAAATAATTTCAGTGAGAAACCTAAAATTTGTGAAAAAGTTTGTGAAAAAGTGAACAATTTTTTTATTTGATCGCATTTGGCGGTGAAATGGTGGCATGAAATATACCAAAATTGGCCTTCATCAATACTTTGGGATGGCTTCTAAAAAATATATATACATGTCAAGGGATATTCAGGGATTCCTGAAAGATATCAGTGTCCCAATGTAACTAGCGCTAATTTTGAAAAAAAGTGGTTTGTAAATAGCAAAGTGCTACTTGTAATTATTGCCCTATAACTTGCAAAAAAAAAGCTGAGAACATTTAAACATTGTGTATTTCTAAACTCAGGATAAAATTTAGAAACTATATAGCATGGGTGTTTTATGGTGGTTGTAGATGTGTAACAGATTTTGGGGGTCAAAGTTAGAAAAAAGTGTGTTTTTTTCGATTTTTTTCCTCATACGTTATAAAAAATGTTATAGTAAATTGTAAGATATGATGAAAATAAAGGTATCTTTAGAAAGTCCATTTAATGGCGAGAAAAACGGTATATAATATGTGTGGCTACAGTAAATGAGTAAGAGGAAAATTACAGCTAAGCACAAACACTGCAGAAATGTAAAAATAGCCCTGGTCCTTAAGGGAAAGAAACTGAAAAATGGCCTTGTCCATAAGGGGTTAAAGTGACTTTAAAAAACACTTCTGTGTAGAAAAATGAATAAATAAAATGCTGGGGAATTGCCTAAAACAGCTTTTTGATTTGCAGCATTTGCAGCTTATAAAATTTGCTTTTTAACCTATGTAGGAGGCTTGCGGCAGGCACAATTTTGTACACAAAATGAAGAGGCATTTAATGTTCTTTAACCTTTGCATGCCGGGGTGCAAGTGCTTAGATCGGAACAAAGTACCGATGTAAACACTTGCTGGAACAATGATGCGGTCGTGTGCTTTCAAGGCCAGGATCGGAACGTGGGGGACCGCCTATGCTGCTAGGCACCCCCCAGTACGATTTTGTTCCTTGCACAAAAAAAGGCAGGCTGCAGGGCGCCACGTGAGGTAGGACGTTCCACGCCGTCCCAATGGCATTAAAGCCCAGCGCTCTTAGGATGGCATGGAACGTACTTAAGGCGCCTAGAGGATAAAGCAAATAATCTCTTTACACTTTGCAGTTTCTTTTATGAGTGGTCCACAAGCATAAAAAGCAAAAAGCCACCAGACATTTGTGGCCTTGTGGTTTGCTCAGCTGACTTAAAAGAGGAAGGTTGAGCTCTCGAATCCAACGAAGGCTGCTGGTTACCAAAGGTAATTTTTTTTCTAGATAGAACAAGGTCTTCTCTAATGACCAACAACCTGACTACTTATTTGACTGCATTACTTGTTAAAAGTCAAACTTTACCTGTTCAAACACTATGCTATTATTATGAATAATAATGCTAAAAACAAAATGCTAATGTACCACTGAAAGCAAGGTGGGGGAGCAAATTCAGCACAGCAAGACTGTTATGCCATCCATTCCTCTTCTCCTTGAGATCTAATGAAGCCTGAACATGTTACCTCCCCTGCACCGGGAGAAGCACGGCAGCAGGTTTCAAGAGAAGGTTTTGTACTTTGCTTCCTATGAAATCCTAGGGTGCACTTGCTGCCTGAGAGCTAGTGCCTTAACATGTACTTTGCGTTCCTAACATTTGCACACTTTAACCCCTAACCCTATACCTATTAAAGCAGCGAGCAAGGTCAAATACATCTGTGATCAGTCTTTGTGTCCCGTACCTGCAGCAGTGCAAGGAGAGACACTAAACTTATCGTGCCCCAGGACATTTGCTTTCAAGGCTTACAGAGCATCCTAGCTTCGCCGCCCCAAGACATTCTTCTAGCTATAATAAAAACTATCTCATTGATAGGACTTCCATAAGTATGGCCAAACACCAGGATACAACCACAATTAGGTAAGAACCAAGATCCCCTTCTGAATTTCTTCATCTGGTCTCCTCCCAGCCTGATCCCCCTCCTCCCTACTTCAATACCCAGTTTTCTCCCCCTCCCCACTTTTTCCCATAGCTCCTCCTCCTCTAATTCCCCCTCCTATATTCCCAAGATCCCTCCTCCTCCCTACTTTTTTCCCTCCTATTTTACCCAATTTAATCTCTCCCTACTTTTTCCCAATGCTCCTCCCCCTCTAATCCCTCCTCCTATTTTCCCAACCTGATCCCTCCTCCTCACTTTTTTCACCTCCTACTTTAATCCTCCCCCTCCTATTTTCCCCAATCTGATCCCTCCCCTACTTTTTCCCATTGCTCCTTCTCTCGCTATTTTCCCAACGTCATCCCTTCTCCTCCTACTATTATTTCCCCAGTCTCCTCCCACTCCTATTAACCCCAATTTGCTTCCCCCCCTCCAGGTTCCTACTTTCCCACCATCTATTCTTCTCCCTGATCCTCCTACTAATTCCCATTCTGACAAGTCTCTCCATCCCCATATTTTCCAATCTATGCTCCTCCCCTCCAGATTCCCCTATCCGCCTGCCCTTTCCCAACCGAGGCCCACTGAATCCAAATTTGACATTATTGACTTTCCCCGTATCGCTTACATATGGCATATTACTTATACCCTTTTACACTATACAGTTATGGGAATGTACCATAGACATTAACACACACTTGAATTTTTCCCTGGCTGCTGGGAAGGGGTGGTAGGGAAAGCCGTAGGGTGGATTTGAACCGCAGGTCCTGTGCTTGCTAACCCATGGCTTGTACCACTGCTCCACAGCAGCTTTCTCTTGACAAATAACAAATAATGGAAACTGGACCTTCTGGCAATTCCACAGCTAGCTCTAGTGGTCTGATAGATAGCTGAACCGCCTAGCAATCAGAGGGTTGGGAGTTTGAATCCAGCACCAGCTGATTTTCCCTGCACTTTGCATTGCAAAAAAAGATATTTTTTTCTTTTGCAAAGGTTTTTCTATTTCCTTAAAAATGCAGCTTGCTGTTTTGTAACAATTTGTGATTGCCCCTTTCCTGCTAGAGAAGTAAAAACCTAGGTTTTTAAAATGCTGCAAATTTGGCTGAAACCGCTATTTGATTTACTGCATTTGCAGGTAACAATATTTGCTTTTTCTTACCTGTAATGAGTTTGGGATAAGGACGCTTTTTACCCTTAATTAAGAGGCTTTTCATGTCCTTTAAGACAAATAATCTCTTTGCTGCTACTCTGTTTATTTCATTATTGGTCTCAAATCATAAAAGTAATGGGTATTCATCCTACCAGCACCCTGAAACTTATTCCTTCTGTTGTAGCTTAGGGGTTAGCATGCCAGCTTCAGACTTGCAAGGTTGCAAGTTCAAATCCATGCTTGGGTGCTCTTACTTTATGTTGCAGGTACTATGAGTAGTATTTTACAAGAAGCAATCTGAACATTGCTTTTTCGTTTCTTTTTTTTTCCTCTGGAAATTGAATTCTATTTTATTTTCTTAGAGGAAGCGGCCTATTTATTAGCTCTACAATGTGTTTTTGTATTACTGATCTAAAACCAGTGTTAGCGGCCCTGTCAGCCAACAATCAGTCATGTGGCTGTAGCGCAGTGGCTAGCGTTGCTGTCTTGTAAGCAAGAGGTTTAGAGATCGAATCCCGCTGGGTCTCTTTTTTTTTTTTTGTATTTCATTCTGTTGATGTATTACAAAGATAAATTTGGTTTTGCAACTTTTATTCTATTTTATTTCCTTAATCCCTTAACGACACACGTCGTACAGGGTACGTCTTGCACAAACTGGTCTTTAAAGACCAGCGACGTACCCTGTATGACGTTAGGGGTTTAAAACGTCTGGAAGCGATCCTGATCGCTTCCTGCTGCTTTCCGGTTATTGCAGGGATGCCTCGATATTGAGGCCTCCTGCAATAACATTTTTTCCCTGTCCGATGCAGAGAGAGACACTCTGTGGCCCTCTCTGCACCGGACATCGATGGCCGAAAATCGTTGATGGGTGGGAGCCGAAGTGGGAGGCGGGTGGGCGGCCATCAATGGCTTCTTTGATTAAGAGGGGGACGGGATCGGGGGTGGACAGCTGCCAGTACCCAATATGGCTCCAAACAAGGTAGGGACGGAGGATTAGAGAGCTGTTTGCGGGTGTGGGGGGGGGGGGGGTGTCATGGAGGTTGGGGGCTAAGGGGGGACCCTACACAGCAGCATATGTAAATATGCTATTAAAATAAAATAAAAAAACATACCTTTTTATTTTAGGGCTGGCAGACTTTCTGACAGTACTTAAGATGGCGGGGACAATTGTGGGGTGGGGGAGGGAACAGAGCTGTTTAGGAGGGATCGGGGGGGGTGATGTGTCAGGTGGGAGGCTGATCTCTACACTACAGCTAAAATTAACCCTGCAAGCTCCCTCCAAGCAACCTAATTAACCCCTGCACTGCTGGTCGTAATACATGTGTGATGCACAGCAGCATTTAGCGGCCTTCTAATTACCAAAAAGCAACACCAAAGCCATTTATGTCTGCTATTTCTGAACAAAGGGGATCCCAGAGAAGCATTTACAACCATTTGTGCCATAATTGCACAAGCTGTTTGTAAATAATTTCAGTGAGAAACCTAAAATTTGTGAAAAAGTTTGTGAAAAAGTGAACAATATTTTTATTTGATTGGATTTAGCGGTGAAATGGTGGCATGAAATATACCAAAATGGGCCTTCATCAATACTTTGGGATGGCTTCTAAAAAATATATATACATGTCAAGGGATATTCAGGGATTCCTGAAAGATATCAGTGTCCCAATGTAACTAGCGCTAATTTTGAAAAAAAGTGGTTTGTAAATAGCAAAGTGCTACTTGTATTTATTGCCCTATAACTTGCAAAAAAAGCAGAGAACATTTAAACATTGTGTATTTCTAAACTCAGGATAAAATTTAGAAACTATTTAGCATGGGTGTTTTATGGTGGTTGTAGATGTGTAACAGAGTTTGGGGGTCAAAGTTAGAAAAAGTGTGTTTTTTTCAATTTTTTCCTCATACTTTATAAAAAATGTTATAGTAAATTGTAAGATATGATGAAAATAAAATAATGGTATCTTTAGAAAGTCCATTTAATGGCGAGAAAAACGGTATATAATATGTGTGGCTACAGTAAATGAGTAAGAGGAAAATTACAGCTAAACGCAAACACTGCAGAAATGTAAAAATAGCCCTGGTCCTTAAGGGAAAGAAACTGAAAAATGGCCTTGTCCATAAGGGGTTAAAGTGACTTTAAAAAACACTTCTGTGTAGAAAAATGAATAAATAAAATGCTGGGGAATTGCCTAAAACAGCTTTTTGATTTGCAGCATTTGCAGCTTATAAAATTTGCTTTTTAACCTATGTAGGAGGCTTGCAGCAGGCACAATTTTGTACACAAAATGAAGAGGCATTTAATGTTCTTTAACCTTTGCATGCCGGGGTGCAAGTGCTTAGATCAGAACAAAGTACCGATGTAACCACTTGCTGGAACAATGATGCGGTCGTGTGCTTTCAAGGCCAGGATCGGAACGTGGGGGACCGCCTATGCTGCTAGGCACCCCCCAGTACGATTTTGTTCCTTGCACAAAAAAAGGCAGGCTGCAGGGCGCCACGTGAGGTAGGATGTTCCACGCCGTCCAAATGGCATTAAAGCCCAGCGCTCTTAGGATGGCATGGAACGTACTTAAGGCGCCTAGAGGATAAAGCAAATAATCTCTTTACACTTTGCAGTTTCTTTTATGAGTGGTCCACAAGCATAAAAAGCAAAAAGCCACCAGACATTTGTGGCCTTGTGGTTTGCTCAGCTGACTTAAAAGAGGAAGGTTGAGCGCTCAAATCCAACGAAGGCTGCTGGTTACCAAAGGTAATTTTTTTTTCTAGATAGAACAAGGTCTTCTCTAATGACCAACAACCTGACTACTTATTTGACTGCATTACTTGTTAAAAGTCAAACTTTACCTGTTCAAACACTCTTTGCTATTATTATGAATAATAATGCTAAAAACAAAATGCTAATGTACCACTGAAAGCAAGGTGGGGGAGCAAATTCAGCACAGCAAGACTGTTATGCCATCCATTCCTCTTCTCCTTGAGATCTAATGAAGCCTGAACATGTTACCTCCCCTGCACCGGGAGAAGCACGGCAGCAGGTTTCAAGAGAAGGTTTTGTACTTTGCTTCCTATGAAATCCTAGGGTGCACTTGCTGCCTGAGAGCTAGTGCCTTAACATGTACTTTGCGTTCCTAACATTTGCACACTTTAACCCCTAACCCTATACCTATTAAAGCAGCGAGCAAGGTCAAATACATCTGTGATCAGTCTTTGTGTCCCGTACCTGCAGCAGTGCAAGGAGAGACACTAAACTTATCGTGCCCCAGGACATTTGCT
This sequence comes from Bombina bombina, assembly GCF_027579735.1. NCBI lineage: Eukaryota > Metazoa > Chordata > Amphibia > Anura > Bombinatoridae > Bombina > Bombina bombina. The sequence goes on from NC_069500.1 coordinate 941,009,253, forward strand.
TTCAAGGCTTACAGAGCATCCTAGCTTCGCCGCCCCAAGACATTCTTCTAGCTATAATAAAAACTATCTCATTGATAGGACTTCCATAAGTATGGCCAAACACCAGGATACAACCACAATTAGGTAAGAACCAAGAGCCAGATATTATATTCCTCCAGGAATTACACCTAAAAAAAGCAGAGTTAGAAAAATTGAAAACAAACTGGATAGCTGAGATAATTGCAACGCCATGTGAGAAGCGTAAGAGAGGAGTAGCGTTAATGCTTGGAAGGGGGTTGTCATATTCAATTATAAAACAGGAATTAGATCTAGGCGGGAGATACATATTGTTACAGTTGAAATTAGACGATAAGGTTTGGACCTTATGTAATATTTATGCACCAAATAACTGGGATTCTAAGTTTTGGGAGAAATTGAAAAAGGTCCTATCTCCATATATCGGCCAGAATTTGATCGTAGCCGGAGACTTTAATAATACTCTCTGCCCAGACCTAGATAGATACAAAGTTCGCCGGAGAGCGGCTAATTATAGGGAAGCTAAGCAGTTGCAGAGCTTCACTCGTATACTAAAACTAAGGGATGTGTGGCGTATTCAACATCCTGACGCTCGTGAATTTACCTGCGAATCACAAAAATTTCTCCCGAATAGACATGTTTCTAGCAGATGAGCAGACCATGAAACTTAACACTGAATCACAGATCTCAGAAATAGTGCTGTCAGATCATGCGATTATTGGATTTAGGATAGTGCTGAGTGCTCCCTCCAAAAAAACAGCAAGTACTTTTCGTTTTCCCCACTATATGATCAACAATATACAATTTGAAAATTGGCTAAAACAAAAATGGAGGGAATACTACACACAAAATCAGGAGTATGCAAATAAGATTGAGGTGCTATGGGAAGCGGGCAAAGCGGTCATACGGGGTGAGGTGAAATCATACATGGTTAAAAGAAATAGGAGAAATAAGGCGAGAGAAGTCCAGCTGTCAAACCAACTCAGAAATAAATACGCTAATTATCTTAGATCACCTAAACAGGACACCTGGGACAAGTATAAAGAAGCTAGAGTGGAAAGGGAATGTTTTCTAAAAAAGAATGGAATACAGGAAGAGTTAAAGAACAGAGCTAATCTCCAGGGTTTTCAGGGTATATCTGCAAAGCATTTGGCCAGATTAGTCAAATTTAGGAAGAAATCAAATCAAATTCTTGCTATTAGAGCAGGAGAGAAGCTGGCCACCAATTCAGATGAGATCAGGAAAATATTCTTTGATTATTACAGCAGACTTTATGCAAAGGAGGAAGTGGACGTAACACAGAAAGAGCAATTCTGGCTGGGGTTGGATATCCCTCAAATTTCACAGGAGGCGTTACAAAAAATAAATGCTCCTATTACTGAGTTGGAAATACTAGACGTTATAAAAAGGTCAAAATCTGGTAAAGCCCCAGGACCAGACGGTCTTTCGGCAGAATTTTATAAAATAATGGCAGTTGAGATATCTCCCACTCTATCTAGTCTATATAACCAATTTTATGTCCAGAAAGACATGAAGTCAATCTATTTTTCTGACTCAGTTGTAACCTTAATTCATAAAAAAGCAAAGGATCCGACTAATGTCGCATCATATCGCCCGATTTCGCTCCTAAATCAGGATTACAAAATCTTAATGTCCCTTATTGCAAATAGATTGAAGAATTCCATTACAGACATCATACACCCTGACCAGGCAGGCTTTATCCCAGGAAGAAACTCAGTTCGCAACATGCGCAGAGTCCTTACAACTGTGGATTACCTCTATCGGATCGGCCAGGACGCCGGGAACAAACATCAAGGGGCAGATATAGCATTAGTCACTGTGGATGCTGAAAAGGCTTTTGACTCAATTATATGGGACCATCTATTAAATGCATTGAGAAAGTTCGGTTTCTCCGGCGCCCTGGTCGATCTGATAGGGTTGGTCTACAACAAACCTAGATCCCAATTGCTCATCAATGGCGAGCTATCACAGAACATCACCCTAGGTAAAGGTACACGTCAGGGATGCCCCCTATCACCACTACTTTTTGACATCGCACTAGAACCATTAGCTATTTATCTTAGAAAGCACCTCTCGCCAGTCCTAATAGGGAAACAGAAAGTATCCATATCATTATACGCTGACGACCTACTAATATTCCTCCAAGATACCAGACAGAGTATACCCCGCTTTATGGAAATAATAAGAATATTTAGCTCATTTTCTGGGTACAAAATTAACATTAACAAATCAGAAATTCTGTGGCTCAGGAAAGACAAAAACAGTTATCCAGATAAGTTTAAAGAAGTACAAAGCATTAATTACTTAGGCATCAAGATCAGCAAGAATCCCGCACAATGGTATCAGCTTAACTATAAAGAGATATTTCAAAATCTAAACCATGATCTAGCAAAATGGAACCTATATTATCTATCTATTTCAGCCCGCATAAATGTTATAAAATCAATCATATTCCCAAAATTCTTGTTTTTGTTACAGAATCTACCCTTGTTACTGCAGAAAAAGGATATTGACAGATATAATAAGGCATGTGCCTTCTTTATCTGGGGGAAAAGGAGGCCACGCATTGCATTTTATAAGCTAGCGCAGGAGAAGCAGTTCGGGGGCTTTGCATGTCCTAATATAAGGTATTATAATATGGTCTCGTTGGTCAAATTTGCCATAGACTGGCTCAGTAAAGCAGATTACGTTACCTATTACAATCTGGAAACAGAATTAATTAAGCCATTCAACCTGCAGGCTATTTTACACTATCCCCACAAACATTTACCAAGCAATGTTAGCAGACTAACAACCATTGTGAACATAGTGTCGACGTGGCAGAAATACTGTAAATTATTAGGTATAGAATATCAAATCTCTAGCCAGCTCCCGATCTGTGGTAACCCAGCATTTTCACCAGGCTATAGCAATGAGTTATTTTATGTATGGGAAAGTAAAGGGCTGATACGGTTATCACAACTGAAAGAATCACAAAGAGGCCCAATCAGATCGTTTGCAAGCGTGGCAAGTGAGTATAATCTGCCATCTAAACACTTTTACGCATATTTGCAGGTTCGTCACCTCATAAATGAATATGAAAAAAGGTTTGGTGAGAACTGGGCACAGACAAACATTGAGCCAGGTATTACATTATACAAAGCGGGCATCCGCTCAATATCAGTCTGGTATCAGTTCATTATGGTACAGGAAGGAGAATTACATATTAACCAGATTAAACAAAAAATGGTAAAGTACTTCCCACAACTCCAGGACAAAGATATAACAGACAGTGTAAGGAGAACAACAGAAGCAACAGATAGAATCAATTTAAGAGAGTCTCAATATAAGGTTATAAACAATTTCTACCTAACCCCAGCCAGAATTGCTAAATGGTCTCAACTTCATACGGTCTGCCCTAAATGTTATAGGGCTAACGCGGATATAGTGCATTATTTCTGGAGCTGCCCAAAGAGCAGACAATTTTGGAACAAAATCCAATATTGGATAAATAGAAATATAAACGACACGATAGAATTGGATATAAAGCATGTTTTTTTTCTGTATCCAGGACATAATATAGGAGCCAGATTATTTATAAATACAGCGATCTTGATTGCAAGAAATGAAATATGTAAAAAGTGGAAGCATAGAAATTCTCCATCTTTAAATGAATTCGTAAATCATATGAGAAGCCAGATCATGATAGAGACAATAGTACTGGATAAAGGGGCAGAAAACCCGGTCACAATATTTTTTAAGAAGTAGAAAAAGTACATCTTCGGATTATCTACTGCAGTTCAGTATCACATCTTATCCAGATTTCAAAATTCTATACCCTTTCTAGAACTAGTTGTAGCTGGTTCATTACCCTCAAATTGGATACGTAGGTAGTAAGATAGGGAAAGGGAAGGGAAAAAAAAGAGAAAAGGGATTTTTTTTTTTCTTTCTCTCCCCCCCCCCCCTGCCCCCTCCCTGGGCAGTGTCGTTAACATCTTCAGATTCCAGATTCCTGGTAGTTGTTTCCGTTGTTCGATTTAATTTATTATGGGAGGGCTAGGTTTAGCCTCCCTGGGGGAAAGTAAGCAAATAAGTTAGATATAGAACAGGAAACCCTAAGATTCTGGTTAAGGAATAGTTCAATTCATTCGATGTGTATGTGTGTGTAAATAGAAGTTTTCTTATAGAAGGTTTGAGTAGGAAAAGGAAAATGGTGGTGGAGGGAGAAGCTATGATATTTCGGCAAATTTAATCTGTTACATGTGGAAAGAGGTGTAAAGGGTACACAAATTGGAAATGTCTTTTTATATATAGTATTTAAGATGTGATTTCTTACTGATTGTAAAAGAAACAGACATATGTGGATTTTCTTTCTGGAATGTAATGTTTTTTTTTTCCTTTGGCTTCACCCTCAATAAAAAGAATTATTATAAAAAAAAAAAAAAGAACCAAGATCCCCTTCTGAATTTCTTCATCTGGTCTCCTCCCAGCCTGATCCCCCTCCTCCCTACTTCAATACCCAGTTTTCTCCCCCTCCCCACTTTTTCCCATAGCTCCTCCTCCTCTAATTCCCCCTCCTATATTCCCAAGATCCCTCCTCCTCCCTACTTTTTTCCCTCCTATTTTACCCAATTTAATCTCTCCCTACTTTTTCCCAATGCGCCTCCCCCTCTAATCCCTCCTCCTATTTTCCCAACCTGATCCCTCCTCCTCACTTTTTTCACCTCCTACTTTAATCCTCCCCCTCCTATTTTCCCCAATCTGATCCCTCCCCTACTTTTTCTCTGATCCCTACTTTTTCCCATTGCTCCTTCTCTCGCTATTTTCCCAACGTCATCCCTTCTCCTCCTACTATTATTTCCCCAGTTTCCTCCCACTCCTATTAACCCCAATTTGCTTCCCCCCCTCCAGGTTCCTACTTTCCCACCATCTATTCTTCTCCCTGATCCTCCTACTAATTCCCATTCTGACAAGTCTCTCCATCCCCATATTTTCCAATCTATGCTCCTCCCCTCCAGATTCCCCTATCCGCCTGCCCTTTCCCAACCGAGGCCCACTGAATCCAAATTTGACTTTATTGACTTTCCCCGTATCGCTTACATATGGCATATTACTTATACCCTTTTACACTATACAGTTATGGGAATGTACCATAGACATTAACACACACAGGAATTTTTCCCTGGCTGCTGGGAAGGGGTGGTAGGGAAAGCCATAGGGTGGATTTGAACCGCAGGCCCTGTGCTTGCTAACCCATGGCTTGTACCACTGCTCCACAGCAGCTTTCTCTTGACAAATAACAAATAATGGAAACTGGACCTTCTGGCAATTCCACAGCTAGCTCTAGTGGTCTGATAGATAGCTGAACCGCCTAGCAATCAGAGGGTTGGGAGTTTGAATCCAGCACCAGCTGATTTTCCCTGCACTTTGCATTGCAAAAAAAGATATTTTTTTCTTTTGCAAAAGTTTTTCTATTTCCTTAAAAATGCAGCTTGCTGTTTTGTAACAATTTGTGATTGCCCCTTTCCTGCTAGAGAAGTAAAAACCTAGGTTTTTAAAATGCTGCAAATTTGGCTGAAACCGCTATTTGATTTACTGCATTTGCAGGTAACAATATTTGCTTTTTCTTACCTGTAATGAGTTTGGGATAAGGACGCTTTTTACCCTTAATTAAGAGGCTTTTCATGTCCTTTAAGACAAATAATCTCTTTGCTGCTACTCTGTTTATTTCATTATTGGTCTCAAATCATAAAAGTAATGGGTATTCATCCTACCAGCACCCTGAAACTTATTCCTTCTGTTGTAGCTTAGGGGTTAGCATGCCAGCTTCAGACTCGCAAGGTTGCAAGTTCAAATCCATGCTTGGGTGCTCTTACTTTATGTTGCAGGTACTATGAGTAGTATTTTACAAGAAGCAATCTGAACATTGCTTTTTCGTTTCTTTTTTTTTCCTCTGTAAATTGAATTCTATTTTATTTTCTTAGAGGAAGCGGCCTATTTATTAGCTCTACAATGTGTTTTTGTATTACTGATCTAAAACCAGTGTTAGCGGCCCTGTCAGCCAACAATCAGTCATGTGGCTGTAGCGCAGTGGCTAGTGTTGCTGTCTTGTAAGCAAGAGGTTTAGAGATCGAATCCCGCTGGGTCTCTTTTTTTTTTTTTTGTATTTCATTCTGTTGATGTATTACAAAGATAAATTTGGTTTTGCAACTTTTATTCTATTTTATTTCCTTAATCCCTTAACGACACACGTCGTACAGGGTACGTCTTGCACAAACTGGTCTTTAAAGACCAGCGACGTACCCTGTATGACGTTAGGGGTTTAAAACGTCTGGAAGCGATCCTGATCGCTTCCTGCTGCTTTCCGGTTATTGCAGGGATGCCTCGATATTGAGGCCTCCTGCAATAACATTTTTTCCCTGTCCGATGCAGAGAGAGACACTCTGTGGCCCTCTCTGCACCGGACATCGATGGCCGAAAATCGTTGATGGGTGGGAGCCGAAGTGGGAGGCGGGTGGGCGGCCATCAATGGCTTCTTTGATTAAGAGGGGGACGGGATCGGGGGTGGACAGCTGCCAGTACCCAATATGGCTCCAAACAAGGTAGAGACGGAGGATTAGAGAGCTGTTTGCGGGTGTGGGGGGGGGGGGTGTCATGGAGGTTGGGGGCTAAGGGGGGACCCTACACAGCAGCATATGTAAATATGCTATTAAAATAAAATAAAAAAACATACCTTTTTATTTTAGTACTGGCAGACTTTCTGACAGTACTTAAGATGGCGGGGACAATTGTGGGGTGGGGGAGGGAACAGAGCTGTTTAGGAGGGATCGGGGGGGTGATGTGTCAGGTGGGAGGCTGATCTCTACACTACAGCTAAAATTAACCCTGCAAGCTCCCTCCAAGCTACCTAATTAACCCCTGCACTGCTGGTCGTAATACATGTGTGATGCACAGCAGCATTTAGCGGCCTTCTAATTACCAAAAAGCAACACCAAAGCCATTTATGTCTGCTATTTCTGAACAAAGGGGATCCCAGAGAAGCATTTACAACCATTTGTGCCATAATTGCACAAGCTGTTTGTAAATAATTTCAGTGAGAAACCTAAAATTTGTGAAAAAGTTTGTGAAAAAGTGAACAATATTTTTATTTGATTGGATTTAGCGGTGAAATGGTGGCATGAAATATACCAAAATGGGCCTTCATCAATACTTTGGGATGGCTTCTAAAAAATATATATACATGTCAAGGGATATTCAGGGATTCCTGAAAGATATCAGTGTCCCAATGTAACTAGCGCTAATTTTGAAAAAAAGTGGTTTGTAAATAGCAAAGTGCTACTTGTATTTATTGCCCTATAACTTGCAAAAAAAGCAGAGAACATTTAAACATTGTGTATTTCTAAACTCAGGATAAAATTTAGAAACTATTTAGCATGGGTGTTTTATGGTGGTTGTAGATGTGTAACAGATTTTGGGGGTCAAAGTTAGAAAAAGTGTGTTTTTTTCAATTTTTTCCTCATACTTTATAAAAAATGTTATAGTAAATTGTAAGATATGATGAAAATAATGGTATCTTTAGAAAGTCCATTTAATGGCGAGAAAAACGGTATATAATATGTGTGGCTACAGTAAATGAGTAAGAGGAAAATTACAGCTAAGCGCAAACACTGCAGAAATGTAAAAATAGCCCTGGTCCTTAAGGGAAAGAAACTGAAAAATGGCCTTGTCCATAAGGGGTTAAAGTGACTTTAAAAAACACTTCTGTGGAGAAAAATGAATAAATAAAATGCTGGGGAATCGCCTAAAACAGCTTTTTGATTTGCAGCATTTGCAGCTTATAAAATTTGCTTTTTAACCTATGTAGGAGGCTTGCGGCAGGCACAATTTTGTACACAAAATGAAGAGGCATTTAATGTTCTTTAACCTTTGCATGCCGGGGTGCAAGTGCTTAGATCGGAACAAAGTACCGATGTAACCACTTGCTGGAACAATGATGCGGTCGTGTGCTTTCAAGGCCAGGATCGGAACGTGGGGGACCGCCTATGCTGCTAGGCACCCCCCAGTACGATTTTGTTCCTTGCACAAAAAAAGGCAGGCTGCAGGGCGCCACGTGAGGTAGGACGTTCCACGCCGTCCAAATGGCATTAAAGCCCAGCGCTCTTAGGATGGCATGGAACGTACTTAAGGCGCCTAGAGGATAAAGCAAATAATCTCTTTACACTTTGCAGTTTCTTTTATGAGTGGTCCACAAGCATAAAAAGCAAAAAGCCACCAGACATTTGTGGCCTTGTGGTTTGCTCAGCTGACTTAAAAGAGGAAGGTTGAGCGCTCAAATCCAACGAAGGCTGCTGGTTACCAAAGGTAATTTTTTTTTCTAGATAGAACAAGGTCTTCTCTAATGACCAACAACCTGACTACTTATTTGACTGCATTACTTGTTAAAAGTCAAACTTTACCTGTTCAAACACTCTTTGCTATTATTATGAATAATAATGCTAAAAACAAAATGCTAATGTACCACTGAAAGCAAGGTGGGGGAGCAAATTCAGCACAGCAAGACTGTTATGCCATCCATTCCTCTTCTCCTTGAGATCTAATGAAGCCTGAACATGTTACCTCCCCTGCACCGGGAGAAGCACGGCAGCAGGTTTCAAGAGAAGGTTTTGTACTTTGCTTCCTATGAAATCCTAGGGTGCACTTGCTGCCTGAGAGCTAGTGCCTTAACATGTACTTTGCGTTCCTAACATTTGCACACTTTAACCCCTAACCCTATACCTATTAAAGCAGCGAGCAAGGTCAAATACATCTGTGATCAGTCTTTGTGTCCCGTACCTGCAGCAGTGCAAGGAGAGACACTAAACTTATCGTGCCCCAGGACATTTGCTTTCAAGGCTTACAGAGCATCCTAGCTTCGCCGCCCCAAGACATTCTTCTAGCTATAATAAAAACTATCTCATTGATAGGACTTCCATAAGTATGGCCAAACACCAGGATACAACCACAATTAGGTAAGAACCAAGATCCCCTTCTGAATTTCTTCATCTGGTCTCCTCCCAGCCTGATCCCCCTCCTCCCTACTTCAATACCCAGTTTTCTCCCCCTCCCCACTTTTTCCCATAGCTCCTCCTCCTCTAATTCCCCCTCCTATATTCCCAAGATCCCTCCTCCTCCCTACTTTTTTCCCTCCTATTTTACCCAATTTAATCTCTCCCTACTTTTTCCCAATGCTCCTCCCCCTCTAATCCCTCCTCCTATTTTCCCAACCTGATCCCTCCTCCTCACTTTTTTCACCTCCTACTTTAATCCTCCCCTCCTATTTTCCCCAATCTGATCCCTCCCCTACTTTTTCCCATTGCTCCTTCTCTCGCTATTTTCCCAACGTCATCCCTTCTCCTCCTACTATTATTTCCCCAGTCTCCTCCCACTCCTATTAACCCCAATTTGCTTCCCCCCCTCCAGGTTCCTACTTTCCCACCATCTATTCTTCTCCCTGATCCTCCTACTAATTCCCATTCTGACAAGTCTCTCCATCCCCATATTTTCCAATCTATGCTCCTCCCCTCCAGATTCCCCTATCCGCCTGCCCTTTCCCAACCGAGGCCCACTGAATCCAAATTTGACTTTATTGACTTTCCCCGTATCGCTTACATATGGCATATTACTTATACCCTTTTACACTATACAGTTATGGGAATGTACCATAGACATTAACACACACAGGAATTTTTCCCTGGCTGCTGGGAAGGGGTGGTAGGGAAAGCCATAGGGTGGATTTGAACCGCAGGCCCTGTGCTTGCTAACCCATGGCTTGTACCACTGCTCCACAGCAGCTTTCTCTTGACAAATAACAAATAATGGAAACTGGACCTTCTGGCAATTCCACAGCTAGCTCTAGTGGTCTGATAGATAGCTGAACCGCCTAGCAATCAGAGGGTTGGGAGTTTGAATCCAGCACCAGCTGATTTTCCCTGCACTTTGCATTGCAAAAAAAGATATTTTTTTCTTTTGCAAAAGTTTTTCTATTTCCTTAAAAATGCAGCTTGCTGTTTTGTAACAATTTGTGATTGCCCCTTTCCTGCTAGAGAAGTAAAAACCTAGGTTTTTAAAATGCTGCAAATTTGGCTGAAACCGCTATTTGATTTACTGCATTTGCAGGTAACAATATTTGCTTTTTCTTACCTGTAATGAGTTTGGGATAAGGACGCTTTTTACCCTTAATTAAGAGGCTTTTCATGTCCTTTAAGACAAATAATCTCTTTGCTGCTACTCTGTTTATTTCATTATTGGTCTCAAATCATAAAAGTAATGGGTATTCATCCTACCAGCACCCTGAAACTTATTCCTTCTGTTGTAGCTTAGGGGTTAGCATGCCAGCTTCAGACTCGCAAGGTTGCAAGTTCAAATCCATGCTTGGGTGCTCTTACTTTATGTTGCAGGTACTATGAGTAGTATTTTACAAGAAGCAATCTGAACATTGCTTTTTCGTTTCTTTTTTTTTCCTCTGTAAATTGAATTCTATTTTATTTTCTTAGAGGAAGCGGCCTATTTATTAGCTCTACAATGTGTTTTTGTATTACTGATCTAAAACCAGTGTTAGCGGCCCTGTCAGCCAACAATCAGTCATGTGGCTGTAGCGCAGTGGCTAGTGTTGCTGTCTTGTAAGCAAGAGGTTTAGAGATCGAATCCCGCTGGGTCTCTTTTTTTTTTTTTTGTATTTCATTCTGTTGATGTATTACAAAGATAAATTTGGTTTTGCAACTTTTATTCTATTTTATTTCCTTAATCCCTTAACGACACACGTCGTACAGGGTACGTCTTGCACAAACTGGTCTTTAAAGACCAGCGACGTACCCTGTATGACGTTAGGGGTTTAAAACGTCTGGAAGCGATCCTGATCGCTTCCTGCTGCTTTCCGGTTATTGCAGGGATGCCTCGATATTGAGGCCTCCTGCAATAACATTTTTTCCCTGTCCGATGCAGAGAGAGACACTCTGTGGCCCTCTCTGCACCGGACATCGATGGCCGAAAATCGTTGATGGGTGGGAGCCGAAGTGGGAGGCGGGTGGGCGGCCATCAATGGCTTCTTTGATTAAGAGGGGGACGGGATCGGGGGTGGACAGCTGCCAGTACCCAATATGGCTCCAAACAAGGTAGAGACGGAGGATTAGAGAGCTGTTTGCGGGTGTGGGGGGGGGGTGTCATGGAGGTTGGGGGCTAAGGGGGGACCCTACACAGCAGCATATGTAAATATGCTATTAAAATAAAATAAAAAACATACCTTTTTATTTTAGTACTGGCAGACTTTCTGACAGTACTTAAGATGGCGGGGACAATTGTGGGGTGGGGGAGGGAACAGAGCTGTTTAGGAGGGATCGGGGGGTTGATGTGTCAGGTGGGAGGCTGATCTCTACACTACAGCTAAAATTAACCCTGCAAGCTCCCTCCAAGCTACCTAATTAACCCCTGCACTGCTGGTCGTAATACATGTGTGATGCACAGCAGCATTTAGCGGCCTTCTAATTACCAAAAAGCAACACCAAAGCCATTTATGTCTGCTATTTCTGAACAAAGGGGATCCCAGAGAAGCATTTACAACCATTTGTGCCATAATTGCACAAGCTGTTTGTAAATAATTTCAGTGAGAAACCTAAAATTTGTGAAAAAGTTTGTGAAAAAGTGAACAATATTTTTATTTGATTGGATTTAGCGGTGAAATGGTGGCATGAAATATACCAAAATGGGCCTTCATCAATACTTTGGGATGGCTTCTAAAAAATATATATACATGTCAAGGGATATTCAGGGATTCCTGAAAGATATCAGTGTCCCAATGTAACTAGCGCTAATTTTGAAAAAAAGTGGTTTGTAAATAGCAAAGTGCTACTTGTATTTATTGCCCTATAACTTGCAAAAAAAGCAGAGAACATTTAAACATTGTGTATTTCTAAACTCAGGATAAAATTTAGAAACTATTTAGCATGGGTGTTTTATGGTGGTTGTAGATGTGTAACAGATTTTGGGGGTCAAAGTTAGAAAAAGTGTGTTTTTTTCAATTTTTTCCTCATACTTTATAAAAAATGTTATAGTAAATTGTAAGATATGATGAAAATAATGGTATCTTTAGAAAGTCCATTTAATGGCGAGAAAAACGGTATATAATATGTGTGGCTACAGTAAATGAGTAAGAGGAAAATTACAGCTAAGCGCAAACACTGCAGAAATGTAAAAATAGCCCTGGTCCTTAAGGGAAAGAAACTGAAAAATGGCCTTGTCCATAAGGGGTTAAAGTGACTTTAAAAAACACTTCTGTGTAGAAAAATGAATAAATAAAATGCTGGGGAATCGCCTAAAACAGCTTTTTGATTTGCAGCATTTGCAGCTTATAAAATTTGCTTTTTAACCTATGTAGGAGGCTTGCGGCAGGCACAATTTTGTACACAAAATGAAGAGGCATTTAATGTTCTTTAACCTTTGCATGCCGGGGTGCAAGTGCTTAGATCGGAACAAAGTACCGATGTAACCACTTGCTGGAACAATGATGCGGTCGTGTGCTTTCAAGGCCAGGATCGGAACGTGGGGGACCGCCTATGCTGCTAGGCACCCCCCAGTACGATTTTGTTCCTTGCACAAAAAAAGGCAGGCTGCAGGGCGCCACGTGAGGTAGGACGTTCCACGCCGTCCAAATGGCATTAAAGCCCAGCGCTCTTAGGATGGCATGGAACGTACTTAAGGCGCCTAGAGGATAAAGCAAATAATCTCTTTACACTTTGCAGTTTCTTTTATGAGTGGTCCACAAGCATAAAAAGCAAAAAGCCACCAGACATTTGTGGCCTTGTGGTTTGCTCAGCTGACTTAAAAGAGGAAGGTTGAGCGCTCAAATCCAACGAAGGCTGCTGGTTACCAAAGGTAATTTTTTTTTCTAGATAGAACAAGGTCTTCTCTAATGACCAACAACCTGACTACTTATTTGACTGCATTACTTGTTAAAAGTCAAACTTTACCTGTTCAAACACTCTTTGCTATTATTATGAATAATAATGCTAAAAACAAAATGCTAATGTACCACTGAAAGCAAGGTGGGGGAGCAAATTCAGCACAGCAAGACTGTTATGCCATCCATTCCTCTTCTCCTTGAGATCTAATGAAGCCTGAACATGTTACCTCCCCTGCACCGGGAGTAGCACGGCAGCAGGTTTCAAGAGAAGGTTTTGTACTTTGCTTCCTATGAAATCCTAGGGTGCACTTGCTGCCTGAGAGCTAGTGCCTTAACATGTACTTTGCGTTCCTAACATTTGCACACTTTAACCCCTAACCCTATACCTATTAAAGCAGCGAGCAAGGTCAAATACATCTGTGATCAGTCTTTGTGTCCCGTACCTGCAGCAGTGCAAGGAGAGACACTAAACTTATCGTGCCCCAGGACATTTGCTTTCAAGGCTTACAGAGCATCCTAGCTTCGCCGCCCCAAGACATTCTTCTAGCTATAATAAAAACTATCTCATTGATAGGACTTCCATAAGTATGGCCAAACACCAGGATACAACCACAATTAGGTAAGAACCAAGATCCCCTTCTGAATTTCTTCATCTGGTCTCCTCCCAGCCTGATCCCCCTCCTCCCTACTTCAATACCCAGTTTTCTCCCCCTCCCCACTTTTTCCCATAGCTCCTCCTCCTCTAATTCCCCCTCCTATATTCCCAAGATCCCTCCTCCTCCCTACTTTTTTCCCTCCTATTTTACCCAATTTAATCTCTCCCTACTTTTTCCCAATGCTCCTCCCCCTCTAATCCCTCCTCCTATTTTCCCAACCTGATCCCTCCTCCTCACTTTTTTCACCTCCTACTTTAATCCTCCCCTCCTATTTTCCCCAATCTGATCCCTCCCCTACTTTTTCCCATTGCTCCTTCTCTCGCTATTTTCCCAACGTCATCCCTTCTCCTCCTACTATTATTTCCCCAGTCTCCTCCCACTCCTATTAACCCCAATTTGCTTCCCCCCCTCCAGGTTCCTACTTTCCCACCATCTATTCTTCTCCCTGATCCTCCTACTAATTCCCATTCTGACAAGTCTCTCCATCCCCATATTTTCCAATCTATGCTCCTCCCCTCCAGATTCCCCTATCCGCCTGCCCTTTCCCAACCGAGGCCCACTGAATCCAAATTTGACTTTATTGACTTTCCCCGTATCGCTTACATATGGCATATTACTTATACCCTTTTACACTATACAGTTATGGGAATGTACCATAGACATTAACACACACAGGAATTTTTCCCTGGCTGCTGGGAAGGGGTGGTAGGGAAAGCCATAGGGTGGATTTGAACCGCAGGCCCTGTGCTTGCTAACCCATGGCTTGTACCACTGCTCCACAGCAGCTTTCTCTTGACAAATAACAAATAATGGAAACTGGACCTTCTGGCAATTCCACAGCTAGCTCTAGTGGTCTGATAGATAGCTGAACCGCCTAGCAATCAGAGGGTTGGGAGTTTGAATCCAGCACCAGCTGATTTTCCCTGCACTTTGCATTGCAAAAAAAGATATTTTTTTCTTTTGCAAAAGTTTTTCTATTTCCTTAAAAATGCAGCTTGCTGTTTTGTAACAATTTGTGATTGCCCCTTTCCTGCTAGAGAAGTAAAAACCTAGGTTTTTAAAATGCTGCAAATTTGGCTGAAACCGCTATTTGATT